>NC_138761.1:27168161-28368161 GCF_965113315.1 Podarcis vaucheri
AGAATGGGTCAAAATAGCCCACATAATGAGTCATTGTGAATACCCCTAACTATGGCTTGATGTGACGACTGAACTGGGTCAATGTATATCTGATCTTATGCACACTGAAGATTGTTTTTGGCTTACTTATCATGGTTTGTTGAACTAAAACAAACCACCACCCCCAGTTCTGGCATTCTTGTAAGCCAGAGATTTTGTTTAGTTTCCTCCATGCACTAGGAGGGAGGAGCAAAGGGGACAAGATTGGAGCATTCACTGTAAGAGATTAACTCTGGTGCAAGCAAGACTAAAGCAGGGCAGGAACATCTTAACAAATCAACTGCCATATGAATTCTGTGAAGTGGAAGTGTTAACATGCCCCAGAAGGCAAGCAAGGTGGGGAGACTAAGTACTTCCACTGGGAGTACCTTTCACGGAAAAAGCTATGTTTCTGGCCTCCGTATAAGGTAGAACCTTTAGCAGGGCATCATGAAACAGACCTTACTATTCTAAATCAGAGATGGGGAACATGTAGGCCTCTAAATGTTGTTGGATCCAGCTCCCATAATTCCCTACCAGTGTGACCTGTGGTTGGGGATGATGGGAGCTCATAGCTCCTGGGCACAGGCACTAAACAATATTCTTTCTGCAGAAGGTCTGTACCTTTTCAACATGTTTATAGGAGAACACTGTGGCTTCTGCCCATTGCAAAAGGAGCCTCATCCTTTAATGATCGGCTGAATTGCAGCTACTGGTCACTTTTTTGGTCAGTGTTCACTGTTCATTGTTTTCATCTCAGCACACCAAGCCAAGTAAAAATATAATTGCACGTTCATAACAGGGACAAACTGGAGCACATGCCTGGTTGGAAATGCGTCCACACCGCTGAAGGTCACTGCCTGAGGTCATGACAATGGTTGTGGCAATGGCAGGTGGAGGACTAGTCTTCAGGCTATTACAAGTGCAGATGAGCTGAGAGAAAGCCTGAAGGAGGTCAATCCGGAGTTTGACAAACCCGCACTGAAAGCTCAAAGGGTTAAGGGGTGTGCTGGCAGCCTGAAAGACAAACAAAACACAGAGTCAGAACTTTGAGACTGGTGACCCAAGCCAAAAGCCACTGAAGAATGCCCTTTCAATTTTAGAAATCATTTCTCTAGATGAACACTTTGTTTAGATAATGCGGGATATTTGTGGGATTATGTATTAGTATTCAGAAGAAAATTCCACGGGTGAATTTTATGGATGACAGCTCCCACAGATATTCAGAAGTTGCTACTGCTGCTTGGAGCAGGGGAATAGACTTTTACAAGATTTAGATTAATAAGGAAACGTACCGTATTTTTTGCTCTATAAGACTCACTTTTTCCCTCCTAAAAAGTAAGGGGAAATGTGTGTGTGTCTTATGGAGCGAATGCAGGCTGCGCAGCTATCCCAGAAGCCAGAACATCAAGAGGGATCGCTGCTTTCACTGCGCAGTGATCCCTCTTGCTGTTCTGGCTTCTGAGATTCAGAATATATTTTTTTTGTTTCCCTCCTCCAAAACTAGGTGCGTCTTATAGAACGAAAAATACGGTAATTTAGATTAGCAGTGGGTAGAGTTCAGGCCTGTGAGATCTACTTTGTTTTTTACAAGTACTGCAAGAATTACCAAGTCTGATGCAAAAAACAGCAGAATCCCTAACCTGTCAGTGTCTCAGGCCTTCTAAGTCAGTCCTCAGATCCACTCCACCCAATTAGCTCACCCACCTCATGGAGATGCATGCCAGGTCAGTTCCCTCACCCATAATTAAATCAGAAGGTCCAGCAGATGAGAAGCTTCATATGCAAAAGACCCAGGATTGGGGAGACCAGAGATGGGCTATCTGCAACCCTGCTAGAACCAATGACCCCATCCCTCCACCCCATCACATCTCCCTCAAACTCATAATCACCCCAATAGAGGTCTCCGCCAAGTAGAGCAAGGTCCTAATTTCCAATACCTCCTTTCTCTCTGCACTAGGCACCTTCAAAAATTCATCATCCCGCAAGCATTAGGATAATGTGTGGCCAGAGCTGAAGAAAAGGGAGAAGCAGCCGTGTTTTCCAGTGCCAATTTTAAAAATGAGCAGCCAGAATAGCAGCAGATTTCTAAGGAAGGATATAAGGATATGTATTTGTCCAGCCTTTGTGAAGGATGATATTCTGATCCTAGATTGGCTTGAGAACCCAAGTTAAGGGCCAAAGAGGTAAAGGGAGACAGAGGAGAAAGAAAAGGACAGAGCTTATGCACAAAGAGGACATTTGTAAATGGCATGTAGACACACAGCTTGTATGCATTCAACAGCAATACTTTCTGAATTAACATATTTGTCAGAGTTCTGCGGATGTCCAAGCTAATAAACAAAGCTCTGTGATTTCCATATACAAAGGGCACAATAAAAGACACATGAAACAACCAAATCAGTATTTGCCCAGAGAGATGAACAAACTGCTTAGCTGCCTTTTTAAAGCTTCATAAGAAACAATTACTAGGTTAATAAAAGACTCAAACTAGGGCACATACATTGCAAAGGCAACCTAAAACATCAATTTTCTCATACTGTGGTTCTTCTATTGAAATGGGCACTATTTTTGTCACGATAAGCAATTAAATACATTTTCTGCTCCATATAAACCAAGCTCTATCTTATTTCTGCTTGCCTGAGCTGACAAATTGCCTTCTTCTGGAGTCAGAAATGTTCACGCACACATTGTGCAACACAGGACTGCAGCAATTCAATAGAACTGGCAAGTTAAATAACCCTTGTGCCTGTCTTCTTCCTACCACATCAAGGGACTCACTTTAAAGCAATGTATTTAACTCACTTTGAAGACAATGTATTTATATCCTGTAATTTTTGAGATTTCAGTTTGGACAAGCTGTGTCTCACCACAACATGTATCCCCCTCAAGGTGCTTTTTTGCAGGCTCTCCCCTTTCCTGAGGAGAAAATGGCTTTTCTGGCTCTTTGAATAGCCATGGCAATGAAAAATCAGGACAGAGGATATAGGGCCATTCCTATCCTCACTACAAACCTGCAAGGTAGACCTCTTGGTCTGCGAGAGACCAAGTCAAATTCACCTCTGGACCTCTGGGGTGAGGCTGGATTGATCTCTGCCTGCCTAAATTCAGTCCAATGTTCTAACCACAACAATATACTGAACTGAACAAAGCTTTGAAAATGAAGAAGCTTAAGAATGCATATTCATTACTTGGCCACGTCTCATGCTTCCCACACCCATTTTAAGTGGTAGATCCAGAATTTCTTGGATTGGTTATTTATGTCAGAATAAGCTTATGCAACATGGTCCATAATAAGGTCAAGCCGAGCCTCCAACACATTAATGCAAATAATCCACAAATGATGTCGTTGTTCATGTAACCAAAATACAAATTAGTTGCTGTTTCTTTACTGCATAATATATTTCCAGTGCAGCAGGGCAAGTCCCTCTCCCTGGCTAAGCATTTCAAGAATGCAGAACACAGTTCCATTCCGGCAAATGCAACCGAAGGTAAACAAAAGGGGAGGAAAGGTCTTCGTTTTACGGAAGAGAACTCTGGTGACTCTTGGCTGATTGCACAAGGAATCCGAGATCATTCATACTGCAGCCAAGACTGCTATTGTTCAATCTCTGCCTCCTGTGCACTCATGTGATGATAAATGTTAATGTGAGCATGAAAGCACTGGGTTCATACCTACTCTGTCAAACAGCAGTAGTTTACTGGTTTAATTATTACAGGAGTAAGCTACCTTACTGATGAAATTATTGCTGGAGTCTTGCACTGCCAACATGCCAATTCAGTAGCGACCAATCCACTCAGATGGCCATGTAGACAGAAAGAAGGTGAAGATCTTAAACGCTAAAGTTCTTGCTGGAATAAGCTACTGCTGCTTAAGAAAGTAGGTGTAAGCGCAACATTTGTTCTTCCAAGACATTTGAAGAATAGTCTAGTTAGAAATGGCAGTGAAAAAGGACAATTGCTTTAACCTACAGGTCTGCAACAAGTAAAGGGGGGGGGGGGAGAATTCACACTGACCGTTAAGGATGCTATTCCTTTGTGGTAAGATTTCAGTGACTCAGCAATACAGGAAAGTGCTGAACTATAATCATCCTTTTGCAGCCCTGTCAGGCACTGCTCTGCATGGGAGAACTCCTTCAAGCTGTTTAGCCAGAAGTAGAAGTGTTCTGAAGCCACCTGAGTCAGCAAGCTTTGATACAGCTCTCTGGCCATGCCATGGTTACCCTGTGCAGGGCAACAAGAGAGAGATTTGCAGAACAAAAACAAAACTCTGCACTTAAACCAAACAATAAAACAGGATCAGAATAATATGAAATCGTTAAAAACATTTCAAAGTCGTTCTTGCCATTTAAAGCTTTAATATATCCCACAAGTGGAACCTTGCTGAGAATCTTGCTCTCCCCACTGAAAGGCCTTAGTCTTTCCCAATGAAATCTAAAATAGTGCCCCTGCTCAAGATGAGTGCTCCAATTAACAGCTGCCAAAATGGGACTCTACAAAATGGTATCCAGACCCTACCATGCCTCCAATGAAATCAGCTGACTTTTTTGTTGTTGTAAAATTAGCTGAGGGGAATTGGTCCATCAATAGCTGGAATCTGGCAGGTAGAATTGTTTTAATTTAGCATGCTTTCACATATTTTAACTCTACTCCTTATTCTTTAAAAAAGACCCTAGTACGTGGGGAGGGGAATGCAGCCACTTTGGATCACGTAGGTGGGGCAGCTATCTCCCCAAAAGGTTACAGTCTTCATGGGGAATTTAAGGAGTACAAAGAGTTACTTTCAACTGAGTCAATTAGCCCTGCTTATTGGGGAAACCTGAATTATAAATTATGGATCACACATACCATTCTGGAAGCTTGTCTGGCTATCCTGTAAGCTGTCCATCCATTGGAGACATTTTCAAGCTGTTGTTTGATAACAGTTTTCACTTCAGAGGATAAAGTCTTCTGGCTGGCAACAAATATCACAGTAGCAAGAGATACCTAACAAGGAAGGAATAGCGCAAAGCTGAATGAAAAAATAGATCACACAGTCCCTAGCCACAAATAATGTGGAATCATAGTCTGCCATCACCAGCGTGAGTTTTGGTCTCATCAGGTCCGTACACACACACACACACACACACACACACACACACACACCACTTGCACAATGAATACAGTCATACCTTGGATCCTGAACGCCTTGCGAGTCAAACATTTTGGCTCCTGAACACTGCAAAGCCAGAAGTGAATGTTCCAGTTTACGAATGTTCTTTGGAATCCTGCAGCCAATCGGAAGCCGCGCCTTGGTTTCTGAACATTTTGGAAGTCAAACAGACTTTCAGAACAAATTCCGTTTGACATCCAAGGTACGACTGTAGTTATGTACCTGGTTCACTAGTAAATTTACTAGTAAAAAACTAGTATATTTGCCTTCCAATCAGAATCACAATGACAAATTAGGATCAAACTGCGATGCAATCCTGGTTTGTGGGGAAATGGCGGGTTACACAAACCATAGTTTACTAGGTTTAGACAAAACAGCATTGCTGCTAAACCAGGAGTGGTAAGTACTTTATTCAATCTCTGACCACAACAGGAGGAATATAGAAGGGGAAGGCAGAGTCCAAGGTTCATACTCTGTAAACCACGGTTTAGTGCTACATTTGAATAGTTTCTGTTACTTTATTTGAAAGGTTAACCACTCTAATACCAAACACAGTTCCAATAGAGCTTAGGACCCAGTCCAACACTCTTGAGCTTGGATACATTTATCTCCAGTAAAGTCTCATGGATTTCAGTGGAAATTGCTTGCAAGTGGGTCTGTCTGAAAAGGATTGCAAGCTTTGGCAAGTAAACATGGGGTTATATACAACTGGATCACTGAAATTAATGTGTAGGTCTAGCTTAAGGCCACTGATTTCAACTGGTCTACTCTGAGAACAACCTAGCTGGATACAACCAATGGTAGTGAAATGGCTTTATGCCCTCATAAAAGCCCTGCTAAATCAAACTACAAATCAGCACCTGTGATCAGTCAGGTATCACCAGAAGGGCATTAAAACAACAGCTCTGCATTATTGCTTTGCCACTTGCATTCAGCATTGCCTCATGGCTAATGATTGATGTGAGAATTTGCTTAATCCCCCCTTTAAAGCCATCTAAGCTAATGTCACCTTCACATCTTATGAGCACAATTCCATAAATTATGTGCTGTCTGAAGTGCTTCTTCTCGTCTGTCCTGCATCTACTGCTAATCAATTTCACCGACTGATCCAATTTCTAGTCTTATATGAGAGGGCAAAAAACCTGCTTTCTCCACACCACACATAATTTCACGAGTCTCTACCATGTCCAACCTTTAGACATGCTCTTTCCTAAACAAAAAGGCCTTTTCTGGTACAGAAGGTGTTCTAACCCCTTGATTTTGGTGGTCCTTTTCTACACTTTCCCATTTGTTAAGCTTCTGAGGCTTACAAAGATATTAAGAAGTAGAAAAACATTCAACAACACAGTCACAATAAAGAACTGGAACAAAATTACATGAAAATATCGTATAGCAAACAACAGGCTGTTTCAGCCCTCTGCCCATTATATCTGAAATACCTTTATCAGTTTCACACACAGCAGTGTGTGGGATCAATGAGTTCTTCCCAAAGCCTGTTCCCTGTGCATCAGCAAGATTGCTGAGGGAACTTCCTCTCTGCCTTGGCTAGTATTGGCAAGGCCGTTTGTGCATGTTTGTTCACACACAAGCACTTTCGATTGAACTGTCTCAATGTTTCCCGCCCACACTAGTGGGTGGTACTTGATGTGTTCAAATGCTGAGTTGTTGCCTGCTGCCCTCAACTGATACTTGCACACCCTCACTGAGGTTCAGAAACCTGAGCTCTGCTGTGCGCAAATATCTGTTCACGTGCATGCAACACCTCTCTCTCTTTCTCTCGATACATGTTTTCTGATACGTAAGACTTTCACAAAGCAGATTTAATTATATGTTCATTTGTGTTGCCTGAGCCCACCAAAGAGTGCCTTACCAACGGAAGCAGCAGAAGGGGTGATTATGGCACCCAGCAAAACATCACCACATGTATAAAAAACCGCACCCACATAATGCGCTTCAACACCTCCACAGCTGAGTAAAGTCGCTCCCCAACCCACATTATCCGTGGATGGGGCAAGATTCAAATCAAATGGGGTGTGCATAAGGGCTGCCACTTGGATAAGGTGGGCAATACAAAAACCATGCAGACCTGGGATGCATCAAATCCACTTTGAGCTGTCCTGTCTACAACCATGGTGGAAATGGGTAAGACTTTTTCCAGTGGTGCTGTCATTTCCAGGCCAAGCTGACCACCCATGTAAAACAAGTGCCACCTACTGGACTGAAGGAGGATTAAGATTAATAAGAGTGCAGATATACTCCTAAATGGATGTGTTTCAGGTTTGGGATGCAGACTTTTCAGTTTCCTTTACTGGCTGAAAAATACAAACATCTGTTTGGTGCTTACTTAATAGAAGTTAAACAATTTAACATGCCACTCCTCTGTACCATCAAGTTCAATGGGTTTTTTTTCATTTACAGTATTAAAAATGCTCTCTTCCTCTCTCTCTCTCTCTCTACACACACACACACACACCTCTTTCAGTAATCACATTGACTTCATGAAATCCAAGGTGTCCAGTGACATCATTATTTAATTTAAAAAGCCAACTGTCTATCTAGCACCTCATCTAGTAGCCAAACAAGCTTCTCTACTGACTGAACATTCAGTTGATATCTAATCAGAGCATCTAGTGCTCTGATGCTAATCCCTCATATTTGTTAGACAGAAGCATTTTGGCTTTGAAAATTATGGGGTTATTTGAAAGCATCATGACTAGTGGCAACCATAGGTTAGATGAAGGATAGGTCTGCCCAGATATATGCTTTCATACTTGTTGGACCAGTGGTTTGTCATAATGTGCTTTCACTCTCTCACAAGTTCATAGACACATTCCTCCAGTACCACAGGCAGGAAACGAGAAGCAATGAAATCCTTTCGTGTAAAATTGTTATCCAAAACCACTATACATTTCTCTACAACACTAATGTTGTATTTTAATCTTGTTTTTAAGTTGTATTCATTCAACTTGTTTTTATTATTGCTTGTTAGCCGCCCTGAGCCCAGCCTTGGCTGGGGAGGGCGGGGTATAAATAAAAAAATATTATCATTATTACTATTATTACAACAGGGTTGATAACCAAAAATGAAAAGAGAAGTAACAAGTCTTTTAAACGTGAATGCTAACGCTGTGAAAGAATGGGAAAGAAACATGGCAAAGGATACAAGAATACAAAAAAAGAGAAAGAAACCCCATGATGAGAAGAGAAAGCAAAAAACACAGCAATGTTGTAACTGCATCATGGTTTTCCCTGCAATGAGGCAAGTTGACTGTTGCACAACATGTAATACTACATGTTTACAAAATGGTTATTCAATCCAATGGTACCCAGGATCAGTTTGCTATATCTGGAATCAATGTTGCTTACTAAAAGCTCTTGCTGTTTATCAGATGCAGATCGTCCAATCACTTTATAGAGATCCATCAGGTCCCCCAGCATTCCGTCTCCCAAGACCGGTAACTGCATGGCAATGGCTGCCAAGCAGTGGCACATGAGAATCCTGGCAGCATCTTGAGCGCTGTGCAGCTGTGTCAACAAGGACTCCACAATGGACTGGCTCAGGTGGGGGCGACACTTGGCCAGCTTCACCATGCAAGTGAGTGCTATCTGCATTTGGGGAAAACAAAAAACGCTTGTTTAACATTCATCGTAAATCTATCAAATGCTACTCGTTTTTGGTCACAACGTTCATGTAACCATGAAGGTGCAAAATAAAGGATAAACCAAAAAACACAAAGGCATTCTGCCAAACCACCAAACCCTCTAAACTAAAGAACATGCAGGGAGGATTCAGATTTAGGAAGTGCACAGAGAAGAGGAGAGGGAATGGAAGTTACGCTGCAGAGCCAGAAGTCCTTGCATTAATGGAAATGTTTTGTTGGATACTGCCCTTAAGCTTCTGTACAGCAGACCCTTCCAGCTTAGGGAATCATCAGCTGCTTCTAAACTTAAAACTAAGCTGGGCTGATTATATCCTGCCTAAAAAGGATAAACTGTGTTTAGCTTAAAGTATGATTCATTGGAAGAAGCCGGGATCGAACTGTGGTTTATGTGGTTTAAACGTAGGATAGCACTCTAGTCCCATCTCCGTTCTGTTTTTACAAAGATGAGACTCGTGCTATATACAGTCAACACATATAATATGACTACTTATTGTATGGAACGACAATGAGACAAACTACATATTCACCTATCCTAAGTATTTTTCCTGACTACCTGCTCCACAAAGGGCGTTAACTCATTTGCATGTCAGTCCTCACTCTTTGGTTATATGGGGTGGCCAGTTCACAAGAGCACAGTGAGGCAAATGTTGGGCTACTCCGGACTTGCTAACTTAATGAGTCCTGCCCTTGATCTGCGTGCATTCTGTAGTGATTGGGCATTTATTTCTATTTTAAGTAGTTAGCCAGACCACAAAAAGCGGCCCCACTAAAACAACCTGCATTGCTCTTACATAGATTAATATGGAAGACAACTGGGTTGGTGGGGGTGGATTTATTATTTACCTTTAAGGTCGCTTGAGTACCTGGACTGCTGTCTTGACTACAAAGAACAAGGAGGGATTCGAGGCCAAAGACAGCATCCTGCTCCAACGGCAAAAGATCTAGGACAAAGATTTAAACTTTAATTCCTGACTGTTTTAATACTAGCCACTGTGGTCCTCATGGCCATGAAAGAGAACAAAACATTTCCCCTTTAACATAATTTGGAAATCTGGGATCTAGAAATGCCTTGATGCAGTAATACAGCACAGCCAAATGAGTTTCAAAGAAATTCCATCAATTTTAAAACACCAAGAACTGAAATGCTGTCAGTTCTAGCTTGCATGCATTTCTTAGTGTTAGGGAGGAGAAAATGGTGAAATGAAAAACAAACCAAACCACATGACCATTAGATTTGGCTATAAACTGGAAGGCAGCAACACCATCTTAAAATTTCTCTTTTATTACATTGGCAGAGAAATGAGCAGAATGTCTGCAGTTCACACCCAGTCAACTCAAGAGCAGTGCACTGATTTACATTAGGATGACCATGCTTAGCTCTCATTCCAACAAAATACTGCATAAGCTATGGAAAAATAGTGAAAGTAAACAGCAATTACTTGAGCTCTCTAGTTTAGCATCAAAGGTAGACGTCCACATGAGTTCAACTTGTTTCCAAAGGAAAACACAGCACGTTACATCAAACATGGGGAGATATACTGTGACGCCCACCCACCCATCCTTTTAGAATTACCTTTTTCCTGGCATGAAGCAGCTATGTTTGTCAGAACTCGGACTCCATGAGCCGCAATACCCTGGTTATTATGGTAACAGCATTCCTGTGCTAGTTTGACTATATCGGATGATCTTGTTGTCGTAGCTGTTGCTCCTAAGGGAGAAATAGTAGGGTACTTCTAAACAGCAAAGCCTTGTTCATTACATGCAGTATTTTCTTTTCCACAGTTTAAGAGCAAGGGAAAAATAGGAAGATGGTCTGGTTATAAGCATTGCCTAAGCTCCAACTAAGCTATAATGGGGTATTTATTTTAATAACAATAACACCATCCATCGGACTGGGTTATCCCAGCCACTCTGGGTAGCTTCCAACAAATTAAAACACAGCAAGACATCAAACATTAAAAACTCCCTATACAGGCCTGCCTTCAGATGTCTTCTAATAAGAAGTAAGACTGGTGTAGTGCATCCGTCTGAGCAAGTTGCAAAGCTTCCAGAAAGGGAAGCAGCAGCTCAAGTCCCTCTCTAAATTTCCTTATTTCTCAGTACCTCTAGAGGCTTTGGGGAAGGGGATGCTGCTGTCATTTTTCAGCTTCTTCAATGCCTCAATGAAATATGACTCTGTCCCTCCCACCCAAGTGATTTGTTCATGACAGGAGTCCTGGGGGGTTGGGGCCCAAGAGCTGAGTTTTTGCTTTATCGTGAGCATTTTCTCAGAAACAGCATGCACAGGAGAAGGGAGGGCCCAAAGATGACTGCAAATAATGTTGGCTCTTAAGCCAACATGGTAGAACCTGCACAGAACTATACTGCTTTTCCAAAACACAGAACAGCCAGATGGACACTATCCACATCCATCTTATCTAAAATTTATGCAAGTTCCAATCACTACAATATACCCTAGATTCCATCGGCCCCTCCATTTATTTATTTTTAAGTGAAATGGTAGATACTCCACACCCTTGCAGAAAAATTGTCTGCAGGGTGGCTTTGGGATCCTCATTGTTTCTCAGTCTACCTTGCTTCAGGGGGCTTGTTTCAAGGTTGAAAGACTGTTCCAAGTTCATTGGAGAAGGAGCGGAATATGAAGACAACAAATCATTCATTCAGATTCAAAGAGCTACCAAAGATAAGTGGGTTTAAACTCCTCCAAAATCAATAGACCTTCACATAAACCAAATCAGGACTCCAAACACAGAATGCATCAACAATCTGATTAACTTAGAGACCATCCTGAGACATAGCTGGAGAGCGGAGGATGGTTTAAATCAGATGTACCAATCAGTTCATGCAATGCTGTGTGTAGCGAAAACAGCAACCCAGGCAACTAAAAGGTAAATAATGTATTCTATCTTATTGTCTAGCATATTAATTCATGCTAGGGAAGTGCAGGTTTTAAAATGATCATATGCAGAGAAGAAGGGTGTCAGAGAATACTAATGTGGAAGGCAACTGTAGCACAAGACTAGTTTCTTGGTTTATAATTTTGGTCATTATCAGAGTCTTAAAGGTAAAGGTAAAGGTACCCCTTCCCGTACGGGCCAGTCTTGACAGACTCTGGGGTTTGTGCGCCCATCTCACTCAAGAGGCCGGGGGCCAGCGCTGTCCGGAGACACTTCCGGGTCACGTGGCCAGCGTGACAAAGCTGCATCTGGCGAGCCAGCGCAGCACACGGAACGCCGTTTACCTTCCCGCTGGTAAGCGGTACCTATTTATCTACTTGCACCCGGGGGTGCTTTCGAACTGCTAGGTTGGCAGGCGCTGGGACCGAGCAGCGGGAGCGCACCCCGCCGCGGGGATTCGAACCGCCGACCTTTCGATCGGCAAGCCCTAGGCGCTGAGGCTTTTACCCACAGCGCCACCCGCGATCAGAGTCTTACAATGTGATTAAAATTAGCTCTGCAGTTTTTGAACTGCTGCAGTGCCTTTCCAAGGAAACACACTTTTCAACATTATTTACAGTGTTCAAAAGACTGAAAAGCACCACTTATACTAATATCTGCAACAACACCAGGGAAAAATTGAAAGTGTGCCAAAATTTGGCTGATCTAATCTATTCATACCCGGAGCAATGCTGAAGTACTGTTTGATGGCTATTGTCCCCGACAGTGTGGAAAGTACAGATAGCATGCCTAGTTTCATACTGTCATAAGGAGTTTGAAGAGCACATTCACATAGTGCCTAAAAGCCAAGAGATAGAACAATTTTAGTACAAGGAAGGAAAATGAATTAAAAATTATTAACATGTGTTCACGCTTTATTCACACGCATACATAACATTTACATAACAGAAATGTAATAAAATATATAATAGTAAATAATAATAGAAGAAGAAGAAGAAGAAGAGTTTGGATTTGATATCCCGCCTTTCACTCCCCTTCAGTAGTCTCAAAGCGGCTAACATTCTCCTTTCCCTTCCTCCCCCACAACAAACACTCTGTGAGGTGAGTGGGGCTGAGAGACTTCACAGAAGTGTGACTGGGCCCAAGGTCACCCAGCAGCTGCATGTGGAGGAGCGGAGACGCGAACCCGGTTTCCCAGATTACGTGACTACCGCTCTTAACCACTACACCACACTGGCTTGATGATTCCTGATTCCTGATTGAGGATGCAAAGTACCTCCATGGGGGGGGGGGATTATTAGTAACCGTAAATACTTGGCAATTGTATAAGGCCTGGGTATTCAAAATTCTTCACAAACATTATCTCAGCAGTCTTTATAATAACCCTATAAAGCTGTTCAACATTATCCGCATATTGTAGGTTGTGGAGCTGAGAAAGAGAGAAAGCATCTTGCCTAAGGCTGCCCAATGAGGAGAAGGCAGATTTGTTCTCTGTTGCTCCAGTGGGCAGGACCTAAACTAATGGGTTTTGAAATGGCAAGAAACATAATTTCAGCTAAACATCAGAGGGGAAAAACACGTCTTAATGCAAAGAGCTGTTTGATAGTGGGAAAGACCACCTCAGGAGGTAGCCAGCTCTCATTTTCTGGAGCAATTTAGGCACAGGAACAATGTCTTCTCTTGTAAGGGATAACCACCAAGGGCCATTTCAGCTCTAAATACTATAATTCTCCACTATGGGATTTGGGGAGGTATCCCACATTCCATTAGCTCAAGGATTTCTTTTTGCGCAACAGAACCGTCTCCCCCTCCTCTCTCTGCATGTGCCTCCACCCTCTCCACTCTTGAAGATTGGGGGGAAACCCAGAACAAATTTACGGGGTGCCTGGAGTGAGGTTGTCCCACTGTGCAGCCGAAAGTCCTTGAGCTGATGGAGTGAGTGTGCTGAATAACACCCTTGAATTTCAGGCTTCCAGGCTCACAGCTCAATAGCTCTTAGTCACTACACCATGCCAGGTCCTGTTTGAGGTTATGTGAGGTGACAGGTAAGCTTTACCTGTGGTCTATCTCACATGTGATGGCTGCCTCAAACATGCAAGTCAACATTTGTTACTGGAGCCATGGGTGATGAACATGCCAGTATGAAATCAGTCAGAGAAGCTGTGGTCGGTCATGAGAATCAGTGTGCTATGCACTTCACTAAGTCAATTATTTTTGAGCTGAATTACCAGCCTGGTATTTCCTATTCATTCACACCAGGAAAGGAAGTGTCATTCCATGCAAGTATATGTCTCTCAACTGGGAAAGATTAAATGTCACTGTGAAGTACACTGGTAGCTTCCTTTGTGCTGCTGCAGGAGACAGAATAAAATCCTATGCACAACATTCACTAACGTGGCATCATCATTTAAAGGTCAGGTACAACTGAATGCATTTATAGCCCCTGCCCCCTTCTAGGTAAAATGCTTCTCACTTAAGCAACACACTTCAGGGGTAAAAAAGTGAAAGGAGGGAGAAAGTCTCTGACATGTCTTGGTAGCCCACACAACCTAAGGAATACAGAAGCCTCCAAAATAAGCACAGAGCATCTCTATCTGCCCTTAACTAGTATCAGCAGCTGCTGCTGATATGCAACAAAAGTTATTTTCCTGCTGGCAAACTTTCATAGGCATAGAAAAAATAGTTTCCTTTTAGAGCAACAGTCCTTACTAAGTACTGACTTGTTTATTTGTTCTGAAAAGTGGTCTTTTTATTAGTGGCCTAATAAAAGGTGATGCAAGACCTGGTGGAAGGACCTTCTCCCCTCCGTACAAAAGGGGGGGGGGTGCAAGATAAGACAGCATCTGCATGGAATAAAGCATGCAAAGCATCTTTTTCGGCATCAGATTAGAATAATCTATTCTAGCTGTCATTTTTGGATTTTTACAGAATTAATGATGCTTGAGTAGAGATTGGATGTGGAAGAAAGGAAAAATAGGGCAGGAGGAGGAAGTGGCAAGATTAATGGAACTGACAGATGTGTGGGGAAGGAGAAGAAACTATGCAGGCCAAAAGAAGTCACAGACAAATCTGTTCTAATTTTGGCTTTTCAGCAGATAGTGCCTGTGTATTTCAAAGTTTCACCCACCTCCGTGGGTGAAAAGAAAAGCTTTAAGAACAAAATAGAATTCTGAAGACAGTCAGATTTTCAATATGCAGAAAACAAAGAAAGTGTCGAATGTCCAACTAAGGCAAGGGGGAAAGACCAGATTTGTTTATGTTTTAAATGGAACTGTGTATGTTACACCCATCAATAGAACCCCTCCAATTCACTGATGAATTTCCTTGCCATTGCTATATGATGCTCCAGTGTTTAACAGAACTCTCTAAAGAAATTACATTTGTTCCTTTCATCACAACACGCTGGACAGAAGAAACACCCAATATTGTGCTAGCCTTTTGGAACTTCCATGCACAAAGAAAAAGAGTTCCTTTCATGCACAACCACAAATTACAGAGAAAATGAAAATAAAATTTGATTGTGCCCCTAGTGTGTTTAAAACTAAATATATCACTCAGTTTGCCATTGTCTTCTAAAATAGGTAATACAGTACCATACTACATTGATCTCAGCAGTCAGAATACACCTTATAGGAAAGTTAAAGACTTGCAGTCATCTTTCACATTTTCCCACCACTTCCTCTAGTTTTTTTATCAGGAAACCACATTATTGACATTTTGCAAGAGTGATATAAATCTTTAGTAATCTTCAGAATAGTGACCAAAGGCAGGAATCCCTCTTTCCGTGTCACAGATACAAAACCAAATTGCCCAGGCCCTACCTTCTTCCCAGATCTATGGGAGCTGGTTATATTTGCTCAGCTTTGAACCCTAGCTCAAATTCAGCACTCAGCAGCACATTCAAATAATAAAGCATGTCATATCCCATATATTCAGCCCGTATGTTTTCATTTTCTCATGACCCTTTCCTTGTTAACTCTTCATATTAACCAAATAAAAATGAAAATCCAGCTTTCCAAGACTTGCATCAGTATTTGCACTCAGTTCCTTTCTTAAGCTTATTGTTCTACTCGAAGGCCAGGACAAACTCGTATTAGGCAATAGTATTAATAAAATACAAAACATCCATCCATAATATAAAACACTTTGTCAAGTTCCAGAGTGCTAAAACAGTTTCCCTTGTGCATTGCTGATAGCTCCAATTCTAATATTATTTTGCTTTTTTAAAATCCAATTTGCCAACATCCATGATGTAAGAGACAGAAGTTACCACAGAGGCCAAGGAACAAGATGTAAATTTAAACAAACAAATACAGTTCTACAAAGTGCTAAAAGCCCACATGTTTTGACATTGTTTCCCACCTCGTTCTTCTGGACAGATCTTGAGTAGAATTAGTATGGCTTACATGCAAAACAGTATTAGCAGAATACTTCTGATCAATGACAACTAAAACAAGAGCCAAGTCACACTACAGTATACGGTGTCCTGATCATGGGATCAGGAGCCATCAAAATGTTCTGCAGAATAGAGCAGGAGCACCTGACAGAATTCAATACTGTGAGGAGTGAGGGAGAGCAAAACAGGGTTGTCAGCAGAAGGTGCACCACCAATTATTTCTCTCTCCAGCCTTTGACTTTAGACTGAAAATAGCAGAGATTTAAAACACCACCATCTGTCTGTATCACAACACCTCTTGCTAGAACGTTTCAACGCATCACTGAGCATGGCTGAAAGGAAGAAAACCATATTAAAGAACACTGCAGCTGACATGTACCTTTGTTTCACATCATTAGCCACGGAAGAATAGAACAAAATGAAAACAGTGCTCATCTAAACAGGTAGTCTGTCCCAACAAATGCTCTAATCATGTTTACAAGATGAGAGGCCTACAGCTAGAGACTTGGGCGGTTAGTTCAAACGCACACTCCAGCTCTTGAAATTGCTGTGCAGATTTCTAGCCGTGACCCCCTCAGTTTCCAAATTCCTTTTATGCAAACACCACAAAGCTCTCCTTGTCCTTGGGTCCTGTGTAAGGTTTGCCTCCAGCTGAAGGAGAAGGGTGGTAGCTCAGTAGTACAACATCTGCTTGGGTTGCAGAAGGTCACAAGTTCAATGCTTGGCATTTCCAAGTACAGCTAAGAGAGACCCCTGTCTTGAAACCCTGGAGTGTTGCTGTCAGTCAGTGTGGACAATACTGAGCTGGATGGACCAATGACCTCACTCAGCATAAAGCAGCTTCCTAGGTTAAGCTTCCCCTTTCTTCATTTCCCTCTTAATTTAACTTCAGACTTGGCCTCCTTCATCTGTAGGCCCCACACTACTTGTCAGCTCACTTCTTATTCTGCCCTTGCTTCAGCTACTCTCCCTCTGAACTCTCTGTTCTGCAGGTCCTTTTTCAGAAAATTTCCAAGCCTTCCTGGTTCCCAGCACTCATGTCTCAGTCTCTCCCTCCCCCCCAAAACACACACTAAACACCTTCTGTCTCTAAGCTCCAAGTGGGTTTTTTTCTAGCCAAATTGACCTTTTACTTCCTTTACAGAAGATGCTCCAAAGCTACAGCTTTTTCCTGAATAGTTGTGAACATGCTGTGACAATACAGCAGCTCAGCAGATACCGTATTTTTCTCCCTATAGGACGCACCTAGATTTGGGGGGCGGGGAATAAAGGGGAAAAAATTATTCCCCCCCCCCAGGCGCGGGGCTGGGGAAGCCCGAGCTTCCCCCGCCCCCAGAAAGGGTCCGAAAGCAATGACGAAGGTGAGCGCACTTTCGCCATCGCTCCCGGGGCTTGTGGGGCTGGGGGTAGCCCGAGCTTCCCCCGCCCCCAGAACCCGTCGGAGAGCGATGGCGAAGGTGCGCACACATTCGCCATCGCTCTGGGAGCTTGCAAGGCTGCGGGCGGGGGAAGCTGGAGCTTCCCCCGACTCCAGCCCCCAGAACGGGTCCCAGAGCGATGGCGAAGTTGCGCACAGCTTTGGCATCGCTCTGGGAGCTTGCCGGGCTGGGGGGATAGCTTCCTGAAGCCTGGAGAGAAAGAGGGGTCGGTGCGCACCGACCCCTCTCACTCTCCAGGCTTCAGCAAAAGCCTGCATTCGCCCCATAGGACGCACACACATTTCCCCTTCATTTTTGGAGGTGAAAAAGTGCGTCCTATAGGGCAAAAAATAGTTTGGGGGTGGGGTGGGGCAGCTCACAGACAAGTAAGTGGGAAACAGCCACTTCTAGCTGGCTGCACGTAAAGGATAATTTGGACAACAACTAAACTCTCTTCAAATTGCCTAAGCCCCACTATCATTTATGATGTGTCAAGCCATCTGAAGCTGCTGACATGTTTTTGCATGGCTCGCTGCATTTTTTCATTAATTTACCAAATAAGAAAAAGTCAATCTGGAGTAAAAATTTAATCAAAAGCTGCATTTGGGGGGAAAAATTGATACATTTGTTAACTAGGCAATCCATCAAAACTCTTTATTAAAGATCTGATCAGAATAAAGGCGGAACCAGAACTTACACAGAAACTGACAAGGTGAATTTGTTAAGAGCAGGGTGAAAATTCCTTTCTGAGAAAAATAAATGGCTCAATTGTTTTCCTGTGACAAATTCAACGATGCACCCATGAATGCCTAAGTCCAGGGAAGAGAAGGTGGCTGGCTGCATTGCACTGTGATGCAACTCCGGAATATAGTATGGGAGACCACTGGGCAAAGCAAATCTGCACCTAAATGAAGAGGAGCTCTGTTGGATCAGGTCAAGGGCCCACCCACCCCATAATTTTCACAGTTGCCTACCAGATACACATGAGAAGCCTGCAAGAAGGACACAAATGCAAATGCCCTCTCCCCACATGCAACTCCCAACAACTGGTATTCAGAAGCATACTGCCTCCATGTCTTGTCCTCCATGAATTTGTCTAAAGCTGTCACTACTTCTTGTAGGAGCAAAACTTTTCTCTGCCCACTTCCTCCATGCCATGCTCAAAGTTCTATCATGTCATTTCTCTAAATGCTGCAACCTTTCCTAAGAAGGGAGTTATCCTCCTGATCATCTTGGTTGTCCTTTTCTGAACCTTTCCCAATTGTACAACTTTTTGAGGCGAGGCAGCCAGAGCCACACATAGGAATCCAAGCGCAGACACACCACAAGTCATATTGCCCTGCCCACTTTCTGTACAAGCCCTGCAAATGTTAAGGAACATAACGCCTTAATGACTCAGTGTGAGCAATACGCATCAGAATGCTCTGACACTGCCCCAGGGAAGCATTTTTAAAGCACTTCTCTATCTTGCAGAATTCAGTTCTGTCAAGGGCTTGCTGGCAGGCCCCAGCCCTAGAATCAAAGGTTTTCTCAAAACAACACAAACAGGCTGGTGCTCCCAAGGAAAACTTGTAATCTTTATAGAACAATACTCCAGGAAAATACACTGATGTCCTAGGTTCCAGCTCTAGGAAGGGCAAGGTATCAAGGAAGGCAGGGATCGAGGGAGCAGGCAAGAATGCAAAACTGAACAAGAATGAATTGCCTGGAGATTTGAGTCTCTGCCCCCTGCCTCACACACACAATACAAAGGAGCCCTGGATTCCTAAGACAAAGCAAGCTTGGAGTCCCCTATAGTCCAAGCAACCAATCACCAGAATCCTCACAAATTCTCATTTCATTTCTTCCAAGTAAACCTTTCCCGGAAGAAATGGTTTTCCAAAAGGTTCCTAGCAGGTTTCTCTATCTCTCTACTCTTTCTATTACTGCTATCTGACCATCCTTGTTCATATTTTTGGCACGTACGGGTAATCAACATACAAAGAGGGATAGAAGCAGGGCAAAGACACCAAAGCACACATCTTCCACTTGTATTTTACTAATGCCATGGGCTGCTTGTGGGGACTCCCATCAAAAGGCGGGACACAAATTAACACCAAAGCCAAAGTGCATTTCTGGTAACACTTGTACTCCTGAAACCAGTTATGGCTGGCTAAGGCTAAAAAGCTGTTTTTCATCTGCTATAAGGGTACAGCTGACTGAGTGGCAAGTGGGTGGTGATCTGTAGGTGCCTTACTCTAGACTGCCTTCCAATTGCTAATGATTATTTTTATTTAATATTTATTGGGCCCTTTTATCTAACTGCCACATAACAGGAACTATCTGAATGACTCACAAAGCAACGGACAGAGAAGCAAATACCAAAATACAATACAATAAAAACCATACATTTAAAAAACTGGAGCGTAACATAAACTCAATTTACTGTTACGGAAGATTGGCCTATTACATGCTTGAAAAATGACCTTAGTGAAGTGATCTTGGTGAATGTGGCCCTCCAGATGTCACTGGATTCAAAAATGAAGAAGTGTGCATGCACACAAAAGCTCATACCAATAACAAACTTAGTTGGTCTCTAAAGTGCTACTGGAAGGATTTTTTTTTATTTTGGGTTCAAAACAGTCCCACTCAACATGGTCAAGGGTGACGAGAGCCATAGGCCAGTAACATCTGGAAACCTCATCACCTTGTTCCTCAATCCTCGCACAGAGCTTTTCTACCTTAGTACCTGAGGACTGATGAAGAGTCACCACTTTATGAGAGATGCTACAGGGTATAGGAGCAGTGATGGGAGGTTTCTCCAAGCAGAATGTTAGAAGCTTCTTCTATTATTTATAAAACATGGTGGGTAAATCAGCTCTTAAACGAAAAGTTACATCTCTAAAATGATGAACAGAGACCTACATCTGGAGTGTGATGCTAAGCAAATCTACTTGGAAGTCAACAACAAAGAGTTTGACAGGTCTTATCTGAAAGAAGGCCTAGTGGTTCAGTTCCAAAACAAGCATGATAGCATTTACAATACCTGAATATTGTCTCTGCTCCATGTATGTGGGGTTTTATTTGCAAGTAACTTTAGATCTTGAATAGCAAGCCTCTTCACAGCCTCTCTTGGGTCATTCTTCAAGTATTGCAATAAGAGCTGTATCTGTAAGAAAGCAAGTTTTAGATGAAACTACTTTTGACGTCTTTCTTGTATTTTTCAACATGCATGCGAGTACAAAAAAATAAAAAGAGAAGCCTGAACATGAAGGGTTGATTCTGAGTCTCTCCACTGATGGAAAGCTCCTTGATTCAGCAGAGGCTTCAATTAAACAGAAGGAAGAGATTTTTCATAAATTCTCCCTCTCTCTTGCAGTTCGTTGCACCACCAACATATTGTTCCAAAAGAATGCCTTGCATGAGCAAGGAAGAGCAAAAGAAAGAAGGGCAAATAAATGAAAATCATCTCCACTTTTTCACCAACAGAAGCCTCCGCTGGATCAAATAGCTTTCTGTCATGGGTACATTTGGAGATAACCTTAAAGCTTTCAGAAATTTCAACAAGCAATCAAAATTCTTAATTACATACAGCTTTTGATGGCTCTGTAAACTCACCACGATACCATCTAAGCAGACAGGACCTGGATATTTTGCAATCTTGCACAAATGAAGTATGGGCACAAAATGTGGTACAGACCTTGGGTTACCTAAAAATCTTAGTTTATATATCCCCCCCCCTTAAAAATTAAAAAGCACAATTTGCCAGTTCTTATGACTTCCAAGACAGGCTTGAAATATTTGGGAAAGGCCTGATGAAGCCTATGAAGTCTTGCTGAATACGATCCCTTCAACTGAACCATGACAATTTTACTTGAGTACACTAAGCACTTCAAAGAAAATACTCAGAAGAATTGTAGCTGTTACCTGCTTGGGAATGTCAACCAAAGAGGAGGCAGCGAGTAAGGTAAAGGTGTGTAAAGTAACAATGACCATCTTGGTAGAAGGGTAGGATGTCACCAGCTGCTGGAGTAACTGGCGGGCACTGGAGGCCAGGCTGGCATCATGATGCATATGCTGCAGGATGGGAATCAACTTCAGCTTCAAGTCTACAGGAGTGGCTAAACCTAGTACATGAAAAGAAAAATACCTTTCAGGGTGACATGTGGCGTGCCTATGATAAAATGTGAACATTGAGAGCTCTGGGGCAAATAAAAATAATATGACTAATTTCAGTACTAGAGTCACAGAACAAGGACCATGCAAGCTGGGTTATTATTATTATTATTTTAAAAAATCCCTTCCACTCCATTTGAAATTTAGATTATAAGCTCCTCAAAGTGCAGACCTGTCGTTTTTGCTTATGGCACTCTACCACACACCATGGACACAGATATCACTTCATATAGCACTAACAAATAATACAAATACTTAAGAGTGAAATTAAATACTAGACTCATCTAGTCAATATCCAATGCTAGTTGTATTCAAGTCCAAATCAGCTCAGCATCTTGCTGCTTTCCCACATAGCGACCCACATCATATAACCAACATTTGAAAAATAAATGAAAATGTCAAAGAAAGTTTCTATTGTAAAGCACCACCTTCTAAAATAATGTACTACGCTTTCAACAGACAACATTAAAAACACTGCATGACAGATCAAAATAAAATCCAATCCTATGGAAAGAAGACAGAAAAAGCATTCTTAACACCAAGTATTGAAACTGAGCATCAAATTCAGAGGCAACTGAATGCAGGGGCAACTTCCAACAACTAAAAAGATTCACTTTTTTAAAAGAAAAGAACGGTTAGTTCAAAAGAATAGTTACTTAAGATACAATAACCTTTAACAAAATCAAAACCTTTTAATGCTTTTCATTATTTGTTGGATAAAATGTACATACCTTGAATCATTTCACTGATTTTGTTACAAATCCCTCCAGCAAAATCTCTATCAAGAACAAGAAGGGGAAGCAGGATAAATCAGTCATACAAACTGAACTACAGAAACAAACTCCCACATCTGGGTAAGCAAAATGAATGTGAAATGTACACATACAGAGAAGTTGCAGGTGAAAGCTAGAGTTGCACAATGGCTGAAAAACTAACAGCATAATTCTATGCAGCACAAACCTATACAGGACAAATAAGTTATACTGAGTTCAGTAGGGATTGCTTCCAGCTACATGTGCACAGAATTGCAGCCTGAGCTACAAACCAGGAGGCCCCTAGTTTATATCTTGGCCCCTTCCTGAACTCACTATTTATTAATTTTCTTAATATATACCCCTCTTCATCATCTTAGCTCTCAGGGTGATTGACAGTGAAATAAAAATCTTTTAAAACCATGAAAATGTATAAATCACTAAATTGGTGATCTGAGGCAGACTCGGCTGCCCTCCCATCTACAAGATGGGGGAAATAATACTGACCTACCTGACAGGACTGCTGTTAAGGATTACTAAGATAATGCAGACAAAGCATTATGCAGTTGAAAAGTACTGCCTGAACATTCAGGAAAGATGGAATTACACCAGATGTTCCACTTACTTGGACTGGGCAGAAAAATTAGCTGCAGCAAAGATAGCAGCTTCAACCTCTACATTGTCATGTGAGTCCAAGCTCTGACGAATACTGTGATGTGCATTCTTCCTTTCTGGAATTATGGATGCCATACTGCCTAACATCCTGGAAAATAAAACAGAGGGACTGAACCTGCTATAAAGGAGGAGGATGCCTACAAGATAAATATGCAGTCATCCAGGTAGTGTTTTGTAAAGATGAAAGAAAATGTGAACATTCCATTCTATGCATGACAAACAAGATAAATTCGAGACTTGGGCAGATAGAACTCAGTGAAAGAACACATCTGTGAAGGAACTTCCTAGTTCACTCCCTAGCAGAAATGGAAAAAACCCTAAAGATATTTTAGCAGCCAGAATAAATAGTACTGGGCTACACAAACCAATATCCTTACTCGGTATAAGGCAACTTCCTATGTACATTGGTCCTGCATTTACTGCATTGACAGTGTTGGCTTTTTGCAGTATAGTAACGCTGCAGAGAGCTTGCTGGGGAGATCATGCATTAAAAAGAAAGGACTCAAAAAGTACTTAAAGGTTTTAATAAGAAAAACAAAAACTCCATTTACACTAAATACATAAACAAACAAACATGACCCAACCACCAACCCATCCCCCAGGGTAATGGGAGAGCTAGGTGCTGCTCCTTATATACTCTACCCAAATGCTGACACGCCTTAATCAAATACAACTCAGCAGCACCTGCTATGTTTCACAGCTGTAAAGCTGGGTCTCGTTATCTTGCTCTGGCCCTTGCTCCGGCCCCTTAAAGACATACACATGGAGTGGAACAATGATGAACCTTTACATTTAAAGAAACCATTCAACAGACAGTACTCTGAAGAATATAGCATTTGGGCAGGTTCTTGCTCATTAAACATGCATACCTGAGTGTGATCGCTCGAGCAACTGGATCATTGCTGTGAATAACCGAGAAAACTCTTTTCACAAACTCATCCACATTCAGGATTTTTTCCAAATGTTTTTCACTCTGCTGAGTAACTTTCAGAACACACAGCCGCAGGAAGTTGTTTCTGTTTTAAAACAAATTTTATTTACCTACAACATTTGTACCCTTCCTTTCTTAGAAATGTTTAAGGCAGTTAGCAGTTCATAAATACAAACCATGTAACCAGTGGCGTAGCGTTGGGGGTGCAGGGGGGGCCGGCCGCACCGGGCGCGACATCTGGGGGTTAGGGTTAGGGGGCGCAAATCCACGGGTTAGGGGGCGCAATTCCACGGGTTAGGGGGCGCAAATTACTTGCCTTGCCCCGGGTGCTGACAACCCACGCTACACCACTGCATGTAACAATATCAAATATTTACAACATAATATTTAAAGGCAGTGATAAAGGCCCAGAAGCAGCAAAATAAAACATGCAGCAAGAAAGAAGATCAAAAAGAATGGGGAAAAGAACACCAAATCCACTACGGGCATCTTTGAGACATGCAACTGAGCAAGCAACATTCATATGGGAGATAGTGGTAATTCAGGTATTTTAGCACCAAACCATAAAAGGGCTTTAAAGAGTCATCGCCAGAACTTTGAATTGAAAACACCAGTTCCTTGAACACTAAGAATCGGGAACAAACTAATTTTACTTACCCCACTCTGAAAACATCAGCTAGCTTTAAAAATGCTGAGTTAATTAGAATTGGGAATGGGTATTTCTGAAAGAGTCTGGGAAAACGTACAACTGCTTCACACTGCTCCCCCAGTTTGCCAGATCGGAGACCTGTGACAAATAAGAAGACCACCATAGCAGTTAAACACTCTGGACTTTTAAAAACTGAAGCAAACTGACATGCAATATAAAAGCAGCTTTCCTAGACTGAACCAAAGTACCCACCTGGTCCAGCATCGTGCTCCCACAGTGGCCAACCAGATATGGTACCTATTGGAAGCCTACTAGCAAGAAACAGGCACGATATTGCTCTCCAAGCTCAAGTTCCACAATTGCCTCATAAGCTTGAAGAAGTATTAAAAATGGCTTCTTAATTATTTATATCCTACCCTTCCTCCTAACAGAGCCTAGTAGCCACTGAAAACTGCACCCTCCATAAATTTGTCTAATCTGCTTCTAAAGCCATCTAAGATGATGGCCATAAACATACTGTGTGGATGTGAATCCTGTAGCTTAACAATCTACCATGTAAAGTACTTTGGCTGGCGGGGGCGGGGTGGGGAGGATTCACTGAATGAACATTGTCAGTGGGAGCCCTGAGCAAGGGTTTCCACTTAAGCAACAGGGCTTTCCCCACCACCATCCCTTGCCCCTCCCCATATTGGCTCGGGTGTGTGTGTGTTAGGAAACCTGCAAAACAGAGAAGGGGAGGAAGGTATCATTCCATTTGGCACACCTGTGCAGACATAACAGCTGTTACAGTACAACAACAAATTCCACTGGGTGACTGTGTTATCTGTGAAATGGAGCTCTGCAGCAATGGAAGAAGCAGGCATATTGTCCATGGCATGTGGACACATTGCATTAGGTGGGATGAAGAAATACAAGATTCAGTTGGGATAATTACGTTTTGGGTGCCTTATCTGTAGATGGCTAAGTGGCTGAAATCTTGATTGTTAACATGCGGGCAGCAACCCCGCTTAAACATCCGCTACACATCTAATTCTGTGTAAGATTTTGCCATGGAGTGTACCAAGGCTGATTGCACCACACGTAATGGGCTATCATAAATTACGATATAATAAAACTGTTGCTGTTATAGCTTAAGCTGCCACAGTACAAAGCTGCAATCTCACACATCCCTAGCCTGACCCACTGAATTCCACGGGCCTCACTTCTGCACAGGCGTGCCTAGGATGACACCGTTAAACGGAGAGCGACAACCTTCTGTTGCTTTTATCGTCTCACAGATCCCCATGCATGGCTTGCGACACCATCTAAACACAACCTAAACCCGCCTTCAAACTCCCCACCGTCCATCAAAAGGGGCGGGACTTCCTCGCGCCGCTATCGGCGCATGCGCACATCTCGCTCGGCGGCGGTGCCGCCGCTCCTCCACTTACCTTTATCCAGCTCCATGAGGGCGGAGTTGGCGTCCAACTCCTGCTCCCCGTAGCCGGCATCGGCGAGGAAGGATTTGGAAGCAGAGGCCATGGCAGCCAAGGCCCGGAGGGGGCGGGGAGGAGGGCACTTATCCACCACACAGACGCGCACACGCGCTTATCTTCCCTCTTTCCAGTCTTTAACGGCCATTCACTGCGCATGTGCAGACGCCGGGCTGTCAGCTGCGCCTGCGCGGTGGAACCTCCCCTCCGCTATTCTAGTGCGCACGCGTGTCGTAGTCGCGCTCCCTTTGCGGTCGAATGAACATGAGAGTTTGCGGGACGCTGTCGCGCATGCGTGTTGATGGAAGGGACGGGCCTCTTACAATTTCATAGCTGGCGAGAGGCGTGGCCTCACCCTTGCCGGTGGGAAAGGAGAAGCCAATGGGGAGGAGGAGGCGGGGTCTGTTCCTCTGCGCTATCCAATGGCTAGCGCGAGGCGACTTTGGCGCGTACTTCGGGCTGGCGGGAGATAGCGTCGCGAAGCAGGGGGCCGGCTGCTCATTTGCTCCCGGTGGTCGTTGCGCGGGGAAAGGGCAGGAGTGTGCGCTGCGGCCGTCGTTACCATGCTGTGCCGTTCTCTCGTTCGCCGCTGCCAGGCTGGGCCACAGGGTGAGTATCCGAGGCAACGTCTCCCTCTGCGCCGCTTCACCAGCGCTCCAGTCATGGCGGGGGGGGGGCGGGGAGGGGAGGGAGATGCAGCCCTTTTCTTCACCCCTCACCCTAATTTTGGCCAAACCACGCGCTTCCCCTTTGCAGAAAGCGGGTCAGGCCCTTTCTGCCTTGAGCCCCCCTTTTAATTGGGGCTGCCTCTTGAAGACGGTTGGGAAACGTCAGTTGGTGCAGAATTCAACGGCCAGGTTGCTCACCAGGGCAAGGCAACTGGACCAAATTACCTCGGGTTACATACGCTTCAGGTTACAGACGCTCCAGGTTACAGACTCCGCTAACCCAGAAATAGTACCTCGGGTTAAGAACTTTGCTTCAGGATGAGAACAGAAATCGTGCTCCCGTGGTGTGGCAGCAGCAGGAGGCCCCATTAGCTAAAGTGGTGCCTCAGGTTAAGAACAGTTTCAGGTTAAGAACGGACCTCCAGAACGAATTAAGTACTTAACCCGAGGTACCACTGTACCAGGTTACTCACCAGGGCAAGACAACTGGAGCAAATTACAGTGGTACCTCAGGTTAAGAACTTAATTCATTTTGGAGGTCTGTTCTTAACCTGAAACTGTTCTTAACCTGAGGTACCACTTTAGCTAATGAGGCCTCCCGCTGCCGCACGATTTCTGTTCTCATCCTGAAGCTCTTAACCCGAGGTACTATTTCTGGGTTAGCAGAGTCTGTAACCTGAAGCGTCTGTAACCCGAGGTACCACTGTACACCAAGCCTGTGCCGACAGCAACTAGCTGCCAGTTTTGGGGCCCAGTTCAAGGTGCAGGTTTGATCTCTGAAACCTCAGAACTGCCCCTCTCCATATGAACCGACCAGGATCCTACAATCATTCTGGTGCCTCCTCTGCGAGAGGATCTGAGGGTGGCAACACAAGAACGGGCTTTTTCTGTGGTGGCTCCCCATTTGTGGAATGCTCTCCCCAGGGACGCTCACCTGGTGCCTTCACTACATTTCTTTAGGCACCAGGCAAAAACATTCCTTTTCTCCTAGGCCTTTGGCTAATTAAACAATCAGTGGCCTTTTAAATGTGCTTGTTGTTTGTTTGTTCATTTTATGTGTTTTCATGTATTTTTTATGCTGTAAACCACCCTGTGATCTTTGGATGAAGGGCAGTGTATCAATTTAATAAATAAGTTGTATCCTTTTTTAATTCCACATTTTCTCCAAATGACTCTTATACTTATGCCATGCAGGGCAAGCCTTGCCACAAGATCACCCAGTGAGCTTCAAAACTAAGCAGGGGGATCTGCTCTTAACATCCAGTGCTCTTGATTCCTCATCTCCCCTTCCCCCCTCCACTATTTCATTCTAGACAACAGTTTAATTGATTGTGGGGTGTCCAGTATCAGAAATCAGTCAGCAGAGATATTAAATAATAAATAAAAGAAGCAATAAAATACAATTAATAATCAATACACTTACTTAATATGGACGTGCCATGGACCATCTGAATGATGCTCAGAACCAGTGAAATAATAGATTTGAGGACCGCATAAATGTCAGCTGCAGTTTTATAAACTTGTTTGCAGGGTTTTTGGTACTTAGCTTCAGCATTCAAAATCATCAAGCATTTTGCACATGGCTATCGGACACTTACTAACACGCTACTAACATTAGTTTGACCAAAATGGAAGGCAGTGGAAGACAGGAGTGCCTGGTGTGCTTTGGTCCATGGGGTCACGAAGAGTCGGACTCTACTAAACAGCAACAATCGGCCACTTGCAACCAAGTGAAGATGCCCGGGTGCCAGGATGTCATCTGATATCTCCTCCATCTGGGGATCCTTGGATCTTGACTGTTTTCAATTCTCTGCAGTAGAATTCTATTCATTATATTTTATCTGCACAATCAGAATTAATTTCAGGAACCAAAAAATTTAATTGAAAAATACAATTTTCAAGCTACCTGGCCAAAAAAATGGTAACCATGCATTCCGTTTTGGCGACTGTAACCCTGGTTTAAGGAGTCATTTGGCTCCTACCTTGTATATCCGAGTTTCAAACACTGCTTATCTTTCCAAAAATCATTTATTCCCAGGTCTCCCACCAAGGTTTTCCTTAAACCACCTTTTGGAGTGCTATCAGTGTACTAAAGGAGATGAACATGCGTCTTATGGAGAAACAGGAATGCCTGTTCCTCCTTTTGGCTGCACCTTTTCAACAGGTATGGGGGAATTTTATCTGTAAACATTGCAGTGTGGCAGAAAAGGGCAACTGAAATGATCAAGGGCCTGGAGCAACTCCTCTGTGAAGAAAGGCTAAACTGTAATGTTTGGGCCTTTCATATAAACCTGCAGGGGCTATATTTATTATTTATTTATTATTAAACTTATATCCCATTCTACCTCCCATATGAACCCAAGGTGGTAAAACAACTAGCAATAAAAACATGTTTATAACAATTCCAGTACAGATGCACCCCAATCTTTATGATTGCTTATTTATAGAAGTATGTCTATGTTGCCATATAATAAAATAACAGGGCTGTGATACATTATTTTATATATGTTCTTACTTTACTTTAGTTCTGTGATTACTGAACATTTTTATCCTGACATTTTGTGCTGTTAAATTGCATCTTTAGTGGAGTGTTATCCAAAGCACTTTTAAAAATGTTTTCAAACGTACAAATACTGCTTTGTTTTCCAGCTCCAGATGTGCAGCATGTACTTGCCGTTGCAAATGAAGAAGGATTTGTTAGGCTGTATGACACCCATACACAAAACAGTAACAAGGGGATTTTTAGAGGTAAAAGGGAAACCTTGATGGGAACTATGAGCTGAATTAGTTGATAACGGCAGTAAACAAAAAAAGTGTTTTGACTGATTAAATAATTGGCAGTTATTGGGAACAAGAACTTCAATATTTAAAAAGTAGCATAGCATACCTTTCATTGTAATTCTTATGTCTGCCTCCATTACTGCTTTCTTACTTGGTTGATGGCAAGTCAAAACTTCAGAGGATGATTATTTCCTTGCCACCTCCTTCATACCTTATATGCATTGCTCTGTGCTTGGGGTTTCTTCCTGCTAACCACTCTACCACAAAGGAAGTTGTGTTTGTATGAAAGTTATGTGCACACAATACTGTAAATTGTAGTTGTTTCAGTGTTTTTCAACAGCTGTTTGTTTGGAACTAACACAGGCTTTTATTTTCCCAATAGAGTGGCAGGCTCACTCAAACGCTGTTTTTGATCTTGCTTGGGTGCCTGGAGAACATAAAATTGTGAGTAAGCTAAAACTATCCTTTGCTTGTTTAGCCCTTTACAAATTCCGTCACAAATTCCAGTGTTCTTTCTATCTTTTCTGTAATAAGATCACTAGTAGACCCAGTAACCTCACTCATACTTTCAAAAGTTGGTTTACATGATATGCAGGTAAATCATTGTGTTCTGTTGTTTCATAGGCCAAAGGAGGCAATCTATCTATTAAAGAATTGTCCACAAGTGGATTCTTAAAGAAATGTACCAAGGATGGCCATTAGTAGGGGGCATTTTTAACCTTTTGGATATCTGCTGACCTTGTTAGCCATTCTTAAAAAAATTGTAAAGGGGCAGTATCCATAAATGAATCCAATTCTGTATCTTGCGGTTTGTCTAAAATTCATGATTGATTCTCTGTTTACAGAATGCCTTTACAGTAATAGTTTAGATCCCATGCTTTGACCCAGCAGCTGCATATAAAATTTACAACTTATAATGTATGTATGTTTTACACAGTGCATTCAGTACCATTCAGAGTAGAATCACTGAAATTTACATAACTTAGGTCTAGTAATTGCAAAATTGGGGCCTGGTTATTTGTGGTTCAGTTACCTTTGAAACTTCCACCTTCATATCTGAGTCATATTGTTGCTGCCACCTTCGAGGGCTGCAATCATATGCAGACTTGGGAGTAAGTCCCTTTGAACTTGCTGGAGTAAACACCCATAGGTTTGCACTGAGAGTGTCAAGAGTGTCTTTTATGCTGAAAGGAAACACGGTTTACCTTCAAAAGCTCATGCCAATACAAGCTATAGTCTTGGAGGGCAACAGGACTCTGCCTTTTTCTTTCTTTCTTTTTTTAACTACAATGATTAGCTAACTTCTTTATCTTTTAAGGTTACCGCTTCAGGAGACCAAACTGCAAAAGTCTGGGATATACGGACTAGTGAGCTACTGGGAGTCTGCAAAGGGCACCAATGCAGCCTCAAGTCGGTTGCTTTCTCTAAATTTGAAAGAGGTAAATATTCCTATTTTATATTTCAGTATATCTCGCCACTTTTGAGGTCATCTGCTAATTGACCCTGTTAACTGGAAATGCCAGGAAATGAGCCTGAGACTTGCTTCTTGAGCCTGAGAAGCTTGCTTTCTGCCACTGTGTTACAGTCTTTCTATAGATTTATCACAGGTTTTTAAAAAGCTGCTCCAGTGTTACTAGGAAAGTTTGGAAATCCTTGGCTTTCCTTTAAATAGATGAGATTGTGGCTAGTCCTGCATAAATGGGGTAGAAGTCTCATGTTGGTACATCTAGGTATGCTGGCAGCCTTTGATGCCTTTGCTTCTGTGGTGATATTGTGTCCTTTTCAGAGCTTTGGTGGGTGAAAAGGCAGTGATTCCAGCTTAGCTCCTCAAGGTGTTTTTTTGAGTCTTTCTCGGCCATCTAAACAGGACTCCTACTGCCCCGTGCTTGGTGCAGTGAAGAAACAGATAGAAAATAGAGATGTCATAGAGTCCAAAGCCAAAACCTGATGTTAAAAGAATTAGAGATTCCTCGTAAAGCAAGTTTATTAAACCTCAAGTTGTTATGCAGAATACCTCCTAAATAATTACCGAACTTAAATTAAATTGCAGGATTGCATATGAAAAATGTTTCAGTATTTCAAACTGAGAGTACTATTTTGTACTCTGAGAGTATTAAATGGCTCAGGACTGCCATACCTCAAGGACTGTGTCTCTCCATATTAACCGACCTGGACCCCACAATCATCATTTGAGGCTCATCTTCGTATGCCTGTGAGAGGTCTGGTGGGTGGCAACACGAGAATGGGCCTTTTCTGCAGTGGCTTCTCACTTGTAGAATGCCCTAGCCAGCGAGCCTTGCCTGATGCCTTTGTTACATAACTTTAGGTGCCTGGTAAAAATGTTTCTCTTCTATTTCTCTTCTCAATCAATGGTCTTTTAAACAGCGGGAGGGAGATATTGTTTTTTACTTGTTACTATGTTACATATTTTTGTATATGTACAGCTGCCCTGTGATCCTTGAATGAAGGGCAGAATAGAAATATAATTATTAATGATAAATTTTGCACTGTATATTCCACAGCTGTGTTCTGTACTGGAGGAAGGGATGGAAACATCATGGTTTGGGACACACGGTGCAGTAAGAAAGGTACATCCTATTATAATTCCAGTGCTGTTCACTTAATATGGGCTGAGTGCAGCATTCATAATGCTTGCTGACTTTCCCCCCTTTGTAGTGGTGTGATAGTAGCCTTCCAATTCAGTTTATTTACGAGCTCATTCTCTGTGTGGAACTGCCATGCAGCGGAGGTCCTTTTAATATTGTTTCTTGTAATTGCCTTTCAGATGGATTTTACAGGCAGGTGAAGCAAATAAGTGGGGCCCACAACATAGTAGACAAGCAGACTCCATCCAAACTAAAGAAGAAAAAGCAGAATGTGAGAGGACTCGCTCCCTCAGTGGTAAGGATTTGGAAGCTGAAGGCCATTATAGACTAGCATTATAGAATGTTCTGCTGCATAAGGTTGAGCTTTGCCTTGGCTTGAAAATAAACTGTGGACATTGTAAATACTGGAGAGTGGAGGCGGGGAGTGAGCAAATTGAATGAAATAGGTCTGCATGAGCCTCTATCAATAGCTAGCCTTGCTTCCAGCAAGAGATAAAAAAACAAAAATCCACTGTTTTCACCAGACTATTCTGTTAGGGTTTTCTCCAAATTAATGCCCACACAGTCTGGTGTACAAACTTTTCTTCTTTCATTTTTCCCATGTGTATTAGTGCTTTCTCACACATGTATACCTTACAGAACATTCACCCGCAGGCAGCATCACACACCACTTGTATACATATGCATACGTATATCTTGAATTTGTAGCGCTCTCCCCTTTGCTATTTATTTATTTAGTAAATTTCTTTGCCACCCTTCATTTGGGAATCGCAGGGCGGTTTACAATATCGAAACAGAAATAAGCAAAACAATACACCCCCAGACACAGTTTTAAAAGGTTGTTTAATCAGCCAAAGCTCTGGGGGAAGAGGAATGTTTTTGCTTGGTGCCTACTAGGAACATGCATTATGCCAGGTCAGACTACTTGTTTGTCCAGACTGGCATTGCTCTCCAGAATCTCCAGTTGGAAAGGGGTCTTTTACATCACCAGCTATCTGGTCCTTCGTAACTGGCGATTCCAGGGAGTGAACAGTCTGCATTTAAAGCAAATTCTCTACCACTGAGCTGCAGTCCATTGCCACACATTAATTTCCATTCTGCTTTTACCTTACCTTTCCGTTGCTCTTTAGCAGAAAACGCTTCCAGCAAAAAGTAGTAATACAGTCACTGCCCTGTGGCTTGCAGTCAAAATGATACGATGCATAAGGAAAAAGGAATGCAGAGGGGCAATAAGGTTCTTACAGTTCTTATAACAACCAGCTAGGTTGGAACAGTTCAGCTACCCTGATGGAATGGCTGCTGCTAAGTGGCAATTGAGGAGTGCCAAAGGCAGCTGGTTTTTCAGCCGAGATGATGTAATACCCTTCCTTCCCTTTTCTCTTGCTTCTCTGCAGCCGATCTTAAACTTAATCCTTGCAGTTAATAAGTAGGAGTATCACTGGCTGCAGGGCATGAACTCATATTCCATCTATGCCACTTCATCGCCTTGGTTTCCACCTTCTGTTAATATTAGGGCAGCAATTGGGGAGCAGGGAGAAGCTGCTTAATGATGCTGTTTACAGGGAATGCTTAGGGTAAATCAAGGCTGAAACTACCTCACATAACTTTTCTGTGGTTTTCAGACAGAATTTCTTCCTTCTCCCTAGGATTTTCAGCAGAGTGTGACAGTGGTGCTACTTCAAGATGAACACACCTTAATCTCAGCTGGGGCAGTTGATGGGTAAGGAAGCAATTGCGGCAATTCTTTAATAAACCCTCCTTAGCTCCTGTCCCACATCAAGCCCATCTGGTACTAAAACAAACAAAAAAAAAAAACCAAGTCAGAAATATACCTGTATTTTACAGGTGAAGGGCAAAGATGGAAAGCCAATTTGGAATAAACACTGCTCCTTTGCTATATGTGTCCTCAATTTTGAGTTCGCTCAGGAAAAACTCCCTCATTTCCCTGCGGGGATGCATTTTACCACAAGTTATTTTTTTTCCAGGAAAGAAAAAAATTACCTAATGAGATAAAAGGAGATGGGGAGGAAATAGGTGGTGGCTCTTGGTTACATGCATACAGTTGAGCTGATTCTTACCCTTGTCCTGGAACGGGTGCATACATACATACATACATACATACATACATAAAGCAAACTATGGATCAGCATATTGTCCTATTCAGTTGTGAGTGCCCATATAAGCTGGTCACATTTTTAAGCAAATATCCACCCATGCAGTCATTGGTGGGGGAGGCAGAGGCAATGGAGCGTGGAATGCCTTATCTTGACACAAGGCTCTGAAGGAAAAGGCATGGCCTCCAATCTCGCACCCTCCCGCAACATTCCATTCCCCTTGGTATGTGTGTTACAAATGAGAAAGAACTGTGGAGTTCTGAGAGGGCCTGTCTCTTGAATTTTAGCGTAATCAAGGTATGGGACCTGCGCAAGAACTACACCACGTATCGACAGGATCCAGTGCCATCCAGGTCTTTCAGCTACCCTGGGACCAGCACTCGTAAGCTTGGTATGTTTTAGCATTGTGCTGAAGAACTGAAGGGAACCAGAGTCCCTTAAAAACAAAACAGGTCTTCCTTTACTTTTTCACTTTACGGTGAGATACATTATGTAGATCTGTCCATCTGGCTTCAGCCTCGATGAACTTTTCCAGGAGAAGAGTGGGGAGTGGGGTCCTAATTTTCCTGGATCTTCTAGTTGCCTTCAATACTATTGACCATGGTGTCCTTCTGGATAGGCTTTATGGATTAGGGTTTAATGGCACAGAACTTTGGTGGTTCTGTTCCTACTGGAGGACTGATTCCAGTAGATGGTGCCTGGGGACTGCTGCTTGGCCCTGTAACATCTATATTGCCACCACCCCGTGCTTTTCAACATCAACATGAAGGCTCTGAGTGGGGTCATCTGGGAATACGGAGCGTGATATCAACAAACTCCACTCCTTTAACACATAATTCAGTTTAGAAGCGCTGGATGAATGCTAAACAACTGGAACTCAATCCAGAGAAGGTGGTGGAACTGCTGGTGAGTGGCTTGTGTGGGTTGGTAATGATCAGCCTGCTGAGTAGAAGTTTGCAGTATTGCTATGACCCTAGAATGGAAAAGTGAGAGCTATCTGGGTGGGACTCCAGATGGGAGCGTTCCACACTGCACCATTTTGCTGCAGTTTCTATTTATTCCCTCCATAGATTTCTTAAGCAGCTACTTGTTTATCGTACATTTGACATAGAGCTTTTTCTCGTCTAGGTTATTCTAGTCTTGTTTTGGACTCGAGTGGTACCAGCCTATTCGCTAATTGCACTGATGACAATATATACATGTTCAGTATGTCGACTACAAGGACCACTCCAGGTAAGAATGATTAATATCGCACACTAGATTATCCTTAAACCTAGGTGCTCATGAAGCTTAGGTGAATATGGCATGTGTGTGTACATCGTCAAATCCTGTGTGTATTTCCTGTAAAAGAACCTCTGCAGTGTGCAGTGAGCCTTGCTCCTTGCTGACTGGGGCTAATGGGAATTTTAGTCTAACGCATCTGGGGGCACCAGGTTGGCAAAGCTGCGCGGTTATCTCCACCTACATTTACTGAGAAGTAGGGCCACAGTATTCATAAAATCTAAATATTTGCTTGATTACTATAATGCACCCTATACGTATCCATAGAGGATCTGCTTGTAATGGGTTATAAGTGATTAAATAAATACCCATGAAATATAGTTGTGAATTGTTACCATGTTCAGTTCCATATCCTATTATAATGGAGAGAAGTAGTTCTTGGGTTTTTTTTTCCACTCTGCCACTTTAGCCAGTGGCTTCTCTTCAAAATCTGTTCTTAGGCCACCAGAGAGCAGCAAATACTGAAAGCCTGGAAAAGAGCAGGTGCTGCTCGCTTTCCCTTTTGTACTTCCTCTAATTCAAGTCTCTTTGCTATAGAGCATAATTACTTAAACTTTCTTCTCCACCCATCCCCTTTTGGAGGAAATGTGGTCTGAGACAAACTTTTCATGGACGTCTGTCTACATTCCAAGCATCTGAGCTCATACTATATCCTGTAATTTAATTTTGTACAATTTTAATAAAAATTGGCTAGGTCCAATGAACTTGTTTGGGTGTGCTGGGTGACTTTGCCAAAGGCAATTTTAAACACCTTATCCCGAGCCTTGCATTTATAGTCAAATACTTGATTTTTTTAATTAAGCAGTTGTGCAAACGTATACATTTCTGGCTGTAGTAATAACATTGTTCTAGTGGCACCTGGATTTTTATTTATTTATTTCTTGGCAGGGAACTGGGGTGGGAGGTAGCAGTATAAGAAAAACATAGAGGCTGCTGGCAGCTGGGTGTACTTAAAGGAAGGAGACTGCAAAGGTAGCAAGTGTATGTATTCCCTTAATGTTAGGAAGCAAATAGCCCAATATGTCAAATCCACATACCAAAGAAACTCCTACCACCTTCACTATTCTGAAGTCAGTTATCGCTGCAGGTTATGGTATTGCCGTCTATATGATGGGTGCCGCAATGAGCTTCTCTTTCAGGACTGAAAGAGGCCTCGGTAACGTTCTGTGCTAAGGCTAGGAATGCGCCCTTTCCCCCTTCACAGTCAACCCAGAGCTCTTGGCATCTGCACGTAACTCTCCCCATTAGTGACAGCCACTTCCAGTTCTTGACGTGCCAAGAGTCACAGCTATTTGGGGCAGTAGTTCCAAGGTGTAATCGATCAGGTGAGCCCTTAAAAATAGCCCACTGACCCGTGTCACCAAGCTGGTGCATATCCTCCTTGAGAAACAGGATACCAGAGGCAGGAAGTGAGAGAGGAGCAGCTTCCCTGACACATGCTGGAGCTTCATTCTCTATCCAAGAAGTGCTGAATGCTAAGAGGTTTAAGGAAGCTGCCATAACTGGGGGCTTTGAAGACCGAGAAGCAGAGCAAAACTGCACTGCAAGGAGTACATAGGGTAACTGACTGGGGCGAAGGGAAGAGCGGGTCAGATTTGTTTTATTGCGATCTTTTCGTCAGCCAAACCAGGAACCTTTTGAAAAGCAGGGTATAAATCATTTGCCAAAATAATTTTGTTTTATCATAAACTGCTGGTGAAATCCTTGTCAGTTTTGGAATGCCAGACTACAGTAAGAGCCTCCTGGGTTGTACAGCAGGGTTGAGCAGAAGGCAGATCAGGATCTAATGGTCAATCTCTGGGTCATGAGCTGCAGACAGGCCCAGGTTTCTGACTCCTGATTGCTCAGCAGTAGTAGCAATAATGAAACAACCTTTTCCACCTAAATAAGCCTCCTAAAAATGGGGACTTTTGTGTGAAAGTTTCAGTTTTGGAAATAAATCCCTAAACTCAGAATGTGCTCAGAGGCACTCTTTTTAAAATTCTTGCGACTTTTGTTGTTGTTGCACCTGGCTCTTCTACTTGGTAGAAGGTAGAAGTTGGGGGGGGGGAGGGGTTGCTAATAAAAGGCAAAGTGGATCTGACAAGTCTGAAACTTGCCCACCTTTTGCCATGCAGACACACGTTCACTTTACAGCATGATTCCTGTTTGATCAGCGTGTAGACCATAAGATGAGACGCCTGAACTTACAGGCAGAATCCAGCATATATACACAAACATTGAGTTACCATTATACAATAACATTTAGTCATTGTGGGTAAAAGTTAGGAACTGCATTGTGGTGGTTGCTTGCCTTTGCCCTGAAATGTTAATCAGGCACTGGCAGTGTTTCCTTGGGCCAGAGTGTGCTTCTGTTGACTGTGTGAGCTTTCCCTTAATTGTGTGTCCACCCCTGCCCTCCGTAAGCCAAGGCCCTCCCAGCCTGAAACGAAAGCCTCTTGAAGATGACTTCTGAAAAGCTTTGGACTGAACTTCCACTTTGCTCTTCTTCCATGTAGGCTTTGTGTCAAGTGAAGCAAGTTTCCCAACCATTTCACTTGTTGCTTAACTGAGCGCATCTGTTTCCAAACAAGCCCAGTTTCTAATACTTTCGCTTCTGAAGTCGGTTGCTCAAATTTTACTAAATGGTGCAAAGTATTATGAAGGGTTGACGAAAGACTGCTGGGAGTATTATTTGACCTCTCATATTTTATTGCAAAGGGATGTTTCTTCAGCGGATAAGAGGATCTAGCAGCCTCCCCAACCTGGTGCCCTCCATATGTTGAACTCCGATCAGCCCCAGCCAGCACTGCCAATAGTCAGGGATGGCTAGAGCTTCAGATCCAGGGCTACAATTCCCCAGAGTTCCCTGAGAAGCAGGACCGGTTGTTAAACCACTCTTCCAACTGTAGCTTTGGGAGGGGAATAGGCGTCTCCTAACAACTCTTGGCAACCTTAACAAACGGCAGTATAGGATTCTTCTGTGGAAGCCATGACTGTTTAAAAGTGGTATGATACTGCTTTATATGTGTAGTGCGGAAGGGGCCCTAATCCTCAGTGTATGTGACCTGGCAGGAAATGGATGCACTTTTGGTCTGTGCGTCTATAACTACTGACTAATCCTGAAAGTTTGGTTTTCTTTGTTGAATCTCAGGGTCCATTTTCAGTGGGCATCAAAATTCCAGTTTCTATGTCAAATCCAGCATCAGCCCAGATGACCAGTTCTTGATTAGCGGCTCAAGTGACCAGAATGCCTACATCTGGAAGGTAAGCAGCCCCATCCCTTGTGGCTGGTCTCTTCCACACCCAGTGAACACGGAGAGGAGGCAGAGACAGGATCATTGGGGGGGGGGGGCTGCTCCTAGCATTACTGTGCCAAGAGTATACAACTGTCAAGCCCAAATGCAAGCGCTGATAGAAAACAGCTAACTTCCTGCTTCTACTTTCTCTTGTGGCTCCTGGCTCCTGCTTATTTCAAGTTGCTGATCTTAATCTGGTTTTAATAGGCCTTTTAAAAATCTCTTTTGGTCCTGTTTACTCAGCCAGCTATGACAAGCTGAAAGTTCTTCCTTCATATTTAACAGAGTCTAATGGTTTAATTGTTTTGATTCTCCCCCCCCCCCCCGCACTTTACCCACTTCACAAGCTCTTTCGTCAGGTTTGTCTCTCTTCTTCCTCTCCTCCTGCTCCACCTTTCACCTTCCTAGCTGCTTAGTATTCGGGAGTTAAGGCCTTTGCATTATTAGGGTGGCTGAGCCAGAGCTTTCAGCAAAATTCCCAAGCACCGGCAAGCAGCTGAGAAGCTTAGCTGGCACACTGAGATGATGTGAGGAGGAATGCAAACGGCTTTTGTATTATTATTTCTCCACCCAAGGGCACTTATTTATGTAGGCTTTTTTTTTTTTTTGTCCACCCCATCCAGTGTAAAACAAACTCAGTAAGAGATGTCTTCTGCTAAATTTTACTTATTAAATATTCAATACTGCCCTTTGTCCATAGATCTCAGGGCAGTTCACAACGTAAAACTGCAAAGTAAAAAAAACAAAAAATACATAATAAAAATAAGAACAAGAACAAGCCAATAACCACCACCTCCCACTCCCACAACACATTTAAAAGGGCATTGGGTGTCAATCAGCCAAAGTTCTGGTTAAAGAGGAACATTTTTGCCAGGTGCCTAAAGGTGTATAATGAAGGTGCCAGGTAAACTTCCCTGGGTAGAGCATTCCGCAAGTGGGAAGCCACTGCAGAAAGGGCCTATTCTTTTGTTGCCACCTTCCGCACCTCTCATGGAGTAAGCGCACAAAGAAGGGCCTAGGATGATGATCTCATGGTCCAGGTAGATTCATATGGAAAGAGGTGGTCCTTGAGGTATTGCAGTCTTCAGCTGTTTAAGGCTTTACAGGTGAATACCAGCACTTTGAATTGGGCCCAGAAGCTAATTGGCAGCCAGTGCCATTGGATCAGTGTTATATGCTCAAACCATCTTGCCCTGGTGAGCAACCTGGCCACCAAATTCTTCACTAGCTGAAGTTTCAGAACAGTCTTCAGAGACAGCCCTGTGTAGAACACATTGCAGTAATCTAACCCAGAGATTACCACAGCATAGACAACATAAATTAGGCTGTCCCTGTCCAGAATAAGAATCTAGAGGGACCACTTCTTCCCCTGTCAACTTGGGTTGACTTTGGACACGGCAGGTACAAATATGTGGTTGCACTTTTAAACTGTGTAATGGGCGGTCTTTCCTCATGTGTGATTCTTAAAACTTCTGTCCTAAATTCTGGAATGTTAGCGCATGGATTCATTCATCTATCAGCTACCAAAAACTGGATACAAGTTCCTTCCCACCACACTGTTCCACACCAGGAACACATCAGATCCTGAGAGGGGAACAAAAAATGAAATTGAATCATGCCATACTGACATCTACATGATTCCTTTCCTTATTTTGAGCAGAGAAGCCAAAATCATAACATTGGAAAGAACAGAAGGCTATATATCCCCCTCACCCCCTTGCCCCAAAGAATGATCCTCTGCCTTCCAGTGCCTCCCTTTCCCCACTGCATTCCAAGTCGCTGTGCCATATGCAGAGATCAAGTGCACTACAGAAAGGCGGGTAGCTCAAGAGACGCCCCCCCCCCAAGAGAGCCAAGCCTTTTGCTGCAAAGCAACAGCAGAAACATGTATATCTTCTGTATTTTCAATACACAATCTGTCCAGCCCTTAAGTTGTCAGCTTCTGAGTTGGAAGAGACCCACTCTGCAGCTTTTCATAAATGTGACCACCTTTCTCCTTGTCGTCTCTCTACTCTGGCTCCCTTTCTCTTCAGTTCACTGTAAAGTTCCATTGTTGTTGTTGTATAAAAAAATGTTTGTGCTCTGTTGCTCCTGTCTGTCTTCTTTAATCCCTCTTTATATGCCTCCTGATTCCAGATCCTTAGCTGGACCAAACAATAGATCTCTTGTCTCATACTTTTTCTGTCTCTCTCTCTCTTGGCAAGTTAAAAAGCAGCAGTTCCAACAGAGATCCTTGGGGGAATCTCCCTTCTTGCATCCCTCCGTTGTGAGAGTTGTCAATTTATTTCTGTTCTCCACTTCCTGCTTTTTATCCAGTTTCTGGCCCATAAGAGGATTTATCCTTTTACCCTGTGATCGCAGAGTTTCCTTAGGAACCTTTGGTTGAGAGACTTCTGTCAAAGCCTTTTTGAAAGTTGAAATACTCCATTATCTACCAGTCTTCTCTGTTCCACTGAGATTTGAACTGGTGTCCTTTAATTGTCCTTCCCTTATGTTCCTCCTCCTTACTTTACCTCAAGTATATGTTTATTTAGATTATTATCTTGCAGATACAGTTTTGTGTTCTGTTAATCTTAAATTATGTACTATACATTGCCTTGCTTGTTAGGTACTGAAAAACCATTATTCATTAGCTGTTGTCTCTGCGCAAAGCAATAACCTCTTCCACCTTCAAAGGAGCGTAGGGGGCCACCTCTCACCAAGTCTTACGGTGGTCCATGTTGCTTGGTACTGTCAACACAGGCTGGCAGTGGCTCTTTAGGGTAGGGATTTTCCCCCAAACCTACCTGAACAGTCTAGGAATTAGGTCTGGCATCTTGCGCGTGCAAAACATGCATTCTACCACTGAGCCATTGGCCATTTCTCTGAGCTAAGTCTTGGAGTTGAGGCCGGTTCACACAAGCAAAGTAGCCAGTCGCGACACTAACAAGTCATTCTTCATTGTGGCCTATCAGGTGTAAGACTGCATGGAGATAATAACCATCACTCCCTGGGTGAACTTGCCTCATTTTTTGTCTGCACTGTATGCTGAACCCATGGGCTTAACTTCTCAAGAGACGTTCCTGCCATCCTCCTTGTATTACATGGCTACCTGGCCCAACCCTCCAACTCCTTGTCCTGCAACCTGACCGTCCAATAGGAGGGAAATTTATTAAGACGTCTGTCACTTCATTGAGCACACTGGAGTTAAATCATTGCTTCCAGTTCCAACCTAGTGTCCTGAGGTAAAGTTCCCTCATCGCCATAACCTTCTCTGGAAGCAGTGTAATCAATATGCTGTAAGGAAAGGAGGTGCATTAGTAATAAAGAGCAAGATTTATTGTTGCCTCAGCATTTGGGATACCTCAAGGCAGTACTCCACAAAAAGTATCCTGGTAGTTTCTTTTGTTGTGTACACAACTTGTTGTGGCTGAAAACTATGGCAAGAGGAGGCTGTGGAATATCCGTTGTCCTTATGGGCCACTATAGGCACCCCACATGCAGCGCAGCTTCAAATGTGATTAATTCTAAGAAGCCTGAGTGCTTATCAGGAGCTGGTAGGGGAGAAGGCAGCCATTGGAGGTGAAAGCATTGGTCATTCTTAGACGAGGGACAAGGACCTTTGGCCCTCCAGAAGTTGAATTCCAACTCCCATCAGCTAGTGGCCAGAGATGGCAGCAATTGCAGTCCAGATCTGGAGGGCTGCATGTTCCCTATCCAGGTCTATTGCAGGGCCTGGGTATTTGCTGTGGGGTCTTCCACCACTCTGCCTTTTCTGCACATGAATTGGCTCCGCCATTAGTGCAGATTTGTTTCCATGCAGAGATTGGCTGTTCTGGACAGGAGCGTCTTGCCAGCGTGCCAGGCCTGAATTGTAGGCTGACATTTGGGATTGTCTGTTTGTTTATTTGGTTTAAGAGCATTTATAAGCTGCTTAAAGTTTTGTAAATCTCTTGGCGCTGTGCAACATAAAATAACCATTTTCATCAAAACAGAAGTGCAGCATGAAACAGGAGTATAAAAGCATATTAAAAACAAATAAAATGGCTATTCAGGGAATTCAAAATCATAAAACAGGTTTTGAACTTATGGGCCACAGAAAGTCTGGGTAGTTACAATTTCACAAGCTTTATGGCAGGGGGTGGGTAGTGTTTTCCAACTATAGTAGAGCTAAGCCAAAGCTGGGCTTATCCATTTATTGCTCCATCATGCATTGATTATTGCTCTAAAGATGAGCATTTGCAAGGAAGGATGTGCTCAAAGGTGTCAGTTACCTCTCAATGCAATCCCTAGGACTGGGACCAGCTGCTTAGGGCTTTTTTATTATTATTCCTTATGAATGTTGAATCCAGACCCAGCAAGAAGTATGTCTTTTTTCGGCCTGCTCTCATTAATAAGGGATTGTGAGATATTGCTACACACTGTGGAAGGGGGAAATGGCTAAATGTAAACACAGATACTCTCTCTACCAAGAGCTTTAGCTTTAGCTGTTCTCCTTAAAAGGGCTCTGGTTTCCATGTTGTTGCCTCCTTTGGCAAAGAGGATGGGTTTTGAACAGGGCATTTTCTAAATATATATAGGCAAGAAGCTGACCTAAACTCAGAGGGGGCAAAAACCTCTTTAAAATGCACCACCTGACTTAACCCCAATCCTCACTATTCTACTTAAGAACTTTATGGATAGCTTTTCAAGCTGCCAGAACAATAAAGAGGAACTAGATCAGGAAAAGTAGAGCATCCTTTTTTTGCTTTTCATACATCCTTGCAAAGCTTCATTTACCCACATGGTGAAGAATTTAATAAAGTTCGCTTAGTCATCAGTGCAAATCCTCGTCAAATATCACATTGCTGACGGTGACTCACAGCTTTGGGAAGGAGAGTGGCTGAAAAATAGAATTGAGCATCTGAGAATCTGCTGCAGCTTGAGGTTAGCTTAGGTTACTCCTTATTCATTAGCGGCCTAATGAGTCAGAGTAGGTGGCGTGGCATTTTCTCCCAATTGCTTCCTCACCTGCGGCATGGCTAGGAGGTTTTCTGCCTCGGTCAGTACAGATAGCCAGGAGGAGTTATGCATAGAGGACTGTACTGAAATATTTTTTTACACCTAAGGCACTTTCAGGATGGGGTGGGCATGCAAGGTCCAGAAAGTGGAGATCCCAGGGCCTCTGTCCCTCTTAGTGTCTCTCCAGAAAGAAACCGTAGAACAGGGGTCCTCAAACTGTCCACTCCCCAGGGACCAGTTGAAGCAGCTGGAAATTACTGAGTCCCACCAGTCGCAAAACAGTGATCAGGGGTCCATGCCAGTCACAAAATGACAGCGGATGGAGGCAGAGTTCGTCATAACCAGCTGGAAAGTACCATCTTTGCAAATAGCTAGAACACCACAGTGTGGCAAGGAGTTCCAAAGCTTGACTTTCCTCAACCCAAGTACAACTTAGGCATCCCATTTTAGGCGGCATTTGCTGCGCCAGAGAAGACATTCTTTTATATTTTTTCCCTTCACACCCCCATATGCCTTTTATCCCTCTAACTTCTCCCATTCTCCTTTCATACTGAGCTCTCTCCAGTTTCTGGTTTCTTTTTATCCATACTCCCTTGCCTCTTTAAGTTCACGTCTTTCTCCTTTTAATTGCTTTCCTATTTCCTATCTCCTTCCTTTATATCCCCAGTTTTTTTATTTATATAATAATAAATAACACACTAACCTTTTATCTTGCTTTCTGATACTCTTCAACATCTCCTCTGGCCCTTTCCCATCTGAGCCTCCCCCCCCCTCTCTCTCTCTCACACACACACACACAAGCTCCTCTGCCACACAGTGTGCAAGGAGCTGCTGGTCATGACATTAGTCCTGTCAAAAGGCCATGGCATAGCTAAGAGGTGGACCAGGCAAGTGTAGAGGCCCCAGGTAGGCTGTGGCACTCGGCCCCCCTGAAAGTGGATAAAGGCCACACCCCATAGTCGCCTTTGACTCACAGCAAGCAAATCTAGCAACAAGGCCTACTGAGGTTTCTGAATTCATCGCAGTCAAACAGAACCGGTTGTTTCTGTATGAGAAGCAGAAGGGTGTTGCCTTGACCTTTCAAGAAAAGAATTCTGATTTACAGATAGCTTCCTATATGGACGTTCTGTCTGCACACTGCAACAGGGAATCTAACACAGAATCGGGCTTCCAAAGGATTTCAGCCTAATTCATCAGAGCAAATTACTTTGCCTTGTGGATTTGCAGAAGCATTTGAAAGTGTCCTGGTAAATCAACCAAGGAGTCTCAAAGGGAAAAGCAGGAATGCTGAAGTTGTGTGTGTTTGGGAGGTGGTGGGGATTTTTGTGCTGTGCCCTACATGGGGCAGAGGATAGTCTGAAGGCACATGCTACGCTGCTGAAGCTAAGCAGATCTGTCCCCATAAGCTCTCTGGGTATGAGCCTGCCAGGGAACCAGAGGTAAGCTGCTCTGAGCTTTTTGGAGTTACAGCAGGCTGTGCAAGGGTGACTGAAAAAAATCAGTACTTCTTTCTACTCTCCCCACGCCACCTGTCTCATAATCTTTGTTGCCACCCCATACTTTTCCAAAATATTCTGCATTATTTGAGAATGGAAAAGATTGCACTTGAAGTGACTCATACATAGCTGATACATTTTGCAGGTTCTTGACAGGGTACAGGGTTTTGGCTTTATGCCAGCATCAGAGAAGCTGTGATCCTTCAAATATTGCTGGCCTCCAACTCCCCCATCATCCCTGAGCATTTCTCATGTTGGTTGGAGCTGATAAGAGTTGGGAGTCCAGCAATATTTGAAGGACCGCAGGTTTCCCAACCCAGGCTGATGTAATACAGGATGTGTCCAACATATGTATGGATTTCTAGCTTTCCGTACCTGCACACTTAAATTTATTCCCTATTACTTTTCCTGGGTTAAAAATGCTTGTCTTTTTTTGAAAGACGTCATTCATACCAAGGCTGTCTGCAAAATATACAGTGGTGCCTCGCAAGACGAAATTAATTCGTTCCGCGAGTTTTGTCATCTTGCGATTTTTTTCGTCTTGCGAAGCACGGTGTCGGGAAAGTTTTGGAAAAGCTTCAAAAATCACCAAAGTCTTTAAAAACCTCAAAAAAGGCTACCACACCTCGTTCTATGAGTTGCTCCTCGAAGTCAAGTCGCAACTGTATTAACGGTGTTAAGAAAAAGGAAACAAATTTGCAAGATGTTTCCGTCTTGCGAAGCAAGCCCATAGGGAAAATCGTCTTGCGAAGCAGCTCAAAAAACAAAAAACCCTTTCGTCTAGCGAGTTTTTTGTCTTGCGAGGCATTCGTCTTGCGAGGTACCACTGTAACTCTAAGGTGTTAAGAAATGGAGATTTTGTAAGCGCCGCTGATGAGCTGGGCTTATGATGCCTGTTCTGTATGTGGCAAGGTTTGTGTGTGCTGTGATTCTAGAGCTAGGATGTGGAAGTTATGGCACTCCAGATGTTGTCAGACTCCAACTCCCTCCAGCCCCTCTGCCAGAATGGCCAAAGGTTGGGGATAAGGGAGTCATAGTCCAACAACATCCGGGAAGCCAAAGGTTTCCCTATATCAGTCCTAGGGTAAGATGGGGAAGGAAAAAGCAGGAATGGTGGTTCTGAGTGCAGAATTTAGACTTCTGACAACCTTATTTGTTTGTTTTAAAATCATGTTACTTAAAACACTGAACAGGTTGTGGGGTGGGGAATATATATAATTTTTAAAAGAAGCTCATGGGATTTATGGCTGACAAGATATCTCAGTCGGTAGAGCATGAGACTCTTAATCCCAGGGTTGTGGGTTCGAACCCCACATTGCATGAAAGATTCCTGCATTGTGGAGGGCGGGGTTGGACTAGACGACCCTCATGACCCCTTCCAACTCTACAATTCTATGATACTATATAAGATATGCTTGAAAGTGTGCAGCCAACAGCTGCTGATATCTCTGAAGCCAGGAATTGATGTGGCAGCTGAGTTACATTTCCAGTGGTTGGGAAGTGAAGGTTGTGTCCTGCATCGTTCTTTCCCCTCGCTACAAGTGAGACAATTGGTGCAAACTGAGCAAAATAAGTGAGGCCTTGCAAATTTGCATGATTTGTACAGCTTCTTTAGGTGCAGAATTTGGATGGCTTTTAACATTTTGTATGTGTGTGTGCGCACACACACACACATTTCCTCGGCATGCCGCTGTTTCTCAACTTCCTTTTAAACTTGCACTGTTTGAAAGGGAGCACTGTTTGGTAATGGTGGATTACAGAGCAGATTTTGCTAACTTGGCGCCCTCCACATGTTTTGTACTACAACTCCCATCAACCCCAGCTGTGCTGGCTGCGGCTGATGGGAGTTGTAGTACAAAACACTCAGAGAGCACCAGGTTGGAAAATATCCCAGACTGATGTTTGCCCTTCTGATACTTAGATGTTTTGATGTTCCGGTGTCTTCGCTTTTCTGACTTTCTCTGCAATTCTTCCTTTCTATAGGTATCTGAGCCCCAACTTCCTCCCATGATGCTCATTGGCCACTTGCAGGAGGTCACCTCTGTTGCCTGGAGTCCATCTGACTTCACTAAGGTTTGCTTCCACGTTTTCAAAGTCTCTCCTTATGCCTGCCTTCTGAAAGAAACTCCACTAACAAAAGCCTAAATATAATTTCTTTTCATTTGCTTCAAAGCAAAAGTAGCTTCTCCTGCCCAGATAGCCTTACGCCCTTGGCTATACAACTGACTCTCCCACTGTGAGATGAGGCAGATGAAAGGACCTTTTTTCAGTTGTAGAGCACCATTTGTGGAGCTCAGAAGGACCACTGGAAAGACCTGTCAGGAATATACATGGGCCACTGGTATCAAACTATGTGCCTTACTAGAAAAGCTAATCAATAGACTGAAACTGACATGGGGACAAATAGAAGAGTATGCCTTCACTTTGGTATAACTCCCCTTTATCACATACACAGCCCAACAAGACAACAACAAGAACCCACCAATAGCATATGAATCAATATGGCTAGCTTGACCCAATAATTCCTCCGCCACCACACACACACAAGGGAAAAAAAATCTCACTACAACCAACTAAAGACAACCAACCATACTCCAGCTCCCCCATCCCTCTCACTACCAAGGAAATGTAATAAACAAATAGAAAGAGAACCTACCCAAGTGACTCTGACATAAAATCTCACGCATGCACTAAGTAAAAGAATATAAGTTTTACCATCCCAACCCCCTCTTTTCTTCCCCAGCCTTCTACTATATACAACACTAATGTCTCACAACAAATGTAATTGATCTGTAGAAAACACAACTTGGAAAAAAGAGACAATGCACATAGTTTTGTAAACTAAGAAATTTTTTAATAACAATAATTTTATTTATTTTTAAGGCCTTGTCTGGCAAGGTTATCTTTGAACCAGGCAACCCCTTTTTTATTCTCACATGTTCTTGTACATGGAACACGTGTTTGCTTAGTTCTTCATTTCTCCCAATCCCTTTTCCTCTTGTGATGTGTCTTGTCAAGATTGTAAGCCTAAAGACAGGGGCTATCTCCCTTGTTCGTTTTGTGTGTGTGTTTGATTTGTAAGCTCAAGAGTGGATTAACAAATCCTGTCAACTGAAGAGCTAGTACCTCTTTGTAGAATTCTTTCCCCAATAAGGTTTTTAATATTTCATCATTTACAAAGTTACAGGTTTCAAAACTGAATATCTCACCATTCCAATAGATTGTCAAAGACAGCTAACAACATCACTGTTAAAACAATAAAACATTTTAAAAAATGGATTTACAGAATGAAACAACAGCATAAAACATAATCTATAAAAAGCAGCAGCAGAAAATGCAAAAACTACAGCCAGCATCTCATCTTGGTAGCATAGAGACATATTTCTCAATTATTGGAACCAGATGTTATAGCCTAAAGGCCCATTTCATACCTTTTTTTCTCTTGCTATGTTTTATTATATTTTAATTCCATAAACAGCTCTGAAATTTATTTAAGAGGCAGTATAGAAATCTATTGATTTAAACTTAATAAGACAGGTGGTTTAAAAAAAAATTACTGACTCATACTTCTACCAGGCTCTAATCTGAAATGACATAGCATTACATCCTAATAAAGAGAGAGCCTGAGGTTCTCAATGTAGCAGGATAGCTGCAAGTCCCTTTTCTGACACATTTACCATTCCCAAAACTCGCCACTCTTCCACTATTTGTTAGAGAGTCAGTATCTTCCCTTGTTTGTGAAGTGTGGCATTTCTCAGGTGGCTCCCTGTGCTCTTTTGCAGATTTCCACATGTTCAGACGACAACACCATCAAGATTTGGCGCTTAAAGCGAGGAACCGAAGGAGAGAACTGTCTAGACAAAAGCAGCTTGGTGGGTTGGGCCTGCCAGAAGAAAGTGGGAGAACAAAGTGGAACAGGTAAGAACTTCCGAGACGCTGACAAATGTTCTCTCCTGTGCAGTAGATTTGTAGCTTCGGGGTAATTTCTTTAATAAAGCAGAGGCATAGCATAAATTAGGTTCAAGAACGGTTTTCGCAACAGCTATATGAAACTGATGTCTTGTCAGTGTGTGAGATACCTGTGTAGCCGGAAGATGATTTTTTCCACCGCACTGCATAGCTCATGGAAGACTAGTAATTAAAAGTACATAAGCCTAATTCAGGTTATCAGTTTGATGTGCAGCTGAGAGAATACAGCTGCCACAGAATATGAACGTGTGTGTATTCAAGGTAACAGGTTGAATGTCAAAAAGCATTGCAGACATGTGGCAAAATTGTGGCTCGGTGATTACCAGCTTAAAACAGCATTTAAAGGCATGGTAAAACCCAATCTTGCCACAGATTTGTAAGAAGTGGAAGCATTCAAACAGCTCTGCAAGTTAATGCAGTAAGCTGGTCACCTGGAGCTGATTATGTTAGCCCTGAAATCAAGAATAATTTTTCTTATCTATCTTTTAAGGATTCTCTGTGAATTATGCAAATAAAGAAAAGTTACAATTGGTTGTATTGCGTAGTCCAGAGGTTCTCAGACATTGTGCTCCCAGGGCCCACTTGAGACAACTGAAAATTACTGAAGCTCATCAGTCATAATCAGGCAGCCTTCCTTCCCACCTAGCTAACAGGACGAGTGGTTAGGGATGATGGGAATTGTAGTTGCAAAACAGCTGGAGGGCCAAGTTTGGCCATCACTGCTCTATGGTTTTAACCTTTAATTATAAACTTCAGCATGTTATCCCACAAACAATTGGTTCTAGATTATTTAATATTCCTCCAAAAAATACAGTTTTATTGTTTTGTGATCATGTGGAAAATTCAGTAATCTGTCACTTCACAATTGTTGAAGCATACCCATGGAAACACTCTTCCCCCTATCCCCTTCTTCCCACAACTCAATAACAAAGAAGAAAAAGAATCACCAACGTGGTAAAACTGTTTCAGTGGATTGTGATTGAATCACACAATTCACACTTACGCACTAAGGCATAAGACAGTGGCATAGACCACTTGCTAGCACAACATTTATTATTGGTGATAGACTGATCCTATGGTACAGTTTAAAACAACAATACTCTGGATCATGCTCCCTGCCCTGGGATTTCACAGTAATAGGGAAACAGGCTGTCTTTCTGCTTGAGGCATAAAGCCTCTCTCATAATATGTTCTCCATAGTCTCATTTACAACCATACACTTACAGGTACAAGCATACAGTCCATTCACACACAGTCTATTTTAAGCAAAGAAAGTAAAGTTAGTAAACTGAAACAAAAGCAAAAGTTCAGGTCTCTTGAGATGTGCCAAGACATTCTCCTTCCTTCAGTTCAGATGTAGTTGCAGCATCCTGTGCTGCTGATCTCTTCATGGTGTTCGGATCATTCTTTCTCTGTTCCCAATGTGTAGTTAGAGAGCTTTTCATCCCGAGGAGTGACTTAGCAGCCATCTTGTGGCTAAGATAGCCACACACCCTAATTCCATAAGAATTGTATAATAGATGTCAATAAACAAAAATACCAGAAATTCAACTGCATACTGTAGAGTGAAGTGCACCTATCACATGCATGCTCGCTCTGTGGATATCACTGAAAAAGGGGCAGCCCAGATTGCCAAAGGGATAAGGCACATTTTCTTTGAGGAAAGGCTAGGGTTTGGAGTGGGGGAGGCGACCTGGAAGCTGCATGTGCATAATGAGGAATGGAATGAGTCAATAAGGAGAAAAGTTTCTGCCTCCATAAAACGAGAACTCCAAGGTCAGCTGATGAAATTGATGGGCTCTAGGCTCAGGAGACTAGAAATGCATGATTACCATGTGTAATTCACTGCCACAAAACATAATGGCCACTAGATTAGAGGACTTTAAAATGGGCTGGAGTAATACATAGAGGAGCTTTGGTCATAGCTATTAACCATAAGCCTTAATGGAGCCTGATGTCTGGAAGCAGTATACCTTGGAATGTCAGATGCTGGGAACATAGGGATGTGGGGGGTGGAACCCTCATGCTCATGCCCCGTGAAGTCTTCTTTGGACCTGTATCTCTAAGGGAAATGATGCCAGGCTAGGTGGACACTTTGTCTAATCCAGCTGGGCTGCTTTTGTGTTATATTCTTGCCCAGAGGGCAGGGAGAGGTCTTTCCCTCTATTCCACCACATAAAAATAAAAGCTTTTGAAGTAGTTTTCCCAGTTGCTAAAAAGATTGATGATATCTACAGAAAGGAAACAGAAGGAGCTGGCTAGAGTCCTCTTAGCAACTCATAAATAAAAAAATTCCTGAAAGAGGTACCTGCTCTGAAGGAAAAGTAGTGTTTGGGGTTTTTTTTTCAATGAAAAAGTAAAGTTAAATAAATAAATAAACAAATAAGCATGCATGCATGCATGCATTGCCGAATTGTGGGAAAGATGCCCTGCTGGGGTGCAAATGTCTTACAGCAGTGGTTCCCAATTGGGGATCTGTGTAATCCTCCCAGGGGGTCCGTGGCACATAACCACCAGCTGTCTGAGACATCCCATTTGGGGGGACTGTGCTCTTGTGTGGGTCACGTGCAGGAGTGCAGGCCAGTTGTGTGCTGGAACACATTGGAGGGTATGGTAGCACAATTCACATAACAAAAACTACTACAGAGATATCAAGAAGAAGAAGAGTTTGGATTTGATATCCTGCTTTATCACTACCCTAAGGAGTCTCAAAGCAGCTAACATTCTCCTTTCCCTTCCTCCCCCACAACAAACACTCTGTGAGGTGAGTGAGGCTGAGAGACTTAAGAGAAGTGTGACTAGCCCAAGGTCACCCAGCAGCTGCATGTGGAGGAGCGGGGAATCAAACCCAGTTCACCAGATTACAAGTCCACTGCTCTTAACCACTACACCACACTGGCTCTCAACTTTTTCAAAAGTCCATGGCTTGTCTTTTGAAAAAACAGGGGGTCTGCAGTACTTAGCTAATTGGGAACCACCGGCTTACAAGATTAATGAAATGGTTAAAAGTTAAAGAGCTCCTATTCTTCATGGCAGTGCTATTCTTCACAGCAGTGGTGGGGAACCTGTGGCCCTCCAGATGTTGCTGAACTCACATTACCCCTGATCGTTGGCCATGCTGGCTGGGATTGATGGGAATTGGAGTCCAACATCTGGAAGCCATCAAATTCTGGGCATCTGTGAGATGCAATCGTGGCGGCAGCAGCAGCAGCTGTATGTTTACAGTTATCTTTAAAGCTCTTTTACCTGGCCAAGCTATGTTTGGGAAGGGGTGTGCATGTGTCTATTACTGTTCTAGGACAATGCAGCACAAGGAATGTAAACAAATGGAGTTTCCTGGTTCAACCTGGCTTGTATAAATAATAATAAAACCATCTTTATCTAAATCCTCTGGGTAGGGCATACAAATATTTGGATTAAGAGGAATTCTAGTTATGTAGTGCTGAACTAGTGTTTCAGAGCTAAGGTTTATACAACCTCCATCCCCACCCCAAAAGTTTCCTGAGTAAAATCCGTACTTCTGGGCTTTGTCCGCAGCCCTAAGCACCTCCTTATGTTGTATCCTGCCCATCCATGGGACTGCAGTGGCAGATACAATTTTAGTTGCTAAACTGTAATCTCAAATCCAGAAATCCTACTGTGAACAGAATTACCAGATGGGTTTATGCTATTTATTGTACTATTGTCAGTGTGCTTGACACTTAACAGGGTGATTGCAAGACAGATCCCTACTCTGTGGAGGTAACAGGAAGGATATGCATTCAGTCCAGGCCACTAAATTATGACTTGACTTTTCCTGCCCTACAGTCCATTCAGAGCAAATAGAAATAGTGTGGCAAATTATTCAGGACAGTGTTCTTCTTCCTTACTTGTATTTGCAGAAAAAGGGGGCATTAGTGGAGAGGATAAAAGAGCATGCCCTAGGTTCAGAATAGCAGGTTGGAGGTGTGGCATGTGCAAAAGAGCAGGGAGCTTGTAGGGATTTGCCCTGAACAATTGCAGTTGCTGCTGTTTCTGTCTGAATTGAGAGGCTTTGCAGTCCTTGCCTTTCTGCTCAGCTTAGTTTTACAAGTAAATGAGCTAGAACCTCAAACTATTAATAACCACTACGATTCGTGAAGATCCAATTGATGTACTAAAGCAATTTTGAATGGGTCTGTAGCTGTGTAGCAAATTATTGGCACCAGACCTAATATCTTGATCTTGGGGACCAGACGTTTTTCAATTCTATCCCAAATCCCATGAGTTTGTCTAAAAAAAACCTAACAAACCCAAAAGGTATGCAAGAACCACTGTGCCAGACCCACAAGAGAGGGTATCCCAGATACTGCTTTTGACCGGGGGCTGATTTTTTCACCTTCACAAATGGCTTCTTTCAACCCAGAGAAATGGAAGAAAGGGATTGTTTTGCCAACATAGAATTCACTCACAGGAAACTTGCAGAACAATAGGAGGGTATGTGCCAGTTCTTTCGTGCTGTGTGTATCTCGTGTACACACACATACATCATTGTCCTCTTAGGAAACCTACTTTTAAAAAAACAACTTCCTATTGATACAGAAGTAGTTGTTAAATCTCCCAGCTTGAAAACTGCAAGTGATGTCCGTGCTGGATATTTACAGTCAAAAAGTTGGCTCTTGTTAGGAAAAAAATGTGATACCTTATTCTTTATTCAGCTCAGGAATGGGAAAGGAAGTGCAAGGATCGTGCCGACATAGGCAGACTTCCTACATACTTTGGCTTTTTGAACACCAAACATGTGCTATGTGCGCACAATAGTTATTTGCACTCCGATTCACTGTTGCCTTAACCAGGTACTATTTTATTTGAATAGAACGTGCATCCAGCTAGTGATTGGCACAAGCTGCGGCTGTGCAGAGACTATTAAACTGACGGCAATATAGAGTCAGCTCTTCTTCCCTCTCACTTCAGAGCTATAAGCTGGGAGGCAGGGCGCCGTACAAGTATTTGAATCCTTCAAGAAGATGAGTCTTGCTTCAGTGTTTGTTTTACTTGCACACACGTCCATAATTTTAGGCTGCAATCCTCAGAAGTTTGCAGTGAGAGACCCTTTGACTATGTGGAATGCTAGTATGTCCTGATGGTGCCCTTGCTTTCTTCACACTTGGGGTGCTTTGTCCTCATCTGGGCTTTGTGTTTTACCTTCAGGAACTCAAAGCAGCAGCCAAGGGACTCCTGCTAAAGCCTCTCTGACGGGCAGCCCCCCTATTTCTTCGCCGCAGCCTGCAGCGTGCGCTCCAGCTTACACCGGAGATCTTCCTCTTCCCTCCAGCACACCAACATCGTCATCGGTCAAACCTCCAGCCACATCGGCCTACACTCCAACAAGGCAGAAGGAAACCGCCACAGGCACAATGCCCAAGCCACCTCCTCCTTCAGTTATGTCCATTCGGCAGTGGGTTACCAAGACTCCAAATGTATCTTCCCATGTGAAAGCCGCAGCAGAGATTTCTCGGGTCCTCGCCACTTCTGAATCGCCACATCTGAGGTGCGAGGTGCGAGCCAAGAGGAGGCTAGACTCCAGCAAGGAAGGACCTGCCAAGTGCCTAAGAACCTGCAACTGCGTGACTGATCTTCACCCGGTGCCTAAAAAATCCAGGCCACAGCAGGACACTTTGGAAGCAGACTTAGAAGGGGAAGGCTGCCTGACCCTCAGTGGTCAAGCTCAGGCCGCTGAATGCCTGGAAGGGCCTTCTCCACCTGGAAATCCTTGTTCCCCTGCAAGCTTCTCATACCTTTCGCTTCCTCTCAAGGCCCCTTGTGGGAAAATGGCTGACAAGGAGAACGGTTCTCCAGACAAAAGAAACTGGCTGTCTGCTTTAGGGGACAAGCTACGGAATAACAAGCCTCCTTGTCCAAATGGGTCTGGCTGCAGCTCCCAGCCGTTGCGGAATCTGAGCACGAGGCGACAGGAATCTGGGACAGGAATTGTGTCACCAGGGCCTGTAAGTACATTTAACGCGGCTACAACATCTTTGATGTTTGAGTTTATTTCTGGGGTTCCCAGTGTGTGGTGCCTGAGGAGACCCTGCAGTCCCTCAGATACTCCACTTGTTACAGGCCACTCCCAATGTTTAATTTATGTATGTGCGTTCTATTTTTGGAGGTTTCCCCCTTTCAAAAAATTTTGGCACTGCTTTGGTTCGCCAGAAGCGGCTTAGTCATGCTGGCCACATGACCCGGAAGCTGTAAGCCGGCTCCCTCGGCCAATAAAGCGAGATGAGCGCCGCAACCCCAGAGTCGGCCACGACTGGACCTAATGGTCAGGGGTCCCTTTACCTTTTACTAGGACATGCCAGGCACAGATGAAGTAGGGCAGCCGATTTATGTGAATGTTTACCCCACCCTGTTCTATTGCTCAGAGTGGCTTGAGCATTTTTAAGCGTTTTCTGCCTTCCCTTCAATCCCATTTTAAAGGCTTTGATGAGGGTTGTTGCTGACAGCGGGAAACAGCACCGGGAAGCAAATCATCCATTGTTATCTGAGTTTCTTTTCCTGCTCTGTCACAGCAGGCAAAGCTGCAGCAATAGATACAAGGAAGTGGAGCTTAGCTGTGTAATGGGGATGGAAACATTTATAACAGGACTGCTGCATTCCATTCCGTGATAGGAAGGACACTTTGCTTTGGGGTTATGGGAAACGTATTTGCCATTTTTTGGAGACCAGGACAGAACTGGGGCTCTCTTGCTCCATGGGTAGCTAACTTCACCTTGCTTAATTTCTCTGATTATGTTTTCTGGAAGGCAGTGGTACTTCATAGTGCAGATCCTGCACTCTGAGAGTTGCAGTGAGGATGACACTACCTCACTCAGATGATGAGTGGGTAACTCAGGGCTGCCCTTTCCTTGAGAGAAGAAGGGGGTTCTGCCCTTGCTCAGCAGCATCAATTTGATACTTATGGACTGCAAGGCTTGCATTCTGCGGTTTGTTGTCTTCTCAAGAGCCAGTAAGGTGTAAAACTTGACATGATGCTTGATAGCGTCTGGGTTCACATCCATGCACAACTATGTTGTCTGCTGTGGGGGACAACCACATTGTGCCAGTTTGAGAACTTTGTGGTGGGGAGAGGAATGAGACAAAAGTATTATAAAATAAGTACTTGGTACTTCTGGTACTTGGTACTTTTGGTACTTTTGGTACTTTTGGTACTTCTGCAAAACATGGGGTTCCCATGATACCTCAGCATTAATGGCGCTGTTTTGGGTACATGAGGATCCTGAGGAAGTTCATTATTAGGATTCAAATTTCTGGTCTAGAATGGCTTTAGAGAGGATAATTATTTTTTTAAAAAAAAAATACATATCCAATGTGTATAAGTGTGTCTGACCTGATACATAACTCTGCCTTTCTTTTCCCCTCGCAGGGCGTAGCTACTTTGGTTCCCATGAGGAAGATTTGCACATACTTTGAGCGAAAATTGCAGAAAAACTGACAAGTAACATTCTTCTAGACTTTCTGTAATGTTGTAGCATACTTGATATTACTGTGAGTGGATTTGTGCCACCCATTGAAAGACACTGTTGTCTTTGGACCTTAATAAAATTAACTTCCTGATTTTTTTTTAAAAAAATATAAAACCTGTTATCCATTTATTGCATTTAATTAGTTAATACACCAGCTAAGGGGGGATATCTGCTCAATTAATGTATAGGAACAGATAGATTTTAAAATATAAACTGTGGTGTGTGTGTTTTTAATTGTAATGTTTCTACCAACCTTTTTCTCAAATCCTTTGTATTTCTTTGTTGGAAATATGTTTTGCCATGTCTGGCATACTGCTTTCAATGGAAGGAGGTTTCAAGTACAACATTACCACCCTGCCTTTAATAGTAAAATTAGATACTTAGCTGAGCCTCTGACTCCCATTGAAAAAAACATCTATATTTTGTGCTGCTCATTCTTCCATTGTTGCAACAGTGTAAATGTGACTTGTTTTATATGAATGCAGAGTTTCTTAACATCCTTGGCTACTTTTTCCTTCTTTTCTAATGGAGTTCATATGAATGGGAGGAGGAAAAAACATTTAATACAGTACTGGGGAAAATACTTCACCCATGCCTTGAAGCGTCATTTGAAGGAATGCCTAAGTGACAGCATTATTGTCACCATAGTTCAGAGAAGTGAGGCAGAAAGCCTAACACCCTGACATGTGAAAGACTCACTTCTTTTCTCAGCCCTCTGTTTTTATAGATTGCTTGGTTGCACAACAGCAGATATTTACAAAATACATGGAGTGGACATCTCAAAAATAACTTCAGGAACCTGAGCTCAGAGTCATGTCCTGTAAGAAAGTTACTAGGATGAATTAGCAAAAACCCCTGAGTCCCAGTTAGATGCAAGAGAAATTCATTTGTTACAGATGTCCAAATTGGGGTCAAAGAACGAAATAGTTGTGTAGTTCAATTGCTAGAGCGACATAGTTGCAGAGATTAAAATGGTTAGTTCAAGTAAAATGTGTGCACAGCCTTCAATGCTCCACCCTTCCTGGACCTAGCATCTTCTACTCTACTAGTTTCTATGATAGGGACAAATCTAGGTAGAGATAAGGAATATTACTGTTGCTGTATAAGGAATCGGAACTGGTGGGAGGAATCTCCCAGGCTGTAATAATGAGGCCTATGTATTCCAGAAAAAGTTCAAATGCAAATGGTAGGGAATTGAACCACCCAAGGGAAGAAATGACAAAAACAGAAGGATTAAAACTCCTGTTCCAAGGATAATAGAAGGAGAAGCGTTCACTGTGATCAAGGGGTCAAGGACTAAGACTGGATACCAAGGCTATTATAGTGGATGAACACAAGCCATAGACTGCACGCACTGAAAATCAGTCTGGTTTATCCAGGAAAATGTCAGTTGTGAGTGGCCAAAGGTAAGTATGCCTTTGTTGGTAATCTTAATCACTGAATGGTTCTTTTCAGAACCTTCCAAGTACAGTTCCTAAAATAGAAAATTGATTTAAGGGGACAATGCATGCCTTCATATTCTCTCAAGCATCTCTGCCTAGTACGAGGGGAAAAACAGATAGGAGGCAAGGGAACAGGTAGGGGAGGGAAACTAGTGACATTTGGAGCTTTCTGTCTTAGGAGAGAGATCCCAGGAAGGCTGAACAGCCTGGTCCTCCATGGACAAGCACTTAAAATAACTTGGGCTTCTGAAAGGAGAAGGCACCTGAGAGCTGAGACACAAATCAAATGGCCGAGACTAGAAGAGGCCTTGAGTGTAAATCCATCCTTAAGTGATACAAACAACTACTGACTGGTAGGGACAATACTAATTGAGGAAGACTGTATTTTTGTCAGGGCTGCTATTAATATCAGTAACCTGCCTGTCACCCTTAGGTCCCAAGACAGGTTACAACAACTAAGACACAATGTTAAAATCCGTTTAAAACAACTTACACAAATCTCTGGTGTCTTACACTCATAAGGGACCCTTGACCGTTAGGTCCAGTCAAGGATGACTCTGGGGTTGCAGCGCTCATCTCGCTTTACTGGCCGAGGGAGCCGGTGTGTCAAATGCCAGGCTAAAGAGGTATGTCTTCAGCATTCAGTGAAATGTTTTTGTGAAGGTGCCAGACACACCTCTGTGGAGAAGAAATTCTGCAACTTTGGAGCTGCCGCAGAGAAGGCCTTTTTCCAGGCCACCACACCCTCCGCTTCTGAGGGCAGTAGAACAACCAAGAGGGCCCCTTCTGCCGATCTTAACACCCAAGGATGTCTGTAAGGAAGGAGGCAGCATTTCAGCTATTTGGAGCCTGAGTCGTCAAAGCTGAGCGAGTTAGGGCTTTAAACACCAACATGAGCACCCTGAACCTGTTTTCAGACAGGTTATGTGAGCTCTAAATGGAACCCAGCCAATAATCTGGCCACTGCATTTTAAACCAATTGATGTTTTTGAGTTGTCTTCAAGGACAGCTCTGCATAGAGCATGTTGCAATCATCCAGTCTGGAAGTTCCCAGAGTATGGAGTACAAGAGTGGCTGCAGTTGGTTGAACCAGCCAGAGCTGGAAATTTCATGGCCAAATGGAGGCGCATGCTTGTGCTGGAAGCCAGCACCTAGCAAACGGATCAAGTGCCGAGTTGAGCATTAGCATACACTCAGAGCTCTTGCTCTGGGATGCCAGCCAGAGCAGGCACCTGAGTAACAAAGGGGGAGATTATTATTTGAGCAAAGGGAGTCCAAAGGGTCAAGCAATGCAAAGGATTATTTAGCAAAGTGAAGCTTGATCTCAGTAAATCCTGCAAATGGCTGGATCACCGCAGAAAGTAATTTGCCCGCCTTTAGAGTGTTTGTTTACAATATCCTGTGATCAGAGCCTCGATTCACTGGCACACTGCCTAGTACCGTGACACACCTATTCCTGCTTTGCATCGCTAGACCGTTTTTCTTCTCTGGAGTATATGTACCTACCCACTTAAGACATGACTTCTTGTATTTGATGAAATAGGCTCTGCTATATGAACATTTATGCTGCAGTTATTAGAGCCTTCCCAGGTGCTGTGGGCTTCTTGTATTTGCTGTGGCACACTTAATGCAGACACTTCTCTGGAACTTCTCATAATCCAGTTTCACTGCAAGGTGCTTTTTATAGTTTCGGGCTTTTCAGCCAGGTCCTATCTGTGTTTACCTGGAAGCAAGCCTTCTTTCACAATGAGGCAGCAGAAAAGTAGGTGAGTTCATCATGCCCTATTTTCCCCCCCCCTCAAGTGAAGTGTCATCAACAGTGATTTAAGCCCTGTTATTTAGGTAGAAGTGTGGTTTTCAGCACCTTTTTTAATTGTACAAATTCACTGAGATTTAACTCCTAAACCTTGGAAAGAATAGGGACTAGGGAATAATACACACTGCACCAAATGCTAATTGTTTCATTGGCAAGGTTTGAGGACACAATGCTAAAGTCAAGTTTTTCCTCACAATATCACCACAGGAACGAAGCACATCACGGGGGCTTATATTCAAATAACTGCTGTAGTGCTTAGATATGTGAAACAAAAGAACACCTGACTGGAATTAATGGCACCAATGCCATATCAACAGTGGAAAAAATATCCTTTATTCAGTTCCATTTATGAATCACTTCCTATGAAAGATCTCAAAGTGGTTAACAATAAAATGGCAATATGAAAAATGACTTCACCGACAAAACTGAAACATTCCATAAATAAACACAGTTTCAAATTCAGTACAAACTGGGATAAAGATCTCTAATTAAAAGCCTTGCTGGAAAACGAAGACATTCGTCAGTCTAAAAAGACAACATATCTGATATATGAAGGGAGGAAGTTCCAAAGAGGGGCTGTTTCCACACTAAAGGCCTGAGTCCTGCCTTGTACAGATAGTATCTACAAGAGGCCCTCTGCTTCACAGCATTGTGATTGGTTGAGTAAACAAGGAATAAGGCTATCTTTTTAGGTACCCTGCTCCCAAAGTGTGTAGGCCTTTGTATACCTTGTATAATTTGGTATCTTCAGTGCAGCCCATTCCCTGCCAGTGTATTTCTTTCAGCAGTTGTGTAACAACACATGGCAATGGCCTGCACGGTAGCACTCAAGCTGCTGCATTTTGCACTAGCCACAGCTTCCAGACCAACCTAAGGGGCAATTCTACATTATGGCAATCCATCCTGGATGGACAACAGTTGTCAGGTTAAATCCTGGTCCAGACATGGCTGTAGCTGTCTCTCTAGTGACAGGTAGATCCAGGAGCACTGCCTAGACTATGAGCCTGTGCCTTCAAGGGGGAAAAAACCCTATCCAAAGCAAGCAATTGACCAATTATCTGCACTCAGAAACTGCTCACCCACAGCACCCTGATCTGAAGGAGCATCTCCACCCCCATCGTTCTGCCCAGACACTGAGGTCTAGCTCCAAGGGCCTTCTGGTGGTTCCCTCACTGCGAGAAGCAAAGTTACAGGGAACCAGGCAGAGGGCCTTCTCGGTAGTGGCACCCGCCCTGTAGACATTTGCTTTTGGCCTATAGCTTAAATTTTCTGAAGCAAAGGACTGTTTCTTAAGGGGTATGTAAACCCACATACGTTATTTTGAAAGCTATGTTTTCTAAGAAGGTGAGTGGTGTTGCGGTTAAAGTAAACTTCATTTTGATGAGTTTAGGACTTGCTGGATCTCTGAGGACAGGGTGCTGCCTCACATCAGATCAAACTATTTTGTCCATCTAGGCCAGGATTGTATCATTGACCCCATGACTTGATCCTTTTAACTGAAGATACCAGGGATAGAATCTGAGGTGCTATTCAGGCACTCTGCTGCTCTCTTCCCAATCTGTTAGCAGGTCTGGCTGAAGATCTAATTTGCTTAAGCCAGAGTTTCACAACTTTTTAATTCATTTTCTATGCATTCTATGCTCCCGTCGTTCGGTCCCAGCTCCTGCCCACCTAGCAGTTCGAAAGCAAGTGCAAGTAGATAAATAGGGACTGCTTTATAGCGGGAAGGTAAACGGCGTTTCTGTGCACTGCGCTGATGCTGGCTCGCCAGCTGCAGCTTCGTCACGCTGGCCACGTGACCCGGAAGTGTCTTCGGATGGCACCGGCTCACGGCCTCTAGAGCGAGATGAGCACGCAACCCCAGAGTCGGACACAACTGGCCCGTACGGGCAGGGGTACCTTTACCTTTACCTTTATGCATTCAAAAGAAGCCTCCGTGGTTGGAACTCCTACAAAATCATAGGAAGCTTGGACTCTCTCCACCCCAAAACCTTTCCCCTAAATAAATTATAATTGCTACATTCCAAGACCCTCCAAGTATCCCTATTTTCCAGGGATGTCTCAAATTTGGGGTTTCTGATGTGATCCCAGAATGTCCCACTTTTCCTTAGCATGTCCCTACTTTCAATGGAGAAATGTTATCCAACCTGCGAACCATCTGAAGGCAATCAGATGTATAGGGAAGGGTGTTTTTTTTTTAATGTTTAATGTTTTATTTTGCTTTTATATATGTTGGAAGCTGCCCAGAGTGACTAGGGCAACCCAGTAAGACGTGGAGGGGTATAAATAGTAAAATTATCATGGAATGGGACGTCCCTATTTACATTGGAGAAATGTTGGATATGCATTCCATAAAATGACACTCTGATAAGCAGGCAGCTTCAGCAGGAAGCCCAGCTCCTGCCCACCGCAATGAGAGACTATAGAGCAGGCAGAAAGTTTCATACATGGGCATGAGGAATGCATTTTGTGGCCAGGGTTCTCTTTCTCTCCCCCACCCCTAAGAGGCTTTCCTTTATCTCAGGCCTGCCTCATTCTCCAGCGCAGTTCCTGCTGGTTGCCAGGCAACCCCATTCGAACAAATGTTACACAATCTCTACAGTTCTGCTTTTCTTATTAGGAGAACATGCACCTTGGCTAAAAATGGAATGTTTCCTTTCTTCAGGCGACCCTGGGGGGACGGGGGGATGGGACAAAATGCATCCAGCCCAGGGATATTTTTAAAATGGAATCAAAACACATAAGTGGTTGAATTGTGAGGCTTTCGCATATCAGGTTCCAGTATCACGGAGGGCCTGTTGGCTTATTTGAAGCGCTGGCGCTTGGTGGTACATCCGTTCTCCTCTCCCGTCACTTAAGCAGAGAAGTTTCCTGGCTGGAATTTGTATAACTGCCAGGCTGTAGGCTCACAAATCAGAATGATGTGACAAAATGTCAAACACAAAAGAAACAGCTGAAAGGTAACCGTGGCCTGAAATTGAGAGTGTGTATTTCTATCTTTTCACGGAGAGACCTGAAGAAGCCAAGACGTACATAGGTGAGGAAACCCAACACTTGGAGGGGGGGGAATCATTCCTATGTGGAACGGCTTGGAAACATAGACTAGGAAGAACAGAAGACCTGCTGCCAAAGGCCAAAGGCCCAACTGGTTCAGGAGCTGAGTCTTGCAATTCACAGAAATTGGTTTTTACAGGCATACTGCCTCCAACCGTGGAGGTACATCATAGCCATCCTTATTTATAGGCTTATCCTTCATGATGGACACCAACTTGGATGGCTTTCAAAGAGAATTAACCAAATTCCTGGAGGACAAAGGTGATCGATGACTACTACATGGCTATGGACCTCAATACCTCAAGGATCTTCTCTCCTCATACAAACTGACCCAGACCCTGCGCTTGTCATCTGACATCTATGTCTCTCCCCCTCTCCCCCCCCCACATCCCAGAAAGTTTTGGAGGGTGGCAACAAGAGAACGGGCCTTTTGTGTGGTGGCTCCCCGATTGTGGAATGCTCTCCCCAGAGAGGCAAGGGCTCTGATTGGCTGTGTAGTTCTGAAGGAGTTTTTGTCTGTATATTTGCTTGAATGTGTCCCTGCTACGAACAAGGCCTGAAGTAAGAAAGACAAAATCTCTCTGTTTATTTCTCCTCAGATTATATGCTGGGTGTTTTTTGTTCAGCTTTTGGTACCAGGATTTATTTTCTCTCTGGATGTCGCCTGCGTTATTTAAGTGACTTTTCTAACAATGCATATCCTCCAAGGATACATTTCAGAAAGGCTTCCTGTTCTTCTAGGCAGGTAGAGCTGCACACCAAAGGAAAACAGCAGTCTGGGAAGCTTTTTCAGCCTGAGGGTCACAGTTCCTTGTGGGCAACCTATCAGGCCTCCCACCCCACCAATGGTTGGCAGGGCCAGAAGCAAAAGCAGGTGGAGCAATGGTGAGACGCTTACATTATAGCCATGCAGAAGCTAGAGGTTTCTACACACACACACACACACACACACACACACACACACACTCCTTCCAGGCATACAAGAACCATCACTATAGTTCAAATACAAAAGCAGTTAAGGATGGCGTGACCTGGAGATCATCTCAGGGGCCAAGTAAAGATGCTTAGAGGGCCACATTTGACACCTGGACCTAAGGTTCCCCACCCCTGACATAATGCTAAACTATTCCTTTGTGCCATGTCCAGAATGGTCCTTGAATGTGCATTAAATCCACACTGTAGAAAGTTCCAGAGAAATTTAATTTTGCCTCCCACTTTTATCCTTTTCAAACAAAGCAATCTCTAGTTTATCTCCGCATATAAGGTCTAGGCATGGTTCAGTTTCACTGTGTGAAGTTCGGTCTTGGCAAAGTCACTGTCTATTTGTAACTTTGTCCCCATTTGACTACTTGTCTCTTGAGGTTAATACGCATGCATCTCTATTTTTTAAAAAAGACATTGGTTATGTAATCCACTGGGATTAAAAAACAAACAGTAACAAGTAGTTTTAAAAAAAAAAGTTTCACTGAATTTCAGAAGCACGTAGGGGGGAAATAGTCACATGTGTATCTATCAAAAATATACATATTCTGCACATTATTGCATTAGCCAAGTATACTAGTATGGTGAAGTGGTTAGAGCTGAAGGTAATAGCAGGGAGAACCAGGTTAAGCACCACTCTGAGCTTTGAAGTTCACGGGGTGACCTTGAGCCAGTTAGGCTGAGAGAGAGTTAGTCTGAACAGGGTTGTTGTGATAATGCAGTTGGTGGGGAAAGCATGTATACCATATTGAACTCCTTAAAGATAAAGGGACCCCTAACCATTAGGTCCAGTCATGACCGACTCTGGGGTTGCGGTGCTCATCTCGCTTTATTGGCCGAGGGAGCCGTCGTACAGCTTCCGGGTCATGTGGCAAGCATGACTAAGCCGCTCCTGGCGAACCAGAGCAGCGCACAGAAACGCCGTTTACCTTCCCGCTGGAGCGGTACCTATTTATCTACTTGCACTTTGATGTGCTTTCGAACTGCTAGGTTGGCAGGAGCAGGGGCCGAGCAACGGGAGCTCACCCTGTCGCGGGGATTCGAACTGCCGACCTTCTGATCGGCAAGTCCTATGCTCTGTGGTTTAACCCACAGCGCCACCCGCGTCCCTACTGAACTCCTTATACCACTATATATTTTGGAAAGTCATCCTACTATGCATTTGGACATCTTTCTGAAAATACCATAACCAAGTTTTGCATGATGGTTCCTGAGATCAAAGAGCAAGTTTCTGTCTACGTCTAGAAATAGTGGGGTGCCATTTTGAATCAAGATGGCAGACCGAACCTTTCAAAACCGCAGTGATTTTAACCACTGATTTCAAATCTGCATCCATTTTTTGGTTTCTTACAATTCCTAAGTAACACCACGTACAAAGCTGATAGTTGTTTATATATTGATGGGCTGATTGTTTTAAATGTAAAAGCGAAATTACGCCAGTAAATTGAGATTGCCCATAAAACAAATTCTAATTTAAAATAAATGTCTGCCAGTGAATCTTTGTAACACTTCGTAGGCAAAATATCCACTCCAGAGGGTGTGGGTGTGCGAAAAAGCTCTTGTTGATGGTGCTAAGGTATTTTTTGTCCCCAGTTGCTTTGTACCAGAGCAGAGCTATGAAGTCCCTTAGGTGTCTGATAGTGAAACAGGATCCCACACACTTCCTGGCTGCTGAGTTGGATGTCGGTGAAGGCAGCATTCCAAATTATTTGTTGTGTGCTGACGGAATGGCCTCCAGACAGCTTGTACTTTTGGCAGCTTGCTAAGCAGATCCATTTGGCCATATTGAGGTGGTGTTTTCCTGCTCTGCTTTTTTGTTTTGTTTTTTTTTAAATAGCTCCCTAGCTTAGCAATGGAAAAGTTTCACACTGGCATTTACAGTTTGCGTATATTTGTTTCCCCCAGATGGCCACAGTATGAAAGATGTCGCCTACCAGAAACCAGTGGCCCAGAACCAACAACTTACAGGTGAACAAACCTCAGTACTGTGGTACCTCAGGTTAAGAACTTAATTCATTCTGAAGGTCCATTCTTAACCTGAAAATGTTCTTAATCTGAGGTACCACTTTAGTTAATGGAGCCTCCAGCTGCTGCTGCACCACCGCCGCACAATTTCTGTTCTCATCCTGAAGCAAAGTTCTTAACCCGAGGTACTATTTCTGAGTTAGCGGAGTTTGTAACCTGAAGCGTCTGTAACCTGAGGTACCACTGTATTCAGAGCTGAGCAGTGGTATGCATTTCTGATGCCATCGCTAACTCTTGAGAAGCCCAGGGAGCCTTAAATTTCTTGCCTCAGAATAATTCTAATTTCTGCCAGTGGATCTGCCAGCACTTTCTCACAACTCTCTTATTTTGCGCCCAACTTTTCTGTGGGAAGGTGGGGCCGCTTCATATTGTTGTGTGCTCTGACCCAGTAGTTCCAAAACTTCATTCTCTGGGCCAAACCTTCGGAATAAAAACTTGCTCATGCTACACCCATTTTTTTAATTGATGGGAAATATATTGGGGGATGAGTAGAAGGCATCTGCAAATGCATACGTGACTGGATGAACTTCCTGTGCAAAAGCTGGGTAAAAACAAAGCAGGTTACACGGCAATGTCAAACAAAACCACAGGCAGTAAGATAATGATGCTGCGCTGAACCACCATACCCTGACCGAGCTCGCTTGACAATGATGCAAGCTTGTCTGCTTTTTCTGGAATTAAAAAATTACTACTGTTGCAAAGTAGGCAAGCCTTTAATGATGCAGTATGCAGCTGATAAGAGTTTCTTCCAACGCTGATTTTCATCTTGGGGGCTACACCAGCTGCTGACTGGTGTAATGTGGTTTAACAAAGTAAGGGTTTAAATTTGTCGTTGGTTAAATTATGGGGCTCATTGCCCTAGCCCCGCCCTTGTCTTGCCACTGCCTGTCATACATCCCTGCTGATGTGGTTCTGGAAGAGCACTGCTCATCTGCACATGGCTTGAGCATGAACAGCTATGTATGATCGCACTGTGCCTGGGAGTGCGAGGCCAGCATTCACCACAAGGAGAAAACAAATATTTGGGGACAATGGTGACAGCAGGGAAAGAAGAGACTTGTAGGGTTGTCTGGAAAGTTCTGTTGGGATGGATGTGGTTGGAAAGGTACAAACTGAACACAAGGTTTAGAGAGGAGCGGAGGCAAGAGGCACAGTGGAAACAGGCTGGTAAAGAAGCCAGAGAGTCATCCCTCCTGCGGCGACCAGCTCCCCTCCCCTTGGTCTCCCAGAACCAGAAGAGGAATGAAGAGGGTGGAGCAAAGAGAGATAAGGCAAAGGAGCCTCAGGTTGATGGGGAAGGAGACAGGGAGCTGTAGGAAGGCAGGGATCTTCATTCCTTCCAACTACCTCTTGGAGCAAGACCACCTGTGATCACCAGGCCTGTGCTGTTTTGGTTTATTCGAATAAAGAGTTAACTTCACTGACCCTGGGTGTTTTATTGCTGACTTTCTCAGCTCCTGGGACTTTATGATACATAAGGAGTGTGGCTAATGTCATGAGCAAACACTAGCAATGGACTAAGAAAATAACGTGTGCACAGCCTTAAACCAGACTTGCGTAACTTGTGGTTTACCAAGCCAAGTCCCATCCACAAGCCATGTATCATAGCCTGACAGGTACTTCCCTCCTGTTTTATTGCAGTGTCAAGCATGACCAAAACAACGTTCACTGAGTCCTCTGAGAGGCTGGAGGTGCAACTGGTCAGAACTTGTGCAGGATGAACCTGTGCTTATTGGTGAGTTAACCACAGGCATGCAAAGCAGATTCTGGATGGTCAGGTTTGATTGTGTGTTCTGTTGAATAAAAATCTCATTGTGACCCTGGCTGGAGCTCAACCAGCTTGCCTTTTATTATTCTTTATTAATTTTGTATATCGCCCTTTATCCATAGGTGTCAGCAGTGCTGTCCTGAAATATATATCTTTATGGTGTTGCTGTGTTGGTAGGCTCTGATTCTCAAGCTTAGTTTCAACATCGTGGTCAAAACATAGTTAGAAATGAACTGCAGAGGTCATGTGCTCTCTCCCCTTCTCTCCTCCCATAGACTGATTCTCCTTTTTGATTTGTGGTCATCATAGTTTACCTTGGGGTCCAAACTGGGCAAGTATTGCTACAGACTGTGCCATAGTTTGCCTTCAAATCATAATTGGGGGAAATGGTTTGAAGTGGTGTTGTTATTATTATTATTATTATTATTATTATTATTATTATTATTACTACTACTACTACTATTACTATTGTTATGATTATGGTTTGGAGAAACCAGGAAGAGGGGAGAAGAAGCCAAGAAAGCAGGAGAAAGGAGGACTTGTGTCCACAGCACGTTCCAAAGGGCCAAAGCATAGTCTTCTCATGGCATCTGAACTGGGCCACCCTATGGATTCATTCAATGGGATTCATTGTAAAACACAGCAAATATTGTTCATACTCTTCCCCCACCCACCCTGCATTGCTTTTGCAAAGAGTCTCGGCTGCTGCACAGCAACCTTAAAGAACTGTTTAAGGAAGGAAATGATGAAATCTATTATTATCAAATGCTTCATGTCAACAGTTCTCTGAGTTGGTATAATACCTTTTTACCCTCCAGGGTTGAGCAGCGCTTTCTAAACCTCTTTCCTTTCCGATATATATCCTTAGGTACAGCATAATTAAATAGCATTAGGGAATAATCTATTGTTCTGTGTGCTTGTCCTTTCCCAGACTATGGAAAGTTTGGAGCAACCCTTTCCTTTCAATAATGCAACACTGGAAACATCTATTGTCTTTGAAACCATCTATTTACAAAAGTTTGTTATTTATTACATTTATATATTTTCATCCAATGAGCTCAAGGCGCTGTACACTGTTCACCCCCTCCTTATATAATTCCCTAAACACCTCTGGGAAGTAGGTTAGGCTGACAGGCAATGACCAAAGCAAAGTCACTGTTATGTACTGAGTTGAATAAGATTCAGAATGCAGCAGTCTGATTGGTCCGCAGGAGCCACCCAATCCAACTCCAGGTGGAAGTGAATCCGCAACCTGATTGGCCTACAGGAGAATCCCAGAACTAGCCAATCACGTGGGGCCCATTGTGTAAATAATGTATATAAAGCAGACATTTCGGGGGAACTTCCATTCCTCACTACTATGAGCTGAATAAAGAGCATGAACTCCACACTCGACTCCGAGTATATTTCATTCACCTAGGGAGTTTCACGGCTAAGTAGATTTGAACTGCTCCACGCCCACCCCAAGAAGAGGTGTCTCCTTACGCTGCCCCACAGAGGCCTGGGAAGCACACCCCTCCCACCAGCCCCAGAGGCACCACGCACCTGGGGAGCTTGTAGCTAGGGCTGCTGCAGCAAACAGCCATGCAAGCCTTTTGGAGGCAGAGATGCAAGAGGGCATCAGAGGAGGGAGGGAAGGAAAGAGGGACAGAGTCCAATGTTGCCCACAGCACTTCTGACCATCATTCAAGGCACCCTGGTTGAAAACCACTGGTATAGAGGCGGTCACTGTTATCTCCAAAGCAAGGCCTGTCCTCTCCCTGCAAAAATCAAGAACCAGTTCATTCTCCTCTCACCTGCCAAACAAATTACTCTGTTCAACTCTCCTTGCCCCCACTCCCTGCGACCAGACTGGGCAAACCAGTTTTATCTGCAGCATACCTTGGAGGCAGGTGTGACCTAGGTTACCTACAGCTATCTCTTGCATTGCTTGACCTTTATTACCTTTTACTTTGGGGGGGGGGGGACCAAAAACAAAATAGAAACAGCGCTCTTCTCTCTGCACTCAAGGTATACATACCAAGCACTTAGGCTCCCCTTGATGCAGTCATTAGAGATGGCTCTGTCCCACACAAGCTTCTGCCACAATAAACTTATCGGTCTTTAACGCGCCAGAACACTGTTTGTTCTTTTTGTTGCAACAGAATAAGCAAGGCTACCCCTCTTGAATTTTAAAGGAGGTTTTAGGGAAAGTGCAGCTTAATGACTGCTCCACCGCACTCTACTCAGGTCCCACCCTAGGAGGACAAGATGACTCACAACACCTTATTACGGATACTGCTCAAGACAGAGTCTCTTTCACTATAAAATGCCCTGCACTTTGACAGCCATGAACATTCTTTTCAAAACGGAAGAAATTAATAGTTTTATTTAGCATAACTGCTTTGGTGTTTTGTTTTGCTTTGTTTCGTTGCAACAGTATTACCTCTCTTGCCAAGCAGCGCAAGCACAATAATAATAATAAGAGTTTTATGATCTGCCCTGCAAGTCAATGGAAGAAACCCAACGGCTGCATTTTTTTGACGGCGTGCTAAAGCATGACTTAGTATGGCATGAGTGAGCCTAGGGAAAGGGACAAGAGTGCATGCCTGATGGCAGTGTGTAGCTATGGGGTGGGGGCCTAGCTGGGGGCTTTGCCCCAGGTGAAGCCTTATGAGGGGTACCATTGAGGCTCCCAGCGTGTGTGTGTGTGTGTGTGTGTGTGTGTGTGTGTGTACACAAATGTGGGTTTGTTTGTTTGTTTGTTTGTTTGTTTGTTTGTTTTTTGCCAAACTGGGTCTTTGACCCGGGTGAAATAAAGCCTAGTTTTGCCCCTGCCTGTTGGTCACTTAGTCTGAGGGTTGAGCCGTGGGCACTAGTATGGAACCAGGAAGGGAACCAGAGTCAGGATAAAAGGGCAATCAAATAATATTTATTGAAACACAAAAAAATTTAAAATTACACAGAAAAAAGACAACATTACAAAAAAGAAAAAAAAACAGAAACACAAAAAGAAAAAGAAAACCATCACTTTCAAATTCTCCAATTTCCATTACCTCCTCCTCCCATCTCTTGTATCTTAATTAATAATTGTCACAGCAAATCCTTTCCATAATTCATAATATTTTATCATTACGTTACCTTACTCTATTATCATCTTGTCTTATAAAAACGACCTTAGAGCTTAAAACTTAAATCTTTTTTACCAACTTCTCATAACCATTACCTTTTTGCCAAATTCTTTAAACATTTTTACAAGAGCCAAGTAATTTCATCTCAACATTTCCCCAAAATTCATAAAACATTTCTAGAAGTAATAATATAAAAAGATACAATAAAATAAAAGCAATCCAATCTTCTTCCAGCGTCCCCTCCCCCCGGTCCCGGGATTGTCAGTCTTTTTTTGTCCCATTAGTCTGGCACATTAACCTGGTGCTCTTATATCCGAGGCCTTCAAATCTCTTCCATGTCCCTTTCGCAGCTCTTCTTCATATTTTCCTTTCACTCGCGGGAACTCCAGCTTAATAGTGTTTTTGACCCTTTTCAGCAAATCAGCCCTTTTCTCACAGTCCAGACTAAGCTCCATGTGATGTTTAAAAACATATTTCAAATTCCCTCCAAAATTGAAAGTCCCAACAGCTCCAAACCTCTGATGGCCCATTACCAGACTCGGAAAGTCCAACCATCCCTGCAAAGGGGGGTCAGTCCAACCCCCCATTTCCAGTTCAATCCAAACTTTAGGATAAAAGGGCAATCAGGGCAAGAAGAAGCGTGACCAACAGAAACACAGAGGCATAGCACAGTTCAGGTTGGCCTTGTTGCTCAAGCAAAGCAGGAAGTCTTCTTGCATTCTTTCCTCTCCAGGAGGATCCAATGCCTAGCAGGCGGAGTCAGTTCAGAGCCAGAAGGCTCTTTACTGAGAGGTTGCCGTTGAGACGTTCACCACATCAGGGACAACCATCAGCAGTTCCTGACGCTAACGCTCGTTCATGTCAGGCTAGACTGTGCTTTAGAGCAGGGTTTCCCAAGCTTGGGTCTCCAGCTGTTTTTGGACTACAACTCCCATCATCCCTAGCTCGCAGGACTAGTGGTCAAGGATGATGGGAACTGTAGCCCAAAAACAGTTGGAGACCCAAGTTTGGGAAACCCTGCTTCACAGCGAGGGTTTTCAACCTTTGCGGGATCATGGGGGCATCTGCAAATCAGATAAAATTGTTGTGGGCACTATCCTCATCCTGTAAACTAGCACCTTCTGCAACTGGAGCTTAAAATAATGCTTCTTTCAAGCATTATTGGGGGCCACAGGAGGCCTCTTTGGACACAAGTGCCATACTGGCACCTTCTGGATGGTAACACCTGAATGTAGCCCATTATTATACAGTGGTACCCCAGGTTACAGATGCTTCAGGTTACAGACTCCGACACTGAGTACCATATATTTCAGAGTGTCAAGGAGCTGCACAGTTGTCCTGCTGACTGCAAGGACCTGATGCTTTTTCAGTGCTGCCAGCCTGTGTGGCAGTTTCTCCACTCTGTTCAGTTTCTGTTTTTGTAACTAGACAGATATGCTACAAGCATGCCATGATTCTCTAGTGCTCTGTTCTTGCAAGGCAATTGACCCTGCAATAAAAAAGTTGCCCTGAGACTGTTTACCACTTGAAATGAGAAATTGGAAACAGTATTATTTTTGAGAGTGTTTGCTGTGGCAAAAAAAGAAGTAGTATTATTAGATAATATTATCATAAAATTTTCATGTTATTCTTGAAGAAGAACCCAGTGGGAGTTAAAACATATTGGGGCCACATGCATTCATTTGCACATACTGGTTTTACTTCTGTATTTCTTCTGGGAGACTGACACGGCCATTTGTTCATAAAATAAGGTGGCAATCCTATTTACAGTTGGCTTGGAATCAAACAGAAACCACAGTCATTTTGATGCTCAGCATATGTGGTTAGATTCTGCCTCAGCTGCTGGCAAATGAATCTCTGACTCAGTTTAAGGAGGAGTTGTGACTACTTGTGTCTCAGCTGAATACAGCCCATGAGGTACACAAGTGTCAAGAGGCAGCCCTTTGACCTGTCGCTTTTCTGATGCATCTCCATCAAACAGGCTTTTTGTTAAGATAATCATAGTGACAACTTTGCAAAGCTCTGCTGAGATGACAGATTCCTTCTCACCAAGTTACCCAGATTCACAGAGCTTGAAATGTAAGAGATAAACTGGAATCTGCAACAAAGTGTTGCAGTGTGAAATGGAGTGCTCTTGTTCAGAATACTCCATTGCATTGCCCCCCTTCTCCAGTTCCCCTTCAATTATCAGTCAGCATTCTGTGGCCTAACAAAGGCTATGTACACATTAACGGCTTAAAAACACATTAGTGGTGAGGTTATTTTCTCTGCTGCGTTTCAAATTGCATTTGCATTTCACTGTACACACCAGAGGAGGAGGCCATGGCAAGGGGGGAATGGTGGCCCGGGCACCCACAATGGCATGCCTGACCTGCACTCTGCTTCTAACTCTCACACAAAATTCTGGCTTTTTCCCTTCTAACTAACAGCTAGTTGAGGAAGGGGGTCTATTACCTTAACTAGTTAAAGCTATGGTTTTCCCAGTAGTGATGTATGCAAGTGAGAGCTGGACCATAAAGAAGGCTGATTGCTGAAGAATTGATGCTTTTGAATTATGGTGCTGGAGGAGACTCTTGAGAGTCCCATGGACTGCAAGAAGATCAAACCTCTCCATTCTTAAGGAAATCAGCCCTGAGTGCTCACTGGAAGGACAGATCCTGAAGCTGAGACTCCAATACTTTGGCCACCTCATGAGAAGAGAAGACTCCCTGGAAAAGACCCTGATGTTGGGAAAGATGGAGGGCACAAGAAGAAGGGGACGACAGAGGACAAGATGGTTGGACAGTGTTCTCGAAGCTACAAACATGAGTCTGACCAAACTGTGGGAGGCAGTGGAAGACAGGAGTGCCTGGTGTGCTCTGGTCCATGGGGTCACGAAGAGTCGGACATGACTAAACGACTAAACAACGCCACCACCAACAACAACAACCCATACTTAGGCTGTTGCTTCACCAGGAAGCTGGCCTAGGTATTCCAGCAATTGAATCATTGCCGGATCCAGGCATTAGAAGGGACTCAAGCATGCAGCCTGACCCACCTCCCACCCAAACTCACAACAGTACATACATGCAGGGGTCCACAAGAACGTATGTTAATGTATCACTCCTGTGCATGAGTTACCTCGGCCTGTAGTTGAGGGGGTTGGAGCAGGAAGTTAGCATCCAAGATAGTAGTCCCTGCTCTAACTTGGGTCTGTTCTTTATGTGCAGAATGTGTTGGCATTTTCAATTTGGATTTTGACAACTTAAAAGTAAAGGCAGACTACATGCAAGCAAGTCAGTGGAGCATGAGACTTCGCCATGCAAATTAGCTCTTGATTTAACCTGAGAGAAGTATAAGGAGGCACTTTAAATAGAATGACCTTTGCGGCAGCCAGAAACATATGGGAAGTGTGTGTTTGTGTGTGCGTGTTTCTCACTTTGATAATTTTCACACTGAAAAATGAGTTGTACATTCTCTAAAAGGACAAAGGACAGTGAAAGTGAGAGATTCAGTAATAAGTATTGTTAATTAGCGATATGTTGGTTGTGCATACCATGCAGTAGTGACAGGCATCAGTAAATAAAATTAAATAAGAAGAAAAGCCAAATATAAAATTGCATAGGTATACACTTGTGGTAGTTAGGAGGGCTACAGTATATTAGAGTATTCACATTACCTTTTAATACCCTATTTTTCATTTGTAACTTATAATTTGAAATGTTGAAGTTGTAATATTTGAGTAGGGCTGTATCTATGTCTTCTCAAAGGTAATGGCTTTAGCTGGTCGGTTAATTGCTCATCAGCCTCTCAAAGAGCTAGTTCTCTCCAATGAGAGGGGAGGCCTTCACCCACCACACACCTTATCTGGCTGGAGGCCAATTGATCCTAGATAGATCCATTACCTTTGCAAAGGGACTTGTTAGGCTGGTCCACCAGGTTCCCACTCACTCATTTTGCCGCACTGATTACAGGGTCACAGATTTGGAAGCAACCTCAGGTGTGTCATCCAGACTGACCCCTGTAATTTATAATGCTATTAATCTGTGAAAGGCTTCATTCCCACAGCACGTAAACACTGTGAGTTGCTGAGTGGATCCATGACTATTTTAGCATACAGTAGAACAAATCATCCAAGTGCTTTAGTGCCTGTTCTTCAGCTTACAACTGAATCCACTTTTACTTGTTTGTTATAATTTTGAAAAAGTGGTGCTTCAGTTGCTGTTGTTACCCATCCTTAGGTGTTGCCACTTCACCAAGAACGAAACAGAAGAAAGTTAAGCTGGGAGTGGCAGGAGAGGAGCAAAGAGGAGGAGTGGGATTGTGGGTGCACCATCTTTTATTTATTTGCTTTAGAAAATGTGTAAATTGCTTGAATTAAAACCTCTCCAAGCAGTGCCAGCCCTGAGACTCCTTAACGAATTATGGGGCAGAGGAGCCCGATTATCACTCTGAAGACAGCATGCAGAAAGGGGAGGCTTATCTCTTCAGTCCCTGAAGAAATTGGAATGGAGATTTGCACCTGAGGGAGAGAGGCAATGAGGGATTGTGGGGGGTGATTTTCCTTCTCTTGCACAGGGTGCTTCTTACCTGAAGTCCAAAACCTGTTTCACAGCACATGGCATCTGACTGGGAAGCATTCCAAACGCACACAAACTGTAAAAGCTCCACACTTAAGAAAGGAAAACACTTAATAGCATTCTGTTTGGTTGAATCTTCCCTTTGCCTTGCTCAGGAAACGGCCTTCGAAAAGGAGATGATCTATGACATACCTTAGGCAGTTACCCTATTCAATCTTGCTCAGTGTGCTGTTCTACAAGTCATCCCCTGTAACACTTGGTGTTTCCCTTGAAGAAACGCAGCTGCTGGTTGCAAGAGCCAATGGCTCATGGGAGTACAGGAGAGTTCCAAACCTCCTCCTAAAATTTTCATAACACTTCAGTCTCTGCCCAAAAACCAAATTCCTTCTTTGTCCAAATCCAGCACTTTCATTCAAAGCCTGTTTTTCTGTACTTTTAACCTGGCTGGCTTGTCGTGCTTTACTTCCTCAATGTTCTCTGAAAGTACAAAAAAGTCTTTGTTTAGATTTTTAAATATATAAATATATATATATAAATTAAACAGCAAATAAATTTATGAGTATTTCAGGGATGGGCCCATCTCCATAACACAAACCAACCTTTCAGATCCTGCTAGGTGACTGAAAGCCAAACTAGACATCATTCTGGCAAACCCATGGCCAGGAACCTGCATTTACTGAGGTAACACAAGTGCATTGGTGAAAGTGATGTTCACTTTCAGTGGGCAGAAGAAACATTTTTGAGGAGCATTGGCAGGCAGGAGGGAGGAGTGCAATTATTGTTATTGTTATTGTCATTATTAGTTCTGTCATCTCTCCCAAAGGAACCCAGGGTGGCAAACATAAACAAGATGAAGCAGTGCAAGTTAAAACAAAATAAAAGCCTATGTTAAACGTTTAAACAATGTAAAGCAATATTTAGAACATCAAATAACACATAAAACCAATCACATACCCTTCCAGTTGCTATGTTCAAGGTAGCCGAGGCCCATATCTTTTAGCCATCAAATGGTTGGGCAAACAGTACTCTTTTTACATTTCTCCTGAAAATCAATCATGAGGGAGACAGACACACTTCAGCAGGGAAGGAATTTCACAAACGGTGAACCACCACCAACAAGACCCTGTCACAGGGCATCACTGACAGGGCTCCCCTGCTGATTGCTTAACCTAGCTCAGGGCGGTCCAACTTCTCATAACAAGTGGGCTGCAAGAGTACTTTGACACGGAACCAGCAGGCCGCACATTGTATTGTCATGCGGAGGGTGGAGGAAACAAGGCCACAATTTGACGCCCACCGCCAGCCCTTGTGCTGCCTTCCCAGAGCTGGTTAAGTGAAGAAGCATGCTTCGGGAAGGAAGCACGAGGCTCTGACAGGGTCCTAGAGTTTCCCCACCACCACTTTTTCCTGGAGGCGAAAGAATGACGAATTGCATATTTTTAAAGAAGAGTGACTAGTGGGGTGCCACAGGGTTCTGTCTTGGGCCCGGTCTTATTCAACATCTTTATCAACGACTTGGATGATGGACTCAAGGGCATCCTGATCAAATTTGCAGATGACACCAAACTGGGAGGGGTGGCTAACACCCCAGAGGACAGGATCACACTTCAAAATGACCTTGACAGATTAGAGAACTGGGCAAAAACAAACAAGATGAACTTTAACAGGGAGAAATGTAAAGTATTGCACTTGGGCAAAAAAAATGAGAGGCACAAATACAAGATGGGGGACACCTGGCTTGAGAGCAGTACATGTGAAAAGGATCTAGAAGTCTTGGTTGACCACAAACTTGACATGAGCCAACAGTGTGACGCGGCAGCTAAAAAAGCCAATGCAATTCTGGGCTGCATCAATAGGAGTATAGCATCTAGATCAAGGGAAGTAATAGTGCCACTGTATTCTGCTCTGGTCAGACCTCACCTGGAGTACTGTGTCCAGTTCTGGGCACCACAGTTCAAGAAGGACACTGACAAACTGGAACGTGTCCAGAGGAGGGCAACCAAAATGGTCAAAGGCCTGGAAGCGATGCCTTATGAGGAACGGCTAAGGGAGCTGGGCATGTTTAGCCTGGAGAAGAGGAGGTTAAGGGGTGATATGATAGCCATGTTCAAATATATAAAAAGATGTCACATAGAGGAGGGAGAAAGGTTGTTTTCTGCTGCTCCAGAGAAGCGGACACGGAGCAATGGATCCAAACTACAAGAAAGAAGATTCCACCTAAACATTAGGAAGAACTTCCTGACAGTAAGAGCTGTTTGACAGTGGAATTTGCTGCCAAGGAGTGTGGTGGAGTCTCCTACTTTGGAGGTCTTTAAGCAGAGGCTTGACAACCATATGTCAGGAGTGCTCTGATGGTGTTTCCTGCTTGGCAGGGGGTTGGACTCGATGGCCCTTGTGGTCTCTTCCAACTCTATGATTCTATGATTCTATGAAAGGTATCACCTACAAGCTGCACAAAACTATTTACCTCATTAAGCTCAATTTAATTTTCATTCTTTATGATAAACTGTTAACCACAATGGTGTTGAAATGTTATTGCTTTAAGACACATTCTAGCTAGACTAGAGAATGAATCATCTTTAGCTGCTTCCTGAGGCAATGTTTCCGCACAAGCTGGAGATACAAAATAAATGCTTGAGATCTCGAATACTGTGTTTCCCCAGACTTTGATAATGATTTAAGTTCAAACTAGGTCTTTACAATCTTTGTTCCTCCGCCCCTCGAGGGAGTGATTTTGAGCCAAACGCAGGAAGAAAGAGGGTTAACCAGGCCCTCTCTAACTGTTCTGCTCCTGATTACAACCTACAAGGTTGTTTTTCACACACCACAAACACACACACACAGCATGTGTCTCCTATGCAGTGCTTTTGGAAGAGTGGGAGAATGAGGAGCTGGTACTCATATCTTGATAAACGTGCTGTGGGTGCTGGCACAAAATGCCTGCCATGGGCAGAAAAAAGTGTCACACTGCTGTCTCTCTCTCTCGCTCTCACGCTCTCTCTCTCGCTCTCACACACACATACCACTGTCCCCATGCAGTTTGACTTTAAAATGTTCTAGGTGCAGATGAGCAGTACCCCCAAAACTGTGTGCAAAACTGCGGAGCTTAAAAGGGAAGCACAATCCTCTTTCTGCATGAATAAGTGCTAGCAAGGTGACTCATTCCCAATTTTAAAGCTTTGTAAAATTCTGAATAAATGTATACAGAAAGGATTTGATTCTGATATTTGTTCTTTGCTTACCAAGGCTTTCTCCCCTATTAATAGCTTTGATAGTCACAATTGTAGCCAAATTTAAAATTATATTTGGGGTAATTATAAGTATACTCATTACAGCTGTGTCATCTAGCCAAATGGTATGTATCACGTGTGTATGTGTGTGTGTGTGTGTGTGCGTTGTTTCAGAATTTATTAGCTATGCCACCAGAAGCAGTTGTTAAGTTTTCTTAGCATGACTCAGAGCTTAAAGCAAAGCATGCAGGCACACAACACTCCTTCTCTTTCTACATCTTTTACTCTCTTATACGCACGTGAATGCATATATACAGCACTTGCTCTCTTCCTTGGCAGGATGACGGTTCTTATAAAGACATCCCCATCACATATAGGACTTGTCCAGTGCAGTATAGAAAAATGCTGCCTTTTACTGTACATCTCTCTGTGGTGATGCTCAGCACTGAGATCAGGAGATAAAGGCCTCCTGCCTGCTGTTTAGATAGAGATTTTAAATCTCCCAATCTCAGTACTGACCACCACAGCACTGAGACCAGGTTATGAGGTGCTCTGACTCGCTTTCACAGAGCAATCACTAAAAATCAAGCAGAGGGATTTGGCCTGACTGAGATCAGAAGATCAAGCTTCAGGACTAGTGGAGAAACTTCCTGTGGTTTGTTGGGCCAAATTTGACCCTCAGGTTAACCATCCAGGTTTAAAAGAGCTTGTTTTAAAGCCAAATAGGCTGGAAGGACAGATCCTGAAGCTGAGGCTCCAATACTTTGGCCACCTCATGAGAAGAGAAGACTCCCTGGAAAAGACCATGATGTTGGGAAAGATGGAGAGCACAAGGAGAAATGGACGACAGAGGACGAGATGGCTGGACAGTGTTCTCAAAGCTACCAGCATGAGTTTGACCAAACTGTGGGAGGCAGTGGAAGACAGGAGTGCCTGGCATGCTCCAGTCCATGGGATCATGAAGAGTCGGACATGACTAAACGACTAAACAACAACAGGCTTGGAAGTGTTAAGTAAAGGCAGACATAGAGTACATTCAGGCTTTCTTGTTCTGATAGGTTATTATTTATCTGTATTTTTGGAAAAGGAAAAAAAAGGATAACACACATCCATTAGAACCCAAAACTAGTAGCAAAAAATAAGCAATGTACCAATCGGCCCAAACAAGGGAGCTATAGCACCTATTTCCTCAGTGAGACAAACCTAGCTTCCTCCCACATGCAGCAGCCAGTGAATCAAATGCTGGTTCAGTTTATTTTCACCCATCCCTTAGTGGCTCAGGCAAAGCTGGCTGTACATTTTTTGTTTAATCGCAACACATATCAGGGCCAGAATTCCCACTAGGCAGCATAAAATAACCCCCTCAGGCAGCAGATGCTGGAGGGAGGAGAGCAATGGTGTCATGTTAGAGCTGTGCAAGCCACATGTGGCCTGTCTGGCACCCTCTTGTTGCCTTATAACTTCTTGATCTTAAGCCTTGATTAAACATAAATCTGAACCAAGCACAGTGGTTCAACGAAATACAGTGGCACAGACTGAATCCCTGCCCCACATGCCTTGGGATGCCAGTTCAGTACTCAGTAGAGTTTCAGTCTTGAGACTACAGTTGACTGATCAACTCATCACAATGCCAATCTATTGTGTTTCCCCATGTTTAATACAATCATCATCATCACCTTAACAATTTTTCATTACTTCTCAGTCACCATTCTTGTAGTATTTTGGACCTAAAAAACAAAAAAAACACAGTATATCAGAAGAATGGTGTAATGAATAAGAGGACACATTTTCTTATCTGAGAAGCCAGGATGATCATCACATATGAAATGAAACAGGTCTAAAAAAGAGTAGGTGTTGGCGGTCCGATGTACATATATTCACTGATCCATAAATCCACACGGCAGAAGAGACTCAAGAACAGAATCATAGATGTATTCGATTTTAAAAATATAACTATTGGCACTGAAATGGAGAGAACACAAAAACAGTGCCTTCAAGAAGCAACAGCATATGCCATATAGACCGTCATTCACAACACACACACACACACACACACACACACACAGCGCTTCCAGGTGAAGGCAACCTTTTTGGGTTGGGTGTGCTGATTCTGGTGGGGACTGTTCCAATCTCAATGCATTTTTGAAAGTCAAAGCAAATTTAGAAGGATCAGCACAGACAGGCGTGAGACTCGTACAAGAGAAATGCTTGTTGTTTGTTTGAAGAGCCCAAACTTTTTGTTCTGAATATTAGAAACCGGTTCAAACTTCTAATTGGCTGTGAAACTCCATATATGTTCTTGGGTCTCATGATAACCTACTATTTAAGGAGTTCTTGGGAGACACCTCAGTTGATTTGAGCACCTTAAAGAAAAGCTGGAGACAACTGTAAATAATTAAATAACACTTTTCCTATCCCTCCCCCTCTTCAAGAGCCTTTTCCTTGTCTCCACTTATGCAATGGGGAGCAAAACCAGTCATGGGGGCAGAGACCCCTTTCCACCTGCTCTGGGACAACACAAGAAGCTTGTTCTATTTACTCTGGCTTTGAGCTAATATGAATCTCTAGTAAGCATCAAGACAGCAAACCACAGAAAGAATATCTGCCTTTCTAGTGGAGGGGGAAACAGCTGTAGCTAATGTCAACCATGAATTAGAAAGCAAATATAAAGACAGATGAAAGGTAGTTGAAAATGTGAGTGCTTTATGCCAATCTGTGAGCATGATCAGTGTCAAAAGCCAAAACAGGAATTTTTGTTTTTGTTTTTAATAGAGATAGCGAAGCTATGAGGCAAAATATAAAAGTAGCATTGTCTGTTTGCAGATTTAAAAAAATACTTTGTTTCTCTGTTTTGAACACAGACCCAACGATAACACTGCAGCCCCTTGTTCAAAACATGAGAAATGACGCTCAGAGTACACAATGAAAGACAATCAGTCTTTAGCTGTGCTTAAATATTCTGGACCTGGAACAAAATGTCCTAATACAAAACAAATCCGCCTAGCTTCTAACTGACTGGCTGCAACAGGTGGGATTTCTCTTCTGTTCGAATGCCCATTTATTAAAAAGGAAGAAAGCAACATTTGCTGCTCTGCAGGAGCTGGTAATTGTGCAAACAATTGTGACTCTCACGATTTGATCTTTGGGACTGGCAGGACGCTGACGAGTGTGCTCTAGGGGCAGGGGAGCTGGAGTCTGACTTAGGATGGGGGGCAGTGGTTTGTGGGGCCTGGTACCAGCCAGGAGGCACGAATCAGAGGCAGGGGAAGCTTCAGAGCCGGAGGGTAGAACACAGGATGGATGGGAAGAAGAGGAGGTAGAGGCAAGTCAGACAAGTGAAGAGCCAGGTGCTTCCCCACCGTCTCCCAGAACCAGGAGGGGGCTGAAAAGGGATGAGCTGAGGGAGCTTCCAGGCAGGCTCATTCTCCCTCCATTTGCAGCCAGTCCTGCCACGAAGTCTCCATGGGATGAATGGCAAAAAGGTTTTCTAGCCTTGGCTTAAGACCCAAATCACCCTGAAGTCTCTGCCTGTGGTGTGGATGAGCTCAAGACTTGTTCCAGTACCCTGTCCTGTGAAGGAACTTCAAATGGGAATAAAGGATGAATTGATTTCACTCCATGTATGCTCCTGTTAGAGATGTATTTCCCTAGTAAGTTAGCCCTATTCTAGAGTTCAGTGGAACCCACAAGAAAACTTGTTTAAATGTGGGGCAATAGAGTCCCTAATCTTTAGAGAGAAGCAAAAGGGGAAGATTATGCCTGTTCTGTCAGATTTACCTCAGAACGCCGATGTTACTGCTTTTAAGCTCATTTCATGTTTTAATTTGGTAAATACACTGTCAGAAAACATGTCCAAGGAGGGGGACTCTATAATTATTTATGGGAAGCAGAACTACGCTTGCTGTTCTTTTCTGCAAACAAATCTCAAGTAAAATACATTAAAATACAACAGCAGCCAGCTTTGATATCTCCCCTTAGGCTTTTTCTGAATGTTGGCAGAGGCTGGAGGGAGTGGCATACATAAAGTCACTGCAATCTGTTATGAGCAGTTGAATGCCTATTAAGTCTTCTGTTAAGTTTCATTTGGAACAAAAAAATAATGCAGCCAGCAAGCAACTTGCATATTCTTGTTTAGGAATACGAACAAGCGGTCTCAAAGGTATTCACCCCGAAACCTAGTGCGAGGCAACTCCTAGTTAAATAATATTAATATTTGAGGCTTCAGATGGCTGCTGAGAGATGAAGGTTGAAGGGAGGTGAAGCATTCTTATTCTGGCCCAGGGCAAGCCGCCATCTGTAACTGTATACCAACCTATGGGGAATTAAAAAAGACTGGGACGGGTGGGGGCAGGAGAGAGACCCAGTCAAAGTATGGTTAAATTCTGGCCAAAAGTCCATCCTCCAACATTTGCCATATAAAATTAGGCATGTTGATTCATCGTGAGAGAATGTACCTCCCCACAGTGGGCCTGAAAGTGAACATTGGGGGGGGGGGAGCAACTGACAGGCCACCATTTTGAAAGGCTTCATTTCCAAAAATTCCTTAACATTCCTCTCTTCTGATTAGAAAGCATATATTTACGTATGGTATCTCTTTTAGATGCAGCTAATCCATACACATTTCAATCTGTGATATAGATTTGTTTCCAAAACACCGTTGTTTTCAAATTGAGATACCGGTACACACAGCTTTCCCCTTACTTATTATATGGAATTGTTGAGAATTGTGAACAAATTGGTGTGTAGAGAAAGGCCTCTGATTCACACATGGACACACACAGTTACTGAAAATCTCAATTCAGCTGTAACTCTGTGCATGCCCTGTAAGTGTGTGTGCAAGTTTGCTTTAGTCAAAACAGTGAGAGCATAATTATAATTATAATTGGGGGAACCACTGTAAGTTAGTCAGCCTTACTGTCAGGTCACACCCTGCCTCAACTAACTCTGGAATCCAGTGCTGTATCTAATGCAAGCTACACCCATATCCAGACATTAAATCAAGTCATCATCGCTTGTGACTGAATAGTACCCAGCAGGCAAAGATACTCTGCCTTAATTAAACAAAGTACTCCTCTTTGCAGCTGTATGGCAGATATATAAAGATATGCTTGATTTATATTACCTTAGCCAAACTGTTCACAACAGCTTTAAACTGAGCTATCTTGTTTAATATCCAAATGTGTTTTCACATCATGAATAACCACTGACTTTTACCACTAAGCAAGACAACTCCTGCAGGTGCTTCCTAAGTACTTAGCAATTACCCCTCTTCCTGCGGGTGATGAGTCACCTCTCTAAAGTTCTTTTGTCTAGTTTGTAATGTAACCCAGGCCTCTTTGGATTGGCAGAGAACCACATTACTACTGGAATTAAGAGGCTGGTACTAAAAACTGGGGGGGGGGGTGATTTTTCTTTAAAGAAACAGCCTGTGCGGATAGTTTCGCTATCTAGGTTTGAACCCTTCTGCCTGCATAAAATGTTTCAAATAAAACTCCCTGGACAATGACAATCTGTGTATATTGTATCCTTTAATATCTAACATGCTATTTTTGTGTGTGTTGGCCTGTATGCCTGATGTTATGGTATATGTTTCCTGTAGTAATCTGCTTTGCTTTTGTTTAACCCATTTTGTTTTGAAGGATTCAAAAGCAGTGTCTTAAGTCCATGTATGCTTCAGTAAAGCATTGTTCCAGCTCACTTTAATGACTAGGGAAAAGCCCTTGTGCTAAATGGGGTTAGAGTGTCAGACTAGGGCTTGGGAGACCTGGGTTCAAATCCCTACTTGGCCAACAGGTGATATGATATCGTCCTGTTCAACATTTTTCTCGATCCTCTACTGGCTACCAAATAAAGGAGCGTGAATCCTGGATGTGATGTCATGTCACACATTTCTTTTACTATTACTGTACTTTTCCATGTATAACACGAGGTGGTTTTTTTATTTTAAAAATATGTTAAGAATTGGGGGTCATCTTATACACGGATAGTGCATAGCAAGTCGGAGATTGTCAGCGGCTATTGGGCGTGTTATTGGTGGCTGCGGCAAGGGCTGGTGTTGATTGGGTGTCGCTGCGGCAATTGGGCAGGTGATTGGCGGCTTCTGCTGGCCAGGGGACAGATGATAGGTCGCTCTTGCAAAGCATGTGAGTGGCAGAGTAGTGAGGTGGGTGAGCAATTTTCTGTAATCCCCCCTAAAAAAAGCTCAGTCACTGTGGGCAACCACCCCCAATACAGCTCAACAACTATGGGCAATCACCCCCCAAAAAAGCTCAGCAACTCTGGGCAATCTCCCCTCATTTTCTTAATTTGGAGTCCCCAAAAATATGGGGCGTCTTATACATGGGAGCATGTTATACATGGAAAAATACGGTAATTACCAGTGAGGCATGTAAGGGAAACTCAGCTGGTGGCAACTATGTCCTTGTCCCATCCTCCACATGTAGTTAAGTCCCCAAGATCTGCATATAATGAGCTTCCTGTGTGATGATGAGGGACAGCGCTGTGTGTATAAAAGCAGGCACAATGCCTGCTCTGTGTTTAGCTGCAGCCAACGATGTCTTTAATAAACACAACGTATGGACGGATTTATTAACAGGGAAAGAAAGAAAGAGTTAACAAAGAGCCTTCCTCCTGCTCCAGTAAAAATAGTTACGGTAATACATCTTGCATATTCTTAACAAAAATGTCTGTTTGTTTTAATTAGGGCTTGTCATCTAAATGCCAAGGAGAATATAAGCAGTGGTAAATGGGTTACAAGCTGGGCTACAGCATCACCTTAGGCTCCAGGACTGCACTTGACATAATGCAAGCAGACTTCTGCACCTGTCATAGAATCATAGAGTTGGAAGAGACCACAAGGCCCATCGAGTCCAACCCCCTGCCAAGCAGGAAACACCATCAGAGCACTCCTGACATATGGTTGTCAAGCCTCTGCTTAAAGACCTCCAAAGTAGGAGACTCCACCACACTCCTTGGCAGCAACTTCCACTGTCGAACAGCTCTTACTGTCAGGAAGTTCTTCCTAATGTTTAGGTGGAATCTTCTTTCTTGTAGTTTGGATCCATTGCTCCGTGTCCGCTTCTCTGGAGCAGCAGAAAACAACCTTTCTCCCTCCTCCATGCGACATCCTTTTATATATTTGAACATGGCTATCATATCACCCCTTAACCTCCTCTTCTCCAGGCTAAACATGCCCAGCTCCCTTAGCCGTTCCTCATAAGGCATCGTTTCCAGGCCTTTGACCATTTTGGTTGCCCTCCTCTGGACACGGTCCAGTTTGTCAGTGTCCTTCTTGAACTGTGGTGCCCAGAACTGGACACAGTACTCCAGGTGAGGTCTGACCAGAGCAGAATACAGTGGCACTATTACTTCCCTTGATCTAGATGCTATACTCCTATTGATGCAGCCCAGAATTGCATTGGCTTTTTTAGCTGCCGCGTCACACTGTTGGCTCATGTCAAGTTTGTGGTCAACCAAGACTCCTAGATCCTTTTCACATGTACTGCTTTAAAGCCAGGTGTCCCCCATCTTGTATTTGTGCCTCTCATTTTTTTTGCCCAAGTGTAATACTTTACATTTCTCCCTGTTAAAGTTCATCTTGTTTGTTTTTGCCCAGTTCTCTAATCTGTCAAGGTCGTTTTGAAGTGTGATCCTGTCCTCTGGGGTGTTAGCCACCCCTCCCAGTTTGGTGTCATCTGCAAATTTGATCAGGGTGCCCTTGAGTCCATCATCCAAGTCGTTGATAAAGATGTTGAATAAGACCGGGCCCAAGACAGAACCCTGTGGCACCCCACTAGTCACTCTTCTCCAGGATGAAGAGGAACCATTGATGAGCACCCTTTGGGTTCGGTCAGTCAGCCAGTTACAAATCCACTGAGTGGTAGCATAGTCAAGACCACATTTTACCAGCTTCTTTACAAGAATATCATGGGGCACCTTGTCAAATGCCTTGCTGAAATCAAGGTAGGCTACATCCACTGCGTTCCCTTCATCTACCAGGCTTGTAATTCTGTCAAAAAACGAGATCAGGTTAGTCTGACATGACTTATTTTTCAGAAATCCATGCTGACTATTGGTGATCACAGCATTCCTTTCTAGGTGCTCACAGACTGTTTGCTTAATGATCTGCTCCAGAATCTTCCCTGGTATTGATGTCAGACTGACTGGGCGGTAATTATTTGGGTCCTCTCTTTTCCCCTTTTTGAAAATAGGGACAACATTTGCCAGTCTGCCGGGACTTCGCCTGTTCTCCAGGAATTCTCAAAGATGACTGCCAGTGGTTCTGAGATCACATCTGCCAGTTCTTTTAATACTCTTGGATGCAGTTCATCTGGCCCTGGAGACTTGAATACATCTAAACTAGCCAAGTATTCTTGTACTATCTCCTTAGTTATTCTGGGCTGTGTTTCCTGTAATGAGCAAAAGGCAGAAATGGGGTCAGAGAGGGACACACCTTAAAGCACCTAAGCTGCTCTTTATCCAGGTGGGTTTGCAGAATTAGGAACCCAGGTAGGAAAAAGCCCTGGTTCTGTTAACCCTTTAGAAAAGGGTCAGGCAGTGGGTGATTGGAAAGACTAGGTCACAGCTCTATATTTTCTGCCCCATGTTTAAACTGCATGAATTCGAAGACGATGACCGAAAAATGTCCGTTAATCTGAGAGCATAGAAAAATAAAATAAACAAATTGACCTCTGTGGCGGAAAGGCTGTCTGCCACATCAAGCATATCACATGTTCTGAAAGACCTCACTTTCAAGTCTACTCTTTTGCTTGACAGCGACGGACACATTTTATACATGGCATGCAGCTGCCGTGAAAAAGAGAGGGGCAAATTCCACACTGGGGGTCTTAAGGAAAGGTATTGAAAATAAAATTGCCAGTGCTGAAATGCATTCATATAAATCTACAGTGTACCACAGTCAGCTATATAATTCTGGCCACTGCACCTCGAAAATAATATAATACTAGGAAAAGGGCAGAAAAAGCTACCAGAATGACCAAGGGGCTGGAGCAATTCCTCTGTAAAAGTTACAATATCTGTAACTTTTTAACTTGGAAAATACCAGTTACTGGGGAAGATGAGCAGGAAAGTTTGGCCTGCTTGTGCGTTTCCATAGGCATCTGGTTCGCCACTATGAGAATAAAATGGTCTGATCCTACAGGGCTCTCCTTAATTTCTTATTGTAGTATATAATGCTATGCATTTGACATGTCTGGTGGTTTTTTGGGTTTGTTTGTTTTTAAAGCATTTCCCCCAAGAGCCATGTTTATTATTATTTCCTGTAGGCAATTTGTACACTAGAACACTTTGGGTTAAATGGCAGAATAAATACTAGAACTAAATAAATAAATACATGCTGAAGCCACAGAACACTGGCCTTGTTATTTGAGCTATTTTGGTTTCATGTTATTACGCAACAACAAAATGTTCTTACTATATTTACCATAGAAACATATTAAATCTCAGTCCTTGTTAAAAATAAGTTTCTCTTTTTCTTTTGGTAATTCATTACATTTCCATAAAAATAAATAGCTGTTAAAAGGCATTAGCCTTCTGAACTAGGCTCGTATAAACGAATCTTCTTTTCTGCCTGATAGTGTGTCAAAAACGTTAAAATGACTTATAGTCCACAGCTATAAGGGAAAAGATCAGTGGTTAAACATGTCTGATTTTTGCAGTTAATTCAAATGGAAAAAAAAATCCAGGTCATTGGCCTTTTTAAACAGACCCCCGTGGCGATATTTACTCCTCCATAAATAGCACAGTCACATGAAATACAAATGGCAGCTAGTAAAGCCAACAAAACAAAAGAACTAGTTTGCAGACCCAAATGCAAAGTGTTGCAGTTAAAAGGATTAACTGAGCAATCTTATACCACAATTACATCGTGGCACAGGGTGAAGCGAAAGAGACATAACCACTGCTATGCCATACCCTCTCATTCCATAAGGAGAGGGGGGAATATAAATAACAAAAAATGGCACAAAAAGGCAGGCACACACCCAGGATCCCTAGAAACAAAGACTGTGTCATTGACAACACCTATATATATGACACACAGCCAATGAACTGTGGTCAGTGGGGACACAGACTCATACAGGCTACCGCCTCTCCTGGTATGTCCCACGGAAGACCTTATGTTCAAACAAAAACATCTTGGAGGTCCTGGGCCACAGGGAGGTTAGGCTGGCCTCAACCAGAGCCAGGGCTTTTTCAGCTGTGGCCCCGATCTGGAAGAACAGTCTGTCACAGGAGACCAGGGCCCTGCAGGACATGACATCTTTCCACAGGGCCTGCAAGACAGAGCTGTTCCACCAGGCCTTTGGCCAAGGCACAGTCTGACCCCTTCGTTTGGTAATCCTCATAGAACTCTAGCTCAATGGTTGTCATTAATTTGATTTTGAATTGATTTTAGAATGAATTGATTTTAAAATGCTGTGTTACTTTTATTGTTGTTAGCTGCTCTGAGCCCGGCTTCGGCTGGGGACGGCGGGATATAAATAAAATTTTATTATTATTATTATAACAGCAAACAATGTGATGTCACAGCACTCCCAACCCATCAATTCAATGGCACAGGCAGCAACAACCCATCCTTGAAAGCAACAATGGGGAACCTGTGGCCCTCTAGAGGTTTTTTATTATTATTATTATTATTATTATTATTATTATTATTATTATTATTCCTATCAATCCAAGGCAGCATTGTGGTGAGTCTGGAGACCAGTTGGCTCTCTGACAGTCTGGGAAGCCCTAGGCTATAAAGCAGCTGGACTTAATCTAGAGTGTAAGCGACACAGATCTTGTTCCGATGCTGACTATTGCATATAATTGTGCCTCACGTGTTACCTCACGAGTGAGCAGCAAAGAAGACAACTTCACAGCTGTGTTGCATCTTCAAACAACTGACCAGTGGAGCTCTTTTGGGTGGTCCAAGGGTTGTTGACTCCCCACTGAGGGGGAAGGACTTCTGGAGCCATTCCAAGACCTGCCATGGGAGCCCAAGTTTCTTCTGTAAGATCAGATTTTATGTGGTAGTAGCAACTGATACTGCATTTATTATCATCAGTATGTAAGCCTATGTAAGCACTGTATTCTTGAGTAGTTCATAGTGTTGGAAGTAGGAAGGAAAAATCACGTGTAGGTACTGTTTAGCTTAGTCTTTTAGACTCACCAGCTCATTTTATTCTTACTGTTTAGTTCCAGCCTTCTAATGTTTTGCCATGCCCCAGTTTAAAGAAATGTATGTGAACATTTACCTTATATAATGTATTCCAAAATCTGCTTTGAAAGCCACATGACAAGAAGCTAGAACAATAAATATAGAATGCTATTTTTCTCTCTCCAGTGGTCGTGAAAAATCCTGTTTTCCATCACATCACATGCAGGAAAGATAAATAGAAATGTGTGCATTGCTCATCATATTATTATTTTCCTGCATATGCAAAGTGACAGCCGTAAAATGTCTGCAGCAAGCTGTTGACTGTAGTCTATCATGGGTTCAGCTGAGGCAAGCTGTGTTACTTGGTGGCATCTATTTATCATGAGGCCTGATTTACATTTGATGCTGGGAAAATGTAATTAGGCAGTAGCTCCATGTAGAAATGAGGTGAAATTGGTTCTGTTCATGTTTTAATGAAACCTCCCTAATTCGCACTTCCCAAACCAAATGGCAGCTTTTGTTTGAATGTCACACTTTTCTGCATTTGCAATATAGCTCTCCAACCAAAACAAATGTATAGAAAAAAGCATAGGTGAAAATGGGCAAAAAGGAGTGTATATTAGTGAAAATAGTGTACAACACACAAAATTTTGTGTGGAACTATTTGCAATAAATAAAATCACAAACTGATAACAAAATGGGGCAAACTGAGCATAAGATACGAAAAATGAGTAAAACAGAATCTGAAATTAAGAGATTGACGAGTCTCTAATTCCATGCAGTCATCATCTCATTTAAACTGAGTCATGTGGCACCAGCATACCAGAGTTCCATGATCCATGTGGGAACTCTTCTGTTACCCTAATGCTGAACACGTGGCAGCTGATGGCACAGTTTAAATGAGACACCACATGCATGGAATGTGACATGTGCATGTCTCTTTCCCCATGTCCAGAATCATTTTAAAATCTTTTCTGTATGTCTGTTTGATATAGGGCACTGAAACAACACACCATAGAAACAATTAACCACTGGTGATGTCTGCCCATCTCGAGTCAAAAAATGACCAAATGAACCCGGTAATGGCATGAAAGATCAGAAACCTTTGAGCCACACTACTCCCTCCCAATATATCGGCCTGAAAAGCAAGATGAGCGCCGTACCCTATAGTCGCCTTTAACTGGACTTAACCATCCAGGAGTCCTTTACCTTTACCTTATACTCACATAAATAGTAGTGCAATCTGAACAGAACAATAATTTTACATAAATGATACGCAGTCACTGTGTATCCTAAATAATGGAGACTTTATTCATGAGATGCACTGCATTTGATTTGTACTGTTTTAGTTTTGTTCAACAGCACTGCCTGTTTTCCAGCTAATAAGCTGACAGGATGCTAACCATTAAGTTTTCTGTTAGACTGGTTGCCTTTTTATACTTTAGCAAGTTTATTGAAATATCTGTGCTTCCTAACCCTTCTGAGACAGATTAGTTGACATACATTATTTTTTTTTTTTGTGGCTTCTGTACATTACAAAATTGCTGGTTTTCTACAGATTCCACCTCCCCACCCCCATAAAAGGCAATAAGGACTCATATGTATTTTCCCATTTTCAAGTGGAATAAATGCTCGTTATTATTTCCAGTCCTGTCTTTCAGGTCCAGCCTCTAAGCTCCTCAGAGCAACCCTGAGAGAAGGAGGCTAAGAAGCATTGATCCAAGTTAGCCATTACAATCATGGCTCAATATACTGTGGTTTGTGAAGCTGAGATTGTGGCATCTGCATCAGGTCTGTGACTTGCCTGAGGCCATTCAGTGAGCTTTACAGCAAGATTGAAGAATTAGACTCTCAGCTTCCCACAGCCAAGCCCCACTCTCTAGTCACTAAACCACCTCTGGGTTGTGGCTTCTGTTGTCTTGTTTTTACAAACAGAGATGGTAAACTACTACATAAATCTGTCCCTGTTCCTGTTCAGATTAGGGATGGGAAGAATCTATTTCCGATCCACACAACTTCTGCTTGTGTTCACCCATCAGTAGATTTTATCCTGCTTTCACATTAATCTGTAATAACGAAACATGCACAAAATGCCCATTTAAATACATGTCGGTACATATTTTCTTTCAAAATACACATTATTGTTTGAACTTTTGGTTCGTGCAAAAACAGCTGGATAATTAAGTTATGATCTGCACATTAGTCCAGGAGATGTACATCAGAGTTTGTAACATCCCTGCTTCAGCCTGCTGTTGAGGCTGACAGGAGTGAATACTCCACACAAAAGAATTTCCTGCATATAGAAAACCTGGCAGGGAAAGGGAAAGGCTTGGAGAGAACCCATTTGGCTGCCCCTGCTTTATCTGCTGAAGGTCTAGGCAGCTATGTAGTTAAGGTGGCTGTAGAAAATTCACTATTTTAATTCTAAATTGAATAGTACACCTTTATTAAATTTAACGGATTGTCAAATGATTCTATATCTTTGATGTGCCATTATGGGTTTCCAAATTACACCACATTGTTGCAGGTGTCCTGGGACCTTGAAATAATTGTAAACAGTCAAGGGCCAGGATAGTCAGGGGACATTTGCTATTTATGTACGTGACATATTCCGTTTTATATCTGTATGAGGCATTTGGCATATGAGCGTTCCACACAGAACTATTTTTAAAAATGGAATGAAGAACCCCAAAGAGAATAGCCACAACTGTAACTGACAAATGCACACTCCTAAAACTAAAATACTTCCCCATAGTAGTTTGTTTCTGAAGCTGTTATTTACAAATAGGTTTCAGCACAACCTAAGCTGAAGGGTGATCTTACTTAGGAGTCCCTAAATTCTTCCTAAGTACCTCCTGATCTCAGTTCCAATCCCTCTATCTCAAATCCTAAGATGCAAGGGGGAGACAACAGATGGTCTCTCGGACAATTTGTTCCAATGTTATTTAAGGACTCTCATTTATTGAGTGCCGGATAGCCTGTACAATTTGCAGTGAATGAGACAGGAGTCTTGCCATGCATTTGAGCAATAGGATAGTCCCACTTGTGAAAGCAGACAGTGCCAAACAAGTACAGTAGCAAAAATGTAGACCAACATTTTATTAACTTTTTATGCTGTTTAATTTGTTATTAAGTTTGTTGACACACAAAAGTAAACGCACTTTTTAAAATTTTCTTAAAATCGATAAATCAAAAGGGGCTGCAGCTTATTGTTAGAGGATCTGCTTTGCATGCAGAAGGTCCCAAGTTCAATCCCAGGATTCTCTAGGTAGGGCTGGGGAATGACTCCTGCCTGATATGCTGGGAAGTTGCTTCCAGTCACTGTAGACAATCCAGAGGTAGATGGACCAATGAGCTGCCTCTGCATAAGGCAGCTTCCTATGTCCCCAAATATCTTAAAGAACCTGAGGCAAAATAGACAAACATTCAATGTTTTCTTCAATATAAACGTTTTTAAGAACAAGAAATCCAAGAGACTATCCTGATTTCACAGTTTTTGAATTATGAGGCAGACTGTCCTTCACTGCAGGTTTTAAAGCAGAGGTTGGATGGCCATCTGCCAATGCTTTAGTTGAGATTCAACCCTCAGGGTCCTTTCCAACTCTACAGTTTTATGATTCTAGGCCTCCAGAGAAAGGTAGGAAAATATAGTGAAGGGAGTGACTGATGGGGAATTTGTGCAGTTGGAAAATCAGCTTTTAAAAAACCCCTGTGACTGGCAACTGATGCCTCTTGCTCCTTTGGCCGATGGATGGGACCGGAAAGGCCCTTCTTCTTGCTTCTGCAGGGCAACCAGCAGTTGGGAGTGTTCTTTATGACAAATCCTCCTTTGATCCACTGCTAGAGCTAGGTTGGTCTCCATTTGGCTGTGAGGCTGTTGCTAGAAGGCAGGGGTAGTGGCCTCCCAGTGCCCTTGTCCTTAGCTAATGGCAGAGGGTGCTGTCCTCAGGTTCTTATTAATAAATGTAAAGAAGAGAAATTTTCAGCAGGTGGAGCATTTCCTGTCAAAGTAGTGCAGGAGTAAATACTATAGCGTCTAAGCTATTAAAAGCCCTGGAGCCAATACTATAATCCCACTAAAAGGAAATAAAAAGGTAGTGTATAAATGGATCAGTTCAGGATATTTTTTCATAAACAGTTACCCATCATCATGGATATCATAGTATACAAATGCATCAATTTCCTGACACAATCTTGCTAGTGTGGCAAAATTCCAAACTCCACTCTCACCACTTAAAGGCATCTGTTAGTACTAAGAAGGAAAGAGTATTGATTTACATGTCCATGGCTGAAAAACTGAATTCTGCTCTATCTTTGACTCCCACTGTTCTCTCAGTGGGAGCAGAGGTTTATCTCTACTGCACCACTCACAGAGATTACCTGCCTCGCAAACTGCTATTAATTGGTGATCATATTTGAGCGAGCACATGAGTTGTCCTTTAAGGAAGGCATAAGGCATGAGAAACCACATGGGAAATTGGACTTAACCAGTAGGCTGCAGCAAATTACAGGGATACTGGTTTCAAAGGAAGGGTCAAAACAAAAAAATATTCCTAAAATTAAATGCCAGTTATGTTTAGGATTAAATAATTATTTGCTGGGTCTTCTTTTCTAAACAATTTGCGAAACAACCTTCTTTTAACAAGATGAAAATTGAGGATATGACATAAAAGAAGGCCATGGATGCAAAGCCATAGCAAGGACAGCAAAGACATGTTAAACCTTAGGGGGGTTATGTCAGATTCAGCCATCTCCATTAACAACTTTTGAGGGAAGGAGAGTTCTGTTGGTGTTCTGAGGTGCAGACATGACAGAAGCAAGGAATCCTGTCTCTGTTCCAGAGTTCTTAATTGATGCAGTAATCCAAGAAAGAATCTGAAGTAGGATTGGTTGAGCAAAACAGACTAAAGTTGTTTGGCTGCACAAGACTGCAGGCCTACAGCACAGTTGAACAAGTCTCTGCACAGCTTCCATAATTTGATGAGATGCTGCATACACAACACTAATGTAGGCTCTTGAAACCACTACACAAGCTTTTGACCTGCAGGGTGTCTATGATTAGATCTTAATCACATCTCCTTGAATGGCAGAATTAGGAACGCTTCACACATTTGTTTGAAATATGGCATAGCAACTCTTTCTCTTCCATCATGCAGAGGTGCTCAGGTGTGAAGAACATCGCACACATGCATTATAAATGGTCATTTAGTAAATACACTCTCCCAGAATTTGTAAACAAGACCCATCCTGTGCGTATGTGGCTTTAAAAAGAAGCTCACAGCTGCTATTCCTAACATACCAATAATGAAGCTTCAAAAAGTTGTTTTCCCCTTCTGAAACAGCTGCTATTTGCATACTTGTTTCCAGGCACTGTTACAACACCACAAACTGAACCTCTTTCCATAATTTGGACTGCTATGCCTCTCCAGGGCTAATACACTTTAAAAAGTTATATTATGTAAAGGCTAATATTTAAGAGGTCAAGCCTCTCCTTCCTGCCAGAAGAAATGGGCTGAGGAGAGAGGTGTGAAGGTCCTATTACACCTCACCCAGGGAATTTTTAAAAAGGTGTTTTTTTCCAGAAGACTTTTTGCAAATGTTTCCACCTTAAAAACTGACATATTTTGAAGGACACTGGAAAAAACCCTCTATTAAGTATGTTTTATTTTAAGATGTACAGCATTAGTGCACTGGCAAATACAACACTTCAATTCAAAATGAATTTCTGTATTATGGGTGCAGTAATCTTCGTTAGAGGAACATGCAGGGCCTCTGTCGCTTGTGAATTGCTGCCTGCCATCTCCTAGTCACCTTTGGTTTAGTCTGTAGATACTAGTAGCAATCATCCTGTTTCTGCTGCCCTTCTGACCTGTTCCCTCCTTTGTGGTCAACCTTTTCACCTTGCCCCTTGAAGGACACAGACACACTGCTGCAGAATGGGAAACAAACAAGCAGCTTCTTGCTTTGTTTCGCTGGGGATAAAAAAAGGTCAAAAGGCAGTGGGGCAGAAACTGCAAATAGGGGTGTGAGCTTTAACCAAGACCCACAGAAGGAAGTTGACTGTGTGGGTAGTATTGTAATCTTACTTGGTACATTTATAGTCTAAAATTTAAGGGGATAATTTTATTCTACCCTAGCTTTGGAACAATACACTTTATTTTGCTAAAGCAGTAACATATGTTTGGGGATGATAAGTATTGCATATATGTTTGTGGAATGCTCTCCCGAGGGAGACTCACCTGGCACCTGTGTTACATATTTTTAGGTGCCAGGCAAAAACATCCCTCTTTCCCCAGGCCTTTTATATATATATAAAATACCCCGCCCATCTGGCTGGGTTATATTTATATATAAATATATAAAACACACACACACAATTTCTCAATTTTTGTTTTGTGTGCACAAAAAAACTATGTCAGGAGAAGGGGAAATGGGTTTTATTCCCATTTTCTGGAAATGTTGCATCTCCAGAGGAGCGGTGGGGAAGAGAGAAGACAAAAGTTAGTAACTGCCTGCTTACCCAAGAGTAAGCTCTACTGGTTGAACAGGGTTTACTTGCAAGTAAAGATGAACAAGACTGGGCTGCTGAAGTTTCTTGCGGACTCCCCCCCCCTCCGTCCCGCCACTAGGGACCCAAAAGCCAACAACGGTGACCTTTCCCGGAAGAAAAACACAAGCAGCAGACCAGCCCAACTTCACAACCCCCGAAAGCTGCCGGGTGGGATTCCTGCCCTCCTCGCGCCCCTCTGAGCTCCCACCTCAAAACAAACCAACGAAAAAGTCCTGATCGCAACTCGTCATTGGCTCTCTGCTCGTCCCGCCTCCGCTGCCGTAGACCCAATCGCGTCCTCCGTACCACACCCCGCCTTTGACCCCCCCTCGCGTTGGGCAAATCTTGGTGTCACTCGCCCGGTCCCTCAGAGGTCGCGTCGCTTGGCTTCCAGCTCGTCCCGCCCAACAGAAGGCAATTCGCTTTAACCACCGCCGCCGCCCGCCCCGCCGCCTCTCCGATTGGCTGCTGCGCTCCTGTCAGTTACCCTCCGTCCGGCGTCCTCCAACGGCTGTTCCAACCGCCTTCCTGCTCCTGCTCCTCTACCTCCTCTCCTCCCCTCGCCGCTGGCCCCGCCCCCTCCTCCGAGTCGGAACTCGGCTGCCCTTAACAGCGCGCTCACTTGCAGCAAGTTGCGCGCCGCTTCTCGAGTGGAAGGTTCGCCGCCTCCGCGCCCCTCCCTCCCCCGCTGTTACGTTGCGCGCGGCCTCTGAGGAGAAGGAGGAAGAGGAGAAGCGGCGGCGGCGGGGGGCGCTGGCGTGACAAGATGTTGGCGGAAGAGGCGCCGGGGGCTCCCGACGGTGGCTGAAGAGGAGGCTGCGCGGCCCTGGCCTCTCTCTCTCCCCTTCCCGCTCCGCCGCCGTTCTTCCCTCAGGAGTCGCCGAGGAACCCCGGCTCATGACAGCGAGCGCCTGGCGGGGCGGCCCAGGCGACAGCGAGCCTGGCTGAGGCGGCGGGTGGCGGGAGAACAGCGCCTCCTTCCTCCTCGCGAGACCGCGCGCCGCCAAAGTTTGCCGCTCGCGGGCGGGCGGCGAAGAGACGTCGCTGGCGAAGGGAGGAAGAATAAAAGTTTCCTCTTCTGTTTTTCTCCTTCGGAGGCTCGGCTGATTTGGAGGACGCAGCGGGGGCGGGTCTTTGCTGCGTGCCGGCCCCCCCCCTTTGGTTTAACCCTCATTTGGTCTCTTCCTCGGAAAAGTATCCATTATTTGGAAACCCCTTTTTCCTTTGGGGTATCGGATTAAGTGTATCCCCTCCCTTCTCAAGGGTGTCGGATTAAGAGCCTTCTGTCTTTGAGGTGTTGGATAAACAGCCTCTCCCCCCTCCCCCTTTGGAAGGTGTTTGGATTCTTCCCCCTTTCTTGGGGGAAGAACCGCCCCCCCCGCGGCCCCTATTCCTTGGTGCACTGGATTAAGTGTCTTCCTCTTGCTTGGCTGGTGGTGTCTTCTCGCCCGCCGCCGCTTGCTCTGCCTTCCTCCCTCCCCCCGCCCCTCCGGCGTGATTATATGCTTCAAGGGAGAGGCGATCCCCCCTCGTGCCTCCTCCTTTCCCAGCCATGTCGGCGGCGGCGATCTCCGCCGCGGAGAAAGTGGACGGCTTCACGCGGAGGTCGGTGCGCAAGGCTCAGAAGCAGAAGCGGTCGCAGGGGTCTTCGCAGTTCCGCACCCAAAGCAGCCCCGTGGAGCTCTTCCCGCTGCCCCAGCTCAAAGGTAATGTATCAATTATACCGTATGTATCTCCTAGGGAGGAATCGAGCGAGCTGCAGCTCACTTAGCCCCGGGCTACAGGTGCTGCCTTCTGCGGGAAGAGACTTCCTCCCGCCTCTCGCCGCCGCCGCCTACGTGCTGCTTGCTTCCTTGTGCCAACCCTCTAAATTTCGCGGCAGCCCGTTTCATTGCCCTCTGTTACTCCATGTTAAGGCGCAACTCTTGTTCCGAAACTTCCTCTCCGCAGCCTTGTTAAAACCCTGCCTGCCTTTTATCCCTTTCCCCTCTGAAATATAGTGCCACAGGTTCGCATTTGAACAGCTTTCAGGAGATTAGGTGCTTTCCTGTTTTGAAGACCTTGCACTTTTAAGGGCCTTGTTCCCTGAGCTGCTGGGATTTCATGCTTTCCTGCCCTTAAGGAGTTGGCCATGCAAAATGTTGGCTTGATTCATTTGTGGGTAGTACCAGGGACAAAAGAGGACCCCCCAGGCCAACACCGGCTGGGAGCACCAGGGTTTATGGCATAATCTGCAGAACTTGCTCAGAAACAAGGCCTTCATAAATTTTAACCTGTCCTCCCCTTCCTCATTCTTCTCTGGGTTTTGTGTAATCTCCTCCAGGGGCTGTTACTGCTGTTTAAATTAGTGTAAAAAGTATCCTTCCCTTTAAAACTGTGGTACTGTGTTACTTTCACCCCCTGGAATTAAAGAGTGCTCACATGATTAGTTAGGCTCCCAGAAGCTCATAGTAGTAGAGTTTAGCAAGTGTGCATTTCTGTGAATTTCTTTATCCTCTTTTCTGGGTTTGTTAGGCCTATGATAATCCGAACTCCATTTTTACCAACTCTGATGTTAATTTGAAGTACTGGAATTCTTACGTGCAACTCAACACTTTTTTTTGGCTGTCTAAAAAAGTTTTTCACATTTTTTTTTAAAAAGGGAGGAGAGGATAAAAAATGATAGTTTGAGCTGAAAGGGGTTAGGACTCACATTTTTGTAGTGTAGTGTAATGAGTTCTGTTTGTTTTTTAATACTGCTAATACAAGCAGTACTAAGACTCTTGCACTGCACTAGCGTGTCTAGAAAATGAAGAAAATACCACATCTTTTGAAGGGATATTTGACCATCCAAAGATGTGACACATTCTGGCAGAGTATACTATGTGTTTCAAATAGTGTCTTGAGCAGGTGGTGCTAACTTAATTATTTTCTAGTAGTTGAATGGGAAGCCCTTTAAAAGGCAGAAGAGAGAGGCCCCTGTGTCTCTTCTTTAGCTTTCTCTCTCCACATCAGGCGTGGGAAACCTGAGGTTCTTCAGATGTTGCTGGACTAAAATGCTCATCAGTCCCAGCCAGCCATGGTCAGGGTTGGAAATAATAATAATAATAATAATAATAATAATAATAATAATAATATTTATTTATACCCCGCCCTCCCCAGCCAAGGCTGGGCTCAGGGCGGCTAACAAGCAAAAATAAAAACAAGTTGAATGGATACAACTTAAAAACAATATTAAAATACAACATTAAAATAGTGAAACATTAAAATATTAAAATGCAGCCTCATCACAGGAGGAGAAAGGAAAAAGGAAAAAGAAAGGGGGTGGGAATCAAATTGGCTGCAAGCCAAAGGCCAGGTGGAACAACTCTGTCTTACAGGCCCTGCGGAAAGAAATCAGATCCTGCAGGGCCCTGGTCTCATGAGGCAGAGCGTTCCACCAGGCCGGAGCCAGTGTTGAAAAGGCCCTGGCTCTGGTTGAAGCTAATCTAACTTCCTTAGGGCTCAGGACCACTAGGGTGGTGCTATTTATGGACCTTGAGGCTCTCCGTGGGGCATACCGGGAGAGGCGGTCCCGTAGGTACGAGGGTCCTAGGCCATGACGGGCTTTAAAGGTCAAAACCAGCACCTTAAATCTGACCCTGTACTCCACCGGGAGCCAGTGCAGCTGGAAAAGCACTGGGTGAATATGCTTCCATGGTAGTGACCCCGTGAGGAGCCTCATTGCAGCATTCTGCACTCGCTGGAGTTTCTGGGACAGTTTCAAGGGCAGCCCCGCGTAGAGCGAATTACAGTAGTCAAGCCTGGAGGTGACCGTCACATGGATCACTGTGGCCAGGTCGGGGCAGGAAAGGTAAACACCAACTGCTTGATGCGGTGAAGGTGGAAAAATGTTGCCTTGGCTGTTGCTTTAACCTGCACCTCCATGGAAAGGGAGGTGTCAAGGATTACACCCAAACTCTTAACGGAAGGCAATGGCACTAATTGGGCCCCCGCAAGAGAAGGGAGTTAGTTGGTAGTGCTACAACATCTGGAAGGTCACATGTTCCTCATCCCAATTCTACTACTTCTACAAACTGGAATATGTTTTTGGATGGCAAGAAGTAGGATGAATGAATTGAAGTATGAGGGGGGATAGGACCAGCCAAAGCAAGTTTCTCACATTATCTGTGTATATACTGCATGCCCATCAAAAAATGATGACTCATAAGGCAGGTTCTGAAACTTCAGTTGGTGATGTTTTCCAGCTGAAATAATTTCTAAGGTAAAATTTCTACTAAACTAGAAATTATTGGATACCAATTTATATAATTAGCATACACAAAATATAGGAAATGTATTTATTCTTTTGCTTAAAGTAGTATACCACCTATCATAAAAATATCTGAAAGTGGTCCAAAATAAGGCATTAAAATACAATAAAAACAGGAGCAATGAACTCAGCATAAACTAAGCATGTTGACAGTGATGGTAAGTAAAAGCCCCCAAAAGGTATTCCAACAATATCAAGTCCTAACATTGGGCCCAAAGTATGTGAGGAATTGTCTACTTCCATGTCAACTTATCTGAGTAAGATCACTCAGGGAGGTTCTGCTCATGGTGACATTGCCAAAAAGGGTTTGAGGGCAACGGTGTATCTGTGTATCGTAGGGCCTTTTCAGTGGTAGCTGTGGAATGCTCTCACTAAGGTGCATCTTACACTGATCCTGTAACTTTTTTGTCATGTCAAGGTGTGCTTTTTTGCCCAGACTTTTGGTGGGGTGAGGTGTTGTTTTATCAAATTCCTCTAATTTTGAGTGGTGCTGTTTTATTGTACAGATACCCCCCATTTATGCAGAGTTACGTTCTGCAACACTGCACACATCAGTGAAATCTCATATAATTGAAACCCTTTGAAAAAGCCGGCAAATACCCTTTTCTGCCCCCCACGCCCTTTTAGAGACATTTCAGTGATGTCTTTATGATGTTTCCGGGTCGCTTCTGCGTTCGGCGTGTATACAAGGTCGCACACATATTGAATTCACATAAATGGGAGCTGCCTGTATTTTTTGTGGATTTAAGTATTGTATTTTTTAATTGTATATAACCCACCTGGGGACTTTTGAGTGAAGGGTGGGTAAGAAAATGGGTGTGGAGAGAGATAGTGAGGGAAGGAAAGAGAGAAGCAAGTGCCATATCAAGAATATAGTGTCGTGTAGTCCATTAAAGTTGTCTATTATGTGGCAAATACTTGGAAACATTATGTCATGATACCCCAAATAAGTGCAAGAAAGTAAAGTAGCATACATTGGAACCTCAAGTTGTGGACGTAATCTGTCCCAGAGGCACGTCCGCAACTCGAAGCGTTCGCATCCAGAAGCGCTGCGTATGCGGACGCGCACGGCGCGATTTAGCGCTTCTGCACATGTGTAAGCAGCAAAACCCAGGCAAAACCTGGAAGTAACTGTTCCAGTTCTTCCGGGTTGCCGCAGGACGCAACTTGAAAAGACGTAGCCTGAAGTTGACACAACGTAAGGTATGACTGTACTCAGTCTTCTATATATTATTAATGGTAACTACCCTTATTTCTTTTCCACATACCCAGCACAGAGATACATTTTCCTGAGTTTTCTGTGAATTGTGGGGAAGATGGGACAGTCTGTCTTCACCTTAGGTCTTGGCAACATTTATTTCACTGTTTTCTGCAGGTCAGAGAGAAGAGGGGGTCTACTTCATTTCCCATTAGACTTCTACCAAAGTAGCAACGTGTCGCTCACACCGTTTCCAAAAGGCCATTGGTAGGGAGTAAAACAGAGAAGAGAGTAGTTGATGGTGACTTCAAGTAGTAGTTGGCAATTAAGCCTAGCAAAAATTTGTAGATTACTGAGCATGCTCTACAATTGAGGAATATTTCCAGGTCTTGTGACATTGTTGTCTTCCCTTTCATCATTCTGAAGTATGTGCTGTTTTAGCTGGTGACACTAGATTGTGGTTTTTAAAATGCATGATAGTTAGATGTTATTGGTTACCTTGTACAAGCTATTTGCTAAGGAGTGCCTTGCATCAGTTTTCATTCTCTGGAAATTGAAGGCTTGAGGGAGAATAATAGATGGATTGTCTTAAATATGCTTTTTCTGTACTAAGCGTTTATAAGGAATAGATTGTAAAGAAAATTGAAGGACCTTGTTCAGATATGTATGGGAAAGCCACAAGCACAACAGAACTTATCCTTTATTTTGCTGATCTGCAACTTATGTGCCACATTGCAACAAGTTATTTAACAGGACTGTGCAACATATGACCCACTTAGCTAAATCTAATCCAGCAGCTTTGTATTGTGTCCAGTAGGTGCTTTGTAACTTCCCCTGCTTTTGCAGTTCTGAGCAAATGGCAAAACTACTCTCTGTTGGACTTCATCCAGGTGGTGGACAAGGGATACTAGTTATAGTCATGTGATCAGATTTGCACTATGATGTGTGGGCACTATGGACTGGTAAAATTAGGGGGGGACTGCTTCATGCATTTATATTACAGGGCTTACTGTATTGGGACTATTATGATTCCATTTACAGCACTTGTTAGGTTTACCCTTATAATTTAGACTTAAAATGTTATTGTTATTTCTGGTCCTTGTTTGCTACCTATAGAATATCAACTTAAGAAAGCATGTTGCTGATTGAACATAGAAGCACATGTGCACCATGCCGCAGTGTGCTGACATTATGATATGATGATGTCACGTGATGGCATGGTGCATGCACTCCAGTACTGGCCCAGGACATTGCGGCAGAGGTGCAGGCCCTGGTTCAGTCGCTGCCACAGTGCTAGAGCCCAAGAGGTAAGGTGACAGCCATGGTGCCCGGCATGTGGTGCACAGAGGCAGCCATGTAGTTTATGCACGGTGGTCATGTTGTGCGGAGGTGGCCATAGAGACAGTGGGTGGCAGGCGGTAGAGACTGGGCACCCACAACAAAAACTGTGGGAGTCTTGGCACTCGGGGCCCCAGGAAGATGGTGCCTATGTTAGATTAAATACCATTAGGGAATTGATTTCATAAAGCACCGCACCCAGTGGTAAATCTGTAGTTAGCACTGTGGAAACATTCACATTTTCAACTCTGGAAAAGAAAAAGAACAATTTGTTTAAAACACTGAAATCAAATCTGTTTATTTTAGATTGTTTCCAAATGAGGTTGACTCCTGGTGGAAACGTATGCCCTTTATAGTGAAAGGATTGGAAGTATGCCAAAGAATTTCAAGATTTGAGAGAGGTTTTTGAGGCTCAGGTTTTTTCCAATTTAAAAACTGAGTGTCCAAATATGGATTCAAGAATTTGTGTGACAGAAGTGTTCTGTACCTCTTCTACTCTCAAGAGAGCGAATTCTGATATAATTGCAAAGCAGTTACTTTAACCATAGTTTAACAGTGGGTAAACTTTTCAAAAACTCTTATCAAATGCTGTAGTTTGATAAATCCATCTGGGCTAGATTATACTTAAAATGTAACATGAGTACAGTATTATACTAAATTTCAGTGTAACCTAGTTAACCAGATAGGCGTTTAATGATTTCTTAAAATGAGACACTCAGAGAGGATCCAGTGTAGTGCTATGGAAAGCATTGCATCAACACAAGCATATCAGCTTGCCAGATGGAACGATTCTCCCCCCCCCTATTGTTCTGAGGGTTCTGCTGAGCACTCCAAGCCACCTTGGGGCAGAATGGTAGGAGGGAGGGGGGAGAAAAGCCCCATTGTGCTAGCAGAAGTCATTACAAGACCTTTCACTAGCAAGACTTACTCTTTGAATCTCTGCTTGTGACCTCATTTGCATAACTTGGTAAGCCAAACTGTGGCTTGTAGGGACTGCGTAAATATGCAGGATCCCAGAGAGGAGCGCTTAGTTTCTGGTCTTTTTTCATTTCCGCACTGTGGTGAGCTAAATCAAGGTTTAGCTTAGCATGTCATTTGAACCTGGACTCCTGGCTTAAACTTGGCAGATGGCTAGGAGGCTCACTGGAGCCCCAAACCTGGCAATACAAAAGTGCCATGGGTTCATGGTTCCCTCAATTGCCTGCTTTGAATGGGGCCATACTTATCCTGAAGGACCAGGTTTGTAGTCTGGGGGTGCTGCTGGATAATCTCTGCTAGCGGCCCTCAGTAGCTAGGAGTGTGTTTTGCCAGCTTGTGCTGGTAAGATGGCTATAGACATTTCTGGTCCTGGGTAGCCTGGTCAATGTGGTAACCTCTAGGTTAAACTACTGCAATGTGCTGTGTGTGGGGACTGCTCCTGGAGTTGAGCAGAAGTGCAACTAGTGTAAAACACAGCAGCTTGACTGCTCCCTGGGCAGACTTTTGCCATCACGTTACACTGCTAGTTATCTACTGGGCGAAGTGCCAAATGCCTGTCCTGGTGAACAGAGTGTTATACATCTTGGTACTGGAATACCTAAAGGATAAGCTCACTCCTTTATATATGCAACCAACCAGGGTGGTGTTCTGCAGGGAGAGTTTTCTTGCAGACACTATCTTATCAGGAGGTCCATTTGTATGATGTAGGAATTGGGCATTTGGGGTGTGCTCTCCCCATGGCCTTTTCAGCATCTGTTCAAGACTTTCCTTTTTAAATGAGTCTTTTAAGCACATACTTTTATCCTAATTTTGAGTACAAAAATTAGTTTTTAATATGAAATTGTTTTGCATGTGTTTAAATATTAAATAATTTTGATATATTTCATGAGAAATAAAAAAAAATTGGAAGTTTGTTGATTACAGCTGAGCTTCCCTATAAGTATGCTTAGCATTTCAACCAAAGGTAGTCTGGTTATGTAACATCCTACGCCTTCTGTCATATGTTCCATTCAGCATCTACAGATCTATTCCACAAAATGTTTATAAGGACCAGGGTCACCTTAATTGTTGCTTTATACCTTTTACAGTTTTATGGTAAGTCCTTTTAACCACAATATTGAGTATTTTAGAAACATGGGAAATGCTTGGCATTTTAGACAAGGGTTTGAAATTGAACACAGTGTGTATTTTGCTGATTTAGTTGCTGCAGTGGAGCTATCAATCTATATGTTGCTTTTATTTTGATAGACTGTGTCCCTTTATTTGTGTCCTGTTGCTTTGTTTCAGTAATTATTGGTTATTATGTTAATTGTTTTTAATGTTAGCCTCTTGATTTCTTAAGAAAAGGAAGGAACATAGACATTCTTAAATTTTAGAAATGTGGATCAACAACTATTGTGTTTTTAATATGTAGGCTTTTAAGGTATTTTCAGTTTTATTAACACAGCTTTCACATAGCATTGCAAAGTTTCCATGTCTTCTAAACAAAGATACTATTCATAGCTTAAGTTCTTCAAGATGTGACCTCCTTAGAATGTCTAATTTAAAAAAAATACACTTTCATGAACAGTAATTGCTAAATATAGTGTCCATTGACAGTCTTCACATGCAGAACCTTTCTATTTTAATCTTCAGCATCTTTGTGCCAGCATAGTATTGAATTTCTTTTTCCATGTTTATTGCATTCAAGTTGAGTCAGATTCTAGTTGTGCAGGTGTCAAATTGAATAAACTTATTTATTTGAATATGAGGGAAATATTAAATATTGCTGAAGGTTAATTGACTTTATCTGGTCTGAAGTCTATTTATAATATTTTAAACCTACCTTTCATAGATAAAAACCTATCGGGGGGGAATTCAGTCTAACCTACTGACTGGCAGCAATAATATTTTTAAAGGTCTTTGTTTGCAAATCTGTTGTCCATTTATCATCAGATTTTTGAGGCCTAGTTCACACACTATTCCATTATATAGTGGCTTCCTGCTGGCTAAAGCAATAATTGGTTCTGACATTTTCTATACATGCTATGAGTGTTCCTGTTCCATCCCTCTCCAGATGTTAATTATAAGTGGAGATCTTATCCTCTGGGCTTACATGTCATCATCTTTAGAAGTTCAGTCTTGTGCAGTGTAGAAGGAATCTAAACAGAATACCTAATGATATTGGTTGCAATTAATATATTCAGCAGGGGGAAATGCTGCATGTGTGGTATTAGAATAATGTGACCTCTTCCCTTGCACAACAGAGTACAAGAGGACTTAAGAGAGTTCAGCAGAATGTCAGTTTATTATTTCAAATAATTTGTAATATTTGTTATTATAATTATCATAGCTATCACCTTGTTTATATATTTATATTTTATTTATGTGCTGGGTGTTGTACAAAAGTAAAAAAACCCAGATCTTTGCCTGCCAATTCACAATGGGGAAAAAGGCAGAGGGAGATACAAGGGGAGGGATATTAAAAGAAGAGGGGAAACTTGAACAAGTTGGGAGAGATCTTGTTTGTTTCTGAAGCAGTGCACTGCCCAGGGATCCCTCTTCTTAGTTGCAGGTGGCAAACAGATGGAATGATGTGTTGAAAGCCCAACCCAATGAGTGCATGGGTTTAAACTCAGGGCAATACACAGCACTGTTTCCCACTCCCTTCATTGTTGGTTAATACTGTCTCTCATGAAGCAGTTCACTGTGGGGTGAAATTTTATTTTTCTTGAAACGGCTAATGTGAAGTTACTGCAAGAGTAGCCAACATGGTGTCATCCATATGCTACTGGGAGTCTACAGCATCCCTGACTGTTGGCTAGGCTATGCTTGCTGTCCCTGTGTTAGTGTATATAGTCACAAGTCTTGGAACCAGTTTTTCTTTCCTTTTTTGGATTTGTAGTAACTTAGTGTTCAAAAGCTATTTAGAATGTTCCCTCACTTAGAAATTAGCTAGCGTCTCTTGCCTACCCCCGCCCATCCTATCCTAGTTAAAATATGGACTATGGACTCAGGTACATTTATAAAGATAAAGTGCTTTATATGTGTTATAGCACTGATGGTGCTGTAGTGTCCTATCTTTCACCTATGGTATGTCCCTCTATGAAGTTTAGAACGTGTTTAACTGAACTGCTTCTGTGATGTTTCTAGATCCAGCCTACAAAGTAGCTGTCATGTTTGAATTGTCAGTATGCTTATATAAATATAGTAGGAATGTTCCAGAAGTGGGTTATTCTTCTCTTCTTGAAAGACCCTAACTATGCATTTAAAACTTACATAAGAACCGTTTTTAGCCTTGTGAAACTGGCTGGTATGGCTGTCTAATTAGTGCCACGTTATTCTTTCAGTAAATATGTCATATTAAACAAATACATAAAGTATGAATTGTAGCCCAACTTATGATAATCTTTCTAGGAATATGGTGAGTTTAAAAATAATGTGTTGCATCCTTAGAACTGACTTCTAGTAGGACAGCGAGACTTTCTGTGCCTCTCTGCTGTTCTGTGTGCTCCTCAAATCTGTTCTGGAGGGTTGAAGAACTCTGAGCAGATTTTGAGGATGGTGTGGGTCTGCAGGGGGGAGAGAGGAAGGGGAATCCTTAATGTAGAAGTAGAAGTCTGCTCACATGAGTTTGGATTTCATGCAGTGCCTGATATATTATCATTGTTACTTTTATTCCCCACAGTTCCTGTTCCTCTTGGAAAGAGCACAGTGCAGCTTTCAAGAATGAAACATTAAGCAGTAAAACAGTGAAATATAATATACAATAAAAATACAGTATAATGCCCATTAAAAAGTTGCACATGTGTGGGCAATTCCACTATGAACTGAAGGCATGCAGAAACAAAAAAGTTCCCAATTGCTAACTGAAAACAGAGTGAGAGGGGGGGAAACCAAATGTCTACAGGGAGGGCATTTCATTAACAGGGTGCTCTGCTTTATGTAGTTGCCCTATGGACTGTAGTCACCAAAGGGTCTCCCAAGCAAGGCCTGCCTTGCAGAAATCAAGACTGTTGGCGGGTACTGGGAAACAGTAATCTAGGCTGAAATAAATTTATGGCTATATTTTGAAGTGTTTGCAATGTGTGGAAAGATGCTTGAGGAGAGTAGACAAGCCTGTTGGTGATAAATCTTGCAGCCAAGATAGTTACAAAATGTCACAGCCAGGGTATCCTTAGACCTTTGATAAAGGCAAACTATGTACCATCAGTTGTGAGTGATAGCGTTTCTTGCACATTGTTGGTCTTAAAATATTTGCTAGGATGCAGGATGCAAAACAGCCTGATCAGGAAGGCAGTTCTTATGAATATGCATAGATGGTATGGTAGAAGTGAGAAGGGCTTATATAAAAAACTCAGCAGCCCTCTTGTTTCTAAATTGTAAAAAGCTACTTTGCAAAATAGACAGGAACACTGTGCAATGCCTGTGAAGGTGCTGCTGATGCCTTGTGCCAAAACCCAATGGTTAGGTGGTCACAACTCACAACTCGTAAATAAAAAAGAAGTAAAGGGATGGATACTAAAGATCAGTGAGTCATGTTTGTCAATGTGCCTCACATTATGCTGCCATTTTTGCTATGGTTGCTCCCGTGTTTCCACAGCAACAGCTAAACCTACAGAAAGTTTATGTATAACAAACCTATTTCAGTTTTTAAAGCAGTTAACTTGCGTAGAAGTTTTATGCTTGATTTAGACTTTTTCAGGTCTAGAATATTTGAATTTTATTTTTGTAGACATGGATGAGAGCAACAGGCAAGAAGAAGAATTATTCCAGTGTGCCATTACAGTGGTACCTTGGTTCCCAAACTTAATCCGTTCTGGAAGTCTGTTCCAAAACCAAGGCGTGCTCTCCCATAGAAAGTGATGCAAAACAGATTAATCAGTTCCAGACTTTTAAAAACAACCCCTAAAACAGCAATTTAAAATGAATTTTACTATCTAATGAGACTATTGATTGATAAAATGAAAGCAATAATCATTGTACTGTACTATAAAATAAATAAGACAGTATTGTAGATGATAAAAAAACTTTTTTTTCCTTGCGTGCACTGATGATAGTCATTGTTTGAATGGGGGGCTTTTATCCATTTCTGTAGTCATACAATCAGTCAATCAATCAGTAGCTGAACTGGGTTCCACACAGTCACAAAAATGAAGTCACAAGCCACAGTCACAGTCAAAAAACCAAAAAAGCCACAGAAACAAAATTGCAAAAAATAGCAAAAACAAAAGCTCCAAATGTCACTTCTGTGTTGCATGGGTGCTTGGGACTCAACAGCCGACAGACTCAACAGGCAGCCTCTGATTAGCAGCGGGGGACTCAATTCACAAACAGAACACACTCAACAGGAAGCAGAACAGGTTCCGCTTCCAAGGCAAAGTTCACAAACCGGAACACCTACTTCTGGGTTTGCAACCTTTTGTTTCCAAGTTGTTCATAAACTAAGCTGTTCTAAAAGCAAGGTACCACTGTACAACAGTGTCTCAAAATGGATAACGTTATTTAGTATCTTTCTTTCAAATAGTAAAGAGGTGACTAAAGCTCTTAAGCCTTAAAACCCTCATAGCATAGGCTATGAGACTGGGACAAGTTATGCTGAGGTACAAACACTCCTGCAAGAATAGCAACAAAATGCATGATTGCTACTGCTACCTATTCTTTCTTCTCCCTATCCAGCTGCTAGCTCTGCTTCTTCCAGCTTCATTGCTCAGCAGCTTAATTGCACATGAGAAAGCACATGGCATTCATGCCAGACTGCAGTTCTCACATCTTTACCACCTTCCCCAATCCCCATCCTCCAGTGCCCTGCAGATTATGCTAGCTTTCAAGTTAACATCTGTCATGTTCTCTTAGGCCTTGCACATGTCTGGAAGCTCTGAGGGAAACCAATTATATCAGTAGCATATTCACAATAAGTTGAATTGCTAAGTTGACATATGTGGATAACAGGCCATGGAGTGGTTTACCTAATGTAGCCTATTCAGGAAATTCGGTAGGCAAAACTCAGCAGGATTTACCTTGAGCTTGTTACTAACAATATCAATGGACAAATTGTCAGGATGTCGAAGTGGGTATGAAATTGTAAAGCAAGAACTTCTCATTTCAGTGTGTGTTGAATAGGATAATTGTTTAGATATACAGTGGTACCTCGGGTTATTGACACTTCAGGTTATGCGTTTTCGGGTTGCGCACCGTGTCGAACCCAGAAGTACCGGAACGGGTTACGTCTGGGTTTTGGCGCTTGTGCTTGCGCATGCACAGAAGCACTGAATCGTGACCCACACGTGCGCAGACACGGCACTGTGGGTTGTGAACATGCCTCTTGCACGGATCACATTCGCAACCTGAGGTTCCACTGCTTATCAAATAAGGACTTTTAAACTTGCCCAACTATTCATAGATGCATTAGGTATTCATTTTGCCTTGGCAACAGGAAACTATGGTTTTGTGTGCTATCTTTTGTACAATTGTAACTTTCACCACTTTCAGAACTTTGGAAACTAAAATATTCAAATCTTTGTTGATCATTTTTAGTTACTTACTGTATACCTTGCATTTTTCTGAAGAATGGTAGGGACAGCCAGGGAAAATCTTAATAATATCCTAATACACTTTTTTGAAGTAGGCTTGTGAATAGTCATTTACCTTACATTTCACACACACTATATGTATTTATGGTCTATTTGTGACTACTGAAAATAAGCTGGAGCACTGAGAGAAGTAAACTTTCAGAGAGGGGAAAGGCATAAAATGGTGGTCAGCCAAATTCATTGGCAATGAATCCATAATGGTATGAAATGGCATAACTTGGTAAAATGCCCACATCAGTGAGAATGTTCAACTTTCCTGTATAGTTTCTGCACTTCTGTTGTGCTGGGTAATCAGATTGAGAGCATGGCATTTTATATTCCATGCAGAATAATTATTTCTGGAGGAAATTCATCCTTGTGTAATTCATCTGAGTTGGAAAATGTATATACTGAGAAGGTTATTCCAATTTCATTGTTCTTCCCACTTGCAGACCATTCAAATGCTTCAGTTACAGATAGGTAGCCGTGTTGGTCTGCCATAGTCAAAATAAAAAAATTCCTTCCAGTAGCACCTTAAAGACCAACTAAGTTAGTTCTTGGTATGAGCTCAATCTCCTATTCGCACCACCCTTCTGAGTAATACCCCTCCCCACCTTCTCACTATATAGAAGGATCTGGCAACTTCCGTTTCAGTGTATCTGAAGAAGTGTGCATGCACACGAAAGCTCATACCAAGAACTAACTTAGTTGGTCTTTAAGGTGCTACTGGAAGGAATTTTTTTATTTTTATTCAAATGCTTGTGTTTCTGCTATAATTGAATTCCAGTTAGCATCACAGGTCAATTACATGCTAAGGTTAGCCTGCAGTCCTTGATACTGCACAGTCCAAATAAGAAAATAAATAAATATAGCTACTGTATTTAAAAGTATGACTTGTGGTATAACCTCCTTCATTATAAAAGATTTCTTGCCCCAAATGCTGCCAACTGTGTAAAAAAGAATTCCTACCACATTTCCAAGAGTTAGTATGATTTTTATAAACCTTCAATTACCTAAGGGGTGTCTGATACTAATGAGCGCAATACACCAATCCCTGCCTGGTTAGTAGAGGGGGGGGGGGAATCAAAGGCAGACAAAGAACCAAATCAAAAGCCTTCCTGGCCTTGAATCAGCAGGATAAAAGGGGTGTGGCATTTTGGTTCCACCTGCTCTGCTTTCCATCAGTAGCTCTTCCCCTTCCTTCCCGCTGGTTTCCATGGCTACAAAAAAGAGGCATCCATGATTAGGCTTCCCACTCTGTAGGCAGAGATGGAGAGCTACAATCCTATGACCCCCTAGAACATTTTCACAGGGGCCACAAGGTTGCACCCTAAATGAATTAATGACATAGACATACCAGATCCAGGTGCTCTGATTTTCTAGAGCATTTCAATGAGGGGTTGGCCTCTGATGTGGTCCGGAGGAAAGCAGAGCAATATGTTTGGCACCAGCTTGGTCGCAGGAGTTGCCAGAAAGAGGCGTACAAGGTGCCATCCAGGTGTCTTCAGGAGTTTACTCTGGATTTGTGTACGGTTTACCCCTTAGTCTTTTGTTCTCCCAACGATATCCTGCGAGGCAGCTGGGGTTTAGGATCAGTGTTTCCCTTCTGCTAGATGGGCTACCTTCCCAGGTTCACAAGCCCCATCTGCCCCTCACTTCCCTCTACAGCAAGTGCAGAAACCGCTTTCTGGAGTGTTGGACCCATTCTTGGTCTCATTTGCTCAATCTGCTGGATCCTGTCTTTGCATGCAGGGGAAGTCCCTAAGTCACTGAGGTTTTGAGACCTATCAGCTACCTCACCTGATTTGGCCAGCCAGTCAAAGCAGTTTCCCCAGGGTGTGTCCACTGCCACTGTTGACAGTTTCAAGGAGCCACAGGTGAGGGGTATGGCTGCTGTCACTTTTGGCAGCTTTGAGGAGTCACAGATGAGAGCTAAGTGCAGTACACAGAGATGTATATTGTTCCTTTAACAGAAATGTTGGAAATGATAGCCAGTGCAGCTGAACGTGTTTAACGAGCCAAGTTGTGTATTCCTGGTAGCCCTGCTCTAGGAGTGTACACTTAGCTTTTTTGTCTGAATTTACATTTTAAAATGTTCTTATGGAAGATTTGGGTGTCTTTAGATCTGTCTCACTGCATACCTAAACAACCAGACTATTGCAGGGATGGCAGGAGCAGACAAGACACACATCAATCAAAGCAGATTTTTTAATAGACATTTAGGTAAACTCAGGGCAGCACAAGATTGGTAGGGATAACTTAATGTGTTATTTAATTAAAAGTTGTTTAGGGGCAAATCAACTCCATTTCAGTGGCTTAAGAAACATGTTCTGTGCAGTTACTATCTCAAGAAATTGAATGCTCAAAAGATACATATTGAATCTGCAGAAGAGTCCAGTTATAAGAGACACACATTAATATCTTAGCAGGGAGAAATCATGCATTTTTGAGCACAGAAAAGAAGAAAAGGCTTTGTTTTTAGCCAGTGATTTAAAAAAAAAAATCTGTGCAGACTAGAGTTATTCAGAGATTCCTACATTTAAGTCTGTCCTAAGAACTCACATTTATTAGTATGAATTCTAAAGTAGCAAAGCTAAGTATACACTCCTAGTGCAACATTACCAGGCATATATAACTTGGTTAGTTAAACACAGTGTTTTCACCTGTGTTTGTAAGCATTTCCTGCTTTTCTTTTAAAGTAACAGTGCACCATACTAGTGGTAGTTCCCTTCACAATTTTCATCAGTAAAAGCATACATCCTCTTATGTATGCTATCACAATGTTTATCATAGTGCTTTGGTAGAAAGACGTAATAGCTTCCTATTCTTGCATGAAGTTGAAGTTGGATGAAGCCTGTGAATCTGTTTGTACCTCAGTGCTTCTCCATTTTTTCTGGCTATCCTTGGAGGATACTTTACATAGGATATGGAAGTATGCTAATAGCTCTCCTCTGAGTGTTTTATATGTTTTTCTTGTGTTGTGCTAGTGGAAGAAAATGAGTTCCTCACATTGTACTCCTGCAGGCAATATCTGCAGTATGTCAAGGAAAATTAACTGCTTCACAAATTCTCTATCTTTTTATGTGTTGCTGGAGAGGGTTTTAGGATAGGTTGGGAGAAATATATGAACTTGCCTGGATTTTAGAGAAATTGACTTGAGAATAAAATACAATGAAGGTTTGCTGGGGGGGGGGCGAAGAAAAAGGCATTGTGGTTTGAGTTCTGGACGCTGATAAATAGGGGTTGTTTTTATGTGCCTTCTTGGTAGTGGCATCCACCCTGTGGAATGCCCTTCCATCAGATGTCAGGGAGATGAGTAAATTCCGATATCACCTTTAGAAGACATCTGAAGGCAGCACTGTATAGGGAAGTATTTTTATGTTTAATGTATTATTATGTTTTTACATATGTTGGAAGCCACCCAATGTTGTTTGTTTGTTTGTTTGTTTGTTTGTTTGTTTGTTGTTGTTAAACGTTTTTCTCTGAGCCAGTATTGACTCCTTGCTGACCACTGTTAACAACTTGGGAACCATATTTGGAAATGTACTTTCCATCTTTGAAACCTTCCCCCCGCTTTGAGAGAATGTGGCAGTGTTTTCATAGGAGAGTGCAAAAGTAGTTGTTGAGTTTTTACTTGCAGCATAATGTTGGTGGGGCATGCACTTGCATATATTGTTAAAGTTAAGCTTTTGATCACTTTGGATGTGTTGAGAACAAAATGGTGCCCCGGCTGCTGTATGAGGGCCATGCCATGTCAAGTGATCTAGGGATTTTACTTTACCATTTTATATTGCTTCCATTTTCAATGTCCTAAAAGTAGTGTAAGAGAAGGTCCCAGATCTCTGTTTTACATTTTTTATCTCATCCCATTTTTGAGGGTTTGAAATTTTAAAAAAGCCTTGCCAGACTACACAATAACCTTAAAAGCTCAGCCCAGAATTGGGATATTTCAAAACTAAAAATACCATTGTCTTCAGACGTTCATGGGGTTTAATATGATATGGCACATGATGGACTTTAAATTTTAAAGAAAAATTACTGCATCTCCTTTAGAACCCTTATTAAAAAAAAACACTGAAAGCAGATTGCTGCTATGTAAGCTAGAAGAAGAAATAAGCACAGTAGGCAATCAGAATTGGTTTGGTTACTATTTTAATGATTGAGTCATTTCTCTTATTGACCTAGTTCACACAAAGTGTTACAGCAAACCATGATTTAATGAGACTTAATGAATGTGTGGGTTTCTGGAAACGAGTTGGCACCCGCTTTTTTCTTTGTGGTCCTTTTTTACTCCTTAGGCCCAGACGTGCTGCCTGAGGTGACCACCTCACCTTGCCTCATTGGAAGACTGGGCTTGAGCCAAACCTTAGCTCAGTTCATAGGACTGAAGAGAAGTAGCTGTCAGCTCCTCTCTGGGACCTGACATTTTTGCACAGTCTCACTAAGCCAATGTTTGACTTACTATGTGATGGGAATCATCTTGCTGTCTCAATGCTCAGTTTGACAAATGTTAAATTTGTACTTGAATATTTGCATTGCATTTGGTTTTATGTTTTTTTAATTTTATTGTAATGTTTATTTTCATTTTAGTGTTTCTGGTTCCACCCTAGGACCCACAGATAAAGGGTGGACTATAAATCAGTTCATTAAATAAAGCAAAATGACTACATGAAACTCGGGATTTGATATTGCTTTGCCCTCTGCATCCTCTTCCTTGAGGGAAACATCTAACCTTGCAGATCTGTACTGGTAGAAAAACATTGGAAATATGAATTTAGACAGGGCTCCAGGCAGCCACTGCTGACTTTTATTACATGTCATAAGTTTTCATATATGCCTACTCAGGTTCTACTACTTTTCTAGTATGTATTATAAAAAGAATGGAAGCTTGATGAATAGAAGCCAAGGAGGGACCACACAAATGCACTGATTGGCACCCACCCTCTCTGTGCCACTGTGACTGTTTACTTTACAGCACAAACTAGAAGGAGGAGTGTAAAAAAAGGCTTGAAATGAACTGTCTACCAATTTACTGGTATTTAGAATATAGAGGTATTTGTACTGTGTGCTCCTTGAAAAGCTGCTTGTTAGTATAGTCGTACCTTGGAAGTAAAATGGAATCTGTTCTGGAAGTCCATTTGACTTACAAAGCTCCTGCAGCCAACTGGAAGCTGCGGAAGCCCTGTCAGACATTTGGCTTCCAAAAATAGTTTGCAAACCGGAACAGTCACTTCCGAGTTTGCGGCGTTTAGGAGTCAAAACATTCGAGAACTAAGCTGTTCGAAAACCCAGCTACAACTGTATTGGTGAACTCACTGGAAATTTATATTATGTTGCTTGGGAGGGAGGAGTAGACTATAGCCAGAGATGGGAATTGGGACCCACCTCATAGGAATTTTTTACCCCATGGAGTGCTTTACTTGGCTTGGTTCTCCTCAGCATGGTGATAGGTGTTTTAACCAGTGTTAGAAACTGAGATATGAAAGCTGGGAGCTAAATGACACATTAAACCTAGGTTATGAGCACAACAACGGAATGCCTAGGTGCACTTATTTTATAACCAGAGTACAAAGCTGAAAATGAATGAACTGCAGCTAAAACATTATGTTCATTTTTCACATGGTCTAGTCCTCTCCCCACCCACCTTTCTAATATTCTTAAGAGGGTCTCTTCTCCAGTCTTCAGAGAGTAGCTGGAAGTGGGGAGGCAGAAAAAGGTCCTCCTTTCCTTCCACTCCGCAGTTTTATTCTAAAATCTTAGGCACAGTACTGCTCCCAGAGCTCAGAAACTGCTCACACTAATGAAATTCCCCATCGCAAAATGCGCTGAGAACAATGGGAGTTTTGAAAGCTGGTTCTTTATGGTGGTCCAAATTTTAACAATAAAGACTGTTGGCAGTTATTGCTCACTGTGCTACAACTTGTGATGAGCTCATGACACATTTGTACAAGTTCCCCTCTCATAATTTCCTTAAAGTGTGGTGATACAGATATGTAAACATGTTATGAGTGTTTTGGAAGATAACTGCAAAATGATTGCCTCTGTGATATTTTTTAGCAACAGTATTATACTGTATTTGATCCTGTGTTGATTTTTTGTTTGTGTAAGAACTGTAAAAATGTAAATTGGTAAACTAAAAGGGTACTTTCTCTGCTTACCACAGTTTGAAGTTTTAATGGCATGTTACTAGTAAAATTAGTTGAACGCATAGCAGCATGTCATGCAATATGACATTTTTGATACTTTGCATCTGATACTCAGATTCAGTTTAATCTTGTTTGTAGGTTAAACTGAGAGGGTGCGACTGTCCCAAATTGCCCAGTTAATTTTATGGGTAGGCGGGAATTTTGACTGGGTTTCTCCAGCCTAATTTCAGTACTCTAGCCCAGTGGTTCTCAAAGGGTGTGGTGAACCACACTGATGTGACAGGAGAGGATGACAAATGTGGCCAGAAGATTCAAGGACAATCAAAGAAATATTTAAACATTTCAGCACAACATAACATAGTATAGTATCACACTAATATTTATGTTTGCAGAATATGTAGCTGCATTGTTTTATACCTTCTGAATGTCCCATGATCATAGTTGTGTTCTGTGTTATAAATCAAGCATTGCTAGGAGTTCTTTCATTTTGTTTTCCAATGTATTTCTTATCAATAAAAAATCAGTGTGGCATGAGAAAATTGTTATTCTGCAAGTGGGGCCCAGAGAAAATAGTTTGAGAACCACTTCTCTAGCCAGTAGAAGGCTGGTTCTGCATTCCTCCTCAAGAAAGAACCCTTGCTCACTAAATGCACGACAAATTTGCACTGGCTGACTTTGTAGCAAACCTAAGAAAGAGCCTTTCCTAGAGCCTGGGAATACAATTTCCCTCAGGATCATGGAAAGAGGACCATATCAGAATTAGAAAAATTTAAACATATTACCGGTAATATGTTACAGCTCAGCTAGTGCAGCTGAGCACATATATTCTGCATTACCGATGGGAGAAAGAAGGGATTCAATACATAAGGTAACAATTATATGTCTGTTAATAGAACATTGGATTTGATATTTCCTGCTTGGTGTTAGTTTGTTGCTGTTGAGATGGAAGTTATATTGATTTCTATAATTTTACAGAATTTAAATTCTAATTTTGCAGCCTTTTTTCCTTTATAGATGCCACCTCAAATGAACAGCAAGACCTCTTCTGTCAGAAGCTACAGCAGTGTTGTGTATTGTTTGATTTCATGGACTCTGTCTCTGACTTGAGAAGCAAAGAAATTAAAAGGGCAACACTGAATGAATTGGTGGAATATGTTTCAACACATCGTGGTGTGTTAGTTGAATCAGCATATTCTGATATAGTGAAAATGGTAAGTAAAACACCTGAAGTATACTCTTCTTGGGCACATTTAAAAATTACACCCAATATTTTTTGCTAAATATAGTCTGTGTTCTGTATTAATTTTTCTATAGCAGAACAAAATTTTTGCTGACACTACCTGTTAACTTGCTGTTAAATTGTAACAGATTAAAATTGGTTACATTTAGTTGCATGACAACCATAGACTCCTAGGTGACAAGGACGTAGGAATGGGTTCATTGTTTGTCCCTCTTTTACTGCAGAATGAAGGATTAAAGCTCAAAGGTTATAGCTGGAGAGAGCAATGGCTGCATTTGGATGTCACACTAAACTATGGTTAAGTGAGATATGGGCACCACACCCAGGAGGAGGAGTTTGGGAGCTTTTGCTTTACCACAGCTTTCTGTGTTAGCTAGACCTAGAACTGTGGTTAATTTTAAATTGTGGTTACTTTCAGATAAGACAGCTTCAAAAACTACAGATTGAGTTCTCTTGTTTGAAGCTAACCATATTTTACATTACTACAGTTTGTTTATGCAGTCTGTACAAAAAGCTTCTATTCAGCAAGCACAGAAGCAGAAACTTCTACTGCTCCTGGCCACACATGAGTGGGAGAGGTAAAGGCGTGTGTGAGCCAGACTGGGGCTGTTCATGTCTCCCTAAGCCGTAAGAGGCCAAGAGAAAGTTGCTAAACCTCTTCCTATGTTTCCAGTTGCAGCTGAAGCAGGAAAAGTTCACAGCTTGGTCAATAGATTGCTTTTGCTCCAGCTACTTTTATACCTCAATTTTCTCCCAGCAATTTCATACTCTTTAGAAGTCTCTTCCTATACATAGAATTGTGTCTCAGAAGAAATTGTAGCTTTCAAGTCATTTCTCTCCCTCCAACAACAGCAATTTAGTTTGCAGCTCCTTCTCCTGACATCACATTGACTCTGCACTTGTTAGTACAAAACAGACAGTGCAAAGGAACAAATGCTGGCGTAAAAAATGTTTGCTTGATTTTTGAATGTGCACTTGTTCCTTATTCATCATGAGGAGGAGCAAAACTGCAAGAAAGAATGGGTGAGGAAGGGAGGGAAAGAAGTGAAGAGAATTAGTTGGGTTGAAAGTGACAAAGGAGTAGAAAAAGGAACTGCAATAATGTTAGAAGCAGAAGAAGGAAAGGAGGATGGGAAGTGGGAAAACTAAGATGATGGAGAAGGTTCAGAAGGAAGATTAGGTGAAGAAGGTGAAGAAATCAAGAAAACAGCATAGGGTAGGAAAGAAATAATATCAAGAATTAGAGTGCTAGGGTGGTTGCATATGAGCTCCTCAGTATTGGCTTCTAATGATTTGCAAAAATGTTTGTCCCTTTTTCTACTTAATATGAGATTTTCTGTGGACTTTGTAGCACGTTGGTCACACCTGTAAAGTTACTGAGGTTGTGCACACATTAACAGCTTAAACCCCCTCCCAACTGCATTTCAGATTGCATTTCCACAGTGTTCATCAGTATACAGTGGTAACTCACAAGACGAAATTAATCCATTCTGTGATTCTCTTCGTCTAGCGGTTTTTTCGTCTTGCCGAAGCAACCCTATTAGCGGCTATTTAAGGCTTAGGGGATTAGCAGCTAAAAGGCTATTAGCGGCTTAGAAAAAGGGGGGAAGCGAAAAAAATTGGAACACTCGCAAGATGTTTTCGTCTTGCGAAGCAAGCCCATAGGGAAAATCGTTTTGCGAAGCAGCTAAAAAACGGAAAACCCTTTCGTCTAGCGGGTTTTCTGTCTTGCGAGGCATTCGTCTTGCGGGGCACCACTGTACAGTGGTGCCTCGCAAGACGAAATTAATTCGTTCCGCAAGTCTCTTCGTCTTGCGAGTTTTTCGTCTTGCGATGCACGGTTTCCCATAGGAATGCATTGAAAATCAATTGATGCGTTCCTAGGGAAACCGCCTTCAGACCAGGTCCGGGGACAGTCTATCCCCGGACCTCTTCTGAAGGCTGGGGGCGGGGGACAAGGGCTTTTCTTCCCACCCCCAGCATTTTTAAAAACCCCGGGACAGCGGAGGACTTCTCCGCTGTCCGGGCGATCTTAAAATGCTGTCGGGCGGCATTTTAAAATCGCCCCGGGACAGCGGAGGACTTCTCCGCTGTCCGGGGCGATTTAAAAGCCCCTGGGAAGGCAGGCAGGGGGGAGCAAAGACTTTCGCCCCCCGCCCGCCTTCAGAAGGTGTTCCCTCCCCCCCGCCCGGCTTCGGAGCACCATTCCGAAGCCAGGCGGCGGCGGGAGGTGTTCCCTCCCCCCCGCCCAGCTTCGGAGCACCGGGAGAAGCGATCTCCCCGCAGCCCCTTGCTTCAAAAGAGGTCCGGCGGCAGCGGGAAGCGCTTCCCGCTGTCCCCGGACCTCTTTTGAAGCAAGGGGCGGTGGGGAGAAGCGATCTCCCTGCCGCCCCTTGCTTCAAAAGAGGTCCGGAGGCAACGGGAAGCGCTTCCCGCTGTCCCCGGACCTGGGGCTGCGGGGAGAAGATCGCTTCTCCCCGCCGCCCCTTGCTTCAAAAGAGAAGACCCACTGTCCCCGAGGCAAGCTTCGTTTTGCGAAGTAAGCTCATAGGGAAATTCGTCTTGCGAGGCAACTCGAAAACGAAAAAACCTTTCGTTTTGCGAGTTTTTCGTCTCGTGAGGCGTTCGTCTTGCGGGGTACCACTGTAGTTGGATGTGTTTGCAAGTCACCTGCTTTCTCTCCACACCAATGGCTAGAGAGGGAGCCTGGATGTCTTCTTGTGTCTTCTTGCATTTCCATATTGGATCAAAGCTGGTTTGGGGGCAAATGCAACAAAATGCATAATTTCCCAAGAAATGACAGGACAGATGAGGAATGGGCTAAGGTTGCGTGTACACAACTTCACAAACCAGCAGTCAGAGAGCACTGAATGCAGAGTAAAAAGAAGTATGTACACCACAACCTTAGCACATATTGGTTAACTATCTTAAATTTAATATTATTGAGCAATGGTCAGCTTCTATTTCCTTTTAGGGATGACTTTAGAGTCCAACAGCATTTTATATTAAACATGCAATTAGGATCTGACACTTCACAACTTTTTCTGTTAATGCTTGTAAATGTATTGTTGAAATCTTGCTTGTGGTTATTGAAGTTAATGGTAAATCTGTTGTTGATTTTATTGGCTGTGGATTGCACCAATTGTTTATATAAATTTACAAGTTTAATCTTTGTCTTCAGTTTCCAGTTTCAGTCTGTTGCAGCAAAAAAAGAAAGTGCTTTGGCATCTTGAACAGTAACAAATTCACCATGGCATAAACTTTCATGGATTTAGAATCCACATCATCGGTTGCTCTATCTTTAGTAACTCTGGCATTGTCATCTACAAATTCATATTTGACTGTGTTCCTGGAAAACAAATGTTCAAGTATAACATCTGATGACAGCCATAAAATAGAGTGGTGGAAAAGTGGTCAAACTACAATGTTGCTCACCAGGAGTATGGCTGATGCTGACCAGGAATTCTGGAAAAGGCTTTGTTTACCAAGTAAAAACATAATTAAGATGATCAAAGAAAGATGTCTTGTTCCTAAACAGTAATCCAGATTTCAAAAATCTTGTAAACATAAATGAAATTAATTTTGGTAGAAGGTTTTTCAGGATATCTCATAAGAACATAAGATTAGCCTGCTGGATCAGCCCACTGGCCAACCCGATAGATTCCTGTGGGAAATATGCAGAAAATGAGGACAAGCACTTTCCCCTTCCATGGTTTCCAGCAACTGTCATTCAGAAGCATTCCTGCCTCCAACATTGGAGGTAGAGCGTACCCTTAAATAGCTCCCTCAGCCTGAAAGCGAGATGAGTGCTGCACCCCATAGTTGCCTTTGACTGGACTTAACCATCCAGGGATCCCTTTTTTAATGGCTAGCCTTCTCAGATACAATAGCCATGCATGTTTCCTTTTCTCATGAGAATACATCAATGTAATACCAATTTGAAATGTACAGTTGTGGACAAAAACTTTTTGTTTCATGTTAATACTTCTTTAGAAAACGTTTTGGTAACATTTGAGTACATGCAATATCATAGTGCATATACTATGATTAGAATTTCATTAATTCTAGAAATGACTGAGAACCAAATTAGTTTCCCATGTGTTCAACGCTGGTCTTTGAATTGGATACTCTTGCTAGGTTAAATAAACTTAAACACCCTTGTGACACCTTGAAGGTTTATTTATTTATTTTTTTATAAGATATTTATTAAGAGTTTTTTTTAAAGAAAATTTGAACAATACAACAAAATTCACATTCACAATCCAAAAAAGAAAAACAAGAAAAACATACAAAGCATACAAAAAGAAATAAGCCAAAAATAAATAAATTAAAAAAAACAGAAAAAAGAAAATAGTTCAATTTCTTAAGTATTGTTTCCATAACCCTCTTTCGTGACTCCCTCACATCTCCCTTTTCTGTGTTCCTGTTTAGAAAGTCATGTTCAGCAATACTTCACCTTCTCTCAAAAATTTGTTTTAAATTATACATTCCAACTGTTATGCCTCCTGCATCACCCTTTGTTATCAAATATTTAAGTGTTTAAGCTTGGCATAACATTATTCAAATTTCATCTTTGTTCATAAATTCAGTTATTTTCATGCTCTTTTCCACTAGGTTACTAATGCCATGTTGTCTTTATATCCTGCATCATTCTAGCATTCATACAATTTACAATGCTTTTGCAAATAGTCCTTGAATTTTTCCCAGTCCTCTTCCACTGTCTCTTCTCCCAGATCTCGGATTCTGCCAGTCATTTCTGCCAATTCCATGTAGTCTATCAGTTGCATCTGCCATTCTTCCAGTGTGGGCAAATCTTGAGTCTTCCAATGTTTTGCGATGAGTATTCTTGCTGCTGTTGTCGCATACATAAAAAAAGTCCGGTCCTTCTTTGGCACCATTTGGCCGACAATGCCCAAAAGGAAGGCCTCTGGTTTCTTTTTTTTTTTTTAATAGAATTTTTATTGGTTTTACAAAATTTTTAAATAACAAACAAACACTTAAAGAGACAAACATACACGTATAATTTCATAACATATTTTCATAAACCTCTTTTCTTGGACTTCCCCTTACCCCCCCTTTCTGCATCCCGATGTCCATAATTTTTAGCAACTCCCAATTATTACTTCCAACCTCTGTCATCTTTGTCCTCTCTATATTCTGACCTTATATCACTGTATCCCTTTGTTTCTAAAAACCACAACACTTTAACATTCATTAAGTTTATAATAGTCCTTAAGATAGCTTTTAAATTTTCTCCATTCTTCTTCCACCGTCTCCTGGAAGGCCTCTGGTTTCTTAGGGAAGGTATATTTAAATACCTTTTTTAGCTCATTATAGATCATTTCCCAGAAAGCCTTAACCCTTGGGCACGTCCACCAAAGGTGAAAGAATGTTCCTTCTGTTTTTTTACATTTCCAACACTTATTGTCTGGCAAATGGTATATTTTTGCAAACTTGACTGGGGTCATGTACCACCTGTATATCATTTTCATAATATTTTCTTTCAAGGCATTACAAGCCGTGAATTTCACACCGGTGGTCCACAACTGTTCCAAGTCAGCAAACATAATGTTGTAACCAATGTCTTGCGCCCATTTTATCATAGCTGATTTAACCGTTTCATCCTGGGTGTTCCATTTTAACAGCAAGTTATACATTTTTGAAAGTACCTTAGTTTTTGGTTCTAACAGTTCTGTTTCTAGTTTCGATTTTTCCACCTGGAAGCCTGTTTTTTTGTCCACATTAAAGGCCTCCCTGATCTGAGCATAGTGTAACCAGTCTCGCACTTTATCCTTTAGTTTCTCAAAACTCTGCAATCTCCATGTATCTCCATCTTTTTCTACTATTTCCCAATATTTTGGCCAGTTGGCCTCCATATTGAGTCTTTTCTGAGCCTTAGCTTCCATTGGTGACACCCACCTTGGGGTCTTACTTTCTAGCAAATCTTTATATCTTATCCAGACATTGAACACTGCCTTCCTGACAATATGGTTCTTGAAAGCTTTATGAGCTTTAACCTTGTTGTACCACAAATATGCATGCCACCCAAATACATTGTTAAACCCTTCCAAATCCAAAATGTCAGTGTTCTCCAGAAGTAGCCAATCTTTCAACCAGCAGAAAGCTGCTGATTCATAGTACAATTTCATGTCTGGCAGGGCAAACCCCCCTCTTTCTTTGGCATCAGTTAATATTTTAAATTTTATTCTGGGCTTTTTGCCCTGCCAGACAAACTTAGAAATATCTCTCTGCCACCGCTTGAAACACTCCATCTTGTCCACAATCTGCAGGGTCTGAAACAGAAACAACATCTTTGGCAATACATTCATCTTTATAGCGGCAATTCGACCCAACAAGGAAAGCTTCAATCTTGACCAAATTTCTAGGTCCTTTTTGATTTCTGACCAACATTTTTCATAATTGTCTTTAAATAAATTCAGATTTTTAGCTGTCATATTAACCCCTAGATATTTCACCTTTTTAAGCACATTTAGGTCTGTCTCCTTCTGAAACCTTTCTTTTTCTGAAGTTGTCAGATTTTTTCCCAAAACCTTAGTTTTCTGCTTATTTAGTTTAAATCCCACCACCGACACCTTGAAGGTTTAAAGCTTGTTCTATAATAAATCTTTTAGTCTTTAAGGTGCCGCAGCTGTTGTTTTTGCTTCAGCAGACTTAAAGCTTTTCCTACAGTAAATCTGTTAGTCTTTAAGGTGCCTTAAGCTATTGTGTGTGTTGCAACAGACCGACACAGCTAGCCCTCTGGACAGTTATTCAGATTACAGCAGGACTGGTCCCAGCTCCTTGGTGTGTGTGTGTTCACTGCATACACAGTTAAAGATCTATAATGCAGTGCAATGTTAGATTATTAATATATATTCAGTGAAGACCTGCAAAATATGTAAAAGACCTGTTACATTTTTAGAGCAAAGCAGCTCCTTCACAAATTAAAAAAACAGAACTAATCCCTTTTTGTAATTGGTGTAACAGTGGCTAGATAACTTGAGATTTTAAAAAGTGCAGTTCTTCCATCTAGTAATTGTGCTTTAAAACAAAGTAGTAAACTGCAGAACACTTCTAGTTATTGTTTTGTGCTTGTGGCACATTGTACTAGTCTTGATTACGGTTGATTGCTAGAATCATCTGTGGGGTCCAAGACCTACCACCTTGGGTTGGAATTTCACCACTGGCTACACTTAATTGTAAATAACTATTGCCATCAATATGTGGAGTTGCATCCACAAAACAGTTTATGATGCACAGCATTGTTCCATGAATCTTTCTTCTCACAACTCATCTGTTTACACTGGGCACACCAGGGTTAGCTGTGCGGATCAGCTTTATTCTACTTCCACATAATTTCATTTGTAAGATCCTTTCATTAAGTGGGAATAAAACTGCTGCTGCTCCTCAGCGCTTTTTGTCCATACATACATGAAAGACACAACTCATCGATAATTCATTGAATAATGCACGAGGAATATCTCTTGGAAATACCTAATTATTTTTGTAAAGGAAATTAGAAGTCACTTTTCACAACTTTTTACAGTGGCCTGTAAACATTATGGTGGGCAGCTACCATGGTCTGATATTTGGAATGTCCGACAGCCTCATGGTTCTCTTTGTTATTCTAGCCCCTTGGATGTTTCCCCTCCACTTAGCCATGGTTTACCATGACACCTGAACTTGCATCACCATACTGACTGCTAAGTTGCAGTTTAACTGTGCACTTTTTCAAAATTAAGAGAGATCAAAACAAGGATCTCCATGTTAAAATCTGGCTTGAGAGCAAATTATGGTTAGTGGCATTTATGACTACTCCAGTTCAGATACATATTTATTCATAACACTCCTAGACCTCTCTTCATTACAAAATAACCACAGAACAGTTTCTAAAATATTATAAACAAGATGGACAACAATTAAATAACTATATGACATCAGATGTAGTGTAGGAGTGTGTTATTTGGGGGAAACATCCTTGAAGGCCAAATTTGGGGCCTGGCCTAGCCCATGGGTTGGATATTTTCCACCCTGGACCAATAGGACTCTTGTTCTCTCTCACTGGCCTATCACAAGGTGCAAAGCCTCAACTCAAATTCCTAAGCAAATACAGTATTTCTGTGGATGATGGTGACTCCCCCACCACCAACACTGACCTTCCAGCCTATGCTGATGCCAGGGGAGAGGACACCACTGAGTCAGGTCAGGCCTGCTCAGTTCGCCCATCAAGGCTTCAGTAATACACACCATGTCAATTGCTTCATGAGACTGGTCTTATGCACTGATCTGCCATTCAGTAGCAGCACCAGGTAGGACAAGTTGCCATGACATTATATGTATTTCTGGCTGAGTGATAGCTCAGAAAAGATTGTGGCTGCCAAATGTCTTTGACCTCTTTTCCTTACCTGACAAGTACTTAGAATAAGGAGAATGAGAAATGGGGGGTGGGGGAGGAAGAATAAGGAAAATGCAAAGATGTAGATTAGGTATGCAATAAATACAATCATAGTTGTCATTAAAGGTGGACAGACGTATAAGTGGCATGTGAATCTCTGAGGTGCTCACTCTTGTCAGTCCATGGTCTTACATTTAATCTAGCATGATGTCTGAACTGTGCTCCTGTCCCTACCAGTGCTTTCCTTGGATGTTCCAGAGATAAAGCCAGTAATGGCCAAGTGAGACTCCTACAATGGTAGGAGCATATCCAGCAGTAAGCCAACAATAAATTTCTAGGGCAGGCGATACCGATACTTGCATTCCTAATGCCCCCCAGACAAATAACATGTAAGATTCTCTTTCTGAACAGATATTTTCCTGAAATTGTAGTTCTACATTTGACCTTTCATTCCATATCTTCAAAGATGCTTTTCACAACAATTTCCGTGAGAGGTCTGGGAATTTATTATTGTAAATTGTAAAGCAGAGGCACGTTGTGCCTTCACAGCAGCCGTGAATGTATTCCATTAAAACAATAGTTCATCATATTGTCCTTTGTTTCTCAGCTGTAAATTAATCAGCTTCTTTTTAGCACCATCTGTCAAATTCACCTTGAAAGTGCTCAACCCTTATTATACATGTGAATAACATTTACATTTATTTAATATAACATACAGCTAAACTTTATACACGTGAAACCTCTGTGAAATTTGAAAGTTGCCCACTTCAGCCATAGATTTATCAAGGTTTTGGTACAGAAACTAGAAGGTTTTTGCTCCTGGCATTGCAGTATAAGAAGAAAATGTGAAACTGGCAGCATGAGAATTCTTTATCAAATCTTGAGTAGATAAGGAGACTGAATGTGTGTAAATACCATGCCTAAGTCAAGAGAATAATCTGATTGTCTGGATCTGTGCCCACTGTTGAACAGAACTTGATTTGAAGTGCTGGATTCAAACCAGTAATCCATGCCAACATAACCTACCACTTTTCTTGATCACTATTTGTCTTTTTCCCTGTAGACAATATGCTAAATATCACCCCCACAGTCTATGAGAAGCATCTCAAATAGTCTCCTTTCTAACTAATGTTTAGAGAGCATACAGGCAGCATTTGTTTCAGGTTTCAAAACCAGGAGAAGCAGAAGAAGTATGATCACTGGACAGAAGTGGTCACTGGGGCTTCACAGACACATGGAAGTAGCAAAATGCCATCTTTAATATCTTCTGTTCCCTGCCCTTTACTCCAGTGGCTCCTTCTTTTGTTGACACATGCTTATTTCACCTGTCAATTTTTGATGCTATAGTCACTCTATGTTTATCCACCACTTCCCATCTTCTAGAGGATACTTCAGAGTATACTGGATGGGACTGTTGCTACAGGAGCTTCGACACCCTTTTCATTACTAGCCTCCTCCCCTGGGCTTGTCCTTTATCCCGCTTTCCATCCCTACTTATGTTCCACCAATCTCTTGTTGTAAGTTTTCCACTGGGACATTTTTGCCCCGACCTTGATTCCAGTGTCTACTTCTTGTTCCTTTATTAATATAATGTGCAGAAAGGGGGGGGGGAACCTGCATTAATTGAAAGATTTTTACAAAGATGGATGACCACTTACCATCAAAGAGATACAAATTCAGTTGGGAACTATGGAAATACCATAGCTATTAACTTACCAATTAAGGTCCTTTTTAACAAACTCCCAGGTTAAAAACGAAGCCACAAGACAATGACATATGAGAAAATAATCATTGAAGAAAATATAATAACAAAAGGATTAATACATTTTTTCTATAAATCTATTATAGAGATTCACTTTTGCCCTCAGCGAAATTTCAGAAGGTGCTGGTTACTGATTTGGAAATTAAAAACTGAAGAAACATGGAACAGTGTGGGGAGTAAAACTGCCATATAAATCTATATTGGCAATAAGAGAAAGAACCCTTAAAATTGTACATGACTGGTACTAATCTAAAACCAAACCGATCTCCCATGCATTAGAGAGGATGTCCTATTATAGGGACATATCAGCGCATGTGTTGGGAATGTCCAAAAACGGAAAGGTTTTGGAAAAATGTATTTACATAAATATTTTAATTACAAGGCAAACAGTTTCCATGACTTCAGAACTAGCTCTACTTAATTTGTATAGTCTTGATATGTTACAAATTAGAAATAAAGAATTCATAACACATCTATTAACCACTGTAGGAGCAACCATCGCCAGGACATGGAAATCATTACAATTATTGACTATGGATCAATGGTATAATGTAATTTGGTAAACAGTATTATTGGAAAAACTGACACAAAAATTATAAGTAGCAAGAGGCCAGAAGAAACACAACAATGTTTATGCATTTTGTGATTTTGTTGATTATACGAATAATGAGGCATATGGCAGAACAGAACCCATAGTTTACAGTTTGGTATGCATAAAGTATATATTTTAACTTTCCCTTTTCTCCCTTACTTCCTATAAATTAAATTTTTTGGATTCAATATCCTTTTTACTAATTGTCAACAATCCAAACATATACACTATTATACATCATTTCATATCTGTAACGATTTATATCATAACACAACTTGTTAATGTAGTCAGAAATGCTTATCTGAGCATATGCTGTTTTAAATTAATTCTCTTTTATGTAACTGTTGCATGTCATATGTCTAAATGCAATAAATAATTATAAATACATTAAAATAAATGTTTGTGTCCTTTTTTGGGCACAATTAAATTAGCTTAAAATGTATCTATATTCTTCCAGATTGGTTCTAATATCTTCAGGACACTTCCACCAAGTGAAAATCCAGATTTTGATCCAGAAGAAGATGAACCTACGTTAGAAGCTTCATGGCCTCATATACAGGTATATTGTTCCTTTGTATAACTATTTCTATTCCCAATTCATGCGGTTTCTGTACAGTGGAACCTCGGTTTTTTAACATCTTGGCTGCCGAACATTTTGGAAGCCGAACGCCAAAACCTGGAAGTGAATGCTTCTGTTTTCAAACATGCCTTGGAAGTTCAACAGCTTCTGTGGTGCTTTTTTCCATTTTCACCATTCACGTTGCCGATAGCCCTTTGATTTCCGGTTTTTGAATGTTTCATGCAGCAGTATGCTAGTACAGTGGTACCTCGGGTTAAGTACTTAATTCATTCCGGAGGTCCATTCTTAGCCTGAAACTGTACTTAACCTGAAGCATCATTTTAGCTAACGGGGCCTCCTGCTGCCGCTGCGCTGCCGGAGCACGATTTCGTTTCTCCTCCTGAAGCAAAGTTCTTAACCTGAGGTACTATTTATGGGTTAGCAGAGTCTGTAACCTGAAGTGTATGTAACCCGAGGTACCACTGTAGTATGCTAGGATACAGTGGTACCCCGCAAGACGAATGCCTCGCAAGACGGAAAACCCGCAAGACGAAAGGGTTTTCTGTTTTGGAGGCGCTTCGCAAGACGAATTTCCCTATGGGCTTGCATCGCAAGACGAAAGCCCATAGGGAAATGCTGGCGGTCGGGAGCAAAGACTTTTGCCCACAGCCGGCCTTCAGAAGAGGACCTCTTCTGAAGGCCGGCGGGGGGCAAAAGTCTTTGCTCCCCCCCGCCAGCCTTCCCCCGCCTGCCCCGGGCGATCTTAAAATGCTGGCGGGCGGGAGCGAAGCGTTCGCTGCCGACCCCCAGCATTTTAAAATCTCCAAGGGACAGCAGAGAAGTCTCTGTCCCGGGGAGATTTTAAAATGCTGGGGGTCGGGAGCGAAGCGCTGCCGACCCCCAGCATTTTAAAATCTCCAAGGGACAGCAGAGAAGTCTCTGTCCCGGGGAGATTTTAAAATGCTGGGGGTCGGGAGCGAAGCGCTGCCGACCCCCAGCATTTTAAAATCTCCCCGTGTCCCGGGGAGGTTTTAAAATGCTGGGGGTCGGGAGCGAAGCGCTGCCGAACCCCAGCATTTTAAAATCTCCCCGTGTCCTGGGAAGGTTTTAAAATGCTGGGGGTCGGGAGCGAAGCGCTGCCGAACCCCAGCATTTTAAAATCTCCCCGTGTCCCGGGAAGGTTTTAAAATGCTGGGGGTCGGCAGCGCTTCGCTCCCGACCCCCAGCATTTTAAAACGCTGTTCCGAAGGGGGGGCGGGGACACCTGCCCCAGCCGCCCCACTTCGGAAAGCTTCTCCAAAGTGGGGAGGGGGGACGGGGACGCCTGCCCCAGCCGCCCCACTTCGGAAAGCTTTTCCGAAGGGGGGAGGGGGGGCGGGGACGCCTGCCCCAGCCGCCCCACTTCGGAAAGCTTTTCCGAAGGGGGGAGGGGGGGCGGGGACGCCTGCCCCAGCCGCCCCACTTCGGAAAGCTTTTCCTAAGGGGGGCGGGGACGCCTGCCCCAGCCGCCCCACTTTGGAAAGCTTTTCCGAAGGGGGGAGGGGGGGCGGGGACGCCTGCCCCAGCCGCCCCACTTCGGAAAGCTGTTCCGAAGTGGGGGGGCGGGGACGCCTGCCCCAGCCGCCCCACTTCGGAAAGCTGTTCCGAAGTGGGGCGGGGGGGCGGGGACGCCTGCCCCAGCCGCCCCACTTCGGAAAGCTGTTCCGAAGTGGGGGGGCGGGGACGCCTGCCCCAGCCGCCCCACTTCGGAAAGCTGTTCCGAAGTGGGGCGGGGGGGCGGGGAGACGCCTGCCCCAGCCGCCCCACTTCGGAAAGCTGTTCCGAAGTGGGGAGGGGGGACGGGGACGCCTGCCCCAGCCCCCCACTTCGGAAAGCTTTTCCGAAGTGGGGAGGGGGGGCGGGGACGCCTGCCCCAGCCGCCCCACTTCGGAAAGCTTTTCCGAAGTGGGGAGGGGGAGCGGGGACGCCTGCCCCAGCCGCCCCACTTCGGAAAGCTGTTCCGAAGTGGGGCGGGGGGCGGGGACACCTTCTGAAGGCGGGCAGGGGGCGAAAGTCTTTGTCCCCCCTGCCTGCCTTCCCAGGGGCTTTTAAATCGCCCCGGACAGCGGAGAAGTCCTCCGCTGTCCGGGGCGATTTTAAAATGCTGCCCGCCAGCATTTTAAGATCGCCCCGGACAGCGGAGAAGTCCTCCGCTGTCCCAGGGTTTTTTAAAATGCTGGGGGTGGGAAGAAAAGCCCTTGTCCCCCCCCCCCAGCCTTCAGAAGAGGTCCGGGGACAGACTGTCCCTGGACCTGGTCTGAAGGTGGTTTCCCTAGGAACGCATTAATTGATTTTCAATGCATTCCTATGGGAAACCGTGCATCGCAAGACGAAAAAACCGCAAGACGAAGAGAATTGCGGAACGAATTAATTTCGTCTTGCGAGGCACCACTGTAGCAGTTTTGGAAATGTAATATATACCTTTTATTCCTAAGTAACTATATAACATTGATTTCCGTTTCACCTCCAAACTCCTTGAACTTGAGGTTTACTCCTACCGCTTTGACTTTTCTCAGTCACTTTCTGAACCCACAGCTTCCATTCTTCAAGTTCGTAGAATCATAGAATTGTAGATTTGGAAGGGAGCTCAACTGAACCTGACCCTCACAGAATTATTGATTACCTTACTGTCAAATCTATATTTGTCTCTACTCTGTTCTCATTTATCTTGATTTCTTTGCTGCCCTAGATGCACCTACATGTCATCTCCTGTCTGATTCTTCTGTGCTTTGGCTTGGATACTCTGTATATCCCTGCTGGCAGCATATGGCCCAAAACTTCTGGGCACATGTGTGCTCAGAAGCACTCCTGGTATCTTAAGAATGGTTAACAGGGGATCAGGAAAACATTCCTCTGCACCAAGCCTGAGAGAGGTTACACTTGGCTGCTGAAATATCACAGTAGATGAGGAAAAGAGGTTCTGTCTCTTTAAGAGCCAACACATTTACTTTTATTTGGAACACACTTCTGCTGGCCCTTTACATAGTGGATAAGCTTTTTGCTACTTTTAAATTTGTGAATTTACTCCATTTATAGGTATATTTTCTAAATGTGTCTGTTTTACTCTTTCCTAGCTGGTGTACGAATTTTTACTAAGGTTTTTAGAAAGTCCTGATTTCCAACCTAGCATCGCAAAACGTCACATTGACCAGAAATTTGTACAACAGGTAAATAGTCATCTGAAATATTTGTAATTTTGCTAATTTTGTATGAAGATAATTGGTTGAATCTAAAGAACCTATTCCACAAATGGAAAGGCTTCTTTAGTATGCAGGAGAGCTTCAATCCAGTCAATGCTTCCACTGGCAGAAAAGCAAGTTGTCTTGAAGGGACCCCCAGTTATCTGGAGTAGATTTTCAGGAAGCAGAGGGGGAAGGACTTAAAGCAGGAGCAGCTGATTCTGCTTATGGGAACTCTGGATTTGAGTCAATGTTGCATGTATTATTGTGTAGAGCAAGAAACAAAACTGTGGTGGAGAAACAAAACTGTGGTGGGGCTCATTTCATGGTTAAATTGACCCAAACCTGAGTCATACTGAAATAATGTGCTTTAAATTTTTTAACTATGCCTAAGACTTATTTTTAGCAGGATTTGCTTATGTAACCTATCTTTGTTTCTGGGTTGTGCTCATTCATTTCAGAGGCTTAGGTAGGCTTAAAGGTAAAGGGACTACTGACCATTAGGTCCAGTTGCGGGCGACTCTGGGGTTGCGGTGCTCATCTCGCTTTACTGGCCGAGGGAGCCGGCGTACAGCTTCCAGGTCATGTGGCCAGCAAACCAGAGCAGTGCACAGAAATGCCGTTTACCTTCCTGCCAGAGCGGTACCTATTTATCTACTTGCATTTCGTGCTTTCGAACTGCTAGGCTGGCAGGAGCAGGGACCGAGCAACGGGAGCTCACCCCATCGCAGGGATTCAAACCGCCGACCTTCTGATCAGCAAGCCCTAGGCTCAGTGGTTTAGACCATAGCGCCACCCGTGTCCCCTAGGTGGGCTTAGATAGTTATAATTACAACCAGTTTTAAGGAAATGTTTTATGAACTTACTACATGGCAGTAATATTGTTCCTGTTCTCTAAAATAGGGAAATACTTTTATTAGGACCAACCGAAATTTGACACAACATTGTGGTTTGGTTGGTCCCAATTAAAGGTATTTCCTTGCTGTGGATTTTGTGTGTTCCCCTACCTGCCCGAAGGATTGATGTAGCATCTATGCTTTTGCTCTTTCTTATGTAATGCTGTTTATAAAGAATGAATTCACTGAGAGCTTCCCTGACCTGCATTTATGTGTGAAGTAATTTTTGACAACATGTCACTGAATCAATCCAGTGCTTAATTTTGGTATAGTTTAGAGGGCGGTGGGAGGAATTCGGGTCAAACTTATTTTTCTTTCAGTTAGGATTTAGTTACTGGGTATTGAAGTAATAAGCAATGCTTTATTAATAGCTGTTGGAGCTTTTTGATAGTGAAGATCCACGAGAACGAGACTTCCTAAAAACAGTGCTTCACCGAATTTATGGCAAATTCCTTGGATTAAGAGCATTCATCAGAAAACAAATCAACAATATTTTTCTCAGGTACAATATATGTAGTGTTTGTTTGTTTGTTTACTAAACATACAAATTAATCTTGCAAATGTATTTTAACAAAAATAAAATTACTTGGCCACAGTTTTTACTAGGGTGCTTATTCACATGTATTGGGATTTAAGAAACAAAAACACCCCCCCACCCTTCTCATATACTTGAAAGCAATGGATTTAAAAAGAGCTGCTGCTGGGTTAAAGGACTAGGGAAATATGGACTGTCTCCCCCTTGAGGTAACTTTCCATAACTTGAGAACATTCTTCCTATCTTCTCCATAAACCCCAAACTGACATGTTGTGCAACCTGGCTGCTATCCTATGCCTACTTAATTCCAGTTAAACTATTGAATTCATTGATGGATGTGAATTATTCACCCACTTCTGAATAAGATATGAATAAAGTGCATCCAAAAATAGGGTTTTTGTCTGTTTTCCTCTTAAAAGATAGGTAGCTTCAGCTGCTTTGAAAGACGGTGTTGTATTCAATGTAGCTCTAAGTAGCGCTTTGCGTGAGCAAAACAACTTCTGCTGTGCAACAGGAACTCCCACCCCATCTCCCTGCACACCCCATAATCTATCCTGGAAGTTTCCCCAACCCTCTGGAGGAAATTGGGGTGTGGCATGGGGGCAGGGGTGGAAAGTCCTGCTGCACAAGCAGAAGGTCCTGCCCAAGGAGAAACAGCTCACCCTTTGCATGGCAGAGGAGGTGTGAACTGCAGATAATAAAGCTGACTCTGGCAACAAGAAAGTTTCAGGGATAAAGTATTATATACAAATAGCGGATTCAGCAACCATTGTTTGCAGATTGGAGGCTTCAAGCATGAAACCATAAGCTTGGACTGTTTAAACATCTGGGCACTGGAGGTTTATTTAGCACTTGGAGAAGTGTAAATGTGCAAGGAATTTCTTTTCCTTTTGAAGGGACAAACTTCAAAGATAAGTATACTTTCCCTTGATCAGCCGTAGCTCCTGGGGAACATTTATATTTGCCATAGGTGTCCAGTGAAGTGGTAATTCACATATAAAACAGGCAGGGCTTTAAGTTCTGTCACACTTAAGTTCTGGCCAGGAGAAAGGAGAATGATCAAGTATTGCTAGAAAAGTCACCATTTGATCAAATAACTTCTATCCATACAGGTTTATGAAGAAAAGTGTCTTTGTGTTTTTAAAAAGCTGAAACCAGTAGTATTTCAATGTATAGAAAGGCTGCTCCTCCACTATGAACACTTTAACTGTGCTTGCTGCTTGAAATTGCACATTCTTGTTCCAGCCTTGCTGTGCTTTCTTCTATGATTTAGTACTAGACTCCCAGAGCTGGTGCAAGAGGGGCTCCCCCTTCTCCTTTTCCTCTGGCAGCAGCACAAATACCTTCTGCTACTTCAGTGCATCAGCTCTGGAGACATGTCTGTAATTCATATGCAACACGCAATGGGTTTTTGAGGGAGTAGTGTGAGAGAGTGGAGTGTCTGCCCATGTCTGTGGCATTGAATTTTCAGGGATGTAATGACATATCCATTCCTCTAGCGCAGACAGACATTTAACTTGTCTCCTTTTCTTTGTTGTTTTAAAAATCAATTTGATGGTTTTCCTCTTTCTAAAATTATAGAAATTAATCAGGCCTGGTTGCTGATATGGCAAGATTTATGCATGAATGGATGTTTAGTGATGGTGACTTGAAACCGAATATGCAATATGGCTTAGATGCACCCCAACTTACCTCTCTACCTCTAGTGCTAGAGCATTGTTGTACAATATTGCAAATGGATTCCCTTATTTCTAGACTAAAATGAAGCTGAGCTTAGCAATTTAATATTTTTATTTATTTATTAGATTTAGATTGGAAATTCAGGCAAAAAAAGGAAAAGAAAAAAGAAACTGTTGAAGTGTGTGTGTGTTTATTTTCTGTGTTCCATTTTGCTCATATATTGACTGACTGTAAATGTATCCTGACAGGTTTATATATGAAACAGAACATTTTAATGGTGTTGCTGAGCTACTTGAGATACTAGGAAGGTAGGTTTACTCTTTTGCCAGTTAGCCAATTAAGTCGTGGTATTATCATTATTATCATTATTGTTACAGTTTATTACTCACCCTTCACCCAAGGTCCCAGGGCAATTGGCAGAGCCATTTGAGCAATGTTCAAAAGTTTTGGTGGATTTGTTCTTGATTTTGCTCCCTGAGTGTGGGAGCAGCAATTCCATGTGTGTTAAACGCAGAAAGAGATGGCTGGAAAATGTAACTATAAGTTGGGCTTGCTGGTGATAAATGTAGAACCAAATCCCTGGCCTCTGCCAGCCACTTTCCTCTTTGTAGCTTTTCTCGTTGAATGAAATGCCCCTCAGCCAAGCACTCATAACAGACATGATCTTGGTTGGATGTAAAACGCTTGACGAAGGGACTATGGGGTGATAAATAATGGACGCAGAAAGGGTTTTAGCAGCCATCATCCGTGCTCCCTTTCTGCTGCTAAACTTGGCCCTTCTCTTTGTATTTGGAGCACAAGCCTTAGGTAAATCAGGACTGCCATAATCATTTCTGGTATGACCCAGAATGGTGGATAATAATAATAATAATAATAATAATAATAATAATAATAATAAATGTTTCTCCTTTGTGTTAGCTTTTATGCCTCAGGTTGCATTTAGCTAATGTACTAACGCATTGTTCCAACCCCGCCTCAGGAGCATCCCATAGCTGCAGCGCTGCCCTGGTACATTGTGAATCCTTTCCCTAGCTTCCTGTTAAATGATTTACACCATAAACTAAAATTGTAGAAACACCATGTGATGCTACAACTATGGGATGACTGCCAGGAACCAAGGTTGGCTGAGTATGATGCTTGTGACAGCCTGTCTGTCTCTTCATTTCTCCAAAGCATTATTTTTATAGTTAAATTCTTAGCTGTGTGATTCTCACCAAAGCCATTTCTGCCAGTTCAACTATCATCCCATCTAAACATTGTTAAAGCAGAGGACACTTTTTCGAAAGAATTCAGTAAGAGGATTCCTCATGGTGACTGGCAACTGGAGCATTGCCTAATTTGGGAAGTAAGGTGCTTGAGTTGAAGCCCATCTTCAAAGTACAGTATTCAAAAGGGGCACTCGGAGGCTCACCCCACTTGCTATGAATTGCCTGTTTGGAGAGCTCTTATCTAAACTAACCCCCTACCACAGATTTGTTTCAATGTTTGTACATGCAATATTCACATGCCATGGAATAGGCTTCTGTACCCTTGTCATGGAATGATCAGCATGCAGTTTGCATGTTTTTCCTTGTACTGAAGTGTGTCCCATATGGAGAACAAAACGTCAAAAGTTCTTAGAAGCTGCACTGAGTTGATACAAACTTAGCTACATTGATTCTGCTTTGGATTGATTTTGCTTTTTGTAACATCAAAAGCACTTGCTGCTCCTGGTTGAAAGGATGGGCATCTGATTGCTGAAGAGGAAGGAGCGAGTCTGATAAAGAGTTCCTGAGATTTGCTGCCCTGTAGTCAATGTCTTCAGCAACAGGATTAATGCAATAAATCTTTACAAAGAAATTTTGGATTTAGTGCATTGATGGATTATTCTACATTTTTAATGTTAACTGTACATTTTTACCTTTAAAACGGTACAGTAATAATCTTTCCTGTCTAATTTCTTTCCCCCTACAGTATTATCAATGGTTTTGCATTGCCACTGAAGGCAGAGCATAAGCAGTTCCTTATGAAGGTTCTCATCCCTATGCATACTGCAAAGGCTTTAGCTTTATTTCATGCACAGGTATGTCTGTCTGTAAATGCTACTGGATTTTAATCTTGATTGGAATACTCTAGGCTATGCAGATATGACCACATGCTCTGATTTTTATTTGTTATTTTTGAAAAGGTTAGCTTACTTTAGTTTAAGGTTTTAGAAATATTTCAGATTCAAGGCAACCCTCGTCACAAGCCTGGCAAATCTGAAACTATACTTGACGATCTGATAAAATTGATAATCTTTACTTGGACTCATGTGCAACTACTCACCATATGTACCTATTTTATAGTTTCTTGCCTTTTATTTTTTGTCTGTTATAATTGTTTTCTCTGTTTTATATACATATTTTTCTCATGTACTTGTTTGCTTCTAGGAATGTACAGGATTTGTTAAACTTGACCTATATATTACAATTTAGAAAAGTAAAGCATGCACCTGGGAGACATGGCTTTAAGTAATTATTATTATTATTAATTATTATTATTATTATTATTATTATTATTATTATTATTATTATTATTAAATTTGTATACCACCCTTCATTCATAGGTCTCAGGGCAGTTCACAACATAAAAATACAAGATAAAACAAAAAATACGTAATAAAAACAAAGATGAAATGAAACAATAACACCCGTTAAAATAGTAGTAGTAATAATAATAATAATGCCACTCATCCAACTGGGTTGCCACAGCTGGATAAATGGGTCCTTACCACAAGTGTCCTCTTTTATTCTTGTTTTAAATGGATTTGTTCTTGTGTTTTTAATTTTCTTATCTGTAAATTGCCTTCAGACAGTGGTTTAGAAGGCAATTAATGAATTCATTACTATTACTACTACTACTACTACTACAACTACTACTAACAGTGTCAGCAGTGATGCTCATATTCTTCCTCTTAGTATGTAGTTTCTTTCTCCCTCCCCCTTCCCATACTTGGGTTGCATGCTCCTTGCTGTCTTACCTTGACTAGGAGGTTCACTAAACCAGGAGATCCTCTCCTTGAAGCTCTCTTGGACCAGTTTTTCCTCCTCCCCTCACAGCAGAGAAGAATGGAGTGCTTGAGATCTGAATTTGAATCCAGATCTTTCAGATCATAAAGTTTAGCCAGAGTTTTATATTAGTCTCATTTTCTGTTGATTTAGTAATTATCATGTATGGATAACATGCTTAATTGCCTTTTACAACACTGAAAACCTGTGCAATATTATCTTTTTCAACAAAACATTTAAACCTTTTATCTGTGTTTTAGCTGGCCTATTGTGTTGTTCAGTTCCTGGAAAAAGATATGACGTTAACAGAACCGGTAAGTGATATATGCTCAGTTTGGAAATTTTTTTGTGCACTTGGTTTAAAAAATAATAATAGTTCCACTATGTTTGTTCGGGACGCGGGTGGCGCTGTGGGCTAAAGCCTCAGCGCCTAGGGCTTGACGATCGAAAGGTCGGCGGTTCGAATCCCCGCGGCGGGGTGCGCTCCCGCTGCTCGGTCCCAGCGCCTGCCCACCTAGCAGTTCGAAAGCACCCCCGGGGGCAAGTAGATAAATAGGTACCGCTTACCAGCGGGAAGGTAAACGGCGTTCCGTGTGCGGCTCTGGCTCACCAGAGCAGCGTTGTCACGCTGGCCACGTGACCCGGAAGTGTCCCCGGACAGCGCTGGCCCCCGGCCAATAAATGTGAGATGGGCGCACAAACCCCACAGTCTGTCAAGACTGGCCCGTTCGGGCAGGGGTACCTTTACCTTTACCTTATGTTTGTTCAGCTCTCCTCATTGTCCACATGTGCCAGAGGATTTAGAATCAGGGAAGGGTCAGTGTGACTACAAATAATGATTTGGCTACTAAACCATGCCAAATTTTGCAAGCATGACGGCTTGTTAATAGGAATTGCCGAATTCATAGATCTAGACTTTGCTTGAATTCTGAACAAATTAAAATAATTGAATTAGCAAGACTCTCGAAATTACTGCATAGACTTTTCGCCTCTGGGAATTTTACATTAAGCAGTGTTTATGGTGGACCAGACTTGTTTAACAAAGCTGATATTGATAAACATTTGACCTACATGAAAAAGTGGTTTAGTACAGACATTTCTAGCATTACATGTACTTCTTGTCCCACAAATTTGTATCCCACATTTCTGTTAATATGTGCAATAAAGACAACAAAATGGAACCTGAATAAAGGTATTGTTAAATCAATTGAAGATTGAAAATTAAGGAATGGTGTACTCCTTTGGTGTTTGTTGAAAGATCAGCGTTTGTCCAAATAATTGGGAAGTGGGAAAGACTCCTATATGCCACTACTGATAGCGTGGTTCTGACACTGAGTGAGCTAGATGGACTAATGGTTTATCTGACTCCTTGTAGTTTCTTGTGTAATGTGTAAATGGTTTTTTAAGTTACCATGTACATTTTTGTACAGATAGAAAAATAAATTCAGCCTTTAAAAAGCTGTGAGTTGAATTCGAAGAGAATAATAGAAGATACTATAACACTAATAAATCTTTCTGTGCATTGTGAGTGACTAAAGGTATAAATCAATCTTAACAGATGTGTAATGACTCCTATTAAATTATTTTTACAATCTAGGTTATCAGAGGATTGCTCAAATTTTGGCCCAAAACATGCAGCCAGAAAGAGGTCAGTTCTTATTAATTTCCATATATTGAATTGCAAATAATAATAATACTTAACAGGCCAGCATGTCTGAACGTTGTTTATGCTACCTGTAATATTGCTAATAAGTAGGATTCTACTCATATTTTAAAAATAATTGTCTTAGCACTGAAGTCCATCCCTTTGTGGTCAGTGTCTGTATATGGAGGTATTCCTCTAGCGCTCAAGAGTTTGGTTACCAAATCCCTCTAGAATAACTTACTGTTTGTCACAGATCTGTTGTGTAGCCACTTGTGGTGTGACTAGAATCAAGCCCACATGCTTTTCTTTATAACAGGTCATGTTTTTAGGTGAAATTGAAGAAATCCTGGATGTTATAGAACCAACACAGTTCAAAAAAATACAAGAACCTCTCTTTAAACAGATAGCCAAGTGTGTGTCAAGTTCACATTTTCAGGTATAACACGGCATTTTCAAATTTTTTAACAGACTCTATGCAACCTCATAGTCCTCATAATTCCTGTATGTATATTTCAGGTTGCTGAAAGGGCTTTGTACTTCTGGAACAATGAATACATTCTGGGTCTGATTGAGGAGAACATTGATAAAATTCTGCCAATTATGTTTGGTAGTTTATACAAGATCTCCAAAGAACACTGGAATCCGTATGTATTTTTTAGCATTCAGTCTTTCGAAAGTTCCTTCAGATATTCATACATTAACTGCTGTGGTTGTGGGATAGCTTAGTTGGTAGAGCATGAGACTCTTAACCCATCGGTCATGGATGTTTTCATTTAGATTCCTGCATTTCAGGGGCTTGGAGTGGATGACCTTTAGAGTCCCTTCCCACTCTGCAATTCTGTGATTCTATGATTTCAGGATTGTGGGTTTGAGCCCCACATTGGGTGAAAGATTGCTGCATTGCAGGGGTTGGACCCATCTAGTTCAGCATCATGTTCACACAAAGGGTAGTCAAGTCCCTATGGGAAGCACACAAGCAGGACATGAGCACAACAGCACTCTGCCGCCCCTGCTTCATAGCAGCTGGTGTTCATACTGCCCCTGATACTGTACGTAGAACAAAGGCTACTAGTTATGATAGTTTATGTTCCAGGAATTTGTTTAATCCGCTTTTATAGCTGTCCAAGTTGGTAACCATCACTACATCTCACAGTACCCGTCAGCCTGCAACTTGGGTTCATTTAACTTGTTTCTTCAAATGGTTTTAGATAAACTTAAGTTCTAAGTCCTCATAAATGGAAGCCATTATGAAAGTGCTTTTTTCCTTGCAATTGTGGCATTTATAACACTATTTGAACATAGGAATTTGTTGAAAATAGCATTCCCTATTTTGATGTTACATTGTGATGCATACTAAACGCTTCCAATATTTGAACTATGTAATATTACAATGGTAAGAATAAGTTCAGCTGGATTAGCTGGAACTCCTTCCCAGCGTTTAGTAACTTGAAAGGCAAACATCCCCAGAGCACGTTGAGTCATGAAGCTGCCTTGTATTTTATACAGAAGGGAAACAAAAGTCAGACATTCAAGACAAATGCTGGAACACAACATTTCTCTCTTAATTTAACATTCTACTTTTCCTTTTCTTCTAGGACCATTGTGGCATTAGTATATAATGTACTGAAAACACTGATGGAGATGAATGGGAAACTGTTTGATGAACTCACAAGTACTTATAAAGCAGAAAGACAAAGGTATTTACTTCTTTCACCCACCTCCATTTTGACTATACAAAATGTGCCTGAAAACATCCTCTAGGTAAAGGTAAAGGGACCCCTGACGATTAGGTCCAGTTGTGACCGACTCTGGGGTTGCGGCACTCATCTCGCTTTATTGGCTGAGGGAGCCGGTGTACAGCTTCCGGGTCATGTGGCCAGCATGACTAAGCCGCTTCTGGCGAACCAGAGCAGCACACAGAAACGCTGTTTACCTTCCCACTGGAGCGGTACCTATTTATCTACTTGCACTTTGACGTGCTTTCAAACTGCTAGGTTGGCAGGAGCAGGGACTGAGCAACTGGAGCTCACCCTGTCATGGGGATTCGAACTGCCAACCTTCTGATTGGCAAGTCCTAGGCTCTGTGGTTTAAATGCTAATTTGACATTATGGTAAATTTGTAGCTAAATAAATCTCTCCCCACTAGCCTCATCAAGCAACCCCGATGCTGGTCAGGAAGGCAGCTCTGTGGCCTTGTCCTACCATGCCAGTGGCACCTGGTAGAGACCTTGTAAAAGTGTCCTGGCACTGTCAGAAGCGCAACTAACAATGACATGACACAGGGCCTTTTCAGTAGCAGCACCTAAGCTGTGGAACATTTTCCACTAGGTAGGAGATCTGTGTGACCCCTTCCACTACAGTCAGTACTCTTTAAAAACCTTTTTGTTTCGCTGGCTCCTTGGTTCCTTTTTTATCCTTTGTTTTTCCTGTCGAGACATTTCCTGTATGTGGCGTTTTGCTGCTTCTGTGTTGATCAGTATATTATTTTATTATTTGCTTTGTGATTTTGAGTTTACACTGAAAAGCTACCTTGAAGGATGTTTTGGGCAGAAATGTGGTCTAAAATATTCCTTATAAATCTATTCAAGGAACGGATAAATTTTCCATCCAAGTTGCTGGGGCACTGAGTATTCCTGGCATAACATTGCCACTCATTCTCTCTTCCCACTTCCCAGTCCTCTCAACATTGGAAAGGACATTGCTCTAGGGAATTTTCTTCTTTCAGAGAGGACAGCTTTTCTGCTGCCAGCACCTCTATTAAACTCCTTTATCTGCAGTGGATTGGAAAGTCACCCCAGAGCCCTCTGGGCATCTCTCACTATTTGTCCAGCGACCTGGGAAGAAGTGCCTCACATGATGCTGTTGGGCCAATCCAGGAGCTGTGTATGAGGTCCACTTCAGAACCAGTAGGTGCTGTGGGTCAGATGCGGCCAGTTAGCCACCAACAGGCAGTGGACACCAGCTCACGCTATGATAATCAGGACTTCTGATACGCTTGCTTTATCAAACTCGTTGAGTGCACAGCAACCAAAGACTCACGTTGCTTTACTTTTCTACAGAGAGAAGAAGAAAGAGCTGGAACGCGAAGAACTGTGGCAAAAGCTGGAAGAACTAAAGCTAAAGAACGCTGTGTCTGACCAGCCGAGCAACACGTCCTCCGTGACAAATGCACAAAATGATCAAGTGCCAAATGAGAGAGACAGCCTCTCTTTGTGAGGCATGTTTTATACACATTTTTTAAAAAACTATGTAAAAATGCAAAAGAGAAACCTCATCAGTATATTTGAAATGGCCATTTTTCCCCCCTCTGGCAAAATGTAAATGAAATTTTTTGAACTTAAATACAATAATTGAATGTGACATTATTTACCACAGCATATTGTAAATTTGTCTCTAATCATTGCTATATTGTCACTTCTGACATTTCATAGAAATGAATTTTATCATCCATGATGTGTGTGATTTAATTATGGGAGTGGTGAAAATTATGACTTGAATTTTTCTCTTTTTTTATTGTGTTGCACATAGGCATAGAAGCCAGCTATTTACATTTCCCTCCAGTGTGCTTTCACATTACTCCAGACTTTGGCTGAGATTCTGGAAGAAACTTCTAGGTTTTCTGTATTTTCTCAGATTAATGCTGTAGTTGTATTCCTACTTATATGGGAGCTAGCCCCATTGAACTTAATAGGGCTTGCTTCTGAGTAAATGTGTCTAGGATTGAATAGCAATCTGTATCTGAATGAGATATTCATCATCTGTCCATTACAGATTTCAGAGCTATTCCTACATAAAGAGGTTCAGAGAGCAAAGCGCTATGGGGATGGAGTGTAAATGAAGCACAAGTTAAAAATATGATACAGCACATGTGAGCTTTATGATTGGATAAAGAGAAACTGTCATTGGCTTCCACTCAACAGTTGCTTTGCTGTGCTTGGCTCTCATGTCTCTCTTTAGTGAGAAATCACGTCATTATCTGTCTGGTCCTGTAACTGGGGGTGGAGCCAATCAATGGAGCTCCTAACTTAGCTCAGGACTCCTTGTAGAGAGCCTAGCAGTTTTTGCTTTCAGCTTGGCTCTGCAAGATGGTCCAGTCTCTTATTAAAGGTGCAATTCCTATTCGGGTATAGAAACATCTGTGTGACAAAACAGTTCCTTGTTTTGCTTTAAGAAAAATACAGTGTGCTTATTTAAGATGGGAAGCTGACTCTAGAAGTCTTGTCTGTTTTTTACTTGATCAGGTGGTGTGTTGTTCTTTTTTTTTTTTGCAGAACTTTCTATCAGAGTACCATTCCAGTCTCTTAAATTGCAATTGTGCAGAAAATGGTTTTGTATTGAAAGATTGAGGGATTGAGCAGCATCAATAAAGTCTTTATGTTTGTAATTAGTGCTGTATATTACCATCTTTGTAGTTTTACCATGCCAGACAGAAGGATGCTTGTGAGGGGTTTTTTTTGGGGGGAAGGGCTCTCAAGAAAGGTATTCAGATTTATGTAAAATATAATGAAAGGACTGAACAAAACATGGGCTGTGAAACTGAAAAGGAGAGAAGTTGGCAAAAGAAATGTATGTACATAAGTCTCTGGTGTACAGTGGTGCCCCGCAAGACGAATGCCTCGCAAGACTGAAAACCCGCTAGATGAAAGGGTTTTCCGTTTTTGAGCTGCTTCGCAAGACGAATTTCCCTATGGGCTTGCTTCGCAAGACGAAAACGTCTTGCGAGTGTTCCGATTTTTTCCCGCTTTGCCCCCCCTTTTTCTATGCCGCTAATAGCCTGTTAGCTGCTAATCCGCTAACAGCGCTAATCCGCTAATAACGCTAATCCGCTAATAAGGTTGCTTCGCAAGACGAAAAAACCGCTAGACGAAGAGACTCGCGGAACGGATTATTTTCGTCTTGCGAGGCACCACTGTAGTTCTAAATGAGCCTTTGTACAGAGAACACAAGGTGGGATTCAACTGAGTCCCATCAGCGGTAGCCTTGTGCAAGGACCTTCTGCTTGTGCATTTTCCCCTCCCCCATGTGCCGCCCCCTCCCTGAACTGTGGACCCCCAGAACTGTATGGAGAGGGATCAGTCCATATGGCAAACTGGAATTTTTGTGGTGACAAAATGAGGCTACTCCTACATTATATGATCCTTAGTTTCACTTTCACTTCATTGGCTAATCTCTTTCTCAGTTTGGCATGGGATACATACACATGGAAAGCTGTGTTCTGTTATCCCCCCCCCCCCAAGCCACTGACATGCAATTAAACTGATTTGCTGTAACATGCTCCCTCTTGACTGCCCCCTTCAGGTCTGTCCCTGCCTTCACCCAAAGCCGATTTTGGATTCTCTCTTCTTATTCCATCTGCTTTTGAGCTCAGGATTTGTCCTTTGTTGCATCACAGTTTGATTTCTGTGGACTTCAAATAGCAAAACAATAAAATAAAAGGTATAAGAAATGAAAGGGAGGTGGAGGAACTGCTAAATCCAAAGACCTGCTGGGCTGCCACTGGTAGGTCAGGTGGTAGTATATTGGGGCAGGGGATTCTTTCCTGACTCTTCTCCCCACACTAAAATAGTAAAACCCAGAAGTGGCTCCTTGTGTACAGTGTTTGTAAATATGCACAGATTTTCTATTAGGAATTTCTCATGATGGTGGGCAACTGAGATAGTCAACCATGCTTCTCTAGGCATTTTGACTAACTGGCTAGGTTCTGCTCATGTTGTTGCAGAACCAATGAAGGCAAGATGTTAGTCTAATATTGACTAGCTTTTCAGTGTGCAGTTTTGCTTCTGCAGCCGCACAACTCTCATTACTATCACACAGCAGAATTGTACCCTGTTCTCACGCAGGCAAGACAAGGGGTCTGAAAGTTGGAGGGCCTTGCCTAATGGACCAACAAGAATAGTTTGAAAAGGTAAGTGTAGGAGACAGATGTAATTTTACTGAAAAATCTTCAGAACACAAATACATTTTAGTCCAATAGGAAAGCTTGATAAAATCCCAGTGCTTCTGTTTTGTGGTGAGAGCCCCTTTCAATGCTAACTTCAGTGAAAGCCAATCTAGTCTATTTATCCTCCTGAAGCAACTGCAAGTTGAATGTGGATTAGAGACAGGCACTGTGGAGTTCATACTCCTTCAGGAGGGAATGCCGAAGGCTGAAACTGCTATTAATACCATATAGTCAGCCACTGTTGACCATACTAATTTCCATCACTTGGGTGTGAGTCAGTTAAGAGATTAACACTGATCCAATACACAACTAGTGCCCAGAATTTTACTAGTAATATACTTTCATCCTTTGAGGTGTGCGCCTCTGCTAGAGCAATGCTTGGGAGATTTCTCTGCCTTAAGATTCAATCAGATAATCGTTCCTCTAGCACAGTACCACCCACTGACTGACAGCATATCTTAAACCAGAAGTGCTGTAGGCCCTGAAAGCTGGAGTCTTTTCCCCTGAGATATTAACTAAAGACCCAAGAGACAAAAACTGTGCCTTGGGCGTGCAACATGATTTACTAATCTTAACTCTGAAGCAGACATCCCATTTTAACATAGGCAGAAATGTGTTTAAAAGAGGCCAGTTCTGTTTCCCTGCAAACTAAGGGCCCTGTCAGTCTATCCTTCTTCTGTTCTGTTCTGTTAAAATAGGGTTAAATATAGTTTTGGGAATCTTCCTACAAGTTCAGAGCTTAGTCAAAGGAGCTCAGGTTTCTAGAAAAGAGCATGGATTTAGAAGGAGCTTCTTATACAGTTTTCTGAAACTTCCAAGTGTCCAGTGTATTGTACTCCAGTTAAGCAAGTCGTCGTCCTGCCATTGCAGCTTTTCTGTCCAAGGTACCTGAAGGCTAGTTTAGTCTCAGGCCACCTGTGTTCCCCAGTGTAACAGAAAACTCAGTAGAGCTCAGCCCTCAGCTTATGTGGTTCAAGGCTTGAGTTCTTCTCTGAAGGTGCCGCTTCCGGATTTTTATCATCCACTTCACACTGAGTTTGGCAAAATCGGCTGCTTTGAACAAAGCCAAGAAAATGCCGCATAGAATTGCAATCATGTTCCAAGCATTTGCAGTGACAATCTATTGAAAGAGAAAGAAAAGCTATGGTTGAGAAAGACCTAAGTTTACAGTGCAGGTTTTCTTCCTCAGCTATATTTTTTTGACCTTCATTGCAGGTTTTTTAACGAATATTTTGATTTGTAGTTACTGTAAGTGAAGGCTCTTCATAGCTTCAGCCTCCCCCACCGCATCCCCGCCACCTGAGGGAGAAAAGTTGCACTCCAACACCATTTTCCTCCATGCACAATCCTACATGTCCAGGGGCTGGGAAGAAATTGCCCTCTTAGGAATGTAACAGCCCCGCTAATCAGATCAGATCAAAGACCTATCTGATCCAGCATCCGGTTGCCACTGTGTTTCGTAGCCCTCTCTTGTTCTTGTTCCCCAGTAACTGGTATTCAGAGCCACACTGCCTCTTAATACTGGAGGCAAAAGCTGTTTCCAAGCAGTCTTTCCAAGCCTGCTGTCTGATGTCCCTTCACCATCAATGCTTGAGGCAGGAACCTACATACAGGTCTAGTTTGCACATCAAGCTAAGCCAAAGCCAAGTGTGGGCGCTTCTGGAGATGAAACAGAGCCTGCTTTCTTCCTCCCGTGTGTTGATGGAACACACAAAGCGGGTCATGGAGGTGTGTGGGCTAATCCAACTCCCAATGCCAATGGTCATTCTCCCATGCCATGTGCAGAAGATCCATATACTTACCACTGCTGTATGCAATTAGATATATGCTTCACATTGGGGGGGGGGGCTACTAATTGGTCTAGGGGCTCCTGCTTGTGTGGAGAACTACACACATACATGGGCACCTCTGTATTTATTTAATTTATACCCCATGCAAGGAGTTCAAGGTGGCACATTTCAGTGGTCCTTCCATATTAAAAACAGCGAAGACCTTACTTGCACATACATAACATTTAGCGTCGAGGAAAAGTTATCCTAACCTTTTTTTGGAATGTGCGGGTAGCAGTGAGTAGTGAGCATTCACATTTTGCCTCAAATGCAATCCTCTTCCATGATATATCCTCATACTTTTTAAGCTGAGAGTCACCAAGTTAGGATAGAGCATGATGCTCTTAATTTCAAGATCATGAGTTTGAGCCTCCCATTGGGGAAAAGATCCCTGCAGGGCAGGGGGTTAGACTGGACGACCCTTGCGGTCTCTTCCAACTCTACAATTCTATGAACAACCCTAAGAGGTAGATTAGGATGAGAAACAGTGCCTGGCCCAAGGTCACACAGTGAGCTTCCTGGCTCAGTGGGAATTCGAACCCAGGTCTCCCAGATTCTAGTCTGACACTTTAACCATTACACCATGCTGGCTCTCCCATACAGCCCCTTCCCATGCCTGTCAAGTTTTGGACAGCAGAGGAGAGGGATGGCTATGGCACACATTGTCATGGGAACGGGACTAGTCCATACAGCTTCCCACCTTCCCGGTCACACATTCTTTAAACAACCCCAATTAAAGCCATCTACTCAATTTCCAATTGTTGTGGACATTTCTGTTTGGCTTTTTAAGAGAAACAAGCCAGAAGCCTTGCATCTAGTTTACTCACATCTTGAACTTCCTGAATAAAAGGGTCTTTCCATTCGAATACAACAAAGAAGAGTTGGTCACCGCTTGCTTTTGCTCTTCGTTCAATGTAGTTCACCACACTGATCTGGTGACAGGGCAAGGGGGGAAAGAGTCTTGCCGTTAGTGTGTCATATAATCCGCTCCAGAATACATATTCCCAGTTTAAAGGGTTAGAAATCCAAAAGCTGAAGATCAAGAAGACAAAGGATATCGAACTGATGGGCCATTTTGAGGCTAGACTTCAGTGAACAAAATCACACTCTGAGGTTGCCACTGAAGAACATTGCTGGGTCAGGCTAATGTCCATGTAGCCCAGCATCCTTTTCTCACAATGGCCAACCAGATGATGATGGTGATTTATTAAGTCTGTATGCCACCCATCATCCGCAGAGGCCTATGGGAAGCTTGCAAGCAGAACTTGACAGAGGAGGCAGAACGTAGCCATTATGACCGATAGCCATTGATAGCTTTATCTTCTAGCATCCTCTGCCTCTTGTCATGTTCAGTGGTACCTCGGGTTACAGATGCTTCAGGTTACAGACTCTGCTAACCCAGAAATAGTGCCTCGGGTTAAGAACTTTGCTTCAGGATGAGAACTGAAATTGTGTGGCGGCGGCGCGGCAGCAGTGGGAGGCCCCATCAGCTAAAGTGGTACCTCAGGTTAAGAACGGACCTCCCCTCCAGAACGAATTAAGTTCTTAACCAGAGGTACCGCTGTGCTTTGTAAGAAATTGGGGGTGCTGATTTTATCACGTTCTTCCAAGGGACAAGTAGCTTTTTCCAAACATGCTACAGATTCAAGACAGAAGCATGTGGGGAATTCTAAAAAACAGATTCATTCGGCTCACAAAGGAAACTGTTCCCTGGCATTCCTGGCCGCCTCTTGTAACTATTCACTTTTGGGATTTTGTTACCGTACCTTCTCTACTCCAATACGGGAGCTTAAGGTGACCCAAGTCTTATAAAAACGATACCTGCACCACCCCCCTCCTGGGGGAAATGCGCTCAAACCACAGAGTAAAAGAAAGCAACAGCAGAGCACAAAAGGGGGAGCCATGCAATCTAATGGAAGAAAACACAAGGTCTTGAGCTGGTGCCGTAAGACCATCTACGAAAGAGAGAGGTGAATCTCTTAAGGGCAGAGTGAAGTCCACAACCTGGAGACCAAGGGCAGCCGTCCTCCCCACCCAAGGAGATAACACACTCATGCACACAGTTTGTTGAGAAACAAAAGCCAAACACCGATTATCACTGACGACTCTCCAGACTCCTGCCTGCTGTCATGTGCTGCTCCCTGGCTACACTCAGGATGCCTTCGACTGTGGTTTGCAAGAGAGACCCAAGAACTGCTGCATCCATTTTTTCACAGACACATTACTTAATGCAAAGACACTGGCAGAAATGCACTGAGTGCAAAGGAGCTGAGGGGTGGCGGGTGGTGAGGGAGAGAGGAGCTATGCCCAGTCGCTCTGCCCTTGCTAAACTGGAAGGGTGGGCAGGTGCTTAACAAGAGAGACTAACCTTCCCTAAAGGCTGAGAATCTCTCTCTGATCTTTCATGGTTCCAGTTACAAGTAGGTAGCCGTGTTGGTCTGCCATAGTCAAAATAAAAAAATAAAATAAAAAAAATAAAATAAAAAGGTGCTACTGGAAGGAATTTTTTTATTTTGTCTCTGGTCTTTGTGAAACATCACAGCCTTCAGCAAGCAGAGGGAGCAAAGAGGGAACAGTTGCAGGTTGAATTTAAAGAGAAAGAGAGTCAGGACATTTAAACAAGAGTTCTGTGCAACATTTGCTCTTAGTATCTGATAGGTGTGCTTCTTGTGTTCAATACCTGCTTGCTTCCAATCTGCTCTATTTATATTCAACCAATCTGCAATGCGCAGCTTGTGGCTACAGCACTCAGTCTGCTTTTTGTCTCTCCTTCCATTGCTACTCCCCGTCTCCCTGCTTTGGGTTAACATTCTTCCTGAGGAAAAGTTTTAGGTGAAGCCTGCTTGCTATTTTCTGATCACTTGGCCAGTCCTCATCCTTGCCTGGCTGTGGATTTTGGATTTCTTACAAAAGCACCATGAATCTCCGGAGCTCACGATCATCCAAAAGGAAAATCTGCTCTCTCAAGTGCTGCCCATGAACTTCTTGACACTCTGGGAAGTGGGAAGTGCACAAGAAGGACGGAGAACGTGCAGGATGAAGAGTCACTAAAGCACAAATGCTGAGCTGCATCCTCTGTCACTCTGATTAGTCTCTGGCACCGTGTCCCTTTTGGGAGCAGAAGGAGAACAAGGTGGCACTACATCTTGCAGAAAGTGCTTGCGGAATCAAGAACCTGTATGGTGTGAACACCCCACCCCCAGCAATGAAAGCTGTGTTTTGCTGCCTCCTTACCTCCTGCCTGAATTCAACCGTCTCCCGGCCATCTTCTTCTTTCGTTTTCACCAGAGACATTTTGACCCAGGTTCGGAAACCACTGGAAAACTTCCAGCTGGAGTAGGAACTCTCACAGGCCTTCATAAAGTCTGGCTTGTTTGGACTGTGGTAGAAGGAGGTAGTGTTAGTTTAGAAACAAAAAGAAGCTGACACGTTCTGTGTAAGGACCTTGGTGGTGTGGAAATTTAGCAAGTGGTAGTGTTGGCTTTATAGGCGTTGGTTATCGGTTTTGCTACAAGACCCCCTAATTAACTATACAGTGGTACCTCGAGTTACATATGCTTCAGGTTACATATGCTTCAGGTTACAGACTCCGCTAACCCAGAAATAGTGCTTCAGGTTAAGAACTTTGGTTCAGGATGAGAACAGAAATCGTGCTCCGGCGGCGCGGCAGCAGCAGGCCCCATTAGCTAAAGTGGTGCTTCAGGTTAAGAACAGTTTCAGGTTAAGTACGGACCTCCGGAACGAATTAAGTACTTAACCCAAGGTACCATTGTACTTAACATTTATTAAGCCCTTTTGTGCGTTGGGGTGCGTATTATCCTTACAATACCACTCCTAGGTAAAGGTGAAGGACCCCTGGAGTCAAAGTCCAGTCAAAGGTGACTATGGAGTTGCAGAGCTCATCTTGCTTCTAGGCCGGCGTTTGTCCGCAGACAGCTTCGGGTCATGTGGCCAGCATGGCTAAACTGCTTCTGGCACAATGGAACACCGTAATGGAAACCAGAGTGCACGGAAATGGTATTTACCTTCCCGCTTGTGCTGGTATGCTTTTGAACTGCTAGGTTGACAGGAGCTGGGATAGAGCAACGGGAGCTAAGCCCTTCTCGAGGATTTGAACCACTGACCTTCTGATTGGCAAGCCCAAGAGGCTCAGTGGTTTAGACCACAGCACCACCTGCATCCCCAACAGCCCTCCTAAGGTAGGGCAGTGCTATTATCCCAATACTGCAGATGTGGGAATGAGAAACTGAGTCTGCCTAAGGCGGTGAGTTCACACAGAAGGCAGATCTGGATACTTCGTGACTTGTAGCTTAGTCTTTTAGCTAACACGCTCTTTGAGTCTTGAATTCACTTAAGCGGAATTCTACAGTGACCACTTTCTTGTCAGATAAAACTGAAAAGGCACATTTTGAAGGCTTGTCTCTAGCAGCTGTGAGATGTGATTTCACAATGAGAATGCTTTGAAAGACGTGCAGAGTGGCTTCCCTTGGTGGCTACATAACCACAGCCAGGCCTAGAGCACCTGAAATTTGGAAGCGCGTAGGTACAAAACATGAAAAAGATGGAGATGCTGGGCTCTCCTTCACTGGAGGTACTGTAGCAGAGGCTGGGCAACCATCTGTCAGGGATGCTGCACTGAGCAGAGAGTTGTCCCAGATGACCTTCAGCATCCTTCCCCTCTACCAACGAGGCGCGAGTTCCCTCTAGATTCCAGCCCCTGTATGGAAAGTCAACTACAACAGCCTCTGGAAATACATTTGCAGACAAATGTAATGGGCACACCAACAGCAGGGGGATGAGAGTTGCGGCATTCAACTCTTCCATGACATCTGAAATTGATTTTCCATTCTGTGTTCTTCCAAGGCATTTAGCCTAACTCGCACGAAGAGCCATTCTGACAGATACATATATATATTTTCCACAGCTCGGTAATAATCCACTGCATGGTCACCGACAGCATGAGGCTCATATTTCATAAATACCAACGGCAGCAGAGTCCTTGCTGCCTTTCCTGCCACACGAATCTCCTTGGGCTGGATGCTGTAGAAGCTGTAGGGAAGGGGTTGGCAACCTAAAGCCTATGGGCCGGAAGCAGCCCACGGAGGCCGTTTAACCGGCCCATGAGCCGCCCCCGAACTGAGCCACCCACTCGGTGAGTCCCCACGCGCTGCACTAAACTGGCACAGCGCGGTGCGGGGACTCTCTGGAAATCGCTTCTGCGCATGCCCAGACATTGGAAATTGCATCTGTGCATGCCCAGATGCTGAAAAATGCTTTTGGCATCTGCGCATGTGCAGAAGCGATTTCTGGCACCGCGGCACGCACAGACGCGATTTCCGGCGTTGCTCTGCACCAGTCCGGCCCATGGAGGATCTCTGCGGGAGTGTTCTGAGCCATGCCCGGTAAGCCTAGCTGACCCCTGCTGTAGGAAGCCCTAGCTATAAGCTGTGGTAACCTCCTCCTTAACAGCACCTTGTGCACAGACTCAGCATCAGCACCTGCAAAGGTGCCCAGGAAGAAACACAATGGCAGATCTCTTGTCTGGGCATGGGGGTTAGGAGGGACACACACACTGTAAATCTCTTCTCCCAAGGCCTGTAGGAACCTGGAGTCAACAGTTTTTAAACAGGATGGTTTTTTAAAAGGAAGGAAACTTGATGCACCCCGGGGGAATTGCACTGGCAAAGGGGAGTTGCAATATAGCAGAGACCATTACCAGAAGACTATAAATTCAACAGGATTTCTTATGCAGCTCATGTGAGAATGAGATCATGCCGGCTGTTTCAGAACAATTTAACATGATATTTAACACAGTTTTGTATGAGAGGCAGTGTGGTGTGGTGGTTAGAGGACTGGACTAGGACCTGGAGGACCACTGAAGCTCACTGGATGACCTTGAGCTAGTCACCTTTCTCTCCTACCTCACAGGGTTGTTGTGAGAATAAAGTAGACAGGAGAAAGCATGCACTGCCACTTTAGTGCTCCTTGGAGAAGAGAGACAGGATATAAATGAAATACAGTGGTACCTCGGGTTAAGAACTTAATTCGTTCTGGAGGTCAGTTCTTAACCTGAAACTGTTCTTAACCTGAAGCAGCACTTTAGCTAATGGGGCCTCCTGCTGCTGCCACACCTCCAGAGCACAATTTCTGTTCGCATCCTGAAGCAAAGTTCTTAACCCAAGGTAATATTTCTGGGTTAGCAGAGTCTGTAACCTGAAGCATATGTAACCCGAGGTACCACTGTACCGAAATCATTAAACTATTTCTGCTTCAAGCTGGCATAAGCAGCAGGCTAATGATTTAAGGGAGGGGACACATACTTGCAAAGCCCATAAGTTGTGAATCCAGGAGAATTCAGCATCCTGAGGAATCTCCACCTTCATTTAAGAGTAAAGCACCTTTCTAGTCCTTATGGCTTGAGAGTGTTGGGAGTCAATATTCAGCGGCCTCCCAAAAGGCAGAAGAACGACCAAAAAATTAGAGCCAGAAGGGAAGCGGCTAGCTGAATCTAGCACAAAAGGTCCAATGAAAATTGTGTGTATTCCTTGGAGACTTAATGCATTGTTAATATAGATGAATGCCTGTTCTGGGCCAAAATCATTCATTTTTCCTTTCTTTTCAATCCTGCCGCTACCCCCACTCCACTCTGAATGTCTTCAGCCTTGTCCCTCACTCTGTCATGAGACTCACTCAAGATGGAGGTGTATGGCCCTAATGTGGATTATATTTTTTTTTCTTGAGTACAGGCTTTCAAAGCCTTGCAGACAACAGAAAAAGGTTTGTGCTTTAGGGTGTGTGAGGGGTTGGGGGTTGGCACTAAGCAGAAATAAAGAATCACAGCCAGGAAAGGGCTTTTATTAATATCGCTGCTAGATGGTTCCTTTCCTCTCCCACTTAAGTTTCCATGGAAGTTATTGACTCAAGGAGGCTTCCGATGGAAATATAAATGCTTCCCCTCGACTGTCTTGCAGAGCTTCTTTTGCTCCGTTACCAGGCTCGGCTGGGCCTCCTAATTATTCAATCTTTCCCACTACAGTTTCTGAAGCCTCCACATTCTCCGGCTAATTGTGGGTTACCAAGGCAGCCAAATACGCTGTGTGGGGAACCCAAAAGAGGAAGTGCAGGATTCTCAAGTATGATTCACGCTAAGCTTAATTTACATGGAACACTTCTAAGCAGGCAATTACACAGAATTCACTTAGATGCAGGGCCTCAAAGAGAGACTCTCAGAGTCTAGTTTAAGGCCTGTGTAAATGGATCACATGCTACTCCGTTGCCTAGAGGCATGAATTTATCTTTGCATGCAACCCAGCACAGAGGACAAATCCTGCTTGACTTCAGCCAGGCATCCCCAAACTTGGCCCTCCAGCTGTTCTGGGACTACAACTTCCATCATCCCTAGGTAACAGGACCAGTTGTCAGGGATTATGGGAATTGTAGTCCCAAAACAGCTGGAGGGCCAAGTATGGCCATGCCTGACTTAAGCCCTGTACAGACATGAGGACGGGTCAACAGGGACAAGCATGTGTGCTCCATCCCGTTCATTGCCTTCCATCTGCATGGACAGCAGTCTTCAGAAGCAGAGAGCCTCTGGTTTTCATGAGGCAAATGGAAGAAACTGATTGCTCACTTGTGGATCACTTAAGTCTTAATTACTGGACTCCATTGTCTTCCTACTTGGTTGCTTAAAGACTTACCTGTGCACTGTATACCCACCAGAGTTGTTCCTTTTGTTTCCTTCCCTCTCCCTTTTACTCAATAAATCCCAGCTCTTGTTTTTAATCTATTCTGTAAAGTTGCCCATTGGTTTCTTCCCTTCTTTCGTTCAGGAAATGTAGGGGGTCGGTGGTCTTTAAGTACCACAGGGGACCCCCTGAAATTCATCCCATGACTGTGTGTGAAGCCAGCTCCCATAAGCAAAGCAAGCAGTGGATGGGAAGAACCACTGAGAGGGAAACATGGGCTCACGCATATTTCTCTCTGCTTTTCTCCATTCACGTGAGTTGGGTTAGACTGAGAGACAGAAATTGGCCTAATGTCACCCGGTGAACTTCACGGGCAAATGGGGATCTGAACCTGGGGTGCCTTAGTCCAACGCTCAAACCATGCTGCTCTTTACTCAACAGAAATTATGAGGAGAGTAGCTGTACCTCTCGAGGAAATCCTGGAATGAAGAAAAGAGAAGGTAGTCTATTGCGCTGAAATCCTGGTCCGTTTCATTGAGGTAGAACTGCATGAACACCAGTTCCTGCTGCTTCACATCACGAGGTCCTTCGACAATCACCGCAAATTTCTACGAGCAGAAAGATCAGTCAGAGGAGACATGTGGGAAGAGGAGTAAGATGAACAAAAGGGAACCTTTGCATCCTGTGTCAATATGAGTATTTCTGGATTGATCAGGATATTTTCAGGGATGATGGGAGTTGGAGTCCCATCTTCTGGAGGGCACCGAGTAAGCCACTCCATCCTCCAACCTCACTTTTCTATGTTAGCTACAGGATTAATAATAATAATAATAATAAATTTTATTTATACCCTGCCCTCCCCAGCCAAGACTGCGCTCAGGGCAGCTAACACCAAATATAAAAACAATTGATTGAAATACAGCTTAAAAGACAAGATTAAAATACGACAGAAAAACATTAAAATGCAGCCTCATTTCAGTGGAAACTCAAATCATAATAAAAAATACCTCAAAACAAAACCGAAATGAAACATCAACACCTCCACCACGACCCCGCTGCCTCTTGACTAGATGACAACAGAACTAACCCTTAAGTTACAAAGTGAAGGATCCCTGCAGCGGATCACTTCCAATACATGTGCTATCGTTTTCTGTTAAATATCATGCATAAAGAAGTCGCTCCCAAGACCTGCCCCAACATCAGGAAGGGCTCCTCTATAATTCACAGGCACTTGCTTAGGTCTTCAAGCAGAGACTGGACACAGCCGTCTGCTGGGGATGCCATAGCTCTGGACTGCCTGCATCAAGGAGGAGTTTGGAACAGGTGGCCTACAAAGCTCCCTCCAACTCTGCGAACTACAACTCCCATCAGCCCCAGCCAGCAAGACCAATGGCCAGGGGTGATGGGAGTTAGGGCCCAATGACATCTGGAGGACCACAGATGGTCCCCATCCCTTCTCTAGCAGCAGCTATGGCGACAGTTGTCTCAAACAGAATCATAGAGTTGGGTCTATGACTACGGTCATCTAGTCCAACCAACTGCAACGCAGGAATCTCAGCTAAAGCATAAATTGGAGCCAGTCAGTTTCCCCGCTCTGTTACGCAGTGGCACTCCAAGATAAGTGACGTTGTCTGATGGTGGGATTGCAACCACTCAAGGGTTTCCCAACTGACTTGAGTCCTTCCTCTGAATGATTACCTTTGTTCCATTAGCAAAAGGATCTGTGTAGTTGATTCTCTGAGTAGTGCATTCAATTTCTCCTGGCTGGCCAGGGTTTACCAGAGGTGGGATGTAATTGTGTAAGTGATGCTTGCAGGTCAGCAGCTCAGCCTTGCCTGGGTAGAGGGCAATACCTGTTTGGAAGAGCAATGTTACATTTCTAATGAACGGGATCAGCCACGGACTGCTGCAAAACTATCACAGACACAGCATTGCTTACACATCACACAGAATGTGGTGCGAGAGTCAGGATGCGTGGAATCTTAGACTGGACCGACCACAAAAGTCACAAATTTTGGGAGCAGCCTTATAGCGCATTGGCAGAAAGTCCGAAGTTTGCATGCAGACAAATTTCAATCCCTAGCTTCTTCAGACAGAGGATAATAGGGATGAGAAAAATCTCTCCCCAGCATCCAGAGTCCGCCGACAGTTGAAAGACAATTAAATCTCGGCTGAGATTCTTCCCCTCCTTCTACAGGACTCAGCACCCTCAACAGCATTTGTGCAACAGAATGCCCGATGGCAACAACATTGTGTTGTGACTTGGTGTCATTCCCAAAGGTCTCCTGGGGTAGGAGAAGATAGCTGACGGCACCATTCCCTAAGACTGAAGTCTGCATAGCCGCAACTTACGTTCCATTACTTGGTCATGTTAGAGCTTGTTGGGGGAAAGGGGACTGGCTTTTACAGAGGGAGAAAAAGACCCAAAACATCCAGAGTTAACTTGTGGGCATCAATAGCTTCCACAAGCAACCCCCCTGATTTTGTTGGCTGCTGAGAAAAGGATGCCACAGCACCACCTTCTGGAACCCGACAGGTGAGAAAGGAAATGCCATAAAACAGTTTCTTCCACACACATTCCTATTCCATGCAGGCAACTCAGAGAGACATTGCGGCCAAGGGGATCAAAAGCCACTGAAATCAATATGTCAGTTCCCACAGTCTTTCTCCCGATACACATCATCCACCAGGGCAATCAAGGCAGCACTGATATGAATTTAGACAATTTAGTTCAACCCCAAACTCCTGAAGTTGATAAGTGACTGGTTGCTTGATGGCCTGGAACAGGAAGCTCAGTGGAAGGTCTCTCATGCACAGGAAAGCTCAGTGGAAGGTCTGTCGGTCTTGAAATCGCTTCTCTTAAAACATATGGACCCACTCCTCCCCTCAGTGATTTGTGAACCATTAGCACTAACCAACTTAAGAGCCTCCCTCCGCAAACCTTCACCCTGATCCAGCAGGATTCTTCTAAGATGCTTAGGAGAATAAAGCATTACAAGAAACATTTGCCACCCAAATTCATAGAGGGGAAGTCTGTCCGTGGCTACCCAAAGCCACAGCTCCCACACCCAGTTCTTCCTCTTCTCTGCCATGCTTATTGCAATCTACCATTCATCTGATCCTCCTTGGACACTTCTATCCTCACAAGAAGCAGCCAATGATGGCGAGGACAGCACACAGTGCCACGATGTCAGGCCATGGGGAAAGCTGTGCTGGAAATGAACTGCTGACTCAAACCATGGACAGCCACTGCTGGCAAGAGTAGACCTTAGTGAGCTAGATGGACCAAGATTGTAACTCGGTGAAAAAACAGCTTCTAATCTCCTACTAAGTATTAACAGGGCAAGAAGTGGGGAACCCTGCATGGGGCTGCTGTTTCTAAGGTAGTCCTGAATCTCGTGCAACACTTAAGAGCTCTGAATAAAAGGGAATGTTTTCACAGAATAGGGAAAACTCCGCTTATTGTTGTGGCTTCAACAAGTGGCACCTGCAACCTCCAACGTCTGCAGAGCCACAAAATGAGGGTTCCTTGTGTTCCTCAGAAGCAGCTTCTGCTGGTTTAACCGCATAAGGCTTAAACATCTACAAAGGCAGCCTAGGTCCCACAACCCAACAATGCGCAAGCCTGAGAGCTGGTAAGCAAAAGGGCAGCCAGCTGCAGATTTGTGGAAGCCTGAAATGCAACTTCAAACCCTGCCTGATTCCCCCGGAAAACTCATCATTCAGTTTCCAATCTTACCAGGTGCGTCGTAAGAGGGCACCTCCTTGTACGAGACCGACATCACGGGGTGCTTGAGTTTATCCCTGAAGTCGGCAATGGTTTGGTAGACCAGGAAGACAGCTACAGCCATGAGCAGCAGGTATATGAAGAGGAGAATGACCGAGAAAACGTTTTTCAGGCAGGACTTGCTGAAACGCACTGAAGGGCTGTTGCTGTCTAGGACTGGAGAAAACATTCATCTGAGACTTTTAACATATGGAACACATGGTGTCAGAATTTAAATATGCCCCATGTTAAGGAGGAAAGGACCAAAGACTGATTTCTCCCCATGTAGGGAGAGGAGGCTGCAGAGGGACCTGCTGGTGGCAAGCGATGGTTGGCCAATGGAGGCAATGAGGGCTGCTTGACAAAGGCAAGGGTTGGCTGCCTTATGGAGGTGCTTCACTTTTTCATAATACAGTCGTATTGCGGAAGTTGACCAGAATCCAGAAGTCCATTTGACTTCCAAAATGTTCGGAAACCAAGGAGCGGCTTCCAATTGGCTGCAGGAAGCTCCTGCAGCCAACTGGAAGCTGCAGAAGACGTTCAGATTCCAAAAGAACGTTTGCAAAACGGAACGCTCACTTCCAGGTTTGCAGCATTTGGAAGCCAAAGCCAAAACATTTGACTTGCAAGGCGTTAGACTTCCAAGGTACAACTGCACCAGGCACTGCTGCTCTCAGCACATGTTCTATCACATAGAACTCCCTTCAAGAGAGGTTTCCTGCACCAGTTGCAGGAAATGCCCCTACCCTGCGACATGCATCACTGCAATATCTCGTCAACAGAAAACAATACGCGCTGGGACCCCAAGATTCTCATGCCACATGTAATCTCCAGCTACACAGGATCAGTAGATCTCACTTGGAAGGATAGTTGAGCTGGCATCATTGAGATCCTCTTTGTCTACTTGTTCCTCTGCAGGTTCCAAGTTTGCATCTGCGTGCTCCACATCTTCACTCAGCTGCAAATATAAAATACAGAAACCATCAGATCTGTGTAGTGAGTACAGCCCTGAGCTTCTACAGGGGCTCAAATTCCATGCCAAGTTCTACCCTGAAGATGCATCTGAGGATCTGACCCAGGACATCGCAAAGAAGCTGTTCTTCCTGCAGGTCAAATTAAACCACAAGCTGCACACTCGGTGGGCTACACTCGCTCATGCTACAGCCTCCCTGCTGCATCTGCTCTGCACAGTGTTAATCACACAGCCCTGCCCACCTGTGAAATTTGGCCCACCAGGGGTCAGGGGAATCATTATCGGTACTGCCAGCCAGAAAGAGGTTTGCCAACCCGGCTCTAAATTGCCTCTCCATGAATGCTCATGGCTGCTAATGGACTGGGAAGCATGAATGAGCACGCCCCCCAATAGTAACCTAAGGTGGTGAATGAGAAAAAGAAACTGAGCCAAAATGGAGCCACTGAGAAAGCAATGGTAGGGGAACCCCCTGAATTTTCAGAGGTACAAATTAAAACGAAAAGGTGGAGGCAAAAGACCAATAGCTTAATGAGTACTGAACATGTTTAGTAGTCATAGAATACTGAGTACAGGGGGCGGGGGACCACTTCTGGCAAACCATAGTGTCCAGGTATGTGTTTGTGCATGCGCCTGTAAAAGAGCGGAAGGAACATAGGAAACTGCCTTACATCGAGTCAGACCATTGGTGCATATAGCTCAGTGCTGTCTGCGTTGACGGGAAGCTGCTCTCTCAAATGACTGCCTAGAACCCTGAACAAGAGCACTCCTGTTGAAGAGGACAAACCAGAACATTTCTTGCAGATCCAACCTGTGGCTTCTAATGCTGGATCTAGAGGCTGCTATATAAAGCTGAGAAACGGTGATGTCGTGTTTTTTTAAAAAGCCAATTTCTGGTGCTCAATGTTGCGGAAGAAAATGAGAAAATGGAGTAGCAAGTTTCTGATAACTTTTAAAACGGCATTGGTTACTTCTCCAGTTTGGGCTGCAAAGTCTTCAATGGAGCATCTACACCTCTCCCAGACTCTCCATTCTAATGCACCTTCTATCTTGCATTCACGACCAAAAAGACTGGATTTATCCCTCTGTATGCAAATCCCGAAATTGCTGGCGGAGGGATTTCCCAAGCATGTAAGGAGGAATCTGACTGCTTCCAGCACGTGTGTGAATGCAGCACGAACACCTTTCCTTCCATCGCCACCAAAAGGAACAGCAACCTAATCCTCAGGCCACTGCTACGTTATCCTTTGGCTCAGCGGACCAGAACAACAGGCAACTGAACACCTTTCAAAGCAGCAAAACAGACCAGATGCTTTCTTAAGCCATCACTCAAAGCGCAAGGCCCAAACTGCCAGGACATTTTTGTCAATGTCACAGGCTTGTCACATCCGATAGATGTGATCCCTGCAGGCCGTGCAGCATCTAATCCCATAACTGAAAGGAAAATAACTGAAGGCAAAGCACAAAGGATTCTGCTTCCTTTTGTTCCTTCCCTCTATCTACAATTTTCTTTTTGTCTCCTGGCGTTCTGAAGCAACCTTGCAGATCGAAGCTGGCGCGTTCCACTTCTTCCCTTTCCCAAACAAAATTGGTTGTTGTTTTTATTTATTTATTTAAGTCATTGTTTTTGCAAATGAAAACATAGAAGAAGAAGAGGAGGAGGAGGAGTTTGGACTTGATATCCTGCCTTTCACTCCCCTTAAGCAGTCTCAAAGTGGCTAACAATCTCCTTTCCCTTCCTCCCCCACAATAAACACTCTGTGAGCTAAGTGAGGCTGAGAGACTTCAGAGAAGTGTGACTAGCCCAAGGTCACCCAGCAGCTGCAGGTGGAGGAGCAGGGAAGCAAACCCGGTTCACCAGATTATGAGTCCACCGCTCTTAACCACTACACCACACTGGCTCTCAGTTCAGTTCAGTTGACTACCACAGCCCCAGAAATATAGCTGGGCACCAACCAAACCCTCAACCTGAGAAAGGTTCGTTCGTCCAGTTAGAGGTGGGGTCAAGGCTTGTTCAGAAGCTCCTGTCAAGATCTGCCTCTATCAAAGGGGGAAACCCACAGAGTGGGTCAGCTCCCATCATCCCCAGCCAACATGGCCAATGGTCAGGAAACAGCAGGAGTTGTAGGCCAGCAGCATCTTGGGGACACTACAGAATAATAGAATTGTAGAGTTGGAAGGGAACCTGAGCATCATCTAGTCCAACCCCCCCTTGCATTGCAGGAATATGCAGCTGCCTGCAACCTTGGTGTTATCAGCAACACGCTCTAACCAACTGAGCTACCCAGGCACCTTGCTGGCTACATCTACTGTATTCTTTAAACAGATAAGGCTATTATTACAAGACTTCAACACCCCTGCAAGCGGATAAACGGCACTCAAAACTAAAGCAAGCAACAGTGAAGTTATCAGCTGTCTTGGGAAAACCCCAAAGGTTTGCAGAAGTACAAACAAGAAAGTTGGGGAATAAAGGAGCGAAGCCAAAAGTAGCCCAATGAGAACTGAGCATGCTCAGTGGCCGCAGAATGCTAACTGGTGGGGCTTGAATGGAAAACAGAAGAGGAGGAATGGAATGCTTAGCTGACTAAAGCCCTAACTAGAAGCTCTCCTTGTTGCAGGTCCCATTAGTAAAGACATAGCACTGTAAGTCTCTCATGCTTTCCACACCCTTGAGAAGACAATGCATGCAACAGGCATCTCGGCTGTTACGTGTGTACATGAGTGCATGGCTGCAGTCCACAATGAATACAGATCACCCTGGCACATACGCCTTGGCACACTGTTAGGAGCAGGTGAGCTACAGCGATCAGGTGGCTTTCAGGTGTGTCCTATTTCGGTATTTACTCCGATGTCAGACAAGGCGGCGACAGCAGGGAAGCTATGATCTACAAGCCACTTAAGCGGTTTACTCACATTGGCTTCAATGGGGCTAAGTCTAAAATCCCAAGGAACGGATGATTCACACATGCACGTACATTAGAACCGGAGAACTTTGGGTCTTTCCGTGTGGCGCTTGGGACTCTCCTTAGCCTGAACCCCTTCTCCTCAAGACATACCAGCTCAAGAGTCCCGCTCCACGCCCTCCTGGAGCGCTTTGGCGCAGCTGAAATGTAACCGACTGTACAAAGATAAGTCATATCTGTTGTTCCACTTTTGCCCACCACTAGCATGTCTGTTAGGGGTCTGTTTTGTCTGTTAAGGGTGTGGAGCTGCAATATTGAGAGTTCACTGGGAAGCATTGATGGTTAACCCCCCACCCCTGAGAATTATAGCTCTGAGTGGGGAATAGGTGTCTCCTGCCAACTCTCATCAGTCGTCACCCTTAACAAATTAAAATTCCCAGAAGAGGCCAAAGACCGAACAGAATATTTAGGGAAGGAGGGAAATCTTTTATACATTAGTTAGTTCTTCAACACATATTAACCTCCTTCAGGGAACTTTTGGTGGTTTTTTTATTTCATTTCTTTCGAAGTCCATTTAAAGAGCAAAATGGCAACCACACTAACACTTGAGGTCACTTAACCCAGAAGGTTTAAAATCACAAAAGCAGCTGAACATGTGATTGTAAGGTTTCAAAATATTTTGAAAAAATGAATAAAACCTGTAGTTTCCAAAACAGAGGAGCATCTTGAGAATATATTAGAATGACAGGGAGCCTCGGGCCTAGGAACCAAAAGTGGCCCCTAAACCTCTCTACTTGGCCCTTGGGATTCTCATCAGAATCCCAGGCCACAAACCCTGACTGGCTGGCATCCTGGACCGAAGCATTCCCATGCTATAACATTTTGCTGCAGTCCCCGTTTATAAAGGATATTATTGTTATTCATCTGTACTACCTAACGCAAGGGCAGAAACCAGTGGCCCTCAATATGTCATGGGACGACATCTGCGATCATACCTGATCATTGGCTATACTGGCTGGGGCCAGTCATCTTGGAGGACCTCAGGTCGCTCAGGAGTCTTGTATCACCTTAAAAAGCAACACATTTTATCTCTGGCATTACTTAGCCCATGGGTAGGCAAACTAAGGCCCGGGGGCCGGATCCAGCCCTATCGCCTTCTAAATCCAGCCCGCGGACGGTCTGGGAATCAGTGTGTTTTTACATGAGTAGAATGTGTCCTTTTATTTAAAATGCATCTCTGGGTTATTTGTGGGGCATAGGAATTTGTTCATTATTATTTTTTCAAAATATAGTCCAGGCCCCCACAAGATCTGAGGGACAGTGGACCGGCCCCCTGCTGAAAAAGTCTGCTAACCCCTGACTTAGCCCATATAAACTTCTGTCACAGTAAATGCTTCTAGGTGGGTGTTTATTGCGCCCTCCCAATCCACACATCAAAATGCCAGCTCACATTCCTGCCCCCCCCCCATTTTCACCTCGATTTCTGGGAAGAATCTGTTAAATTATGACTATTTGTATAACTTCAAGCTCCCGTCTTGAAGCATCAATCTTCACTTGATTTCACTATGACAACCCCTGTGGAATCTATGAATTTGAGAGAGAACCTGGGAATGGTACTATTATTGTTAAAAGTATTATTATTATGGGCTGTATCACAGCTCTCCTGCTAATGTCCCCCCCCCCCAAGAAAGGCATGCTATAATTGCCTTTGAATGAGCTGAGCTCTCTCAACATCTGCAGTTTTGAAGGAGAAGCAAAGGCAACTGCCATGAGCCCAGAGTTACAGTTGCACCAGCTGGTACATTGATATGCAAAGCAGGCGAAACCTTCAAGGCCTGGCAGCAAAACAGGGGGGGGGGGGAGTTTCACTGCATGGCTAAGACCAGTTTGATAGCACCATACCAGAGCACATTCAAATAGATAACCAATTTTCTGGATTTGCTTTAAATGCTTTTTAAAAAGTGAGATCTGGGAGGGTTTGTTTACACCAACAGCCATCCCCTCCCTTTCCTGCCAGATTAACTGCATCAACACAAGAGATATGGGCTCCAGAAGAAAAGAAAAATGATTAAATGATTCAAGGGCAGAACTTGTGAGAGAGTCTGCAGGATATCCTTTTGTTAGAGAGAGAGAGAGAGAGAGAGAGAGAGAGAGAGAGAGAGAGACAGAAGTTTGATCAGGGGAATAAAAACAGGCCATTGTTGACACTACAAAATGGACTTAACTTGGTGGTCCGGCTACCTTTCTCTGTGGCATTAAACAGAATTCTGAGAATCAGAATTAACGGAGGGCGGTTATACATTTAAATATAAGAATAAAGGCTGGAGTTGATGTAGAGACCCTGCTAGGTTGCAAACTGGGAAGAGAATTAAGGCAAGAGTCTGCCAACACTACTAAAAATAATAAAAATTTATTATTAAGCCCCACTGAACTCAGCAGGCATTACATGTGAGCATATAATAAGATCACTTACAACAACAATTAAGAGCTCATTATCACCAACTGCCTTCTAGGATAGCACTCAGCTCATCAGGAGGATTATTATACTATTATTACCGTCATTATGAATCAATTGCCAGTGACAGGAGAATCAGCTAGAGTCCTGCAATTTTAAGCAGAGCTCCCACTTCTGATTCTTGCCATCTGGACTAGAAAAAGTCAGCAAAGTGCTGTGGGCGGGGGGGGGGAGGAAATGAGGTAATACTGTGCACAGCAAAGAAACCGCTTTTCCTGCAGTGCCTTCGCTGGCAAACAAGAAACCTGTGCCTGGGTTTTGTGCAGAGTCGCGTGCTTGTTTCCTACTCAGAACAGGAGGCTAGTCTCACTGAGCTTAATGCAAGTGCAAGATTGTGAATGCTTTACTCAGAAGCAAGTCTCACTGAGTTCAATTAGTCTTACTCCTGACTTCAGGGAACCAACAGCAGTTTTCATCTATAAACTGCTGCTTGCACAGAGCAATCCCATGCACAGAGAAGTAAACCCTTCTGTGCTCCATGAAATACATTATACAGTACTGAATGTATGCACAGAGGATGGCAGCCTGTAGTAGTTCTGCAGCCCTATTGCAAGCGGAATGGCAAGCTCTACTACAATGGTAAAGCGCCCGCCTTACACGCAGAAGGGCTCAGGTTCAAATCCCGGCATCTCCGGGTGCAGAGCTGAGTGCTACTTCTGCCCAGAGCTGCTGCCAATCAGTGTAGGCTATACTGAGCTAGATGGGGCAACATGGTGCAGTTGCCTCTGTACGGAGCGGTAAGCATGCATCGGATCCGGCTGTGTTAAGTCTGCCCGTACCCGGGCTGCAAGTTTTCCTGTTTGTTTGCCACAGCAGCAGAAACTGCAAAGGCTCCTTCCGGAGCGCGCAACGCTCAGATCGGCCAAGAAAAGAAAGCGGCGCGTCTATCGCGCTTCGCGAAGACGAATTCGGAGCAAGATCGCCGCCACTGCTCCGACCCCCGACCCCAATACCTCTTGGTAAGACGACGAAGTCTCTTGTCTATTCATGGCACCAGCGAAGAGAAAAGGCAGCGGAGAGACTCGATCAACAGGCAGCTGCAAAAGAAGCCGGGATCTGGCGAGGCAGCTGCGGAAGCGACAAGTGGATCAAAGAGCATCGGGCGTAACGGGACACACATTCTCCGGCCGGGAGGCGCACAGCGCAAGCGCGCGAGACCCCACCGTTTCCTCCAGAAACTTACTTGCGTGCACCCCGTACCTTGGGTCTGCACGGCTTGTTGCTTACACCGAGGGGGGGGGGGGGTTGTAGAGAAGGGGATGATGGGAAATGTAGTTTGTGGCCTGGAAGCATTGGGCTAGACTCGGGGCTTCCGGGGAAGCGCCGGTTTCGAAATGTGCCGAGCAAGGGTTTGGTGTCAGCGTTGCTTGTGCAGGTTCTTTGCTGTTCGCTTGTGTTCCTTTGGTGGTGAGAGGTCGGGGTTATCCTAGGGGGTGGTTATTCATTTGTAGTTGGCTATGGTGGTCTTTGTTTTCATGTGTCAGTGGGGTGGGTGGGTGTTTTGGATCAGGTTAGCCATATTGATTTGTATTCTGTTTGTAGATTATTGTCAGTGTCTTGTTGTATGTGATATGTGTATGTGATAAAGGGGAGCCATACCGGGGTGAAGGCATCTTCTATATGTCTCCGTGTCAGGTTCGGTTTATTGGTTAATTTTTCTAGTAGGGCTGTTTCCTGCGTTGAGACATTTAAAACGGCATAATACCACACTTCTAACAGCCGTGGCTTCCCCCGAGGTATTCTGGACACTCTCGTTTGTAAGGGTGCTGAAAGAGGCTAGGTTCATAGAATTGTAGGGTTGGGTGGTGAACCACGGGGGTCAACTAGTTCAACTCCCTGCAGTGCATGAATCAGCGTGGGACTTGAACCCAGGACGCTGAAATTAAGAGCCGTGCTCTACTGACTGAGCTAAGAGACTCATTTGTTCTTGCAAAACTACAGTTCTCCGTAGTTTAACCATCAGTCTATCTTCTCAGGGAGCTCTAGGAATTGTAGTTCTGTGAGGGGTATAGGGGGTTTCCTAACAACTCTCGGCATCCATACAAACTACAATTCCCAGGATTATGGCGCCCTCGCCTGCATAGGAATGCAGTGTCGGTTGATGGGTTGGATAAACAACTACAATATAAAACATGCAAATGTTTAAATAGTTTCCCTTGATTAATTGGGCAGATTTATTTTGCCTTTCCAGTGTCATGTTTGCAGCACTGAAAAGCAAAGTTACACGCATGTCTTCTGTAGTGCAAGGTTTCATTTTAAAACGTAGGGGTGATGTTAAAGGCTCGTGAAGGGCATGCATCTAAAGCGTATTTCTGTTTCAGGGTGCTGGGAACTGTAGCTTTGTACGGAATATAAACTACAGTTCCCAGGAGTCTTCGCGGGGGGGGAGCGTGCATGCTTTGGATGTATGACGCGCAGGCAGTCTAGTCGCATCGCGGAAAGGAAGGCGTGGAGAAAAGCAAGCGGGAGAAGTTAGCTTTCGAGAAACCCGATCCCTGCGGCTCCTTTCCCCCGCCCCTCGAAGCCTTGGCCGCCATCCGGCGCAGGAGGAGCGCCATGGCCGGCGGCTTCGCGGCGGCGCTGGTCCTGCTCGCCTCGGCCCTCCTGGGCTTCCGCGAGGGGCGGGCCGAGCAGGAGCTGCGCTTCAAGCCCGCGCCCCGCCAGAGACCCGTGCGCCTCTTCACTGAATCCGAGCTGGCGAGATACGGCGGGCAGCAGGTACGGAGGGAGGCCGGGAGGGCGCTTTCCCGGGAGAAGGCGGCGGGCCAGGGCCGAGGAGCGGCTGCTGGCCGAGGATTTAGGGCGCAAGGGCGGATTTCGCTGGCTTTGAGCGATCCGGCGCGGGAAGCCAGCCGAGATCGGGTTTGCCTTGGGTTGTTTGGTTTGCAGACGCTGCTAGCGGCAGGCTAAAATGTGGGCGCAAGAGTATAGACGGAAGAGTTTTGCACCTCTTGGCAGGAGCCGGATTAGAACTCAAAACAGCGACGGGGGTCGTTTTGCCTCGCGTTTGGCTCCCGTTGCTATGAATGGAAGGGCGTCGAGTGCGAACTCATTGAATGAACGCGGTGGGTTTTCTGAGTAAACAAGCCCCCACAGAAGCAGGCTGCTCAGGTGCACATTTACCATAGCTGTCAACTTTTCCCTTTTCTTGCGAGGAATCCTATTCGGAATAACGTTGACAGCTATGACACTTATAGTGCTTGGGTCAAAGTCTCAGCAGGATTTGTTTCCTCCTTCTCCCAAGTAAGCATGCCGTAAGGAATTCACATTTCTTCCTTTCTTCTCTCTCACAGTGTGTGAGCTGCAAGTTCATAGCCATCCCCATACAGCCCACCTGCAGATTTCTGCCCTCCCTAAAGGAGACAAGCCTGACTCCTTCCAGGTTTAGTAACCGGAAGCAAAGCTGCCAGTCTTCCCCCAAACTTGTGCTCTGTAGATGCTTTATCCTAAAACTCCCACACTCCTTTAGTGATTTTAACTTGTTTTGTCAGACAAGGCTCTCTCTCTTAACTTGATTCGTGCCATTTTTGGATTGTCTGGGGAAAAGAAGCTTACAAAATTATATTGGATGATTTTCAAATATATATATCTTAAAAATGAGTCTTTTTTTGGGGGGGAATGTCTTTTCAGGAGGATCAGCCTATTTACATAGCTGTGAAGGGCGTGGTGTTTGATGTCACCTCTGGAAAAGGTGAGTTAACTTTCTAACAAGAGGCTTCCTCCCTCCCTCCCCATCTCTGGCTCTGTTTCAGAGGCAGAAATCTCAGCCCTGCAGCCTCAGCTACTATAGGGCATTCTTAAGAAAGCTCCATATTTCCTAACCTGCTGTTCACCAGATGTTCAGGACCACAGCTCCCATCAGCCCCAGCTAGCGTTGTCCTGGGATATTCTTGAAAGGGAGAGGAGAACAGAAGATTAGTAATATATAATCACAACTGAAATCTCTTCCAGTACCTTCCCTCTCCCGCCTCCAAAGTTATTTCCTCTCCATCAAAAAGTGCCCAAAGGATTCCTCACAACTCTGAATTCCTTCTTACCTGACCAGGCCTAGTAATGTTCCTAGCTTTGCTGTCTGTGGCTAAACTTGCCTCGGGAAGGAAGGCATGTCCCGTCCCCCCCAAGGCCTCCAGTTCCTGTAAACTGCTTTGAGCGTGGTTTTTTTTTGGTGGAAAAGCGGCATACAAATGAAGAAGAAGAAGAGGAGTTTGGATTTGATATCCCGCTTTATCACTACCCGAAGGAGTCTCAAAGCGGCTAACATTCTCCTTTCCCTTCCTCCCCCACAACAAACACTCTGTGAGGTGAGTGGGGCTGAGAGACTTCAGAGAAGTGTGACTGGCCCAAGGTCACCCAGCAGCTGCATGTGGAGGAGCAGGGAATCGAACCCGGATCCCCAGATTATGAGACTACTACTCTTAACCACTGCACCACACTGGCTCATTTCAGTCACACTGAAATGACTGTATCTTCTCAGTAGCCATCTGCACAGCTCTGCCCCTTTCACCTGAGTTCTTTCATGGTGCTGGCTATTTCTTCTCACACATTAGCCAGGCAGCGAGCTGTAGCAATGGACTTTATTTATAAAAAATTTGTTTACAGCCTGGTGCTAATCAGAGAATGGCCAAACCGGGTGGCTGCAGTTGCCGCTGACTTCATTTACTCACAATGCCTCTCGGGTCTGACTTAAGGTTGCTGTGTTTGAGGGAAACAAAGGAGGCATCGGGGAAAATTAAGGTGCTTCTTTAAGTGCTGGGCCTTAAAAATAAAGAAAAAGTAAGCCAACACACGCACACAAAGGATGCTGGAGCAGCCTTGTTGGCACCTGCTGGAGTTTGTAGGCCCTGACATTTGCCCAACCATGCTGGATGCCAACGCTGGGCCTGGTTACCTCACCCAAAAACGTGCATCGCCCCCTTTCAGCACATCACCATTTAAATCCACTTGGCTGCCTCCTAGGTGATTAGTTGGTTGCCACCTGCCGTCATCTTCTGTGCACTGAGCCTCATTATTTAAAATACTGGATGCCCTCAGATCAGGTGCAGGTCTTCCATTAGTGCTGTGTTAGTAATATAATTAACTTGTCACTTTCATGGACAGGAAGGCCGATAAGTGCATTAAGTGGACCTCTTCCTCATCTTGTACAATGGAAGCTAAAGTTCTGTTGCGTTGGAATCTAATTTTTTTAAGGTTCTGGCATTGTACAAGGAAGATAAAACAGACAAACCTCCAAATGTTGTCCAGAGACCAGATATTTGATGCGCTCAGCTCTTGAGCCATCAGATGTTTGTGGGATTTTTCTACCCTCACGGTTTTCTAACTTGTTCCTTGTTCTAAAAGAAAATAGCCTTTTTTTTCCTGAAATACCACGGACATCATTAAATATTAGAAGTACCATGAGAGGTTTGGTTTTTTTAAGGGTAATGAATTTTAGCTTAATTTCATTGAAACTTTATTTTCTCTTCCTTGGACAGAGTTTTATGCGAAAGGAGCACCGTACAATGCGCTAGCTGGCAAAGATTCCACACGAGGGATTGCAAAGATGTCGCTTGATCCGGTGGATCTCACGCATGATACAGTAAGAAAAAGAGAGATGTGTTCTTTGTGGCATGAGCTGAGGCCACACTCCTGCATGTCACTTTACTTGCATCTGGGCCTAAATTGTTGTTGGCAGCTAGCTGTTGCCTCCGGCACAGGCAGGATCAAGACATCTGGTGGGTGGAAGCGATCTCTGCATAGCTTCCTCTCCCTTTTGAATAGTCTTATACAGCACAGCGAATATATTTGCTCTCTCTTCCCTCCCTCCCCTTGCACAGACCTTAACTCATTTTCATCTTTCATTTAGGTGGGCCTTACAGAAGAGGAGCTGCAGTCTCTGGAGGAAACCTTCCAAAATGTCTACAAAGCCAAATATCCCATTGTCGGCTATACTGCCCAAAGAATTCTCAATGAAGATGGCAGCCCTAATCCAAACTTCAAACCCGAAGATCAGCCACACTTCACCATTAAGGATGAGTTTTGACACAGTGGCGTTGCGGTTCTAAGAAGCCGCGGGTACTGTCCTGCATTACAACAGAAAATAGACAAAAGCAGGATGTGTGGCTGATAGCAGGACGAACCCTCGGAAAACCGAGTGGCGTAGCATGCCTGTGACAGGATGTATTTTTTTACATCTTTAAGGGTAAAGCTAGGTACCAGATGCTTACTATGCTATCTTGGCTCTGCAGCTGATGAGCCAGTAACATCATGGTAAATGTGGAATTTATTTTAGTCCAATTCTCTCCTCCCCAGTGAAATTTCCATGCCTTTCTATCTACCTGTCACTTGGCTAACTAAATACGAGTCTTTATGAGAAGGGCGGTGCTTGCAACAAAAGGCTGCAGCGTGGAGCGTTACTGGTTCAGGGTGCCAGCCAGCCATGCCAGCTTGAAGTATTCCATTCCACCCACCCACTGTTCTGTTCTCTCCCCCCCCCCGGACAACAGTAAATTATTCTGCGCCCACTGAGCACGCTCCATCTCAGTGGGCTGTGTTTGTGGTTCTTTTCTTTCTACAAACTTTGCAGTAAACCAAGGCGGCTCATGGCCTCCCTCTCCCGTTTTATATTCATTTTATTTATTTACTGCCTTCCTAAACTGCATAATAGTCAAAGCTTTCTGGGTGGGCTCCAGATTTTCTTGGGTTGTGGACAGGACACAGAACATGCCTGCAGATATGAACCTTGCACTGCGTACTTTGTTATGGTTGTTTCGTAATGACTTCAGTATTTCCAGTTTCTTTATCCTGAGATTAACTGCATCTGTGTTTTGTCATCTTAGATATAAATTGGGTCCCCTGTATGATTATTTTTAACTGTCTCACTGCGGCTTGGTCATATTTTATTTACTTCAGTCCTCTGGAGAGAGGGTTGCGTTGTGGTTTTTTGTTCCCCTCCCCTCCTAGTTAACCTAATTTACATCATCTCCAGTTTCTACCAGGGAAAGACATGCCCTTATCCATCTGTCAGAGTCCTATTAGGAAATCTCTTGGGCTTTAATTTGCATAGCTCCCGGAGAACAGGCATGCTTATGCTAGACAAATTGATGCTAACCACAGAGCTGCAGTAGCCTAAGGAGATTGTGTCGTGTTATGTTGATTTACCTGAGAGGCTGAATTAGCAAGATGACACTGAGCAGCCACTCTGGATTCTTCAAAGATAATTTGTTCTGTTGCATTAAGCTCCCCACTGTTTGATTTCAAAGAACAGACGATTACACATCCCTCTCACGGGAGGTTGTGTGTCATACACACTAATAAATAAATGAAAATAATCGAGAACTAGTTGCTTTGCATGCAGAAGGTTCAAAGTTCAGTCCCTAATTTATTTTGGTTAGGGCTGGAAGAGATCCCTGCCTGAAACCCTGGAGCGTCTCTTCCAATCACTGCAGACATTACTGAGCTAGTTGAAGCCAATGGTCTGACTCACTATAAGGCAACTTCCTGCATTAAAACTGGGTTTTGTTTCAGGAAGTCCCTGCCCTCAGATACCACTTTGGCCATAGGAAGCTGTTTTATACCTGGACAGGCTGCGTGTTAGAAACTCAAATATATAAGCTATTGCCAAATGGAAATTTAATCCTAGGTTGTGGATGTCACAACGGAATGTCTAGGCACTTTTTTTCTTTTTGCAATGAAACATTATTATTAATTTCATTTCTATACCACTTTATATTTTAAAGGCAAAATCTCAAAGTGGTTTACAACACATTAAAATATCAGATAAAACCACCCAGAATAAAACTAATTCAAGCTTCAAGAAAAACAACAACTCTGATCCTTCTCTAAGTGACATTTTGCTTTCTCCAGTTGTCAACCTGGCGTCCAGAAATCTCCATGTGGTTGCAATTGGACAAGTGCCAGTCACATTAATTAGGAGCGGGAGAGAACGTAACCTCAATTGTGGTCAGCATCCGTCAGCAGAAGAAATTTTCTTCCAGGGTTCTGTCGTCATATTGTGGAAGCGAAACTCTGCAGAAGCCCTTTCAGTTTGTGGTTTGCAGAAACGGGAGATAGCACAGAAAATTGCACTTCGCTCCCATTTCTAGAATAATAGCTGTGGAAGTGTTATGAGCAGCTGTGCCTTGGCAAATCTGAGAAATAGTTCCTTATAACCCATTCCCACATTTCTCTAAATTTAAATTTCTGTTCTTTTACCAATAACTACTCAAAGCAGCTTATGAGCAAAAACAAACCACCCATTAAATATTAGTTTACAATAATAATGAAAAACTGGATTTAGACAAGCAATCAATAAAAGCAATTTATTATTAGAAAGGGCAGTGAAACTAAGAGCCTCTAGGTGTGCACACCTGAATCCATGTCCACACAGAAAGCTTTGGGACATCTTTGTCATCATCTATGTCCTCACAAAGGTACAAAACGAATGGGTATTGTAGTGGTGCAGAAGCAAAACACAAAGGCTGTGCCAGGTGTGTGTTTAGCCGAGAATAACCTATTGATGGGGCATTCCATAGGACAAGTACGAAGATTCATTTTGGTGGCCACAGATGCAAAGGGTTCCCACTTGTCTACAACCCATTCCAACCAACCTGGAAATCCTGTTGTTTCATTTAAGGCTGTGGCTTCTCATGCAAAGAAAAGGCCTTCCGCATCCTCTAGAGCTGAAAACTAGTGCGTCCTGGACAAGAACATGAAGGGAAGGCATTTAACAGTGCAATGACACCCCCCCTCCCAAACCCCAAGGGCTGTCAGTGCATTGCAAGATGTTGATTCAGGTGTGTGCTCTCTAGTAAAAAAATCTGTGGTGGAATTTATATTCAGTAACAGATGTCAGGTTTATATGCTCTTCTCTGAGTTTCATTCATAGGTAAAAACACTGTTGCCTTAAGGAGCAATCCTATTGTTTTATTATTATTATCTTGCCCTGGGCAACCCAAAGGGACTTAACAACCAGACAGTAAACCTTACATAGATACATTAGAACAGGGGTCTGCAACCTTTAAGACAAAAAGAGCCACTTGGACCCGTTTCCAAAGAAAAAAAAACTGTGAGCCGCAAAACTCGTCATTATAAAAATAACTTTTTTGTCACTTTTTAAAATTATTTCTTTGTTTGACCCCTCAGAATTACTCCTCCTCATAGAAATAAACGTTAAATTAACAAGTTACCTTTTTGTGTGTGTGTGTTCTTCACTCCCCTTCAAAACAGTGACCAGCGTACATGCCCCCTTTCAATGCAGTGACCAGCATACATGCCCCTTACAATATAGCGGGCGGGCGGGAAGGTGACGTTGGGACGGTGCATGTCTAACGCACGCACTGCCCCCATGCGACGTCACATCCAGTACAGCGCCCGCCACAGTGGGGAGTGTCGGGGCGCACAATGTGCCTCCTCCCCTTGCTAGTATCCGCCCCGGAGCCGCGGCAAAGGTGTAAAAGAGCCACATGCGGTTCCGGAGCCGCGGGTTGCAGACCCCTGCATTAGAAGAAGAAGAAGAAGAAGAAGAGTTTGGATTTGATATCCTGCTTTATCACTACCTGAAGGAGTCTCAAAGTGGCTAGCATTCTCCTTTCCCTTCCTCCCCCACAACAAACACTCTGTGAGGTGAGTGGGGCTGAGAGATTTCAAAGAAGTGGGACTAGCCCAAAGTCACCCAGCAGCTGCATGTGGAGGAGCAGAGACGCGAACCCAGTTCACCAGATTACGAGTCCACCGCTCTTAACCACTACACCATACTGGCTTTCGCCAGAGGAAAGAGAACTGCATTAAAAACAACCCAACCATTTCTAAAAGGCCACAGATAGTTAAAGGTCAAAGGCCTGGTTATAGAGGAAAGTGTTTTGCCTGCCACCTAAAAATACATATTTATGGCCCAGGAAGCCTTTTGTATGTTGGGTACCAGTCTCTGCATCAGAAGGACCATGTCACAAAATGCAGGTGTAGCATCAGTGTTACAGGAAGATATGTTGGTGCAGATGGTTTAAGCAGGGTAACAAAGAAGGTAAGTTCTGCTTGAAGAAGGTTATCTCAACTATCCTCGTCTTTTGCTGGCTGCTATGTGCATGCATGTTTTTGCCACCAGAGGGCAGTGTGGTTCAAACAATAAGCGGACAGCCACCCAGGGTTGGCAAAAGTGGGCATTGTGGCACTTGGTAGTATGGAGAGGTGCAAGTTTCAACACATGCCCGTGACAAGTATAAAATATGAAAACCCATTAATTTAAATAGATATTTCTCGGGTGTATGCAAAGCCTCAAAGCAAAGGTACCAAAAGAGATGTGATTTGGTTTGCTGTAACACATCATTTCCTGAGATTTCAGAAGCCCAGTAGATGGGAGAGCTGATATTCCACTGTACCTCCCTATGCCATTTCATTGTTACACCTACATGGGCCCATGTCTGCAGGGTGATAATTGCATTGGGCCAGAAGACAGTCTGTATATGCTTTACTCGGTTTTTCAGCTGGTGCTAAGCAGGTCTGGGCCCATGAGTTGCCTCATGGGGAAACTGACTGAGAAGGCAGCAGGAGCTGCTTTGAACTCTTCTAAGGAAGGGGGTGGTATTTGTGTGACAGATAAATGTATCAAGGAAGGACAGGTGAACTTGAGTTAAATGGGTTAGGAGCACTGGAAGATGCCCAATCAGACTATGATTCTCATTCCGCTCTACAGTGGTACCTCAGGTTAAGAACTTAATTCGTTCCGGAGGTCTGCTCTTAAGCTGAAACTGTTCTTAACCTGAAGCACCACTTTAGCTAATGGGGCCTCCCACTGCCGCCGTGCGATTTCTGTTCGTAGCTCGAAGCAAAGTTCTTAACCCGAAGTACTATTTCTGGGTTAGCGGAGTCTGTAACCTGAAGCGTCTGTAACCCGAGGTACCACTGTATTGTCTACACCAGGGGTAGTCAACCTTTCTATACCTACCGCCCACTAATGCATCTTTCTTGATGGTAAAATTTCCTTACTTCCCACCAGTGCTTCAGCTTGTGCCGTAAAACCCCCTACTGCCCACCTAGAATCCCGAAACGCCCACTAGTTGGCAGTAGGGACCAGGTTGACAACCCCTGGTCTACACTGCAGTCACCTCCCCACTTATGCAGGGGTATGTTCCCGGATACTGCACATAAACGTGAACTCACGTATAGTTGGGAACACCATCTAAAAAGCTTGTGAACCCCCTCTAAACTTCTGGAAACCAAATCCACAAAAATCTGCCAAGCTCCACCACAATCACTGCCTGAAAACCTTCTTTCTCAAACTCCAACTCTCCACAGGCCTCGAAGCAAAAGCTCCTGGGATCGTTAGCCATCTTTCCACAATTTTTGCAATTTTCCTGCTCTTTTTGGGGGGTCATTTTGTCCCTTTCCTTGCCTTTTAAAAAAAATTGTTTTATTTAATTATTTGCTGGCGCTGCACATATACAGGGTCCCGTGTGAGTCTTATGCTTGTAAGAGCAGGGACGCCTGTATTTTGACTGCCAGCAACTGATTTCAGGATTTCAGATAGGGGGCATTTCTGACTGTACCTAGAGATGCTGAGGTCTTCTGCATGAATGTATGTGTTCTCCCACTGAACTACAGGCCTTCGGTTACCTTCCAAAAGATGCGGCCCCTTGTTGGGGATAGGATTGCACCAACCAGGACTGAAAGGCAGCTCACCTGAATGGGAATTGTATGACAAAGGTGTAGTCCCTTTTCCCGCTGGTCCTCCAGATGTTGGACTACAACTCCCATCATCCCTGACTGCTGGCTATGTCCGCTGGGGCTGATGGGAGCTGAGAGTCCAACAACATTTGGGCCACAGGTTCCCCATCCCTGCCTTAAAGCAACCTGATGACAGACGTCACTATACCAGGCTTCCGACTGTCTTAGAACACAGTGAGACAAGGCTCCATTTTGGCCAGATTGAGGCAGCCCCATAAACAAAGGGAAAGGGCCTCTGTGCGTCTCCTGGGCACGTTTCACCCAGTATGAAGTTATGTAAGAGGCTTTCTAGATAAAAAGAAAATGAGGAAATAAAACATTCCTTCATTACCGCATGTTGTTCCCCACAGAGTCAAATGATCCATCACATTGTGCTGAATCATGGCCAGCCAGCCTTGTATTGGAACATGTCAAGAGGAGATATGATGGAGAAAGAGGAGGAGAAAGAGGAAGAGGAATTCAAAATCATATTTGGTTTCTGGGCAGTGCAAAGCCTCATATTTAAATGCACACTATTGCCACTTTTCATTTCAGTTGTGTTCCTTGTTGTGCTGATATCAGTGCATTTTCTTTATGTTCCTTCCAGAATTGCAAACTTCTTTTCAAACTAGACTCGCACAACTGCTGCAAATTGCTCCGTATGTGATGGTTTTGTGTGGTCCTCCCTCTTTCGATGGCAGTGTGTATGTAATGAAATTGGGGTTAGACGACTTAGGTTTCTGGGGTCCCTGCTAATCCTGTCATTTTTACCTCTGCAAAATAGCAGAAAAGGGGGACTGCTTACCAGTACATGGTTGGACCCAGCTCTTTTGTTACGTAAACAGCCCTGCACAGCTCTGTTAAGTATCTGCTTTGTTTTTGTTTTTTGTTAGAGCGTTTATTAATTTTCCAATAAAAAACATCCAAATAACACATCAAATCACAATCCAATAAAAATAAAAAATAAAAAAATGAAATTGTCTTCCAAATTATAATCTTAATTTTGCGACTCCCCACAGTCTGAATTCCAAAGCATTTCCAAATCTCAGTCCTGCCTCTCTCATCGATGTTTTCATAATTCCATATCACAATTTTATCTATCCACGCTTGTCTCTGAGATCCTTGATCATGCCAGAAGGCGAATAACCTTTGTTATTTGTTTGTTAAAGGTTTTGCTTTGTTAAAGGTAAAGGGACCCCTGACTGTTAAGTCCAGTCACAGACAACTCTGGGGTTGCGGTGCTCATCTCGCTTTATTGGCTGAGGGAGCCAGTGTACAGCTTCCGGGTCATGTGGCCAGCATGACTAAGCCACTTCTGGCAAACCAGAGCAGTGCACGGAAATGCCGTTTACCTTCCCGCCAGAGCGGTACCTATTTATCTACTTGCACTTTGACATGCTTTCGAACTGCTAGGTTGGCAGGAGCTGGGACCGAGGAACGGGAGCTCACCCCGTCGAGGGGATTCGAACCGCCGACCTGATCAGCAAGCCCTAGGCTCAGTGATTTGGACCACAGCGCCACCCGCGTCCCACATCTGCTTTGTTATGTACGCTTAAGTGTAGCCATACAGGAAATAAATTGCCGAAGTCACTTGCCCAAGGTGATCTGAAGGGGTTGTTGCCAGGATGAAATGAGGGGGAGAACTGTGTACATCACTCTTTGGAAGAATGGTGGGGTACAAATGTAATATATATTTTTTAAAAGGTATTATCTGTCTTCTTGAATTCTGCTTGGAAATGGACCTGGTAGCTTTTCCAGTCACAGCCATTAGCCACCTGGTCAAAAAGTTATTTTCTCTCTCTTTTTAACTTTGATAAAGTTGAAAGGGACCCTGAGGATCATCTAGTCCAGCCCCCTGAAATGCAGAAATGTGCAGCTGCCCCACACAGGGATCGAACCTGCAACCTTGCCGTTATCAGCACCACATGCTAACCAGCTGAGCTATAATGAGCGTGATAGTGCTGCCATGTAGATGAGTGCTATAGTGCTGTTATGCCACTAATATTTTTGTTTATTAAAATACTGCAGCTGGAAAAGCACTGGGGCACTAATTAATTAAAAGACTGGCATAAACAAACAACCAAACAGTTTGATAAAGTGGTGTCTACTTCAAAGGTTATCATGAAGGTGTGCTGAGCTTGAAATGGCTGCGTGGGTGAACTAGACCTTCCTCGCCTACAGCTATTTATTTATTATAATTTCTTACCCGACTTTCCTCATGAGGTTGTAGGGCTGGTTACAATGGCACAGCATACATACCAATGGTTCCCAAAGTTGGTTTTACTGCCCCCTGGGGGCCAGTGGGGTTACCCAGGAGGATACTGGAAGTATAAAGGACTGTCCAACTTTGAAAAGCTGGTATTGCTGGATCCAGTTCACCAGCTTTGTTGAATTAATGAAACTAAATGGTTTTGACTGGATTTTTGCACTTAATTCTTCCTGTTATGAATTTTATTGTGTTATTATCTTTAGCGGGTTGGGCAAACAACTATTGTGAATCACGTTTCTTATAGGTTAGGGGGCACTGAGGATAAGTTTATGGAACCAGCGGAACCAACACAGTTCCAAATGGAGCAGAATGGTATAAATTCAGGGGGTCACATAAAACAAAACTGTCCTGTCCCTTGGTGTGGGTTGAATGTAGCGAGATGAATATACCCTCTACATCATGGGTAGGCAAAGTAAAGCCCGGGGGCCGGATCCAGCCCAATCGCCTTCTCAATCTGGCCCGTGGACGGTCTGGGAATCAGTGTGTTCTTACATGCGTAGAATGTGTCCTTTTATTTGAAATGCATCTCTGGGTTATTTGTGGGGCATAGGAATTTGTTCATTATTATTTTTTTCAATATATAGTCCGGCCCCCCACAAGTCTGAGGGACAGTGGACCGGCCCCCTGCTGAAAAGGTTTGCTGACCTCTGCTCTACATTGTGGGAAAGCAATTCCGCTTACAGCTTACAGCTAAAGAGCACCTTAGTTGTAGTCACCCATCTGGAAACAGCCTTTTTTAAAAAAAATATATCATGCTTTCCCCCTTGCAATTTGTTGTTGCAGAGAGGGTGTGTTTTCAACTCTCTCTTTACTGCCCTTGGGGCGAGATTCTTTTGTGAGTGCTGACAGCTTCTTGCAAGCCTCACCTTTCAAGTCAACCTTCCTTGCTGCTTAAACATTAATGAACAGGAGCTGGCGAAACTTTAAGAGACGCATCATCTATGATGCAAATTCTGAAACACAAACTTGACATGAGCCAACAGTGTGACACGGCAGCTAAAAAAGCCAATGCAATTCTGGGCTGCATCAGTAGGAGTATAGCATCTAGATCAAGGGAAGTAATAGTGCCACTGTATTCTGCTCTGGTCAGACCTCACCTGGAGTACTGTGTCCACTTCTGGGCACCACAGTTCAAGAAGGACACTGACAAACTGGAACGTGTCCAGAGGAGGGCAACCAAAATGGTCAAAGGCCTGGAAACGATGCCTTATGAGGAACGGCTAAGGGAGCTGGGCATGTTTAGCCTGGAGAAGAGGAGGTTAAGGGGTGATATGATAGCCATGTTCAAATATATAAAAGGATGTCACATAGAGGAGGGAGAAAGGTTGTTTTCTGCTGCTCCGGAGAAGCGGACACGGAGCAATGGATCCAAACTACAAGAAAGAAGATTCCACCTAAACATTAGGAAGAACTTCCTGACAGTAAGAGCTGTTTGACAGTGGAATTTGCTGCCAAGGAGTGTGGTGGAGTCTCCTACTTTGGAGGTCTTTAAGCAGAGGCTTGACAACCATATGTCAGGAGTGCTCTGATGGTGTTTCCTGCTTGGCAGGGGGTTGGACTCGATGGCCCTTGTAGTCTATTCCAACTCTATGATTCTATGATTCTATCATTCTATGAAACACCAGGGATGAGTGGCCAAGTTTCCTTTCTTCTGTAATGCTGCAATGTGTGTGAAACGTGCTACAGTGAAATACTTAGGTTGAAGCAAAAGGCGGGCAATAGGAATACTGTGCTGAGTCATCTGATGGGGATTTCCCAGGTGTAATGTGTGTGTGAGAGAGAGAGTGAGAGTGAGTGAGTGAGTGAGTGAGAGAGAGAGAAATACACCCTGCAAAATGCACAAAGGATAAAACAGTTTACATCAATTTCATCATCTATAATGGTATCCTTTTATTCTTCTCTATGACTGAAAATAACAAAGATTTGATGAATGCCTAGCCCTACAAATATCAGTTTGCACAGAAAGCTCATAGTGGTACCTTAGGTTAAGTACTTGATTTGTTCTGGACGTCCATTCTTAACCTGAAACTGTTCTTAACCTGAAGTACCACTTTAGCTAATGGGGCCTCCTGCTGCCGCCGCGCCGCCGGAGCCCTATTTCTGTTCTCATCCTGAAGCAAAGTTCTTAACCTGAAGCACTATTTCTGGGTTAGCGGAGTCTGTAACCTGAAGCGTATGTAACCTGAAGCGTATGTAACCTGAGGTACCACTGTATTCCCAGGAATGGCAACATTATGGATGGAAGAATCTTGTCAGTTTTGCTTCTCTCCGTATCTCATTTTTCCAGTCTTTAAGTTCAGTTCTCCACATTCCCTTTGGTGATTTTCATTTAAAACAAAAAAAAAAAAAAAACTATATAGGCCTGGAGGGCAGTCCCACAATGCCTGCCCATTGCCCTCTTGTCACCCTAAAGCAGAGCTTTCCAAATTGTGTGCCACGATACCTTAGTGTGTCACACAAACGCTCCCTGCATCCCTCCTGGAGCTGGAAAGGGATTAGTTTAAGCTGCGGTTTGCTAGTGAAACTAAATTACTGGGGCGCAAAATGGTGTATGTCTAAGAGGTGTGTCACCAACATGAAAAGTTTGGAAAGCTCTGCCCTAAACAGTCTGCTGTTGCAAATATAGCTTTTGGGAAGGGTTGGAGCTTTTGCAGAGTGGAAATGGCTCTTTGCCCAGAGATAACCCAACTCTCCAGTTCCACTTCCCTAGACTATGTTTGCTGTTATCAAGGCTTCTGAATAATTGGGACTTCCACCTAATGCCCATGATGCAAAGCACATTCCAGTCACCCTTGCAAAACACTTCTGTAGCAATAGCGCTTATGGAAGGAGCAGGATTCCTATGAATCACTGGCTGTGGAGGCACCACACATTTAAAGCACATTTCCTCCCCCACCTCCAAAAAAAGAATCGTGGGTACTGAGAACTGTGAGGGGTAAACTACAGTTCCTATCAATCTGGGTTTGCTTGAGATCTTTTAAATGTATGGTGTATACACAGCCCCCTTTTAAACTCCCTTTCCCCCTTTATTAAAGAAAGACGTATTTCAAATGTGCTTATGGAGGGGTTATTGTTTTGCTTTTTTCTGTTTTAACTATTTATTTGGTCATTTGTCTCATGTTTTCATGTTGTGAACTGCCCTGCAATCTTTTGATGAAAGGCGGTATATAAATCCAGTGCTGTTTTTTTCTGGGAAGATGCAGGGGGACGCATACCCCTAAACATTTTGTGAATCTAACGGGGAGAAGAAACTAAAAATATTTTAAAAACTAGCAGTGAATCGTCAGTTCCGCCGCTACCCCTCCCCCCCAGATGGCTGCCTCATTTTCTGTCACAGTGTTTCCTGAGTCTCAGACGGAAGCGAGCGTTTAATATGTGAAGGAGGAGTTGGACTCTAGCATGGTGATTGGTCAGTTTTGTTGTTACCACCTCCAATGGCAGCTTCATTTCCTTTCCCGGTGTAATGCATGTTCTTTGTACTTTTGTCCATTTACTGTATTTATTTTTTCCGATTTGGAACTATAAAATGGTGATTTTCTTGAGTTAAAATAAGAGTACCCCAAACATTTTTTTAAAGAAAAAAAAGGACTGTATAAATCTAATAAATAACAACAACATTTATGCAGGAATAAACCCCACATTGAACTCAGTGGGGCTTGCTTCAAATACACGTGCAATTGCATTTTTACAAGAGCTGAACTTTGATTGAAAATGCCCTCTGTGTAATTATTGTAGCTGTTTATTAGGAAAAGAGAAGAGGAAAGGGCAAAGGAAGAGGGAACAGGCTATTCTTTTAACTTCTGAACATTTCAGGCCCTGCCTTCCTTTAGAACAACTGTGTGGGTTGTCTTCTTCCTTTAAGTTCACAATTTCTTAAGGGCTGTGTTGACAGTTTTTGTGCCTATGACATGCAGTGTGCTGTAACAATGACAGCCAACCTTGCCTGAAATAGCTGCATCACACGGTCCCTTCTTCCTCGTTTTAAATCTATTCGTGGGCATTAAGAAGTCCAAATAAAGCCTTCTTCCATAATTCCTTCATTCATAGTGGCTTCCTTCTGACATATTTATAGACTGACCACTATAGTGATTTTTTTTTCATGTTGCACAGAATAGATGCACATAACTATGTTTAACATCATCACACACAGTGGTGCTGTTAGGTAATTTTAGATTTAATGGTCTTAATGGGGATTCACATGAAGAGTATCTGGCCAAACCCCTATCCTAAAGTCTGATTGCATGTGGACTGAAACACAGGGGATCTGTTACTCCCCTTTGCGCTACCTATATGACATTCTGCAAAGACAAACAAGACATATCCCATGTTTATGATGCCCTGCCTTCTTGTTGTTGTTTAGTCGTTTAGTCGTGTCCGACTCTTCATGACCCCATGGACCAGAGCCCGCCAGGCACTCCTGTCTTCCACTGCCTCCCGCAGTTTGGTCACACTCATGCTGGTAGCTTTGAGAACACTGTCCAACCATCTCGTCCTCTGTCATCCCCTTCTCCTTGTGCCCTCAATCTTTCCCAAGATCAGGGTCTTTTCCAGGGAGTCTTCTCTTCTCATGAGGTGGCCAAAGTATTGGAGCCTCAGCTTCAGGATCTGTCCTTCCAGTGAGCACTCAGGGCTGATTTCCTTCAGAATGGATAGGTTTGATCTTCTTTAAGTAATGCCCTGCCTAGAGTGGTGATATTCAACTTCTTTCGTTACCTGCCTCCGTGCCTGTGAGCCCCTAGAACAGTGGTTTTCAACCAGTGTGCCTGGCACCCTGGGGTGCCTTGAATGATGGTTAGGGGTGCCACGGGCAACACTGGTCTCTATCCCTCTTTCCTTCCCTCCCTCCTCTGATATCCTCTCATGTTTCTGCCTCCCAAAGGCCTGCACAGCTGTTTGTTGCAGCAGCTCTGGCTACAAGCTTCCCAAGTGAATGGTGCCTCTGGGGCTGGCCAGGGGGTGCTTCCCAGGCCCCTGTGGGGCAGTGTGAGGAGGCACCTCTCTTTAGGACAGGAGCGGGGTAGCTCAGGGACCAGGGGTGGCACCTGCGGCCACCCAGAGGACTTGCAAGGAGAGGGGAGAAGAGAGGAGGCTGAGGGGACACTCCCCAAGGGAGGGTGTTTGAACCACAGAGCCTAGAACCTATCAGAAGGTTGGCGGTTCGAATCCCCGCAACGGGGTGAGCTCCCATTGCTCGGTCCCAGCTCCTGCCAACCTAGCAGTTCTAAAGCACGTCAAAGTGCAAGTAGATAAATAGGTACCACTCTGGTGGGAAGGTAAACGGTGTTTCCATGTGCTGCTCTGGTTTGCCAGAAGCGGCTTAGTCATGCTGGCCACATGACCCGGAAGCTGTACGTCGGCTCCCTCGGCCAATAAAGCGAGATGAGCGCTGCAACCCCAGAGTCGGTCACGACTGGACCCAATGGTCAGGGGTCCCTTTACCTTTACATTTACCTTTAAGCCTCCAGAATCCTTAGCAAGACACACGTGTTCCCTGGGCATGTTCAGCAGGCAAGGTAGTGCAGAGAAGAATTCCCCCCAAGGCAGGAAATGTGAAAACTACATCCGTTTTCAATGAAGGCCCCCCCCCATGAGACATTGCACCAGGTGCTCTCAGTGCTTATGTAAGAATGAAAGCACTTGAGCATTCCTGTGGGTGAATGGCGGCTTTGAGTGGGGCAACCACTGGAGAAAGAACCACAATGACTAACAATCTGTGTGCTGAGGAGGAAAAAAGAAGACTTTTGCAGCAGAAACTCACCATGATACCTGGATGGAGAGTCATTCATATGTGGGGAGGATCTGCGCAGGCATGCCTGCCTTGCTTTGAGCATATAAGGGGAGAAGAGAGCCAAATGTTACCACACGCCTAGCGATTTTGCTGCTGTCAATTGAAAGCTGGCGATGCTGACAGAAGAAGGAATCCCCCTTGCATTTCCTAGTAGCGATTTGGTGTGTTTCAGCGCCTCCCCTTGCCCCCTGCAAATTGGCATCTTTCAGAAGAGAGTGGATAGGGAGCTTCAACTATAAGGGCGAAATGGCAAATCTCCCCCCCCTCCCCCTTCTCTTCCATTGGTAGAGGCATCTGCCATATCAAAAACCAGCCTTCAGGTTATTTTTGAACACATTTTTAAAAGGTAACCCTCAAGACTTCCTCCAGGCAGTGCTTTCATGGGTGGTGGTGGTTGTTTTTTAAACGAATTGCCAGTATTCATATATTGATAAATGTGCCAGGAGCGCCAGCGCAAAATGGCTGCCATGGACAGCAGAAAGGGAGCTGCTGATAACCCGTAGCAGTGCGTTGCTATTGGCAACTGTTTATGTCGAAAGACAACTGAGTGTACCTCCTGGGGTGAAGTCAAACCACTTCGCTAGCAGCACCGAAGTGTCCTCCCCGCGGTGCAAGCCTGGGCAGTGTGAATGGGGGTCCTGGGCAGCCCCAATGACAAAATCCCCCCTCCAATCTCGGCCTTGCTAATGTGGTCCAAAGGAAAGCAGAGCAATACGTTTGGCACCAGCTTGGCTGCAGGAGTTGAGGGAAGGAGGCGTACAAGGCACCATCCAAACATCTCCACTCCAGATTTGTGTAGGGTTTACTCCTCTGACATTCTCAGAGCAGCTAACAATCTGCTGATACACTGGCACCCCCCCCCCCAATTTATCTATCAATATAGACACTTACACAGTCCTCTCCTCACTCTGTGTGTAAAAAGGTAAAAGGTAAAGGACCCCTGGACAATTAAGTCCAGTTAAAGGCGACTATGGTGTTGTGGCACTCATCTCGCTTTCAGGCCAAGGGAGCCAGCCTTCATCCACAGACAGGTTTCCAGGTCATGTGGTCAGCATGACTAAACCGCTTCTGGTGCAACGGGACACTGCGACAGAAACCAGAGCGCACGGAAACGCCGTTTACCTTCCTGCTGCAGCGGTATCTATCTACTCGCACTAGTGTGCTTTCGAACTGCTAGGTTGGCAGGAGCTGGGACAGAGCAACGGGAGCTCACCCCATCGCAGGGATTCAAACCGCTGACCTTCTGATCGGCAAGCCCAAGAGGCTCAGTGGTTTAGACCACAGCGCCTCCTGGGTCGCCTCATTCTGTGTGTACATGTATCGTAATTGGGCTGCCCCCAAAGCGCTCCCTCCAAAGCGCTTCCTCCCTTTTATTCAAATTCCCATTCCAGAGCAAAACATAACCTTAAGAGGCTCAACCAATCACAAAGGTTCTCCTTGACACTCCGGACACAAGCAAAGCTGCTGTATCCAGAGCCAAGCAGCTAAAGAGAGCGGGTGCCACATACATATCCCCCCCCTCTATTTAAGGGGATGACAGAGGACAAGATGGTGGGACAGTGTTCTCGAAGCTATCAGCATGAGTTTGACTAAACTGCGGGAGGCAGTGGAAGACAGAAGTGCCTGGCGTGCTCTGGTCCATGGGGTCACAAAGAGTCGGACATGACTAAACAACAACAATAAAAATTTGCGCTATGACATCATGCCTGCATCATACTTTCATTTTGGCGTTTTAACTTTCAGGCTGTAATTGCTGTGCCCTGGGTTCCCCAAAAACAGCATCAACAAGAAGGGGGTGGCTTATGTCACAAAGAAGCAACTTCAGTTTGTCACACTGCCATGGCGCCATTAGGGCATCAGAGGTGGTAGTAAAAGAAAACACACACACACACCCCAAACAGAACATTTCTTGTATAAAAGTTTTGGCATACAGTCGTATCTTGGAAGTCAAATGGAATCCGCTCTGGAAGTCAGTCTGGCTTCCAAAATGGTTGAAAACCAAAGTGTGGCTTCTGACTGGCTGCAGGAAATTCCTGCAGCCAATCAGAAGCCGGGAAGCCCTGTCAGACGTTCGGCTCCCAAAATAATGTTCAAAAACCAGAACAGTCACTTCCAAGTTTTGATCATTTGGGAGGCAAAACATTCGAGCACTAGGCTGTTTGACTTCCAAGGTACGACTGTGTTTGCTGAAATAAAAAAATTCCTTCCAGTAGCACCTTAAAGACCAACTAAGTTAGTTCTTGGTATGAGCTTTCGTGTGCATGCACACTTCTTCAGATACACTGAAACAGAAGTTGCCAGATCCTTCTATATAGTGAGAAGGTGGGGAGGGGTATTACTCAGAAGGGTGGTGGGAATGGGAGATTGGCAGATAGCTGAGATGAGCCTGTTGACGACTCTTAACGACTGCAATAGGTCTTACAGGAAAAGGCAAGGGGTGAGAAGGTGAGAAATGGCTTAGTCATGTATAATGAGATAAGAATCCAATGTCTTTGTTCAAACCAGGTCTCTCCATGGTTTTAAGTTTGGTAATGAGTTGCAATTCAGCAGCTTCTCTGTTTTTGCTGGAAGCTACAGACCATGCACAGATGTCCCAGGAAGGTACAAACCAATTTCAATGCAGGAGCCCATGTGACCACCCTGGGAGCATCAAGAGTGCAAATCAGCTGGACGACACATGAGAGGGGCTGCCTGGAGGGGCCCAAAGACTAGATCAGTTTTCTGCAGCTTTCCCCAGTCCAAGGGAGGAACTAGACTTGTACAAGACGGCTTTGAAATACCTTGCGGGATGACTTCTCCCCTCAGGGCAGCTTCTTTCCAAATGAGGAATAAGAAAGGGAAGGGGAAGCAAAGGTATGCATGTGTATTAATGTAGGCTAAGGGAAGGGCAAAGATTGCAGAAGGAAGGGACTGTTACGCACACATCTTGCAAGTTCCTCTGTTCTCTACGCTTCCGATCCTCACCTGAAGGGACAAGTGAAGGTCATGGGTGGCTATAACGTAACGGGAGCCTGCCTCCTGTTGAATCAGACCCCTGGTCTATCTGGACCATCTCCTCTGATAACCAGACCCCTGGGTCCACCTCGCTCTGCATTTTCAACAGTCTCTCCAGTTTCAGGAAAAAGAGAGGGGCTTTCCCAGTGCTACAGGGAGATGGCCAGGAACTGAACCTGGGAACTTTTGCAGGCAAATTTCCTGCTCTAGCCCTGAAGGACAGGACCAGCCCTTCCCTCTTTCCTCACTGATTTCATACAAGCCGTTTTCTTGAGACGCCATTCATTCATTCATTCTCTCAGTGATTGCAGAGTATCCCAGTGATGCAACTTCCAAAACCACGGCACCGCTTTCGCCTTCCTTTTTAAATACTTGGTTTGCTCTGATTTTCTCTGACTTCAAATGTAATTGCAGCTGCCAGCCTGCCCAGTGCAGACTTGCAAAGCACTTTCAGTGCAGCGCACAATTCTAGGACGTTGGTCGTGTAATAGGTGAAGTCCTGCTTTTTTCTGTACAGAGTTTCCTGGGTTCATTACCATGTAACGCTACGCAACCCATAGCTCCATTTTGCCTTCCGCTCCTCCTTTGTGATCTCATCTCCTTTTAAAAGTGTGTGTGCGATTAATACTTTTTAAATTCATTTCCCCTACACCCTGTTACGGTAAAATCTGGGTGCGGGGCTACTCTGCCACCCAGCTCGTCGGACTAGGTCCGCGGAAGAAAATGAGCTCAGCCGGAGACAGGAGCAAACTGGAGAAGATCCAAGTTTATTGCGCAACAGGTTCAAGACGAGATTGAACAGCGAGAAAGGGGTGACATGAACTTTTGAAATTTCCCTCCATGTCCCAGAATACAGTGCAAAATACATCCCAGTTACATCATGAATACATTAAGAAGAGGTTGGGTTACACAGATTACATCATGAATACATTAAGAAGAGGTTGGGTTACACAGATTACATCATGAATACATTAAGAAAAGGTTGGGTGGGTCACACAGGATTAACATATGGAGGAGGGAGGGGGGAATATGCAGAGCTGGAGATATGCGCAGACAAGCACATCCTGAGTACCTGATGAGAAGACAATGGTCCATGTATGCATGGTCTGCCACCTGGCCTTGCCAGGAGGAAAGGCTTGGCAGAGTGATTTGACAGGATTAGGGTCTTGACACCTTGCTTGAGGGATTATGGAGGACAGGGGTGTCGGAGCCAGCCATCACAAATGGCGCAGTTTAGCGTAAAATAAAGACACAGAGAGCCAGCAATATTTTCATGGATGGAGGGCAGCTCCTTTCGAACTTCTTCTCTCCTCTCCAGTAACTTTTATTATCCTTTGTTCTCTTCTCCCGCATGGCCGTTTGCCAATGTCTCACATTACCTACATCCGGTCATGGCTTAAACCCACCCATCGCCAAATAGGGTCATCACTGCCCAGAGGAAACACAACTCCATTTAAGGTCAATACATTCCAATACATTGTAAAGCTCAGAGTGCTGGTCAGCCGAGGTCAGGGGGCACCCTGCAATATTACAAGCCTTTGCCGTGGCTTTATGACTCCCACACAGGGGAGGTGTCATGGAGTCCTAAAGAAATTGAGCAAATTGGCACGTTGATTTTCTATGAATTTTATAGATTTTAGTCCCTTTTGACATTGACAATTGGAAATAAATGGATATATTGTAGCGAAGAAGAAGGTGAAGAAGACATGTCCCCCCCTTCCGTATCAACCCCCAAGCATAAGCGTGCTAATGAAAATTAAACTTCTTAAAATGGATGAACGAACAGCGGAGGGTTCTATGGCTGCCGAGAAGAAACAACTGAATAATTTGAGGTCTGTTTTGGCAACAGCTGTGGATGAGAAAGAAAGGAAACTGTGAATTAAATGGCAGGTTTCTGGAAGGCCAGGGAGCCTGAAAGGGTAAACTACAATTCCCAGGATTCTTTGGGGGAAACAATGTGCTTTAAATGTATGGTGTATACTCAGCCTGGGGACGCGGGTGGCACTGTGGGTTAAACCACTGAGCCTTGGGCTTGTCGATCAGAAGGTCGGCGGTTCGAATCCCCGTGACGGGGTGAGCTCCCATTGTTCGGTCCCAGCTCCTGCCAACCTAGCAGTTCGAAAGCACGTCAAAGTGCAAGTAGATAAATAGGTACTGCTCTGGCAGGAAGGTAAACGGCGTTTCCGTGCGCTGCTCTGGTTCGCCAGAAGTGGCTTAGTCATGCTGGCCACATGACCAATAAAGCGAGATGAGCGTCGCAACCCCAGAGTCGGCCACAACTGGACCTAATGGTCAGGGCTCCCTTTACCTTTACTATACTCAGCCAAGTATCATGTGGAAGCACAGTTTCATTTATACGAACAGCAAAGAGAGGAATGGCAATGCCTCAGAAATGCTATAGGGCTGCAGGTTCCTTCTAGACTGCAACTGTATTGAATCACTTATATACCAGCAAAACTGGTTGGCACACTTAAAATGAATTTGGCACTCTTGCACAACAAACCTACTTCCAGCGTAGCACTCACAACTGCCCACACAGAAATTTTGTGCTAAGAAAAGTGATGGGAAAATGCAAAGGGAAGTATGTGATCATGGGGTGCTATTCATTTCCACTCGCGAACCCCATTACTTTATAAAAACATATTGAAAGGATTTAACAATAAAAACATCAGCAACAAAAAAATTACATATATTAAATACAGATACAGAGGTTAAAATAAAAATATCCAAAACAAAATTATCTTCAAAAAAAACCCCAAACAGTGACCTCATATCAATCTCCATGCATTTTTGATTATTATTATTATTATTGCAAACAGATTGGGACAAATGCTTAATAATCAGATTCTCTGCAACAGCCCAGACAGTCTGGGAGAGAACCAAAGCCTCAGGCAGAAGTTTTCCCCAGCCTCTTTATCTTAACAATAACATTTGTACTGTGCTTTCAAGTGTTCAGAGCTCTTCATATGCACCCTGTCTGTAATCCTGACAACACGCCTAGAAGGTATATCAACATTATTAACCCCCATCTGTAATAGGGCCGAGACAGTTTAGATTGCCTAAGGCCAGCTAGTGAGACAAGGACAGGAGTGAGATTCAAAGTGGAGACTTCTCTTAACCAAGATTTATGACCCATCTTTGCATAACAAAGGTTTCCCCAAGGCGAGTAACAAGAATGCAAGGGAGAATATTGTGGATGTGGCCAGATGCTGTCTTCAATAAGATATAATTCTCAGGAATTCTCAGGCTGATGTGGTATGTACGCAACATTCATTTAAAGCAACCTCCCCAACAAGAATCCTGGGAGCTGTAGTTTGCGAAGGGTGCTGGGAACTGTAGTTTCTGAGGGGTTGAACTACAGTTCCCAAGATACTTTTCAGGGGAAGGAATGTGCGGCACCTGTAACAGTGCCAGTTCCTCAGACCGAAGAGGTCTAGTGCTGATATATTGGCCAAGGCAATCTTGAGAATCCAATTAATATTGATTTGAAAAAACAACAAGTGTTCTGATCGCAAAGCAATGGGGTTGGAAGCCCTGTCAAAGTTTTATTAGGCTATTCATCTGATTACACTGTAAACATAATAAGATAGTGATTATACTGTGTATTGCCATAATACCTGCAGAAAGTATCAAAATCTATCACCAGGAGCAGTGTAAATGTGATCATAGGTGACATAAAAATTGACTATGAACTGTCATGTTGTTGGTTCTCTAGTTAATATCAGATGGATTTAGATGCACCTGGTAAGTCAATAACCAGTACCCAAACCTCAGGAGAGCTTGTATGTTTTTCTTCCCTCCTGAGATTTGTTTTAAACTTCCTGGTTATGCATCAAACTTTCATCAGCTTCCCCTTGGATTGCAGCAAGGTGTATCTGGGCAATAGGCGGCTACCCTTGAGGAAACACTTAGTTCAGAGTTCAGCCCAGATACACCTCCAGATCAGTTTTGTTGCATGATCCAAGCATCTTTCATTTTAATTTGAGGCACACCTTCTGCATGTCAGCCCTCATGCATTGCTGGCATGAGAAATCATGCTTTCACTAGTTTGTTAGACAGCAGGTAGGGGAAAAGGCGACATGAACCTGCCTGTCCTTTACATTCATGATTAGATGCCTTGCTCCACCTGATGCCACCAGTAGAAGCACAGCAGAGGAAGATGTGGTGCAGAGCCTTTTTGGTGGTCGCACCCCAACTCTGGAACATCTTCCCTTTTAATGAAGTATTTCAGGCAGGGACGTACAACTTTCTTATTCTGCCTGAATTTCGAAAGGCTTCAAAACCCATTCCTGTGCACTGCATCACTATTTAATTATTTTTTTAAAAAAATAAAGCAACACAAAATGATAAAAACCAAAACAATCCCATCTTCTTTCTTTAAGAACATGGCAAACTCAAACAAAACCAGACTGGCTGTCCATTTAGTCCTGTATTGCACATCTCCGAGGTTGGGAACCTTAGTGTCATGGACTGGCTGGGTGCTGAGGAGTGGAGGGAGGCACCAGCTGAGGAACCCCCAAAGGAAGAAAGCTCAGGGCTAGGGGATTGGTGGTGGGATGATAGCGAGCGGTCAGAGGGAGAAGGAGGAGCAGACTGGGAGAAGGAGAGGCAACAGAACTTTGCTTTATGATAAGAACAGAAATCGTGCTCTGGCGGTGCGGCGGCAGCAGGAGGCTCCCTTAGCTAAAGTGGTGCTTCAGGTTAAGAACAGTTTCAGGTTAAGAACGGACCTCTAGAACGAATTAAGTACTTAACCCGAGGTGCCACTGTAGTTAACTTCCCTGACCCCTTGTGAGTTGTTGCTGACCTGTTCCCAACTCCTACAGCCCTTCCACACCTCTCTATCAGGCCCTTCACAAGCTCCTCCTCTCAATGGACCTGCTCTCCACCCTCCTGGATGGCTTTTACCAGACTGGAACCTGTCCTTAAACTGCGATAATCCCTCTTGCTTGCCTGCACAGGAGACGGAGAGATTCGTGGGCTGTATGTCTGTATGCAAAAACCTCAAACTGTTACTGTTCAAAGTCAAGAGTCGCACCTGCTCCTCTGTGCACTTTAGCCCCTGCCTGCCGCTGACAAGTGCCCCTTACTGAAAGGTTTCCCATAATGCAAACCTTGAGCTAAACAATGATCCCCCCTCCCCCGGGCTGTGTACAAACACTATACTTTTAATGCACTTTCAAAGTGCATGTTCTCCTTCCCAGAATTCTGGGCACTGCTGTCTGTTACGTGTTGCTGGGAATTGTGACTCTTGAGGGTAAACGACAGTGCCCAGAATTATTTGTGGCAGATCAGCTCCCTTGCATATACGGAGATCTTCCCTATCTTCTGATACCTGGTACCTTTAATTAGAAACCTGGTATGTGGCAAATGACCCCAAGACGTTTTGCAGGTAAACCACGTGCTTTACTGCTGAGCCACATCCCCATCCCCTTCTGTGGTCCTGCCCTCTTCCAGGCCACAGAGTACAGGTGGCATTTCATTCAAACCTTCCTGCGTATAACCAATCAGAGCTCCAGAGCCCTGCTTTATACTGCACAAGTTTCTGTTTCTCCAGATGCAGAGAGATGGTTTTGCAATCTAAACAGGTTCCTCCCTCTCTCTGAGCTGTTATCTCAGAGAACACTTCAGCCAGTGCTGCCACAAAGGCAGATAAGAATGTTTTATGGCCCTTTAGCCTTACAAGAAATCATAAGCGAAAACAAGACTGATGGGCAGCGCAGAGGGGTGATCAAGCGCTGTGTCATTGTGCAAAGTGGGGAGGCTGGAGCAATTACGAGCTCCTGTTACCAGAACTAGGAAAGCTGCTTTCGGTCTCCAAGCAAAAGGAAAAGAAGGCTGCTTCCCTTTGCTCGGTGCTAACCTTGCCAACTGTAAATGCAAAATCACCAGCAGGAACAGGACCATACAAATATTAATTCGTTTCCTTATGCAAACCTCAAGGGGACGCAATGTACAGATTGCCCTCGACAGATCGCCCTTTCCAGAATGGCCAAGGACAAAAAGCCCTTGCAATCGGAGCAAAAGGTTTCTGCATTTAAAACACATGGCTCCCCTCCCCAAAAGAATTCCGGGAACTATAGCTTTTAAAGGCTACTGGGAACTGTAGCTCTATTGCGACACTGTACCTGTAAAGGGCATTCAAACCACTTTCTTGCCCTCAAAAGAATTCTGGGCATTGTAGTTTTCCCCTCACAGAGTTACAGTTTCCAGCAACCCTTAACGAACTACAGGGCCCAGAATTCTTTGGGGTGGGGAATGGGCTTTAAAGGTAGAGTGGGTTGCACAGCCTGTGATGGGCAAATGACAATTTCCAAGCATGTATTATGTGGATGTGACTACAAGAACATCTGACTCCTAACCATACCGACTCAGAAGTAAGTCCCATTGAGTTTAATGAGACTTCCAGGTATATGCACACAAGACTGCAACTTGATTACTGCAGTACTGAAGACCCACAAATCCAATCAGGGAGGGGCAATTAATCCTTTCACTCATGTTATTTTTCCACTCCATCTCTCCTCCACCTATGAAATATTCACTTGTGGGGCAAATAGCAACTTCACAGGGGAGGTTTTGCTGGGAAGTTGGCTGACCTCCCAGCAGCCAGGTTCCAACTGAGATCCACCCCCACACCCGCTGCGTTTACCACTAAATATGGCAAGAGATCCAACCACAAATCTCTAACTATTACTGGTTCACTTTAAAGCCATGAAGCCACTGGGTGACTTTGGGCCAGTCACAGCCTCTCAGCCTAGCCTTCCTCAGCTCTGGCCTTGCCAACAGCATCCTGCCAGGCCTCCTCTGCCCCTTCAAGATTGGGGGGAGGCTGAGCCCCGCTCCAGTGGACATTGGGGGGGGGGGCTGTAGAGGCCTCACCCCCATGGAGTTGGCGTGCCTACCCAGAAAGCAATGTGGCTTTCAGGCTGGAAAGGTTTTCCTGCCCTCACTCTGCAATCTGAAAGAAAAGCCTTCAGGCCGTCTCCTTGGCGAAGGTGTTGCTAGGTCAAGGTGCAGGCCTCTAACACAGGTTTACCTATATGTATACGTAGGTGCCTCTGGGAAATCAAGATGTTTTAGCTGAGATCTCAACAGCACTGCACTTCACAGGGTGCTGAGCTGTGAGTTGCAAACAGCTGCTCTCTCTCGCTTTCAGTTTTACACACATAGACAGACTCCTACCAATTATTCTGGACTAGGAGAAAGAGCTCTTCTCATCCAAAAAAGGAAGGCTGTGTCCAGTTACTGTAACCATGTGTTGATGTGGCATGATACTGCGAATTTCCCCCCGTTTTCCCATCGACCAGCCACAAATCCCACTGCTAACGCAACTCAGGGAATTGCTCCCCCCCCCTTCTCTCTGGCAAACAATATTTGTTTTATTTAGACAAGGTTTTTATTTAGTTTAAAGTGGTTTTAGGACACTCTTCTGGGCAAATGCGCACCCAAAGCTGTATACGTTACAAAAGAAAAAACAAAACCCAGCAACACAAAAATACAAAACTGCCACTCCACAATAGCTATCCCTCATCCAGACAAGAAAAAGGTATTACAAGAGCTGAAGCTGAAGAGTTTGGCCTGAGGAGAGTAAAGGAGGCTGGATTTTGGTCTCTGAACCTGAGATTTCCCACGCCTGTTGTGGAGCATTTCTCCTCTCATGAACATGCTCCCATTACCACCTTTCGGGAGGGCGAGTTATATCGATTGGCTCACGTCACGCCTCTGACTCTGCGGCAATATGAGATATTGGCTTATAAAACACCATCTCCTCATGAATCTTTCATTGGCTAGCGTGATCCGAGAAGCCAGCAGCAGCCATCACTCCACACTGGCTCTCTGCGATGATGCCACTGCAGAGACCTCCTTTATTGGATCAGAGCTATTAATCTGCTTACAACAATACACACCCGGAGAGCCTTATCAAATTCCCTCCTCCCAGGTACAGCCGGCTTACACAAGAGTCATGTGCTCCTTTGGTGAGGACACCGCGGCATTACTCTCCAGTGTAGTAAACTGAAATCATTTCCAATTAGGCACATGACTTGCAATTCCAAGATGAAACACTGTCATCCCCGCTTACGGCATGCTAACCCTTTTACAGAAAGGCTAGGCACAGAAAAACAAGGAGGTTCTAAGAATTAACATTTCCAGTTAATTCCCAAGTAAAATATAAAGTAGGATTTATCAGAAGAGGGAAGGGGGAAGAGAATACCAAGGTAGAAATCCAGAGAGCTGGATTGCAAACAATGCTGCAGTGTTTTCCTTATGAAACTCAATTTATATGGTCTTTCACCCTGGGTCTGGCTTCGACTGGCTGGCTAAACCAGGTGTGCGTAGCAGACAGGTCTCAAACCCTCAGAGGGTGACGGACTTCCCCTGAATGTGAAGATAGGCTCTGGTGGATGAGACCATCAGTGGTCAAAGAAGGCGTTTTCTGCACATGCTGTAGAGGGACTTGAGGGGCAGATGGGGCTCATCAACCTGGGAAGACAACCCATCTAGGAGAAGGAAAACAATGATCCTAACCTTCTGCTGTCTTGAGAGATATCTCCGGAAAAAGAAAACACTAAGGAGTAAACCCTACACAAATCCAGAGGGGAGTCCCTAAGATGGTTGGATGGTGCCCTGTATGCCTCCTTCCAGCAACTCCTACAGGGAAGCGAGTGCCAAACATATGGCTCTGCTTTCCTTTGGACCACATCAGCGGGCCCAAGAGAAAGGTCTTGCCATCTGGGCAACCCAAGACCTCCATACACGCTGCCCAGGCTTGCACTCCAGTGAGGTCACTCTGATGCTGCTAATGCAATGGCTTTACTTCATGCCTGTTTCCTGCTTGGCAGGGGGTTGGACTTGATGGCCCTTGTGGTCTCTTCCAACTCTATGATTCTATGATTCTATGCCTGTCATGGGAAACACGGGTGGGAGAGTGCTTCTGTGCCCATCTGCCTGCTTGCAATCCGGTTGGCCGCTGTGAGAACAGGATGCCAGACTGGACGACTTTCTGCCCTAATATTTCTAAACCACCTTTTCACTAAAATAATGGTTGGGGAAATGAAGTTCATGTTTCAAAGGCTTGCCTGAGTAACACATTTTTCAGAAGGCATCTAAAAAGCCAGCAGGGACGATTACTTCCAAGCTTCCAGTGGCAGGGAGTTCCACAGGGCAGGGCTTGGCTACACTAAAAGCTCAGCCCCTCGTAAAGGCTTGGTAAAAGCTTATTGCCTGTGGGGCAGTGCTTTATAACTGCCTTGAAAGTTAGGGCCAGCATTCCTGTCCCATGAAGCCTGCAAAGCAACTGTGATTTTCTGTCACTCCTGAGTTTCTATTGCCGGTTATTGTCGGCTGATTGGAGCCTGATTACCTACAGCAGAGCAGGGCATTGTGGGACAAGGGCGACAGAAAGGTGTTATAAAAGGCCTTTGTTGAAACCAGTGGTTTCACTTCCACTGGTTTATTAATAAGTTAATCACTGGTGTGTGGGTGGCGTGAGAAAGGGGAATTGGTTTTTGTTTAGGAAAGCAGGAATAACACGGTGCTGCTTTCAGTTTACAAAGTGATCGACTTGCTATCTCCCAATCCAGGTCAAAATATTACAGGCAAACACTGGCTTTAGGGCAGCCTGGTGGATGAAACACAGTCTGTTAGGCCTAATGGGCCTTCTCATCTTTCCACAGCAAATAGCTGGAGGTGTTAAACCCTGTTTATGGGCTGGTGGTGTAAATGAGTTTCCAGCAAGGATCAAATTACCACCCTGTATTTCTCAAATTTTCTTATGCCTTGTTTGAAACACCAGATATTATATCCCTAGGCAGGAAACCCCCTTCATGGATCACTGCCTTGCCGTGGCGAAGGGGCTTGAAGAACTCAGAGAAGCTATGAACTACGCCGAGCAGGGCACCCAAGATGAACAGGTCATAGTGGAGAGTTTTGACCAAACGTGATCCACCTGGAGTAGGAATCGGCAAGCCACTCCAGTATCCCTGCCAAGAAAACTCCATGGACAAAGACAACAGGCATATAAAAGTTATGACACTGGAAGATGAGCCCCTCAGGTCGGAAGGTGTCCAACATGCTACTGGGGAAGAGCGGAGGACAAGTACAAGTAGATCCAGAGCTGATGAAGCGGCTGGGCCAAAGCCGAAAGGACGCTCAGTTGTGGATATGCATGGAAGCAAAAGGAAAGTCCAATGCTGTAAAGAAAAATATTGCATAGGAACCTGGAATGTAAGAACCATGAACCTGGGTAAGTTGGATGTGGTCAAAAATGAGATGGCAAGAATAAATATTGACATCCTGGGCATCAGTGAGCTAAAATGGACGGGAATGGGCGAATTCAGTTCGGATGACTACCATATCTACTACTGTGGGCAAGAAACCCGTAAGAGAAATGGAGTGGCCCTCATAGTCAACAAAAGAGTGGCGAAAGCTGTACTGGGATGCAGTCTCAAAAATGATAGAATGATCTCGATACGAATCCAAGGCAGACCTTTTAACATCACAGTAATCCAAGTTTATGCACCAACTACTGGTGCTGAAGAAACTGAAATTGACCAGTTCTATGAAGACTTACAAAACCTTATCGAAGTGACACCAAAGAAGGATGTTCTGCTCATTATAGGGGATTGGAATGCTAAAGTAGGGAATCAAGAGATAAAAGGAACAACTGGCAAGTTTGGCCTTGGAGATCAAAACGAAGCAGGGCAAAGGCTAATAGAGTTCTGTCAAGAGAACAAGCTGGTCATCACAAACACGCTTTTCCAACAACACAAGAGACGACTCTACACATGGACATCCCCAGACGGGCAACATCGAAATCAGATTGATTATATTCTCTGCAGCCAAAGATGGAGAAGCTCTATACAGTCAGCAAAAACAAGACCTGGAGCTGACTGTGGCTCAGATCATCAGCTCCTTATAGCAAAATTCAAGCTTAAACTGAAGAAAGTAGGAAAAACCACTGGACAGGTAAGATACAATCTAAACCAAATCCCTTATGAATACACAGTGGAAGTGAGGAACAGGTTTAAGGATTTAGATTTGCTGGACAGAGTGCCTGAAGAACTATGGATGGAGGCTCGCAACATTATACAGGAGGCAGCAACTAAAACCATCCCAATGAAAAAGAAATGCAAGAAAGCAAAGTGGCTGTCCAACGAGGCCTTACAAATAGCGGAGGAGAGAAGGCAAGCAAAATGCGAGGGAGATAGTGAAAGATACAGGAAATTGAATGCAGATTTCCAAAGAACAGCAAGGAGAGACAAGAAGGCCTTCTTAAACGAGCAATGCAAAGAAATAGAGGAAAGCAACAGAATGGGAAGAACCAGAGATCTGTTCAAGAAAATTGGAAATATGAAAGGAACATTTCGTACAAAGATTACCATAATAAAGGACAAAAGTGGTAAAGATCTAACTGAAGCAGAAGACATCAAGAAGAGGTGGCAAGAATACACAGAGGAATTATACCAGAAAGATATGGATGTCTCGTACACCCCAGGTAGTGTGGTTGCTGACCTTGAGCCAGACATCCTGGAGAGTGAAGTCAAATGGGCCTTAGAAAGCACTGCAAATAACAAGGCCAGTGGAAGTGATGGTATTCCAGCTGAACTGTTTAAAATTTTAAAAGATGATGCTGTTAAGGTGCTACACTCAATATGCCAGCAAGTTTGGAAAACTCAGCAGTGGCCAGAGGATTGGAGAAGATCAGTCTACATCCCAATCCCAAAGAAAGGCAGTGCCAAAGAATGCTCCAACTACCGCACAATTTCACTCATTTCACATGCTAGCAAGGTTATGCTTAAAATTCTACAAGGAAGGCTCAAGCAGGATGTGGACCGAGAACTCCCAGAAGTGCAAGCTGGATTTAGAAGAGGCAGAGGAACCAGAGACCAAATTGCAAACAGGCACTGGATTATGGAGAAAGCTAGAGAGTTCCAGAAAGACATCTACTTCTGCTTCATTGACTATGCAAAAGCCTTTGACTGTGTCGACCACAGCAAACTATGGCAAGTTCTTAAAGAAATGGGAGTGCCTGATCACCTCATCTGTCTCCTGCGAAATCTCTATGTGGGACAAGAAGCTACAGTTAGAACTGGATATGGAACAACTGATTGGTTCCAAATTGGGAAAGGAGTACGGCAAGGCTGTATATTGTCTCCCTGCTTATTTAACTTATATGCGGAATTCATCATGCGAAAGGCTGGGCTGGATGAATCCCAAGCCGGAATTAAGATTGCCGGAAGAAATATCAACAACCTCAGATATGCAGATGACACAACCTTGATGGCAGAAAGTGAAGAGGAATTAAAGAACCTTTTAATGAGGGTGAAAGAGGAGAGCGCAAAATATGGTCTGAAGCTCAACATCAAAAAAACGAAGATCATGGCCACTGGGCCCATCACCTCCTGGCAAATAGATGGGGAAGAAATGGAGGCAGTGAGAGATTTTACTTTCTTGGGCTCCATGATCAGTGCAGATGGTGACAGCAGTCACGAAATTAAAAGACGCCTGCTCCTTGGGAGAAAGGCGATGGCAAGCCTAGACAACATCTTAAAAAGCAGAGACATCACCTTGCCAACAAAGGTCCGTATAGTAAAAGCCATGGTTTTCCCAGTAGTGATGTATGGAAGTGAGAGCTGGACCATAAAGAAGGCTGATCGCCGAAGAATTGATGCTTTTGAATTATGGTGCTGGAGGAGACTCTTGAGAGTCCCATGGACTGCAAGAAGATCAAACCTCTCCATTCTGAAGGAAATCAGCCCTGAGTGCTCACTGGAAGGACAGATCGTGAAGCTGAGGCTCCAATACTTTGGCCACCTCATGAGAAGAGAGGACTCCCTGGAAAAGACCCTGATGTTGGGAAAGATGGAGGGCACAAGGAGAAGGGGACGACAGAGAATGAGATGGTTGGATGGTGTTCTTGAAGCTACTAGCATGAGTTTGATCAAACTGCGGGAGGCAGTGGAGGACAGAAGTGCCTGGCGTGCTCTGGTCCATGGGGTCACGAAGAGTCGGACACGACTAAACGACTAAACAACAACAAGGCAGGAAACAGCCCTTATCACAAGATGTTTAGGAAACAACAGAGGCATTTAACAGATTGCCATGCATATCTTACACCTGTTGATGCAGACTTCACTAACTTGGTGCCCTCCATAAATTTTGGACTACAATTCCCATCATCCCCAGCTGGCACGGCTGCTGGTCAGGGACAATGGGTGTGTGGAGTCAAGCAACCCTAATTAAGGTATCTATTAAGATCACGGTAATAAGTATTAGGATATGGCTGTTTCAAGATTGAACAGTGATAAGAAATCATGTTTACTTACTCAAGGGGGATCTAGGCTCCTTACTATACTGTACAGACATACCTGTTGCCATCAAGCAGGCCTGAATGTTTTCCTCCACCTGCTGCCTTTAGCATGGGGGGGAAATTGCAAAAGGAGGAGGAGGATAGGTTTGGGGAGAAATCCCATGTCAGTGGGGTGAGACGGGCATTGTGTGAAGGGAGAGGTTTGTTTGGACAGATGGGTGCAAAAGAAATAAGAAACGGGGAGTTTGCTTTATCTGCAGAAGATACAAGCTCAACCCCCAACACCTCTAATTGTAGATACAGTGGTACCTCGGGTTAAGTACTTAATTTGTTCCAGAGGTCTGTACTTAACCTGAAACTGTTCGTAACCTGAAGCACCACTTTAGCTAATGGGGCCTCCCGCTGCTGCTGCGCCGCTGGAGCAGGATTTCTGTTCTCATCCTGAAGCAAAGTTCTTAACCTGAAGCACTATTTCTGGGTTAGCAGAGTTTGCAACCTGAAGCGTATGTAACCTTAAGCGTATGTAACCCAAGGTACCACTGTAAAAGGATTAAAGCATAGGTGATGGGAAAGACCCCTACCTGAGACCCTGTTTCTGCTGGTCTTAGAAGACAATGTTGAGACAGCTGGTGTCAAGCGGCGATGTTCAGCTGACAGCAGAAGTCAAGCTGTTAAGCCAAAGGCTGCATGGGAAAGTTGGCTGCCCAACCTCAACAGCCTTCTGCCCCCAGATAGCAGGAACAAGAGAGCTCCAAATAAGGTGGTGGCTCCATTCATGCCTTGTTGCCAGGATATGGCTTGCACCCTAAGTTATAAGTCCAACTTATACTGTTTGCAATTTCTTCTTTTTTTTAAGGCAACCCATGAAATTCAAGCTTGTATTGGCTTCCCCACCACCATCAATAGGGAGTTTTTCAGGGTTCTCGTTGTTTTCTTTAAAGGGATGGGACCAAGAGGGAGAAGGGCGTAGATCTGAGGTGGAAAAGGAAGGGACAGGACAAGGGACCCACAGATACGCTGTACGCAAGGTTCCCCAGGAAAATATTCCCTGCCTGAAAGCCCGGAGAGCTGCTGCCAGCCAGTGTGGACATTCCTGGGCTAGATGGACCAGTGGTCTGACTCAGTAGATTAGCAAACACAGTAGAACCAGTCATTTGCATCCCTGGCTGGAAACTGGTTGTTCAGCAAATCATATATGCTTTTACCAAGCCAGGGAATTTATGCGGGACAGACTCCCTTGTGAGGTTGTGGACTCTCCTTCATTGGAGGTTTTTAAGGAGGTTTTGAATAGCCATCTGTCGCGGATGTTTTGGCAGAGATTCCTGCAACACAAGGGGTCGGAATAGATGACTCTTGGGATTCCCTTCCAACTCTACAATTCTATTATGCTGATCCCTAGGAAACTGATTATATACTTCCTGAGAACGTAAGTCCATGAGTACATGAGTCCAAATCTTAATAGAACTTGTCTAGCATGTCATAAAGTGTCCTTCCTCCCCCCCCCAAAAAAAAATATAAAACATAAAGGAAGTTGTAAATGGGGGGAATGCTTAAAAACCAGCTTTTATTTGCCTTGGTCAGGAAAGGGCGAATGTCAAGAACCCATGTCAGATTTTATAAAGGTCAAATACTTGCTCTGTTTTACATGGAAACTTGGTTGCCTCGCTTCAAAAGGAGCTAGAAAAGGTTCAGAAAATGGCAACCAAAATGATGAAAGAGCTGGAGCAGCACTCCTATTAATAATAGTTATAGTGTTTGGGGCTTTTTAGTTTAGAAAAAAGACTAATAAGGGAGGATATAGATGGAGAAATTTGGTAGGAAGAAGGTTTTCTCCATCTCCCATAATAATACAACTGGGAGTTATCCCATTAAGCTGAACATTGGGAGATGGAGGAAGGACCAAAGAGGTATAGTGCTGTACTTCTTTACACAACATAGTTAAACTATGGAATTTGCTGCCACAAGATCAACTTGGATGGCTTTAAAGGGTTAGACAAGTTCATGGAGGACAAGGCAACCCCTGCTGTTTTAATAGGATGATAAACCCTTTAAGGACAACTTTGCTGGGAAAGCAGCATAGAAAATGAAATAAAATGAAATAAATTAATGAATGCCTATATAACTTTACCTCTGAGTATGAGTTGCTGGAGAGCATGGGTGGGAGAGTGCTGTTGCATTCATGTTCTACTTCTGGGTTTCCCATAACCATCTGCCGGGCTACTGTGAGAACAGACTTGGGCTAGTTAGCTCTTTGGCCTGATACGACAAAGCCCTTCTTATGTTCTGCTATAGAAATTACATTCTATAATTAACATTCAGTGTATCAGGTTTCTGTTTTCATTGCTAATATGTAGCTGCCTAATGGTATCTTCCAAAAAAGATGTACGTATGGGCACGCGTCATAGGCGCCGACTCCATGGGGCTTGAGGGGGCCCGAGCCCCCTCAAAAATTCGTTTAGGGGGGCTCTGCCCCCCCAATAATCTCCGGCGCCCCTCCAGCAGAGCGCCATCGCCACCCCTCCCCCAGCCCCAAATGCACAAGGTCGGGCTGCATGCCTCCTGCCCTCCCTCCCGAGCAAAAGCTCCACCCAATTTCCGCTCCGGAGCTGATTAATAGGCGCAGCACGCTCTCCCCTATTCGCTCACGAGGAGGCGGCGCCACTTTATTTGCATATTCATGAGCTTATTTATTATTCATGAGCTTTCCCGCCCCGCCCCCCAATATTTTTTATAAGTCCGCGTCCCTGGCACGCGTATGAAGCTGCCCTGTACTTAGACACGTCATTGGTCTACCTAGCTCAGCACAGTGTATTCTGACTTGCAGTGTCTCACTTTCTTCACAACAGGGCTTAAGATCAACTCTACAAGTCTATGATTCTATGACCTTTTGCTCCACAGGTGGCAGCTCTCTCTGTTGAAGAAGCAAGCCAGTGTTCAGATAATACCTCTTTGGTGGTCAATCAATAATGCAATGATAAATTCAATACCAAATGGTCTATTTAGCTACCATCTTCTCCAATGAACCCACACAGCTGCTGGTGCTTCCCCAGGAAGCCACATCATATTCCGAAAAGCATCATTCCAGTATGTTTGCTCCACATTTACTTGGAATATGTATTCATAGCCCAAGCAGACAAAAATACAAAATTCATATGATGCATGCAATTTACAGAGAAAAGAGAGTATTTTCTATGACTCACTATTTTTAGCAAGTTCCCATAAAGGGTCCAGTGTTAATGCTTGTTAATTATAGTTTCGGTTGTTGATAACCAAGAGGGAGCAGAACAAAAATAATGGAGTGTTTCTTTTTGCACAAATGCTTAGTCACCGCTTCTTTTCGCTATGTCACACACTGCTCTTTGTGTTTCCCTACCTACAGAAGCAGGAAACTTCAGAAGTCAACATGTCAAGAGTCATGCTCAAAAGACAGACAATTTGATGACCTCAGCATCTCTCTTGTACCACGAGTCACATGGATTCGTGGTCATGATTGGAGGGAAAGTTCTAAGTGTGGAAAACATTGTTTCTACCAATCATCTTAATAAAGGCTTTCTTCTTTTCTGTAAAACAGACACGAATGTTTCTTTGGAAGGGGCAAAATTAGAAATTTGTTGGAAGCTGATTAATAGTGGCAAAAAATGAGTAACCATGCTTTTTTGTGTATGGTTCACAGGGGGTAACCAGATGGGTGCAATGTAATATACACCAGCCAAATTCACTCAACTTAAAATTCAAGTCATAGCCTTGGATTTTATAGTATGTTGAAGTTTGTAGCACAGAGGGCTACTGAGGAATGGGAGGGGGGTTCTCAAAATCAGAAAGCCTCTTCATGATTTTCTACAGTTCCTTCACCTCCACCCATTTCATAGAGATCCTTCCCAGGGCATTTTCAAGGGGTGCAGGTAATAGAGGGAGGAACTGGGAAACTTTCCTTCCATGCACTTATCTTTGGATCCAACCCACAGAGCCTTTAGCACATTACTGCAGCGCACAATACGTGTCCCTAAAAATATTAATGGTCTGCATTCCCGAACACTCATAAAACCTTTCTTAAAATGATTTGCATTCTTCTCACTGATGGTTGATGAGGAAGCTGATAGCCACTTCCTCAATCTGAAGCAGAGATGGAAAACCTGTGGCTTTCCAGATATTGTTGGACTACAGTTCCCATCATCCCTGAGCATTGGCCATGTTGACTAGGGTAGACTGGGGGGTGGAATCCTGAATCATCCAGAAATCCACACGATCTTCTTCCCTGTGTAAAGATTTGAGTTCAGCAATAGATGCAGCAGAACCTTAAGACTGTGAACCTGAATGATCAGGAGACATCAAACCCACCCATCCCCTCTCAGAGTCTAGTTTCTCCACTCTCTCAAAGCCCAGGATGTATTAACCTGTCGCTGGCTTGTTCTTGCCTGGGGCTGACTTTAAACAGCCCATTAACATCAGATCCAAAGGGTTTGTCCAGATGGGTGTTTTTCACTTCATTCTACACTAAGTACAGCATGAGAATGTACACCACACACCACATCCAGTGATATGTGCCTAGTTACAACTCAGCTTCCCAGCATGTGAGAGATTGTACATTTATCCACAATTGATTCACACAAAACTCTTAAATATCTTCGACCTTTGGCCATTGTCCAGCATCTCCTCTATTATTCGGGCCAGTCCCATTTTCTTTAATTGTAAACCGTTTTAAGATAGGTAAAGATAGTCATCGCTACGCTTGGAAAATTTCTTGTGCAGAAGTCACCATGTACAACATGAACACATCCTAATATCTTGTCATATTGCCTATTGGGCAAGCCTTACCAAATGTGCATGTGTATCGAGCAATGGAAACTGTTTTGGTTTTTTGTTTTTAAAAAGTAAAACTTAATGTAAGAGTTTAGAGGAAGAAGAATGGACTGTAAAACAAATGCACTAAGATTAGCAGTAGGTAAAAGAGAGGCAAATTAGTGCACACAATGTTTTATAGCAAGGTGGTGAACCTGTGGCTCTCCAGATATTAGACTTCCACTCCCACCAGTCCGGTCAGTATGTCCAATGATCAGGGATGGTGGGAATTGTGGTCCAGCAATATCTGGAGGGTGACAGGTTCCCCATCCATTTTACAGCATTGCCTTCAATGATACATGATCATTTGCTGATGCATTTGTGCTGTGGCTTATGCAATTCTATTCACACACACCGGAATAAGTCCCATTGAAGTCAATGGGGCTTACGTTGAAGTAGATATTATAAAGCTGTAATCCTACATGAGCCTACTTAATGCTCAAAGCAAACAGCCTGGAGCATAGGGTGACTGGCAGCAGGTAGCTGGATGCATGAAACAAGGAGCAGGAATCCAATACAGAAGCTTTCTGAATAAGCAGGCTAGCGTAGAGTTCTGTAGGACTTGGGAGAACTCAGAAGGATTGCCAGCACTCCTCTGCCAAAGTGCAAAGCTCAACTAAACCCTTATATTCCCAGTCAGATTCAATAGCAGCCATTGTCTGGCCCTTAGGTGAACTTGCAATGAGTTAAAGAGGCAGTACTGTAGTTTAAACTGAAATCACATGTACATTTTGAAGTACTTTGATGATCGTTGAGGAATCTTTCCTCACTTCAGTTCATGTGGCCTTTAAAAACTTCAGCTTTCCCCTCTTTAAAGGTCATGACACTCCTCCAGCTACTGCAGAAGCCATTGTCCTCCCCTGCCCTCATTGCCTACACTGGATGTTTGCCCATGCTGCCCTATGAGTGTACTTGGATATAGTCCCATCATGACATGGCTGGTTACATTAATGCCTTTCTGTACTGATGGTCAGCCCCTCCCATTTCCCTTTGGGAAAACTGGGAAGCCTTGTTAATTTCACCAATTCAATTCTTCTTTCTTTTCGCTGTGGTGAAGCATCAATTTTAGCAGTGTTTCCTTTTCTTCTTTTTAACAGCTCCAGTGCAGATACAAATGCATGCCCTTTTAAAGTTACGAGGAAAACTCATACTGGTGAAATTGATAAGAATGATTTTGTGAAAGTACAACAACACATTCAGATTTTTTAAAAAAAGAAAACTGCTAATAAGACCCCAAGATTTCTACATTCTGAGTGATTGCAGTTTGGTTTCGGCCACTGTTGCACTGTCCCTCACCTTCTGTCACGTGAATAGCTACTGGAATAAAAACATTCTCAGTAGATTTCAGTAGACTCACATTTTGTCTAGAGTGGAAAAGAGCTGGCCTGCAAGATTCAAGTTAATGTTCAACTTCAGCTCCTGATATGAGCATGTGGAACTCCAGTTTTCTGCTCTTGGAAACTAAGAAATGAGAGACTCACGTGAAAACTCTCAGAGATCTTATCAGCACTGTCTTTTGTCACAAAATTGAGAAATAGGGACTAAAATTAGAAGAATCACGGGTGATCCAAATGTCCATTCTATTTATGTAGCCAGGAACAGGAAAGAGGCAATTACATCAACATAATAGCTCCTAGGACTTGGCAATCCCAGAATATTACATGTGGAAAAATGAAGCTTTTCCTTCTCCTCTTCCAAGCCCCTGGCCACAGACACATAAATAAAGGAACCAAAAGAAAATGTTCCCAAAACAACATTTCTTCTCGGAGGACCAAACCCTACTGCAGCTCTTGACAACAGAAAAGAATGAAGGTTGAACAGGTGTCTGAAGAGGGATTTGCTACACAGTATCATAGGGGCTGAATAGTGTCACACAATTTGTATGGGGCTTCATCACTAATTTGGTAACACTGGCAGTGCAATTCTATGCATTTCTTACTTAGTATTAAGTCCAATGGTACTCACGCCCTAGGACATACGTTAAGGAGTGCAGCCTTAATTCTTTGCCTACATGAATCAACAGTCTGTCTGGGTATAAAGCAGCCTCTGTTGGAGGAAATCCAAGGCTGCTGTCCCACTCACAGAACAACTTTTGATCTAACAGAGCCATTCACTAATGTTAAGCAGGAAGGCAATTTTCTCCATTTCCCCCTTCCCACTGCAGACCCTATACAAAACCTGTTCCAGACAGTTGAGGGATCCTCCAGATTATGTAGATAGCTGAAATCCATGAGAATCCTCCTCTCCTTTTCTGTTACCAGACACTTCTATTGGATCAAAAGCCATTCCATTAGTGGAACTACCACACTGGATTTCATCCTATGTCCTTAATATAGGGCACTTCTCTTTTATTATTACTGAATTACAAATCTCTTATATACCTATTTTACATATTATTACATAGCATTAGCGTTTTTTATTGACAAATAAAGGCCCCCACAAAGTGTCAAAAGCAAAATGAACAGCCCTTAACCAAGAAGCCTAGTTTTCAATTCATTTGTGGTTAATATGTAATATTTAAAGACATGGCGACAAACTTAGATTTATAGAGCTCAATATATCAAGCAAAATTAACAATCACATCCAAAGAAAGCAATTGGAAAAACTGGCAGCACTATTCCCCCCCTACTTCTAACTCTTTAAAAAATCAATCTTTTCAGAAATAATTTGTTACTTTTATAGTCTATCCTGGGAATAAAAGTAAGACATCGGAGCTCCATGTTTTGCACAATTGATTAACCAACCCCATACTGAAGGATCTAACTAGCTCTAAGACATCAACAGAGCAGGACACAGCCATAAAAAACGTAAATCTACGAACCTTTATTATTACTTCCTTCTTGTCTTTTACGCAAACGGACCTTCACTATCCCAATCACTTACATACAAATCCCATGTCCTATCCATTCCTTGAGGGCGTGGCAAGGCTGCCCAGATTCAATTGTCTCAAGTCACTATAGGTGACACAAAAATACACAAAAAATACTCCTTGTGAAATCAACAGCAAGGCTCACCACCAAGGCACCAAGCCATTCCGTTGGCTCCAAACAATGCTGGAAATGCTTGAGGGCTGAGCATGAACAGAACACTGGGGAAGCTGACAGTGAAAAATAACAGACAAATTGAATTTGTTTATTTATATAGTTCATGCCTTCAGTATCTATTAATAGCTCAATTTCTCTCTTGAATTTCACACATCTGTCTGAGCCACAGGCCACTTATATTTTACAGCTGCTTTTCTGAATGACAGAGATAGTAATGGAACTAAGATTCACTCTCATCAGATTCATCCTAGCTCTTTTCTCTATCAATTTTTCTTCCACTCTTCCTTTCCTAGGACCACTGCTCTTTCCCTTTTCCTGCAGTTTCATCATCCCTCTTTCCTAATCTTGCTTCATCTGACCCCAGGTCCTATGTTCCTCAGCTTTCATTTCGTTTCCTGCCTTCCTAAAGGTCCATTTCTCATGTCTTTTTACAGATGTATACTGATTTAAAATGTTGTAATAAATAATAAATTTTAATATTCTACTGGGATTCCATCTTAAACATTCATCACGTGGTACAACCAAATCTGTTATAATTTTTGAGTGTGTGCCACAATGACCATGCTTTTCCACCCATAGAGAATGCTGCCAGGGCTTAATTCAAGGCAAATCAGTCATAATAATAATAATAATAATAATAATAATAATTTATTATTTGTACCCCGCCCATCTGGCTGGGTTTCCCCAGCCACTCTGGGCGGCTTCCATAGAAACCAAAAAAACACTAAAATATCATACAGTAGTGTTGCTGTCTCTAACCATGGAGGCTGATCATAGCCACCATGATGGCTAAGAGAGTCACTCCATTCCCTTGATTATTTTGATTAACCTTCTCTGAACCCTTTCCAATTCTACCTTATCCTTTGGAAGGTGAGGCAACCGGAATTATACAGTGTCTTCCAAATGCGGTCACGGCACAGATATGTTTAAAGGCATGATATTGGCCCAGAACTTTTTGATTTTTGTATTGGTTTTTAATCACACATAATCATCCATTACAAATAAACCTAACACATAATACCAAAACTCATTCATATTAACATTTCTTTAGAAACACAGTATACTAAAAGATACTAAAAAACACATTAATCCAACATTCCACTGTATTTTGGGCAAAAAGAAGCGAAACTCTTTGACCCAGCATAAATAACTTCACTTTATACCTTTCAATAAATTAGAATGCAGTGCCTCATCCCAACCCAACTATATGAACCCGCTTTACTATTCCTCCCTGGGACTATTTAAAAAGAAACTTTAAAGTTGTCATGGAGAATACACCTAGCTATATATCTGTTATATAATACCCATCATGATGCTTATTATTGACATATGTAAGCCACCCTGGGACTCTTTATGGGCTGAAAAGCAGGACAAAAAAACCCCTCTAAATAAAACCAACAACATGAGGGACGTGTTCCTGGGCATGAGCAGAAACCCTAAAGGGTTTTAAGGGCCTATTTCTTTTCGTTCCCCTCTTGAGCGGCCTTTGCTTAAGGGGTGTCCCCCCCCTCCACAGCCCCCCCGCTCTCATGCGGCCTGGCGCGGTTGCCAGGCAACCTGCGGCCCCCAGCAGAGTAAACACCGCTAGGGCGCTAGGCAACAGGCGGGGCGAGACCGAATCTCGGTCGCTGCCCAACTGCCGCCTGCATGACATCACTCACCCTCCTTGGGCCGGTTTATAAATAGACGGCACTGCTGCGCGTGCGCGGGGGGCTTCCGCGGTCAACGATGAGTCATAGCGCAAGAGAAGGAAACAGGGCTTTACAGCCACGCCCCCTCGTGAGTCATCACCCGGCGGCGGGCCTGCCAGTTCTGAGGAGTGCGGATGGGCAAGGGGGCTCGTCGCTTGCCGTAGTGCTCAGAAAGCGCTCGGGCGCAAGCGACGGCGCTCTGAATCCTCTTTTCTCCTGTTCCGCGACGCGAATATTTCTTTGTTTCGAGTCGCCGCCCGCCCCTCTTGTCAAGGACGGAGAGGGGCCGACGCCGACCTCTTCCCGGAATGCCGGTGACGCGCTAAAGAGGGACGGGGAAAGCTTGGAATGTTCGCTGGCGTGCGGCGCCCTTAAAGGGACAGTGACCTTTTCCCTTCCGCTCTGGGTACCGAATGCAGAAGGAAGCGGCAGTCAGGAGCCTTTAAAGGAGACGACGTTCCCAATGAAGAGTTTCTTTTTTAAAGCGAAAAACGAAAGCAGCCTTGTTAAAATTTGTTAAATAACAGCAACAGGATATGACTACAGGTCTTGGGTCTGTTCAGTGCCTGGAGGAGAGACCTCCTGGGAGACAGTGTGGTGTAGTGGTTAGAGTGGTGGCCTAGGAGCTGAGAGAGAACAGAGTTCAAATTCCTACTAAGCCGTGAAACCCGGCGGTTGACCTTGGGTCGGCCACTGCCCCCTCATTTCTAACCCACCTCACAGGGGTGTTGCGAGGATGAAAAGAGGAGTGGGGATAATACTGGGCACCACCTTGAGTTCCTTGGGGAAACGGTGGGATAGAAATGTAATCATACAATACAGCCTTAATCTACAACAGATTATTGGCCTAATCTGAGCCTGGTTACAATGGACGCAAGTGGCTTGTGCATCTGACCAAAGGCCCCAGTTTAATTGCACATTCTCTTTCCAATAGTTGCCAGCCATATGCTTCTAGGAAACATGCAAGCCTGAGGTGAACAGCCTTCCTCTTTCATCTGCCCCCATTGTTTGGTAGCTGGATAAAAAAATACAGGGATACGCTGTCCTTGTGTGCCTGGTGTGGGAACCTGTGGCCCTCCAGATGTTGCTAGACTACAGTTCCCTGACCATTGGGCATGCCGAGAGAGATGTGGAGGCCAAAATATCTGGAAGTCCACAGATCCCCACACTCCCAGGCCTGTGCTCTACTTAGAAGCTCTTAAGCACCTTCCACCATAAGGTTGCAAATGCAGCAATCAAACTAGGATCTGAAACCATGGTTTGAAACTGTTTTGTACTCCACCCTTTGGGAATACTATGGTTTGATGTGAAACCCAAACCAACAAACCATGGCTTGGGGTGTTGCCTTGCCACCCTCAGAGGGGAAGGACTGTAGCTCAGTGGTCCAACATCTGTCTAGCATACAGAAGGTCTCAGATTCAGTCCTTGGTGTCTTCAGGTAGGACTCGGAAAAGCTTGTACCTGAAACCTTGGAGAGCTGCTGCCAATCAAAGTAGTTCGTACTGAACCAGATTCACCAATAGTCTGACAGCATATAAATAATTGTTAATGTGATAGTTTATGGGAGTTCTCAGGGAAGGCAGAAGGGGAAATGATAGGAACCATAGTTTGTCTGGAACACAAATTGTTGTTTGTAGTCTAAGGCTAGAATTCTATATCCACTTACTTGGGAGTAAGGTCCATTGAATTCTTTGGGACTTCTGAGTAGACTTGCGTAGGATTGTGCTGTAAACTACATTGGTTAGTGTTAACTTCTAAAAAACCTGTTACATTTTCTGATAACAGTGTTCTTCATACCAGTTGGAGGTAGCTGAACAGCCAGCCTAAGATCCATATTATGTGATCCCTTGCATTCTCATTTTATGAGGGTCATTTGAATTAAAATGGAATTTGTGTGCCTATCCCACACTGTAATACTGTGGTATGTGAGAGGAAAGCAATATTGTCCAACGTAGATGAAGTTGTAACCGTCATTCCGTAATAACTCAAAAACTCCACTGACATTGGGAATGATGCCAAGAATACATTGGTCATGCTGGATTGTGTGTGTAACCACTCAAGGGCTTGCTTATATCATATGGTTGAAATCAAATGTGTCACAGACGTTTGCAGTAGAGAATCCCATGGGGCACCTAAGTCCAGTGTTACTCTTGTGCAGCGGTTAGTGTGGTGGACATGGACCAGGAAGACACGGGATCAACTCCCTATTCAGCCATGAAGCTTACTGGACATCCTTAGGCCAGCCACTCCATATTGCTCAGCCTAATCTACCTCATAGGGTGGTTATGAGGACTGAGCATGAGGAAAATTACTCCCTAAAATCCTTGGAATAAAGATAGGATATAACCATAATAAATAAGCATGCCATGGCTTTGCTGCATATGAGTAGGAAACCCAAAGGCCTCTTGACTAGCCCAAACTGATGCTTTTCTGTTTATATGCTGCTGTTGAAAAACTTTGTTTCACACAGCATATAGTTAATTAACTGTGACCTTCCAGATGTTTTTGAGCTAGAGCTCCCATAATCCCTGACCATTGGTCATGCTGGCTGGGGATGATGGGAATTGGAACCCGACATCTCAAGAGCCACAGATTTCCCATCCCTGTTTTATGGGATTGGCTGCCACATTAAGAATAAGAATAATAAGTCACTGTTTTGCCATGGCAACTCAAAGTGACTTACAATATTTTAAGCAAAAAAACAAACACATTCATTAAAACCAGGCACACACATACACACAAAATAGGTTGAAACATCCCACTGGGGCAAAAATGTCATAGGTAGTTAAAAGCCAAAGGCCTGATTAACAGAATGCTTTTGCCTGGTGCCTGAAGGTGTGCAATGACCGTTCCACTGCCAGGTGAGCCTCCCCTCTTGTACTGGTCATAAGCTTAGAGAACTTTTAAAACTGGCTAGACAAATTCAGGGACAATTCTAGTTGTGATGACTCTGTGCAACATGTTCAGACGACAGGTCACTGAATACCAGATGCTGATGAGCAACAGAAGAAGAAGACACCACAACAACCACGTGTAATATTGACATTCCCGATTCTGGAAACTTAAGTGTTAAAAATACAATCAGAATTGTTTGTATTGCATCCATCTGTCACGGATGCTTTAGCTGAGATTGCTGCATTGCAGGGGGGGTTAGACTAGATGACCCTTGGGTCCCTTCCAACTCTACGATTCCATGATTCTATGATTAATTACTGTTTATATCCCGTTCTTCCTTCAGGGAATTCAGAGAGGCATATATGGTTTTTCCTCCCCACCCACCCTTCCATCATCACAACAACAACCCTGGAGGTAGGTTAGGCAGAGTAAGTTGGCTTGTCCAAAATCACATAGAGAACCTCATGATTGTGGGGCTTTGAACTCATGTCTTCCTGTTCCTAAGGATTCAACATTCTAACCACTACACCACACTGCCTCTTTCATAACTCAGTTATTTAAGAATAACTTCCTTATCACTAGTTTTGTAATTGAACATGACCTTTTCTTTTCTAAACATTGTGATTCCCCCTCCCCCCCGATTTTTTTTTTTAAATGCTGTTTTTGACATGTCTTTGTATTGTAAAGGAAGAGCCACTGGCTGTAAATTTCCACACACTAAAAAGCAGAAAATGATTTAAGTAGTTAGAGGAGCAAAGGATCACACAAAAATATTTAGAACTCATGTCAGTCTCACCAGTTTCGAACGACAGATGTTGTCCCTAATAGGTTATCTTTTGAGCAAAGGGCATCACTGTGAAATACAGCCCCTCACGCACTCGTAAGGTCGGGATGATGCGGTTGCTTCATATTTAGATCATGGGTAGTGGAGAATTATAGGGCGCATATTAGTCACCTATGCTATGATTTCATATTCCCACCTAATTTAGTAACAACAGTTGGTTACTTGGGGGGATGCCTGGGGGGCAAAGGAGATTTAGGTCATTAACTGAGGTTCTGGCTAAGGGAGCAGATGGAGAGGTTTGAAAGAGAGATGAGGAGTCAGGCTAAAAGAGAGAAGCTCAGCTTTCCCAGAGACCCAGGGCTGCTTCAGGTCTGGAACTGGCTCATCTCTCAACTTTCCCAGGTAATACTATATACATCCATGTAAACGTGTGTGTGTGTGTGTGTGTGTGAACAATGCTTGGGACTGTTAACGGTGAATATTGAATGTTGAACATCACAGATTACTTTTGCAAATGCCTGAAAATAGACATTTTCCCCCTGCCCCCCTTTCCTGAAATTAGCAAATGAACACTGATGGTCATGTTTAGATTGTAAAGCTATATTCACGAGGGTATCTCGCGTGCGTTTTGGAGGGGCATTCACGAGATTCATCTGGGGGTGTCACCCAGGACCTGTGAAGGTCAACAGTTTCCACATATCTGTTTGAAGTGGCTTAATTTGCTTTTGTTCAATGTTTCTTTGTGTCAGGGCATCAATCATTTTGCTGTGGGTGGGTGGGAATTTATGCTCTGGAGGGAGTTTCCAAATCAATGAGCTTTTTGGGGGTAACTAAATATCACTGAACATATGCATGCCGTTATTTCACCAATACCAAATAGACATACAGTGGTGCCTCACAAGACGAAATTACAGTGGTGCCCCGCAAGACGAACGCCTCGCGAGACGAAAAACTCGCAAAACGAAAGGTTTTTTCGTTTTCGAGTTGCCTCGCAAGACGAATTTCCCTATGGGCTTGCTTCGCAAAAAGAAGCTTGCCCCCCAAGCTCCGGGGACAGTGGGTCTTCCCCGCTGTCCCCGGACCTCTTTTGAAGCAAGGGGCGGCGGGGAGAAGCTATCTTCTCCCCGCAGCCCCTGGCTTCAAAAGAGGGGACAGAGCGGCGCTTCCCCTCTGTCCCCGGACGGTCTCCATAGGAACGCATTGATTGATTTTCAATGCATTCCTATGGGAAACTTGCGGAACGAATTACAGTGGTGCCTTGCAAGACGAAATTAATTCGTTCCGCAAGTTTTTTCTTCTTGCGAGTTTTTCTTCTTGCGAAGCACGGTTTCCCATAGGAATGCATTGAAAATCAATCAATGTGTTCCTATGGAGACCGTCCGGGGACAGAGGGGAAGCGCTGTGCTTCCCGCTGTCCCCGGACCTGGGGCTGCGGGGAGAAGATCGCTTCTCCCCGCCGCCCCTTGCTTCAAAAGAGGTCCAGGGACAGCGGGGAAGAAGCGCTGTGCTTCCCGCTGTCCCCGGACCTGGGGCTGCGGGGAGAAGATCGCTTCTCCCCGCCGCCCCTTGCTTCAAAAGAGGTCCAGGGACAGCGGGGAAGAAGCGCTGTGCTTCCCGCTGTCCCCGGACCTGGGGCTGCGGGGAGAAGATCGCTTCTCCCCGCCGCCCCTTGCTTCAAAAGAGGTCCGGGGACAGCGGGGAAGAAGCGCTGTCCCCGGAGCTTGCGGGGCAAGCTTCGTTTTGCGAAGCAAGCCCATAGGGAAATTCGTCTTGCGAGGCAACTCGAAAACAGAAAAACCTTTCGTTTTGCGAGTTTTTCGTCTCGCGAGGCGTTCGTCTTGCGGGGCACCACTGTAGGTGTGTGGGTTTTGCGTGTTGCAGGGGCAAGGAAACCCAAAATGCCCCTCACTTTCAGTGACAGCATCCTCGCTCTCTCTGCAGTGTTAAAAATTCCCGGGGCTCCAGGTGCGTTTTGTGACTTGGCATGGTCTAATTACGACCAATTTGAGATGTGTGGTCATGATCTATGGCAACCAAGACTTGTGAGGGAGAGAATGACCTTATTTTGCTTCAAGCCACTAATAATGAACATACCTTAAGTCATTTACGTTTGGCAGACATGACTATTCTTCTGAATCTGTCAGTAAGGGAGAATGCTACTCATTCAACATGTTACAGTCTGTTGTTTTAGATCTGACATATATGGACAAGTAAAATTGAAGCACAGCTTGGTGTGTGCGGAGGGGGAGCTTAGCTCTTTCCTTCCCAATGCCCTATTTAAAATTCCTCCCCCCCCCCAACTGCTGTTTGCATAGGGAAGGACACACCCTTTGGTGCCAATGGAGGACACCTTCCTGATGCAAACAGTAGGTGGGGAGATGAAGAGATTTTTAGGTGGGAACAGAGTGGTAGAGCCAGGTAGAAATCTCCCAATCTGATTCTGCTGATTTGATCCTGCCTGGCAACCCTCATGGCTATTACATTTAGAGAGGAACTTTTTTTTTCAGCTGAAGGGCCGCATTCCTTTCTTGTCAGCCTTCTGGGGGCCACATGCCAGTGGTGATTAGGGCTAGAAACAAAAGTAGGCGGAGCGGTGAATGTAAATCCTACTTTTGTGCAGGAGGCTAGTTCCTACATTTACAGTGGTACCTCGGGTTAAGAACTTAATTTTTTCCGGAGGTCCGTTCTTAACCTGAAACTGTTCTTAACCTGAGGTACCACTTTAGCTAATGGGGCTTCCCGCTGCCGCTGAACGATTTCTGTTCTCATCCTGAAGCAAAGTTCTTAACCTGAGGTACTATTTATGGGTTAGCAGAGTCTGTAACCTGAAGAGTCTGTAACCCGAGGTACCACTGTGCTCACACACCCATCTCTGTATGTAGAAAATATGTACTTGCTTACCACCGCCAACAACAACATGACATGTTTATCTGTGTGTTTGTGAAGGGAACTATTGGTCTGAAAAGGTCTTTGCCTTAAAAGTATGGACACTTTATTTATGTTCGGTATTGCCATGGACATTGGGGGGAAAGAGAGGGGAGAGAGGGAGGGAGGGAAAGGGATGCAGGAGATGGGATAATGATCTTTTCATTCTGTTGCATAGTGTCTGTGCAGGGTTTTTGTGTCAGCGTCTCATGTGTAGGTCCTTTATTTATATAGTTATTTATTTTTATTGGCATTGTGAAAGGGTTGCCGTATTTCAAAAAGTGAAAATCCAGACACCAAAGTTGTTGAGCTTTTAGGAAATTCACCAAAATCTACATATCTGATTTTCCTGGACATTTTAGCGATTTTTGCCCTGACCCTGTTTCTGACATATGGCAGCCCTATATTGTGAGAGATTAGAGGGTCCAGAGCTTCGTTGCAGTATGCTTTATTTGTATGACTCTAGGAATTGAAAGTGGAGACGCTGTATGCAATTTTCCTTGTTTATTTGTTTTCTTTGTGTCACAGAAAATCTTTAACAAAAACCAATTTAAAAGAAAAAGAAAGTACTGACACCGTGTGACTCAGAAATAGGTCAATTTACTGGGACAACCTATTCCACAGGATACTGTAGTTTAAATAATGGGGTTTCATACGCACCACTTCTCCAGACATACCAACCCTTACATGTTCATTTTCCTTCTGAGGAGAACGTGCAGTAATCCCACAACTTGTGCCCCTGTAATGGATGAATTCAGCTTTCCACACCTGCCCAAAATAAAAAAAACCAAAAATGGAAAAGGGGTTGGGTGTCCAGGAAAAAAAGAATTTGACAATTCGCACCCACCACTGCACCCAGTGTGTGTTTACTTTAGGCGGTTTTGCCTTCAGGCACGATCCCCAGAACCCTGCGTAAGTTGCAGGCTTACTGTACTACAGAACCAAAAAACGTATCAGTCTAGCACATTTCAGAGATCTTCCAAAGCCAGCTACTTGACATTAAACTACTACTTGACATTAATAGGTTTAGTTTAAATTAATACATTGCTGTGCAGTGAAATCCTACACATGTCTACTCAGAAATAAGCTCCATTATTTGGGAGTTCCTCCCAGGTAAGTGTGCCTAGGATTGAAATGTGTTGCTCAGCACCAATAGCTGATTATGAAGAATAGTCCTGCCTGTGTAGCCACATTGCAGTCTAGAGTTGGACAGGCTTCTACTTGTTGAAATCCGTGGGCTTAAGCATACAGTACCTATCTTTGCCAGTTTGTGAACCCTATTCTGCAATATCGCTTGGCAAAAAGGTGGAGGCCTCCCAACTTTCCCTGCTGTTTAATCAATCTACCTCCAATGGGAAAAAGTTGCTTGAGCTTCCTTTCAAAATGGTAATTGCAGTGAACCTGAATTAAAATTAACCTTCCCTCTGAGCCGCAGCTTGTAATTTAGCATGACTTTCACAATCCGGCAATTTTGTCCCCTCCTGTGTACAGGAGTGCACTGTATTCAGAAACCGACACCAAGTCTTGATGTACAGAGCTTTCTGTTTCTGTGTGACTCAGTTGACATTAACATAATTACGTTACAGGAGTCAAAAGTGATTTTCAAACTATGAGTAATGCGCAAACTAAGCGAGAGAGAGTGTGTGTGTGTATGTATCAGAGACAAGTACATATCAGCTGCCCAAAGTAAACACCAGCTGCTAGTTTAGCAGCTGGAGAATGGAAGCCTTGATATACAGTAAAACTATCTGTGTTCAAAACTTATGGACAGAATTGAAATCTAGAGTGCAAGAACCAGAATCCTGGTGTAGTCATAGTAATTATAGCCTTGGGCCTCACATTTTTCTCCTCTCCTAATCCATAAGATCTTGGGGTGAGGAAGCACTTCTGTAACCCTCTCTCACGCAAATGAGAACAGTTACAGGTAGGTAGCCGTGTTGGTCTGCTGTAGTCAAAACAAAATAATCCCCCCCCCTTCCAGTAGCACCTTAGAGACCAACTAAGTTTGTTCTTGGTATGAGCTCACACTCTTCCTTGTGCAGCTGTTGCACAACTGCCCTGCAAAGTAGGCCAGCTGAATCCCCCTAAATTATCCACTAATTGCTGCCACCGCTGCTTGCCAGCTCTCAGATGGGAGACAATTCTGCGGCACTTGAGGAAGTACTAAAATGTGGGATCCTGAAAACAACACATCCTGCTTTGCATAGCTATGGAAAATTGTAGGCTGAGTCCAGCACATATGCAGATGCATTTTAATATCCTTTTCTCCAGTTTCATCTTTGTAATTATTATTATTAATCATCATCATAATAATACCCCACCCATCTGGCTGGGTTTCCCCAGCCACCCTGGGCGGCTTCCAACAGGATATTAAAAACACAGTAAAAGATCAAACATTAAAAATTTCCCTAAACAGGGCTGCCTTCAGATGTCTTCTAAGAGTCAGATAGTTGTTTATTTCTTTGACATCTGGTGAGGGCATTCCACAGGGCGGGCGCCACTACCCAAAAGGCCCTCTGCCTGGTTCCCTGGTTTAAACTAACAGAAGCAAGACTGGGTATCATCTTTCAAATATGTACCAGTGCTTGGTGACCATTCTGCTTATTATGCTATCATAAACTGGAAAACATTTGTCACGCTTTTAATTTGCAAATAATTTTATGGCATTTCTTTACCTTGTTCATTTTGGTTTAATTGCTCCCACACGAAGCAAAAACACCACGTACAATAATGCGCAGCTACAATTAAACCGAGCTGAAGATAAGAAAGGTCGAAAGGCTCCCTGCAAATTACAGGTGCTAGAAAAATCACTATTATTCATAATGAATAATGATGATGATGATTGCTGAGAAATATATAAAAGACGGCAGTAAGCAGGAGGGCAACCAAGGTGCCTTTTAAAATATATGGGTCAAAGTGATGGGGATTAATACTGCAATCCTAAATGCACCCCCATGAGGGAGCAAGCCCTATTGTACATAGTGGAGCTGACTTTGTAGTAAAACATGCGTAGGACTGCGCTGCTAGGAGAGTCAAAAGGAGAATTCGTTTGTGCCAAGTGGGGTTTTAATACTATTTTCTCTTAAACAAAGGATGTTCCCCCTCAATGCCATGATCACAATACAAACTGCTTTCAAAACTCCTTTCAGTTTCAAAGCCAGTTTTCGAAGCAAGGGGGGAGTCGACTGTCTGAGTAACAGGAGCCTTAAACGCCCTTGAAAACAGAGAACCAGGTTCTTTAGACCCTGGCAGAGAACTTTTAAAAGAAACAAGAGCGCTGCTTCTGTCATTCAGACATTTGCATGAGACAAGGAAAACATGTCACAAAATTCGGGGAAGGGCAAGCTTTGAATGATGGCAAGTTTGGTTCTCAGGTTGGTTCGGAAAGTTTGGATTTACCGTAATATTTGCCTTTAAATGCAAACGAAACTGAATTTCTCCCTCCATCCCTAGTTAAGATCATGGTGCTATGAGAAGGAGGTTCAGCTTATCCCTTTTCCAACACAATTTCCCCCGATTAAAATCACCCCCAGCTTTTGCTCCTTGGAGGCAAGCATCTGTAGCCACCCCCATGGTTTCAAGGCTGTTAACAAAGCAAGAGATGTCTCCAAGCTGACCAGCGCAAGGCTCCTGTAGGGATGGCACAATATGTTGAGCTTGCAGAAGGACAAAACCCCTTCCCTCACACAAAAATTCAGCGTATTGAAGTGGACCAGGTTGCAGCTGAATCATGCTTTAAGGTTGGTAATGGGTCAATATCCTCCCGTGGGATGCTCAGAGCAGACCACATGGTGGTCCTCCGACAGAAGGGAATGGGTGGGGTCACTCAGGAGGATGACTATCAAGTCTCCATCCCCATCCTCAACATACTCTACCTGAGGCAGATGCCTCACTCTGCCTGATGAGAAGGCCGGCCCAACCCATGGCACAGAAGCTCTAGGGCAGTTGAGGATTTATAGATATGCACAAAAGTAGGGCCCCTTGCGGTAGATGATCCCCCCCCCAGTCATTAACATAATTAACTGAGAGAAGATATTTGAAACATGACAATGAATTGCCCTTGATGAATTCTCGTGTTTGAATTTATTACGTTGTGTCCGCTCTCAAATGTCTCCTACTCCCCGATTAAACTGTAGAAGCTGTGATGCCCTGCAGGCCGACGTGTCGTGTGGCAACTGCTGACACATTCCTTTCTTTCTTCCTCTCTCTATATGTGTCTCATCACAAGCAAAAGGAACTGTTTAATAATCTAATGGGGAGGGGGAGGAATTATCTGTGTTATTACCTCATTTTTAAGCATTTAGCTCTGTTGTATTTTTTGGATGGAAGTCACATTTATTTAAATGAAGGAATAGCCCTACCCGCACCCCTCAAAAAAGGGCTGTGTAGAAAACACCATGGACCATAAACCCGCCACTGCTCTAGGGAACAGTGCACTGTATTTCACATCACAAGGATAATTTTCAAGTGGAGATGCCTATCTGGAGTCTGCATTGGATTTCAAATGGTTTTTATACATGGTTTTCTGGTTGATTTTATGGTGAACTGCTTCATGATGTTTCACGGGAAGCAATTTATAAAGGAAATAACTACATTACTGTCCCCATCAAGGTACTACAAGGCTGAGGTAGGCAAAAGTCTTGCACCCTGCTTTTTCAGTTTAATCAGTTCAGGCTGTGGACCAGGGCAGATGCACATGCCCCCTCACTTTTTTTGGGGGGGAGAGGAGAAAAGAGCCTGCAATTCAATCTTTGATCTTCAGATGTAGAACCCAACTCGTGTTTGTTTTATTTTCCACATACACTTCTTTCATTCCTATCTGGACATGTTCATGGCAAAGCTATAAAACACCCAGGAAACTGAAAGTTAAGGCAGTCCATTTCCCTCTCCCAGCCTTTGAAACTGGAGGAAAAGGCAAGAGTCTTAGCTAAGTGAAATTTCAGGACACGCTTGATCCTCAATTTCCTGCCATCTTTTATGTTCTGTGTCAGATTATCACATAACCACTATTGAAAGACACCCCCACTGTGTTGATAATATTGCTATAGTTATTTATGAAGGATATGGTGAAGGAAAATAATAATAACAACAAATGCTCTTAAAACCTGCTCCTCTTTAGCAAATTATCTTTGAATTCTCCAAGAGCTAACTAGAACTGTCCTGCAGAATCTTTTTGCATCCTGCAAACTGGGCAAGTTGACCCTCTTCTAGGACAGGAATACCCTTTATCGAAAGCATCTATGGCAGAGATGTCAAACTGATGTATATTTATACTTATACAATATACTTATGTATATTTATTAGGGCTGTCAACTGCCTGAACTGATCACCTTCCATTAAACCAATTAATGTTTCAACTAGTTTTTTCAAATAAATCTGCATATTACCAAAATATAGCAGATTTTTTGAGATCCTCAGAATGTAGATCAGGCATGGCCAAACTTGGCCCTCCAGCTGTTCTGGGACTACAATTCCCATCATCCCTGACCACCGATCCTGTTAGTTAGGGAAGATGGGAGTTGTAGTCCCAAAACAGCTGGAGGGCCATGTTTGGTCATGCCTGATGTAGATGATAACTCACAATTTCATAAGCAGTAGTCATTCTCAGAAGGAAAAGTGATTTTTAGTATTTTGTTTCACGTCCTGTTATAATCACATACCAGAATCAAACTAGCCTTAATCGTTCCCCACCCAAAAAGTGTCCTCAATCTGCAATTGCAGTTTGATTCATCATTTAAAGCTGTGCTTAGCATTTACATTTCCCAACAGGTTAAATGCTATTTATTTCCTGGATAGGCTTCTTTGTTGGATCTCTTTAGCAGGTATAATTAATATCAGTATAATCTGTGTTACACAAATATATGACTATACCTCTTTCACAAGCCCATTAATATTTTTTTCTCCACACACTTAAGGATAGCATCTTTTATGTTCATTCATAATGTCTCTTTTTAAAAAACAAAACAAAACAGTTTGTTTCCCTTATAGTGCAATCCTATGCATGCCTACTCAGAAGAAAGTCCCACTCAGCTCAGCGGGGTTTACTTCCAGATAAATGTGTGGAATTTCAGAATATTACCTTTTTACATATCACACCCTGAAACTCCTGATTGCATTAGTACTTTTTAGCCAATTGTTGACTGGATCACCCAATAGCGTACAACTGCTCTGAAGTTGTAATCGCAGTCCATTTTACTAATCCCACTGCTATGTAGATATCCAAAGTCCATGTGATAAAAAGTCTCTGGAAAGTTTCAGAGAAAGAACAAGCCTGTTCAGTTTGCTGCCTTCTTCTTGAAAACCAGAAAACCTCTTCCACAAACCCAGAGGATAATAACAGTTCAAACATTTCCATATAAATTTTATGTTTCTGTAATAATTTCTTGGTTAACAACAATCTTACGTGCCCAGTAAGTCCCACTGTGTCCGATGGGCCTTGCTTGCTATTAGGAAAGTGTGCCTGGGACAGAAATTTATTGTAACACAGAAGATGACCAAACAAGAAAGTTACTTCCCATTCAATCACTTTTGTTTGTATGAAAAAATAAACAAATGCACATTTGTTTCCCATTAAATACACTTTGGTCCAAATGTCATTCTTCAAGGTTTTATTGCAGGGTTATTGCACTGAAACTGAATGATCTTCTAGCTGGGGAAATGCGATGATTCCCATGGAAAACACATTAATGGTAATGCTAACATTTTGTACAAAGTGCACAGGAAGATGCCTTTGACTGAGTCACAACACTGATCCCACCTAGCCCAGCTTGTAGTGTCTCAAGGAGAGAAATTTCCCCAACCCTTGATCCTTTAATCCAAGATGCCAGTGATGATACCTAGTGCCCCATCCCTGCAAAGCTTGTCATGCTCCATTCCAAAACTTTGGAAGTACGAAGGTGCCTTGTAATACCAAGACTGAGTTCACACATTTACTGTGCACTCATTGCATTTCCAGTGCTGGATTTTTAATCTGAATTCATGCACGCACACATTATCCTAAATACATATGATATCCTGTACTTTCTTATAAAATACTACCGTTTGATGTGTTGTTTCTCAAACCAGCTTCACACTGACTGAAGTCCTTACGCTGCTCCTAATTCGTCTCTAGCCACAGTGTGAAAAAAACATCCCTGGTCTGTCAACACTCCTGGGGAGGATAAAAGGTAAAGGGACCCCTGACCATTAGGTCCAGTCATGGCCAACTCTGGGGTTGCAGCGCTCATCTCGCTTTATTGGCCGAGGGAGCCGGCATACAGCTTCCGGGTCGTGTGGCCAGCATGACTAAGCCACTTCTGGTGAACCAGAGAAGCGCACGGAAACGCCATTTACCTTCCCGCCAGAGCGGTTCCTATTTATCTACTTGCACTTTGATGTGCTTTCGAACTGCTAGGTTGGCAGGAGCAGGGACCGAGCAACGGGAGCTCACCCCATCGTGGGGATTCGAACTGCCAACCTTCTGATCGGCAAATCCTAGGCTCTGTGGTTTAACCCACAGCGCCACCCACGTCCCCGCTGGGGAGGATACAAAAACATAAATGAATCTAACACTGATGAAGCTGTGCTGATGTGAACAGCTAGTGGGGAAAGAGATGTAAAATTCACTGAGAAACATCAGCTTCACTGCATCCTAAGGTGGTAATGTGAACACACATTGGCCTATCCAGTCCAGCACTGTCTACTGTGATTGGCAGGTCAGGGTCTCAGGCTTAACTCTTTCTCATTGGCTGCTACCTGATCCTTTTAATGCAAGATGCCAGGAATTGAACATGGACATAAATTGTGACACAGAGCTATATTGTACCTAGTTAATGACAAACTACACCATTTCCCATTATGTCCTTAAGTTTTGCAATAACCTTTAAACTGCTTTTGAAAATAACAAACCTTAGATCAGGGTGGCTACCTGTCTGGCCCTCCAGTTGTTGCTGAACTACAACTCCCATGTTGGGTGGGATTCATGGGAGTGTTAGTTCGGCAACATCTGGAGGGCCACAAATTAGCCTGCCCTCCTTCAAATGTAAGTTCACTGCGCCTGAGAGCAAAGCTAACGTACTTTTTTTAAGCAGTGATTAGATATTAATGGGATCTGCACCATGTTGTATTATCCCAGAAGAAGAGGCAGCAACAGCTCAGTGAAACAGTATAATCTTTACATGAGAGGTTCCCACTCCATGGACTGCTTGAAAATTGCTGAGGGTCTCAGTGAATCACTGAATAAACTTCCTTTGTTCTACAAAATAAAGCACCTAAATTGTTGCTGGCATCTGTCTGTCTCAGGAGACAAATAACTCTTAATTTTAATAACCATAGTGTTGCATTTCTAATACAGTGGATGTGCTCTTGGATTAAATACAAATACAAATAGAATATTTTCCCCCTTCTGCTCTGGCATAATTCTCAAAACCACTGAACTATTACGAACATCATGGAGGCCGCAGCTTTCTTAGCTTGTTTCATCATCTAGCCCTGGTTCAATTTTGGCCTCGATTTCCATGGCGAGTAGGGAACCGCAATCAAGTACAGGCCCAACTACAGCTATTCTAGAATGTTCTACAACCTTGTTATAGATTACCTGAATGCAGCTCACAGACCAGAGTTTGAGAGCCTCTGCTTCACATGTATAATAAGATTGAAGATTTCCAGGTAAAAGAACTAAAGGTAGCAGGGCTGGATCTAGACACGTTATAGAAGTGATTCAGTTAGACGCGTTCTAAACTCATACAGGGAAATCCAGTAGGGAAAGATGGGACTCCACAGCGCCATCTGGTGTCACAACGTTATCTTCCTCTTCTTTGGTGATCACTCGTAGCCGAGTAAGATTGTCTTCCATAAATATGGTCTTAACAGTGAGTCCGTAAGTGACTGTGGAGCCCAATTCTGGATCCACATGTCATTCCACAGTGGGGACATAGGTTTCCAGGTGGGAGTTGATCACAGTGAGGGTTTGCCAAGCATGCCTTCCTCTTAGCACGATTCTCCCTTTCGAGTGTCTTCAAAGCCCATGACACCTTTGGTAAAGGCTGTTCTCCAACTGGAGCGCTTGCAGACCAGTGTTTCCCAGTTGTCTGTGTTTATACTACATATTTTTAGATTTGCCTTGAGAGAGTCTTTAAACCTCTTTTGTTGACCACCAGCATTACGCTTCCTATTTTAAAGTTTGGAAGAGAGTAGTTGTTTTGGAAGATGATAATCAGACATCCGTACAACATGATCAGTCTAACAAAGTTAATGTTGAAGAATTGTTGCTTTGACACTGGTGATTTTTGCTTCTTTCAGTACACTGGCATTAGTTCGCCTGTCTTCCCAAGTGATGTGTAAATTTTTTCGGAGACACTGTTGATGGAATCTTTTGAGGAGTTGGAGATGGCATTTATAAGTGGTCCGTGTTTCACAAGCATACAGTAAGGTTGGTAGTACACTCACTGGATCATCACCTTGTTGTGGTGAGTGGGCTTGCACGTTCCTATGACCCTTGTGAGCGAAGCAGTCAGGAGTCTCGTACACAGTGTTATATCACATATGCAACACATATAAAACACTTTTTCTTTACCAATCTAGCTGAGTCCCAGGTCTCCGCTTGAGGTTATGGGAAGTTGTTACCAAAGCAGAGAATACTGGGCTGTACTCAATATAAGGCAGGGACATATGTGAATGAAAGGTGAAGGTCAAAGGATACAGTAGAAGCCCCAGTGAAATCAATGGAGAGCGTTCAACAGCAATACTTGGCCAAAGTCTCCCAATCTTAACAACTAGATTAAGAACATAAGAAAATGTGTGCTGGATCAAACCAAAGGTCCAGCATTCTCCAGTGGCCAACCTATGCGAATTCCACAAGCAAGACTTGGGTGCAACGGCATTTGCCCCACGTGTGATTCCCAGTAGCTAGTATTCAGGAGTACACCAACAGTGGCGGTAGAACATAGCTATTTTAGCTAGTAGGCACTGATAGCTTCATCCTCCACAAATCTGTCTGAGTGCTTCATGCTAAAGTGGTTTCAACATTTCAAGAACAACCCCAGCTTCTATTGTCTACAGGAATTGCATTCCTGAACATGTCACAATGGCCTTATCTTAAAACAGTTGGCATTTTTTAAAGGAAAAAAATTCACATTATTGTATAAATTATAGATAAATCTTACAACAGTATTTTGGGAAATAAATGTGGTTACGAATAAATCATTATGGTTTTAACAAAAGCATGTGCCTGGACATTATCTTGTACTTTGCTGTTCCCATGCACCACAAATAAAACCTGTTTCCTTGAAAACAATGGCTAATTAGTCTTCCTTCTTTGCTATGTATTATGGAAGTAAAAGTTGTATCTGCCAGACCCCATGCAACTATTTCACTGTAGATGGTGAATTCTTTTTGCCACAAACCAACAGTCTTATGCCACCTTAAATAAACATTTATTACGACATAAACTTTCACAGACTAGATTCCACTTCTGATGGGGCACAACAGTTTATGCCAAAATAAATGTGATAGGCTGCAATCCTAACCCGTTACCTGTGATTAAGCCACATTGAATTCAGCAGGACCTACTGTTGAAGAGACATGGTTAGGATTTCAGCCTAAGTATTTAAGAATCCAGAAAACTCTTTGTTTTTGCTACAGCAGACTAACACATCTAGCTCTTGGGATAGTTCTCCCCACTTCTGTGCAACTGCTGTTTCTGTAGCTATAAAAACACAACAATAATTTCTAGGTCATCTAGTTCTACCACATTTTTTTTCAAAAAACCTAAACAAAACTAGGATATTCTAGTGGGGTCCTATATTGGATCATCCTATCAATGACCCAATAATAATTTCCAGTATTTTGACATTTTTGAACATTTGCTTGGAATCAACAAGGGGAAGGTTGTACCTTTGTTTCCTGTACCACCAGCAATTATCCCAGGACTGATTAAATATGTTTTATTGAAGCCTTTACAGAATAATACACCAATGGTGCTGAATCTCATCAAGCAAAACTATACTTTTTGGCAACTCCATAGTCATAGCTGTCTACTTTCAGATTTGAAAATAAGGGATCAGCAGCCTCGAAAATAAGGGACAAGCAGCCTCACCTGTCCCGGGGACAATCTACGGGATATGTAACAATCCGGGATAGCAGCGGGAAGCAGCAGGGAACTGCGCTGGAATAATGTTGCGGGAATTTCCCGCAAAAAAAGGGAAGGTTGACAGCTATGTCCAGAGTCCATCTGAGAGAGTATTGTTCAAATCCATTACCCATTTACCTTGATAGGCATGTTACTCTTAAGACCCATAGCCACTTCAAGAAGTTGACTAGAAATATACCGTATTTTTCGCACTATAACACGCACCCGACCATAACACGCACGTAGTTTTTAGAGGAGGAAAATCCATAGGCATGCCACCCGTAGGCATTCCCTCCATAACACGCACAGACATTTTCCCTTACTTTTTAGGAGGAAAAAAGTGAATGTTATGGTCCAAAAAATACGGTAACTTCTGGGTTAGTTCTAAACCCAGTTTTCATTTGTGGGCTAATTCTAATCTTAAGGGGAGGAACTAGATTGTTTGTGCTCAACACATCTGTTTCAATTTCAGCTTCTGTTTTCTTGTTACTCGTTTAGGCAACAATATTTAAAGGATGTCATGCAGTTTACCCGTATGATTAAACGGTGGCATTTCGTAGCATGTAGCTGCTGATCATTTGGGTGTTGTAATTATTATTATTTATTCAATTTATTCATGGCTTGCCATGTGAGAAGTCTCTGAGCGATTTAAGAAGTTTTGAAAACACAAAGCACAAAATCAAAAAGGGGAAATGGAAGAAAACAGAACAATACAATGAGAACCACAGCAGAATCCCTAGAACAGCATTCTGTGGTTATACATTTACAGTGCAAACTGATGCATATAATGCAGCTCCCCAGACTGAACTATACTGGGCCCTATGATTAGCAGAGGAGACCCTATTAGTGGTCCCACACGTGGCTGTTGTCTGCTTGGTGTTGACTTTCCTGGTGATCCCATCTATCGAATGCCCACCTGGTGAGATCTGTCTCCCACACTACTGATTTTCAGGAGAAATTTAGAGACATTCCCAATTACCCAGACATTTGATGGCTGATAGATATTGGTCATGGCAACCTTGAAATTAACAACCATGAGGTGGTGGTTTGTTTGTTTTTTAAATAAAAATATATGTTTAGTTTTTGTTTTTAAATGTTCTAGATGGTTTTACTTGTTTTAAATATGTTTTTCTTTAAGCTCTATTGTTTTGACATTTTCATGTTTGCCACCCTTTGAGCTCCTTTGGGAGTAAAGGAAGGATACATCTAATAATAATATTAATGTAATGTATGCTGTAGTCAGCGAGGCTTGATCCCCAATAAATAGTTTTAGGAGTGCTGCCTTAAGAGTTCTTTTGATATAATTTTAGGAACCTTTGGGGAAACATCCCAACAGTATGTTAATTACTAATTATCTTGAAAAATGGATGGGCAATTTTCATTTAATAAATAAAATAAAAAAATAAATTGTCAGTGTTCTCATGGTACGTTTCTGTTCTATCACGTTTCTTTTTGTAACATATTTCAATTTTTTTTATAGAAACTATGGATAGTTGTTGTATAGCTGCTGGTGTCACACTCTGTTGCCCCAATCTATCACTGCAGTATTGTAAACTTCAACCAAATGTTCCCACAGTAAATTCAGGTTTTACTGGCATGATGCAGTAGGGCTGTTCTTACGTTTGGAGTGCTGCATTCTCATATGCTTCGTATCTATTTACCTCTAGGTAGGTACCTGTTAGATATGTTTTATTTTCATTTAATCTAGAGCAGGAATGGCCAATTTCCTGCAGTCCAAGAGTCCAGAAGTTGCGGCAATCAGATCTCCTTATGGATAGTTAGGGACTGCCTTAGTAAGGTTGGCGTCAATAATTTCACAGGTAAGGAGCAAATGAACTCATTTGCAGGGGGAGGCAATGGAATAAATCTGCTTCTTAAAAGGTCCCTTGAAGCAGTAGATTTGCAGTGGTTGTTCACATTCTGGAATACTGGGACTGTGTCAGTCCAAAGGGAAAAAGAGGGCCACAGAAAGCAAAGCCTTTGTTCATATTTTTGGAACCACCTTCATTTTGGGTAAAACAACCATAGCTCAGCGGAAGACAATACCATCTGCATACACAAAATCCCTAGCATTTCCCAGCTGGAAAAGACTCCTGCTTGGAATTCCAGAGAGACTAGCAGTTCCCTATTTTCCCCATGGACTGCTTGAAAACTGCTGGGGGTCTTGGTAGATCACTTAATGATTTCCCTGCCTGCCGTAGTGATTGTAATATGCTGTGCTTAGATGCAACATGGATTTTTAATTGTCTTTCTCTTGCTGATTTTGTTCCTTAAATATTGTGCTGCAATTTGGATTCTGTAGAATCCGAATTGTAACACAGCTAAACACAGTACAAGAAATGAAAGTGATAAAAATGCAATTAAAAATCAATATGAGTATGTAATGTGATGGATGTTCCATATCCTGCCTTCCATCACAAAACAACAGATGTGCCACAGACCGCCTGAATGAAGCTTGTGGATCACCAGTGATCCACAAACCAACCTCTGCTGTAGGCACTGCTATAAAACAGCTTGGATGTTCCTACATAGAGCTCTTCAAGGAAAGTAATACTTTGGTGGAAAGTTTACATACGTTAATCAACAGAAGTAAGTGGAATAAAAAGTATCATATCAACATACAAAACTGTTTTATATCAATATTCAGGATGTCTAGCCCAGTATGGAGAATCTAATACTTTGACTGGCAACAGCTCTTCAAGATGCAAGGCAGTGAGGTCTTCCTAAGTTCTGCTGTCCGTTTATGTTCTCTCTACCCATGATATACTTGATTCCCTCCAGTGGTTTGGGTTTGTGGTCTGGGAAATAGGTATCTACTGTTTATTTTGTTTAAGCAGATCTTTGTTATACATAATATTTGCTAAGGGTTTTTAAAATCATACTGGCTCAAGAGGAACGACAGAAGCTTTGTGCAACTGAGCTTCTGGCACCATCATACTTTTTGCAGATTGACCACAAATGGGTTTATTCCGAAATGAAGTCTCACAGAAGTTTGTAGGAAATAGGTTTTAGATAAGATATGCACAGAGCTGCAGCCTTGGGCAGCACAATTACAGTACTTGCATGCAAATTATGTGAAAATCAATGGGAAACTTCCAACTAGATCCAACTTAAAACTGAGAGTATTTTTCCATGGCTGAAATATATTATTCAAGTGTGGAGTTAAGGTTCCATTTGGGATATTAGAAAAGGGAATTGGCACACAAATCTTGGTTATCTTCCATTGGCTAATTTACTGTTAATAGATGAGTGTGCAGATTGTTTATTTCCCCAGATCACACAGAATTGAAAGAAAACTTCTCAGCTTTATCTAATGCAAAACGTAAAGGTAAAGGGTAAAGGGACCCCTGACGGTTAGGTCCAATTGCGGACGACTCTGGGGTTGCAGCGCTCATCTCGCTTTATTGGCCAAGGGAACCGGCGTACAGCTTCCGGGTCATGTGGCCAGCATGACTAAGCCACTTCTGGCAAAGCAGAGCAGTGCGCGGAAACGGCGTTTACCTTCCCGCTGGAGCAGTACCTATTTATCTACTTGCACTTTGACGTGCTTTTGAACTGCTGGTGGGCAGGAGCAGGGACCAAGGAACGGGAGCTCACTCCGATGCAGGGATTTGAACCGCCGACCTTCTGATTTAAAAAAAAAACACTTCCGATAGTAGCTAAAACCCCTGCTGGTTAATATACTAAAAGTGTGAGAAGTGCAACAACAACAAAATATGTTTCTGTCTTACCTGCTTGACAAATAAAGTTCTAGTTGTTTGATGTCAGTACAAAATTTGACACTTACAATATGCCATCTTTCCTGTTTACTATTTATTTTCTAGGAGGAAATTTGCAACAAGCAGTTATTCCAAGCCACTTTTAAGCTTCTTGATAGGCAGAACTGTTCCAAAGTAAAAGTTGTTCATGTGAAAATTAAAACCAAAATTCTTATTAGATTTATGGGAGCTGTAACCAGCCATAAAGCTAAAAAAAACTAGCAGCTCATGTAAATAAATAAAATTCTGGTGCTTATTTTCCTCACTTGCCCCCTTCAGTCCTAGCTAATATGCATTCCACAGCATATTTTAAAAATAAAATATGGAAAATGCAAACTGATTTAAGTGCTATTTGTAAAAATGGCCTTAGATTTGAGGATTAGGCTGCATGTGGCACAGCCACACCAAGACAGTTCTAGAATCAGTTGTCAAGGCACCTCTGAGATTTCAGTAGGGTTTTCTACCCCATATATGTGATACTACAAGCTCCTTTGAGTCTCGCTCTCTGTTATGTACCTGCAAATGTTGTTAGTGCAATGTTTACTGTTTTAAATTCCATGTAGATTTTAAGTCATGCAGATTTCAAATTATCCTTACAAAGGTTCTCTGTCCCCAAGTGCTCTCTGGGTCAGGTGCAAAAACCTATATAAGTAAGCAAACCAATCACAGAATTCATTTTTCCAATCCCCACAATGCAGAAATCTACTACAGAATTTACTTGCACATGATGAGTTGGGTCCAGATTTAACCACGTTTAGAGAAGGCCTGTGAATTCAGTGGGATTAAGGTTAGTTAAATCTCACTGATTTCATCTGCTTGAAGCATTTTACATTAAGTTTTAAGGGGCAGAGTGTTATGCTCCTAAAGTTGGGAATATATGTGTGCTCCGTCTAACTTGAGTTTTCCAACCTCTTATAAATAGAAAATAGCCATCATCTTCTGTTTCGAGAGATGCTAAGCAGGCTTACTCGGAAGTTGCGCTGAAGTCAACAGATCAGGCTTGCCAGTCAGTGCCTAGAGACTGAAGCATGTCTCCCTTGCAATACGCAGCCACGCAGCGCCCACAGTCCTTTCCGGAGTGGACAGCGTGGGTTTATTTCATTTGGCACAAGTCACCTTAGACGTCTGCACGTGCGCGCGCCTTTTTTCTTTTGCATCCTGACGGAAATGCGTCAAAGCAAGCGCCTCCCGGCAGTCTACATCCTTTTTATTCTCCTTATGCACGGGGAAGCGTGGGGGACACGCAAGAAACCTCGACGGAAGGAGGATGCAGAAGCAAACTTTCTTCTTTTGCCCTCGATTGCATCGCCCTTTGTCTAGAAATTCGGGTGGGGAGCTATTTGCGACGGGGGGGGGGGAATCACCACATCGCCTGTATTCAGACGAATCTGCCCCGATGCGAGAGACCCCCCCCCCCAGCTCAAAGAATAGCAAAGCATCATTTTAAGGAGGAGGAGCTTTTATTTTATTCTTCTTCTCCCATCACAAGCGTGGAAAAATGGTTTCCCCTTTGCAAAATAATTGAGCTTCCTGCATTGCAGGGGGTTGGACTAGATGACCCTTGGGATCCTAGTTTTCCAATGAATCCTGAGCACACACGCTTAGAACTTCTTCGGAGCGAATAAGGACAGGATCAGGCTGCGTGATTGTCCTTCACCGCGTTCCCAAAGGCAAGTTTATTGGGATTCGGAGCAGAAATCCAGTTGATCGCAAATAAGAGAGGATCAGAACATTACCATTTAAAAAATAAAATAAAATGAGGGGGAGTGACGGATGTCTACAATATGCTAATATAAGCACAAACAACTCTAGTAGAAAATTTAGGGTGGCAATAGTGTGTGTAACGAGGGCGGCGGAGAAGGAGAGATGTTCTTCGATGACTTTACAGTATTTATTTTTTGCCGTAAAGCGGGCAGACGCGATTTGTGTATGTGAAATGTTCGATTCAGTTATCCCACTGACCCCAATTTCTCGGCTGTCTTTTCTCGTGCGGTTTCGGTCCATTTGAGAGAGGGGGAGGAACGCTCTTTTTTAAGAGCGGCCGGGTCGCCCAAAAGTTTTCAACGATCCCTGGGGATTCTGGATTTAAGGTTTTCACGCTCTCCCGAGAGTTATATTACGCGGGCGCGAAGTCGGGGATTGGGACGCGACGGGACACACGCGGCTGTTAATTAAATAAAGAAAACCGAAAAATCAAAGAAATGTTGGGGTTGGGGACGTTGTCGGCGGATCTCGCGAGGTAGGCGCGGATACACCCGATCCCATACACACAAAAAACCACACACAGTCTAGACACAAATCTCAAAGGAGGGGACAGAACCCCCCCGGTGCCACAAAATGGCATCATCCGCACAGTTCCAATCAGATCCTCATTAGAAAGAGAAGGGAATAATAATAATAATAATAATAATAATAATAATAATAATAATAATAATAATAATAATATATAATTTATACCCCGCCCATCTGGCTGAGTTTCCCCAGCCACTCTGGGCGGCTCCCAATCAAGTGTTAAAAACAGTACAGCATTAAATTTTAAAAACTTCCCTAAACAGGGAAGTGGGGAAAGCAAAACACAAAAACACCCCCCCGCACCCTCTTGTCCCTCCTCCCTGATCGCCTCTCCTTTGCCCTGCCCGGCTTTGCTGCGGGATGCCAGCGATCTGGAGTCATGCGCTGGCTTGGGCACCATTGGCTCATGGAGGGATCATGCCGCCGCTGCCGCTGCTGCGAAGGGTGTTCCCACCTGGCCCGCCGCCCGGGCAAGGCGCGCGCTCCGCCTGCCTCTTAAGGAACGCGCCCGGGAAAGCGTCGCCTCGCGCCCCGCCTCCTCCTCCTCCCTCCTCGTGTGTGTGTGTGGGGGGAGAGTCCTTGCATCACCGGGGAGCCCCGCCCCCTCGCCAGCCCGGGCCCCGCCCCCTGCCTCCTCCAGATCTTGCTGAAGGATCTATTAATAGCATGACATCAGCGCGCGAGCGGCGGCCAGAGTAAATACCAGCGCTGCCCGCCGGGCTATATAAAGGGGGTGATGCAACCTCGCGGGGAGCCAGAGACGCGGAGAGGCGCTCGGAGCGAAGGAGCCGCGGCTGCCACTACTACTACTACTACCGCTCCTGCTGTCCAGCGCCACCAGTCCCGCCTCGAAGGACCACCCCGCTCCACGCACCCCGCCCGAGATTTTTTTATTTTATTCCTTAAACTCTCACCTGAGAGTCTTCCCTCTCTTCTCTTCCACCCTCCGGCTCTTCGAAACTGGGAAGGAAAAGACGGGTCGAAGGAGGAGAGGTGAGGAACAGGTAAGGGAGCGAGACACCGGAGGAAGGGGAAGGCAATCGCGGAGAGAAACGGGGACGAGGAGATCTGGGATCTCTCACACGCTCACTCAGGTGTTGGCTTCACTGTTGGTGGGGTTGGTCCGTGGTAGGGAAATAGGCTCGAGGAGGGGAACGCGCGTCTTTCGGTACGTGCGTATCCGTCCCGTTTCAGGTCTCGGAACTTTCCCCAATCAAATCGAGTGTTGAGTAGGTGAGATTTCTTCTTCTTCTTCCGTGGAGTTAGTGAGGTGAGGGAGTCAGAAGTGAAATCGCTCACGGTTTTTTTTTTTCTTTTTAAAAGTGAGGCTAACTGAAAGTAAAAGTTCATTCATCCGAACAAAGTGTTTGACCGATCTCTCTCGAGCGCTCTGTTTCGCGTAAGCAACAGAAACTTGCCTGTTTCCTCCTCGGGCGCTCCAATCGCTATCAGCTTAAAAGTTTGGGCGACCGCACAGTGGTTTTCATTGATGCTGCTGCTGTTTGTTTCTTTTGACGGAAAGAAACGGCAAGGAAAAGTGGGGGGGGGGGGAGTTCTGTTTAATCCCAAGATCGTATATTTCCAACTGCGTAAAACTACGCGTGGAGAGGTTTTTGCGGCGGTTTTTCCAGGTCATCGCCAGCTTTTTAAGTTCCCAGAACACTTTCTGGAGAAAAACAGCAACTTATAAGTGATAATAATCAAATGATGATCACTTACGGTAAGTTGTGGGATGGCGAGAGTTGGCGGAAAAGATTCGAAAGCTTAACTTTTTTTACGATGTGGCAATGCCTCCAGCCGCCAGTCGGTGGCGCACGGCGTGGTGGCGAGCGCTCCGCCGCTTTGCATAGGATGCTCCCTGCTCGATCTGTCAGATTTGTTTTTTACTCGCCGGCGTTGAGTTATCAGAGGAACCTGTAAAAATAGGAATGCAGGCGGTTTTATGCAGATCAGGCTTGCAGGGATCGATAGGACTGTTTCAAAACTTCAGTATGTTTGGGACTTTGGAGTGTTAAACGTTTGTTTAGTGGAACTGCTAATTCCAGAATCCATAGGAGGAACTATCTTTATTAGGCCAAACAAAATGCCACAAAATAATGTGCAAGCTTTCGAGTTCTCCAGAACTCTTCACTGGGCTAGATTAAGCAAAGCAGGGGTGGTTCTGCCATCTAGCCTGATGAGGAGTTCTGGAGAACTTAAAAGTTTGCACAGTGTTTTGTGACAATTTTTGATTGATGTAAATAAAGGGTCCTAATACGGATCCCCCCCCCCTTATAAGCCAATACTTTTCCTTTAAGTGTCGATGAATATGGCTGGTTCCAGATGAAGTAATCTTCATGCAGATAGAGGCAAAACATTAACATTTTCATGGTTTATTTGCATGAAGCTGGGTGGATGCAGGACTTGCTTCAGCCTGTGCATGTTTACTTGGAAGTAAGTCTCAGCAAGTTATATTGAATTTACTTCCAAAGGAGGTCTGTAGCTTTGGCACCATGAAGCCCAGTCCTACTTCTGCTTAATTTGGAAGCCCCCAGAGTTACAGAGGACTGACCAGCCTCAGCTAGAAGTCGGGCATTTAGCGTCGCTGGTCTTGTGCTGTGGAATACTCTTTTGGCAGAGATTTGGCAGGCACCCACCCTCACCTTTGACTTTCAGGCATCTCTTGAAGGCTTTTTTTGTGTGCCAACAAGAGCCTTTGCAGCTGCTAAATTTTTATTTTTGATTAGCCAGTCACCTTAAGGAATTTCTGAATTTTTATTCTTTAAATAGTGCTTTATGTTTTCATGTACATTGCCCCGATATGGCAATACAGAAATTATTTAATGAACAAATAAATGGAGAAAGTCCCACTGAGTTCAGCTTAACTTACTCAGCAGAAAGCTTGCACAGGTGCAGCCTTCGAAGTGCAACAGAACTCCACTGCATTCAATGTGACTTACTCCCTCATAAGTGTGTATTTCCTAGTTAAGTGTACCTAGGTTTCTAGGCTTACTTTTATTTCCCACAGCATAAATTCGCTGTGCTATATCCTCCTAAGATATTTTACTCAGAAGCAAGTCCCACTGGATTCAAGTGGGCCTACTCTTAAGTAAGCATGCAGCTAGGATTATTCAAAGCATTTAGGAGTTTATCTGTGATAAGGATATAGGGCACCCTTTGCCAATCTTGTCCCCTTGAGCTATTTGGAACTACAACTCCCACCAGCCCCAGCTTGCTCAACTGGGGCTGATAAGAGTTGTAGTTCAAGGCAAAGGCCTCCAAACTGCAGTCTGTGGACCACCAGTGGTCCATAAGCTTCATTCTGGTGGTCCGTGGTGTGTCTGTGGATTTGTGGCTGAAGTCCATCCTATTAAACATTCATCTTGATTTTTAACTGATTTTCTATGGCTTTCATTCTGCGAAACTCAAAATGCAATACAATACAATGTGTAGGAGACCTGTGGGTATAGTGCGGTATACAAATTTAATAATAAGAAATAATGGAAGCAATAAAAATACAATTAAAAACTGTACAGCATTTAGCACAGCACATTACAAATGCTACCAGAGAGAGAGAAAAATCATTAAGTGGTCAACCAAGACCCTCAGAAGATTTCAAGCAGTCCTTTGTGGGAAAAGTTAGGGAACCACTGATCCAAAACAACTGAAAAGTGAAATGTTGATGATGGCTGAGAAACCACACAAAGTGATTACGAGTGCTGAGTATCAATGTGAATTTCTGAAACGCTTTTTGCATCGAATAAGGTTGATGGTGAGCAAAAACGGCAAATACTTCTGTCCAACTTGCCATCTAAGCAGGGGCTTTGTGAGGACACTACACACAAAAAGTGGTGACGGCGAGCGGTTTCTGGTGCCTTATTGATTTTCTTCATCATATTAACAGCTGGCCATTTCGAAAGTAGCAGATATATGTGGCCAAACTGCAATGCCAAAAATCTTAAAAGGTCAAGTTCAGTTCAGGGTGCTTGTGGACTTTAATTGCTTTTGAAGCTGTGGGAGATTAACTTCTATGGTTAACAGGTTACTGCATCAGCAAGATGGAGAAAATATTCAGGGTGTGTGGGGAAGCAAATGTATCCGTCAAAAAATAAAATGAGGACTTTTGGTTTCTGAGAATATCTGAAATGAAAGGCACGTGAAGCACCAGGTCAGTGTGCCTGGTTCTATTTTTAATGTGAGGGCGAATCTTTTAATGTCAACCAAGTTAGCTGAAAGTGACCCAGTTTTTTAAAGACCCACACCTTACTTCTAACAGATATTCAGTGCACATTTACAGCACACAACTGCACCCAAAGGATGCTGGGAAATGTAGTTTCCTTCTCACAGAGCCACACTTTCCACACCCTTAACAAACTACAGCTCCCAGGATTCTTTGTGGGGACACCAGACATGGTAAATGTACTTTAAATGTACGATGTGGATCTCCTCTCGTAATCTTTGATGTGTCACTTGTTTCAGCAGAAGCCTTTAGGAGTAAATAGTTTCGGGGATTAGAATCAGAAATCTGGCTATGAACAGGAAAATATGACACAACAGAGAACCTGGCTGTACAGAGCGCTCCTATTCAGTATTTCATCCAGACTTGCCCTTCTCAAGGATACTCTATTCCATTCCCTGCCACCTCAACTCCAACAGCCAGCAAACATTCTGTAGCCACTGAGCATGCCCAGTCCTCATTGGGCTGTTTGCCTCCCCGCTTCCTAAAAAAACTGTGTGTGCTTCTGTCGCAAATCTTGGGGTTCCCCTCAGGCTACTGCTACCTCCTCCATGTGAGAGGATGGTGCCATTTTGGTTTCTATAAGATTTCACATTTGGAGAAGGAGTCTGCTATTAATATATAAGGCTGCGTACACACTGCCTCAAAGAACTCTGGGCAATGTAGTTTGTTAAGAGTTGCCGGAAATTGTAACTGTGCTGGGTAAACTACAGTGCCCAGAATTCTCTGAGGGAACGAATGTGTTTCGAATGTGCCTTAAAGGTAGAGGGTGTCCAGAACCTTGGATTATCTGATGGTAGTTCTAAAACACAAATCCCGAGAAAGCAGGGAGGTGCACAATAGCTTGTGTTTATTTTGCCTCCGAATGCCTGCGTGTGTGCAGCAATCATTTATTTTAAGTGGGCGGGCCTCTGGAGGAACTCGGCAGGAATACCCTTCTTTTATAAATGTGTGGGCAAATTGGCACAGGCTGAAAGAACTCGGAAGCTTTTGGAATCTCTCCTGCTGCTTAGAATAAAGCTATGAACAGCAGAGGGTTGCACAGCAAGGATCAACATGCAGAGAAGAACCACATGAAATATAGGGTGTGGGTGGCAGGGCCTGCTCAAGACATTTGGGCACCTGAGGCGAATCACAAAATGGCACCCCTTCCCTCTCAGGGAAGAAGGGGTGAGTGAAGGTCTACCTCAGGAACAAGACGGGGAATAAAGATCTACCTCAGGATCTGCTGCCCTTGTGGATCCTGCTGCCTGAGGCAGTTGCCTCACCTTGCCTAATGGGTGGGCCGGCTCTGGCAGGTGGCCTTTGCTCAGTGATACAGTAGAGCAGTGTTTCCCAAACGTTTTTGGGCAACGGCACACCTGTTTACTGAAAAAAAATCTCGCGGCACACCACCATTAAAGCCCCGCCCCGTGATGTCAGCGCGCAGCGTCACGCCGGGAGGGACGCACAAAAGTGAAAGTTTTTCCCCTCGGCAGCTCCTCTCAGCTGCGCTCAATCCGCCTCGGAGCGCAGGAGCGATGCCTCTCTCTGGCTCTCCCTCCGCGCAGGCTGAGGGAGGGAGGGGCGCGTGTGACCCGTCTCTGCTGGGAGACCAAACCCAGCGAGGCAGAGTCGCGCGGAGGCGCCCAGGCAGCGCTGCCGGCTGCGAGGAGGAGCGCCAGGCAGCAGCAGGAGGCGCGACCTCTCCTCGCCGCCGCCGCCCCGCCTCTCGCCGCCCGACTCGCCCGCTTCCCTCCAGGTATCTCGCGGCACACCAGCCGATGTCTCACGGCACACTCGTGTGCCGCGGAACACCGGTTGGGAAACACTGCAGTAGAGCAGATCCCTCATATGTTAAAGGTATCAGGGTCAATCTCTAGTATCTCTGGGTAGTTTGGGCTGTGTACACATCATATACTTAAATTGTATTTATTGAATCTGTATTTCACCTTCCTGAAGGAGCCCAGGGCAGCAATTTAAAGCACCCACAAAGAATTCTGGGAATGGTAGTTTGTTCTGGGTGCTGGAAAGTGTGGGGGTAAACTACAGTTCCCATAATTCTTGGGGTGGGCAACGTGCTGTAATTATGTACATTAAATGAATTCTGTGCATGTAGCCTTTATTGCGGACTTGATGCTGCTCATGCGCACAAATTTTCCTCAGAGTCCACATGATGGCATTCTCGTCAAAATGCCATCCTATATCCAGCAGCCCTATTTTAAACTACATTTAAAGTTTCTGGTTGTTGTTTTTTAAAATCTCATCATATTTTCTGAAGGAAAGCAAAATCTGGATTAATTGAGAAAATAACATACAATGACATTTTGTATGAGTAGGATGTTATGTGGCTGTTACACAAAGCTTATGTGCAGGATCAGTATCGGGTCTACAATAAACTGCCATGTGGAAGTGCCCTCAGATTAAAAGAAAATATCTCTGGTTGTAGGTCTTGGGGTGGGCTAGCAAAGACCTCCACTTGTCCAGGAAGAGTAGATAATACTGAACTAAATGGACCAGTGACTTGTCTTTTGAAATTCAGGATAAAACACTCATTATTTAAATGCTAAATATATGCATTTAGGGGGGGGGCTAGGTGACCCATAGGGTCCCTTCCAACTCTATAATTCTTCTTCTTCTTCTTTGATATAAGGCAGCTCCTGACATTTAAATTGCGTGGTGGAGCTGATTTAGTTTTGCGCTTAGCCGTCACCCTTTTTAAAAGGCAGAATTGTTGACAAAGAAATGGGGAGCCTTTGATATGTGAACACTGCATGGGGAGAGGCCATCAGATCTTGCCTTTTTAATAATTTGGAAATGCAGTGCTCAGTACTGCATACATTGGCTGTGAAATGTTTTTATTTGGCTCCATTTGGCTGTAGAATGTTTCAGTCTGCCTCTGTGTGTCACTGAATGATCACAAGATGAATGCATAAAGACCTTGCAATCGTCTTGCATCAGCTCTTAAGAGAGGCCCAGTTGCTGGATGTGAGGTTTTCTTTGTGTTCAAGTGACTTTAACAAACAAGCATCCTCCATTCCTTGAGCTTGGGACCCACATAGTTACATCGGTGGAGGCAAACCCCACCTACCGGTACCTGACTTCCTATGTATGGCACCTGTCAGCTTCCTGCTCCTTAAGTCTTAGTATTGCTCTTGCAAAAATCAGCAAGGAAGAGGATGGTGACAATGGAATTAGTTGGCTCTGCCTGTCGTTGTATCTGGCTCCCCCTACTGTTTGTCTCCTTGCTTTCTGCCCTATTGGTCAACATGGGCATCAGGCACTACTGTGTTCAATGGACTGTACATGACGGCTCGTCAAACAGAAACTACAGCAGCAAATAATATTTAGTAGAGAGACATTGGGACGGGAGGGAGTTGTGCTTGGATGTGCGAAACCCAGATTCTGGTTCCTGCTTTCTCAGGTATGGAACTCGTTGCGGTATCTTTGGACGAGTCTGTCAGCCTAGACCTCTTTGCAGGATTCTGTCTGAAACACAGCTGAGAATGTACATTAATAGCAGTATGGTTTTTGGAAAGCTGTAGCAATTCTCTCCGGAGTCCCACATTACTGCCACATTCTCAGCTGTTTCTCTGCCAGGGGACTGGTGCAACGAAACCTTGGCCATTCCCCAGATCCTCAGAATTTTGTGTTGATGCCAACAGCAGTGCCAACATAATGAATGGGGCTCCAAGAATTGGCATGACGTGCTTATTAAATATAGCTATAATTTATAGCCTATAAATGGGGACACCCACCCCACTCTGCATATAATTACCCAGAACACTGGCATTGTAAAAAAATCTTGGCATTCTGGTTTTTGTTTTTGGAAAACAAGTTCATAGACCTGGCTTATGAAGATATGACTGGGAAATGGGTAGATTAATCTGTGAAGAATTAAGCAGTCTATATAATCAGTTAAAGAAGTCAGTTAAGGCACACCACTTTTGTTAATTTACCACTTTGATCGACTTTTCATTACCATCTTCTGAGCTGAAAACAAAAGGATAACCTGGAAACTGAAGGCCCTTTTGCTGTCTTGGTTTGATTGGAGTTATCTTCTACCTCTATGGAGGATTGAAGGAGATCAGCATTTTTGAGGTGTGACTCACCATAACCAGGGGGATTTCTGCAGAATTACATAAGTTTCTCAAGGTCTATGGAAATAACAAACAATTCCAGGAAATCTTCGCTCTCATAATCAGGAGGTCAAGAAACTTTTGGTTTTCTACTGCTGTTGCTTTTTTGGAGGGGACATGCCTGGGATTCACTTTGCACATCATAAAATCCTTACTTCTGTGTTGAAATAAAAATAAAACCCTTACGTAGATGGCTGAAACGCATGCATTTTGCCATGGTAGGGAGCCGAGTATTTCCAATCCATGCAAACAGTGCCTACATACATGTAGCAAAATGTAAGAAGAGCCTCCTGGGTGTGGCCAATGGCCCTTCTTGTCCAGCTTCCTGTTCTCACAGTGGCCAACCAGATGCCTGTGGGAAACGTGTGGGACCAACAAACTTAACTATCTGTATCAGGTCTGGAGAACCTGTGGCCTGAGGTCTGAATGCGATGCTTCAGAGCTGTCTGTCTGGCCCTTGAGCCCTGCGCTGCACTGTCCTCAAGTGCTTTTTCCTGATTGGAACGTGTCATTGAACTGTGACAATACTCCTGCCTTATTGGGGTGCAGGATGAAGAAATGTGTTTGTATGTAGCAGCAGTGGCAGTGTGTCCTGTTTCTCCGCTTGAGGCTGTGCCTTCAGATCTTATTTTTTCCCCTTAAGCACACTTATCTACCGCCAGTGCAAAAGGGTGCAACTTCCACTGGCGTGGGAGACCATAATGAACCCCAACTATTCCCTGAAGCTATAATTACGATGGATACTGCATAGATCAAATCTAGTTTGACAGCATGATGGCTTCATTTATGTACACAAATGCCCAGAGGCAGTAATTGGCTTATGTATTATGAAGCTAATTGTAATAGATTTTGCTGCTAATAAGATTTTGCAGCATTTTATTGCTTCCTCTAATAAAATGGAGCTTCTCAGGATGACTCCTGTGATAGATTCCTATGGCTGGATATATGTGCAGCTGCAGGTGTGGATGAGCCACATTGCAGGCGAGAGATTTCTTGAGCACTGGGTGCACTAATTTAGTGTATCTGACACACCTAAACTGCACAAACACTGGGCGAATCCCTGCCAGTCTAAACATAAGACTGGGAGATTAATCAGCACAAGTGACCCAGTTCAAGTTGTGGTTCAATTATTGCACAAAATCCCATGTAACTTATATAACTTATATATTGCCTCTCACATTTCCTGTTTGGTTAGAAGTTGCTCACCCAGCTGCCAGTATGTGGCAGTATTATACCAAATGGTACAAAAAACCTGGCAATGTTAGTTTTGAATTGCTTTCTATTGAGGTATATTGTCGGTTTATAGTTGCATTTAAGTTGTTTATCAAGGGTGCTTTGTGTAATGTGTGTGTGGGGGGAGAGAGAGCACCAATGTGGTGTACTGGTTAGAGTCTCCTAGGGCCTGGGAGACCAGGGTTCAAAGCCCCACTCAGTCATGAAGCTTAAAGGTAAAGGGACCCCTGACTATTAGGTCCAGTCGTGGCCGACTCTGGGGTTGCGGCACTCATCTCGCTTTATTGGCCGAGGGAGCCGGCATACAGCTTCCGGGTCATGTGGCCAGCATGACTAAGCCGCTTCTGGCAAACCAGAGCAGCGCACAGAAACGCTGTTTACCTTCCCGCCAGAGTGGTACCTATTTATCTACTTGCACTTTGACGTGCTTTTGAACTACTAGGTTGGCAGGAGCAGGGACCGAGCAATGGGAGCTCACCCCGTTGCAGGGATTCGAACCGCTGACCTTCTGATCGGCAAACCCAAGGCTCTTTGGTTTAGACCACAGCGCCACCCACTGTGGTCATGAAGCTTACTGGGTGACATTGGACCACTTACCTTCTCTCAGCCTAGTCTATTTCACAGGGTTGTTGTGAGGTTAAGACAGGGAAGGGGAGCCATGTATGCTTCCTGGAGCTCCTTACAGGAAGGGCAAGATAGAAATGTCAGGATTAAATAAACATGTGTGCTGCATATTGAACTAAGATATATATATCCAACTAAGTTGTACCTAGAGCTGATCCATTGAAATGATCACATGGGCATGATACACTTAAGCCCATTGATTTCAACAGACCTACTCTGAGTAGGACTTACTTGGATACAATTCATGTGCAACCATTCTATCAGTATATAATTACGGGTCACGGCCCAGAGTTTCAGAAATTATTCCACATCCAAATGTAATATTTTCTAAATCAGGGCTTAGTTGAGAGTTACCGGTAAATGATTATCTGACAAACACACACACACACACGCCTGATAAATTCAGAAAGAGTCATTCTTGTTCTTCTTTTTCAGCAAAATGATGCTCCAACACCCTGGCCAGGTGTCTGCTTCGGAAGTCAGCGCCACTGCCTTTGTCCCATGCCTGTCTCCTTCGGTGTCCCTGGGTTTTGAAGACTTCACAAATCTAACTCCGCTGGTGAAAGAAGAATTGAGATTTGCCATCCAGAACAAGTGCCTGTCGCACAGGATGTCCTCCACGCTGGACACAGTCATGGTTTCGGACAGACCTGGGGAAATGTCTGTTTTGAAAGCAGAGGTGCTCCTTTTTTTAATTGCTTGTTTTGCTTTCACATTCAGTAATGGCGTTCTATTTAAACAAGAACAAAAACAGAAAGCAAGGGGGGGGGGAGGAACTAAAACCAGTAGCTAATTGTTCAATGAACTTTCCAGTAGAAAAACTGTATTATACATAAGGCAGGAGTCTGCCTCCCCAGCCCATCACAGACAATGATCTGTGTGTATTTGAATGAAAGTGGCTTTGTGAAAGGCTGCAACTGCGTTAGTGCCAAGCTGGAGCCTTGGTGCGCACTGCATGCACTTCTGAATCATGTGCTCTTGGGAAGGAGTCATAGCTTCGTGGGGGAGATGCTGATAAATAATTAAGTACAAACTTGGCCCACTTGCAATATTGATACCTCATCTGGCTGTGCCCAAAGTCAACCAATTTACCTCTCTCTCTGAATCTTGCTCTAGTGTGCGCCTGAAGATGAAAGGAAAAGGCGACGGAGGGAAAGGAACAAGATTGCAGCAGCCAAGTGTCGAAACAAAAAGAAGGAGAAGACGGAATGTCTGCAGAAGGTAAGCCGGATGCTATCTGGGCACAGAAGATGAGATAGAGGAGGTGTGCATTTGTGTGTTTAAAAGAAGAATGCTTCAGAACTTCCGCTTTTATATTTACCCTCTTTTCCTGTGGCTAGGAATCGGAGAAGCTGGAAACCATCAATGCAGAACTGAAGGCTCAGATTGAGGAGCTGAAGAACGAGAAGCAGCATTTGATCTACATGCTTAATCTGCACAGGCCCACTTGCATCGTCCGGGCCCAGAACGGGAGGACGCCGGAGGATGAAAGGAACCTCTTCATTCAGCAGATAAAAGAAGGAACCTTGCAAGGCTAAGTGACAATGCCAGGTGCCCTTAGGGCATGCCTCTGACACCAAAAAATTAAACCCCAGCACATCACCCCAAGCCAGAAGCCATAAGAGAAGGTATCTTGGTATTTGTGGTCTCCCATTAGTCGAGAGAAGGCAGAGGAGATGACATTGCTAAGAAGAAAAGACTTGCGCTAGCTTAGCTGTGATTCAGGTTTTAGTATCTGCCATATCTGCTGTTCCTAGAAGCCGTACAGCTACAGACTTGCTAAACCCCTGATGGCATGTGGTACTTGCACTTGAGCAGAACACTAGGACTCGCCGTAATGCACATCTAATGGTCAGCCAAGCTGAATGGACCCTCCCCGTCTGCCCTCGATTGGGGTAGGAAGCGTTAGATAGCGTGGGCTGTTCGTTTTGTTTGTTTCTTTTGCTTTGTACTTTCAAAAGAAAGAGGTTGGCAACTTCCAGAATGCTGCTTTCAATTCCGAAAGGCATTGCGATATAACGGGAATTACTGTGTTTCTATATCCTAGTGCAATGTTTTTTAAACTGAGCTTTACGCTCTCTTTGTATTGTTGTTTTCACGGAAGCCTTTCTGTGGGTTTTTTGATGACTCACATTGGGGGTGATTTGTGGGTGATATGACAGGCATCAGCTTCTGTAAAAAAGATAGAAAAAAAGTCTGAATGTATCAAGCTGGAACATTACCCCTTCCCTTGGCTTGTTTGAAGACAGGGGAATTCCCCTTTGAGAATCCACTTTATGAGTCACATCATGTACAGTATTCGGAAGGACTTCATAACATACAAAACAGTGACACGATCAACATTAGATCTCTTGATTTGTGGGCCTCATGAATCCAGAACTTGCAAATCTTTCCTGGGCACCACCTTTTTTTTTTCCAGAGCAAGAAATACTGGTGGTTCTCAAGTTGCACAAAGGAATGATTGTGGGTGCATTAACTGCATGTATTTGCAAAACTGCCCCATGACAATTACAGCTGTGCTAGGAAAAGAGACTTAAAAGTAGCCAAGTAGGTCTGTCAACAGCTGAATAGCAGGCTTGGAGGTGCAGCTTCCCCTGTCGTTGTGCAGACAGCTTGTGGTTAGAATGTTGGTCCATATTGATATCTGAAGCTTACTGGGTGACCTTGAACCTGTTGCTGTCTCTCAACCCCACAGCACCTTGCATGGATAGTAGAACTTGCACCTATATAAGTATGATCGTTAAAGTTCTCAAGCAGAGCAATCCAGTGTTGGAACAGAAAAAGCTGCTCTATAGCTTTGATTCATCTTGTCTGATGAACTGGTAGAGCCACTTCAAAGACCCCAGGCTCTGCTACTTGTCATCCTTGTTTAAGGATGAGTCGGGTGTGGGACTTGCATACATTTAAAGCATGTGCTCTGCAACTTGAGTTGTGGTCCATCCTTTGTTCCCTGTAAGGCTTTTTGCATAGATTACTCATCTGGTTGTCATACCATTTACACAGAATGGTACTCTGGGTATCTGGGGTAGAAACCCCAAGTCTAGTGTGAGCAATGCTCTCAAGCACCCTGTACTCATGCTATTAACTCCAACAGTGCAGATTGTTTTGGTAGTTAGGGGAGTTAATTTCAGGTGCCCCTTCCTATTCAATAAGCCATTTGTCACCTGTTGGCATTTCTCATCCCTCCTTCTGTGAGGATCTCTGGACTCCTTAGCCACCTTTTATTTATCACTGATATGCCTAAGTAGTGCACAGATTGTGAGGTAGAGCAAATAACATAAGATGAAAAAATGGAGGCGATTTGCTGCGCTTTTATTTCTAAATCCCTTCCCCCTTGTGTTTAATATCATAATCATGAATTTTTGTGCTTCAGTACTGCTGAATTTTCAAATGCCGAATTTTTTTGAATTCCAATTTTGGGAGCTGGGGCAGGGGGAAACTGAGTTTATTTTCAAAACTCCATTTGTTTTAGTTAAACTCGTAAGTTTTTACTATAATAACAAACACCTTACCAAAGCAAAAAAAAAAAAAAAAAGAGCTCACTTCACCCTCTGAGACAAACCCCACTCAATATTCAAACCCTGAATTTAGGAACCTGAGTCACAAGAATAGGAATTTTAATTTTGCAAATCAGATTTCTGTATGCAGATTTGGGTGAAAAATCCTTCTTTTTGCCCAAACACTTTGCAGTTCTGTTATGAAGTATTATTTCTATTTTTAGTCTGCTGGGATCTAAATTTAATTATGTAATCAATGCAGTAGACAAAGGCGTTTGCAGGATAAAATCTTTCATCCACCATTGTCCAGTGTTAAAACACACCCACATAAACATCTTACCTCAGAAGAATAGTTTTCAAAGGCTATAATCCTATATAGTACACACTTAGCTGGGAGGAAGGCTCATTGAATGCAATGGGACTTCCAAGTAGAGACATGCATAGGTTTTTACTGTCAATCTGTGGCTGGTATACTTGAGCCTGCTGCCTGTTTTATCTCTCTGTTTTTTACATTCTGCAACAGAAGTACTTAATACACTTTCAGCAATTTGGATATATTATAATGTCCAATGCTGTGTTTCAAATGTATATTTCATGTAACAAAAAATGGAAGGAAGCGGGCCAAATTCTGTCTCATCAGAGTGTGATTTTTCTTCCTGCAGAGTAAATTCACTTTGCTGTTTGTGAGCTTTTCCTCAAGTCATGTTGGACAGCAGGAACACCCCCCCACACACAAGGCCTCTGCGTTGACCGTGCAATGTATACTGGGTTGGGGAGGGGTATGTGGGAAGAGGGAGGGAGGGGGGAAGAGAGTTTATTTACTATGTTAACTATGTGCAATTCTGCTATCAAGAACCTTATTGGGGGGGAAATTGATTGGGTTCCTGTAATTATGAATATATGTTCTAGACAGTACTCAGCCATCTTCAATATCTAATGTTGTTGCTCCCTAAAAGTGATACGGTGCTGTTGATTGTGAGATATTGCAGGCCAGATCCAAAGAACGAAGAAAACTATGGCTGCGTTCACACTCCCATTTCCTGTGTGTGCTTAGTGCTGGGTTTTTAATCCATGTTCACACAGCATTATCCCAAATGCACATGTCCCCTGCACTTTTTTGTGAAATGCTGCCGTCTGATGCATTGTTGCTTAAACCAGCTTCACACCAAGTGGAGTCCTTAAGGCTTTCTGAATTTGTCTCTGGCCAAGGGGTGAACACCTTTGCATGGGGTAAAGGCACCCCCACCATAACCAACCCCTGGCATGTACACAAACAGAAACAATGAAGCCGTGCTGATGTGAACAGCTGGGGGTAGGGTGGTTGTGGGAAGAGTGCTGGAAAGACATCACTGCAGTCTTAGGTAGCAATGTGAATGCACCCTCTAACAGTCAGGCTGTCGCACTGTTTTCCTGCTCTGCAAGCAAAAGAGCATATTTGGATCTGGTTTTGCTTTGCTCACGGTATGCTCTAGTGCTGGGATGGGGATTTTGTGGCCCTCCAGATGTTGTCACAATTCCTACCAGCTCCCTGGCCAGTTCAGCCAATAGTTAGGGATGCTGTGAGTTAATCCCTAGGGAGGCACAGGTTCCCTATCCCTTCTGTAGCAACTAGACCTTCCATGTACAAATGCACTTTTCATACATGGAAGGGCTTCTTGGGATCTACACCCTAGGCTAGTATGAGGAGCTGCCAACATTAGCCAGAGACGGTCCCTGCCCATCACCTGTGCTGTATCAAAGGACCCCTGCTTTGTCTATGTATTTAACGTGTTTCCAAAAGCAATTCAGAAAATGATAATAAAAGAATGGACTCTGTTGCATGTATGATGTTCTCATACATAGAATCTTTGTTAACTCTCAACGCAGAATTAATGTTTTCCATTTTGAGAGGTGTTTTAATATTGCGGTTCTACAGCCTATTTAAAATGACGCAGGCGTCTTGCTGCTGCTGCTGCTGCTGCTGCTGCTTCGGTTGAAACACAAATGACTTTAGCGAGCATGCCAAATGTTTACAACGGCACTGCTACTTTTTCAAAGATAATCTTGGTTCAGCTGTGGCTGCTTCCTCGTGTGTGGTTGTGTGTGTGTGGCTGCGTATGTGGGTAAGTGTGCAGTGCACATACCTCAAGATTATACCAATAGTATACATCCTATATATCTGTTTGCATTGCTTGAGAGTTGCATTGCTGGACTTCTGGGGGACTCTGGCACTCTGACAGCACTGTGGCAGGAAGGAGTTCAGCTGCCTAAACATCGCCTGTCTGCAGTGGCAGCCAGCAGCAGTAGCTGAGCTCCTTCCTGTTCTTCAGGGCACAGGCAAACTCCTTCCAGGCCAGGTTGGATGCTGGCTTCCAAGCCAAGTGGGAGAACTGTTGAATGAAAGAACTGCATGGATTTATGTATCTGTTTTATTCTGAACATTTAATAATGCAGTAGAAGCAATTTGTTTTCTATTAAGTTTTATGTTTTGATACTTTAATAAAAAAAGACTAATACATGTGTGTTTTTTGTTCCTGTGTGACTTACTTCACCTTATTTGAAGGACTGATGCTCACTCAACCCCCCCACCCCACCCCACCCCAAAAAAAAACACCTCCCCAGGTAGTGTTCTTAAATCTTTCCTAACTACAGTAGGCTGCCTGGTCTCCGTATTCACTGCATGACCCTCAACCCCATGTCACTGCGAATGCCAATATCATGTCATCAGTTCCCTCTGAATTACTGCCATTGTCCCTTTCCTGATCTGCTGTTGCTTTCACCTGCCATATTGCTGCAAGGTGTTCCTTATACCTGAACCAAACAAGCCATCTGCCCAACTACCCTGGGTTTGTACATACAAAGTCCGTAGAATCCTAGCATCCATTTGCAATTTGTTCTGCTCTGCTGGAGATTGGGGCTCTCTGGAGAAATCAGAAGCATTACCAAAGCTGCTTCAGGCAAGGCAAGGCCAGTATCAAAACCTGGTCAGGGGAGATATCTTAAGCATGAGGGAGGTTTTCTCAGGGTGAGTCTCAAACACTGCACTCCAGGTGTGCTGACCCTTGCGATTTCCCCCAAATGCAGGAAACTTGACGCCTTGCTGGCTGAGTTTTGGAAAATGTCTTGGCACAGGACCAGAGTCATCTGAAGGCTTAAGAAGCCTGGGAAGACCCTTCCTAGTAGCTCTCATCTGCAATCTTTAAAAGGTTCATCTGGAGCAAGAAACGCCTGGAAATGGCTACCATTTGACAGCATTACCTAGGCACCCCGACTGCCTTCAGCCTGGTGGCTTCGTCCACTAACTTCAGCCTGCCAGCTTCCACAGATTTCATCTATTCATGAATATCCATCAGTTCACATTCATGCCCCCCCTATATTTGCCTTGATCACATTTTAAACCTCCTATTCATTCATACAAGCACAGAGCAGCCAACATCCACGAAGAACACTGTTAGGAGTGAACCAACAATAGATCACATGGTCTACTCATGGTCTACAAGGTCTACTCAGGAGTGCTAGGCCTAATGAGCAAGACAACTCTTCTCTGTAGGTCTTGCCCCTCTGAGGCAGTGGTGGAGACTGAAGGCCTTTCCCACAGCTGCCTAAGTCTTCTCATCTCCTGGGTCCTTCTCAAGGAATATGAGACTGTCCTGACACACCAGTAGACCTGGGGAATGAAAACTACCTGCTTGCTCAGCATAACATCATACAGCAGTACCTCAGGTTACAAACTTAATTCATTCCAGAAGTCCGTTCTTAACCCGAAGCGTTCTTAACCCGAGGCACGCATTCCCTACATAGGCCTCCCACGGCCCCGGAAGCGGATTGTGTTCATATCCCAGGGCAAAGTTTGCAACCTGGAACACATACTTCTGGGTTTGTGGAGTTTGTAACCCAAAGCATTTGTAAGCATGACTGTTCATAACCTGAGGTACCACTGTACTGACCTTGGCCTAGTACAGCTGAAGGAGGTTCTCTGTCCCCATCGTTCAGCCCAGACACTGAAGTCCAGCTCTGAGGGCCTTCTGGTGGTTCCCTGACTGTGAGATGTGAGGTTACAGGGAACCAGGCAGAAGGCCTTCTTGGTAGTGGCGCTCACCCTGTGGAACGCCCTCCCATCAGTTGTCAAGGAGATAAACAACTATCTGACTTTTAGAAGACATCTGAAGGCAACCCTGTTTAGGGAAGTTTTTAATGTTTCATGTTTTAGCATGTTTTTAATATTCTGTGGGGAGCCACCCAGAATGGCTGGGGAAACCCAGCCAGATGGGCAGGGTATAAATTATTATTATTATTATTACTACTACTACTACTACTATTACTATTTGCATGGCTGTATCAGCCACCACAGACCAAACACCACTGACAGACTCTTCATATTCTTATCATCTGAAACATGACATTTCCCCCCTCTGTGGAGATAGGCGGTTCTCACATTCAGCTGAGTCATCAAGGCTGAGTAAGCAAGTGATGAGACATGAAGATGACTATAGTTGTGTGAACCAGCTCTAAGGATCCAATCCTGAGTCCAGTTAGGTTGCTAAAATCCCACTGAAGCCCTCATGATACAGGATTGGACCCTTAACAGTGCATCCTATACATGCATGCAATAGAAGTAAGCCCCATTGAGTTCATTTCTGGTACATCCAACCTGGTAATACTTAACTTCCTGTCCGTGCTGTGTCTCTAGAAGATCTTGAATTTATAGGAGCAGCTGAAAGACCTTTTATGCTAAACTAAGTTCATTTGTGCCTGCAGAATCACATCAAAGTAGTTGGTGTATGAATCATTCCTGAGTGGTTAAACGCAAAGTATTCTGGCTACTGTTAAGAGAAGAGGAAATAAGGGTGCTGGGGAAACCAAAGGTCTGTGAGAAGGAAATTTTGCCTGAACAGGGCCCAGTTAATTGTATTAGGTCATTCTGGTAACAACAAGGTTACCATGGCAATATCCTATATAGGAAGATAGATTACCCTAAGTTTATGGGGGTAGGGAGAGAAGAATGCAATTCTGTTTCTCTGACTCACACTAATAAAAACCCACATCTGTGGAATAAAACAGGACATGTGGTCCGAATGATGTCAAGTTAGATGAAAGTTCAATATCTGTAAATTAAAAAAGTTGGGGGGGAGGGATGAATTTTGATTCGTAATACTCAAGGGACAAATGTTCTTTGCAATTAACACAGAATTGTTGCTAGAGACATGACACTTTTAAGAGTGCTAAACCTACACGAACTATCCATTCAAGATGTTAGATCATTTCAGAAGAATCGCCCCAGCATTGGAAGCCATTGGTTTTCAGAGGAAAACAGTGAAAGAAAGTGGTGTGCCTTCTAGCCCTACAGTGTAGGCTAAGAAAGTGAACAGAATTTTGATGGTGGGTGTGGGTGTGGGTGTACACACATATATACACACATACCTTGATGATGATGATGATGATGATGATGATTTAATAAATTCATATACCACCCTATACCTGTAGATCTCAGGGCGATTCACAGAATTCCATAAGCAAGGAACTTTTGATTAAAATGTTGCTATTGAAGGAGACACTAGAGTAGGGGTTGGTGAACCTGCGCCTCCCCCAAAGATTGTTGGGATGTCGTATCCCATCATCCGTGACCATTGGGCATGCTAGCCAGGGCTGATCGAGACCAACACTATCTGCAGGACTGCCAGTTGCCCATCTACCCGTGTAGGGGAAGAAGAGGAAGGGAGCAAGAGGAAGGGATACGGAATGATGAATGTGAGAAAACGCAGTTATAATATTTGAACAGACTTCTGGGATAAAAGATGAAGTGGCTTCTTTGCAGGATGAGAGAGAAGACGCCGCATTCATATTCACAGGATGCAGTTAAGCAGCATAGAGAGGAAATGGAATAGTTTTGGCCACCGAGACATCAAAGATGGAGCTAGTGACAGAGCTAGCATGAACTGGCATGGAAACATTCACAATACAATAAGCATCTAAATCAAGCCTCTTCGCTACTGCCTATGTACAACTGCATCATCTGGAAGGCCGACAAAGTGATTTCAGTTATACAGAGTGTATCTGCAGCTCTACAGTTATGCAAGATGAATCAGCTTGCCTCACACGGCAGCTGATTTTGGGAGTCACGAATGGGCAACAAATGGTTAGTTACTTAATTTATTATTGTAGTATTTACAATGCGAGAGGGGACACAGGCACCTCTGACTCTGAGACTTCCTGCCTCTGCTGGTCAAGAAATAAGTTGAATGGCCTTTTTTACTCCACCTCAATAAAGGTCGCTTGCAAAAAGTCCCTTGCCCACTGTCCCTCCCTGCCACAACTGCTCCTGTCAGCTCTCAATTGTGTCACAATACCCCCACTGCTCTCTGCACTGCAGACCAGTGTGGGGATGTGCGTATGGTGCGGTGCAGTTTTCTGTGGCCAGGCATGCAAAAGATCACCCTGAACGCCAGTTGACCAGATGAAAAGTGCAACCATCTCCTTTTCCAGAGTGGTAATCCGCATCCAAACAAACTCCACAATCTGGACGGCTTTGGGGAAACGGAGGATCACATGGCAATGTGGACATGTGCGTGCACATGCCTAAACACGTGTGTCTTCTGTTGCTGCCTCACCAAGCAGAAATTTGAAGGGAAAACATGGTTCTTGTTCTCCAGACCCTCAGGCACTTCATCTATTCAAGTTCATCCCATCTGTTCACAATTTAGCATGTGACTGAGCAAATACCACTAGAGGACAGTGTGAGTCAAAATATGTTGTTCCCTGACACAGTTGCTGCCTACCTGAAATCCTACCGGTTTCATCTTTCGCACAGCAAAAACTAGCAGCCATTTGTGTTCCCAGGAAAGGCAGCCCTATAACGATTTGGACTCTTCGTTTCTTTATTTGGCGACCTAGTGGTGCTATATATGCATATATTGTTGTTGGCATCTGTCTGCCTCGAGAGACAATGGAGTGTGCCTCTGGGGGTGAAGTCAAACTGGTGCATTAGCAGCACTGAATGGACCTCCCTTGGGGCGCAAGCCTGGGCAGTGTGTATGGGGGACCTGGGCTGCTCAAATGACAAGACCCCCCTCTCAGCCTTGCTGATGTGGTCCAAAGGAAAGCAGAGCAATATATCTGGCACCAGCTTAGCTGCAGGAGTTGCCGGAAAGAGGCATACAAGGCACCGTCCAACCGTCTTAGGGACTCCACTCTGAATTTGTGTAGGGTTTACTTCTTAGCCTATTCTTCTCCTGAAGATGTCCCGCAAGGCAGTGGAGGTTTAGGATCAGAGCTTTCCCTTTCCTATATGTGCTACCTTCCCAGGTTGACAAGCTCCATCTGCTCCTCACATCCCTCTACAGCACAAGCAGAAACCGCCTTCTTGACCGTTGGACCCACTAATGGTCTTGTCTGCTCAGTCTGCCAGAGCCTGTCTTCTCATGCAAGACAAATCCCTAACTCATCCATCAGCTACCCTCACCTGGTTTAGCTGGCCAGTTGAAGCCATCCCTGGGGTGTGGCTGCTGTCACCTGACATGCTGACAGCTGCTAGGAGCCACAGGTGAGATATGAGTGCAGTGTGAGGACCAATGTTGGGCAAACTACCCCAGAAGGAGCACCATGTGTCCCCCACCAGAGGCACTTTGCTATATGAGATAGACAGGTCCCCACCTCTAGGAGTGTACATTCCACATTTTGGCTGTTGTGAGCCAGTGAGAGCCCATGTGGAGCAGTGGTTGGAGTACCATACTAGGGCCTGGCAGAATGGGCTTCAAATACCCACTCAGCTATGAAGCTCCCTGGGTGATCTTGGGCCAGTCACTGCCTAACCTACCTCACAGAGTTGTTGTGGGTATTAAATGAGGAAGGGGACAACCAGGTATCCCACCTTGAGCTCCTAAAATAAAAAAGGTGGACTCTAAATGCAAACAACAACAACACTCCTTTAAAAAACTGTGGGGAACACCAGGCCTATGAGATGAATATAGCCCTCTAGGTCTTCCCATCTGGCCCTTAGGAGGATCTCTGCAGGCCACACCCCTTCCAGAAGCCACACCCCTCACCAGCCATACTTGACAACCTTAAATCATTTGTCCCTGAGCTGTGGTAACTCTTCTTGCTTTCCTGCGTGGGTGGGTGGTGTAGAAATCTCTGGCTTTTTCATGACATGAAGATAACGTATTGTACAAAGGTAAGAGTTGCCCCACTGCTAGAATGCGGCCCCTGGAAAGTTACCCATGAAGGAATGTGGCCCATGGACTGAAAAAGGTCCTTCACCCCTGCAACAGGAGGTGGGAAAGTATGAGAAAGACAAAGGTCACTAAGGGGCAAATGTCATTTCACAGACACCCTCAAATACATGGGACATAACCTGCGTAATGAACACTGTGGCATCATGTTCTATTTTTGCGTATTATTTATTTCTCTTTTTAATGTCTTTGTTATAAGTGCATTTTAATATGGTGGCGAATTGCCTTAATCTTCATTGAACAAAAGGTGGCATATAAACAATTCAGAGAATATATATATATCTATATATCAATATATATATCACTGCAGTGTTTATTTTACAAAGGCTGTCACAGTCACTTGCAGAATATTGACATATTTTAAACATTACAAAAAAACTGTTTAAAACACCCTGTTTTGCTTACTCATTTTTAAAAAATAAATTTTATTAGGGTTTTTTCTTTAAAAAATTAACAAATTTACTTCACATACAATATATCATTCACTTATATTTTCTGTTTTGACTTCCCACCCCTCCTGGGCTAATGCTTTGACTCTTATCCTTAACTGCTTCGTTATACCTGTTACTCAACCCCCTAAGGCCATCTTAACATCATTTCATGTTTTTCCTGTCATTTCTCTTATTCATCTTAAGCAACCTTGAAAAATCCAGACTAGATGCGGACGTGATGCTCGCCATCTATATGAGACAGTCTGCGTGCATACATCCAGTAATGCCAACTCATGGATGTGGAAATCACATGACACTTGTGAAAATCTACAGGAGGCTGCCGATGGCAAGAGCTATGTCTCCTGGCGGTGGGGGAGAGAGGTGGGGAAACTACTACAATTTCCCAGCAACCAAATGTTACGATACGTTGGCGCTGGAAGGGGCAGTGGTGGAAATGTGGATTTTCTACAACAGAAGTATGGTCTCAGTGAGAAATCTTTGTCGTGGAAAGGGGCATCTCATCAATGACAAATGAGTTGGAACATCACATTTGTTGCACAACAACATGCTTGTCTGGAAAAGCCAAAGGGGAATCCTTGAGCTTATCTGAATTCAGTGCTTCCCCCCAAACTTTCCATTATATTTCTGAAATGCACATATTTGCATTGATGGAGGTGAGGTCTGGGGGCATGGTAATTTTTACAATTGATGGCACAAGGATTGGGCAAGATGAAATTAGAGTAGGGATGAGGAAGCTTCAGCCATCCAGATGTTGTTGAATTCCAGTGCCATCCTTGTGGCTTATACAGTGATGTAGCATGGGTTGCCAGTGTCCGGGGCTGCTTGGAGGGGATGGGAGGGCCAGAGGGAAACAGATGGAATACTCATGCACCTTGAAGTGTCTAATGGCATCCATGTCACTCAGGAGATCGCAGCCACAGAAATAAGAAGAGTTGTTCCATTGTCCTTAGAGGTCACTTCCTGGTTCACACAGAGAAGCTGTTTTCATTGGAGCCCAGGAACAGAAGTTCGCAGCTGTATTGAGGCAGCACTGGGCGTTGAAATTTTGCATCCCCTTAACAATTTTGCACCCGGGGCAACTGCCTCTGTGCCGCCACCACTGCCCATGCTATGTCACTGAGTGGTTTATTTCAATGCTGTTTCTTTCTCCTTCAGTTTTCAAAGCACTTGATGAAGAAGATGGGGGGAGCTCTTACCTAAAATTAAGTTACTTCCAAGTATCAGACAAATGGCTACTGAAATAGGATTCTGAGAAATCAGCATTATCTCTTTCATCTACACTAGTGGTGAACCCAGGAAATCAGTGGTTGAAAATTTACCACTTCCAACAAAGAAACTTCGTGACCAAGTGTTTAGCTATTACTAAGTGACACTAGCAGGTAAAGGTAGCTTTGCTCACAGGGATCCTAAGTTGAACACAGTGTAGTGTGTGCAAATGTGCACTGTGGTGGTTAGAGGAAGCTTCTACAGAAAGAATGTACATTGAAATTCATGTTGCAGTGGGCAGGTTCATTCATGGTGTGGGAGCTTGGTTTTGGGCAAGCACAATTCCCATTAGAGCAAAAATTTGTTTTAGAATACTGTTTCCTTATCTCAATCACTGGTCTTCTCCTGCAAAGTTGTGGGATGTAATCCACTGGGAGCAGTCAAATACAACATTCCTTGGTTTCCTAGAGTGGACATGCAAGGGAATGTTTGGTCCAGCCAGTCAAAACCTCCTGTTCCTCCTGGCCTGGAGCATCCTTCCTTGCATGTGACTAGGGGGTGGGCGTGACTTTTCCAGACCTGGTAAAAGTACAAAGCATGCTGCCACTTTCTCTTCCATCTTCCTTTCATCCTGCGAACTTCCCGGACTGCTAACTGCAATCATTAGGTCAACCCACATATTGGGTATAAACCTGTTTGTATATGCGTGTAACTTTAAGCCTTAAGCCTTCCTTCAGGGATCACACTGTGCTCTGCCTGATCGTGAGTAAAATTTCTTTTTATTGCTTATGAATAAGATTGTGGTGTCTTTATTCTTTTAGGAGGGATTCAAGGGGTCTTACCAGAAAAAATATTAAAACACATTTCAATCTGAACAAGCCAGATTGAATTGAGTACACGAGTTTGCAACTAGTTTTCTGCAGTGTGTGAGAAGGGGAATGTAAACTCTGCTAAGTAAAGGAACTTGGTAGTGCAAGTTAGGAAGGATATTAATAAACAATATATCCTCTCCTGCCACCCTGAACATTCCCACAAAAGAATTTCAGAAATAGACTGGAAAGAGAAGTTGCTGAATTACAACTTATTACCAAACTTAAAACCATGGAGAGACCTGGTCTGAATAGAGACATTGGATTCTTATCTCATTATACATGATAAAGCTATTTTTGGCCATCTCATCCCTTGCTTTTTCCTGTAAGACCAATTGCAGTCATTAACAGTCGCCAACTGGTTTACTACACCTATCAGCCAATCACCCATTCCCACCACCCTTCCGAGTAATACCCCTCCCCACCCTCTCACTATATATAAGGGTCTGGTGACTTCTGTTTCAGTGTATCTGAAGAAGTGTGCATGCACACGAAAGCTCATGCCAATAACAAACTTAGTTGGTCTCCAAGGTGCTACTGGAAGGAATTTTTCTTATTTTATTCCCACAAAAGTCACTTCCAGTTTGAGTGTTCAAACATTTGGGTTGCACTACTCAATATTATCAATTCATAGCTTTTGGAAAAGTTTTCACATACCTGTTTTCATGTAAGAATGTTTCACTTGCATTGCATCATGATGAGCTGCTAGCAGTTTTAGGTGTAACAGTAGCAACAATAGTAATTATACTAAATATTAATATTACTAATGATTTATTTTTAGTGTTTCATAAAATGGTTTTCTGTGCCTGGTTTGATTACAAGAATTGAAGGTGTCTGGCTTCACAGTTACTATTCAAATGCAGGTATAAGTGAACATACATGTTTGCTTCATGAAATCAGGGATCACAGGTAGTTATTGCAAATTGTTTTAAACTGTTTTGAATATTGTGTTTCAATGTTGTGACCTGTTCTGGGACCTCAGAGTGAAGGGCAGGTAATTGATTGATTGATTGATAAGCTGAGTGCACTGCAAATTTTGGAATAGACAACAGAACTGCCACATCAGGTGTGGGAAGTGGTGGAACTGAAATTTGTTCTGATTTGTTTGCAGGGAGGCTATACAACATTGAGTAACCATCCTGATTTGCCTGCTCAGAGGTTATATACATCAATCTTTGCTTTATCCTATTTTCATAATACATAAGGAGAATGCGAAGAGCAACGCATTGTTTCAGTTCAACACATCAAGCAGAGGTTTTCAACCTTTTTGAGTCCACAGCTCCCTTGACCAACTACATTCTTTCTGCAGCACTCCTGTGGGGCTCAGGAGCCCAGTTATGTCACCCCTTGCCTGCAGAGCCGGCAGCCCCTTTTCGAACACCCTCCCTTGTGGGGTGTTCCCTCAGCCTCCCTCCCTCTCCTCTCTCCTGGCCAGCCCCAAAGGCACCATTCTCCAGGGGAGATTGTAGTCAGGGCTGCTGCAACAAACAGCCATGAAAGCCTTTGGGAGGCAGAGGCGGAAGAGGGCATCAGAGGAGGGAGGGAAGGAAAGAGGGACAGAGGCCAGTGTTGCCTGTGGCACCCCTGACCATCATTCAAGGCACCCCAAGGTGCCACGGCACACTGGTTGAAAACCACTGCTCTAGAGGAAAGCTCTTGGGAAGCTGGTGTTGAGGTCTCAGTTTCACTAGTTCTTGACCATAAGGTGAACATGTCCTACCGTCCTACGAAATCAACTTCCACGTTTGTCTTGCTGTTTGTACTTGCTTTGTCAACCTTTCTATTACAGCATATTGCACCAAGAAAACGTTCCATTCTTGAAATGATCTTCCATCTTCTGCTTTCCAATTTCTTGCTATTTCCTGTCTCACTGCAGCCAATAGTATTGGTAACATCTCTTTATATTTCACAACTGAATTTTGCTCATCAAATATACTTAACCATGCCAGTGTTAGGGAAGGATCGATGTGGGGCTTAGTTTTAAACTCTGACAGGTGTTTGATTTTAAGTTTTGTGGTTGTCTATATTTTTCTGAAACCAGACCCCAAGCCTAACCTCCTTCCAAAAGGTAGTATTGTATATCAGACAAACCAGACCAAATATGACTTCTACATATTGTAATTTCTGACATGTTTTTGTTATATATGAAAAATGTAAGAGGTTTTTTTTAATAAAAAAATATCTACATTTTTAGTGCATTTCCCAATCACTTCCCTAACTGCAAAAGTGAATTTGTCACCCTAAAGTGCTCTAAAAAGGTAAAGGGACCCTGACCATTAGGTCCAGTCGCAGATGACTCTGGGGTTGCGGTGCTCATCTCGCTTTATTGGCCGAGGGAGCCGACGTACAGCTTCCAGGTCATGTGATTCACAGAATGCTGTGTGAGATAGTAAGTCTGCAGGCTTGAGTTTGCTAGCTGATGCAACTGGCTGATGCAATCAGCCTACAGTACTTTCTATGGAAGTGCTGGGTCAGAATGACTCAGCAGTAATGTGCTGACAGTTGATTGGCTGTCATCGGTTTAAAAGGGAAACCTGTCCAGCAGCAAAGGGGTGGTATAGAGGAGTGTAGCCAGAGAGTTGAGAGTTAGAGGTCTTCCTATTTGCCTTAAGGTGTAGCCAGGTACTCTGTTTGACTGTATGAACTGCTCGTATATTATAGCCTGTAGATATTTGTATATACCGTATATACCGTATTTTTCGTCCTATAGGGCGCACCGGCCCATAGGATGCACCTCGTTTTTTTGGGGGAAAATGAATTTTAAAAAATTATCCCCCCCCGCCCTGGCTGCCGCCCCGAGCCTTGCGCTCACCTGCCCGAAGCACGGGGCACCCTCCGGAGGGCTTGGCAGGACCTCCTGCCGGGCGCGCAAGGCTTGCGGACACTTGCGGGGGCTGCAGGCTGCTGTCCGCAAGCCTTGTGAGCCCGCGGGAACTCCCACCAGGCTTGCAAGGCTTGCGGATAGCTTCCTGAAGCCTGGAGAGCGAGAGGGGTCGGTGCGCACCGACCCCCCTCGCTCTCCAGGCTTCAGCGAAAGCCTGCATTCGCCCCATAAGACGCAGGCACATTTCCCCTTCATTTTTGGAGGGGAAAAAATACGTCTTATGGGGCAAAAAATACGGTATCTAGCTCACAATAAATATACTCCACTGAAGAACCTGGAACTCTGAGCTTTTCTGCTAAAGCGCCACAGAAAATTCGCAACAGTGGCCAGCATGACTAAACTGCTTCTGGCGAACCAGAGCGGTACACAGAAACACCGTTTACCTTCCCGCTGGAGTGGTACCTATTTATCTACTTGCACTTTGACGTGATTTCGAACTGCTAGGTTGGAAGGAGCAGGGACCGAGCAACAGGAGCTCACCCCGTCACGGGGATTCGAACCGCCGACCTTCTGATCGGCAAGCCCTAGGCTCTGTGGTTTAACCCACATCGCCACCCGTGTCCCTTAAACTGCTCTAATCCACTTTAATTGTAGAAGCCTACATTGCTGGTATGTGACTGAATCACTCCTGCAAAATACTTGATCACCATTACGTTCGAATGGCGCATCTATCATATTAAATATTCGTATTGATTTTTATTTTTTTATTTTGGCTGTGTTTATTTCTTTTACTTAATTTTGCTGCATTGCAATTTGAATTCTGTGGAATGCTTATGTGAGGGTGAGCACAATGCTGAGGCTGAATCATCATGCTAGGTTAAAAAAAATGAAGTTGGAGAACTCCCATAGATATGTAATAAAAAAATCTCATGAGAAGACTCAAAACAGGTCAAGTTAGATCTTCATTGGATACAATTCTGTAGGCAGAGCATTCCAACTTTCGAGTGAGGTGGGACTTTGTGGGGCAAGGCAAACGTGTGAATTTTACATTTTCACAGGCCCAGTAACCACAGTGTGAAAACTTGAAATCCAAGTGTGAGTTAAGGGTATCTTTATTGTGGACATTTCTAGTAAATAGAAAGCGAAAGGATGTTAAACTCTAGAGTCACGTTACCCTTGGAAATTACTGGACACCATTTCCCAAAGAGTTGATATGCCAACTTGAAAGTTGCAAGACTAAAGTGAGACCACTTTGGTTTTTACATTAAAAAGAACACCACAAATGGTAAAGCTTTGTGCTGCTCACCGACAAAAAGTGAACTGGACGTACGAGAAGGAGAAAATGAAGAAAATATTTTGCTCTATTTCATGGGTATTTTATATGTCCTCATAAACTGGGGTGCGGAGGGGCAATAGGGAAAAGGTTGTAGGCTTTGGTGGAATTTAGTGGAAGAATTTGAAAGAAAACTTCATGAAGATGCATCATAGATGGTATATGTCACCAGATAGGTTGGCAAAAATGAAAAAAAAATATATTGGGTGATAACAAGTGCTGGAGGTGTAATAGAATGATTGGAACCTTACACCATATGTGGTGGTCCTGTCTGGAAATTAAGAATTATTGGAATATGATACATGAGGAAATTAAAAAAGCTAATAAAAACATTGCATAATAAAAGAGCAGAATCATATTTATTAGGAATTTTGAACGGAGACATCCCGAATGACAAAATTAATATTTTCTTATACGTGACAACAGCAGCGAGAATGTTGATAACCAATAATTGGGAAGGAAATTATTTTCCAACCAAAGAAGAATGGTTGAATAAAATATGCGAATACTTGGAATTATCAAAGTTGACTGATTTGATAAGACAAAAACCAAAAAATATAATCCAGAAACAATTGAAATGTTTAAATGAGTATTTATGTAGACAAGGATTAAATGTAAGGTATTGGTTGTGTTTATAATAGATTTATGAGAGATTGAGAAAACTTATTGTTTAGAATATTTGTGTGGGATTGTATGGGAAAAATACAGAATAACAGACATAATCTTGCTTAAAATGCATATAGGAAGTGCAGTGTAAGCGATGGAAGTCAATCAATTAAATTTTATTATTATTTTCATATTAAGATATATGTAGAATAAACTTGGGAGAAATTCTTCCAACTTTTCTTCTTTTCCCCCTCTTTATTATTTTTCTTCTTTTTTCTTTTCTTCTTTTTTCTCTTTTGTTCCTTTTTCCTGTATATGTGCTTATTTGAAATATATTTGTATGTATGTATGTATGTGTTTGCAATATTTTGTAACAATTATGTTAAATAAACAATAAAATTATTAATTTAAAAAACAGAGGAAGGATTTGAAATGCTTCCAAAACTCTTCAGCTTCCTTTCCATCCACTTGCTATGATATTCAGGAAAGCACGTCGCACAACATACAAAACTATGGCAAATTATTGTCCCCTCCAGATGTTGCTGAACTCTAGCTCCCATCAGCTCCTGCCAGTTTGGCCAATAGTCAGGGATGATGGGAGTTGTAGTCCACCATATCTGAAGAGCACCAGGTTGTGGAAAGCTGGATGGTGGAAATCAGTGTTACAAGAACATGTTGGAGGCTACTGGTAGTCTGGTGCGGCTTTTGAAAAGGAGCAGACAATTAACGGAGGCTTAGTCCCATGGACTGCAAGAAGATCAAACCTCTCCATTCTTAAGGAAATCAGCCCTGAGTGCTCACTGGAAGGACAGATCGTGAAGCTGAGGCTCCAGTACTTTGGCTACCTCATGAGAAGAGAAGACTCCCTGGAAAAGACCCTGATGTTGGGAAAGATGGAGGGCACAAGGAGAAGGGGACGACAGAGGACGAGATGGTTGGACAGTGTTCTCGAAGCTACCAGCATGAGTCTGACCAAACTGCGGGAGGCAGTGGAAGACAGGAGTGCCTGGCATGCTCTGGTCCATGGGGTCACGAAGAGTCGGACACGACTAAACGACTAAACAACAACAACAAATTACTAGGGACACATAGAGCCTCCAAGTTTGGGGGCAGTATATATTTGAGGCACAGCTGACGAGGGCAAAGAGCAGGGGAGGGAAATTGCCTTTATGTTCTGCTTGTGTACTTCCCAGAAATGTATGGCTGGAATCAGTCCTTTATCTATTTACCTATCCTTTTGGATTCAATATTGTGTACTTCTAAGGCAGTCCCATTCCAATACTGCAGATCAGTGTTTCCCAAAGTTGGGTCTCCAGCTGTTTTTTAGACTACAACTCCCATCATCCCTAACTAGCAAGATCCAGTGGTCAAGGATGATGGGAGTTGTAGTCCAAAAACACCTGGAGACCAAAGTTTGGGGGACACTGCTGTAGATGAACTTTGGACTGATCTAGCAAGGCATAGGGCATGAGAAATTGTCTTGTACCAAGTCAGATCACTGCTCTATTTAGCTCTGTACAGCTTACACACTGACTGGCAGTGACTTTTCATATACAGTAGAAGACTTTTCCAGCTCTACCAGTGAATGCTGGATACAGAACCTGCCACCCTCTGCATGGAAAAAAAAAGTCATATCATACTCAGCTATGGCTTATCCTGTTAGCATTTGGAGTTAAATACATGGTGGAGACGGGCAGTCCTTTGTAAACTGCTTAGAAGTGGCATACAAATTCCAACATAAACTGTTGGAAGTGGCATACAAATTTGTTAAATAAATAAAGAAAACCACAATTTGTCAGAGTTCTGTGAACAGTTTCTCCTAAATCCCAGGCATTAAAAGAAAAAGTTGCGCATCATCTTAATTTCCCTCAAGACCGTAACAGCTTCGTAAATCTTCTTTTCTACTTCTTCCTGTGAGAGAAATGACGCCTCAAGACTGATGGGAAGAAGAGAGGAGGGTAGTTTTTGGTTGTTGTTTTTTAAGTTTCAAAGTACTAGTGCTTTCTGCACTAGTTTTCCTTTGGTACTTCAATCTACTCTAGGCTGATTCACCAGCGGAAACCCCAGACACGGTATGCCACAGCGGTTGCCTGAGGAGACCAGAAGTCTTGTGGTTTTTAAAAGAAGAGAGTTCCATGCAGAAATCAATTCCTCACTAGATGGTGATACACTGCTCACAGGCTTTGGCTTGTGCACACATTACTGGCTCGAAACACATCTGGCTTCTTCTTTTTCTCTGTTCAGATCAGTGCTGGTTTGGGGGGGAATGCATCAAAACGCAGTAGTTCCTCAGAAATTACAGGATATAGATGGACTGTGGGAGAGTGCACTAGATGCAAAGAGGTGTGTGCACACAGCCTTGTTTATTTACGTGACCATTACTCCAACAGGCCAGAGGTGTAATACGAGGGGCTGGGGGGGGGCATCGCCCCACGGCACATTTTTTTTGGCGGGGCGAAGGGCAGGGCTTCGTGAGCTGTTGCGTCCTTTTAGGCCGCCCCCTGCCTGAGAAGGATGCAGCAGCTCAGGTGCTCTGCAAGTTGAGCGCCATTTCTGCAAGTCTCCCAAGTGACAATGGGCTCGCAGGGTGCCGTGAACGTGCCCCTCAAAGCCAGCTGTCCAGTGGGTGGGGCTTGCTCCCAGATCAGCGGGGTAAGGATTGAGGCCTTAGACAAACTCAATAATAGTCCTTTTGAAGCTTTTGCATGAAAAATTCACTCCCTACCATTGACCTATGACCCTTCGCTAACGTGATGAAATGTTGTTGTTGTTGTTGTTGTTGTTATTTAGTTGTTTAGTCGTGTCCGACTCTTCGTGGCCCCATGGACCAGAGCACGCCAGGCACTTAACCAATTAAAACTACTCATTTCAGTGGGTTTAATCTGAATATGACTTTGTCATCTACAACATTTATTGCCTTCATAACTGTTGCGAGCAGTCTTTAAAGCTTCTGGAGGAAAAGGTCGAATAAAAATGTTTTGCATAAGTTGTTGGCATCCAATCTGTCTCAGGAGACAATGGAAGAGTGTGCCTTCAGGTTAAAGCAGGCTTCCTCAACCTCGGCCCTCCAGATGTTTTTGGCCTACAACTCCCATGTTCCCTAGCTAGTAGGACCACTGGTCAGGGATGATGGGAACTGTAGTCTCAAAACATCTGGAGGGCCAAAGCTGAGGAAGCCTGGGTTAAAGACAAACTGCTGGAGAGTTACAGTGCCTGCTGTGGCTGTAGAGACTGATACAGGAGAGACATGTTTTGTTACAGCTGGGGCAGATGAAGGCATCCTGTTTTGCTGCTACAGGCACACCATGGCGTTTCTTCTCTCTGCACTCCTTCCAGCGGCCATTCCTCCTCTGTTCTCTGCTGTGGATACATGACCTGTTTGCTTCCAGGCACTGCAATCGTCTGCAAGGGATTCCCACACAGTGGGAATGTTAATGTTACCAGTCTTCTCATCATATTCGCAGACATCTTTGTAACGCAGAGTTGGTTGCTCAAGGGCCTAGTGCCTGAAGCCCACTCTCTGCCATCTTCCATTCTGTGGACATGACCAAGCCAGCATAGACGTCACTGAGACAGAAATGTGAAGATGATGGGAATGTGGGCTTCGGAGAGCACATCTTTGTTTGAGACTCTGTCTGCCATGTGATGCCCAAGATCTTCTTGATGCAACGCATGTGGAAGGCATTGAGATGTCGCTCTTGGCCACTATAAGTTGGTCACGACTCACTTCTGTAAAGTTTCATGCTCAACACACAGGCCTAGTAGACTTTCATATTCCTCATTACATAAGTAAATACATTTTAAAAGGTGATGATTTGGGGATCATCTAGTTCTGTTGATACTTTTATACTTCTAATTTTTTTGTTTTTATTTTTTAGAAAAAGACTATGAATACCATGATGCAGTGTTACACAAGGCAAGCTCTATGTGTCTGAGAACCGCTGCTTATGGAGGTCTGATGCTTTAAAAACCCATGCTGCTGTGTGACTGACCATGATTGAACCTGTTAAAGAGCACAGCAGCGGCTGAGACCTAGATTACATCCACCTATTCAGAAGAAAATTAATTTGAAAAGAAGTGCATGTTGATTATGTAGGGGCAGAAATTTGCCTTTTGGGGTCTAAAACAACAGGAATGATTCTTGCAGGTTTCACATGTAAGTAATCCAGGATGTGGAGAATAATGACTATGAGATGTGTCAGAGTTAGGGCATCAGCATGCATTTTGGACCACAGTAGGCACAGTCCGTGATGCACAGGAGAGTCAACCTTTTTTTTTTTTTTTAAAGTGCTTCCTCCACTAGTATTTTCCATTGTGCAAACCCATCAGATGTTCACTTTAGGAGGCAGGCAAACATGCAGGAAGTAGTGTTAGATATTCCCGAAATTGTTTCTTACAAAGAAGCACCTTTTTTTTTTTTTGCACAGTCTTGCTGTCCAGGAGAAGAAACTTTTAAAAGATATAAGGTGTGAGATTCTTCTGTAGTAAAGCCATGAAACTCTTTTCTCGAGGTGGAGAGCTCCTTCATTTCTGCACAAGGGATTGCAATGACTCTAAAAAATTCTCCACAGGTTTCAGTGGTCCTTTCACTGAACAAGCAGAAGGAAAGAGGGGGAACTTGGGGAAGTTGTAGACGAGACGTACTTTAGACTCATATCCTGGGAGCATGCCAATTCCTTTTGGGGGTGGGGGAATGTGGGTATCTGAAGGGCATCCCTAGACAATGAGGACCAATTGGCAGGCTGTAGGGGGCATATGTTTTTAACCGTGTGTTAAAACATATACAATGGAGAACCTCAGGCCTGGGGGCCAAATGCAGCCCTCCAAGTTTCTCTGCCTGGCCCTTGGGATGCTCCCCAGGGCACAGTGGCGTAGCGTGGGGGGTACAGGGAGGCCAGCCGCACCAGGCGCAACATCTGGGGGTTAGGGTTAGGGGGCGCAAATACACGGGTTAGGGGGCGCAAATTACTTGCCTTGCCCCAGGTGCTGACAACCCACGCTACGCCACTGCCAGGGCACACAGCTTGCCAGCCCTGGTTTGGTCCCTCCTTGAGTGTTTATGTCTGGCTGCAATGTATCCCTGAACTCTGATCATTCTTCTTGCTCTCCTGCAAGGATACAGGGGTCTGTGTGAGTGCATGAGGACACTAGCCTACTTTCCAGTTAAAATCTACACCCATTGCTCCGCCCACTTTTGCTTCTGGTCCTGACCTGCATTGGCAGGTGGCGCCTGGGAGGCTACCCAGAAGGGAAGGAAGCCCTCAGCCTAAAAAAAGGTTCCCCGTCCTGGTTCACATCCTGTTGATGGTGCCATATCTAGTTCATCAAACAAGAGGAAATCCCAGGAAGGGCTGTGTGTCCACTGGCCTTCTATTCTAACCAGGCAGCTGAAGTGGGAACACACAACCGCTCCCTACTCAAGTGAAGTGAGGTGACTTCAGTTTACTTTGCTTGCTTGCCATTCTGGCTTTGAGGGAGTGTTCACATCGTACAACCTCTCCCTTGGACATTGAGATATATGAGGTACATGTTAAGGACAGCATAGCTAAATTTGCTTACTGCAGTATGTGGATGTTTGCCACCAAACTGGGTGGCTTTAAGCAGTGCTATTGAGGGAATGAACACCTCCCTCTTGGAATGGTAATGGTGCCCACCTGAGAGGTGCCAGAACTGAGTTCCTGTGAGTTCCTCCTGAAAAAGCCCTGGCTTTAAGAGGGGATAAGATAAATTCTTGGAGGATACAGACCATCAATGGCTACTAGTCATGGTGACTATATCACTGAATACCAGTTCCTAAGAGCAGTAGCTGGAAAGGGCGACTCTACCTGTGAGCTTCCCAAAGGCATCTGGTTGGTTACTGTGGGAACATAGGAGACTTGCTGGATCAGGCCAATGGATATTGTTATTGTTTTTTGGGGGGGATCCTCCCCTAAACCCTATAAATTATTAAATGGCAGGGTTTTGATTATTTGGATTATTGAGGGGAAGACTGGAAGTCAGTGGAAAAGAACAGGCTAAACTTTCTTTCCAAGCCAGGGACTCACCTGGAATAGAGGCATTAACATGACAAAAGGGCCCGTGGCTCATCTAAGAGCCTGGGCCTGGGCAGAGAGAGGTTGCCATGGTGATGAGGTGTGGGTTCGAAGTGAGAGGGGAGTCTTTAGCAAGGTGTGCTGGGAAGAAGAAGGGGACAATCTCTGTTTTCCAGGTGGGAGGGAAAGTTGAAAAAATACATTGTAATAATGCAACATTTGAAGTACCATTTCTTGAAAATCATGCTTTACTTACTATTACTCACATTTGGATCGCAACCTTCCTCCAAGGAACAGTGGCAGGTGCATCTAAAAGGACTACCCCACATTTCCCTCACAACAACCCTGTGAAGTAGGTTATGCTGGCTGACAGCAGTGATCTTGGATTTGAATCTAGGTCCCACCAATTGTCAACACATGGGATCTGAATGTTCATGAGAGCAGGAGGACAAGACAGATGCATTTATGGTTCCCCTGAAACCGATCAACAGACAATGACAAGGCATGTTTACCCTCACAACTGTCTTCTCCTCTCCTTTAAAAGCTACAAAAGCAAGAGATTCTGGAATAGTCTAGCTCAGAGATGAGGGATCTGTAACCCTCCAAATGTTGCTGGACACTACCTGTGGTTTATAGGTTGTGATTTAAAAGCTGTTCAACCTGCCCTGGGACCTTAGGGTGAAGGGTGGGTAATCAATTGCAATATTAACCGTCCCAGCCACTGTGGCCAATTGTCAGGGCTGATGGGAGTTGTGGTCCAGCAATACCTGGGGAGGGGCACAGGTTCCCCATACTTGTTATAATACCAGAGGACCAGTACTGCCTTGGCCCCGAGCCCAGGAAGTTGCTATCATTATTCTTAGCTGAAAGCCAACACCCTGCATTTCGTGCTTTGTACTATATGCTTATATAGGCCCCATTCCAATGATGTAACAGTTCCGAAATAATTGAGCACCCTTCAGAGACTGAGTGTCCCTCGGGCTTCCCTTCCTCTTCTTTCTCACTTGACTTCCCCCAGAAGTGCTGCGGGAACACAGCTTTTTGTTTATTTTATTTATTAAATTTATATTCCTCCCTTCCCAGGGTAGCAAATAACAAATGATAAAACAATTTAACAAAAAATCTGAAAAACATATCCAGTACAGGAAAGATCTCTACTTAAATGGCTTGCTGGAAGAGGGGGAGATTCTAGTAGACACCGCCAAGGAAACAGAGATGGCGCCTGTCTAACATTCAAGGTGATGGAATTCCAAAGGGCAGGTGCCACCACAACTAAAGGCCCAATTCCTATATTGTAAGGCATGGACCTTTTTATCAGATGGCATCTGTCGGAGGCCTCACTGGCACAGCACAGCAATTGGGTAGGTATATAAGGGGTGGGACAATGTTTCCGGCTTAGGTCTGGGGCCTGTTCAACTGAATGAGCATCAGGGTCCCCCAAAACACAAGGCTTGGCTCAAAAGTATCTCATAGGGTGGACTGGAGCCGCTATGCTACTTTTGTAGCAGGTGAGTTGTTGTTGTTGTTGCTTACTGGGAGGGAGAGAAGTGAGGTGGCAGAGAGGCTGGTGCAGTGCAAACATGCAAGCAGGAACACTGGGTTGGCTCTGCTGGTGCCATTGCTCCCCACTAACACCCCCCCCCCCCGTCTGTCTTCCTTCCAATAAGCAACAGTAAAGATGTCAAAGAATTCTGGCAAAAATGAGAAAGGAACAGTTTGTCTCTCCTTCTGTGGTCAGGAACAGAAATCCATTCATGTTGTTGTGCTGCTGCTGCCAAGTCCGCAAACGATACGTAATTAATGACATGGGACCCCCCCCGCCATTGTTTTGACGTTTTCTTTGCACTGAAATGAATGTAAGTTCAGAGTTTCATAAGCTGCGCAAGTCATGCTAAATGGCAGACGGAGAGGTCACATTTCATGGAAACGGAACTGCAGCAGAACAGAACCAGCACCGATTGCGACGAATACATGTTAGAACGGAAATCGCCGCCATTCTACAACCCCAAGGAATGGTGGTCCACATGCCAGGAAGCTAACATAGCAGATCCACCCCACCCAGCAAGCTGTTTCTGGATTGACTTGTCATATTTTGAAGTGAAGTAATACAGATCATAGAACCATAGAGTTGGAAGGGACATAAAGGTCTAAAGAGGCAGGGGTGGGGGAGGGGCTATGTGCTTCAGTCCACAATCTAATATTACCTAAGTGCCCCCCATCCCCCTTCCCTTTTCAGCAGTAACAGTAATGCAGGAGGGTGAGTCGAGAAAGTAACTGTCAGAGTTGAAAACCAGCAGCATTCTTAAAATGCTCTCTCTTAGTTCATCCAGTCAGGACATGCCGTTCGCAGAAGTACAGAATGGCTGTTTAAGTATCCTCACTTCAGAACCAAAAGTGTACTTTAGAAAAGGGGGTTAAAATAATCCTGTTGCATAAGTGATGAGAAACCAAAAGGTCCTCTTTGAAAAAGTCATGAACTTCCCTTTTTGGAGAATCCCAGATCCTCATTGCTGTAAGCGTTGAAAAATGTGGCTATGTGGTAAACGCATATTTCCCTGGCTCAAGGACTTGAAAATGGAAGCAAAACCATATAAATCAGAACTTTGTTTTCAGATGTCCTTGAGTTTCCTTTAGTCATCTCGCAGAAGTTCTGCCTCCCTCCATGCACTGTGAACAAATATGACCTTTCTACTATTTTAACCCACAGCTATGTAAGGCACCAAAGAGAGGAGGCAGGTGGGGAAGATGCCTCCCTCCTTATGTTGTGACTCCAGCTTTCATCTGCCTGACCAATGGTCAGGGATGATGCAAGATGGATTCTCAAAAGTTCTGGAGATGTTTCCCATCTCTGTTTTAGAGTGTAAGCTCCAATGAACACTGAGCTTGAACGTTCATCAGATCACAGTGTCAGCTTTTCCTGCTCTGAAAACAGCAGAGAAATCCCAGAGGAAGCGGTAGGGCTCCATGGTAGGACATCTGCTTTGATTGCAGAAGGTCCCAGGTTGAATCTGCAGCATCTCCAGGTAGGGCTGGCTGTGTCTGAAACGCTGGAGCGCCCATGTGGGTCAGCGCAGAGGATGGTGAGCTAGATGGCTCACTGGTCCATCTCGGGACAAGACAGCTTCGCATGTTCCCAGTCCTATGAACATGGGCAGAAAAGGGTGAAACTGTGTCCCTGAAATGAAACTCAGCGAGGATTTGTGGTTTTCAAAGACATGCCAGCTATGGGCATGAGTGGTGATGCACATTCACCCTCCATAAAGGAAGGGGAAACAGATATTTTCATGCAGGTCTCGGAGTCATTCAGCAAACATGCTGAAAATGTGATTAGCTTTAAACTTTGGCTCTGATCCATAATAAAGCAGGAAATTCGCCATCCAGATAAATATTTCCCCCCCTTTATGGGGTGGGGGTGGCATAGAAGGGGCTCATGAAGACGAAGAACAGTGCAAATAAAAGGGGGGCGTCAATATGTTCTCTGTAGAATGGGGTTCAAAAGAAGGAGGAAATAAAAGGGTATCAATGCTGGAGGCACAGTTCAACAACGTAGCCAAACTATAGGCTCATTATTTGGTACTTTCTAAAGGAATGAAAGAACATACATGCCATATATTTAAAGCATGTGGCTTTCCACAGAGCATCCTAGGAGCCATAGTTAGCCCCTCACGGAGCTACAGTAAACTAGAGTTCCTAGGAATCTTTGGAGGAGCTCATGTGCTTTAAATTCATGGTGTGCTTCGCAGTCAAGAAAGCCCAGGGTACTGCTCAAGAGAGGGGAATCTTCCTCTCTTCTTCCCTCTGCCATCCTCTGCATGCTTTCCTCAGGCCTCTCCTGAAAGCTGGGAACCCCCGCCTCCTCCAAAAAGAAGAAGAAAAAAGGCCTAGGATGTGGGCTACCCAATCACCAGGGAAGATGGCTGCATTTGTATCACTGAATTTATGTATGACTACAACAAGCCCGAAAAGTATACATGCAATGTTTGGATTTTCACAGAACTTGACAGAGAGTGGAAGAGGAGAAGCCCAAGGCACATAGGCAACAAAGAATCTGGTAGGTAGGTAGGCAAGAGATGCAGAAGTGGCAATCCTTGGCTCCAGGATGTGCCCACTATCCCTTTTGGTTTCAAGCTCCAGAACAGGCTCTTCCCCTTTCCTCATCATCGCCAGCACATTTCTTAGCAACAATGAGGACAAGAAAGTTGTGTCTTTAAAAATAAATGTGATGACATTATTTGCATTCAAGGCCACATTTCAGATTCCTTGCTGGACAAACAGCACACAGTGGAAACACGCACGCACGCACACACACACCACTTTGTCCAAAGATTTTCCCACAAGGTTGCAGCCCATCCATGTTTTCCATCCTCAAGACAGTATCCTGATTATTTACTAGACTTTCGCGGTGGGAAACCAGTCGCAAGTTGCAAGAGTGCTTGTCATGTCCATGAAGCATGGTGGAAAAGAAAGAGTCTCTCAAAAACTCTCTCATATCAGTAGAACTCGCAGATCCTCTGAAGGTGGCCTCCTCATCTTGGCAAGGGGCCAGTGAGGACATCGTGTCTCGGAATCAAGCCAAAGTTTAAAGAGCAGTGTAACAGAGGGCAGACTTTTTCGTGGTTCCTCAAGACTTCGCTCAAGTGTTTCATTTCGTCGGTCAGCTTTCCAATTTCTTTTTTCAGGGAGTTATTCTCTTGCTCAAGGCACTCGTATTCCTGAAACGGATTATCACATGAGTTAAGCATGCAACCCAGCCAGCCACTGCCAGGCACATTTCCCCCCACTTCGCTATTTCCTCATTGCAAAGTAAATAAAAACAGGGCAAGGGGAAGAAATCAGATAAAAGCAAACTTGGTATCAGCTATCAGCTTTGTTAGTTTAAGAACATTTAAAAAGTCTGCTGGATCAGGTCAATGGCCAGTCTAGTCCAGCATCCTATTCCCAGTGGCCAATTACATGCCTATGAGAAGCATGTAAGCAGGATCTGAACACAACAGCACTTTCCCCTCCTATGGTTTCCAACAACTTGCAGTCAGAAGCATACTGGTAAGTAGCCTCTGACAGTAATTTATGGGGTAAGGCAAGTTTGATATGTAAATGACTGCACTTTGAGGCAACAGAGTAAGCTTCACGACATCTGGATCCAGACCTGAGATTCTGGCTGCACACATATGACATTTTATGCTGCAACCAATGGAGAATGAGTTCTTGCTTTCCCTACAAAGTCCACACATAACCTAGTGCATATTTTTGGCCCCACAAAAAGTGCTTCTTGAGAAACCTGTTCTGAAAATAAAGCCCATTTTGGAAGGATTGCTATGTACAGTGGTACCTCGGGTTACATACGCTTCAGGTTACAGACGCTTCAGGTTACAGACTCCGCTAACCCAGAAATAGTGCTTCAGGTTAAGAACTTTACTTCAGGATGAGAACACAAATCGCGCAGCGGCAGTGGGAGGCCCCATTAGCTAAAGTGGTACCTCAGGTTAAGGACAGTTTCAGGTTAAGAACGGACCTCTGGAACGAATAAAGTTCTTAACCCGAGGTACCACTGTACCTATTTAAAAACAGATGTAGGCGATAATCGCAATGAATGAGAGGGTGGGAAATCACAATGACCATTTCCTTCCTAGTTTGCCTGGGATATATGTTAACAGGAAAAGTTGTGGAGATGGCAGGACTTAGAATCAATCTTGATAGAAGCCACCATGTTGAGGATGAACATTAATAATTCCCGACTGAGAAAAACTACATTTTTTTGTGCTATGAACAAGATTAGTGTGTACGAAGCCCTCAATTACTGCGGCCTTCACCAATGCAAATCTACTGTTTGCATATCAGAGGCGTTGGCCCTTTGTGGTAGCTCAGAGGGGATAGACACATTCATGGCAGACAGACCTATCCCCAAACTATTAGCCATGACAGAGAAATGATGATATAGTGGGAATCTACCACCCAAGCAAGAGAAGACGCATGAAGGCACTGATTTGCATTAAAATGTACATGTGCTAATTTATACATGTAGATGAGACTGCACAATCTGCGGCCTAGATGCCGCTAACTGTTGATGTGCAACTTCAAGGTCCTTCCTGCTCTCCCTTCTTATCTTGAAACTGGACTAGGACCAGGCAGCAGCCCTTTAAGACAGAGGACACCTTCAAACGGAGGCCTGTCCTCTGCAAGCAAGAAACACAACCCCTCTAAATCTGTCCATATTACAATAGTCTTGTGAAAATAGCTGTGAACACACTGCATTTCCAGTGCTGGGTTTTTAATTCACATTCACACATTATGGCCATCAAAACACATATGGATCCTGTCCTCTCTTATTTTTATTTTTATAGATTTTCTTGGTTTACAAAACCAAGTACACGCCTTGCCTCTTTTTTCAAGTTGTACAGTCTTTTCTACAGATCAGTTGCATTTGTTATGAGACATTAGTGTTGAGTTCCTGTCCCCTCTTATAAAATAATACTGCTTGATGCACTGTTTCTCAAATTAGCCGCACACCAATTAAGATGTTTCTACTTCACCTCTAGACAAGGTATGAACACCTCTGCATGGGGAGAAGACATTCCCCCCCCCCCAGTCAATGACCCTGGTGCATTCACAAATAGAAACGAATCTGACACTGATGAAGCTGTGCTGATGTGAAGACCCAGGGGAAGAGATGTGAAACAAACACAGACGCACAACGCAAAATACAACTTCATTGTGCACTAATGGGAACACACCCCAAATCAGACCACTGGCTCCTCTAGTTCAGTTTTCCCTACACTGGTGGACAGCAGCACTCCAGGTGTTCAGAGCATGCCCTACAGTACCTAGTGATAGCTGGGACCTTCTGTATGCAAAAGCAGATGTTCTCTCACTGAGCTATGACCCTTCCCTTTCAGCTTCTGGCGGGGGAAAGGCAACAATTGCTGTCCTCCCATGTTCTGAAAACCTAGCAGTTACTTGGATCTGCTGCCATCAGAAACTGACGCACACAAACATGTCTGTTATAAGCAGAGGAACCAACTGGAAATAAAGAAACACTCATAACTGTGGAGAGGCTTGCAATCAAACCAAACACAACCCAATATCCATCTCTTGTGGTCTGTTAGTTTTTGTGTTGTTGTTTTTAAAAAGAACAGGTGAAAATCAGGAGGCAGGAAAGTTTATTAAGCCCCCGGTGAGCTCTGCACATATCACTCTCCTCTTTCAAATGCTTCCACAAAACCCACATCATTTGCAAACCCTTTCCTGATCATCACAGCTTCCATTTTTAAAATGAAACAATCTTAATAATCTGCACTTCCTGTAGTCTTCCATCCTCTCTGCTCCTTTATCAAACATTATCTGCTTTCTTTATCGGTGTGATTGTCAAATGAAACATAGACGCAAAGCTGCTTTTAAAATTATTATTTTTTAAGTGCAGGTGGGGAAAAGAGAGATGGCTTAGGCACCAACGCAAATGTACAGCAGGTTGCTGGTCCCCCCCCCCTTGATTTGAATGTGGCTAGGAGAATTTATAGCAATACACCTTAAAAAAGAAAAGTAGATAGAAGCAGTTGCCCGGAACAGATGCTATGGTCACTAAGTTCATTACCTGCTTGAAGCGTGCCACGTACCACACATGGAGGGGATGAATAATTTGCTCTCTTCTACGGAAATGTCACATTAATCTCTCTGCTTCTTCCCCCTAATTTCCTAAAATGCATTCAGGACTGCTCATAAGAAAGCTTTGAAGCACCAAATGATAAAACTCACAGTAGTTGTTATGACCTCATTGAACACAGTCTTGGCCAACACCCTTCTTATTCCAGTTTTGAGCCTCTCTTCTAAAGAAAATCAGCTTTACAGTAATTAGTTACAGGAGTGAAAGGGGAAGGAGAGTTAAAAGGAATGCAGAAATGTACTCCAGGGGAATGTGAGACTAAAGAAACTACTACTCTAAAGTTGCAACATTGTCCCAGCCGGAGGCTCTTGAACAACAGACCATTCAGGTGGTCTGCAGGAAGTTTGTAGAACAATGAAGAATATATGTTTTTGGCCTGACATTTGATTGATTGATTTTTTTCTGATAAAGGAGATTGGGACCGCTTCGATCAGGGACAGATTATTGACTAGTCTCTGTGATTTTCATAATACAGTACTGATGCAGCCTTAAACTGCTGAGGACCGCAGTACCTCAAGGACCACCTCTTCCTGGACTCTGCGTTTATCATCTGAGGCCCTTTTAGCATCTAAGGCTGGGCGATATCAGCTTTTCAACATTGCGGTATATCACCAGTCAAACATCATGGTTTGGCGATATACCGCGATGTTGAAAAAACAAACTGCATTGGCCTCAGCTTGCGAGCCGCCTGGAGAATTTGTCGCAGCTCTCACTGCGGAAGCTGAGGCGGTTTCACCCCAGTGCCTAGCAGGCTGGGACAACGCAGCTTGTTTGTCTGGTTCAGCTGGGGCACGGGAGGGCTCCCCAATCGCAGAAGAGCCATCCCTGGTCCTCCCCTCCAACTTGCGCAGGAGCCAGCGCTGGGCTGGGGGATCCTTTAACTGCTCGGCTGAGGGGAGCGTCAACCACACACTCTTCAGCCAAGCAGTTTAAAGATGCAGAGAGAGGCGCAAGCTGTATTGGTGCCTCACCGATGCAGCTGTTTTCTTCCTCTGCACAGTATGAGGGCAGAGTGGGATGGCGGTTTCACTCAGTGATGTATCGCTGGAGAAATCACCACTGCTCCTGAGTCCCTCTGCTAGTAATGCTCACCGGAGGAAGTTGCTAGCAGAGGGACTCAGGAGCGATGGCGGTTTCACCAGCGATATATCACTGAGTGAAGTGGACATTGCAGTCTGCTCCTCATACCGGTCCTGGGCAATATACTGATGTATCACCCAGGCCTAGTGGCAACACAAGAAGGGGCCTTTTCTGCAGTGGCTCCCTGTCTATGGAATTCTCTCCCCAGAGAGGTTCACCTGGCACCTTCATTATATATTTTTAGGCCCCAGGCAAAAACATTCCTCTTCAACCAGGCCCTTGGCTGATTTATATCCTACAGCCTTTTAAATGTTGCCTGTGAGAAGGGGGGCGGTTATTGTTTTGCTGCTCTGTTTAATTATTTACATGTTTTTATCTTGTATTTTATTCTGTGAACTGCTCTGAGATCTTACAATGAAGGGTGGCATTATTATTATTATTATTATTATTATTATTATTATTATTATTATTCCCCTTTATATGCTACTAGATAAAGGGTCATTTTCATACCAAAGCAATTATTTTGACAACAATGCCAACACTGAAGGGGGAATGTTATTAAAATCTGAAATCTGTGTTTTGATTTGTAGAATAACAAAAGATTTACTAAATGAGGGGCCACTCCCACGCCAGTAAGTGGCCTGCAAAAAAGTTTTTATGTTGGAGAACTGCCATGACTCTGATAAAAAATAGTTTCTGCACAAGCTACACCTGTTGAAAGCTCCTTTTCTGTACACCAGTTAAAGTGTAGGAGCCCTGTCTTCTTCTGCTCTACTTGTTATATAGAAGACACATAGAAAAGAGCAAAGAGAAAACCTTTGGCAATCAGGGCTTTATAGCCCTGAAAGACATGTGACAGCAAGAAGGGCTGTGGCACAGACTTCTAATATCATGAACATTGCAGAGAGAGTGAATAGTGAAAAACACACCGATTCTGACTCAAAACATGACACGCTCCAGGATCTTCTGAACCTGGCAGGGTGTGTAAGATGCAGGCCAGTCAAAACTGTACTTCATGTGGTTTGTAATTATTATGCAGAATTCACTGCCCCAGGCTGCATTGAGAACCACGAGTTTAAGCATCCTTGAAAATGTGTTTGCAGAGGAAAGAACCACCTAGGAGCCTCAAGGGTGAAGCATGGAACAGCTGTGATCAGAGGCAGTCTACCACTGATCACCAATGCCCTGTTTAATCAACCGGGGGTGTTCAGCTCCACTGCACCTTGCCTTCTGAGCATCCTGCTAGCCTCTCTGTCAGAAACAGAATGCAGAAATAGATGGGCCTGAGGTTTTCTGACACAACAAAGCTGAGATCCTTCAGGAAAACCGGCAATGGCTAAATGCTACCTCCAAGATGAGAGGCAGCTTGCCTCTGAATGGCAGCTGCTGGGGAACAAAGACAGAAGAGGGTTTCTGCACTCATGCTCTGCATCTGGGTTCCCGTAGGCACCTGGTTGGCCACTCTGGGATAACATATGACAGACATTGCACATCACATCATGGACTGCCTGGTCACAGGACTGACTGACTGACTCCAGCTGCAGAAGCTGAAGCTGCTGAAGAGACCAGAGACCATCTTGGCTGTGAGTCGTGGAAGACCTGCTCCCTGCCTTGCAGGTCTTTTCCCACCTGGCCTGGGATGCTGGGGCCCTGACTGACTCCAGCTACAAAAGCTGAGGCTGCTGAACAGACTCTCGGGCTAGGGTATTGTTTTGTTGTGAGGAGAAGAGTGAGAGGTTGTTGCTGCTACTGATATTAATTTTTGTATCTTTACTCTTCAATCTTGTTGTGATTTAATGTGGAAGTTGTTCAGTTTAGTGCTGTACTTTTTAATGTGTTTCATTTACAGTATTGTTTATGACCATTTTGATTATATTTGCAATTATGTAATGGTTTGAACACTAGAAATATGGCATACAAATAAAATGATGTATTTATGTATGATCATTTATTTTAAAACGTCATCCACTCCAGTCACGCAAGGCAGTGTTTGCCACATCACCAAACTGCTAACAGGGTAGTGAATGAACAGATGCAAAATGGTAGAAGGAGACCATTAATTCCACAGGCGTTTGCATGTGAGCATCATAGAATCATAGAACTGGAAGGAACCTTGTAGGTCATCCAATCTGTTGCTCAAAGCAGGATCTATAGTGCAGGATGCAATTGCTGCCTCCCTGACAGATGGTTGTCTACAACCTCTGCTACACTACCACCAGCAAAGGAGAACCCAACCCCTCCCAAGGCCAGCTGTTCCACTGTCAAACAACCCGTAACCATTTGGATGTCTCACCTAAATGTTGAAGCCAAAATCCGCTTCCCTGCAATTTCCACCCATCAGTTCTAGTGCCACCCTTGCAACTAACAGAGAACACATCGGCTCTCTCTTCAGTTTGACAGCCCTTCAGATACTGCAAGGCAAGTGATTCCCCTGCCTGTTCCTTCTCCATACAACACTTCCCCCCAGCTGCTTCTCTTCCAGGCTCAAGTTTGCTGCATCCAAGGAAAAAGCAGCAGTGTGGTGTGGGAGGACAGTAGTACCAGTAGGCAGAGAAAGGGTTAAGTACCCCCTCCCACCAGCTGCTTTTCCGCTACAAAACACACACTCCCCTTTGCTGCTCAACAACAAGCCAGGTTCCCCAGCCCTGACAAATGCTGCCATTTTGTTCAGCCCTTAAACAAGTATGAAGAGGGCCTTCATTTGCACTCGGGAGTGATATTACTGCTCTTCCCTCCCTCAGGGATCCACAGCAATGTTCACCTCGTGGAGTTTATCTGCTTTCTGTGTTTGTTTCTTTCTGCTTCTCTGGGCCGCAACTCTGTTCTTCTCTCTCCGTCGTACTTTCCTTTCATCGTCTTCATGACCCTGGCCAACGAAATCAGATGACTTAGTTAGGGTTCACCTACAAAGGAGTTTAATGTGGATTTGAAGCTCCTTGTGCCTCCATTCCCCACCCCCACCCTGCAGCGTCCACATCATTCATCCAACCGGCAGCCTGTTAATTTGGTCCCCTCCCCCCCCCCGAGTTAATTAAGATTTTTCCAATCCATGGCTAATCCAGTTTGTAGAAGTATCGAGTATAAAATCACATGCACTGACTGTGGATGCAATGAAGCACATTGTGTAGGTGTGTGGGTTTGTGTGTAGTGAAGTTTTGCAGTGTGGTGCTGGAGTAGATAATCTATCCATTCTGAAGGAAATCAGCCCTGAGTGCTCACTGGAAGGACAGATCATGAAGCTGAGGCTCCAATACTTTGGCCACCTCATGAGAAGAGAAGACTCCCTGGAAAAGACCCTGATGTTGGGAAAGATGGAGGGCACAAGGAGAAATGGGTGACAGAGGACGAGATGGCTGGACAGTGTTCTCGAAGCTATTAGCATGAGTTTGACCAAACTGCGGGAGGCAGTGGAAGACAGAAGTGCCTGGCGTGCTCTGGTCCATGGGGTCACGAAGAGTCGGACACGACTAAACGACTAAACAACAACATGCCATCTATTGCTGCACCCTCTACTTTCATTTGCTCCTTGCCTGAGAACAGCCTAGGCATTCTGTTTCCATCAGTCAAAAGGAAAGGATGTATCATGCCTATTTCCACCAACTGTGGCTGAAGGTAGAGTAATCATATTATTATTATTTTTAAACTGCTCTTCTGCAAAACAGCAGTATTAAGAATAAAATTAAAACTGTGCTTCAGGAGAAATTGGCACATACAAGAGATGTTCTTTGCAGTTGCCGACACATTTCCAAACATGCCTACTTCCAACTACTGCATGCTGGGGGTATGTTTGCCAAACATAACTAAACCTTTATATTTCTTAAATTTTAATACAGAGGCTTGTGTAAGAGCAGTCTTGTGCAAAACCTCCATACGCACATACACACACACTCAACTACAACATGTAAACATTAATTGGGAGTGAAGGGAGATGGGAAGGTGGACACAAAAAGGTGAAGAAGGACTAATCTAAGAACACGGAAAGAAGGAAGAATCACTGGAGCATTGGGGGCTAGATGGACTAGAATCTTGTTTATTTCTTAATTCAAATCCCTTTTCCAATTCACAACTCTTCATTTTGACCATTGTGAAATGCGCCAGTAACATTTGTTCTTGCGCACTTCCTGCTGCGTGTTTTTTTTTTTTTTGCTTTTTTTTAAAAGGTGCACTGGTAAAGAAACACCTGCTGTTTGCAAAAATGGGAATGGAGGGTAGATTGGCTGCTGCTGTAGCATCTGCAGCTTAACATAAGAGGAGCCTGTTGGATCAGGCCAGTGGCCCATCGAGTCCAGCATCCTGTTCTCACAGTGGCCAACCACAGACCTGTTGGAAACCCACAAGTGCCACCCGACCACAAGAGCACTCTCCCCTCCAGTGGTTTCCAGCAGCTGGTATTCAGAAGCATGGCACGCCCCTTCACTCTGCTTAATGGGCCCTGGAAAGATTTGGTGTGCTTAAAAAAGGTAAAGGGACCCCTGACCATTATGTCCAGTCACGGACAACTCTCGGGTTGTAAACTCTCGGGCAGTAAACTCTCGCTTTACTGGCCGAGGGAGTTGGCGTACAGCTTCCGGGTCATGTGGCCAGCATGACTAAGCCGCTTCTGGCGAAGCAGAGCAGCGCATGGAAACGCTGTTCACCTTCCCGCCAGAGCGGTACCTATTTATCTACTTGCACTTTGACGTACTTTCGAACTGCTAGGTTGGCAGGAGCAGGGACCGAGCAACGGGAGCTCACCCTGTCGCGTTGATTCGAACTGCCGACCTTCTGATCAGCAAGCCCTAGCTTAATGGGCCCTGAAGGCTTTGGTGTGCTTAGGTCCCAGCAAAATCACTGAAGCGGACCTGGGTCTTCTCTCTGCTTTCCCCTTAGGGGTATGATCTGCTTGCTGAGGCTTCCCACTGTCTTCTGTGATGGTAAGCACTTTGCATGTGCGCGGGAGTTCCCCCACTGAGAATGCATCGAATTTCCAATCTAACTCACTCCTTCTCCCCCCCCATTGCCCCCCACCCCCACTCCTTCTCCTTGAAAAGCAAAATTTAAAAAACACACAAGACGGTGCCACTGATAGTACCTACTGCCTTCCGGCAAGGCATGACCAACGAGTCGCTTATGACCACTGGTGGGTTTTGATTTAGAGAATTATACAGTGGGTCCTGCAACAAAATTTTGCAGTATGAAGTGCAATTTTGTTCTGGGTTCCAGTCACTCCCCACGCCATCCCCCTACCCCAAAATCCACTCCTAATAGACAGAAATCCACGCCCACCGAGAATAGGGTTGCCATATTTCAAAAAGCGAAAATCTAGACAGAAAAGTTATTTTGGTTTTTTAATTGCAAAATTGCAGGGAAATTGGATGTTTTCGAGCTACCGTATTTCTGAGGGAAATCTGCAAAAACGACACTCCTGACATGGGCTGCCATACGTCCGGATTTTCCCGGACATTTTTGACGATTTCCGCACAGACACTGCTTGTGGCCGTATGCCAACCCTAACTGAGGATGCTCCACTCCAATGTGGTTTTCTACTCCCTGCTTTTGGAAGGGCGAAATGGACATGCTTGTACCTGATCCTAGTTATATTAGATTGTTTAATTTCCCCATTGATGTCTATGGGTAATTCTCGTCTCCTTCTCTGGAGACTTTTAAAAATTAGCATTTCAGGGTGAACAAGGATGTGGCCTATCTGGATAAAGAGATTGTCCTTTCTGCCTTTCCCTGTTCCTTTCTCTTTCCATCCACTCTGATTCATTCCCTCCTTCCACCTAACAGTCAGTTTCTTTCTTCTCACTCTCTCAGTCACTGATCTGTTAGTTATTGTTACGCAATTTAAATTCAGGCCCATCTAAGCTTAGCATCCTCTTCTCACAGTGGCCAACCAGATGCCTGTGCGAAGAGCCCTCTCTCTCCCCTCTGGTGGTTTCCATCAACTGGCATTGAGAAGCTCTGCTGCCTCCAAGCTGTGGAGGCAGAGCAGAGCAATCATGGCTTGTAGCCACAGAAAGATAGGGCTGTTGTTCAATGGGGGAATTCAAGCTGCGTGCCTTTGCTCTGTTAGTGTCAAATGGACAAACAGAGCAGCTTGTTCTAAGTTTGTTCTGAAATGTATAGTCCCATAGGAGACCCCTGACAGGCACAGTCCACCAGGGTTCCTTTAAGTGGTGGCAAGTGGGGTGGGGTGGGGGGGTCACAGTCGCATAAAGATTGAGAGTATCCAAGTTGGCAACCTGTAACTTATAAGTCATAGACCTTAGAATCATAGAATTGCAGAGTTGGAATGGCCGTGAGCATCATCTGCCATGCAGGAAACTTTCACCCGGAATTATTTCTGTGCACACCTGTTCCTCAAACCTTCCCTGCTTCACAGATTTCTTCTAAAACATATCCCATGAGATTTCATTTATTTATTAAATTCATAAACTGCCCTTTGCCTGAAGACCTCAGGGCAGTTCACAGCCCAAAAATACAAGATTAAAAACACAAAATATGTAATAAAAACAAGGAAAAGACAAAACCCCATAGCCTTTCCTGGTAAGTAAACCATTCCACACACACCTCTGTCATTTTGGCTGCCCTGCTCCTCCACCCCCATATATTTTTTATTTGATCTGATTTTGGTTTTTGAGACTGCACAGCAGCACCAAACCTCTGCAGCCCTGCTCGGTGGTTTTATTTCTGATCCCTCAGAAGCATGGGGCAGATTTACTATGAAACTAAATGAAGCTCAAGCTTCAGGGTCTTGAATTCCAGAGGAGCCCCAGAAGTGACTTCAGTCCACTTTGCTTAAAATTTTTGCGTCTAGTAGCACAAATCAAATAGATATTTTTTTGCTGCATACATTTCAACGAAGTTTGAGAGTAAGTAGCACAGTAAGCTGGCTGTTCTGCTGTGGCTAATATAACCCCTTCCCTTTTTTGAAAAAAACAGACCCTAGAGAGGAAACTAAGCTAAGGGTCTGGAAACTAAGTCTTATGAGGAGCTGGGTATGTTGAGCCTGGAAAAGAGGAGACTGAGAGGAGATATGATAGCCACCTCCAAATATCTTAAAGGTTGTCACATGGAAGAGGGAACATGCTCGCTTTCTCTGGAGGGTGGGACTTGAGGCAATGGCTTAATGTTACGAGAAAGTCCATTCCGACTAAACATTCGCAAAAACTTTCTGACAGTCAGAGCTGTTTGGCAGTGGAAGAGACTCCCACGAGAGGTGATGGACTCTCCTTCCTTGGAGGTTTTGAAGCAGAGGTTAGATGACCATCCTGTCATGGGTGCTTTCAGCTGAGATTCCTGCACTAGATGACCCTCGGGGTCTTTCCCAACTCTTAAGATTCTGATGATTCTATGAATTTTGGATACCCAAAAACGCAAATTGTGGTGATCTGCGGTGGAGCAACCCCATGGAAGAAGAGAACCCTGGTTAGACCTCGTTGCTGGTTGTGAAGGGGCCCCCATAGCAGCTCAAGCTTCAAGCCCCCCCCCCCCAATGTAGCTCCGCCACTGCTGGGAAGGAGCGCGCAAGGGCGACTCGGCGCAACCCTTTTCCTCCCCCCCGGTCCCCTTTCCTGGCCTCGGTCCCTCTCCCTGCCTTACCTGCTGCGTCCCCTCCGAAGAGGAGCTCCTTCGCAAAGCGCTCGCCGCCGGCGCGCCCTGAGACATCCCGCCGAGGCGGCGCCGGCGCTCCTCCTTGTGCGCGCAGCCAGCAGGAGGCGGCGGCCAAAGCGCATCGGGGGAGCCCCGGAGAGGTGGAGCGTCGTCGCCGCCGCGCTGCGCCGGACGAATGCCTGCCTGCTTGCTTGGCTTGCTTTGCCTCTCAGCCTAGGTGGAAAGCCCAGCCCGGGACATCCCGGCAGCTGCCGGCAACCGCCAGGCGCGCGTGGTTCCCCGGCCGCTCGCCGCCTTCCTGGGGCAGGACCCGGCCGGGAAGAGAGCAGAGGCAGGCAGGCAGGCAGGCAGGCGCCCGCTCCCGCTCCCGCTCCCGCGCTCGCCTGACTGGGGCGCCCGGGCTGCTGCTGCGGCGGCGGCGCCTTCCGAGGCGGGCTTCGTGGAAATCACGTGGCGCCCCGGATGAAACTTCGGAGGGAACTGGCTGCGCGACCACAGGCAGGGGGGCGGCGAGGGAGCCGCCCGAGGGGGAAGCGAGCCCACGGGGGCTTTTCCCTCGCCCTTTCCCCACCGCCGCGTCTCGGCCAGAGCAGCGGCCCCAGCCAGAACCGCTCCCCGCCTGCCTGCCTGCCTGCCCGCCTCCCATCCCGGGCCGGATCAGCGCGGAGGGGTCGTGTGAAACCAGAAGTGCCTCAGCTCGCGCCCACGCGCCGCTTGAAAAAAGAATCGCATTGTTATTAATTTCACGCTTCCATTACTTATATTTCGTATTGCACCATAAATTCAAGTTGGTGTTTTTTTAATAAAAAAAATCGTTTTGTGATTATATTTTTTTTCTTTCACTTTGTATTCGCACCGAAAACTTTCAACGAAGAATCGTATTTTATGCAAACAGCAGATGGAAAATTGGAAGTTCCTCTTCTGTATTTTCTGCTAATGTCTTCCATTTATATATATATATATATATATATATATATATATATATATATATATATATATATATATTATATAATTATCTTATTAAGCTTCAACTTTTTAAACATATGCAATTAAAACAAAAACACAATTCTGTCTTTTCTCTTATTTTTGTCGACTTCCCACCCCTTTCCCCATGGAGTTGTTGCTTCTCCACTTCTGCTGCACCCTGTCTATCAAATCATAACCACAATATTACCATCTAATTACTTTTGTTGCTCATAGCTCGAATCCTGCTAGCAAGTTCATCATACTATTTCTTTAAATAGTCAGAAAAAGGCATCCATTCATTTATCTTTTTTATTCCCCTCCCCCTCTTCTTTTTCATCCCTCTAATTTATTTTTTCCCCTGCTTTGCTCTTGCTTTTATCCTCTACTCTGGGTTAAGGAGGAAATGACTGGCAGATGAAGGGGATGAATGGTTGGTGCAGGACAGTGTGTGAGAGGCAGCGAAAGGAAGATTTCCCAGGGTGAGAGGCTGGGATAAGAAAGGGAAGGTCCCAGGTGAGAGCCAGGAGGGTCCACCTCTCTCTGTGTGGGATAAGAGTCCTATCAGAGAGGACTTTACATTTTCCTTTTTTCTATTTGTTTAGATTAGTTGGATTTTTACTGCAATGTATTCTGAAAAGTGTCCCTAAAACTTTCCAAAAAAAAAAAAAAGAAGGGAAAAATTTCAATAAAACATAAATATTAAAAAAGAAAAATTGCCAAGGGTCTTGGCGGACCACTGAATGGTTAACACCCCCTTCCTTTTGTTTGTTTGTTCAGTTTATATGCCTCCCTTCATCCAAAGATCACAGGTTGCCTTACAGCAGAGACAGATCTAGATGACCCTCAGCGTTGCCTCCAACTCTACAACTGATGCAAAGATGCAACACAGGAACCCATCTTATACCAATATAATGCATTTGTCCATCTATCCAAGTATTGTGCACACTGGCTGGTCTTACCCAGCTTGGGGACGCCAGGGATTGAACTGGGAAACTTTTACATGAAAAATTCACTCCCTACCACTGACCTATGACCCTTCGCCAAAGTGATGAAATAGTGTCACCTATTCTTGTTTTCCCATCTATAACTTGGTAATTTCAGAATGCCGTACTGTGTGAATGAAACAAAGGCATAATTGTCCATTCTATACTAGACTTATTGCATGCAACACTGTTTTCTTTCCGCTGCAGTTCATTCGTCTTTCCAAAGCACAGTCCTCCTGCCAATTTCAGTCTCGGCAATGTACCATACTATCAAGCCCAGATGCACACAAGGATCACGCAGCCGTCTTTTTATTAGGTGTCCCTCGCAGAACTTGATGAGCTATATTAAGGAAACAGCCAGACGCCTTCTGATGCAACACCAGTTTATGCCCAAGTTAAAAATAAAAATGTTGAATGTTGTAATGTTTCAAGTAAAAGGAGATTTTAGATTTCCCTTTTACAACAATTGGATTTCCTGTAAGTTAGAAGGCAAAATAATTACACATAGCTTAGAGATAGATATAATTCACTTCAAAAAAGCAACAATTATACCACTGGATCAATCTACCATGAATGCTTCTAGGAAAAACTACTCTCTCTTTGCCTTCTTTACAAGATCCTTAAATGTAAAGGACTGGCTGGCTGAAGAGCATCAGCTGGAAGGCAATGCCACTCCTATCAAAACTGGGACTCCTAGAGTGATAGCTTAAAAAATAACACAACCTGAGCACAATCCTTTTCCCAAAGAAAACATTGCATTACTTCACCTGTCAACTTTATATTTTGTTCTCCAGAAAACAAAAAAAAAGTCACTCTATTCTAAGAGTCAGGTCAGAAAGAATGCCCATGCCTCAGTCTACAAAAACATGTCTTAAAATGCCACCCTGTTTACTCAGCATCATAAATCAGACTGCGGCAGTTTTGAGGGATAGGCTGCAATAAAGAAGGAATATTGTGTTTAAGGAAAGTGGCAAGAACTTCGTGAAATGGATTCCACCTCAAAACATGCGCATTCTGAAATATGTCTTACATATTTCATGCATTACATACAGCTTCTCCAGCATTTAGGTGAGGTTCCTGGGTGTATCAGCGCTAGCTTCCATGGTGTTAGGTACCACCTATAAAAAAATTTCAAGGTGAGCTCTCTTCGTTTGGCTGAGATGGATTTAAATGGTGGCTTAGACCACAGTTTGGACCATTGGGTAGTTTATTTCATATCCTATGTCATGCTCCCATGGGTCTTTAATTGTGGTGAAGGAATTTGTAGTGTTTTGGAGTAATATACGGTAGATACCATTCCTTTGCTGTGTCCCTCTGCTGTCAAGAGGAGCTTTCCAAAGTTAGTCAGTGGCCTAGTGGCTGCTGCCGGGTTGTTTAAGAAGGTGGTGGATCAGCCAAGGCATTAGGGTGTCCTTTAGCTTATCTTGTTTTTCCCTTACTGGTATGAGGTTGCCATTCTTGTAGAAGTCTGTTAGGTGGTGTAGGACTTTGGTCTACCAAATTCTTACTTGGATGCTTTGGGATGCATGGTGGAATGGTACGTTGTGAGCCAGGGGGATTAGATGAGGATGGGCACTGTTTTCCTGTTTTTCCTTTCCATGCTTTAAGCATAGACTGTGTCAGGGCTTCTTTTCCCCAGAGGGAACTCACGGGAACTCATTTACAGCACCTCTCAGCTGGGGACCATTGCCATTCTAAGAGAACGAGGGAGGTGTTCATGGTGAGTTCTGCCACCTGTTTTTCTAGAAAAATAGCACTGGACTGCCTGAACATGTTTAAGCATTGTGGAGGTTTCCATTAGTTTGTTTTGAAGAAATGGGTACACTGATGTGGGGGTGTTTCTGATTGTCTCCATGTACTGGAAACAACCGACATGTAGCTTGTTTCCCGCTGGAAAACCTACATGTAATTCAACCAATTCTTGTTCACTGTGCTGACACTTGAAAGGAACTCAATATTATTAGTACAATTATTCTCAATGGCATTTGACACCTATAGAGACTACGGCTGAGATCGAAGATTAATCCAAGTGAGTGTCTGCTTCTGCAATAGGGTTTCTCCTTTCTCTCCTCTACAGCCCCTCACATATCCCACATCTGTTCTGGGGGGGGACCCTTTAGAGCTGATTTTGAATACTTGCAGTGGGCTAGAGCATGGGTAGGCAAACTAAGGCCCAGGGGCCAGATCTGGCCCAATCGCCTTCTCAATCTGGCCCGCAGACGGTCCAGGAATCGGCGTGGTTTTACATGAGTAGAATGTGTCCTTTTATTTAAAATGCATCTTGGGGTTATTTGTGGGGCATAGGAATTCGTTCACCCCCCCCCCAAATATAATCCGGCCCCCCACAAGGTCTGAGGGACAATGGACCGGCCCACCGCTGAAAAAGTTTGCTGCCCCCTGGGCTAGAGGGAAGAGAAACCAAAAGTCTTGTGCTGTGCAGATGGTATCATGAGATGGAACTGTTCAGGTTTTAATACTAATTTTATGCACAGATGAGGAGCATCTCCATTATGTCAGAAATACTGACAAGTCATACTGCTCGTTTTCAAAATGAATGGGCGCACAACTACTTTTGGACCCCAAGTTGTTCTGTTTTAGGCATTTTGAAAACAGAATCAGAATAAGTAATTATTTCTCCTAATTGCAGAAAGACAAGAACAAAGAAAAGCACCTAGATTACCAAATACAGGTCCCAAAGCAAACCACAAAAACAATGTATTATTAATAAAATTATGGACAAGAGAAATTGCTACAAGGAGGGAAATTACTACTCTTATCTGTGTAATGACAGGACTGGTCGGTACAGAAAGTATGTTTAAATGATCATCCAAATGTAAAACGTAAAACTTCATAATGGGCGGATTTGAAACATGGCTGGGTTTTTAATATCTACTTTAAAGGATGCTTGTTAAGTTTTGCTCTGATCAACAGACCCCTATTCTCTAAAAATGTTTTGGACAGAGCTCCATTTCAAAAGAGATTTTCCATGTGGTATTGAGGGAAGAGAAACTCAAGCCAGCCACCTTGTATATGCATAACTAGTTTGCAGTTGTTTGGATCCTGACTATCCATTTCCTAATTTATAATGACAATTTCTTTATGCAAAAAAAGTAGCACCAAGTCCCACTGCATATAGCATTTCAGACGCACTTGAATTGCAACTGTTTTGAAAACATGACTCAGAACTGCTTTGCAAAAAAAAAAACAAAAAAAAAACTGGTAAAGCAAGCAAAAAATTGAGCATAAATCCAAACCAAAAATCCAGAAATCTCATTTTGATGAATGTGGTGTACAAAAAATGTATTTTATATACAAATATACATTTTACAAAGGAGACAAGGCAAGTGTACATGTTCACTGTGCAAGGCCTATTCCACAAGCACAATCTTTAAAAATAGAATTTCAAGAGCAGAGTTAAATATGTTTCTAGGGTGATGTTAAGTATGTTAGACATACTTAAGAGGAGATCTATTGACATTAATGGGCATGTCTAACGACTACCAACCATTCAGATACCACTCCTAGTATTTTGGCCAGACTGTTTAATGAATATTTTTTAAAAGAAACAGGATGGACTCCAACTAGGTCATATTTAGAGTAAACCCATTGAAATAAACATGATTAGCTTAAATCCATTGATTTTAATGAATCTACTCCAAATATGATTTAGATGGATTCACCCCACAATAATTAACATTGAGGCAAGCATTTTTCCTCCATTTTCAGGAAAAAATGTAATTCTAAGTAAATTTCAACTTGGAAAAAAGAAAACAATACCTGATAATAACATTGATTTAGGTACTTCATAAATAAGCCTGACCAATGTAGTCTTGTTTTAAACTGTATATATATTGTTTCCGAAATGGTGGGAATTTCACAGGCAGGGGAAGCTAAGTAAGTGTAGTAATGTATGTACTAATGTACACACTGACCAAGCATTCTGTGGCAAAGCAAGCATGCATACAAGTCCTGTACCCCCAAATTCAAAATAGCTTTTTTACAGCTCTCCTTGAATATACGCTGCCAGGTTCAGAACAAACAATTCTGTTTCAACTCACTCCACTCCTTTCAGCAGGCAGATGCAACTCAAAAGTACATTCCCCTCTGGCTTTAGGTAATCAGCAGTCGAACTGCCCATCTATGATCAGGCACTGTGTTCTAAAGAGACCCCTAAAAGAGGCCATCTCTTCCACTTTTTGTGAGAACAGCAAACAAAGATGTACTGGCAAGTTTGACAGAAAAGCAGCATGGCTCAAAATTAACTCATGAGAATTCTAGATTTATACTGTGATCTAAATACTTTCAATCTACTACATGGATTACTAATCCTAAACCTTGTACGCTTGAGGTACAGATGAGGGCAGGACTCAAGAGACCATAAGAAGGTTAAGGCCAGACATATAAACACACCATAATGAACACTGTCTCAAGATGTCACAATACATGCAAGCCAAGAATTCCCTTGCAATTCCAAATGTTGCATATATTCCAGGTTACTTTTCAGGACAAAACAACACATCTGGTGGCAGACCTATGTTTTGGTACCTGCGTCGCCATTAAACATTTAAACAGTTTTGGAAGGAAGAAATGGTGGGCATGCAACAGATCCTTAGTCGTTTCCTCACTTGCTATTCGTCCCCTACATAACCTTTGCCCAGCAGGAATCCTCAGTGCATTAGTTCTGTAACTAGGAGAAAAGCAGTTGGGAAAGGGAATGCAGAGGAGAAGACGCAAGTGTGGAATGGCTTAAACACTCCTGCCAACCTCCAAACTGGATCCTTCCTCCATCATTTCCTAGATGTTTAGTGGAGACTGATTCTGCAACCAAACATCCAGTTCTGCCTGCACCTATCTCCTGATGTTCGCAACAAACCTGTGCAAATAAACTATATGCTGAAGCAATACTGACACACAATTGCAAACTGTTGCTGTGATCCACCAGCCCTTCTATGTCAAAAGACTTGGACGTCTGCAGCAAGGTTGTTTTTTTAGCTTTCTTCTTTGCTCCCCATAGCATGGAGTCTTCTGCTTGAACTGAGCTTTACTAGAGCACAGCTTCCTGCACGAACGCCCTGGAGATTCCTGGCCATTCAGAAGTTGTAAGCAACTCAAGACGTTGTAGCTGGATCAGTCTGCTATAATACAGCAAAAGCATAGCAGCCTCAGGTTTCAAAGAACAATGCTCAAAATTAGTAAGAAATGGTCCAGCGAAGTATTCAGAGCTATATGAGAGGACCCAACAACATAACTCTGTAACTTCCAGTTAAGATCGGTTTGGTGGTATGGATTCCAGGCGACATCACTACTGATGCTTTTGCGAACCAGTCTATGTTTATGTGGACAGATTCGGGGACAGGGGAGACTACACAGTAGTCCCCCACAAAAAGGTTTTCATGTATCAAGATTAATTACACCTGCTCGAAGTGGGTAGCGTTTCTGTGGGGAATAAGATCGTCTCTTTTTTTTCAGTAGAATGGAATTACTGGTACCACTTTCTGGGGGTGTGACTTCCACTTGCGACAAAAGATCTTTGACTTCAATGTTATCCGCCTTTTTCACTTCTGAGCCAGAACAGATTTCTTGATGGAGTTTGCATAATCCCAAAGTTGGTTGCATAGACAATGCTTTTGAGAAGCCCTCTGCTTTTTCTACAAGGGATGACAGAGACTGGGGTGGGGAGAACAGAACAGGTTTTAAGTTAGTGAAAAAGGTACAAGTATGAATTGCAGTACTGCAAACTCAACAACAATCAGATTCAAAGATTAACGCGCTCACCATGGATGCCAAAACCTTCACTGATACTGATTCACAATTTCAGCATTCATTTGCAAGGCTCAAAAGAATGATATTTCACATCTTCTAGAGTTGCAAAAACGATTGCCTACTTTTATCTTTGACCCCATTACCTTAATAATGTATTTTATTTCCCACACTGCACTACACCATGGTCAAACAACAAGAGCACAGAGGCCCTGCTATAAAACTCTGCTCAAAACATTCAAATGTTTAAAGATAAAGGGCTTGTATCCAATGTTATTCCTACTCCAAGTAGACTCAATGACATTAATGATATCTGTTAATTTAGGCTCATTAATTTCAATGTGTCTACTTTGAAAAAACCTTAGTTGGATACAACCCAAAACATGTAAATTCCATTTCGCCTCCTACAAATTCCATTTCACCTACTGTTTAGCGGCAAAGAGCTAAGCCAGAAGGGAGTTAATTTAGCTTCTATTTGTTATCTAATCTGTTATAAATACTAAATGTCCAATACATAAGGTAAAGGTAAAGGGAACCCTGACCGTTAGGTCCAGTCGTGACCGACTCTGGGGTTGCAGTGCTCATCTCGCTTTACTGGCCCAGAGAGCCGACGTTTGTCCGCTTCCGCAGACAGTTTTTCCGGGTCATGTGGCCAGCATGACTAAGCCGCTTCTGGCGAACCAGAGCAGCACATGGAAACGCCGTTTACCTTCCCGCCACTTTGATGTGCTTTCGAAATGCTAGGTTGGCAGGAGCAGGGACTGAGCAACGGGAGCTCACCCCGTCGCGGGGATTCGAACTGCCGACCTTCCGATCGGCAAGTCCTAGGCACTGTGGTTTAACCCACAGCACCACCCGCATCCCAATACATAAGAGCATACATGATTATTATTTTAGATTTAGAAGACTGAAGCTGAAAGAACATACTTTTTAATTTATTCCATGTAAAAATATAGGACTAGTGGCTTACTAATGATAGAGGTGACCCACAGGAGGACATAATTACCATGCAAATGAACGCACTCATAAACTTACCAGGCCAGCAATGAACATGGGACAGTAAATCCCAAGGAGCTAAGACACCTTTAGTGTCTAGCTGAAATGCTAAATGCAGCAGGGAGAACAGGGCCATTTTGGAGAACTAGAAACTACTGCAGGAAATTAATAAAATAAAGTTGTCTCCCTGAAACTCAGAGAATTTTGAAGCCTTCTACCTTAGCTCAGTTGTGTCCAAATGAACAATCTTACCTTACCTAATAAAATGACAGATTTGTATATAATAATTAAAGAGGTCAGTCTTATTTCCTAGGTTTCTGCTTCAGCACTGTTCTATGGCAGTGTCTGAAAATAAGTATAAATGCTCCTAGCTGATTGTATAGCTCTTGCTTCTCCTTCCAGTTCTCACCTTAAACGATTCTCCAATGTCCCTGGATGCAGTTTTTGTTGAAAGCCTCAAGTCGGCCATACGAGAATCTGCAAAGAAACAAAATGATTTCATATCCTATAAAAGGGAGAGAAAATTCATTTGCCCACAACAAAGTACAAAAAAGGATTACAAGAGCACTATTACAGGTAGTCTCCACTATTTCACATCAGTTTAAAATACTTTATTTCACTGAGAAAGCATCAAAAGTTTTTAGCATGAAGGATTGGTACCGAATAGGTTTCGGCAGTGATCTTTCTACATTGGGCAGATTACTGAACAATTTAAGAGGAAAAAAATCCACGAACGTGTACAGGATGCATCTCTTGAAATTGAGCAAACTCCTATTCACTCAGCACATAAATTAAAAAACAATGTGATATAGTGGTTCAAGAGTTGTACTAGACCAGGGAGATTTGAGTTGAGCCATGAAGTTGACTATGTATCCTTTAGCTGGTCACAGTATCTTGCCTGATTGCTGTGAGGATACAATGGACAGAAAGAGAGCCTGGGCTCCTTATATAAAGAGCTGGTTTAAAATGTAAGCTATAAAATATACTGTATTGTATATAAAAAAATGAAAGCATGCTTGTACATGGCTTTCTGTGATAAGTAACTATCATTTCCTGTTGACCAGACAGGGTAACATTACAGACTGCTCAAGGTCACAAATCACAAATGACTAGCCTAAGTACAATGTGGACAGGTGGGTTGATTCAAGTTTTTATGGGTTAGTAAATTACCGTATGTGGGTTTATTTACAAGATTAGGCATAATAACAAGTTTAGGTTTGTTTGTTTGCTTGCTATTTGAAAGCCCTCTCAAAAGATTCTCTGAGTCAAGCCTCCTGTGATATTAAACTGTCATGTTATAAATCTAGGTTGCTTACTTCCTGCCTGAAATCATACTTTCTTTGCCATAAACACAAAGCTGCTTAATCCAACTCTAGTATAACCTTTATTTATCTAGTACAACCCTAACTTTTCCCACCGGCTCATATAAAATCAGCACAAATAGCTAAGACTCACACAAATAACACAAATGGGAAGAGTTGGGGCTTGGTGCACACTTAATGTTCCCAACCCCTATTGTTATAATTCGTGGGTTGCCATTCTGATCTTAATTTGATTTTAAGCTGTATTTTAATCAAGTGTTCGATTTTTGTGTTTTTAATGTATTGTGTGTTTTGATGTTAGCCACCCTGAGCCTGGTTCTGGCCAGCGAGGGCGTGGTATAAATAAATAATAATAATAATAACAATAATATTTATTTATTTATTTAAAGCTTTTAAAACTGAAAAGGGGTAAATGTTAATTGACTTCCACTAAATGTCTACCTGCGATGGAACAGAATTGTAAAGACTGCTTCACAATTATGGTTGTGGTTTTATTTCATTACTAGAGATCATTTATAAGTGCATAATTACTTCATGTACAACACATAACAGGCACGGAGGACCTAAACTCAAAACGTGTACATAGGAGAAAACTGAGTAATGCATAAAATAACTTGTGCCCGAGAGAGCATTCAATCCAAGCAACGTTTCAAATTCCTCTGTGCAGTGGCCTGTTACTACTGTGCAGGTTAACATATGAACAAGGCAAATACAATTCTTGCAAAAGGCCCCCTCACATGATTTCACTCAGGCAGAGAGAAGTCATGTAATCAGGCCCCTGGGGAAATAGGTATTGGTTCCTAAAGATATGAGCCAGGGCTAAGAGACTTATTTCTACTAGCAATGCAATTTATGCAAATCAGATTGCCCCATTTGCAATATTGGGTCAGCTTGCCTTTTATGTGGAAAGTGTGTTTGCATCAGGAAGCCTCCTAAAGCACAGACGCATGTTTGTTAAGCTCACTGACTTGAGGTGAACAGGTGCTGGGAACTCTGATCTACAGAGGTTCCTCAGCACATGTCCGCTGAGTGTTTACAAATGCACACTTCACACTTAATGTTGTTAAACACGTTTGCTGCACAAAATGTGAATCCGCTCTGACTCATGAATACCCTTTCCCAATTCACAGAGTAACTTGCGAGAGCAGTTCTGTGAGCAAATCCTGGGCAAAGCATCCTCAAGTGGCAAAGATTGTAAAGAGAAGGGGCAAGCGTCACAAAACAACCCCCGAAATACAGCCATCGGCTGCAGCCCAGGACACTAAGCAACAACATTTGCATTGTCAACTGGTAGACATTTGGATTTCGTGCAAACCCCCCAAGAGGGCAAATCTTTGCAGCTTTCTTTGGGGGCAAATGTAAGCCTGTGCACTTGCTGCTTTTTGGATAACAGCTGTTCAACAGAAATCAAGACGATTGCCATAATTGCAACGGGCTCTTTTCTTGAAGGCCCTCAGCTGCGTTTTGTGGATTTGGTGCATTATTGTGCTGAATCTTGCCCTTTCAACAGGGTGGACCATTTCTCTGAATCCATGAACAGGCTCATGAAAAGAAAATATTCGTGCCTCAAGACTCCCCATGCGATTTGGCCGTTTCCCAGCTAGCTAGGGGACTGCACAACTCGCTCAGCTGACCTCAGCAAAAGCAAAAGCATGCAAGAAGTTCCAGCTCAGCCCTAGTTTTCACTTTGTGAAGTTGCAACTACATGCTTTCCTGTCAACAGAAACCTAGCAAGTGAAAAAAAAAGCTAAGCCAGAAACAAAGAAGTGGAAATCCCACCTGCTGCAAAACAAGAACTTTCACTGTTGGGTCAAACGCAGTAAGAAATAAGAAATTATAAGAAATGTGGTGATTACATTAAAAGCATTTTTAAAAAGTTGATATTGTTGTAATAATAAAATGAAAATGAAATTAGCTAGAAATGACTCCTTGAGTACTTTCCCATACATTAAAAGTGCAAACACACAAAGAATTGACACAAAGGTAACACTTCACTCAAGAAAGAATACTAGGAGTAGGGAACGTCTAAAGACAGTCTGCAGTCCACTAGCAGTGGAGAAGACAGACAGGAAATAATCTATGTGGGAATTAAATTAAATGAAGGATTAACATCAGAATGGTTTCTTGACTAACTAAGAAATGCAATGTGATATTAGACGATCAGCACTTCGTGAAATTCAGAGCATGGGAAGTCACCCAAAGATATATAATTTGGCATGTATATTTGGATTTTTTTATTGTACTGTAATTTGGAATGTTTTAATGTGGTTTTTATTGGATTATTAAAATGGATAACTTAATAAATATTATTTAAAAAAGAAAATCTATGTGGGAATAAAAGCCACCCTAAGGAGCGTTCGCCTGTGATCCCTTGCTCAAAGGTACAATGGCTTTCCAATAAGGAGCCTTGATAGGACAATACAACGTAGTGACCTTGTGGGCAAGTGTGCCACAATTCCCCCACAAGTTCTGAGCCAGAAAACAGCAACAGTTACTGGAGTTTGACGGATTGGCTCCATGTGTCTGGGAGGTTGCCACAGAGTTGGAGTGCCCTATTAGGTCAGCTCACATTTTCTGATAGTCCTCTGTGAATTCGGCAGGATTGCATGGTTTTTGCACCCCATAATTTATGTGGGAGAATTGATGATGATGATCCAACTCTATGATTCTATGATTCTATAATAATAATAATAATAATAATAATAATAATAATAATAATAATAATAATAATTTATTATTTGTACCCCGCCCATCTGGCTGGGTTTCCCCAGCCACTCTGGGTGGCTTCCAACAAAGATTAAAAATACATTAAAATGTCACACATTAAAAACTTCCCTGAACATGGCTGCCTTCAGATATCTTCTAAATGTCAGGTAGTTGTTTATCTCTTTACAATCCTGCCAATGATCTTCATACCTTTGCTCTAGATACAGCAGCTTCAGCTGTCTTATTGAACACCTGCTTGACACCACTACGCTTACCACCTTCAAACCCTCCATCTGAAACATACACCCATTCTTCATCCATTTACCCCTGCCTCTTTCTCCATTATTTTTCTCTGTCCCTCCTGCTCCTCAATAAGCTACTCCTGTACTCCTCAAGGCATGTTGTACGTTACAAACTCCAGCTCACCCACAAGCCCCATGAGTGAACTTATACACCTTTAGGCGCCAGGCAAAAACATTCCTTTTTAACTAGGCCTTTGGTTGATTTTATTGACATCCTATGCCCTTTTAAAATGTGGGTTTCTTCAGGGGGGGCAAGGTATTGGGTTGTTGTTTTTATTTTTATTATGTATTTTGTGGTTTTATATTTTGATTTTATTCTGTGAACCGCCCTGAGACCTCCAGGTATAGGGGAGTATGTAAATTAAATTAAATTTAAAAAATTCCTTCTTCTCCTCAGTTTTCAATCTGGAAAAGTGGGACCAATAATAGCAGGAGCTGCAGCAAGCTAGAGCAGCAGTGGGCAGACTTCAGGTTTACAAGATCTACCGTATTTTTCGTCCTATAGGACGCACCGTCCCATAAGGCGCACCTAGTTTTTTGGGGGGAAATAAAGGGGAAAAAATTATTTTCCCCCCCAGGCGCGGGGCTGGGGCGGCCCGAGCTTCCCCCGACCCCAGCCCCCAAACAGGCAGCTCTCCGCAGGCCGTGGGAGCCCAGCGCTGGCTCCCGCTGCTTGGGGAGAGATCCGCGAAGCCTGGACGCGCTGAGATCAGCGCGCGCAGGCTTTGGGATGCCGGCAACTCTCCCCAAGCAGTGGGAACGTTCCCACTGCTTGCCGAGAGGTCCGCGAAGCCTGGAGAGCGAGAGGGGTCGGTGCGCACCTACCGCTCTCGCTCTCCAGGCTTCAACAAAAGCCTGCATTCGCCCCGTAGGACGCACACACATTTCCCCTTCATTTTTGGAGGGGGAAAAGTGCGTCTTATAGGGCGAAAAATACGGCACTTGGTATTTTACTAGCACCCCAAGATCCACATGCTTGAAGCTGGAGCAAGATTGAATAATGTAGAGCAAAACAACTTGTTGTCAGTACCAGAACTGACTAAATCTCCCACTGCTTCCAGACAGAAATCCATTCCTTGTTATCTCAAGCTTTCTTCATTTTAGCAATATATAACTTAGGGTAGCAGCAGAGTGTTCAAGGGATCATTTTGTTGCTACTATTGTTAAACAGTTGGGTGCTGGACATTCTTGCCCATCACTGCAGAGACTGGAGTACCTGTCTATCTCGGCTAGAAACTGGAGTACAAGTTTATTACAAACACCTAAAGGTTGTGAACCTCTCAGAGGCATCCGGCTGGCCTCTTTTGAACACAGAGAACTGCATCATCTGAACTGATCTAGCCCAACAGTTCCTATATGATATAATACGCTGGAGAGATTGTTACTTGACAGTATATTAAAGGTGCTTGGTATTTAGTAACAGAAATACGTTCATGGCTTTCAAAGCACAGGGAAATGAAAAAAGGAAATGAGAGGTAGTGAGTAATCTAAATATCTTTGGTTTCTGGCCACCAGTTACTAAACAGGGATGCATGAACATCCCAGAAACTATGCAAATAAACACTTTGAACACAGTGCATAATTCTGTATGATATTTTTTGTTAGTAATTTGTATTTCTGCTCTGCTAAGACACAAAGTTAAGAAGCACTCACTGCTGGGCATTGTCTGTGCAAAAAAAGCTGGTTACTAAAACATATTTATAGTTCTTTTCATTTTTGAAAGTTATTTACAATTCTTCTAAATACTCATCCTTACAATACTTTGCAAGTTAAATAATTAATACAGTGGTGCCCCGCAAGACGAATGCCTCGCAAGACGGAAAACCCGCTAGACGAAAGGGTTTTCCGTTTTTCAATGCGCTTCGCAGGACGAATTTCCCTATGGGCTTGCTTCGCAAGACGAAAATGTCTTGCGAGTCTTGAGATTTTTTTTCGCTCCCCCCCCTTTTTCTAAGCCGCTAAGCCGCTAATAGCCTTTTCGCAGCTAAGCCTTTAATAGCCGCTAAGCCTTTAATAGCCGCTAAACCTCTAATAGCGCTAATCCGCTAATAGGGTTGCTTCGCAAGACGAAAAAACCGCTAGACGAAGATACTCGTGGAACGGATTAATTTCGTCTTGCGAGGCACCACTGTATTGACTTATTACTGGTGAGAGACAAAGAGTCTTGCCTCAAGTCACCCAGTGAGTCCACAGGATTAATGCAGTTTGTAGGCAACCTCTGGAAACATCTGCAACTTGCTAGCACAAATGCCCCCAAAGCCAGATATGGGGGTGGGAATCTTTTGCTGCACAGGAAGCAGCAGCTCCTCTAAGCCAGAAAAAATGTCACCAGAACTCAACCCAAATTTGATGGGGAGAAAACTTTATATTTGTCTAAATCAGAGGTTCTCAAAGGGCAGAGGATGGCAAGGGTAGCAAGAAGATTCAAGGACAATCAAAGAAACATTTAAACATTTCAGTGCAGTATGCATACACAACCAGAAGCAGTATCTATGCCTTTATTCAACAGCATTGGCTATTCTTCTACAGTTCTCCATGACTTATTTTTGTGAACAGGGATTTTCAAATCTGACAAATATGAAAGATCAGAAAAGAGAAAGGCTTCTTTGTGTTGATGAGGAGATGAGAGTGAGTTTGTCTCAAATTAGACCTAATCTAAATGAGATTACCCGGAAAAAAACAGCTCAAGCCTCTCATGGAGTTTGTGTACATACTTAAGGTACATATGTAATAAGCTTGTTTATAATTATATATTGGGAATGATTCATGTTCTTATGTAGCTGTATTGTTCTATACTTTCTGGATGCCCCATGATCATGTTATAAAGTAGTTGTGTTCCATGCTACAAATAAAGCACTGCTAGGAGTTGTTTCTTTTTGTTTTCCAATGCATTTCTTATCAATAACAAAAATTTGGTGTGGGGCGAGCAATTTTTTATTCTCTGGCCAGAGAAAAAAGTTTGAGAACCCCTGATCTAAATTAAGGACATGTTTAACAAAGTGTTAATGATAATCACATGCTGGGGGGTCAGAATTCTCACCATCTACTAAGCAGAATTCACACACAATCTACTAACCAAGGAGATAGATTGTAGCTCAGTGGTACCACAATGCTTTGCATGCAATGTCCGGACATCCCAGACTCAACGCTGAGAATCCCAGTACAAGTAGTTGGTGATGGGAAAGACCTCTGCCAAAGATTCGGGACAGTTGCTGTCAGTAAGTGGACCAAGTAAGTGGACAAAGAACTTGGCCTGGCATAAGGCAGAGACTGCTATGCTCCTAGCCTGCGTTCCTGTTTAGTGCCCCACTTGGAGAGTTTTGAAATGAAAAGCCGTGCCTCTGAAGAACGGAACATGGGCTAGAACGGAACATGCTCTAGCTTGGGGATTGCTGCGCGCAAACCTCTGTAGGGCAGCAGGGTGCCTTCACCCCGCTGTCCTGCAGAAGCTAGCAAGGCTGTTCCCAAGCCAGAACAGCGAGACGCCCTCCGTCTCGCTGCTCTAGCTTGGGGACGGCTGCGCGCAAACCTCTCCAGGGCAGCGGGGTGCTGCGCTCCAAAGGCTTCAGGGATCTTTGAGGCTGGTGGTGGGGGAAAGCAGCGCTTCCCCCCACCGCCAGCCCCACAAGCTCTGGTGAATGTACCTTGAACGCACCTTGTTTTAGAGGGGGAGAACAAGAAAAAAAAAATTTCCCTGTTCTCCCCCTCCTATGGTCCGGTGCATCCAATGGAGCGAAAAATACAGTATCTACACACACACACACACAGATACACACACACACACTATACACACACACACACACACACACACACACACACATATATATATTCTGTTAATGTTTAATTGTTTTTTAATGATTGCTTTTTTCTATGTTTTTAGCTGTTTCTATTTTAGCTATAAGCTGCCTTGAGTGCCTGTCAAGGAAAAAGGTGGGATATAAATAAATATTATTATAATACTAACAACAATTACCACAGCTTCTAAGGAGCTTAGCACAGTAAAAACTACAAATAGATGGCTTCCCAAACATTTAAATAAATTTAAATATTTAAACAAAGCCACTACTGCCCACAGAGAATAAACAAGAGGCTCTAGTGACTTAATGTATTTATTATGGCATAAGCTTCATGGACTAGAGTCCATGTCAGGTGTACCAGCTAAACTGGCAGGTGTACACACACACACACACACACACACACACACAGGCAAAGAGAAAAAAAGAAACCCCTACAGCTGTGTGTGTATATATGCCTGCCAGTTTAGGATAACACTTCTTGCATCCAATGATATGGACTCTAGTGCATGAAGCTTATGCCATAATAAATGTTCTATTTGCACTGTTTTTTCAGCAATAGATTAACATGGCTATCTGGAAAAGAGTGAACAGAGCAGTAAGTGTTTTAAATTGGAACTGCCGAGAATATGAAAAAGTGCAGCATTTTATTTTTATTTTTGCAATGGTGACATTTTCAGGCTAGCATTAAACTATGATTTCATCATTTCAAACTATTACCTTGAGAAGGTTCTGCTTTTATCTCTTGATGACTCGCAAGAGGTCGATAGCAGCCCTGTATGAACAAATATAATATTTAGAACCTCCATCGCTAAGTATTTGGTTTGCTTTGAGTTTTATTAAGCTTACAACAGGACATCATTCACAACTCAGAGTGTCTGATTCTTTTGTATGGAAAACGGAGAATGGAATTCATTCTGATAGGCATGCAGTAGGATTATCCAGTAGTATCCAGCATTCTTGTTCCAGTACAAAGAACTACCAAAAGCAGTTCCATTTCCCTCATTTATCTAGACTGCCTAAATACAGTGGTACCTCTGGTTACGTATTTAATTCATTCCAAAGGTCCGTTCTTAATCAGAAACTTAACCTGAAGCACCACTTTAGCTAACGGGGCCTCCTGCTGCCGCAGCACAATTTCTGTTCCCATCTTGAAGCAAACTTCTTAACCCGAGGTATTATTTCTGGGTTAGTGGAGTCTGTAACCTGTAGCGTATGTAACCCGAGGTACCACTGTACTGCCATGATAATACACTTGAAATTTTAACCTGAGCTATCAAACAATTGCATTTTCAAATTCTAATGCAATTTAGAAGAATGACCAAACATTGCCCTCTGCTGCTAGGCTTAGGAAGTGGCACAAAAAACTACAGTGGTGCCCCGCAAGACGAATGCCTGGCAAGACGGAAAACTCGCTAGACGAAAGGGTTTTCCGTTTTTTGAGCTGCTTCGCAAGACGAATTTCCCTATGGGCTTGCTTCGCAAGACGAAAAACGAAAACGTCTTGCAAGTTTGTTTCCTTTTTCTTAACACCATTAATACAGTTGTGACTTGACTTCGAGGAGCAACTCATAGAACACGGTGTGGTAGCCTTTTTGAGGTTTTTGAAGACTTTGGTGATTTTTGAAGCTTTTCCAAAACTTCTTTTAAACTTTTAAAACGTTTTTTTGGGGGGGTGGATTTTGGGTTGGGGTGTTTGGAATTCAAGGACTTGGTGTTGGGGAGGGGTTTGCAAGAATCTGGAAGCTTGTGTGTTTCCCCCCCCCCTGCATTTTTATGGTTTTCTGTGACCATTGGGCCACTCTGCTGTTTTTTTTAAAAAAATTCTGGATTTGAATTTCTGTGTGGTGGGTGGCTGGGGGAACAGTTGGGGAGGGGTTTGCAAGAATCTGGAAGCTTGTGTGGTTTTTTTCTGCATTTTTATGATTTTCTGTGACCATTGGGCCACTCTGCTGTTTTTTTAAAAAAATTCTGGATTTGAATTTCTGTGTGGTGGGCGGCTGGGGAAACAGTTGGGGAGGGAGTTCTTCAGCAAGAAGCAAAGAGTGGAAGAGAAACCTTCTTTGAGTTGTCCCCCAGAGTCTTAGAAAATGTACTGTACACTTTGTTGATTTTTAAATGTTTTTCTGTCATGTTTAGAAACTTAATTTATTGTTCCTTCAATTTTTGAAATGCTCTTTACAGTATGTGTGACCTTAAAGAGCACTTAATAAACTCTTGTTGTACCAAATTTGGCTTTGTTTGGACTTTTTTTGACCATAAGTCAAATTGCATTAATTGAATTTCAATGCATTCCTATGGGATTTTGTGCTTCGCAAGACGAAAAATTCGCTAGACGAAAAAACTCGCGGAATGAATTAATTTCGTCTTGCGAGGCACCACTGTAAGTGAATTTAAGAGCAGCCTGCTGAAACAGGCCAACAGTCCTTACAGTCCAGCATCCTGTTCTCACAGTGGCCAATCAGATGCCAGACGGAGGCCCCTAAGCAGGACCTGAGAGCACGGTCACTTTCCCCACTTGTGTTTCTTGGCAAGTGGTATTCACTCAGTGGCATTCTGCCTCCAACAGTGGAAGGTGAATATCATAACTAGTAACCACTGACAGCTTCACTGTATGCCACCTCCTTCTCTCTTAAAATCAAAATCAAAGAACCAGTGCAAGCATCTTTTCTGTCCCACAGATCACTTCTTGGTCACCAAGATTTGATGACCCAGTTGTGCACTATCTCATACACACTGTTTGTGCTTACAGTATAGCAGTATGATTACGAGCCTGGTGTAAGAGGCACACAGAACCTGAGCTTTCAACACGTGCTGATAAAATAAAATAAAAAATACAGAGTGGAAACGGGGAAAGCTTTTCTTTACTGAAAAGTAGCTTGCACACAGCTGGCATCTGAGAGGTTAAAATAGTTGCAGCAGGGAAACAGTAAGGAACAGAAGACACAGTGCAGCTAGGATCTATCTATTCATTATTAGGTCCATCTGGTAAACTTAAATTTGATGGCATTTCACTAGATACATTCTTGAGAGCAACATTTAGCCAAATATGCTCACCAGTGGAAAACCTGCAGGATGGGTGCAAGGAGCAGAATCAGATACTGTGATAGTTTATAACTCATCAATACCTTCAATTTAAGGATTCGACTCAGCACTCAATGGCAAAGTTGGAACTAATGTTTATACACTCTGCACTTTTAAAAATTAGACTCAGGATAGAAGGACTGATGTGCCCCCAGAAGATGCAGAGAAAGAGAAATTAATTGCAACCATATCCTGGACATGCTAAACCATATCTTTGGCCCTATGCACACTACCAAAAGAAGTGTCACTTCACACTTGAGATCAGTAGAACATTTCCCCCCAAGAAGCGTTTAACATATTCTGGTGGTACAAAAATAAACTTGCATTGAAAAACCAGTTTTAAAGGTATTATTCTAAAATACATTTGTAGGGCAAGTGTGCACTCAGCACAAACTTCATCAATCCTCACAGCAATTGTTGGCATGATCTCCCTAACTGGAGTACAGCGAAATTAAGGGAGAGGAATTCATGTAGTCTAAAAGCTAGAATTTACATTTTCTTTCTAACATTCAAAAGTATCTGCTGGCCTACTCATAAGCAACAGATGAACAACATTCTTCTTTTGAAATGCATCAAGTGAACTAAGAATTAAGGATACTCACCAATAACTCTTGCTTTCTTTTAAGTGCTTGGACCACATGCACTTGGATTTTTCTGGGATACTGATTGCGTTTGGATGCAACCTCCACTATTAACTCATCAAGCTGATCTTCAAGGAGTTTGATATCCGTATCTAATTCACAAGACAGATATGAATATATGGTATGTAAAATTATTTGGACAATCTATGTGAAAGTCTTGTTTGCAATATCTCTGCAAAAAATGTTTCCTCTTCCAAGCGCAGTGGTCTTAAAGATTCCACAAGGAGCTTTGAGAAATGCATGGCTAAGGTATCACCCCACCCCATTCCCTGAGAAACACAAGGTTATCTTCAGTTACCGTAAGAACTAAAAATTGAAAGATGTATTATACAGTGGTACCTTGGTTTAAGAACAGCTAAGTTTATTAACAACTTGGATTAAGAACGCAGCAAACCCGGAAGTAGGTGTTTTGGTTTGTGAACTTTGCCTTGGAAACAGAACGTGTTGAGTGTGTTCCATTTGTAAATTGAGTCCCCCATTGCTATAGGAAACCACGCCTTGGTTTAAGAATGCTTTGGTTTAGGAACAGACTTCCGGAACGGATTAAGTTCGTAAACCAAGGTACCACTGTACTTGACTCCATCTTGATCAGGGATATGTGGAACTATGAATCATAGAGTTTGAAGGGATGCAGGTCAAACCATCCAACTACTTGCTCAATGCAGGAGGCATCCCTGAGAGTTGGATCTTTAGCCTCAGCTCAGATACCTCCAGAGTAGGATAATCCATCACCTCTCAAGGTGGCCTGTTTCACTATTGAACAGCTTTTGAACACTGCTGAACTACTCTGAGAAAGGTTCTACTAATGTGCAGCAGAAATCTGCTTCCCTAAAATTTCCACCCATTGGTTCTAGTCCTGTGCCTTGGAGCAAAGATGCAATTCTGCTCCATCTAAAGAACATCAAAAGAGCCTGCTGGATTAGGCCAATTGTCCATTTAGACCAGTGTTTCCCAACCTTTTTTGGGCAAAGGCACACTTGTTTGATGAAAAAAATCTCGAGGCACACCACCATTACAGCCCCGTGACGTCAGCGCGCAGCGTCGCGCCGGGAGGGACGCACGAAAGTGTAAGTTTCTATTTACAGTGTGCTCTCCCAAAGACCTTAACCGTGTAGGTATATGGCCACGAAAAGTAACAGTTGCATTAGCAGTCAGGTTACATTATTTTGACAAGCAGCCGAAGAAGTGAATCTTCCACAAAGCGGCCTGTAGAGGGATGTGTGCGTGTTTTGTTGCTGCAAAGATCAGGACACCCCCACTCCCCGCAAAAGTACTTGGTATTAGGCGCATTTTCATCGGGCTTTTCCTTGCAATGCACAACAAGAGGAGTGATGTAAAAGCGGGTCGGGGCCCGTGTCGGACTCGGGTTCACACGTTAAGTGTTGGCCACCCTGCCAGCACTTTGGATCGGCAAAAAATAACACGGGTTTTATTATTATTATTATTGCGCCTGCATTGACATCAGGGCCGCGCTATCGACTGACCGCCGCGGAGCTCATAAGGGCGGGTTTTGTTGCAATTCCTCGGGTAGAGGAGGAGGAGGCCGGTCGGTGAGACGGCGAGCTCGGCACGTCGGGGAGCTCCGTAACTCGAGCCAAGCAGTCCAGCCGCAGCCAGAACTCACACGGTGAGCTCGGCTGGGTCCTAGCGCCTCCCGGGTTCCCAGCCGTGTAAATTGCTGCGGGAATTGCATCACGAGTGAGGGGGGAGGGAGGGGAGAGGAAGCACCCGGAGCTGCTGCAAAAAAGCATATCGTTTCATCAGAAAGAAGGAAACTCCATATAATAAACTGCAGGAGGGCTTAAGGCCGGACTGACTCACCCGAGGCGCTCGCCTCCGCCGCCCCGCCTCTCGCCGCCCGACTCGCCCGCCTCCCTCCCACGGAGGTAGGCTGGTGTGCCGTGGGAGGGAGGCGGGCGAGTCGGGCGGCGAGCACACGCGGGGCGGCGAGCGAGCTCCCTCCCACATCCCATCGCCGCTCGCTTCGGCCGGCCTACTGGGCTGTCGCAGGCGGAAGGCCTGCGCATGCGCGAGGTTTTCGCGCCTTCCTCCAGTAGGCCGGCCGAAGCGAGCGGCGATGGGATGTGGAAGGGAGCTCGCTCGCCGCCCCGCGTGTGCTCGCCGCCGCCACCCCGCCTCTCGCCGCCCGCCTCCCTCCCACGGAACACAAGGCAACGTTCCGCGGCACACTAGTGTGCCGCGGAACACCGGTTGGGAAACACTGATTTAGACCAGCATGCTATTCTCACACTGGCTGGACCTGAACACAAGAACACCCTCCTCTCCTGCTGCTTTCAGCAACTAGTATTCAGAATCATTACTACCTCCATCTGTGGAGGCAGAGCATAGCCTCCTGTATGACAACTTGTCAAATGTTTGAAAGACTGCTGTCGTTCGTGTCTCCTCTGCACCCCTTCATCTTCTCCTCTTCAGGCTAAACATAATGAATCATTTCAAGTGCTCCTCATAAGGATTTGGGTTGGTTTCCAGATCTTTCACCATCTTGGTTGCCCTCCACTGAGAACACTCCAAATGGTCAGTGCCCTCCTTGAAACTGTGGTACCTAGAACTAGAAACAGGACTCTAGGCTTGATCTGATCAGCACAGTATAAAGCGGAGAAGGACCAGAGAAGATGGATATGCCCAGTTGTTGAACTGGGCAACTCTAGGTACAATTAAAGTTGGAGTTCACAACTACCACAATGCTGTAACTGCTAATTGGGGTGGTGAGGGAACTGGAACAGAAGGCTATCTACCGCATCTGACTAGAAAACAACAGCTTCAAAAGGGAGATGCCATCAAAGTACGTTGCATTAAAAAAAACCCACACACCTAGTGACAGCAAAGTTTTTAGCTATAGTTATTTATTGTTCCCAACAGGTGGTAGCAGGTTCATAGCAACGAGTGATTAAATTAAGACAGCAAAACCTTTAGCTGTACTTCCATTCTAAAAACCAGGCATCTAATTTAGAAGATTTACTCAAAAATTAAATTATTTCCAAAGAAATGGCTAACAGACCAGCTTCTAGGTAAGGTAGATGAATAAAGCACAAAGAGCATTTATTATTATATAAGCCAGAATCTACTTCCTCTAGTTCACAAACCTGTGGCATAATAAGCTTGTTTGTCTTTTAGATGCCACAAGACTTTTTGTGGATTTTGCTGCAAAAGACTAACTTAGCTATCCCTCTTAAACAGAGGTACTGCTACTGCCAAGGATGTATTTTGAGCATCCCCTGCTGGACAAACATGGTAACACACACACACACACACACACACACACACACAAAGAAAATCCTGGGAAAAGGAAGTTTTGGGGGCTTTTTAGTCCTACAAATAGTACAAATATAGTAATAACAAAACCTGACAATATTTTTAAAAAACACAAACTTATTATTAACATTGTATTGTACAATTGGTGATAAAAGAATATCAAAAGATTCATCAATTGCACACAAAAAATTAATGCAACTTCCCTGCAGATGTTCCTATTGCTTCAGGTACATTTAAAAATTATAAAAAGTTATTTTTGAAGTCTGGCAGCTTACACATATCCTTTTGCCTCACCTAAAAATACGGTTCCCAACCACTGTTAGAAACTCAAGATATTTAAGCTAGGTGCTAAATGGCACCTTAAACCTGGGTTGCAGTTGCCACAACAAAATGTCTATTCGCAAGGGGACCAGTATATTAAAAGGCACCTGCAGATCATACATTTGTTGGGGTTCATAGGCAGAAGACTAAAACATAAATAAGTCAGCACAGAAATAAGAAAAATATATTCAAAAGTTCACATACCATTTTGAGGATCATCCGATGACTCCTGCCATGGGAGTCCGTTAACAGTAATATTCTCTTGTACAGCTGTTTCGAAGTTCTGTAGAAAATGTATACATCAGAACTCTTAAAAATGCTAATTAATCTACTGATGCAATATAACACTCCATAAACTACCTCATACTGTCATCTTTTTTTCTACTTCTGTGTAGCATAAAGTAGCGAGCTATGGAGAAAAGCTGGCTCACATTACTCTGGAGACAGAGGCTGTGGTGGACAGGCCTTGGGTCTGCCTCCTGGTGACCCAACAACCAGTGGGAGATGGCTAGTAGTTCAGCCACTCAGGAGAGAGTGTGTGGAATAGATGCTTACACTTAAGGGACAGGGACCTGGGTTTCAGGTTAGGGACTTTCTATTTGGGTAGGCAGAAGGAATCTCTGGTTATTTGAGTAGACTTAGGTTTTATCTGTCAGTGGAAACAGACAAAGATTATCTGTGGGCACACAAAGATCTACCTGAGGGGAAGGTTCGGACTATAGGAAAAGCAGGAAGTGTTTTATGTATAGTGTAAAACAATAACCATCCTAGAAAGAATTTCTCTGCCCACTTACAGGATGGAAGTGTTAAGATAGTTATTAACCATCTCTGTTGAGAGTGTCTATTTGAAACGAAGTATTGTGCCTTGCAAAAGTAACCACTAAACTATAACCTCTTTATGCACAGACAAATAAACTTCCTGTTTTGTTTTAAAAGTGCCTCATTCTTTCTTAGTTCTTCTGGGCAAGGACTGAGTGGTCACAGAGTCCCTTCACAAGCATGCTTCCACAAACAGTTAAATCAAAGCCCCTGCTGTGGGACTACAGAGAGGGATTTAACCAACAAGCACACATAAATAGTAGCCATGTTATCCAGCACCCATCCTAAGTAAGGATGTCTGTAACAGCAACCCCCCCCCCAATAATACGCCAACCGTACCATAGGAAAAGGCCTTCATAAACAGATAAGGCTGAACAGAGAATATATTTCACATCCTTTTTACAACCAATTCATGCAGACTCAGAAGAATGACCCAAAACATTTTGGAGCCAAAAAATGCAAACAGTGCCTTTATGTTTGTAAGGAAAACAAATTAGGGGAAACAGCAGAGAGAAGTGGAATATAACATACTTCAGTTCACTTTGAAGAGAAAGAATACAACCCTGTAATATGGGTGATAGTACTGGCCTAGTCAATACGTCTGCTGCAAGAATCACAAAGGCTGTACTCCTAAAGTAACCTACCTACTAAGCCAGGGATAAGCCTCACTTAACACAATTGGACTTCCAAATAAACATGTATACTTTCACTGTAATACGCAGTATGTGAACTACTTTAAACATTTAGAAAAAACAATTTTTTAATAGAATTATACAATAGCCATCTATAATATCACTAGTTTAACCAGATCCTGGAACCATGAAAATTTACAGGGGCTGTTTTTCCTAGCACTGAAAGGAGGACTCATGAAACTTCAACCACTGAATTATAACTTCATTCATTTCCAGAATTAGTATTATATATTGGGTTAACCTTAAAAGGCCACCTTCACCCATATGAGCCTTCTAGCGCCTTATGATCAGCATCAAAGGCCCTGGTCTCTGAAATGTTTGCCCTGGAAATCTATTTGACAGGTACCAAGGACAGCACCTCAGTCCCTTCTCAGTTGCAGCACCCCACCTGTGGAATATCCTCCCTGGGGAGGTCTGATGGGCTCCCTTTCTTGAGAACCTTGTTATTCAAACAAGCATTTTCTGTATGTTTTCCAGTTCCATCCATGTTCATACTGTTTCAATACTACTGGTTGTTTGTTGTCAAAATTAAATATTTAAATATATATACATTTATCTACTTCCTATCTATATCTTTGGCTGATTTTACAGAAAAGTGTGGGGAAATGAACTAAAAACAAATAAATAGATTCTTTAAAAAAGCAAAAAAAAACCCTGTGATGCCATATTAAAGATAAAAGAACCTTGTCAGGGATTATTGCAAATACAAAGATAAACCCAACTCCTTTGTTAGTCTTGTTAGGAATCAAATCAACATGTAACTCATCAGGAGATAATGACGTTTTTGTTGGTCGCTGCTCATTTAGAAATTGCTAAATGCTGATGTTCTGCAGCAGGCCTGCCAATAAATTCCTGGTACTCGCAGGTATGGTCTTGCCAGAGTCAAGATGAGTCCTCTATACTTTTACACCTGGCATCCATTCATCTCCTTATGAGATGAGAAGCAAGAAATCAAGACAACCTCCTCAGACCAGGGCTCCCCCCCCCAGCCAGAACTCACTGGAACTCAGTACTGGCACCTCTCAGATGGGCGCCATTGCCATTATAGGAGAACAAGGGAGGCGTTCATTGTGAGTGCCAGCACCTCTTTTTCTAGAAAAACAGCACTGCCTCAGAGGAAACATCCGGAGAGACTTATTGGATGGGAGCCTTTAACATGCATTTAAGTCATGGTTCTAATTTTAAGCTGCCAATATGCTTCCCCTGTTCCCACCTCAAAAAATGACACGGCTAGCTGCTGTTGTGGTTTACTGCATTTAAAATTATGTTTAAGGAAACAGCTAGAGCTGTGATGTTTGTATTGCCACGATCTGTTTCTCTTTAATCTTAAAGCCGCCTTGACCCCCTGTCAGGACGAAAAGGCAGAATAAATAAGAATAATACTCTTATTATAGATGGAAAAGTAACCGTTTTTAAAGAAGAAATTATTGCACCAAACATCTCAGCACCACAGAACAAGGCTCCACAAGCAATTCAATGACACGCAATGGAGAGAAATGATTTTTGACCTGACACGCCTTAGAAACTGGGCAACCCGCGCCGCCCGAAAGCCAGAAAGCTGTCGTGTAGGCCTCCCCCTTCCCAGCCGACCCTTTCAGCTCGGCCGCCCTTACCCAGATCGCTTCGACCACGGCCTGCTCCAAGCTCTCGGCCTCCACCGGCTGGCCTTCCCCGAGCTTCCGCACGAAAGGCTGGCAGTAGTCCAACAACTCGGCCGTCTGGCGCCGCGAGCAGCACCGCACCCGGCAGTCCCGAGGGGAAGCAGCAGCAGCAGCCGCCGGCGGCGGCGCCTCCTCCATCTCGGCCTGCCTTTTTCCCGCTCTCTCGGATAAACCGTTCGTTGATTTTTTTTTATCTCAACCGGAAGCAGTGCTAAGCCGAGCCGTATTGAAAGGCGGGTTGGCTGTGCGCGCGAGAGAGAGGGAGCTTCGGCAAAATAGGTCCGGCTGGAAAGCGAAGCCCCCTGGGCGTTCGGTTCCGCGCGCGTCGTCGGGATGGGGGCGGTGGACTGCCATTGCCACCTCGCCGCGCCCGAGTTCCGAGGGGTGAGTGGGCGGCGCGGTGCGGTTTGCACCCTGCGGTTTCCGCCGCTTATAATTCCTTCTCCCTCTCATCTCATAAGAGTTTCCCTAGGTGAGATCGAGGGCCCATCTGGTCCAGCGACCCATTTCTTACGGTTTCCTACCGTGGCTAACCCCTATAATAATAATAATTTTATCATTTATACCCCGCCCCTCTGGCTTGGTTTCCCCAGCTACTCGGGGCGGCTTCCAGCAGAATATAAAAACATAATAAAATGTCAAAAACTTTCAGAATATCTTTGGCGATCACTCGTAGCCGAGTAAGATTGTCTTCCATAAACGAGGTTTTAACAATGAGTCCGTAAGTGACTGTGGAGGCCAATTCTGGATCCACACGTCCTTCCACAGTGGGGACATTAGTTTCCAGGCAGGAGTTGATTATGGTGTGGATTTGCCAAGCGTGCCTTCCTCTTAGCACGTTTCTCCCTTTCGTCCTGAGTTCGAGTGTCTTCAAAGCCCATGACACCTTTGGTAAAGGCTGTTCTCCAACTGGAGCGCTCGCAGGCCAGTGTTTCCCAGTTGTCGGTGTTTATACTACATTTTTTTAGATTTTCCTTGAGGCGGTCTTTCAACCTCTTTTGTTGACCAATATAAGAGCATAATAAAACACCAAACGTTACAAACTTCCCTATAGTCAAAATAAAAAAATTCCTTCCAGTAGCACCTTAAAGACCAACTAAGTTAGTTCTTGGTATGAGCTTTCGTGTGCATGCACACTTCTTCAGATACCAAGTGTGCATGCACACGAAAGCTCATACCAAGAACTAGCTTAGTTGGTCTTTAAGGTGCTACTGGAAGGATTTTTTTTTATTTTGACTATGGCAGACCAACACGGCTACCTATCTGTAACTGAAACGTCCCTATACACATGCATAAAGTCACATGCTATCTACTACTAGCTTCCCTCAGTATGAATTACTTGATGTCTGACATTAATAAAACATATTTCTTTTCCAGATTGAAAACAGTATTTGTTTACCAAGTAAAGCTACAATTAACATGCCTCCTCCCCGGGGAGGATGTGCAGGTGAAATAGCTCAGTCGGTAGAGCACAAGACATTCAGGGTCGTGGTTTCGAGCCCCTTGGGGCCTTCCAGCTTTGATTCTATGAAAAGTCCCCTCTCCTTCTGCAGTTATTCATCCCAGCAAGAGCTTGCAGTCGGGGACATCTGAATTTACTTCAGTCCCCGTGTGAAAGGGGATAGAAGTCTCTAGCGCTGATCAGTAAAAATGTAAACTGCTCATCTATGGTCCCATATAACATAAAACCAGGGGGGGGGAATCATTTTACTTTTGCAAAATGCATGTGCATTTGTTTGCCTTTATCTGTACCTGAATATATGAATTGAAAAGGAAAAACACTTTAATGAGTAGTTGTAGTAGTAATAGCTTTCCTTCTGTTTGAAAGAAGGGACAGTGGTGGTTTAAATAAGTAACGTTTGACAACTTTTAGGTGCAAAGAGTTATTGAAAGAGAAAGGACACATTTGCCATTTCTACTGCTTTGTCCCCTTCTTTACAAATTATTCTGCTAGCATAATTATATTTTTAATATCTTCTAGGACATTGAAAGTGTATTGGAAGAAGCAAAAAAGGTTTGTAGTTATATCTATATCTTTTTGCAGTTAAAGTTTTATAGGTAGTAGATCTATAGATTTTGATAGCTCAAGGGCTTAGTTTGTATACTAAGGTAAATTAACTGTGTGTCCCCACATCTCTTCTGCAATCCTCTGCACCCCCTGAAATCATCTCTGAATGATCAGAACCCCTCCTGAGCAACAGGGAATGAGTTGCTGGGGAAAGAAGATTCTACCAAAATTGAGTTTGGAGCCTAAGATAAGTAAGGAAGTTAATGGAGCCCCCCAGCAGCCCCCACACTCCATCCCACATTGTTCAGGAAGCTCCCCTCCCTTTCTGGAAAGGCTTTTTGAGGGGTTTCAGGTACCTGTAGCAGTTATGAGGGGGATGGAAAACTTTTCTTCCATGAACTTCCTTGAGTTAACTTCTCCTAAAGGCCAAGCCATTTTAAGGTAAACTAAGAAACAGAAATCACATTAATTTGGAAGGAAGATATGGCAAAATCAGTAATTTCAAACAGATGTGTTTATGATCAGATTGTAAGACTTCTCATTGTTATTGTCAACTCTAGCTAACCTTTTTCCATGTTGTTTCAGTGTAAAGTTTTGGCTCTGGTGGTAGTTGCTGAATACAGAGAAGATTTTGAAAAAATTATTCAACTTTCAGAAAGGTAACGAAGTTTCTAGTTCTTCAGTCTGTTTCACAAGGTATAAAATAGTTACAGACTAGAATCCAAAAAGATGAACAACTTGTTCAGCACATCCAGATACTTTGGATTTTGCTTCTCATATGGCAGTTCTGTCATGCTGCATGATAACTGTTTTTTGTTTAAGTCAAAATTACATTGTGAGATGATTTTTTTTTAATTTTTTTATTTTCAATGCAGAATCATAACATAAATTACAAACATTGAATCCAAAATAATACTATACAAACAAAAAAACCTGGAACATGCAAAAAAAAAACAGAAAAGAAAAAGGAAAAAAAGCAAAGGAAACAAAACTAAACTAAACAAAAACGAAAAAGCACACATCTACAGAAAAAAACCATATCATTACGTACATAAACACAAATTGACTTCCTTTGTTCTAAGACCTCAAAAAATTTACTCTTACTGTATTGTTGTGTCTAGATTACTTCCACCTTTGTACTTTTTTTTACACCATTTTTCTTTTTCTTTAACCCTGTAAAGCATCATTCATTACATACCAATATACTTACTCCAGAACAATGTTTTTTCATATACTCTTTAGCACAACCCCATTCTTTTAATAATTTCTGGTCCGATTGTCCCCTAATTTTATTATTTGTACCCCACCCATCTGACTGGGTTTCTCCAGACACTCTGGGCAGCTTCCAACAGATATGAAAACATAGTAAAACATCAACCATTAAAAACTTCCCTAAACAGGGCTGCCTTCCGATGTCTTCTAAAAGTCAGATAGTTGTTTATTTCCTTGACATCTGATGGGAGGGCGTTCCACAGGGTGGGCGCCACTACCGAGAAGGCCACCTGCCTGGTTCCCTGTAACTTCACTTCTCACAGTTAAAGAACTGCCAGACGGCCCTCGGAGCTGGACCTCAGTGTCTGGGCTGAACAATGGGGGTGGAAACACTCCTTCAGAGCTTGTCACTATCTCATAAAATAAACGTATTCCAGTATTGTTTTATGTGAAAAATGTTATAGTAAATAAAACAATGGTGCTTTAAGAGACATTCACAGTCAGAGTGCAAAATTTGAAAATGCTATTGTTCATAAGCAATCAAAATAGGAGCAATAAAATCTTAGTTGTAGTGTTGATTGGAATAGCAAAAGCTGTTACCTTTTCAGTCCTCTTTCTTTTTTATTTAACCATAATACATGTCTGCCCTTTCCCATTACTTAACACATGTTTGTATCCAGGTACCCAGGATTTGTCTTTCCATGTCTGGGCATCCATCCAGTTCAAAGCAGTCCAACGGGAAATGATCGCAGTGTTACGTTAAAGGTGAAATGGCAACCAGCTGTAATTGCAGCAGTTAACAATTTCTGTACTGTTTTTCAGTTTGCCAGGTAAACTTATCTGTTCCTATTGCATGTGGTCTTGCAGCAATAGAGTGGTCGCTATTTTTGTATACTGAGCCCCTTCTTCTCTGTCTCCTGCTCTCCCAGAGCAAACTAAAGGTATCCTCAAAGGAGCATCAGAAAGAAAATAAAAATTGGTGCTAGGCAAAATAACTTCCCATCGTTTTTTAGGCGTCTAAGCAAGATCTACAACTTAGCTGTCATCAAAGGAGGTTCACATAATTCCAAGGAAGATGCATAACAAGCTTATTTCAGAGCAGGGATTTGTTGTCAGGAGGTGATTTTCAGCAGTACCTCGGAGAGCAAACAGTTAAGACATGTTTTTTAAAAGTCAGGTTAGAGGTGATGGAGTGTAGTTCAGCAGCATCTGGAGAGGGGAGCACAGGTTCCCTATAATAATTTTCATCGAGGAAACTAGTGTAGGGTACGGTCCAGATAGGAAGCATTCTCCAGGTGGGGGCCTGTACCTGTGTCTTCAAAATAAAAGTAACCAATCTGAAGCACACTGGTGTGATTAACGGTGCACATAGCCTGCCTCTTAATCATGGATGGGGAATCTGTAGTCTTTCAGGTATAACAAAATAAAAAAAATCCTTCCAGTAGCACCTTAGAGACCAACTAAGTTTTTTATTGGTATGAGCTTTCGTGTGCATGCACACTTCTTCAGATATCACACAAAAGCTCATACCAATAACAAACTTAGTTGGTCTCTAAGGTGCTACTGGAAGGAATTTTTTAATTTGTTTCGACTATGGCAGACCAACACGGCTACCTACCTGTAACTCTTTCAGGTGTAGTTAGGCTCTAGCTCCCCACAGCCTCAGCCATCATAGTCTGTGGCTAAGGATGCTGAGCATTATAGTGCAGCCACATCTGTGGGTAGGTGTAGGGTACAGGTTCCTTGTCCGTGCTCTTAAGTAAACTTACAATGTGTTTAGCTTGGAATGCGTGGCTAAAAATCCCATTATCACTCACCATTTACTATTTGGGCTGTGAGTCCAACAACAACCGGAGGGGGCCACGTTGGCTATCCCTGCCTTAAGTTTATATGCCACAACCCAGATTACAGGGTTTGCCAGGCTGACATCGCAGACCTAACTTAAACAGGACAAGGAAAAGTCACTGAGTACAGCAAAATGGCATCGCTTTAGCAATACAGAATTGCAGTTAGCAAAGAACAAAACTATGATCCAAGAAAGATGTGTTAAAACATCTGTGGTGTCTTACTTAAATGCTGTAGATCCACAGATTGCGTGGGGGTTACGTTCCAGGCATCATGCATAAATCCCAAATCACGTATGGTCAAAAGCCCACTGGGTTCAATGACAGGTGAGATTGCCAAAGTCATTTTTCCCAGAACCCTGCTCCCTTAAAAAAATTTAATTAATTGCCACACACGTAAAGCTGAATGCACTCAAGTTAAATGTACGCAAGTTGCAGGAATCTATGAGGAAAAGTGGGTTATAAAATAGGAATAGGAGAGAGAATAGGGAGGTGAAGCAGACATCTTAGTCCAATGTAATTGTTTGAGGCCTAAGTGTTCATTTCACACTTACACAAGATCTTTGTGCAGGATCTGGATGAAGCATTGCCACTCATAGAACTCTATAAGGACCGCTTGTTGGCTATCGGAGAAGTAAGTAGAATCTTTATAGCCTTTGGTGTTCAGCTGCCAAAAGCACTGGGCAGCACAATCCTAAATGTTTTTACTTGCAGGTCCCTCGGATTACAGCCACACAGCACACAATCCTCTGCATGTTTACCCAAAAGGGAAATATTTTTGATGTAGAAATTGTGTCTTGTCAGAAGTAGCCCTTTAAACTTTAAGCAAGTTCTTGGCTTTTTCACAACAGTCAACATGTTGGACTGCTGATTAAATGCTTGATTAAGGACCTTGGGTGTTTCACAAAAATAGCAGGTCTCCAATAATACATTTCCTGTTAAGTGTAAACTGCTATAGGAGACTTTGGGGTCGAGTTTGCTTTTATTATTGCTCTTAGCTGAGTGCATTTTGTGCTGATAGACAAAATAAACCAACAATTTCTAGCAGTGTTTTTGAATTCCCGCCTCCCATTTTTCCTACAGGTTGGTCTGGATTTCACTCCCAGATTTGCAAGCACTGATGAGCAGAAGGAAGGGCAAAGACAAGTCTTGATCAAGCAGATTCAGCTGGCAAAACAACTCGATTTGCCTTTGTAGGTCTTGTGTATGTTGCAATTAGTTTTATTTTTGTGAATGAAAATGTCATTTGACGTGATTGGAATTCAGTTGCTAATTAAACCAGAGCATTGTCTAAAATGCAGTGGTCTAGTTTAAATTATTACTGCAATTTATTGTATTATCTATTCCTCGTATTAATGGAAGAAGTGTTTTTGCTGTATTTTCAGGGTTACAGACTGTGTTGCTGTATAATCTTTGCATAATTCTTTTGAGATGTTTCCAGGCACTCTGCAGTAACTCTTCCTACCTATTTTGCTTTAAGCAGCAATTCAGTGGACCTTCAAAGTGCAATTTATTTGTTTACATAATTTTAATAGCCTTGTTCTGAAGGCTTGGGGTAGATAAAAACAGAGTTAAAAAATGTAACTTGATTCAAGCTTAATCGCATAAAAATGCTAAAACTCCACCCAGGGAAGTGGTTTATCCGGCAATGAAAACCCAGCCCACAGTTTTGCTAAGAACTCCTGCAGATATCTTTTGTTCTTCTTGTTTATCCTAGAAATGTCCATTCCCGCTCAGCTGGAAGGCCAACCATTAACCTCTTAAAGGAACAAGGTATAATGTTTTGTTTTATTTACATTCATTCGGTTTGTTTAGTTTTCTTGCCAAAATACACAGGGCCTATTCACTGTAGGGGACAGTCAGGTTTTTCCCCTTTGGATGTTAGACCAGAAACAAGAAGCAGACCTGAAATAGGGTCATAGAATTGTAGAGTTGGAAGTCCATGCAGGACTATGCAGATGTCTGCTACAGGGATCAAACCTGCAACCGTGACGTTATCAGCACCACGTTCTAACCAACTGAGCTATCCAGGCTCAGCCAATCTTACACATCTGTTTTGGCATAAGATCCAGAGCCTTCTCAATTAGAGGCACAAGTGTAGGTTTTTGAAGGCCCTTGGCACTGTACTTTAGAAGGAAGTTATCTTTGGATGATGGTATTATTATTATTATTATTATTATTATTATTATTATTATAAATACCATTATTTGACTTACTAGTTGCTTACTCCAAAAAGGTCTGTAAGCAATTGGCAAAGGCTGAAGAGATGAAGACATAGCATAAAACCAGGGGGAAATGCAATAAAGCCATCACAGTGACCCATAAAGCAACCCAAAAAATAGCAGAAACATCATCAGCGGAAAACATTTCATCAATAAGCAGCAGGACATAGTTGGTCAAATGCCTCGGAGAGGAGATACATTTTTACCACAGGCCGAAAGGGTCTTAATGATGTTGGCAGGCAGACCTCGAAAGCATTCCTCAAACTGGGAGCCACAACCAAAAGTGCCCTCTCTCTTATTGCCACCTGTGGCATTTGCCCGTTCTTTTGAAAATGTCTGTACAGGGGGAAAGAAAGAGTTAATAGGTAGACCAATAGAAAAACAGAGGCGGAGCCTACCTGTTTATAAAAGGGCTTAGCCCAGGGTTTAGACAGTTGGTTAGTAGTTGGTTGGTTGGTTGGGAAAAGGCAGTTGGGAAAGCAGTTGGCAGACAGATGGAAATAGAGAAACAGTTAGTACAGTTGGTTCTTGTGTGAGGGGAGGTAGAAGAGTTAGAAACAGAATAAAATAAGACTAAGAGGGTAAAGGATAACAGTGTTTCGAATGCATTTAAAGTTTATTTGTCTTTGCAATAAACTACAATCTTCATTGTTAACTTAAGAACCTGACTGAGACTAAGTGATTTACTGGGGTGGACCTGGTTGGTGGCAGCGGATTAGTGGTGTATGGGTCAGTAGCTCCGTATGAACGCCACACCACCCACTGAAGGGGCATCTAGAGGAGGGCCTGGTTGGTGGCAGTGGATTAGTGGTGTACGGGTCAGTAGCTCCGTACGAACGCCACACCACCCACTGAAGGGGCATCTAGAGGAGGGCCTGGTTGGTGGCAGTGGATTAGTGGTGTACGGGTCAGTAGCTCCGTACGAACGCCACACCACCCACTGAAGGGGCATCTAGAGGAGGGCCTGGTTGGTGGCAGTGGATTAGTGGTGTACGGGTCAGTAGCTCCGTACGAACGCCACACCACCCACTGAAGGGGCATCTAGAGGAGGGCCTGGTTGGTGGCAGTGGATTAGTGGTGTACGGGTCAGTAGCTCCGTACGAACGCCACACCACCCACTGAAGGGGCATCTAGAGGAGGGCCTGGTTGGTGGCAGTGGATTAGTGGTGTATGGGTCAGTAGCTCCGTACGAACGCCACACCACCCACTGAAGGGGCATCTAGAGGAGGGCCTCAGATGAAGATAGAACGGTTTGGGTAGGTTTATATTGGGGGCGATGCCCTGAAAGATATCAGAGTCCTAGGCCGTACAGGGCTTTGCAGATCAACACCTGTTCTGCGAAAACGTACTGGCAGCCAGTGCAGCTGGGCCTGCCATCAGTCAGCTGGCTGCATTTTGGGGTTTGGGTCAGAGTCATGCCAGGCAAGTCAGGAGATCACACAGCCAAATATAACATTACTATATTGTAAAGGGATATAAACCTGTTCATAGAGACGCATTCCACAAGTGTGCCTCTATCTTTTTCTAGAGCCCTGTGGATCTTTGGATCACATTCCCTGCCTAGTCTGCGCTTTGATGTTTCTACAGGAAGCAAAAGTTCTTTTCCTGATTTCTGTCGTTCTCCTTAGGTGCTGAAAGGGTACTGCTCCATGCGTTTGATGGCAAGCCATCGGTGGCAATGGAAGGGGTGAAGGCTGGGTATTTTTTCTCCATTCCTCCATCTATTATAAGGAGTGAGCAGGTGAGATTCAAGAAGTCTTGGCTTCTGGCTATAAGGTTCTTTGTTCATATCTCAAACCTGGAGCCAAAAGGATTCCCCACCTCTGCTTTAGCTGATTGATTTCTTTAATCAGTAGGAGATGAGGACACTCTTATTTTTGGAAGCTATTTGGGTTCTCCTGCCACTGAAATAAGGAATGGAAAAATAGACATTAACAACTGCTTCCAATTATTGGCAATATACAATTTAATAAACAAAAATTTTTTCACTGTCCTCAGAAAACGCATTTGTTTTCAAGATTTGGCAGTATTAATATTTAATTGTTTGAGTAAAGGAGGCTCAACTAAACACTTATTTAATCTGTGGACAGTTCAACTTTTTAAATGTTTATTTTGGTTGCTTGGAGAATGATGATGCTAATTGCTTTCCTTATTTTGTTCAAGAAGCAGAAACTTGTGAAACAGTTGCCCCTAGAAAACATTTGCTTAGAAACTGACTCTCCTGCGCTCGGCCCTGAGAAACAGGTAAAGTATCATAGAATCGTAGAATTGTAGAGTTGGAAAGGGTCATCTATTTCAGACCCCTACAACGCAGGAGTCCCAACTAAGCACCCATGACAGATGGCCAGCCAACTTCTGCAACACAGTTTATGAGCACGATCCCGTTTGGGAAGAAGTGGCTGGAGATGCTGAGTGATGGTGTGGCAAAACAACTACAGTTGGGAGGAGGAGATCTCAGGTGGCCTGGACAGTGTTGGGAAAGGGCTGAGTAGAGTAAATGGAGGCTTGAGTGCAATAGGCCTTAACCTCTGTAAAGGGCTCAGTCATGAATATCATAAAATGGTCAGTTTCAAAGGTGGATAAAAAGAATGGTGCCGTTAATAAGAGCCAGAGCACAACAAGGTAGCCCAGTCGGTAGAGCATGGGACTCTTAATATAAGAGTCATGGGTTCAAGCCCCAAGTAGGGCATTTCAGGAGGCCCCTTTAATGCTGTATTGTTGTCTAGATGCCTAATGCCATCTAGGTGCCCCTTTAATGCTGTATTGTTTTTAATACTCAATTGGGAGCCGCCCAGAGTGGCTGGGGAAACTCAGCTAGATGGGTGGGGTATAAATAATAAATAATAAATTATTATTATTATTATTATTATTATTATTATTATCCCTTCCAACTCTACGATTGTACGAGGATTTGAACCTAAACAGAAACTGAGTTGCCATAGATGTCGCTGGAGACCAATGTCACTTATTTGTATTTCAGGTGAGAAATGAACCAAAGAACGTCTTCATTGCTGCAGAATACATTGCTAAAATAAAAGGGATTTCAGTGGAAGAAGTTATAGACGTAACAACCCAGAATGCACAGAAACTGTTTCCCAGACTGAAGAACTTTCTCTGAATATAACTAATGTTCTGCTGTGCCTTAATATATTTGTGTGACCTGGCTTCAATATATTCATAACTTCACAATTTTTAAGAAGTTATGATGTTCCCTATTGATTGCGTCTGTAAATTGAGCCAAATATAGAATGATGCTATGTACAAACTCTCCTTAATTTGACATTGGTTCTTTCCTAATAAAAGGACCATAACCATTGCCTGTTTAAAAAAATGTAACATATTTCAATTCATTTTCTTTGTGCTTAAAAAACAATAAAACAATAAAAAATAATTTATCTTGTTTTGTTTTTTAAATTTTTTTAATAGTCAGGCATTTACAGTGGTACCTCGCAAGACGAATGCCTCGCAAGACAAAAGACTCGCTAGACGAAAGGGTTTTTTGTTTTTTGAGCTGCTTCGCAAGACGATTTTCCCTATGGGCTTGCTTCGCAAGACAGAAACATCTTGCAAGTTTGTTTCCTTTTTCTTAACACCGTTAATACAGTTGCGACTTGACTTCGAGGAACAACTCATAGAACGCGGTGTGGTAGCCTTTTTTGAGGTTTTTAAAGACTTTGGTGATTTTTGAAGCTTTTCCAAAACTTTCCCGACACCGTGCTTCGCAAGACGAAAAAAATGGCAAGACAACAAAACTCGCGGAACGAATTAATTTCGTCTTGCGAGGCACCACTGTATCTTACTTGTATGTCTTTCCTTTCTCCATGGAGTTCTCTGCGTCTTCGTTCTGGCTATATAAAGGGGGAATGTTGATGTCCTATTTACCTCACAAGAATGCGTGAAGAACAAATTAGTAGAAGACTGTAGCACAGGAGGGATAAACATTATGCTTGGGAGTGGAATGTGGCCCTCGAGGCATCTCTCTTTGGCCCTTGAGACACCCTACAGGCCATTCCCCTCACCGGCCCTGCTTTGCGTCTTGGACCTTTTGTGCATTTGCCTAGCTGGAATGTGTCCTTGAGCTCTCCTAATGCTTTTTCCTCGTCTTTTTAATGGTGGTGACTCTTACACACACCCTTCCACAGTGCTACCCCACTAAAAATGTGGGGGCTTTGTAGGTATCCAGTTGGAACCCCAAAATGATGGACATAGGAAGCTGCTTTAATACCCAATCAGACTAGGTAAAAGGTAAAAGACCCCTAGACGGTTATGTCCAGTCAAAGGCGACTATGGAGTTGCAGCGCTCATCTCACTTTCAGGCTGAGAGAGCCGGTGTTTGTCCACAGACAGCTTTCCAGGTCCTGTGGACAACATGACTAATCCACTTATGGTACAACGGAACACCGTGACGGAAACCAGAGTGCACGGAAACATTGTTTTCCTTCCCGCTGCAGCAGAACCTATTTCTCTACTTGCACTGGCATGCTTTCGAACTGCTAGGTTGTCAGGCGCTGGGACAGAGCAACGGGAGCTCTACCCGTCATGGGGATTCGAACTGCCAACCTTCTGATCGGCAAGCCCAAGAGGCTCAGTGGTTTAGACCACAGCGCCACCCACCTTGCTTTCGGACTATTTGCCCATTTTGTCCAGATATTGTGTACTCTTCTGAGGAGAGGCCTGCTTGATCAGACCAAAGAGTGAGTCCCAGCTAGGTCTACACACTGTTCTCCCAGGAACCTGTATGTCTCCTACCCGATCCTTGGAGAAGACAGAAATTGGACATGAGCGCCTCTGCATGCAACACATTTGCTCTGCTACTGAGCAATGGACCGTCACCCGATGTGACTGCTAGATTATCCCTGTCTTCGGTTCAACCCAGGAACAGGGAGATTGTGGACCTCCCAATGCTGTTGGGACTCCAGTTCCCATCATCCCTCACCACTGTCCACACTGGTTCAGGGGGTAATGGGAGCTGGGAGTCCTGCAACATCGGGAGGGCCACAGGTTCCGCATGCCTGTTGTAGAATTTGTGTGAGAGCCACATTCCTGAGATAACCGTCCTCTTGCTTGCAGCGCTGAAATTAAATAAGATGGGGAAGCAGAGACCGTTTTTCTAGCAACCTGGGGCTAAGCAGGAGTTGTTGCTGGCCAGGCGTGAGGAGAGGAGAACGCTGCCGGATTCATATTCCTTCCAGCAAACTCCCTGACCTCCCTTTACCTCAGCAGCTGCTGTGGGATCAAAGGGGAAAGGAAGCCAACTTCTTCCTGCTTCCCTGCTCTCCTGTGGGGAGGAAGAAAAGAGGGAAGCAGCATGTGTGTGTTTGTGTATGCGCAGGTGCGCACACACAGATATTGGAGAGTAATTTGCTTCAGCCTGAAGCTGTGCCATTAGCCCTCTCCATTAATATAACAAGTTAAGGTAGTTTGGAAAGGATTTGAAGCACAGATTGCTCTCAGACAGTGTGGGGCATCTGCCATAAAACATGGGAGCAGATGGTAAAAGGCAATCTGAGGTAAAAAAAATTAATGTGCACCTAATGCATATATTTATATATATGATCTGCCACCCTAGGCTCCTTAGGGAGCAAGGGTGGGATATAAAATCAATAAATAAAATTTAAGAAGAATATATGTTAACTCATTTATTGAGTAGCCCCTCCTGTTTTGTTTGCTGGGAGATAAGGCAATGTTGTTGGCTATTCAGTTAGCGTGAGTAACATGCTTTAAATACTTATTTCATAAAATCTATACACCCTCAAAGCAGTTTACAAAGACAACAAAACAACCAAATCATCAGGTAAAACTGTTAAAAGCAACTATTTAAAGTATTTTTATATTAAAAATACCAGCAATGAACTAAAACCAGATTAAAATATAAATCAACATCTTCCATGTTTTGTTTTCTTAAACAAAAATGTGTTTTGTAGGCACCAGAAAGAGTACAGTGAAGGGTTTGTGTGGGCTTCTGGCATCTGTATGGTGCCTGTCAAATTTTAGGCACTTTATAATTGATTAATAAAATGCACTTGCTTTCCACTGTATGGGCATGTATGAAATCAAGATATATATTCCTTTATAGGTACTCAGAGGGGAATAGCAAGTCTAGCTCGTTTCCTTTCTAAGACAGAACTGGGTGCCCTGTGTATGCATCCCTAACAGTGCTTTAGAATACAAATAACCTCCAGGTTGTTTTTCAAATCAATCACAGTTCCAGAAAGACATAGCGGTCAAAGAAGCTAAAAGATGTCTGCTATGCTGAAAGAATGGACATGTTAAAGTAGAGACAAGCAGGGCTGGGTTGGCAAACAGCCAAAGCTGAAGTAGAAAGAGTTTTTATTGTTCCAAGTACAGTAACCTGCTTTTCCAGCTCCTCCCCAGGGAAGTTTATTCTAATAATTAGGGGGAAATATTCTAATTACCATGTGAGAACATGTATTGCTACCCCTTTTGGGGGCAGTGGGCACATATATAATTTTGGAAAAGTGCCATGGGCACCAGCCACAAAATGGCTGTTATGGGGGTGAGGCCTAACACAATATGGCTGTTGTGGAAAATGTGGCCTCACACAAAATGGCATTGGTAGTTGGCGACATTTGGGACTGGCAGAGGGCAGGATGACCCAAAACTTAGGGGAGCCAGAGCCAACTCATTCTAGTTTTGTTCATGTCCTCCTCTCTACAAGGGCAACACTGTGGCTAAGAAACTAAAAACTAAGCCCTGGACTGGATACAAGTATGTTATGTTATGTTGACAGATTTAATATTAGTCTTTGTTCAATCTGATGGCAATTAGCTTTAGCTTCCATTGGGGAGTCTTAGATTTATAGGATTATAAATCCTATAAATTGGGGTGTTGTGGGGTTTTGTTTGTTTTTTACCGCCTGTGCTGTTTTGAATTGCTTGCATTTTGCTGGTATTTTGCATGCTTGAATGTTTGTTTTACATTCTGGAGGTTTGTTGCTTGTGGTGAGTGACAAACAATACATAAATACGGTAATTGGCTATAAGGATCTCTGCCTGTTTCAGAAGCTTCATCATAGCCGTTTCAAAGGTCTTTTAAGGCTTTGAGGTCTAGTAAGGTTTTGCTTTCTTTGGCTGGAACTTGCCGTTCCACACATGAGAAGCATGATAATAATTTGATCACTATTGCAAGTGAAGAATGTTTTGATTTCCTTGTTACTGTGATTTTTTTGGCTTAACTGCCATGTAGTTAATCAAGGCACATATGCCATCTCTTTACCTTAATGTCTTTATGAATTTCAGTAACAAAATATTTGTTGAGATGATATGCCATGAAATTAACCCTCTGAAACAACATCTCCTAAAGTTTGAAGCCATCCCATTCTTAGGGGAAAATTATTTTCTCATACAAATACAGTAGTACCTCGGGTTACATACGCTTCAGGTTACATACGCTTCAGGTTACAGACTCTGCTAACCCAGAAATAGTGCTTCAGGTTAAGAACTTTGCTTCAGGATGAGAACAGAAATCATGCTCTGGTGGCGCTGCAGCAGGAGGCGGCCCCATTAGCTAAAGTGGTGCTTCAGGTTAAGAACAGTTTCAGGTTAAGTACGGACCTCCGGAACAAATTAAGTACTTAACCTGAGGTACTACTGTATGGATTCTTCATCTCTATCACCAAGTCTCTAGCAGATAATTTTCTAGAACTTCACCCAATGTTTTAGGATTGGGGTTGAGCTGAATGTCTTCTCAGGATCTCTGCTAGCCCAGTAATTTTATCATTGTAAGAGGAGGGTCTGCAAAAGAGAGGGACTGTTAAAATAGTCAAACCAGTTTAGAAGCCCTGGACAAGTCTGTCAAGTGTCCTCTTTGATTTTGTAAAAAAATACAATGCTGCTAAACACCAAAAACATTTCCAGTGACTCCTTCCAAAGGAAACCAAACCAGAATTAGTGCAGCACCCCTGGGGCATCTTATTGCTCTGAGAACTGAGGTGAGCATTAACAGCAGCATCGCAAGTGTTTCCAATGATCACTCCAAAATATTAATCAAATCCCACATTGCTGCATTTTAAGCCACATAACAGTTTGCATTCGTCTAGCGTTGACACCACCTATTCAGTGGAAAATATCTCTCTCTGTGTGAATTAACTTTCTCCATCCTAAGTTACTCTGTTGGACCAGCTTTTAAGAGAAACAAAGGGAACTTTAACTAGCAACATGATCTTCAAATTGCTTTTCTGGCAGGATATAAATGGGGCTTCTGTCAATAAAAGCATTGACAGCTGGTACCTCTGAACTTCATTGTTTTAACAAAACTCAACATTTTATTGTGGCTGGGTTCCACACACACCTCTCAGTTCAGATCAAATGTGTTTTGTTTTCAGGAGCAGAAATCAGTGGTACTGTCAGGGCAGCACTCCGTAGGCTAAGCAGAAAGGCCTCAAACACAGCAGGCCTGTAACACATTTCCCCCCTCAAAGAATCCTGTAAACTGGAAACTCATAACGTGCTCAGAGCCACTCTGTTGTTTCATTTTACCTGTATGCCTTTTGCACCTGGTACCTCTTGGAGGTTTAGAAAAAACAAACCCCAAAGCAGATCCAAAAAACCTGAGGTCTGCCCACCCCAGTAACCATACTAACTTAGCTTACTGAATTTTAAGCAGATCTGCGTGGTAAAAATTGAACTAAGCCTGCCTGTGCTTGCAATTGGCCAGAGACAAGAAGTATCACAAAATTTAATCAGTTTGGCTGAGATACTTTATGTCTCCTCTGTCTCTCTGTGCACTGAATTTTACATTTATTACAGACACCATATTGCTGCCAGTGTTCCTTTGTAGTAAAAAAAAAGAGGGAGCCAGCAAAACCATTTACCTACTGAAAATATTCTGTCCTTGCCCAGTCAAGGATCTCAAACTATGTCAACCTCAGGCTGCTGTGGCACCTCAGAGTAGACCAGGACTAGATATGCGTGAGCTGAGCCAGCTATGTAGTTTTATTTACTATTAATTTTGATCTTGCTTTTGTATTGCATATATTTTAACTCCATGTGTGCTCATTCGATCACTTAGGTCTGTGGAACTGGCACTTTTACAAGTGTTTGCACCCCACTTGCAATAAATTGGTCCTTCAGCCCAATCTTTGGAACTCCTTGCCCATTGATATTAGGCAGGTACCTTCGTTGTATTGTTGGAAGGTACCCCCGCAATGCAGGAATATTCAGCTGTCCCATACGGGGATCAAACCTGCAACCTTGGCGTTATCGGCACCATGCTCTAACCAACTGAGCCATCACTGTTACATTTCAGCAAGCCTACCCAGGCATGTAATGTTAGCATGCAATTTTAACAGGTGATTTTAATAAGTATAATGGTTTATAAATTACTTGTTTTTTAAATATTTTTTAACAAGTTTGTTTGTTTGTTACCCACCCTTTATCCTAAGTTCCCAGGGTGAGTTACAGCATTAAAAGACAATATAAAAACAATTTTAAACAACTTGCAACCAAGAAAATGAGGTGTGTCCTAAAAACATAATCTCAAGTGTAAAAATGTATGATAACTTGTTATGTAACCAAAGGTTATCTAACTTGTTTTTAGTGTTTGCTTTTATCTGTATTTTTTAATAAATAGTTTAGGTTGTCTTTTGCAAACCTCTTAGCAGCCTACTGTTTGAGTGTTATATAATTAAATAAGTAAATAATGAAGTATAATAGTATCATTGTATCATAATATTTAACATAACATGTAATGAATTGCTGTTCCAAACACACTGCTTTATTGTGATAATTACCTGATGTTTATTCTGAGCAGCTTTGGGCACAATGGAAAAGCAGCTTATAAGGAAACTAAATTAACCACTGGTGCTTGACTGGGTCTAAAGGGAATGTAACATCAATTAATAATCTAGGGGAGCCTTAGCTGATCTGGTGCTATTATGAACTACAACTCACATCAATCCAAGCATAACTAATGATCAGGGATGATGGAAGTTGTAGTCCACAACACCTCGGAGGTATTAAGTCGGCCACCCCTGATCCAGGCATTTTAACGTCGTCTGGGGGGGGGGAGAAGTAAGAGTTGGTCTGTGTTTAGAACAGGGGGCGCCAACCTTTTTGGACCAGTGGCCACATTTTGAATTTTGGGAGAGTGCTGGGGGCACCAGCCACAAAATAACTCCTCTGGGGAGGCATGTGGCACAACCCAAAATTAGATAGACAGCCGTCCTCAACAACTTTACGCTCCCATAAGTCAGCTACATTCTCTATGTCCTGATTGTGGTGATTGCACAAGACTGATTTTACACAAACAAGCACAGATGTTGTTGCTGTCTTAATAGGGAGGGAACATTCCTCACTACCAGGAAAAATATACCAAGTGGCCACATGGCACCCACTCTCATTTCACAGAAACCAGTTAGTGTCATAAGGCTGACAGAGAAATGCTGGATTTCCGCAGGTCAGGAAAAGGCTGGAGGCTTGAAATGCAACTGACTTCTATTCACAGAAAGTAACACAGCGGGGCCTCTGTGGCTCGACTCCTTCAGCTTGAGACATTGCTGGAAAACTGACCTCTGGCCCTGCCCTTCCCCTCACTCTGGAGACCTCCCCAACAGACGGAGACTGCAACGTGGGGATGGGCCTGTCTGGCCCTTTGCTTGGCAACATGCAGGGCTCTCCTGGAACCGGGTTGTGAGAGGAGGAGAGCAGGAGGACTGAGACTGCGCTGCTGCGCGACGGCAGGTGTACCTTCCGATTCCTCCCTGTGTCTGTGCTCACACTGAAATGCTCAGCCTCCAGCCTTGCCTTGGAAAGGCCTTCATCTTCTGACCACCACCACCACCCTGATCACTCCAGCCTCCTGCTGCAACCACCTCCCGGCTCATCCCTCCCCCAGTCTCCTCCTTGATGTCCCACCACTAGGACCACAGAGTGTCATGGTCCGGTTCACAGGTGATCGAAGTCCCGGCTGGCGACGTCAGGACCAGGGACAAGATGGCGGGGTGGGAGCAGGAGCAGGAGTTTAGAAGCCAGGAAGCCAAGAGTCCAAGGGTCAGAGAGCCGGGAGTCATGAAGTCAAGGGTCCGAGGGTCAGGAAGCAAGGAGTCACGAAGTCAGGGGTTCAAGGAGCCCAAGGCAGGAAATGTGTTGCTGTGGCAAAGAGCCAAAGGGAAATGCTAACCTTATACCCTTCCCAGCTCTTGCCACCAGGTGCTGTGAGTTACCAGTCGGCCTCACCTGTGTGGCCGCACCTTGCCTCTTCAGAACAAACCTAGAAAGACTCCAGTCCTGCAAAGTCCTACTGGTCACAAGGCCTGGCTCCTGTGCGCACTCCTGACATGGAGTCTAAGTCCTCATCTTCCCTGTCCTCCCTGGGGGGCTCCTGGGCGGGAGGCTCCTACCACTCCTCCTCATCCAGCCAGTCCCTGACAGAAGGCAACTGCACGTTTTGCCCCATAACTTTCTTTCAAGGCAGGCTAGAGACGTACTTTCCCCCTCCCTCAATGAAAGCTCAATGTCTTGGGCACCTGCTCAGGTGTTCCAGTGAAAGCCTTTGAAGGTGCCATGGTGCACAGCTGATCTACTCTGGAAAGCAATAATAGGAAAAATAACATCTTCTTACATAACAGATCTGGGCACCTTCTGTTTTATTCAGAGTGGCATCTGCTGACTTTGGGGACCAAGCTGCATTTTCATTCCTTTTTTATATTTTTTGCTTTGCTGTCTCAGTTAAGGCAGAATAAAATGTGTTCAGCTTCCTTTTACGCAGATCTGTCTAGCAGCAGCTCATGGGCCATGTCTGCTCTAAGGTAATGTCATCTGGTCCTTGGCAGCCCTGTCCAATTTTAGTTAAGGTATGGCACTTTCTTTTGTTGAGGAAGCTTCCTTATATCAAGTCAGACCAGGCATAGGCAACCTTCAGGCCCCCAGATGTTTTGGACTACAATTCCCATCATCCCTGACCACTGGTCCTGTTAGCTAGGGATCATGGGAGTTGTAGGCCAAAACATCTGGAGGGCCGAAGGTTGCCTGAGTCAGACCCATGGTCCATCAAGCTCAGGTTGTCAAAAGTTATTGGCAGCAGCTCTGTGGGGTTTTGAGAAGGGGTCTTCCCTAGCCCTCCTTGGAGATGGCAGAGATTGAACCCAGAGCCTTCTGCATGCAAAGCAGATGTTCTTCTGCTGAACTGCAGCTCCCTTCTTGCAATTTTGAGAGCAGTAAGAATAAAGTATTACAGTTGTCCCATGTTTTAATATTATGTAACTGTCATGTAACTCTGTTAAACCACAGAGCCTAGGATCTACCGATCAGAAGGCCGGCGGTTTGAATCCCCGCAATGGGGTGAGCTCCCATTGCTCGGTCCCTGCTCCTGCCAACCTAGCAGTTCGAAAGCACGTCAAAGTGCAAGTAGATAAATAGGTACCGCTCCGGCGGGAAGGTAAACGGTGTTTCTGTGCACTGCTCTGGTTCGCCACATGATTGGGAAGTTGTATACCGGCTCCCTCGGCCAATAAAGCGAGAGAGCGCCGTAACCCCAGAGTTGGTCATGACTGGACCTAATGGTCAGGGGTCCCTTTACCTTTTTTTAACTGTCTTTAATTATTTGATTACTGAAACGACAAACACAAAATGTTCTCTTAAATAGTGCATTAGATACAAGCCAAGTGTGTTAAATTTATTTCTTAATCACTTAGTCTGGGCCAAGGAAATAGATACAATTTTTAAAATAAAAAAACCCTACTGACCTATATTTTACATAACTTATTTTCAAACTATTTAATTTTTTGGTAACCAATTTAATTCAAACACAGACAGTATTATAATTGTTTATTTGCTCCTGAGAAATGCCCACCACTCCAGGAGAAGCAGCCTTTGAGGAGCACGTCATCCAAAGATGGCATGGCCTGCAAGATACAAAGTAAAGAAGCATAAAACAGAATCAGTAGGAGCCGACAACTTTCTTAGAACCATTTGGTGAAAGCAAGAGTAGCCAATGTGGTGCTGTCTAGATGTTGTGGACTACATGCTCCAACAGCCTCAGCCAATATAGCCAATGATCAGGGATGATGGGAGTTTTAGTCCACAACATCTGTAGGGCACCACCTTGGCTAACTTTTGAGTTAAATCAACAAGCTCTCTACAGATGTTCAAGAATTGGAATAAAGCAACATGTGAGGGAGAGCAGCCTGCCAGCTCCACCTTCCCCAACCCGTCAAACAGCTGGACAGCTACTCTCTGAAGTGGGAAGCTCCCAGCATGATGTAACCTGTACTGGTAAGAGCCATTGTGGTGTAGTGGTTAGAGTGCTGGTCTAGGACTTGGGAGACCAGGGTAAGCTGCTTTTCAGAAAATGCAAACTGAATCAACATTCTCCCCTATCCCAGCATTCTCTGGCCACTATGATTCAAAATTCACACTTCTACAAATGTTGTGATCTAGTTCTCCAACTAATTTAAAAAAAGAATTAGGTGAAAATGTGTATAAAAATGCATATGTGAAAAATTACACAAAAAGTTAGGAAAAGTTGCTTGCAAAAATGTGTAAAAACTGCAAACAGAAATATGCTTATTAGGAGAAAATTGCACTATATTGCTGCTGAATTTTCATGGATAATTTTTATTTATTTGTTCATGGAAGTTGCTGCAGAAATTTGGAGAACCAAATGTAAGTTTCAAAAGACTAGAAAGCAAAACTGACAAGAGGGATCTATCTCTAACCTTGAGAGAATTTTTCAGACCAAATTGTTTAACTCTACTTGAGTGTCCTTTCTCCCAGTCTTAAAAGTTAATCATGCACGGAACTGTGGGCCAGGCAAGATAAGGCAAAAAGCTAAATAAATAAGCGCTGCCTTTCTCCTCATTGTCTTGCAAGCAGCATCTAAAATAAATTCAGTGGTGATGATGTAACACCTGTTCTGCTGCTTCAGCCCATACTCAACATCAGTTTTCTGTTTTGTTTTACAAGGAATTAGTTGGTGGCTGAGTCAGTGATCAATCCCCAGGTCCTGTTTGCGGTAGCAAAGCTCAGCCATGAAATATGCCCACCCACTCTAAACAACAATGTCTCTTAGCTGATTGTCTTTTCCTTACTATTGAGCAATAATAAACAGTCTCCACATGGAGTGGGGGTGGGCAGATGGGCTAGGGAAATATGTCCTCAGAGGAATACGCTTCCTTGAACAGCCCCTAACCCCTCTTTGTCACTGTTTGTATATTCATTCTGGAAACGATGCCTTATGAGGAATGGCTAAGGGAGCTGGGCATGTTTAGCCTGGAGAAGAGGAGGTTAAGGGGTGATATGATAGCCATGTTCAAATATATAAAAGGATGTCACATAGAGGAGGGAGAAAGGTTGTTTTCTGCTGCTCCAGAGAAGCGGACACGGAGCAATGGATCCAAACTACAAGAAAGAATATTCCACCTAAACATTAGGAAGAACTTCCTGACAGTAAGAGCTGTTTGACAGTGGAATTTGCTGCCAAGGAGTGTGGTGGAGTCTCCTACTTTGGAGGTCTTTAAGCAGAGGCTTGACAACCATATGTCAGGAGTGCTCTGATGGTGTTTCCTGCTTGGCAGGGGGTTGGACTCGATGGCCCTTGTGGTCTCTTCCAACTCTATGATTCTATGATTCTATGATTCTACTCCCTTCTTCCAAAGGAAACCAAACCCAGGTAAGCACTGTGTGTACCCCTGAAAGTTTTCACCACTTTGGGGGAGTGAGGCAAGCATAACTCTACCACATAGGGAAGTAATGCAGGTGAATTGCACCTCAGGAGAAAGAAAGATAATGCCATACTTTTCAGCAGCTTCATGCTGGGTAAAGGAGAATGGAACAGAAGAGATGGGAGTTAAGAGCACAAGAGGCAGGATGGGCAGAGAGTGAGCAGTAGGCCCATTGCAAACTAAGGGGCTAACTCATGCACACAAATTTTTGCAAAGCACATGACATCAATCACATGAAAATGCTGTCCTTTATTATTTCCCCATTTAATCTGGAATTACTGTGAGCGCAGAAAACATAAGTAAAAAACAAATAAATCCCTTAGCACAGGAGGGAAATATGGGCTGGTATTTTGATGAGGACGTCACCATGCAGATGCTATGAAAAATTGCATCCATGTGCAGCACCTAATCCATGATAAACTGTTGTGCGAAACTGCCCCTCATTACTCCTCCAAAGTTGATGCATAGAGAGGGGTGGAATTACAGATTCGTACAGTTCAACATTTACTTGCAATGTAATATATTGTTATGTGTTTGTGGGTGACAGACCTTTTAATCCCTGTACCCTGTACACGTGACCCGGAAAAACTGTCTGCAGACAAACATCGGCTCCATCGGCCAGTAAAGCGAGATGAGCACCGCAACCCCAGAGTCGTTCGTGACTGGACTTAACTGTCAGGGGTCCTTTACCTTGTGAACTTTACCTCGGTCTAAGAATGGAATCCGAACAGTGAAAGGGCACTGAGAGGTCTCATTAGGGAAAGTGTGCCTCAGTTTAAGTACTGTTTTGGCTTAAGAACGGACCTCCAGAACGGATTAAGTTCGTAAACCGAGATACCGCCATATTAAAAACACAATAAAACATTAAACATTAAAACTTCCCTAAACAGGGCTGCCTTCAGATGTCTTCTAAAAGTCAGGTAGTTGTTTATTTCCTTGACATCTGATGGTACAGGGTGGGCGCCACTACAAGGAAGGACCCTCTGCCTGGTTCCCTGTAACCTCACTTCTCGCAGTGAGGGAACTGCCAGAAGGCCCTTGGAGCTGGACCTCAGTGTCTGGGCTGAACAATGGGGGTGGAGACACTCCTTCAGGTACACTGGGCCGAGACTATGTGCCAGACAGTAAATGGGTGGATCTCCACCCCAGGTTCTGGATGGCTAGCCAAAGACAACACCAGAGTTTCAGGAAGGGAGTTTCAGGATTGCAGTGGGCATGGTGTAAGCTGGAGGAAAGATAATTGCAGTTTGCAAGTGGCGCCAAGCTGGAGAAAGGTGGGAGTCAGAGCACAATGTGGGCTGACAGTTTGAATCTAAGACAGAATCCAAGGGAGAAACGGAACCCTCTTGTACTGTAATGCTGGAAGCCCCTCCATCATAGGATCAGGTTGTATAGATGTGTAAATAAGCCATATATCATAAAGACACCTCAGTCTCCGCTGTTCCTCATTGTCCAAAAGGAAAACAAACTTGGGGTAAAGAGTGCCTGGAACTCCCTGTAATCTCTGCTGTGGAGATTGGCAATATTGTGTGTCACAATATATTACAAATTAGCTTACTTTTTTCCGGGAAATGCCTCTTTTCTTTATTTTCAGGAAGGCCTGTTGTTATCCAGGAGGCCCTGTCACTGATGTACTCATGCTTCACTATTTTAAAAATCTCTGCCGAATTGCGGTTAGAAAAGGGATAATGTCTCCTCTGAGGCCTGAGCCAGGCCGTTTCGGACTTTCCTTCCAACCAGCATCCAGGGTCCCTCAACTTGTTATATTCAATCAAGAGGTTTTTCTCATCTTCGGCCATGTTGATCAACTGGAACTTCTCTTTATCCCGAGATGAAGTCCTGCTTTTAAAAGCAGAGCAAAAATATAAGCAAGCCTCGGTAACTTCAAATGCTTTTAGTCCATGTGAAAGCAGGACACCTTAGCCCTGCTCAGTTGCTATAGGGATGAAACCTAAGATACAGTTGTGCAACAGAAGATGGTACAATCGGCTCTCTCCCTCCGCCCCCATGCTGATCAGTACTACTGTTTCTGGGATCAAATAATAAGGACGCTTTAAAACAAGGATAAGAAACGTGTCCAGGGGCCACCTTCCCTTGGGTGCAACCTTCTGAGGGCCGCATGCTAGAGGTGGGTGGGACCAGAGGCAAAAAGTGGTTGGAGTGATGATATTCCCACACCCCTCTCTGTCTTCCGTTCAAGCAAGCAAGAGGCATTATCTGAGTTTCAGGTCCCATATCAGCCAGGCAAACACATTCAAGGAGAGTGCGCTTGTGGAAGGACAGACTCCCTAGGGCCAGACAGCCTAGCCAGTGATCAGGGACAATGGGAGTTGTAGTCCACAACATCTGTAGCGCACCCTGTTGGCTACCTTTGGGTTAAATCCATCATCTAATACGGAGGTTCCCAAACTTGTTTGCCCCTCCTTTTCAGAGAAAAAAAATACTCCCTAACTCAGTCTGATCTGCCCCAGGGACAGGGCTGGTGCCACAGCCTGCCTGCCATTGGCCAAATAGGCAAGCTGTAATCTACTTCCCAGGCCTGGGAAGCTGAAAAGGGTTCACCCAAGCCCAGGAAAACCCCTCACCTGCAGCACGACCACCAGATCCAGGGGAGGCATTGTCGCCATCCCGCAACAGTGCCCGACCTGGTAGTAAGCATTATTACACAACAAACGTGGTGTTGTTGTTTTTTGAAATTCTCTTCTTTATGCTTCTACTGCCTTCTTATTTTTATTCAATGCCCCCCAATTGCACCTGAGGCTACTAACTGCTCCCCTGGATCATTCTAACACCCCCCCCAGGGGGTGGCATCACCCAGTTTGGGAAACACAGATCTAATATGACAGGAATAAATAATTATTACAGATGATGCATCTAAGTTGTGAAATAGGCTAGAAATGAACTCTTTAAAAGAAGGTACTTGGCCATCCAACTCATGAAGAGGTGCTGGAAGTGCTCCTTGTTCGAAGCACCATTTGATTTATAGCTGATTTGCGATAGAAATGATAATTTGGATGCAGCCTAGGTCTCCAGAACAGCCTTTCCCAAGCTGGTGCCCTCTAGATGTTTTGGACTGCATTTCCCATCAGCCCTGCCAGCAAAGACAGTGGCCAAGAATGATGGGAAGTGTAGATCAAAACTGGGGAGGGTTGTTCTGGCAAACCACGGTCAGCATGCCAATCTTGATAAGGTCGTTGTTTCTTAGATTACCGTATTTTTCGTCCCATAGGACGCTCTGTCCCATAGGACGCACCTAGTTTCTTGGGGGGGAAATAAAGGAGAATTTCCCCCCCTTTATTTCCCCCCCAAAAGCAGGTCAGGGAAACCGAACCAGGTCGAGGAACAGCGGGATAGCGGCGCTGCGCCTCCCTGCTATCCCCTCAGTTTGTGGGGCTGGCCGATGTCTGCCTGGCGCGCGGGGCGCTCTGCTTCAGCGGGCCCCGCCCGCCAGGTGGCAGGCTGCTATCCGCAGCGTGGGGAGCCCTGCGGGGAACTCCTGCAGGGCTCCCCACGCTGCGGATGTCTGCCCAGCGCGAGGGGCGCTCTGCCTAGGCTGCGGATGTGTTCCCGAAGCACCAGGCGCTCTGCTTTCAGGGCGCCCGACGCTCCGGGAAGCAGGCTGCTATCCGCAGCCTAGACAGCCCTGTGGGAACTCCCGCAGGGCTGCCTAGGCTGCGGATGTGTTCCTGAAGCCTGGAGAGCGAGAGGGGTCGGTGTGCACCGACCGCTCTTGCTCTCCAAGCTTCAGCGAAAGCCTGCATTCGCCCCATAGGACGCACCCAGATTTCCTCTTCATTTTTGGAGGGGAAAAAGTGTGTCCTATAGGGTGAAAAATACGGTACATGTCTTGCCAAAAAGTACTCCTATATTCTTCCCAATATGCTGGAGCTAGAGGTGGAGGCCTCCTATACCAGCTCAATCTTTAAGCAACACATACCCTGCAGTGCTCTGATTTCCTAAGAGATTATTGAGTGGGACTGCCAACTTAGATCTCCTGATGGAAAAACAGGGACTGTTTAGAACTTCAGGAAGTTCCGTAGATGCTTAGCAACTGGCAATTCGAATAATCAGCTGTCGCCTTCTGTGCCAGCTTTTAAAAGCTTGCTGAAAACTTTTCTGTGCTGCCAGGCCTATGTAGGCAATTAAGAGCTCATCCCCCACAATGGCCTATTCATGTTTGTTTTTAATTTATTTTTGCTTTAAACTTATTTTTTATGTTATTGTTTGGTTTTATGTTTTCATATTATTGTAAGCAGCTGTGATATATTTTTATAATACAGTGGTATATAAATATTTATAAACAAATCATGACTAAATTAGCAATAAGGCTTCCCTTTGCTTGTCCAACCTTGTTGTCTTAAATTTTTTTTGGCAAGGAAGAGGTCTTTGTAGTTGCTGTAAAGCCTAGATCTTGCACAAAAGAGTGTGAGGTTTCTCTGAACCTAAGTGATACAGTATACTGTACAATAAAACAAGGACAAACTGGATAAGATACTATTTTACCTTCCAACTCTCTGCATAGTATCCCCTCTAGTGCAACATGTAGGTTTAGAAGAATGATTTAGATCAGGCATGAGTGGCATAAGTTGTGTATCTTGTGCACTGAACCATTTGGGTTCAGGAGACCTTAGGGGCTGCCTGAGTCCTTATAGATCAGCTCAATCGCAGAGATCATCTGGAGGAGGACTGTTATTCCCCCCACCATGTTACAGAGGCATGACTGGCTTCAGTTTAGTGTCGCTGGTCCTGTGCTGTAAAACATACTACCAGCAGATATTCAGCAGACATCCTCACTTTTGAACATCTCTTGAAGACGTTTTATGCCCAAAGCCCTTTGCAGTTTAACATCTTACTGAGTACCCAGTCCTCTTAACGATGGTTTTGTACATTTTTGACGGGTTTTTTTTAATATTACTGCCCTGATATTTCATAATATTTCATGTAGAAGGGTTAGAGACACCCCCTACCCTCAAATGCCTGAGCCGTGATCTTAAGCAAGGGTGCTTCTAGCCAAGAGAAGAAAAAGCCAGAAAATGCAATCACAGATCTCTCGCATCACGTTTAACCCGTCCTTTCTGAACCTATGTTTCCCTGCACCTAAAATGACACACTACCTACAGAACCGTTTTCTGTCTCTTTCCTCCATCCACCCATCCTGGAAAAACAACAACAGTGCACTGCAAATGCACATCTCACACAGTACCTACCCCATTGCAATACAAAAACAATGAGTCATCATCTCTGTGGACACTTTAATTTAGTTTTTGTTTTTGTATCCGTCTTACTGCACCCTCTGATTTCCAGGAGCTGCCCGGGTGTCTCTCTAGCATCCTCCTTTTCTCACTACATGCAAGGCACGAAAGGGTGCGCGGAAAATGGCAAGGGTGGGTGCGTGGGGGAAGAAACCTCTCTTGCGCCGGACGAGGGCCTGAGAAAGGAGAGGATCCCAGCAACCCCCCGCGGGGAGGGGTCAGTAGAGAGCTCCACGTGGCCCCCAGTGACATGGAAGAGGCGCACAAGCCTCGGACGGATGGAGAGATGGGCTAAGCCCCGCCCCCTTTCCCCGAGCCCGGCCGTCCCATTGGCTGCGGAAGCGGCTCCGGCGTATCTGCCGAGGGGGTCGAGCGCCGTGTGCGCATGCGGGAGCCGGCCGCGAGTTGCTAGAGGGGCGGAAAGCGTTGCGGAGCGAGGGTGGGCGCCGCGTCCGTTGCTGAGCCCTCCTGGCCCTTCCGTGCTGCGGGGCGGGGTGGCAGCGGCGGCGGGGGAAAGGCGAGAGGCCCCCCGGGACAGAAGAGGGCTGGCTGGGTGGGGAAGGACCTGGGCGAAGGAGCCAGCGAGTGTGCTGGGCAGGGACGGGTGCGCGCTCGTGCAAATCCTCTTTTGTGTCGGAGGCTGGGAAGGGGAGCGAACCTGAGGCAGGACAGGTGGCGGGTAGGCGACCTTGACGTGTGAGGCGGGGGGGGGGCGTCAGTAGAGGCAATAAAAGGGGCTAGTCCCTTGGAGGACGGGGACTAATCCTGCCTGTGCCTGGGATAGGAGTGTGTGTGGGGGTGTTTTGTGGGCAGTATCTGTGCATCAAAGGATTGTGGGTGTGAGTCTGGGGCAGAGGATAGGAGTTTTGGGGCTGTATCTTTATTTTGGGGTGAATCTGTGGGGCAAAAGATAGGAGAGTGTGTTTTGGGGGGTCTGGGGCAAAGGATAGGAGTTTGGGGAGGTGTATCTGTTTTGTGTGGGTGGGTGGGTCAAAGGATAGGAAAGTGTGTTTTGGGGGTGTGAGTCTCGGGCAAAGGAGTTTTGGGGGTGTATCTGTGGGGCAAAAGATAGGAGAGTGTGTTTTGGGAGTGTGAGTCTGGGGCAAAGGATAGGAGTTTGGGGAGGTGTATCTGTTTTGTGTGGGTGGGTGGGTCAAAGGATAGGAAAGTGTGTTTTGGGGGTGTGAGTCTCGGGCAAAGGAGTTTTGGGGGTGTATCTGTGGGGCAAAAGATAGGAGAGTGTGTTTTGGGGGTGTGTGACTGAGGGGAGGGGCTTTCTGGGTGGGCAAGGGGAGGCCTCCAGTAGATCACCTGTGTGTGACCTGTGGGTGTGTTCAGGGAAGCCGGCTTGAAGGAAACAGACCCAGGCTTGAGGATGGGTGGGGATGGTGCTGACATGTCAGAGGCAGGGGAAGGCGGAGAGGAGGGAGAGGGTGGGGAGATTGTGGAGGTAGCCTTGATGCCTCCCCTGCACCAGAACGGGTGCCTCCCTGGCGGGGAGACACAAAGGAGCAGCAGCTCAGCACCTCTGGTGTCAGTGAGCGATGTGGAGGTTGGAAGAGCCGTTGCATCCGAGGAGCACCCTGAGGCAGAAGCCATGCTCCCTGCTTCCACATCGGAAGTGAAGCTTATCCCTCGGCTGTCCAAGCGCAGGCTGGTAGTGCTGGTCATCTTCAGCTTGTACTCGCTGGTGAACGCCTTCCAGTGGATCCAGTACAGTATACTGACCAGTGTCTTCACCCGTTACTACAACGTCTCCAACTCTCAAATAGACTGGCTGTCCATGGCCTATATGGTGACGTACATCCCCCTCATCTTCCCTGCCACTTGGCTGCTGGACACTCGGGGGCTTCGCATCACTGCCTTGCTGGGATCTGGACTCAACTGCCTGGGTGCCTGGATTAAGTGTACCAGCGTCCAACCAAACCTGTATGCGGTCACGTTAGTGGCTCAGATTGTGTGCTCCATAGCCCAGGTTTTTATTCTGGGGTTGCCCTCCCGCATTGCCTCTGTCTGGTTCGGGCCCAAGGAAGTGTCCACTGCTTGTGCTGTAGCTGTTCTGGGCAACCAGGTAAGAGGATGTAGAATGGAAGATGCTGGTGACAGGGGTGTGTCAGGGAGGGATGCTCAACGGGAGAATATCTGGAGAAATAATGCATTTCTAAGGGAGGAGGGAATCTTGAATGGAAAGGGCTAGAATTTTTGTGATGAGGGTGGGGTGGGAAGGCCTAGCAGTGTGTTTTGTTTGTGCCATGTACAGTGGTACTTCGGGTTACATACGTTTCAGGTTACAGACTCCGCTAACCCAAAAATAGTACCTTGGGTTAAGAACTTTGCTTCAGGATGAGAACAGAAATCGTGAAGCAGCAGCGCAGTGGCAGCAGGAGGCCCCATTAGCTAAAGTGGTGCTTCAGGTTAAGAACAGACCTCCGGGACAAATTAAGTACTTAACCCAAGGTACCACTGTAGTTAGTTGCAGGTTGATGACAAGCAAAGCCCTGTCTGTAGTGGTGTGTCAAAGCAGCTTCGTCCATGGAGAATGATGTTTCAATATACTTGTAACTTAAAACATTTCTCCATGAGCTGTGAAAGACTTTGAAACTAAAGGCAGTAGCGGTCTCATTTCCATTAGTCTGCCTACCACCCCAATAATGGTATCCTGTGCAGCTTAATGTAGAACTGTTCTGAATTATACAAAAGATAAAACATTGTAAAAGCAGACAACAGCTTTACAATTTTAAAAGGGTGTTGACTACAAAGCTTCCATGTTTGCCTGTAGCATTTCTGAACTAAAGGCACGAAGTATCTAATGCTTTTTTTGCAGTTAAACCATGTGCTTCAATTAATTCTGCTGACAGAGAATGGTAAAGAAATTCAGCTGTACACTTCCAGTGATTGCAGTATCAATAAAATAGAGACGCTGGTATATTTCAAGATAAGAAATTTCAGCCAATGCCTTGATTGTCACCAATATTCAGAGAGAGGCAGCACCTTACAGAAATGCTAATATAGGATAGCACTATATGAAACATACCAATAGAATTGGGATCGCACAATTTCTCTGTTACTACTGATAAATGCCTTGCATTTTAATTCAATAATGATGCACTATTTAAACACTGTAAGTGTAAATAAATCCACCAGGACCTGTTCCCCTTCAGGTTAATGAAGGAACACTTTGGTTTCAAACATGCTTTACTTGCAGTTATATGCATGTTTCAATTACCAAACCTCATTTAGGTTGCTTTTTCTTTACAGCTGGGCACAGCAATCGGCTTCTTATTGCCACCAGTTTTAGTTCCAAACACACCTGATGACATGGACCTCATGGGACATAACATCCGCATTATGTTCTATGGTACGGCAGCCGTATCCACATTCCTTTTTATACTAGCAGCAGTGGGTAAGTAAAACATATCTGTAAGCAGTTTTGTAAAAGCTGAAGAAAGCTTTCAAACAAAGCAAATCCAAGTCAGTCAAAGGCTATATAAATATCATAGATGAGGCGCAGAGTTGTCAACTTTTCCCTTTTCTTGTGAGGGGAATCCTATTTGGAATAAGGGAATTTCCCTTTAAAAAAGGGAAACGTTGACAGCTATGATAGGCTATGTTTGACAAAACATTCCAATCCATTAAAAAAATGTTTAAATTGGAAAACAGTTAAAATAGCAAGAGAGTAAATATTTTCACAGTACATAAAAAATACTGTTTGGAATGCTTTTTGCCTAGTTACGAAATTATTACCTGATTCCATTAACCACCACCCCGCTCCCCCGCCCCTTCTAAAACACATTCCTATAAGTTTTGCCTTCATGGCTATAGCTGCTTCACCAATTTCCTTTCTAGGGTTACCTGCAGATAAAAAAGTGTAGCTTGATTTATCTTTTTCGATTAACTCCGGGAATAGGAATGGAGAAAATTCCAAAGTTTATGCTGGGCTGCCGTGAAACAGTCCTACCGGTCAATTCATTTCGTACCAGGTATTTGAAAGTATCTGCAGTGAGAATCTTGCCAGCTTCTACTTTGAAAGCCAGCAACCTGGTTGCATTTCCTTTTTGGGGGGTGCGTCTCTCAGAAATAGGGCATAGATAAAGGGGATATTCAGACAGAAGGAGCTTGAACTGAAGAGGAATAGAAGCAAGTAAATCAAAGCTCTGCTTGAAAGAGTACAAGTTCATTGCGGTAGTTAGAAATGAGAACTGGGGGAAACGGATAAAATGTTACACCAGCTGAGAGCCTGGAGCAACATCTTAGCAACTTCAATAGGAAAAAAAGTATACACTTTGGATGCAATGAAAATAAACAGTTGCACTACTTGACAGCGAAGGAAATCAGGAGAAGAAGCGTAAAGAACAGATTGAACTTGAATCAAAGAACTTCTGCTAGTTGGGAAAACACTTAAAGCATCGTCTCTCAGATAAGTGTGTGTGTGTGTGTGCGTGTGCGCGCGCGCAGGTAGATCAGTTTTCCGGAACCTGGTGCCCCCTATACTGGACTACCAATCCTGTCATGCTTAACCATTGCTCATGCTGGCTGGGGCTGATGGGAGTTGTAGTCCAACAACATCTCGAGGGGGCCAGGTTGGGAAAGGCCAGATTAGATAAATGATGGGAACGGTACACCCTGTGACCTCACCCTCATCTCATGATTTGCATGGTGCTAATTAATATTTTGAATAACAATAGCTGGTTTGCAAAACTTTTATGTCTGTGTCACCTTCTTCCTAGTGTTTAAGGAAAAACCTAAATATCCCCCAAGTCAGTCTCAGGCTGTTCTTCTGGATGTCTCGCCTGATAATTACTCCTACAAGCAATCAATGATCAACCTGTTCAGAAATGTTCCTTTTATTCTTTTGTTGATCAGTTATGGTGAGTATTTTAAGCATCTTTTTTTCATGTGTCTTGTATAACATAGTTGCGTAATGCCACCCCCCCACGTACCTTACTACAGATTCATATATTAGGAGGTAAATATTTATGCTACTATGTACTATTTCATTTTAAAATAAATCAATAAAATCTAACCATTATCAATTTTAAATGATAAAAATGGGTGACAAGAAGCAGGTGACAATATAACAATATAGTTTATTCAGTTGTTCAAAAATGATTTTCTTCATTTAAAATTTTTCTGTACAATCAGTTCCATTTAGAGTCTGTTAATATTGCTGAATACTTAGGTAGTATCTGATATTTTCATTAACTATTCCAAAAATGTTTTAGTAGATTCACACATCTTTTAAAAAACTTTTGTAAAGTCCACACCACATGTATACAAATATATTTAGCCTACATGTGGCAGCAAAGATTTATTGTTCAATATAAAATTCTTCTTTGAAAGTTCAGTAGAACTTGAAAGTTCAGTAGAACTGTGTCATTCTTACTTTAAACTGGTATTTTTTTTTCACTTTTCATGTACTCAAATAAAGCTTACATGTCTAATCAGATTATGTCCTTATACAGATTAATTAACTATGCTATGTTTGTAATAAACTAAAACAATATGAAGTGATAGAGCTGTTTTTTTTAGCCTTCAGATACCAATGATTCAAGTTTTCTCCTTTTAAAAAATAAAAATTAATTTTGCTTGATTTAATTTCAGTAACCATACCAGTACTTTAAACAGTCTTATTTCTCATTGCAGGAATTATGACTGGGGCATTTTATTCAGTCTCAACTCTACTAAACCAAATGATAATAACTCACTATGAGGCAAGTTTCTCTAGAATGTCTGTTGATTAATTTATTCTCTTAAAGAATTTCATGTCATGCTTGTTTCAGTTATCACTGTCAAATTAGGGTTGAGAGGGTCATTTTGCTCAGGGCTGGAACAGATCTGACCTAAGAAATTGGTGATTATATGTGTGTGTCATGCCTTGATGCAGTTTCCTGGCTGCAAACTAAGGGATAGTGCAATAGCACATATGAAGAAAGGGTAGAATCTCTGTGATATTCGTAGCCACAAAAGAGGGGATTGAGGTTCTTGGGGAAGTCTTAAAGAGTAACAAGTAGTTCATCTTCTGGCCTCTGAGAGCATCTCCCAAATCCGCTGCAATTTTAAATACTTGAGTAGAACCTGCTTGTTCCTTTTGTGATTTTTTTGTTCTGCGGGAGGCAGTGGAAGACAGGAGTGCCTGGCGTGCTCTGGTCCATGGGGTCATGAAGAGTCGGACACGACTAAACGACTAAACAACAACAACAATATATGGGGAGGGGGACCATTCCACTGCTTTTTCAAATTAAACCATTAAACACATTTTAAAATCACTGTGCTTATAAGCAAGTAGCCTGAGTTTAATGCTGTCATGGGATCTGTTAGAATCGGAAGCAATCGAAAACTTTAAAATGACAAAGTGAAAACTATGGTTGTGCAGTACGCTGGCAGGCTGCCTCCTGCTACCAACATTTATTTCACTGATTTGAGTACATTGAAATGTCTTTATAGCCTGGATTAACCCATCTGTGAAAAGCTCTAGCACAGGCTTCCTCAACCTCGGACCTCCAGATGCTTTTGGCCTACGACTCCCATGATCCCTAGTTAGCAGGATCAGTGGTCAGGGATGATGGGAATTGTAGTCTCAAAAACATCTGGAGGGCCGAAGGTTGGGGAAGCCTGCTCTAGCAATTATTTTTTACACTTAGCTACAGCAGCGATGTTTACTTAAATTTTGGCTTTTCTAATAAGTTTGTATGCACATATTTACTGTAGTAAAGTGGGTGCCGCTTATAGATACTTACACAACAATGTTATTCCAAGGGAGAAGAAGTGAATGCAGGAAGGATTGGCCTGACTCTTGTGGTAGCTGGAATGGTGGGTTCAGTTATTTGTGGCTTGTGGCTGGATTACACCAAAACATACAAGTAAGTGTGCGAGTGGGAAACCATAGAATAAGGCTTAAAGGTAAAGGGACCCCTGACCATTAGGTCCAGTCATGGCCGACTCTGGGGTTGCGGCGCTCATCTTGCTTTCCTGGCCGACATACAGCTTCCGGGTCATGTGGCCAGCATGACTAAGCCGCTTCTAGCGAAGCAGAGCAGCGCACGGAAACGCCATTTACCTTCCCGCTGGAGCGGTACCTATTTATCTACTTGCACTTTGACGTGCTTTCAAACTGCTAGGTTGGCAGGAGCAGGGACCGAACAACGGGAGCTCACCCTGATGCGGGGATTCAAACCGCCGACCTTCTGATTTTAAAAAAACACTTCCGATAGTAGCTAAAACCCTTGCTGGTTAATATACTGCCGACCTTCTGATTGGCAAGTCCTAGGCTCTGTGGTTTAACCCACAGTGCCACCCACGTCCCTAGAATAAGGCTTACTTTACCATAATTATGGGGTGAATGGTATGGATTTAGTTATTTTGGAACTTACTGAATTTTGGAGCTTGAACTGATGCTGATCTTAAGTTGGCCTACATCTGGTAGCTGCTGCGTTTTTATTCCTTCATGACTTAACATGTTTTAAATACACGTGGGCTGGGATTTTTGTTTCATTTTTTTACAAAAATAAAATATCTAGTGCTGTCTTCACCAAAGTAAATGGATGCTACAAAAGCTATCTGGAACTTCCCACCATTAGAGAAGGGGAAATTAGTAAATAACCCGCCTCCCCATTACTTTTTGAGGCCTTCCCTCATATCTCCCTGTTGTTTCAGTGGTGGGCGGCAGCTTTGTGAGAAAGCCTGTGGTTGAAGTGTGGTCCAGAGAATGGTAAAGAGAATATTAAGTGAACTATTTCAGATTCCTATGGGCCCCCTATCTTGTTTACTGAATTATTTGCCGGGAACTAACGATGATGTTAAATGATAAGGAAAGGTGTACTGAAGCAATAAATAAGCGGAATTCAGTAACTCAACATATAAAGGAAGCTTGGAATGTCAGGAAGTAGGGTAGATTATGTGCTGCAGGACAATTTTAAGCTTTGAATAACGGCATGCAAGTTAACTTTTAAGGTACAAAAATATTTTTTACTTACCGCAACCCAAGCTGATCAACATTTGCATGCCGTCTTGTGGTCAATGTATTTTTGGTGTGACTTGTAGCTAACACTTTTTCTCTATTAAGCTTCTTTTTTGTATGGTTTAAATATCATAAATTTCATGCTAATAATCTAAAGTGTGTCAGCACCTTCCAAGAGGGACTTGCCAGACTCCCTTCAGATATATATATATATATATATATATATATATATATATATATATATCACATTACTGCCCTATACCTGGAGATCTTAGTGTGGTTCACAGAAAAGATCACAGTGTATAAAATCAAAATAAGAACAATAACCCAATAACACCCCCTGAAAAAGAGCCACATTTTAAAAGGGTATAGGACAGGCATAAGCAAATTCGGCCCTCCAGATGTTTTGGGACTACAACTCCCATCATCCCTGACCACTGGTCCTGCTCAGGATGATGGGAGCTGTAGTCCCAAAACATTTGGAGGGCCAAGTTTGCCTATGCCTGGTATAGGGTGTCAATCAGGTCAACCAAAGGCTGATTACAAAGGAACATTTTTGCCTGGTGCCTAAAAGTGTATAATGAAGGTGCCAGGTGAACTTCCCTGGGGAGAGCATTCCACAGATAGGGAGCCACTGCAGAGAAGGCCTGTTCTCCTGTTGCCACCCTCAGGGCCTCTTGAGGAAGAGGCACATGAAGGAGGGCCTCAGAAGGTGATCTCAGGATAGGTTCAAGTGACAGGTTAAGAGAGCTGTTTGAGATGGCATGCATTTCTATAGATAATCAGTTGTCCCTAGGCCCTGCCTAACTATACTGCATTCCTGCATTGCTAATATTATTGGTGTTTATTGTGGTTTTTATATTGTCTGTATCCTGAGAGATGGGAAGGTATGTTAAAAATATTTTGACCAAGTGGCATAAGACTGCGACAGCCTGTCCTGGGACAAAGCAGGGAAGTGACAGGTTGTCACTGAAATGTATTGCTGTGCCTGTGTGTTTGAACTGCAAAGTAGCTTGGTTTAAACTGTAGCAAAAAGAATAATACTGATGCGATCTGAACTTGACAGCATTGTGTTTTCTTCTTACTCTGTTTACAGGCAGACTACATTAGTTGTGTACATCCTCTCATTTGTTGGGATGGTTGTATTTACATTCACCTTGGACTGTGGACACCTCGTTGTTGTGTTTGTGACTGGCGGAGTGCTAGGGTATGGATCCACAGATTAATAGAATGCACTGATGTATTATAATGCAGGTTAAATTAAATCTCTTAGGTGTTATTGATCTAAGCCATGCAGTGGACTTAAGTTACTTAAACCACCTGATTTCACTGGGTTTAATAACTTTTTGTTTAAAAGAGTTGCGAGCTTTCCGGTGCCCATATGTATTTCCTGTGGATTAAAAATAGCTGTTTTTCACACATGATCTTCATAACAACTGTTGCTCATTTGAACTTTGGGTTTCTATGGCAGCTTCTTCATGACTGGTTACCTCCCCCTTGGCTTTGAATTTGCTGTGGAAATTACATACCCTGAATCAGAAGGCACCTCCTCAGGGCTTCTGAATGCTTCAGCCCAGGTAACAACGGGATGCTTTGTAAACTAATCTGCTCCAATAATTAATGCTCTGTTTTGAGTTCTGGTAGCTCTCTGTTTTGTAATCGGGCGTGATAGACCTACTTATGCAGAACCTTATGGATGCACGATGCAGTGGCTAGTATTTAAAGTGCTTTCAAAACTTGCGGCATCTTCCCTAAAAGGCAGTATCAGGCTCAGTGGTGCACCGAGTCTGCAGTATTCCTGCTGAAAACATTGCGTGTTGCATGAGCACAGTATGGTGGCATTTAGAAACGCTAATGAATGAAAGCAGTGGAAGGTGCCTTATACCGAATGAGATCATTGGTTCACCTCACCCAGTGTTGTCCACACTGACTGGCGGCAGAATTTCAGGCAAGGGATATTTCCATTGCTATCTTGTGATGGCAGGGATTGAATATCGTACCTTCCACTTGGCAAAGAAGAAGCTCTGCCACCGACTTGCAGCCCTCCCCCATTTTATTCTAGCTTCCCTGTCCTCATGTCCCTGCCTTTTCAACTTGGGAGTGCAAGCTGGCTGTTTACTTAGCAAGCCACCTTCCCACTGGGATTGTGGGAGGATTGTAGAGTGCCCCCCCACCTTGCTCAGTTGCACGGATCTGCAGAGATGGGAGAAGCGCTGGGCTCCCTTTTCTACAGGGAGACTATTCCATGCTCATCTCTGAGATTGGTGGGTAAATCAACAAATGTGGAATGGAAGAAAACACAATTGACAAAGATCAGTGGACAGCTAATGTGGTACATAATTGATAGTATAGCTAGTATGTATACCATATTTTTCGCTCTATAAGACACACTTTTACCCTCCTAAAAAGTAAAGGGAAATCTGTGTGCGTCTTATGGAGCAAATGCAGACGGGAGGCTCTGCTTAGCGCTATCTTTAAAGAGTCGCACACACACTCTGTGCACGGCTATCCCATAAGCCAGGACAGCGCAGCGATCCTGCTCGCTGTCCTGGCTCCTGGCTTAGTCGCGTGCAGCCTCTTCTGGGCAGGGGGAGCCTTCCTCCTGCTGCCCGGGAGAGGCTGCACATGGCTATCCCATATGCCAGAACAGCAAGAGGCTATCCCAGAAGCCAGATCCCTCTTGCTGTTCTGGCTTCTGGGATTCAGATTTTTCTTTCTTTCTTGTTTTCCTCCTCCAAAAACTAGGTGTGTCATATGAGGTGTGTCTTATGGTCTGGTGCGTCTTATAAAGCAAAAAATACGGCACATTGTCTCTAAATAGCATACTTAGAGAATGCAGAAGTGAAACTCTCTAGCCCAGGTGGTGCAGTGGGCCAGTGCATCTGACTGTTAACCAGAAGCTTGGTGATTTGAGCCCAGCAAGGGTTGGCTGTGGGCAGGATTCCTGCATTTGAGCAGGTTGGACTACATGACCCTTGGGGGTACCGTCCAACTTTACAATTCTGTGATTCTATGAAATTCATTTCTGGCAGGCTCTTTTGCTGAGAAGGCTCCTACCTCAGCTTTCATAAAATCAATAACAGGCAAGGCAGGCAGCCCTTGCCTTTAGGCTTACACTCTAAAAGACACAACCTAACAAGCAATACAGTGGTACCTCTGGTTGCGACCGGGATCCGTTCCAGAGCCCCGTTCACAACATGAGCAGAATGTAACCCGTGTGTCTGTTTGTGCGCGGGAATGCGATTCGCCGCTTCTGCACACGCGCGTGACGTCATTTTGAGCGTCTGCACATGCGCAAGCGGCAAAACCCGGAAGTAACCCTTTCCGGTACTTCCAGGTCGCTGCAGGACGCAACCTGAAAAGATTTAACCTAAAGCAAATGTAACAAGAGGTATGGCTGTAAGTGAAAAGGAAAGAAAGGCAAACTAGGGCACCAGTTTGTAGGAATACAAAATTCTTACAGCAACCAGCTCATGTGAAGAAAAGTGAAGAAAAATTTAGCTCGTCTCTCAGCAGAGCTGATGACCTTGCCCTGTTTCCTATCTCTCCCTCTGCTGCAACACAACCACTGTGAACAAACACCATGCAAGTTTTAATTGTGATAGCATTGTAGTGAAGATACTGTTTATCAAGAAACAATCTGAAATTCCTTCTTATGGTCTGTTTACAGATATTTGGGATTATCTTTACACTGATTCAAGGAAAGCTCACAACAGATTACAATCCCCGTGCAGGAAACATCTTCCTCTTCGTATGGATGTTTATAGGTATCATTTTAACAGGTAACGAGTTGGCTTTCTTTCTCAAATTAGGGTATAAATGTATTTTCTTCTTACTGGAATAGTATGCAGTCCATCCCAAAGGCCTGATTCCTTCATATTTTATTTCTGTTTTATTAATTTGAAACATTTCTATCCTGACTTTCTATTAAAAATACCCAAAACGTCTCACAACAATAACAACATGAACAACAATGTATCATAAAAGCAGCCATATGATAAAGTAAGATGGATGAAAATAATTAAGTCCTCAAAAGCAGGGGAATATCAATAAAAGTGATAAAAAAACAGCTGGTTGCCTGGCTTTATCTACTTTAAAAGAGGAAAAATGAGGTGAGGAGGAAGTGGCCTGTGGGTAGCTTGCTTTTTTTAAAAAAGAGCTAGTTAGATTTAAGAGCGGGATGTGAGTAAAGAAAGCTTATTAGGATTACTGGCTGCCATCCAAACTATTGTGACATTTGTGACAACAAAGAAAACTAAATCTTCCATTGTCTGATAGCAGTAGAACCCTGCACTAAGAAGTAAAATGTGAGCAAGGTTATTAAATAGTTGAATGAGCAAGACCGCTGCAAGAGCATGAAGGCTCAGGAAGCAGTGAAACTTAATCCTGATTTAAACATGTCCAGCATGGTCAACTGGAAATAAACCTCATTAAACACAGTACATTTAAGTGTATATGCTTAGGGTTGCTGTGTAAGTTGAATGCATCTTCTGTTCATTCAACAAATGGGCATTTTGGTCTTTGTGTTTCTACAGTTTGGATCTAGACCAGGCATAGGCAACCTTCGACCCTCCAGATGTTTTGGCCTACAACTCCCATGATCCCTAGCTAACAGGACCAGTGGTCAGGGATGATGGGAATTGTAGTTCAAAACATCTGGAGGGCTGAAGGTTGCCTATGCTTGATCTAGACTCCCCATTATAGGCTAGCGGTTCATAATTATTTGGGTGTGTATACATTGGTAGATCAATTTAGCTAGGTGGAAATTAGTAATATGCAATATTAGTTTTTAATATCAAAGATAACAATATGTTTAGGGAAGTTTTTAATGACTGATGTTTTAATGTGTTTTTTATCTTTTGTTGGAAGCCGCCCGGAGTGGCTGGGGAATCCAGCCAGATGGGTGGGGTAGAAATAATAAATTATTATTATATAAATTATATGTTCCAGCTCCTCCTCTTCCTGCCTGCAGCACATTAAACATGACATTATTATTATTTTTTAAATGAAAGCTGAAGTTTTCAGAGTGCTGAGTCCTGCACCATTGTCAAATTTGACCTTCGTCAACATTTGATAAATGTGTTTCAGCATCCAGGGCTGTTAACTGCTGCATGTTTCAGCCTGGAACCTGTGTGAAAATCACTGTTGTAGACTGAGAAACAACAGCTAGGAATAAGGCAGGTATCATGTGGTCTGCAGAACAATCATGATGCAAAATCTTTTGCTGCAAAATCAATAGTCTCATCGCACCTTAAAGACCAACAGAATTTATCCTGCAAAAATATGCACTGCAGTGAATGTGCTGGTATTCATATGCTTCTTTTCTTTCCTCCTTTTAGCTTTAATCAAATCAGATTTGCGAAGGCACAATGTGAATTCAGGGATAAGTGTTGACATTAAATCTGTAAGTAGTTTTAATCTTTTAATTTGCTGGCATAATCGACCACTAATACCTGGCATTCGGCATTAGACTGTTGAACACAATGTCATTAGAGTTCTGGCTGCTTTGAGTAGCAGATTTCAAGTTCAGCTTGCCATTATTTAAAAGAGCTTTGTAGTTGTAGTCCCCCCCCACACCCCAAATGACAATTTTTTATTAGTTTTCAATTACAGTCCAACAATAGCCTCGTTATAACAATTCCAATTTATAATACAACTATTAATACCAATCATTCAAATACTGAATTATATAATTTAGTTAAAGTGGCTCTCCCATGTGCCAGATTGGATGGTTTGATTATTTTCTTTTTTTCTGTGTTCCAAAATCTTAATTCGTTTCAATTACATTCCGGTCATAATAATAATCCCTTATACAACAACTGCAATATTAATAACTTCTATTTGTGTTGACACATTGAATGATTTATAAAACTGCAAGTGAGGAACTCAAACTATATCCTTGTTCTTCCTGTGCGTGGCAATTATTCTGTCCGTGGTGTTTCTGACACTGGTAGCTTATTGTCACAAGTTACTCAGAGGCAGCAAGGAGTAGTGGCACTTCTTTCTTAATGGCCATGCTTTGATCCACCTACAAAAGAGAGAGCTGCATGGACTCGTCTCAGTAATATCTTAATCAAAGGAAAATGGTCACCTGTAAAGTAATCAAAAGATCATAGAACACTGCACACAAAACAAGCAATCCAATAGCCTATCCCAAATCAGCTACAAGCCACGTAAAGTTAGAGAACTCTCAAACTTATTCAGTGAGAAAGCTCAAAAATATAAGGCGCTTCTGTCTTTGTGGGCTCACTTTGATACCCATTATCACCAGCTGAACCAGATACTAGAATTAATAATGCTGGTTTTAGGAGTTGGAATAATTAGTGGCCCAATGAATTGCTTTTTCCTTATATCTCCATTCTTCAGAATTCGTAAGCCCCCCTACTCATATTCTGCTCAAGCTAGTTTCACTATTGATTCCTAAAATTACGATTATTGTAGCCTCAGAGCCCAGGCAACCCTGTCAAGAATGGATTGAATCAGCCATCAATTTTATTTTTTCTCACAGATGTCAGTTGACGGTCCTACAGAAGATGAACTGAGTAAAACCGCATCGAAAAGCCAGTCTGAATTAAACATTTAGGATGGAAGAAAGAAGTGCCAGATACTCATAATTTTCACGTTAGACCAAGCAGAAGCAGCCTGACAGATAGAGAACAAGAACTGTCTCGAAGTAACGTCTTTGCAGTCATGATCATGCAGTGCTGCTTATCTATGAACTCGAGATACACATACACTCTGCTGAAGGCATGTGTTAATTTTATGGCGACTTATTTATAGTGGGATTCTTAACTTTTATTTATTTATTAGTTGTGCAGTTTTAAGATCTCCAATCTGCCATTCCTTTGTGGAAGCTGTGCAGTTTCAGCAGAGACAGAAAAACTGCAATCATAAACATACTGTGGGATAAGCACCTTTGAACAAATGCAACAGGTCTTACTTCCAAGTTAGTATGCATAGTACTGTAATGTAAAATAGGGATGGAGAAACTGTTGCACTTCAACTTCCATTGTCCCTGGCCAGTGGTCATACTGCCTAGGGCTACTGGGAGTTGGAGTCCAATGTCATGGGGGGGGGGGAAACAGGTCCTGATCTTTGCTGCAAAGGAACTTGAGTACTGTGGCAAGTACGAATAAGTTCTAATTAAAAGCTGCACAACTAATTAATCCACACATCTTTTATATGAAGGTGTGCTCTTCAGATTAGCATGAATTAAAGGAGCATTTTAAAACTTTTTTTATTGTAAATATATTGGAAATTTTAATCCGCCACTTCTATAGGTGGCATTTCCTCCAACACAACATGCAGTATACTTAATTCAGATTTTGAATGTGTTATACTGTAGTTTCTGTTCGCCATTTCTGTTGGCCTTGAAAGGATTATAGTTTATGAAACCTCTTGTGTTTAAATACAGATGTGGGAGCTTCATAAGCTCATACTTTCTGGAATTTTTTTTTCTTTTTTGAGAGTCTGGATTTCTGAGCTACAAAACCAGATCCTCATCTGTCCAGATTTTTTCCCTTTGCATTTTGAAAATGCAGCTGTGTTTTTCTTAATGTTTGAATGGTGAGAAAAAGCATTGCCAGACCATACAAAGGCACGTACTTGCAGCCATTCTTCATTTGTGTGTCTGTATGTTTGTTAGTGAAAAGTAATGGGCAAATAAAAGTATTGCAAGAGCACAAATCGAATGTTTATCTACTGCTTCACCTGCTTAGAGTCGTGTGCAGGTTTATAATATTGTGCCTTTTCCTGCTGAATCATGTAGCAAATGAATCAGGCCTCAGATTTGTGCTTTATGCCCTCTTGTGAAGCTAAGGAAAAACTTGAAAGTACATATTCAGCCTCTGCCGCTTGCTGATTTGGTGGAAATTTTTGTCTGTCCATTGGAGAAATATTTTGTCTGTTAAATGTTCTTCCTTCATGTCACTTGAATACAACTTGCCTGGTAGTAAATGATGGTTACCTTTTTAGATCTCTCTCTGCTTTAAACGAAGGAGGAAAGTGAAAAGATGAGTCACAGTGATTCAGCATGCTAAATGATTCTTCAGCTTTTCAGCATTTCACAACATTTCTAGACTCCTTTACTGCTTCTGCTCTCAAATACCTTTGTCACATGACACATACCAACATGCAGGTATTATCTATAGCTGTAATTCCACATGCTGCAGAAATGCATAAATTAAAAAATTCCCCCCATAGGTTTGTTATGCCATTTAAAATATTCTGTTTGCCCAAGCATATTGGCTTGGCAGGTGGAATGATATCCCCTCCTCCCACATACTGTTTCCAACCCCACACAGCCAACTTTTTCTGGTTGGGAGGTGTTTCCATTCTGCTGTTCATTAAGTGAATTCCACCCTAAATCTAGGGTGGTTGGTTTTTTTGAAGGAAACATTCTTCTTCTGCCATCTCTTCCCTTGGAACATCTTTCATAAGAGAGATAGCTTTAATAATAATAATAATGATAATAATTTATTATTTGTACCCCGCCCATCTGGCTGGGTTTCCCCAGCCACTCTGGACGGCTTCTAAAGAAACCAAAAAAACACTAAAATATCATACATTAAAAACTTCCCTGAACAAGCTAAGCTTGTTATATAAATTTAAAATGGCCAGTTTTTGACACCCCCCCCAAAAAGCCACCTTTAAAAATCACCATACCTTTAGTATGACATTTGGAGCTTAAAATAAGTTAGTTTCCTTCCAGAATTAACGTTAAAACCTTAATCCTGCTGAATCCCCTGTTTTATGTCTTTTGCCAAATTGCAGAGTTGCCTTCTGAAAAGCTCCCAAATAAGTTTGACCTGGAAGAATGCCTGTGGGGATTTTTAAATCCAAGTGTTCCTTGTAATGAGTGCTTAATGGCAGCTACAACAATGGTTCCCTGTTGGGACTGTGCAAATTCTTCCCTGGGACTTCAGGTATACATTGGCAAATTATATTCTTGATTAAATAAAAAGGGGGAAATGTGCTGCATAGTTTAAATAGGCAAACTTATTTGCTATCTAAATAATTGTAGGTCAATGGGGAGCTGGCAACATGTTACTTGTATGTATACCTAACAGTATGGGATTTTGCATCATTTCAATTCACAAAGGGAATCTATAGGCAAATCTCTGAGCTTAGAAAAACTGGCATTTTAAGTTCTCTTGCTGGGATCCAAAGAACTGCTTAGCTGGTTGTACTAGCCCAGTAAGATTTTTCTTTTTAACCTCCAGAATATATCTCAAACTAATTTTGAAGCTCCCTTCTATTTCAAAACCACTTTGTTATCTAGCTTGGGTTGCTTCTGTTTGAGAAAAACAAATACCGGTATAAAGCGACTTGGCTCACATGGCTAGAGATTCAGGGTTCTTGGAAGCCTGGCCCCTCTGCTTTGATTACTTGGCAGGATTCTTGGTTGTGCTATTGGTTCAGGGCCGGCCCACCCATGAGGCAAGGTGAGGCAAATGCCTCAGGTGGCAGAATCCACAGGGGCAGGAGATCCCTATGTTGATCTTTATTCCCTCCATGTTCCTGGGTATAGATCTTCACTCACCCCTTCTTCCCTGGCAGGAAGGGGTGACCATTTTGTGGTTCACCTCAGATGCCAACATGTATTGGGCCGGCCCTGTATCTGTTGGATAGTTAAACTTAGTATTTCTAAAACATGCCAGCTTTCAAGTCCTAGGAGAAGCCCTTTCAACAAATAGTGGGTCCAAAATCTTCTTACTGAGGGTCTCCATTACGGCCTCTTAGGGACTCATTTTGCTTTCACTATCTTATGTGGAATCCATACTTTCTCAGATTTGAGCCTTCTCAAATGTGCATGATCCATTGAGGTATAAGTGGGTGGATTTTTGTCATGTTAGTTTTTTTCTAATTTCATCTACATTGGGGCTGGAGTGGAGCTCTGCTTATTGGGCATTGCTGTGGGTGAAAGGGGGACAGGATATATTTTTAACCCTTCACCCCACAACCACTGTGCTTCCCTCAATCTGCTTTGGAGGATTGGGGGAACCCTTCACAACAAGCTTGGAAGGTGGAGCTGGGCCCTGAGAGGCAAAGGAGGAATGTTCTGGAATTTCTGTATAAATTTGAACAGCTTTAACACAATGTATTTATAATCTTGAAATCTACTATGGCAATCATTGTATCAGATGTTGTTTCAAGTCCCTCATGTTGTGTATCCTCAAAGAACCTGATGTTGACCCTAGTGCTCTCTGCCAGTTCTGGTTGTCTTCATAACCTTATTTTCCACCCAAGCAAACCCAGCTTCAGAGCAAGCCTCTCAACTACGTTGTGTGTATATTTTTGATGTGGTAATATGCAACAAACAGTTAAAAGACAATATGTCCAGACAGCCTTCACTGATCTGGGGCCCTCCAGATGCATAAACAAAATAGAAAAATACAGGTTCCATCAGCTGTAGCTGGCATGGCCGTGCTGGCTGAGGTGGATGAGAATTGTATTTGAAGGCATCTGGGTTGGTGAAGGCTGTGGAGAAAGGCTGATATGCTTGCTGTCCCGGGGTCCTTTGGGGTAGCAATTCAATAAATAAGAAAAAATAGAAAATGGTGGTTTGTGGCTCGGTATTCTTTTAACACCATGAAGTAGCTATGCTTGCATTTTGGACTGTGTCCTCATAAAAGTGTGGTCATTAACACCAAGTATTTTTTTATTCTGTACTTGGAATATGAACATTGTCTCCCCACCCCACGCCTTGGTAGATATAAACAGATGGAACATATCAGTAAGTTAAGCACTGATATTGCTGGATACAAACATCAGGTCCTGTAGGTATGTAGACAAAACATTTCTGCCTTGCAACTGCTTCAGGAGATCAAGGAAGCCAGGGAATGATCTTGATATTCTATGCTGTGTCATGTTGACCTCGCAACTAGGGTTTCAGCTGGCCCTGAGGCTAAACAGCTGTTTGAGTAGAAAACCTGATATACACTTAGTACAAAGACACTTCTATGGCTTGGTTTAATTTGCTTCAGGGCTCCCTTTATTCCTGCTGTCACTCGCTGTTCACCCTCCCCGTGTTCCTGACCTTTGGGGATACTGACCTATTTAACTGTCTGATCATGGCAACTGTTAGAATTCTGACGGCAGAATTAACTCCCTCCAGGCATGTCCAAAGTCTGTTTCAAGGGCCAAATTTGGCCCCCGTGGCAGTTTATTGCCTGGGGTAAAATCCTAAAAAAACCTCAGCAACTTCAATCCTAAGAAAAGCTCAACAACTTTGGAGTAAAATCATAAAAAAAGCTCAGCAACTTCAATCCTTAAAAAGGTCACCAACTTTGGTTGGCCCCCACGGCCCTTCACTTCATCAAATCTGGCCCTCTGGACACCACTGCCGGGCCTAAACTGATCTATAACTTGACTCTGACTCATTATTAGGAAGGATTCATCCAGACGTGAACCATGAACTTTACCAGTGTAGTTGACAGTGGGGTTTTTTAAAATACAGTGGTACCTCAGGTTAAGTACTTAATGCGTTCCGGAGGTCCATTCTTAACCTGAAACTGTTCTTAACCTGAAGCACCACTTTAGCTAATGGGGCCTCCTGCTGCCGCCACGCCACTGGAGCACAATTTCTGTTCTCATCCTGAAGCAAAGTTCTTAATGAGGCTGCATTTTAATATTTTAATGTTTCAATATTTTAATGTTGTATTTTAATCTTGTTTTTTAAGTTGTATTCATTCAATTTGTTTTTATTATTGCTTGTTAGCCGCTCTGAGGCCGGACTTGGTTGGAGAGGGTGGGTTATAAATTATTATTATTATTATTATTATTATTATTATTATTATTATTATTATTATTATTAGAGTTTGGATTTGATATCCCGCCTTTCACTCCCTTTAAGGAGTCTCAAAGTGGCTAACATTCTCCTTTCCCTTCCTCCCCCACAACACACACTCTGTGAGGTGAGTGGGGCTGAGAGACTTCACAGAAGTGTGACTGGCCCAAGGTCACCCAGCAGCTGCATGTGGAGGAGCGGAGACGCGAACCCGGTTCCCCAGATTATGAGACTACCGCTCTTAACCACTACACCACACTGGCTCTCCCAAGGTACTATTTCTGGGTTAGCGGAGTCTGTAACCTGAAGCGTATGTAACCTGAAGCGTATGTAACCCGAGGTACCACTGTAGTCATAATTTTTTTTAAAAAAAAGCCTTGAATGTTCTAGCCAACTGTACATGTCATGAATATTTCAGAGTGGAAGTGATTTTTTCCCTTGCTTAATAGTTCTCAGTGTTTTGGGTGGGCACAAGCATGGCACCATGAGAGACTATAAACAAGATCTCCCAGTGAATAGGTGCTACGCTAATTATTCAGCTGCAAGTACAGAGAATTTGTGAGCAGCCATCCGGCTACTGCTGCTGTTATAACTACCAGGCACCGTTTGGCACAATTCTGCAACAATTAGAGAACATCCACTGATTTTTTAAAAATATTGTTGGCTGATAGGCATCTCTACCTCCTCCCCTCATCTGATAGCTCTCCCTGTGTGTAAACAGTCATCATTCTTGTGCAATTTCTTTTTGCAGCTAAGCATATCATTCAGCAAGGTCTTACTGTTATGTTCTAGGTACACAACGACCTGGTTTGTTTCCTATATGCTAGTCATCAACATGATGTACCGTCTTCTCGCATGATCTTATTTCCTAATCCTGTGCTATAAATATCTCCTAAGATTAAATAATAAGCAGGTCAGACTTTGAAGGACATGTACCTCCTTGAAGATGTAACTGATTTCTGACACCGAACATTGCGGGCAGGTTCTGGAGTGGAAAGATTTTTACCCTTGTCCCAATAGTGTTACAGCACCCTCTACTTCCTTCCATAGAACCAAATGGTCCCCACTAACTTGTATGGCTGAAAGTAAATATAGCTCATTCTACCAATCGGCTTTTCCCACCCCCTCCTCACACCTCAAAAAAGTGTTGTAACTGTTTCTACAGAGTTGTAAGACCAAAGTATCACAAAGTCATTTCAGGGTTGCAGATCCTAGCAAGGCTTACATTTAAATTCTGGATTCATAACCTTCATAATGGAGGTGGTTACAAGCGAGCAAATGAAGAGTGAGGTGGGGAAATCATTGTCTTTTTGATTGTAGTAATCCATTGTATTAATCCATTTTTGCACTTGCCTATATTGGGGTGTGTGTATTATTACTTATACTAATGGTCCCAATCCAGCAGAGTTTCTTCTTCATTTTTTCTTGCTTTCCTTCTCCATCCCTGAAAGTTTTTTAAAAACGCCCTTTTCTAGTAAAAAGCTGGCCATTTTTATTTTTTTTAACTTTTTAGTGAAGGCTGAGTTTGCATCCAGATCACTGTCTATTGCTAAAGCTTCAGCTGAGGGAGACCTCTGCTGTTAGCTTTGAGCATTGGTTCCATGCCTCCAATAGCAAACAACAGACCGGAGACCCAAGATATGTGACTGCCGTAGCGGTAAGTGAATTAAATTACTAGCTGGCTTCTAAACACTCTCCCAGCTGGAAGGCAGCCCAAGTGCAGACAGCATGACATGGTCTGAGGTGCTGAACAAGGCTGGCAACTCCTTGTAAAACCACAAAACATATAATGAAATGAGGACGCATCCTATAAAAGGATCAAGGATTGGCATATAGCGTGTATAAGGTCTTGTGATATTAGCAAACTCAGCATGCTACACAGTTAAGCACTGAGCGGATGGCCTTTGATTAGTGTTGTTGTTGTTGTTGTTTAATAATAATAATAACAATAATAATAATAATAATAATAATTAATAATTTATTTATTTATACCCCGCCCATCTGGCTGGGCCTCCCCAGCCACTCTGGGTGGCTTCCAACAAAGTATTAAAATACAGTAGTCCGTTAAACATTAAAAGCTTCCCTAAAGAGGGCTGCTTTCAGATGTCTTCTAAAAGTCTTGTTCTTCTCTTTTACATCTGGTGGGAGGGCATTCCACAGGGCGGGTGCCACTACCGAGAAGGCCCTCTGCCTGGTTCCCTGTAGCTTTGCTTCTCACAGTGAGGGAACCGCCAGAAGGCCCTCGGCGCTGAATCTCAGTGTCTGGGCAGAACGATGGGGGTGGAGACGCTCCTTCAGGTATACTGGACCAAGGCCGATTAGGGTTTTAAAGGTCAGCACCAACACTTTGAATTGTGCTCGGAAACGTACTGGGAGCCAATGTAGGGCTTTCAAAACCGGTGTTATGTTGTCTCGGTGGCCGCTTCCAGTCACCAATCTAGCTGCTGTATTCTGGATTCTGGAGGTTGTCCCCTCAATGGAAAAGGGGACCATTGGTTGGGCACCCTGATTCCTGACCATTTCTCATAGCCACTTCAAACCTCTCACACACTTTGCGGACTATAGGTGAATGTAAAAAAGAAAAAGAAAAGGTTTGCTGTAGGTCATAGTCCATACTCCATTGTTGTTGTTTAGTCGTTTAGTCGTGTCCGACTCTTCGTGACCCCATGGACCAGAGCACGCCAGGCACTTCTGTCCTCCACTGCCTCCCGCAGTTTGATCAAACTCATACTAGTAGCTTCAAGAACACCATCCAACCATCTCATTCTCTGTCGTCCCCTTCTCCTTGTGCCCTCCATCTTTCCCAACATCAGGGTCTTTTCCAGGGAGTCTTCTCTTCTCATGAGGTGACCGAAGTATTGGAGCCTCAGCTTCACGATCTGTCCTTCCAGTGAGCGCTCAGGGCTGATTTCCTTCAGAATGGAGAGGTTTGATCTTCTTGCAGTCCATGGGACTCTCAAGAGTCTCCTCCAGCACCATAATTCAAAAGCATCAATTCTTCGGCGATCAGCCTTCTTTATGGTCCAGCTCTCACTTCCATACATCACTACTGGGAAAACCATGGCTTTTACTATACGGACCTTTGTTGGCAAGGTGATGTCTCTGCTTTTTAAGATGTTGTCTAGGTTTGCCATCGCCTTTCTCCCAAGGAGCAGGCGTCTTTTAATTTCGTGACTGCTGTCACCATCTGCACTGATCATGGAGCCCAAGAAGGTAAAATCTCTCACTGCCTCCATTTCTTCCCCTTCTATTTGCCAGGAGGTGATGGGCCCAGTGGCCATGATCTTCGTTTTTTTGATGTTGAGCTTCAGACCATATTTTGCGCTCTCCTCTTTCACCCTCATTAAAAGGTTCTTTAATTCCTTTTCACTTTCTGCCATCAAGGTTGTGTCATCTGCATATCTGAGGTTGTTGATGTTTCTCCCGGCAATCTTAATTCCGGTTTGGGATTCATCCAGCCCAGCCTTTCGCATGATGAATTCTGCATATAAGTTAAATAAGCAGGGAGACAATATACAGCCTTGCCGTACTCCTTTCCCAATTTGGAACCAATCAGTTGTTCCATATCCAGTTCTAACTGTAGCTTCTTGTCCCACATAGAGATTTCGCAGGAGGCAGATGAGGTGATCAGGCACTCCCATTTCTTTAAGAACTTGCCATAGTTTGCTGTGGTCAACACAGTCAAAGGCTTTTGCATAGTCAATGAAGCAAAGTAGATGTCTTTCTGGAACTCTCTAGCTTTCTCCATAATCCAGCGCATGTTTGCAATTTGGTCTCTGGTTCCTCTGCCTCTTCTAAATCCAGCTTGCACTTCTGGGAGTTCTCGGTCCACATACTGCTTGAGCCTTCCTTGTAGAATTTTAAGCATAACCTTGCTAGCATGTGAAATGAGTGAAATTGTGCGGTAGTTGGAGCATTCTTTGGCACTGCCTTTCTTTGGGATTGGGATGTAGACTGATCTTCTCCAATCCTCTGGCCACTGCTGAGTTTTCCAAACTTGCTGGCATATTGAGTGTAGCACCTTAACAGCATCATCTTTTAAAATTTTAAACAGTTCAGCTGGAATACCATCACTTCCACTGGCCTTATTATTTGCAGTGCTTTCTAAGGCCCATTTGACTTCACTCTCCAGGATGTCTGGCTCAAGGTCAGCAACCACACTACCTGGGGTGTATGAGACATCCATATCTTTCTGGTATAATTCCTCTGTGTATTCTTGCCACCTCTTCTTGATGTCTTCTGCTTCAGTTAGATCTTTACCACTTTTGTCCTTTATTATGGTAATCTTTGTACGAAATGTTCCTTTCATATTTCCGATTTTCTTGAACAGATCTCTGGTTCTTCCCATTCTGTTGCTTTCCTCTATTTCTTTGCATTGCTCGTTTAAGAAGGCCTTCTTGTCTCTCCTTGCTATTCTTTGGAAATCTGCATTCAATTTCCTGTATCTTTCACCATCTCCCTCGCATTTTGCTTGCCTTCTCTCCCCCGCTATTTGTAAGGCCTCGTTGGACAGCCACTTTGCTTTCTTGCATTTCTTTTTCATTGGGATGGTTTTAGTTGCTGCCTCCTGTATAATGTTGTGAGCCTCCACCCATAGTTCTTCAGGCACTCTGTCCAGCAAATCTAAATCCTTAAACCTGTTCCTCACTTCCACTGTGTATTCATAAGGGATTTGGTTTAGATTGTATCTTACCTGTCCAGTGGTTTTTCCTACTTTCTTCAGTTTAAGCTTGAATTTTGCTATAAGGAGCTGATGATCTGAGCCACAGTCAGCTCCAGGTCTTGTTTTTGCTGACTGTATAGAGCTTCTCCATCTTTGGCTGCAGAGAATATAATCAATCTGATTTCGATGTTGCCCATCTGGGGATGTCCATGTGTAGAGTCGTCTCTTGTGTTGTTGGAAAAGCGTGTTTGTGATGACCAGCTTGTTCTCTTGACAGAACTCTATTAGCCTTTGCCCTGCTTCGTTTTGATCTCCAAGGCAAAACTTGCCAGTTGTTCCTTTTATCTCTTGATTCCCTACTTTAGCATTCCAATCCCCTATAATGAGCAGAACATCCTTCTTTGGTGTCACTTCTATAAGGTCTTGTAAGTCTTCATAGAATTGGTCAATTTCAGTTTCTTCAGCACCAGTAGTTGGTGCATAAACTTGGATTACTGTGATGTTAAAAGGTCTGCCTTGGATTCGTATCGAGATCATTCTATCATTTTTGAGACTGCATCCCAGTACAGCTTTCGCCACTCTTTTGTTGACTATGAGGGCCACTCCATTTCTCTTACGGGTTTCTTGCCCACAGTAGTAGATATGATAGTCATCCGAACTGAATTCGCCCATTCCCGTCCATTTTAGCTCACTGATGCCCAGGATGTCAATATTTATTCTTGCCATTTCATTTTTGACCACATCCAACTTACCCAGGTTCATGGTTCTTACATTCCAGGTTCCTATGCAATATTTTTCTTTACAGCATTGGACTTTCCTTTCGCTTCCATGCATATCCACAACTGAGCGTCCTTTCGGCTTTGGCCCAGCCGCTTCATCAGCTCTGGATCTACTTGTACTTGTCCTCCGCTCTTCCCCAGTAGCATGTTGGACACCTTCCGACCTGAGGGGCTCATCTTCCAGCGTCATAACTTTTATATGCCTGTTGTCTTTGTCCATGGAGTTTTCTTGGCAGGGATACTGGAGTGGCTTGCCGGTTCCTACTCCAGGTGGATCACGTTTGGTCAAAACTCTCCACTATGACCTGTTCATCTTGGGTGCCCTGCTCGGCGTAGTTCATAGCTTCTCTGAGTTCTTCAAGCCCCTTCGCCACGGCAAGGCAGTGATCCATGAAGGGGCCATACTCCATACCCAGGAGTAAATCCCATTGAACTCAGTGGGACATACATCGGATTAGACTATGCAGCACTAAGAAAATGCTTCTAAAATCCTGGGAAGCATTGCTAAACCAAATTAGCAACAACATCCTTAGAATCTAGGGTGCCCGATTTAGATATGCAACGACTGGCAAGATGTGTACAACTACTGTGCCCCCCCCCATCTTTCCTCTCCTGCTGATTTCAATTCCCTTTATCAAAACTCTTATCTGGGATTGCTAATGGGTCATGCATCTTGAATTACGCACTCAAAGTGCAACACGACATAACCTGGAAATCTGGATTCTTCTTTGAGAACCAATTAAGCCATTATCCATATGATGTCTTAATTATACTAATGAATTCTAGTAAAAAAAGAAGTGTAGTTAAGCATTTGGGAAAACAATTTCGGAAAGGGTTGTTGGCATCTCCCTGTCTTGATAGACAATGGAGTGTGCCTCCGGGGTGAAGCCAAGCTAGCAGCAGGAAAGTGACTCTCTGGGGCACAAGCCTGGACAGTGTCTTTGGAGGTCCTGGGCTGCCCAGACAACAAGACCGCCCCTCTTGGCCTTGCTGATGTGGTCCAAAGGAAAACACAGCAATACATTTGGTGCCAGCTTAGGTGCAGGAGTTGCCAGAGTTGCCTTGTATAAGTTGCCATCCAGCAGTCTTAGGGACTCCACTCTGGATTTGTGTATGTTTTACTCCTTAGCCGTTTCTTCTCCCAAAGATATCCTGCAAGGCAGCAGAGGCTTAGAACCAGGGTTTTCCTTTTCCTAGATGGTCTAGGTGGAGGGTTTATGGAGTGTTAGGGGAGGGGTATTACCTCTGGTGGGGGACACGGTGTGTAGTTTGTTGGAAAGGCTAGAACCAGGCAGAGGGCCTTGTTGGTAGTGGCGCCTGCACTGTGGAACACCCTCCCATCAGATGTCAAGGAAATAAACAACAATTTGACTTTTAGAAGATATTTGTTTAGGGACGTTTTTAATATTTGATGTTTTGTCATGCTTTTTAATATTCTGTTGGGAGCAGCCCAGAGTGGCTGGGAAATCCAGCCAGATTGGCGGGGTAGAAATAATAATAATAACTGCGGGAGGCAATGGAAGACAGAAGTGCCTGGCGTGCTCTGGTCCATGGGGTCACGAAGAATCGGACATGACTAAACAACTAAACAACAACAACAACAACAATTTATTATAGAAACATGAAATCACATATATGTATGGTACAGAGGGTTCATCCATTCAGGACTTAATTGAGGCACCCATCACCTCTGATGGGAGATACCAGCATCCGCCTGCTGGATATCACATCAGTTCCTGACCTTATAGGGGACAAATCTGTTTTGCTGATTCTAAGCTTTCTGGTCCTCGTGGTTATTAGACTGTGGTGTGTGTGTGTGTGTGTGTGTGTGTGTGTGTGTGTGTATAAACTAGAAAATGATATAGACTGGACCAAGCTACAGCAAAACTTGAGGGCCACTTGGGGAAGTGCAAATGAAGAGGTGCCTAGGATGCCACAAGGAGCATATTAACCTTGACTTTTTGTAGTGTTTGGTCTGGGTCTGTATGTTGCAACTTCCCTCCAGTAAATCAAACTGAGGCAGAATTATGTTGGCAGTTTATTTAGTTGTTGTTGTTGTTTAGTCGTTTAGTCGTGTCCGACTCTTTGTGACCCCATGGACCAGAGCACGCCAGGCACTCCTGTCTTCCACTGCCTCCCGCAGTTTGGTCAGACTCATGTTTGTAGCTTCGAGAACACTGTCCAACCATCTCGTCCTCTGTCGTCCCCTTCTCCTTGTGCCCTCCATCTTTCCCAACATCAGGGTCTTTTCCAGGGAGTCTTCTATTCTCATGAGGTGTCCAAAATATTGGCGTCTCAGCTTCAGGATCTGTCCTTCCAGTGAGCACTCAGGGCTGATTTCCTTCAGAATGGAGAGGTTTGATCTTCTTGCAGTCCAGTTTATTCAGTAGGTGGCAGCATTTCTTTAGGATGACTTGTGCTATTAATTGAGGCAAGGCTATTTGCAGAGGGAAAGACCTTTCTGCATACAGATTAGATCTACTGGAGCTACTGTACAGAGAAACCCCTTTGCACTCAGCACCCAGCCTGCTGCTCCCACCCCATACAAATATGCTTCCCCAAATAAACCTCCCTTAGACTCAAGCCATATCAAAGGTGAAATCTCAGTATTTCATAATAGGAAAAGTTATTTCCAGTCTTTATCATCTATTTACAAAACGCCATGAGCAGTAGGCCATAGTTATACCCATTTTGCAGATGGAAAAGAACATCCCAAACAGAGCAAGTGTTTACTAAACTAGATATATATGCATGCAGTAAAAGGCTAGCAATTGAAACCAAAGTACTTACATGGATGGTGAAGTGATCTGCCCACACCTTTTACTTCCACAAAGAGTTTCACCAAATGTAATGATATTCCATGGGGCTTTACACATCTCTGATTCACCCATTGCATCCACACTAATAAGTGGGGTGATGGGCAATGGGTGTTTGGGAAGTGCTTTGAGATCCTTAGATGAAAGTCGCTAATGAAATGCTCCACTGCTGCTTTGACACTTTCACTCCTTCAGCAAACCTCCTTGATAATGATGAATTGCCAGAGCAGAGCATCAATGGGGAAGAGCAAGTGGGAGGAGATGGAATTTCACCTCTGCAGGCTAGAAGCAGAATATGTGGCTCGCTTCATCCCATGAAAGCATTCTCCAGCTACCGAGAGGATCGCTGTCTCTGTCTCGCTTCTACAAATCTTTTGGAAATGCTCAGGGTTGTATTCAAAGCAGTGCTAATGTTCTGTCAGTGCAAGGAATGTGTACAAAGGGCAAATCCAGCAAAGGGAGGCTTTCAAAAAATGTTATTCACTTAGGCAAGAACCATTGGAATGAGCTGTTGAGGATGTGGATCCTCAGCTCCAGAGGCAGATTTAGGGCAGTGCGACCAATTCTGCTGTACTGGGTGTCGGGATCTCTACTGGGCCAAGCCGATAATGCTCATCTTCCGGAATCGCCCTCCTGACGAAGAATTAATGACCTGAGCCTTTGACGAGGCTCCAAGGCATGTTCCCCCATTCAGCAAAGTTTCCAGCAGCATACGGAAGGATGAGACAGTATGAGCTACATGGTTAAAGAGTTTTATTATCTTCTACGCAGACAGCAAAGAAAAATACACCCTCTCTCTACGAAAGCAGAGAGCAACTGAACCAAACAAAGAAACAGGAAACCACTAACGTCACATCTGTCTCTTGTCTCCCGTGAGACTTCCAGCAGAGAGTCCACCACCTTTCAAGACAATCTGTTAACACTACTGTTAAACAGCTTGAACTATCAGGAAGATCTTCAAATGTTCAGTCAAAAGATCTCCCTTCTTGAAATGTGAACTGGTTTGCTTGGGTCCTACCTGCTGGAACAACAAGACTAAAACGTTAGTTTGTTGTTGTTTTTTAAAAAACATTCCTATTGTTTTCATTATCCTAGTTTTCACTTATTGGGTGTATATATCTTATCATTAGGCTGGTGTGCTTTGCTTGCTATGTTGTTGAAAACAATGACATTTAATCAAAATTAATGCATGTTACAATTAAAAAAAACAAAATCAAAGCTCAAGCAAAGGAGAGAGATTCAAAGGTTGAGGAAAGACAACAGAGAAGTGTGCCTTTGGGGATGAAGTCAAACTGTTGGAAGGTTTCAGTGCCTGCTGTGGCTATAGAGACTGATATGGGAGAGACATGTTTTGTTGCATCTAGGGCAGATGAAGGCATCCAGTTGTGCTGCTGCAGATGCACCATGGCGTTTCTTCTCTCTGTGCTCCTCCAAGCGGCATTTTCTCCTCTGGTCATCACTTTGGATACACAGCTTGACTGCCTGTCTCCAGGCAGTGTGGTCCATCTGCAAGGAATTCCCATCTGCAAGGGTTAATGTTTCCAGACTTCCTTCCACATTAGTAGACATCTTTGTAATGCAGAGTTGGTCTGCCAACAGGCTTGGTGCTAGAACCATCTCTCCAAAGAGAACGCCCTTGCAGTGTAGGAGGGCTGCTGATATAAATGTGCTTTTACTCCCTCCGCACATGCACCTATGTCTCTTTAAGTCCCATAGAAGCAGCAAAGCTGAACTGAGCATCTTTCACCTGCCATTGTCGCTTTCAGCTCAGGGAATGGGAAAGCTGGCAGACAGTGCAGAGAAACTGAAGAGCTACAAAGCATCTGCTTTTCGTACAGGAGGTCCTAAATTCAATCCAGGCAGGAATCCATCTATCTCCAGGTAGGGTTTGGGAAAGACTCTGAAGTCCTGGAGAGCCGCTGCCAGTCAGTGTGGACAAAACTAAGCTCAATGGAGTTGGTGGTCTGACACAGTATTAAGTCAGCTTCCTAGGAAACCTAGTCAGAAACCAGCCCCGTTTCGCTTGTTGTCAGCACACCCAGAAGCCAAGAGTTAACAGGGCCGAAAATCCTTAACACGCAGCAAATTCACAGCAAAGAGAAGCATCTTTGTTCCAGTTCCCTTCCTGAATGCCCTTCTTTCTCCTGGAACCGAACACTCTGCAGGCATCACAAACCCACACAGCTGGTTTACTTTAGCTCCTCAAACAATACCTCCATGGTCTTCCGGTTGCTCATGCTAATGATGGAGTTCAGCAATTCCACCAAGAGAGAAACATGAGCCAAGGAGACAGTCGGGAGGGGAGCTGGCTCCTCTGGGGATTACTTAGTGCTGCAGAGTGGCATTAGCATAAAATAAGTGTGCTCATACCTACAGAGCAAGCTGTAACAGTTACGTAATATTAGACTGAAGAGAGGAGCCCTTCTTTAATGTGCATAGCTTCACTGACTACAAAATGTGGCAAGGCCTCCTGCCGTTTCTGCCCTACAGTCCTGTCCTGACTGCGCCACTGGAAGCAAAAGAGGCAGATTGTCTTTTCAAGTCAACATTGCAAGGGCTCCGGGGTTACCTTAACGCAGTAGGTAGCACTAAAACTTTTCATTATGCAGATCTGCAAACAAACAAGCAAACAAACAAACGCCACCGCAACCCACACTTGTCAATTCCATCTCCAGAAATACAGTTTCAGGGCTTGTGCCGCGAAGATCTTGCTCAGAGGCTGGGACCTAACCATGTAACCTGGCATAGTTTATTTGATCTAACCATGCATGCTCAGATACCCAGTGCTCCTCTTCAAGCATCCAAGAGAACAGGGAGCTGCAATATCCATCCTGGCAAACAGCATGAGGTTCCTGGATGGGCTAATAATAATAATAATAATAATAATAATAATAATAATAATAATTTATTATTTGTACCCCGCCCATCTGGCTGGGTTTCCCCAGACACTCTGTGCGGCTTCCATAGAAACCAAAAAACACTAAAATATCATACATTAAAAACTTCCCTGGACAGGGCTGCCTTAAGATGTCTTCTGAATGTCAGGCAGTTGTTTATCGTTTTGACATCTGATGGGAGGGCATTCCACAGGGCGGGTGCCACTACCGAAAAGGCCCTCTGCCTGGTTCCCTGTAGCTTTGCTTCTCGCAATGAGGGAACCGCCAGAAGGCCCTCGGCGCTGGACCTCAGCATCCGGGCAGAATGAAGGGGGTGGAGACGCTCCTTCAAGCTCCCTAGGAATATTAGATGCCAGTCATAAGGGCATAAGAAGAGCCTGCTAGGTCTGTCGGCTCCACCTGTCATTGGCTCTGGCTTATGCGGTGGAGTTTGGGCTTTCAAATTTCAGCAGTGCCCTGTGTGATGCCAAAATTCAGTGCCCCCTGGCCTCTAGGATTCTATTGTTCGTCCTTGTTGTGACGCCCCCTGCAGTGCTCTCTCGGCTCAGTGCCCAATGGGGGCGAACCAGTCACGTCCTGCTAAATCCACCCCTGATGCCACCAGTCCCAGAGAGTGCCACCAGCCACCCCTGGACACAGGGCTGGCCCAAGACATTTTGCTGCCTGAGGAAGAACCGTAATGGCACACCCCGTCCTCTGTCAAGGTGAAAGGTACCAAACACTACCCAGGTGATTTTGGCACCTGAGGCAGGAAGTCTCACAAGAACTTTTCTCCCTTTCTGGCGGTAACAATGCCACCATAATAATTTACACGATTTACCCTTTGCTGCCGTTTAATGACACCTAAAATGAGCTGCCTGAGGCAGATGCTTCACTCTGACAAATGGTCAGGCCAGCTCTGCCCATACAAATGGGCACATATCAGAACGTTTGTAAGATTACTTCCCCACACCCAAATCCCCTGGAATGCAGATGGTGCCCTGGCCATGGAGGAATCTTGTTCAGTCCTGAGTAAATCTATTGTGTGGTGTGTATAAAAAAGAAATGTTAGCATTCAAATAGCTTTCATTCTTGACATGCTCATCGAGTTTAGCATATATGTTCATTTTTCACCTCCCTCTTCCCCATCTGCCATCTGGGGTAGATGAAAAGGGAATCTGAGGTCTAACGGATCAAATCTGCTGATCTCTATAATGGGACTTTCGTAAACCCCAGATTATGCCACTGCCCATCAGGGTGAAAGGAAAGGAAATCCAACTGGGCTACTTTGCAGGCATTTTACATCTTAGCAGTTACATTTTAAGTTTATAGTCGGAAGACAGAACAACCACTTTATTTTTTACCCTAAGACTCTGAAATAAAGTAGATCCCACATATATGGGATGGGATTGGGGGGGATTCAGTGAGAGGGAGGAAAAGACTTTGGGTTCATCCAGACTTCTGCTTGTCTCCCAGAGAAGCTCAATCTTTCCTGCTGTATCGGAGCAAACATCAATCAGGTTTTTAGGCACACGACAAACAGAAGTGTGGACGAACCCTTTGAGTTTGGCATATTTCATTTTAGAAATCAGTTCTTAATTTATAAAATGAAAACTCCCAGAACTCAGACCTGGGAGATGTAGCGTGCAAGAGGCTACATATATGCTTTCTGTTATATTTCTTTATGTTCCTTATTGATCAAAGTACACTCTTGTAATGTCAGGTTAAAGGTTGAGATTTCATTCTGCAGAACCTGGGTTATCTTTTGTTCTTTCCATACATCATTTTTATCCATATATATATATATATATATATATATATATATATATATCTACTCTGCTTTCCCAGCGGCGTAGCGTGGGCAAGGCAAGTAATTTGCGCCCTCTAACCCCTAACCTGCCGCGTCAGGTGATCTGAGGCGAGTTGCCGCTGGCACTGCCGCCCAAACAATGCCGCTTGCCCGGAGGAGGAGGAGGGCAGAGAGGCGAGGAAAATGCAACATGGCCCAGCAGCTGCAGCAGCAGCGGCGGCAGAGGGGCTGTGAGGAGGGGCTGCCTGGCGCGCCCTCCGCGGCCCTGACGCGCGGGGACCACGGCGAGCGCTGAGAGCCGCTGCCAGCTCGTTGGTTCCGCGAGACTTGGGGCTCTGCTACAGCCTGCGCCCGAGGCTTTTCGGCGACTCCGGAGGCGGCGAGCACGCCCCCCCCGATGTTGCGCCCGCTGCGGCCGGCCCCCCTTGCACCCCCCACGCTACGCCACTGTGCTTTCCCACTCCACAGGAGTTGCTCAATGTGGAACAAAATATAAAAGCAAACAGAAAGACCAAACTGATCCAGCTATTAAAACACAAATGATAAAAAACTATAAACAGCAGTAAAAGAAAGAGAAAAAACACCAGCCAGGAGCACAAAGAGCAACGCTCACAATCAATACGGTAAGGCAGAGGGAGCCAACCTAGTGCTTGCCCGATGTTCCTGAACTACAGTTCCCATAATCCCTGACTATTGGCCCTGGTGACCGTAGCGGATGGGATTCGGAGTCTCAACAACATCTGGCTGCCTCTGCATTAAGGTAGCCAAAATGGCTTGTTTAAAAAGTAACATTTCCAATTGCCAGAGAAACCGAGGTAAAGAGGAAGGTAACCTAACATCTTGGGGCAGGCAGTTCCACAGACAAGAGGCCACCACAGAAAAAGCCCCGTCATGCATTGCCACCAGTCTCGCCTTACTAAGCAATGGCACACACAAGGGAGTGTAACAGCTGATGTTAAAGGATAGACAGATTCCCATAGGAAGCATAGGACCACAAGAAGCTGCCTTCTGTGGAATCAGACCATTGGTCCATCCATCTAGTTCAGTATTGTCTACACTGACTGGCAGCAGCTCTCCAGGGTCTCTCCTAGACCTACTTGGAGAGGTCAGAAATGGAACTAGGGGCCTCCTGCAGGCATAGCAGATGCTCCTCCAAGGAGCAGGGCCCTTCCCCGCAATAAGACGAGACAGCCCTTCAAGCGGCTTTGTCTTAAGCTGCAGAGGGATTTATAGGCAACAACCACCAGCAACATGAACGGCACCAGGAAAGAATAGCCAGTGACTCTTGTTTATGTTTAATCGTCTGCCTGGTGATTAGTATATATAGTATGTACATGAATCTGCTACTGAAATCAGCTATGAGCTCAGACGGGCGAGTCATAAATAACGCCCAGCTTTACTTATGGAATATCCTAGGTGGGGGGTGGGGGTGGGTGAGCGATGCCTTCAGATCTGTTCGAATCGTTATGAATACGCAGCAGCGAATCAAGAAGACACGCCGCCGCCACCCCTTTCCTTTAATGGATTCGTTTCATCAAATTTAAACACTGCTTGTTTAAAAAACAAAAACGAAGCACCAAAGCGATAAAAGATAAAAATGGAAAAAAAGACAAAAAGATGAAAAAGACAAAATATAAAAATGGAAATTCACAACCATTCCTGAAAGCACTAATTAAAAAAACAAAAGCATTTTTTTAAAAAGTTAAAATACTAAAGCAGATTAAAATCACCTCATTTTATAGACCCTTACACCCACTTTGAAAGGGGCGCTGCTGGGAGAACCCCGCTTAATTTTTTTCTTTAATGACACGAAGGCCTGACTCGCAGCACGAGCGATCAGATTTCCCGGGCTGGCCTCGCTCGGCGCCCGACGCGGCAGCCAATCGGAGCCCGGCCAGCCTTCCTCGCGCCGCTGCCCGGGTCCGCGAGGCCCGCCCTTCTTTGTTGCGGCGCCCAATGGGGGCGCTCGGAACGTCGGCGGCTGCCGGGTAACATGGTTCCATGTCAGAGAGCAACACTTGATCATGGAACATGGGCTGAGGCCGGGGCGGCCGAGGCAGCTGCAGAGGCAGCATCAGCCGCAGCCGCCGGGAGAGGCTCCGGTGCAATGAATCGCTGCGCGAGCAGGTGAGGCGGGCCGGGTTTTGCGGGGAGGGGAGCCCGAGGATGGGTGGGGTCGCCCGGCGGCCGAGAGAGGGAGGAACCGCCTGCTTTTTTTAAAAAGGGCTTGCAGTAATCACAGTGGACAAGGTCCGCCTTCCTCCCCGCACGTCGGGATCCCGAGACCGGTGCCAGCTCGCCTGCAGGCGTGCATGCAACCCAGCCTTCCTACCTGCACCATCCGAGGCTCTTTGCCGCATGCAAGCCCCGGAAGAACGAAGCGCGCCGATGCTGCTGCTGAACGGCGGCGAGGCTCGCCGAGATGCTCGGTCGGATCCTCGTTCCGACGGCCTTAGCGGTGCGCCCTCCTCCCCGCCTCCCGCCCCAAGTCAAGCTCCATCCAGGCGCGGAGCCGGGTAGCCAGACACAACAAGCAGGGAGATCTGGTGGAATCCAGCCTCGCTGTGGGGGTGACAGATTTATGATCACCCGGGACACTGTTATGCGGGAAGAGAGGACTCCAGCTCTGCAGCAGCAGGCTCCCGCTTCCTTTTGTGTGACAGTTCCCAGAGGGTTATTCCAGGGTGTGCGTGTAAATGTGTAGATGCGTGTCCTTAGAGGGAGATCAGGGTCCCTCTTCCCTTCTGCCGCGCTCGGGTGAGAGAGAACCTGAGCGGAGTGCTGAGGAAGAGAGGGATCGGAGGGTCCTCCTCTTTTGTTTCATAGGTGTATCCGATAAGTGTCTGCTTTGATTATTGCTGTTCCATTGTTTCCCATTTCTGGCTGAGAACAAGGAGAGCCTCTGCCTGATGCATCTCGCTCGCTCCTTCTCCTAGTGGGAAATGGGCTGTTTTGTCTGACCATGATGCTAACATGTGCTGTCTTGCACCTTCTGTTGCTATTTCCGAATAGATTCTGCCTGCAAGAGGAGAGACCCACCGGTGATCTGCTTGGCTGCTGTTAGCAAGCAACTTCATGCCAACCTGATTCCTTGGGTGGTGGGGGAAGAGGGGATGGGGAGTGCTACCTGGTTGGGAGACTGAGCTGTCCGTCTCTTCCCGCTTTGCCCCGGAGAGGTGCCTCTCGTCCTTTTGAAGGCTCAGCAATGACGGGGTCCAGCTCCAATGTTTCCCGCCACCCTAAAGGAGACAAAGGGGGCCGTTCCAGGAGCTCGCACGCCCGGACGGTTGGCCTTGCCAACAGCGGGGGCTCAGAAGAGGAAGACAAAGATGGAGGGGTGGCTTTCCTCGTCAACAAAAGTGGCTTCCCTATTGATGGGAAGACCTGGGAGAGGATGTGGGGCCACGTGGCGAAGGTGCATCCGTCGGGCAAAGAGATGGTGGAGACCATAAGGAATGCTGACAACCTTGCAAAAGTAAGTTATGACTGCAGCTTCCTTTGTCATGGGCCTTATTCTGTGGCAAGGGTCTGCAGATTCTCTAGCCCAGACAGGTGGCTAGTGTACAGATCTCCCAATGTTGTTGGACTCCAAATCCCACCAGCCCCAGCCAGCATGGTTGATGGTCAGGGATGATGGGACACGGAGTCCCATGCAGCACTTGGCGGGCCAAAGGTTAACCCCCTCTGCTCTGGCCAGGTGTGTGAATCAAGTTCATGGCTGTGTGTTTACTCATTTGCACGATCATTTCTGCTTTCCCCAGTGAGGGTTTCAAAGAATGGTAGAGTTGGAAGGGACCACAAGGGTCATCTAGTCCAACCCCTTGAATTGCAGGAATCTTTTTGTCCAACGTGGGGCTCAAACCCACTACCCTGAGATTAAGAGTCTCGTGCTCTACCGACTGAGCTATCCCGCAGGCTAATTGAAGGTTGGTAGCTCTTTCTTTTGCAAGCAAAGGATTAACTGTAAGGAAGTCAGGCATAGGGTGAGGTAGCCATGGAAATGGGAAAAAGAAACCCCAATTAAATTAAGGGACATTAGGCATGCTCATGCGTTCCAATGGGTCTGCTCTGAGTAGGTCTAACATTAGACACAACCCACCAGCTCTAAAGAGGGCACTGAAGTCTTGCCTAGGGACCAGTGTATGCCTTGCTCAGCCTCCTTTGGTCTTTGAGACTTTGCCTAAGTGCCCACATGTTTCCAGGCCTTTCCTGTACCATGAGGACTAGTAAGTTGCTTTAAAAGAAGAAGCTTGTACCAATTTGTATGCATGCGTGCAGTACTGTGGTGTAGTGTAGAATATTCCCAGCCTTGGTTATACTTGCATTAGTAGACCTTTGAGACATCTATAAACACAGCCCAGCAGCTGTTCGTTTTCATCCCTGGAGGAAATGTAGTTGCACATTAGAGCGGAGGCCAGAGGTGGTTAACAGCGACAGTCATCTGGGCATTTCCATGCTAAGCACTTAATTTTGAGCAACGAATCGCTTTCCGTGCATTTGGAAATGTCGGGTCTCGTCGTTTCCCTCCATGAACAGTTGTGAAAGTTTGCAGCTCTCTGCTAACAGCTCTTGTGATGAAATGAAATCACAGGTGGCACAACAGCTGCAGTTTGGCAGGAAAAATGACACTTGGCTCAGGATTGCGTTGAATTTCGGATTTGATGGGATGCAATGAGAAGTCTGTAGAAACCCTTAAACCAGGCAGTTTGGATTGTTTCACTCTGGCCAGCTGCTCCAAGCTTGTTCTGTGCACTTACAAGTACTACATGAAGCTGCCTAGGCCAGATCATCTAGCTAGTCTTGCCTACCCTGACTGGCAGTGGCTCTCCAGGATCTCAGAGTCTTTCCTACAACGTAGAAATGGAAATGCTGGAGATTGAATCTGGGATCTTCTGCATGCAAAGTATAGACTCTACCAATGAGTTATGGTCCCCTTTCTATCAGATGTGCTCTGCTACTGAGCTATAGTCCTCTCCAGAGGCTGCCCACACCTTCAATATAAAGGAGAAGCAAAATTGCACCATTGGTGAGCAAAGAGGCAGGCTTGATGTTGCTTGCAGTCATGGCAACACTAAGGATGACGGACTGCACTTCAAGATGGATTAATGGTTCTTCAGCCCTATACAAGGTCCTCCACACATACCCAACGATATAAGTTGTTTGGAGAAGGGCATTCAAATGGCCTCCAGAAGTTCCTTCAGAATTAGTTAAGAACTCTGTGTAACGTTTGGGAAGTGGTATTATCTATTTATATATCACATTTATATCCCACCTTTTTCTTCCAGGAGCCCAAAGTGGCACACATGGTTTCCCTTTCCTCATTTCCCCTCATGGTTTTCCCCTGAACAACCCTGCGATTGTTAGGTTAGGCTGGTAGGCAGGGACTGGGCCTAAGCTGGGAATTTGAACCCTGGTCTCCTAGGTCCTAGTCCGACACTACTAACCCACATGGGCTGAATTTGCCACCACTGCAATCCTATGCACATTTAATTAGGTGTAAGCCCTTGACCAAGACTTTCCTAATGCAGCAGGAATTTTAAAGTGGTTTCCACCCCTGTTTTTAGAATGAATTTTAATCTTATTCTTTGTATGATTTTTTTTTAACATTCTGTGTACACAGCTTAGAAAGTCTGAATATAAAGCCACATATAAATGCCTTAAATAAATAGCAAAATGAAAATATAGTCCCTTAGCCATACTGCCCAGAATCTGTTGTGTATTTATTTCAGCATTCCCCTTTGCTTTGAAAAATGAGGGTGATAATTAGGGTTGCCAACTGACCAGAAAAACCACCGGCCTGGCTTTCTCCTGTACCTGTCACAGCACCTTGAAGGGCACTGAGTGAAGCATCATGCAGATAAGCGTTACCAGCTATGAATGTATGACAATCAAACCATTAAAGGCACAGAAGCAACACTGGGTTGAAAGAAAGACCTGGGTTTTGTTTTTTTTGTTTTTTAAGATGGTTAGCAACCCTATTTCCAACCCCTCCATTTTAATTCATCAGCTGCTAGATCCCAATTGAAATCCTTGTGAATGGACTTATTCAAAGTAAGTGCTAAATTGCAACGTATGGGAATCTGGCATATGCCACCCAAATTAAATCTGTAATTAGTGATGATTTTCTTATTAGCGTGTCAGAGGCACGCTATTTCCTCTCGGCCAGAAAGGAATCGGGATTTGGGTTTCAATGAGCATCCCAGCGCCCCAGTTGCTATTGCAGGCGGTCAAGGCAGATGCTTCCTTCCCTCAGCTTTTTCCATTCCGAATTCTAATTCTGCACCATGTGACTTGCGGCTGGCCTGGTGATTGATGAAACAGCTGGCGATGGAGACAACTTGCGATGGAAACTCTCCAGAGATAGCTGCCCTTCCAGCCACCTGTTATGTCTGCAAGGCCACATACTGCGGGGCACTGAGGCGGCTTTCCTATTAAACTCCCTTGTGTTTTAGCAGTCGTGAGCAAGCATGTCGTCCGTCTGGGCAGGTTGACATTTTGTTATTATGTGCCACAGAGTTGCTCTGACCATTTGTTTTTCTATTATACAAAAAGGAAACAAAACAAAAAAACCTGAAAACCTGGTCTGATACCCACTGGACTGCCTGATCCTACAGTAGATAACAGGGTGGCAACTAATTTTTAAATATCCTGTGCACATCTGCGCAAGGCAATTCCAGTGCAAACCAGGAATTAACCCCTTCCGTCACCATGTGTAGAAATCTGCCACATCCCGGATCAGATTATTTATTGTGATGTCAGGTGATTGACAGGTGGGCACAGTCTCCCACCATCAAGCTTGGCCCATGGGGGATGGGAGAAAAAACAATCTGTAATACTTTCAAGATCCAGTACTCCACCTCTGGTGAATTCAGTTTGGGGCTTGTGGTCCTCTAGGTATTGTTCACCTACAGCTCCCATCATCCCTTGCTGACTCGGGCTCATGGGAGTGGGAGTCCAGAAGAAATAAATATGGAGGGCCCCAGGTTCCCTGCCCCGGTCTGCTCTGACTAGTAGGTGACCTTTTCTTCCTTAATGAGCCGGTGTGGTATAATGGTTACAAGTGTCGGAATAGGACCTGAGAGACCAGGGTTCAAACCCCGACTTGGCCATGAAGCTCACTGGGCCAATCACTGCCTTTCAGTCTAACTTATTTCCTAGGGTTGTTGTGAGGGAAAAATGGGGGGGAGGAGCTATAGCTATGCTATATCACCTTAATCTTCTTGTAGAAAAGGTGGTATGCAATAAACACAAATAAATAAGTTGTAATTTCCTTAAACAAAATCTAGCACCCTGGGGGAACAGAAGAGCAGCATCAAAGGGCTGGGGCAATATTCCACATTTTTGGAAATCGGTGTCCCATTTTGAAGCACTATCCAGAGCTGTGACTGTACTGGAATCCCTGACTGCCGACATCAGATTGTTAAGAGCGGGTGCTTGGCATTCTTTTGTAAATCTGTTATGCAGCTCTAAATTGTAAACTTCTTTAAAAAGTTGTTCATAAACCAAGCACGAGATTCTCATGGCAAAGGAAGCTTGTTTGTGTTTCAGACATTTCAGCATCTGGTCACTGGCTCCTGTCACATATGCCAGCAGTCCGGCTGCTGAAGGCATGTGTCCATGTCCGTTTGTCAATTGCTGGCACAGAAGAGTGACATGTGGCATCATAACCAGCTCCCTTTGACAGTGCCGCAAACAGCTGCGGTGAATATTCTGGGGAAAGTATGGCTCAGGGAGTAGTGCTGAGTGATGGGGAACTGTCTTCTGTGCATTGCAAGGCCAAACTAAGAAAACAGTTGATTTGGCAGAGCTGGCCTGATGCTGGAATGAAGACCAAACTGAGCCTGGAGAAGTTGGCTCTTTGTAGCACTTAATGTGTGTACATTCTGCCCAAGACTGCCCAATCCTGTTGTCATGAACTGGCTGGAAAGAGAGAGGAATGGTGGGAGGCGGGGGAACCCCAAAGGGAAGAAGGCCCCTGGACCTGGGGATTGGTGGTGGGATGACGATGAGTGCTCAGAGGGAGAAGAGGGAGCAAACTAGGAGGAGGAAGCTGGAGAGGTAACAGGCCTCAGTGAGAAGGGAGAGTCTCAGGTAAAGAGAAGTTCTGAACTGGAAGCTGCAGCAGGAGAGAGGGATGAGGGAAGCCAAGAGGCAGAGATGAGTCAGGGTGGTGAAGAAGCTTCCCCCTCCCTGGTCTCCCAGAACCAGGAGAGGCATGAAGTGAGAGAAGCAGAAGCAGACATGCCAGGGTAGTCTCAGATTGCTTGGGAAGGACCTGGGAGAGGCTGAGACTTCGACAGTTGTAGGAAGGTAGGGATCCTCAGTCTCCACAACTGCCTCATAGGGGCAAGACCTACCAAAGAAGAATTGCTGTGCTCATTAGGCCTGGCAGACTATGCTTCTAATAAAGAGTTAACTTTGCTTATTCCATATGATTTATTGCTGGCTGGCTCCTGTCACTTATGCACTTGCTATAAGCCAGGGGTGAAGAATCTGTGGCCCTCCTGATGTGGTTGGACTCCAGCTCCTATCATCTGTGACCTTTGACCATATTAACTGGGGATGGGGGGAGTCCTGCAACATCTACAAGGCTCTAGACCAGGCTTCCTCAACCTCGGCCCTCCAGATGTTTTTGGCCTACAACTCCCATGATCCCTAGCTAGCAGGACCAGTGATCAAGGATGATGGGAATTGTAGTCTCAAAACATCTGGAGGGCTGAGGTTGAGGAAGCCTGCCCTAGACACCTAGATAGGGTCAGGCTGCACAAACTTCCTTAGAGTAAACCAGCCATGCTGCTGGCCAGTTGGGACATGAGACTCAGGAGCCATGTATCTGCATAAATGGAAGTGTGTCTTGGTGGAAAATTGAGAGTAGGTGGCTAGGGTCTTCCTGGCATTGATGAAGGCCAGTAATCCTGTTGGCAAAGCTTTAAAAAAAAATTAAGAAAGAGAGCATTTGAGGAAGAATGGAAAATGTTTACAGAACTTTGGAGCAGTAGTCAGAGAGATGGTTAGTTAGACAAGACACCTTTTGCAATTGTATGAGAAGAAATGAATATGATACTTCTTCAACAAAATATCATAAATGTATACATTTATAAATCAAAGGGCCCAACCAATACCCCCCCATTAACTTTATTAAGTATTCTGGTTTCTTTTTCTTTGCCCCCCCCTTTAATTTTTTGTCCATGGTTATTGGTATTCTGGATTATACAAATCATTATTTAAAGTTTACTTGCAATTTGCTGTATCCTGTCTAAACTCTGCAATTTTTGTGTGCTTCTTTCCATGTCAGTACTTGCATTTTCAATGTACTCGCATATACCTATCCATATAAATATAAATAAAAAAACCAAATAATGGTAAAAAGCTGGGAAGCGAAGAGTCAAGGGATGTGGGGGCACTGCACAAAAGACCCAGGGCTTGAGCCACCCCGTAACCGGACCTCTGGTGTGAGCAGAACACTGTCATCCTGAGGTAAATTCAGCTCTGCCCCCTTCCTGCTTGAATAAGCAACAACCTCTCAACATTTCTCTCTCTCCTCGTTCACAGCCTTCAATGCCATCCTTGCCAAGCTACAGGGCTTCCATGACCATCCCTGAGTGGCTTCAGGCAATACAGAATTACATGAAGATGCTGCAGTATCCTTTTTTAAAAAATATATATATGTTTTGGAGACCCAAAACTGCAATGTTAAGCTTTTCTATTGAGCTGTTGAGTGAATGCATGGAGGGAGGGAGGGAGGGAGGGAAGAGGGTAAAATGTGACATGAGAATGGAAAGCGAAGGAGGGGTAAAATTCTCTTTGCTGCCTTTCCCCGGCACTAGGGAAGATTTGTGAGGCTACCTAAGCTTTGGCCTGCTTCGCTTGGTCTTGAGGGCCAGGCAATTAGCTTGTGCTGACACTGATGAGGATGTAATTGAAGAGGGAGATTTAGCATCCAATCGATTGAAAATGTCCTTTGTGAACTCCGCTTCCAAGGTCATTGGGAAGAGAATTTTCACATCTTTGTGGTGATGAATTGCTGCTGAGGAAGAGAAGGTGGTGTCCATACCTTTGAAAGGCCAGAGCGGCCTGTATTGAGCTGAGGGGCCTGTGAAGCCTCAGGAGCTTGGTGGGGTAGATCATTAGATGGAACAAGTGAGATCTGCAACAAAATGTTGCCGTTCCCTTACACCCCAAATCAGCACTACAGTGGTACCTCGGGTTAAGAACTTAATTCGTTCTGGAGGTCCGTTCTTAACCTGAAACTGTTCTTAACCTGAGGTATCACTTTAGCTAATGGGGCCTCCCACTGCTGCCGCGCTGCCACTGCATGATTTCTGTTCTCATCCTGAAGCAATGTTCTTAACCTGAGGTACTATTTCTGGGTTAGCAGGGTCTGTAACCTGAAGCGTCTGTGGCTACTGAGCATGCTCAGTACTCAGTACTCCTTGAGCTGCTTCTTGGGTTCCCTCCTCTCTTAGGTGCTGTTTTGCAAATTTTGGGTTTTCCCCATGCCTACTAGTGCTATCCTCTTGTACATGAGCAGTGCCATGAGCGGTTCGCAGCCTGGAAAGAGAGGAAATGATATAGTTTAGCCAATTGGAGTCCTGTAAGAAGGAAGCTGAGTTTTCACCTAAGGAGAAACCCACACCATACATTTACAGACCATGGCACTGTAGTTTGTTAAGGGTGTGGCGAATTGCAGCTGAGTGAGAAGAAAACTACAGTTCCCAGGATTCTTTGGGGGAAGCCATGTGCTTCAAATGTACAGTGTGGATGTGCCCAATCTGTCTCAGTATTGCCTACCCTGACTGGCAGTAGCTCTCCAGGGTTTCAGGGAGGGCATCTTTCCCAGCTTTACCTGGAGATGCTGGGGATCTGCGTACAAGGCAGATGCTCTACCCCCAAGGCTACAGCCCTTTCCCAGATAATTGCCTGCAATTCAGACTAGCAGTATGGATTGGAGGGGGAGAAGTGTGCTTTAAGTATGCAAAGCATTAAGGATGTCTTGAAATCTGAGTGAACTTTGTTTGACATTGCAATGAACCTGACCAGCTTTTAAAAAATTGACCATTCTAAACCTCCTGAGGTTTACAAAAAAACCACTCTAAAGCAGAGCCGCTTCTCCAGTTTCCCACGCATCTAAAACAGCAAATTAAGCTGATGCTTTGCTTCCTTTTTGACACATCGCTCCATTACAGTTCAGCTCTCCATGCTGGAAACAGATGTTCCCATTGGGCTATTAAGTGGCCATCCTGTGTCTGGCTATTAAGCTGCAACTCTGAGTCAGAAAGTGATTTAAAACACTGCCAAAAATAAACCACTGTGTTGGCCACAGCGAGGGAACCACCAGAAGGCCCTCAGAGCTGGACCTCAGTGTCTGGGCTGAACAATGAAGATGGAAACGCTCCTTCAGGTATATAGGGCTGAGGCCATTTAGGGCTTTAAAGGTCAGCACCAACACTTTGAATTGTGCTCAGAAACATACCAGGAGCCAGTGTAGATCTCTTAAGACTGGCGTTATATGGTCCCAGCAGCTGCTCCCAGTCACCAGTCTAGCAGCCGCGTTCTGAATTAATAGCAGTTTCTGAGTCACCTTCAAAGATAGCCCCACATTCATTGTCAAATACATCTCCACTGTGTATCTTTTTAAATCTGTGATTAATTTGGAGGTAATAACTTTTAATAGATGGTATGCATTTTTAGAAGTGATGATGGTCATATCACTTGCTCAAACCAATTGATTTCTCCTCCCTGTTATGCAGTTACTTTGCCTTAACCAATAAAACCCAGATACAATCACACAGGGACTCAATTTTTTGAAATTAGGAAATCAAGACCTCTAAGTGGGTAAGTATCAGTTGGATTCATTGGGGGTGCTGGATGCTCTGGTGGGCTTGGGTTATTTTATTTTTAAAGAGAGCTCCTAAGGTTGGGTAACTTGTCTGCATGGATAAAACAGGATAGAATGCTTGACATAAGACGAGCCTGTTGGACCAGGCCAATGGCCCATTTAGTCCAGCATGCTGTTCTCACAAAGGCCAGCCAGATTCCTATGGGAAACCTGCAAGCAGGATGCAAGCACAAAAGCCCTCTCCTCTCCAACAACTGTTTCCAGCAACTCAGAAACTTTGGCCATGTGAACAGAGGCCGGAAGTGGAAAGTTACAATCTTAGCTCAGGTCTGTACCAGTGACAAGGCCAGTTGCCTAGCCAAAAAATGCCAGCTTGTAGTTGCTTCATTGTGGACCAACACTATGTGATACGTCATTGCGTGAATTGCCCCAAAGACTGCATTATATGGCTCATCTGCAGCAGCAGCCAGTTGTCGGTTATGACTAGTGGTGTATTAGTAAGTTTTGAAGTGCAGGAGCTTATCATGACAGCCCCATAGCCCTGCTCTCAAGGAGAGACAAAAACATGGTTTTTGTTCCACATCCACACCTAACAATGAGCGCTAGCATAATAGCATAATACAAACATATGCAAACTCTGTCCTCTAGATGTTTTGGGACTACAACTCCCATCATCCCTGGCTAACAGGACCACTGATCAGGGATGATGGGAATTGTCTCAAAACATCTGGAGGGCCGAGTTTGCCTATGCCTGGCATAATACAGTGGTACCTCGGGTTAAGTACTTAATTTGTTCTGGAGGTCCGTTCTTAACCTGAAACTGTTCTTAACCTGAAGCACCACTTTAGCTAATGGGGCCTCCTGCTGCCGCCGCACCACCGGAGCACGATTTCTGTTCTCATCCTGAAGCAAAGTTCTTAACCTGAGGTACTATTTTTGGGTTAGCGGAGTCTGTACCCTGAAGCGTATGTAACCCGAGGTAACACTGTACCTAGTTTGTTAGGTCAGCATGACATGCCATCATATGCAGGACTTCCTAGGAGTAAGCTCCAATGAGCTCAGTAGTGTTTACTAGCCTAGGATTGCATTCAACGTGACTTACTTAGGTCTGTTAATTTCACTAGGTCTACTCTGCGTAATAGTTCACTGTAACTACAACCTGTAGGCTCATCTTTAAAAACACATTGAGACAAGGTTTAAACAAAAGATCCCCGTCTGCTGAATTGCAACCTCTTTAGCTTTTGATTGGAAATGCAAACCACCTTGCAAAGAAGGGTTACCATTTAAACTGCAAGGGAGAAGTAGGAAAGGGAGCCCCATCAAGGAACAGAAAGAAGAATCCAGCCTTTCCTTGATTATTTTTCTCTTTCTCTGGCCTCCTCTATACTAATCTGTCACAAATAATCTTGGAGGCCCCATTCATTTGCCAGAGCAAGAAGGATCCATCATTTACCCTGGTGCACCGGCCAATGACATCACTGCTCCTATCCTGAAAAAAGTCGAGAGCTGCACTCCCCTGTATTTCCCTTCCACAGTGCCGCTGTTTTTTGGCCTTAGAATGCAACTCTGTTGCTGGGTCAATGATCCCACAATGGGGCAGAACAGTCTTCCTTGTGTAACGAGTGGCAAGCTTTTGTTCTCCTGACTTCAGTAACAACCCCAGATCACTGGATGGAATAATGCTTTTAATTGCTTCTACAACGTTTTTAACTAATTACTCTGATATGTTTCTAACTGCAATTGCTTTTAGAAGCTTTGAACTTAAAAATATATATCTTTTCATTACTGACAACCCAAAAGTGTCGCAGCAGGGTATTATATCATACCATATAAAAGTGTTTAACCATTTTTTAGAATGGTTTTGCTTTTGCTTTTTAAATTGTGGATCTTCATGCCACCCTGGGTTTTTGGGGGGAGGAAGGGTGAGATATAAATTAAGTAAATCAATCAATCAATCAATCAATCAATCAGTCATTGTGCAAGTATTGTGTGGCCTGACAGACAACATGTGTCTACTTAAATTAAGCTAGCAAAATGCCCGGCGTCTTGGATTTTAAATATCTGCCTTCAGTATGTTGGTGAGCAGAGGATCCCGATAAGTGAGGTCTTGCATTGGAAATGGAGCATACATTAAAACATGACTTTGGTATTTTGACAATAAGAGGAGGATGAGTTGCTGCTTGCGTCTGCTCTGCTCAGCTGGTGAAGACTGTCAGGCACTGAAACCATTAATATTCTGCCCACCCTGATGGCTTCAGGAAGCGGGGATAATAATTACCATCTTGTAAAACCCTGTATTGAAAAGCTGCCAAGATGCGCTCCTTTTTCCCAGCTAGCAAGGAGATTGCTGCACATGGCTTTGCATGCACATGGCCTGCTGCTTCTGAGCCTGGTGTCAGAAGTTCTCAAGGCAGGGGGCTCTGAAGCTTCCTGTGGAGATCCAGAAGGTCAACTATTATTTATCCTTCCTCGTATGTCTTTACCCAGGCAGGAAGCTGATTGACAACTAGCCTCTGCTTCCTCCCAACTGGTGTAATAGAAGAGCTTTAAACTTCCACCTCTCATAGTATTTCTACTAAGCTGGGTTAGATCAAAGGACTACCTGGGCACCAAACTAATATATAGTAAAACTGTATAATATAAAATAGAACCTGACTGGGAAACTGTGTCTCTGCAGATGTAGTTGGACTACAGCTCCATCATCTATGAACATTCAGTGGTCTTTTAAATGTGATTGTGGCGGCAGCAGCGGTGGTTTGTTTTGTCCTTGCCCTTGTTTTTGTCTTATGTATTTTGTGTTCTTATTTTGTATTTTTAAGTTGCGAACCTCCCTGTGATCTTCAGATATGAGGGGGGTTCACAAATTTAATAGCTAAATAAATAATAAAGGCAAATAATAGTAATAATAATAATTAATAATTTTGTTTATATGGTGGAACGTTCCATAAGACACAACAGTGCAGATGTCTCAGCTCTGCAGGGTCCACCACTTATTTTGACATTTTGGTGAGTCTCAGACGGGACTGGCTGGAAGACAATTGTAGGAGACATATTGTTCAGTGTTATTTGGGGGGCCTGCTTGTGCCAGCTCCACCCAGCACAGCAGGCTGCTTGTCTGTGTTTTAGCTGCTGCGTTTCCATAGTGTGATCCCTGATCTATGAATAGGAATTGTTGTGAACGTGGTGAGCCAGTGCCTGTGGCAGTGCTCAGAATGGGGACCTTGAAAAACGCTGAAGCTGTGTCTGTAAGCAGCTTTGGCTGTGATGACAGATGGGATGGGGGGGGGGAGTAGATTCTCTGTCTCCCAGCAGGGGAGATGCAGACATGCCTTTTTTTTTAGTGAACTGGAGAAGCACATGGACAGGTACTTGTGCTTCCTGTTCCTCATGCATCCTTGCCACATCTGAAGCTTCTGTGAACAAAAAACACATTACTGTCTAGACTGGGCTAGTGTGATAACTAAAACAAGGCTTATTCTCCAACTCCACCCATCTACTTTTACAGGGAGCTTCTCTGAGATGTCCTGTTTGGGGATTCAATTGTTTACTGCCGTGACTTTTGTTAGTATAGGGCTTGCTATACGCCGTAGGTGCCTCTGTGGGTTAAACCACAGAGCCTAGGACTTGCAGATCAGAAGGTCAGTGGTTCGAATCCCCATGATAGGGTGAGCTTCCGTTCTTCAGTCCCTGCTCCTGCTAACTTAGCAGTTCGAAAGCACGTCAAAGGGCAAGTAGATAAATAGGTACCGCTCCGGCGAGAAGGTAAACAGCATTTCCGTGCACTGCTCTGGTTTGCCAGAAGTGGCATAGTCATGCTGGCCACATGACCCGGAAGCTGTACGCCGGCTCCCTTGGCCAATAAAGCAAGATGAGCACCGCAACCCCAGAGTCGGTCACGACTGGACCTAATGGTCAGGGGTCCCTTTACCCTTTACCTTATACGCCTAAAGCATGCCTTATGAGGAATGGTTGAGGGAATTGGGTATGTTTAGCCTGGTAAAGAGGAAACTGAGAGCAGCTATGACAGGCCTCTTCAAATATCTAAAGGCAGGGGTCAGCAAACTTTTTCAGCAGGAGGCCGGTCCACTGTCCCTCAGACCTTCTGGGGCGGCCGGACTATATTTTGAAGGGAAAAAAAATGAACGAATTCCTATGCCCCACAAATAACCCAGAGATGCATTTTAAATAGAAGGACACATTCTACTCATGTAAAAACACACTGATTCCCAGACCGTCTGCGGGCTGGAATGAGAAGGCGATGGGGCCGGATTTGGCCCCCAGGCCTTAATTTGCCTACCCATGATCTAAAGGACTGTCATCTGGAAAATGGAGCAAGCTTGGTTTCAACTGCTCTGGAGGGAGGACCCAAACCAATGGCTTGAAGTTAGAATAAAGGAGATTCTGGCTAAACCTCAGGAAGAACTTTCTGACAGAGCCACTTCCGGCCTGCCCAGGAGGTGGGGTGGCGGGCTTCACGCCCACCCCCCATGTGAGCGGGGGCTGGTTTCAGCCCCCGCGAGAGCAGGGGAATCCCGGCCGTGTCTGCCCTATTTAGGGCCGGCGCAGAGGGGGCTCACCCTCTTTTCGCCAGCTAGCCCCCACGTTTTCCCGCCCTCCCTCCCTTTAGGTAGGCTTTAGGTAGGTCTTTGACTTTGCTATGGACTTCGGTCTGTTGCCGCAAGGGGCATGGTCGGAATTTTTCCCAATTGGCAATTTACAGCCATTTGGTTTTTCGCCTACCTCGTAGCAACTCGTCACAACTCTTCAGCATTGGCGATAGGCATTGGTAAGAAGTGGTTAAGAGGATGTGTGTGGGGGGGAGGAACGCCATCACCTCCCCCCAGTGAGCGAAGGGTGGTCTGTTAAAGGACTCCGGGGGGCGTGGCCCTGTCCTAAGCCTATGGAGGTGTGGCCAAAGGCACGCCCCCGAGCGGTGACCCGGGGGAGCTCCTAGTCGACATGCCTCGGTGGGAGACTCCCCCCGATATAGTGTTAACCCTTCCCCGTGTCTCCAGCAAATGGGCTGGAGCCGGATAGTCATTAGGACCAATGCCTAAGCCAATGCCTCTCATTCCTGAATTCAATAAAGTTGTGGCCTAATTCGCCCATTTAACCTTAAACTATGGTGTCTCGTGTCTTTATTTATCCTGGTGAGGGGCGGGAACTCGCCACGCAATAATCGCTGTTTGGCAATGGAACTCTCCTTCCTTGGAGGTTTTTAAACAGAGGTTGGATGGCCATCTGTCATGGATGCTTTAGCTGAGATTCCTGCATTGCAGGGGGTGACCCTCAGGGTGCTTTCCAACTTTACAGTTCTATGATGCTATGAAAAGAGGAAATTGCTATTTTATGCCTGGAAAGTGGCACTCAGGTGAATGGGAGTGTTCCTTCCTGCGCTACAGCAACTATGCTACAGCCACTGGTGTGAATAGAATCCAGCGGGATGAACATACACCAGAAGTGTAATGTGGAGAAAGTCAATTGTAATTCAGCTTGCAGTGAAAGAGCAATGTTTATGAGTGCTAGGAAATTGCCCATCTGGAAGCAGACATGGTTCAGCAGGCAACCCACAGAGATGTCAAGTCAGAATTGCAGGGCTATAATTAACATATGAGTATAAGAAGAACCTTGCTGGGGAAAGCCCTTCTAATGCTGCAACTGGAACACTTTGGGAATTGTTCTAACTTTTATTGTGTCTGAAATTTGCTTATCCGCAGGAGTTCTGGTGTGCTACAAGCTGTCAGGAGAAAGTCTCTATTAGGAATGAAACTGACTAGACCAGAAAGGGGTGAAACATAGGAAATGGTCTAGCCAGCCTGATACTGTCTACACCTGAATGTTTTTTGCAGCCCAAGGTCTACATTACTTTCTGGGCAGCCTGGGCAGAGCAAGGAGTGCAAATGTAACCCTTGCAACACAGCTATGTCCTCCTTTGGCCAAAGAGATCAACAGATCCCCAACTGGTTTGAAGACAGGGAACTTGTTATTGCTGCAAAGTGCGAGGCTCTTGTGGACGACAAGGGTGCACCCTGCGAAAAGTCACTTGCCACACTGAGAAAGGCCCAGAAGATTGCCAGACAGGGTGCCAATGTGAAATATACTCAGAGCTGAGTGTGAATTTCATGCTCTTTATTCAGCTCGTGGTAGCAATGAATGAAACTTTCCCCAAAACGTCTGCTATATAGACATTATTTACACAATGGGCCCCACGTGATTTGCTAATTCCGGGCTGCTCCTGTAGGCAAATCAGGTTGCGGATTCACTTCCTCCAGAAGCCTGATTGGCTGCTCCTGTAGGCCAATCATGTTGCTGATTCACTTCATCCAGCAGCCTGATTGGCTGCTCCTGCAGGCCAATCAGGTTGCTGATTGACTTCCACCTGGAGCTGGATTGGGTGGCTCCTGCAGACCAATCAGACTGCTGCATTCTGGATCCTATTTTTCTAGGATTCAGCTCAGTACATAACACAATGACTATTGGCTAAAGCTTTGCACAGTAGGCTAGCCTCTAAACACCCACCCACCCACCCCACCTAATTCATCCAGACAAGCAAGAGGCGTCATTGGAATTCAGGGATACATCTCAGCCAGGCAAAAGCACTCTGGGTGCAAAGCAGCGCCGGTGAGGGGGCTGGCCTGGGGAGAGTTCAGAGGGCCAAAAAGAGAGGATTGGAGGGCCACATTTGGCCCACAGACCTGGGGGTTCTTCACCCCTGGCTTGCAGGGTTTCAGACAGGGTTCTCTCCCAGTCCTGTTGGGAGATGCTGGGGACTGAAACTGGGGCATTCTGCATGCAAAGCAATGCTCCGCCACTGAGCTGCCATCCTTCCCCTGGCAAGCCAATATGGTCAGTTTCACAACTCCAGTTACTTATGTGGAACTAAGTCATGGTGAGGAATTAATAAAGCAGTATAAAACAGGCTGCCTGCTCCACAAGACTCCTCCACAACTCAGTTAGGTTTGTTTAGTCATGAAATCATCAGTGCCGGATCAAGCCGTTCTTAACATTGTTTTCTTCTGAAATAAAAAGTCTGTGTGCAGCTTCCCTGTGTGAAAACATCAGTTGCTTTCTCTGAGTGACTATAGTACATGGCTGTGGATTTCAGGCACAGTGATTCTGGGTCCAGCATTTGTATAAATGATTTGTTTTCTTTTTCCTCCCCTGCTTTCGTAGGTTAATGGAATCGGCAAAAGAAATGACCAGGGAATCTTTACCTATCAAATGCCTTGAAGCAGTTATCCTGGGGATGTATCCTTTTATCTACAAGTTCTTTGCTCGGATCTGTTGTTGTTGTTAATAATTATGATGATGATGATAATAATAATAATAATGGTAACCTACACTTCTTGGATGCTGTGTAACAGCACCGGCCAAAGGTGAGTTAAAACAGAGCTGGTTCAGGGAACCTGCTTCCTTCCAGATGTTTCTGGATTACAGCTGACCATGGGGCTGATGGGAACTGAAGTCCAACAACATCTGGGCTACACATCTGTGAGGCAGAGGATTGTTGGAAGCTTGACTCCTTTTCAACATGCTTTGTTGAACATCTCCATTGGCCTAGTTTACTTAGATCAGTGTTTCCCAACCGGTGTTCCGCGGCACACTACTGTGCCGTGAGACATTGGCTGGTGTGCCGTGGGAGGGAGGCGGGCGAGTCGGGTGGTGAGAGGCGGCGGCGGCGAGGATCCGCGTCGAGCCGGGGGCGGCTCCGCGGTGGTGGTGCCGAGCGGCGGGGCAGCGCGTGCAAAAGGGAGGAGCGCGAGACAGCTGAGGAGGAGGAGGCCGGCATGTCCGGGCAGCAGCAGCAACAACAGCAGCAGCAACTCCCGGCGACGGCTCCTCAAGCCCCGCCGCCGCCCCCTCCTCCGCCCGCTATCACCGCCACCACCACAACAGCCGCCGCCGCCTCAGTTGCCGCCGTCCCTCAGTCCCTCGCTCTGCTGCCTCCTCCCACCCCCAAAGCTTGGAGGTTCCCCGGCAAGGGGGAGGGAAAAAACTTTCACTTTCGTGCGTCCCTCCCGGCGTGACGCTGCGCGCTGACGTCACGGGGCGGGGCTTTAATGGTGGTGTGCTGCGAGATTTTTTTCAGTAAACAGGTGTGCCGTTGCCCAAAAAAGTTTGGGAAACACTGACTTAGATTACCTAGGAGCAAAGGGTTCATTTTAAAATAAAGCAAGAAATTGTGATGGAAAACTCAGGCTTTTCACATCAGTCACTTTGTCACAAATATTTCCCCCCAAAATATGGCATGGTCCAATATAAATCCACCACTCAGTGCTAGGAGCATACCTAGGAGTTAGATAGGTTGGCCTCTACCAAGGGTAAAGTCTCCGGGGTGGGGCCCTCACAAAAATCACATGTCTCCACCCTGGCTTGGTGTCACAGCATCCCTGAGAGGGCACCTCCCCAGTCGGCCGGCAGTGCTATTAGCTCCTTGTCAAGGTCAATATACTATTATTGCGCCCATAACTTGTTGAAGGATATATCCACCAAAACGCAGCAGTCTGGAGGGGCCCTTAGTCAGCAAGAAATTAGCACTCCCCTCCTTTCTGAATGTCAAGATCATGACTGAGCTTCCTGAGTCCCTCTCCTCCTGTGGAAATAAGATACAGGCAGTAATAACCTCATTACGCTGACAGGCCTCGCTGCTGCTTGCATTCGGGGCAGGATCACGCCAAAGCAGCAGTGCTTAAAAAAACACGGGAGCTTCCCAGCGCCTAGCAGATTACTGAGTTGTCATTTTAATCAGGTCTCTTGACAGCTTGCACTGTCAGCTTTTACAAGTGATTTTCCTTCTTCTTTTTATATAAAAAAAGATCACTTCTGTAATCTCTTTGTGTGTCAAATTGGGTTTGGAGCACTCTCTTCCTGCTTAGAAGCCTCTTGAAGTTTTGTGAGGCGGTGAGTTGAAGCACTCAATTCACTGCAAGATTGGTTGAAGGCACAGCTGATGAGTCCTTATCAGAAACTCCCTCCCCACCCCCTCAGGATATCAGACTCTCAGTACCTAAACAGAGCAGGAGAGATTATATGGGACTCTCAGTAAACAGAGCAGGGGAGATTATATGGGTTGCCTGGCTGGAGGTTTTCAGACAGCTTCCTCTCCTCATCTGCTTGTTTGGCCTGCAGAAATCCTCCCCGAATTACAGCCCTCCTGAGATAAGAAACATGCTCAATTTTTGTTTAAGAACATAAGAAGAGCTCTAGTCCAACACCCTGCTCTCACAGTGTGTTTCCTTTGGGAAACACACAAGTGGGAACTGAACCCAACAGCACTCTCCCCACTTCTGAATCCTAGCAACAGGTACCCAGAGGCATATTGCTTCCGCCATGTCTTCCCCATGTTGTGCACTGGCCCTGATCTAACAACAGCCATGCAACAGCTGGTATCCTTGGATTTCTTTATACTAACTTGGATCCAGCCTTTGGCTTCTGCAGAAAAAAAAGGCTTTTGATCCAATGGAGGGGTCTCACCAACAGAGGAGAGGTGGCTTTTTCTGATATCTCCCCTTCTCCCTGTAGCCCCCAGTGCCACCGCCCACACCAGCTTTTCCCAACCAGATGCCCTTCAGATGTTTTGGACTGTAACTCCCATCAGCACCTGCTACCCACATGGCGTGTGGTCAGGGATGATGGGAGTTGCAGTTCCAAAAACCCGGAGAGCACCAGATTGGGAATGTTGCTCTGTTCAGTTGTGGAGGGCTTCCCAAACCCTGGAAACATGTGGAAAGCGGTGTTGGGAGCTGCAGCGGGAATGGGAATCCAACCAATTCCCACCCCCATAGGGTGCTAAGTCTAGATCCAATCCTCTGCATTACACACACACACACACACACACACACACACACACACAGAGCATCCTTCCCTCTTCCCTTTTAAACAAACATGCAAGACAATTTTAATTCTAAAGCAAGATAAAATGTCACTAAAATTAAAGTTTAATTCAAAATCAAACTTTTGAAAAGAAGCAACCAGAAGTTCAATCGGTATCAACCAATGCAGTCATTTCAGGCAAATATATTTACTCAGCCTAAAGTACGCCGATAAAAAGGCTGGCAGTGTAGGTGAGACTTCACTATTTTCCGGAAAAAAACAGGTTGTGTGTGGCTTAGGCAATGAATTCTGTATTTGTAGAGCAGTTAGGAGCAGTACTCCTTCCTGATCTTGCGTCTTGGCTGAAGGAAGCACAGAAAAATGTCCCTTCATGAATGCTCACGCAGATAACATCATCCCCCGATGCGCACAGCATCAGTCTCAAAACATGTCCAAATTATTCAGGTTATTATCAGTGCTTTCGGTGTCAGCCGCAAATTCTTGGGCAAGACGGTCACATTGGACTCCATCCTGTTCTTCACTGAATCTACTCCCTTGCTATAGCAAGTGCAAGGGGCTCTTGTCAGTGGGGCCCATCTGGAGGATATGGGTCCTCAGCAGATGCCTAACTATGCTGACCCCTTGGCGCCATCCCTGAGTGGTTTGTATCAGGAGCAACCTGTCAATCATGAACAGTGAACGAGAATGGATGTTGCATGCCTTCTGCTCAGCAAAAGCCACAGAATTGCACTTATGACCAGCTGAAAATTCTGTACGGGTCTGAGACAAGCCCCATATGGGTGGAGGGTCAACTTTACTTCTGTTTGTGTACATCGTGCAGACACAACACCGGTGGGGAAGCAAGCTTTCTTTCCTGCCGTTGCTGTTTCAGAGTAGGCTCAGGAGTAGGCATGGTCTGTGTCTGGTTGTACTGTATTCACCATGAGTCTTTTCATTTCAAAAGAAGAGGTTGACCCCAGCCATTGACTTGCACTAGGTACCAAAGCGTCCTACGCCTGAAGGTCCCCTTCTCTGGCTATTGTTTCTGTGGTACACAAGAGCGCAAAGTCAAAGGTGATTCTCCTCCTCCTAGTTAGAATTTAATGGGATTAAATAGCAAGGATTTGGGGACCTGAAGGCTTTATGGCTCTGACACAAGGGCAGGTGGCGACAGGGGGCAGCTGTTCAGACTTAACAAAGATCTGCGTGGAGGCAAATGGAGTTAAATTCTTCTGAGATGCAAGGAACAATTGTGACGGATCAGATCAGTGCCTGAAAGACTTGACAGATGCTAGCAAAAGAAAGGGCAGATCTAGAAGTTGGTTGCATCGAAAAAGAAATGCAACTGGCTTTATAATTTATCTGAAATGAAGTCTGCATTTACTTGTCTTCTGGTGACCCCAAAGCACTTAAAGTTCTAATTAGCAAGAACGCATTTTGATTTTAAGATTGTAAAACTAGTTGAGAGCTGTATGAGAGGCCTTAGGAGGCTGCTTGAGTTCTGCTCCACAAGTGAAGAGCGAGGTCTTTGCATGGGACAAAACTAATATTGCTAGAACTCTCCCAGCCATTGCTTTTTTTCGGGGGGGGGGGAATGCAGGGGTATGCAAACCCCTAAACATTTTGTGAATATAAGTTTGGCCTCATTGAGGGGCAGTATTTCAATATGAGTAGGAAAATGAGAGTACCCCTAAACATTTTTTTTAAGAAAAAAAGTATTGCTCCCAGCATAATGTCCCATTTGTTGTGTCCTACCAATAGTGTGTGTGTGTGTGTGTGTGTGTGTGTGTGTGTTTAAAGGTGTCAGTTTGCTCATGGATCTGCAGGATTCAAAGCCTCTAATTACCCCCAACATAAAAGATTGACCTGAAACAACACCAAGCATATTCTGTTTGGGTATGTGTTGCTGTTCAGTCATTTGCTTTCCACACCAAGTGACCAGAGCATGGTGGCATGTTCCTGTGCTGTGTAGCTTTATCTTTTCCCATAATCAGTCCTCCCTTGCCCTCTGCTACCCCTTTTTTTTGTTCTAGGCATGTGCGCAGATATTTCTGTACCCCAGAGGTGTGCAAGAGCACAAGAGCAGGTGTTACCAGCCATTAGTTATCATGTTTCACAGCAGACAAAATGGAGGCTTGGACTCTCCTCCCCCCATATCCATTTGGTGTTTGTTTTTCTGTTTTTTTAAAATGAAGATTTTGGTCCTGCACCAGAGAGTGATATAATTTCACTATCTTGATCTGCTGCTTGCTTTGGCGGAGACTGGCTCTATACCTCCCTCAAACTAGGAAAACTTCTATAGGCCCCCATAGCTATTAGGAGCACAGTCATGCTTCTCTCCCACCCCCAATCCAAAACATACACAATAGCAATGAAATTCTGGAATTCTGATATAGAGGTTTTGTGCAACACCTCTAAATGTCTGTGTATGTGTGTATATATATACACCATCTTGGTGGATACGATATGATACGATAATCTTTACTGTCATTGCCCCATACAGAACAATGAAATTGAAAAAATCTACATCAGACATTCAAAAACCAACAAGCCTGTTATCCCAGCCTGGTTAACCCCCTAAAAAATCTGATACCCCATAATTAAATACAATATACTCCCACAGAGACTACCTTACACTGCGTTTAAGGCCAAAATTGCATTTGGATAAAAACTGTTTCTCAGGCGGCTAGTCCTAGTCTTTATAACTCTGTACCTTCTTCCAGAAGGCAGAAGCTGAAAGAGATCATTTCTGGGGTGTGTACTATCCTGCACTATCTCTGCAGCTTTCTTATGACACCTGAGGTAATCCACCACATGTGTGGAGATCCTGAGAGAACAGTTATTCTGAACTGAGAGGTGTGGTGATAGAACCCACTGAAACATCCACACACACGTGGTGCTCACCCAATTTTTTTTGCTAAAGAGCTTCCGCATCAGTGGTGACTAGGTTTGCATAACGGCTTCTTTTTACTTAGTGGACTTTGTGCAGTGGGGAACCTCTGAGGAAAAAATACAGGTTAGTGTTTTGATGTGGATGATGTTATGTGGATGATGTGAGCAGCCTCCAAGCATGAGCTGTATCAATTCCACAACAAACTCCTGCCTGGAAGCGGGCGTGCTTTTGCTTTGATTTGATGTTGGATCAAGCCTTGTAGGTCTTTCAACAACCTTAAGTGACAGAAGGAGGAAGGGAGTGTTTGTCGAGCTATGGCGTATCCTGCATTCCATGTAGCCTTTGCTTAAAGGATCAGTAGGAACGATGTTGGAAAACCATGACTGCAACTATTGCGGATGCCTATAAATTGGTACTGACACATCCTAAATGATATTGTGCTAGTAGTGGCGCATAAAGATTAGTGTGCACATGACCCATATTGATCTGGATAAAAAAGTCTGCTGAAAAGTCCTTCCATTTTTAAGCACTTTCCTGGCACCTCGGGAGTTCATGTTTATGTGAGAATGCAGTGGAGGGCAGGTTTTTCTCAGCTGAATTCCATGCCATTTCAGTTAGACAAAGCCTATTGTTGTTGTTTTTCATTTTTCAAAGGTGTTTTGCAATGTTGGGAGTGATGGAAAAGCTCTAGCTCCTGAGTTCACTTTTTTGTCTCCTTAGGTTGTACCCTGAGCATCATAATTATCCAGACCCTCAGCTGGGATAATTACCGTACTTGGGGAAGTATTGTGTGGGTGAAAAGAGGTTGTGCAGAATGTTTTAACAGTACAATCCTTCCTGAGCAAATATATATGGATGTTAAAAGGCTCTGGGTTCGCTGGGACTTGCTCTCTACAAAATCCATTTAAGACTGCAGCCCAGTCATCTTGATAACTTTGAATTCTAAAAAGATGAATAGAGCTTCAGATCGGAATTTGGCACTCATAGAAACCGCATTAAAAAAGGAACAGTTCCTTTGCAAACCTCTTTGAGGATAAAGGCAGATAGTAGTTTACAGAGGTTGCATACAGACCATGCATTTAAAGCACACATGCCCCACAGAATCCTGGGAACTGTAGTTCACCCCTCACAGGTCCCAGCATCCTTGACAAACTACAGTTCTCAGGATTCTTTGGGTGGCGGCAGAATGTGCTTTAAACGTATGCCATGTGCAGCTGAGGATTAAAAGTGGTTGAGCAAGGACAATGGAACCACACTATACACGTAAAGGACCCACACTATGCTTGTGTCTGTGTCTTATTTTAGACTGTTGTGATATTCTACTTTAAATGGTTGTAATGCACCACGGGACCTTTCGGGCAGGAAATACATAGAAAATAATATTTTTTAAAAATAATCTTTTGTCCCACAGCTTCTGTTAAACTGTTCTTGCAGGTTTCATTTATACTGTTTCATGCTTTTATAAAACCTGTTTAAGCCAAGGTGAAAGAACTACCTGTGAGGGACAATCCTTTTCTTGAAACTGCTTTCCACACTCCATTAACCAACTTCTCTGAAGTGTTTCCAATTAGGTTGGAGAATATACATCTCTCAGAACTGATGGAGTGATTGTTGCTCTTGAGACCCCTCTGAACATTTTGTACTTTATAGAACAAACACCATCTTTATAAACTTCCTTCCTTATTTTCACTTTACGTACACTGTGATCTTGAGTCCTTTCAGCAGAAGGCTGGGGCTGACTCAAGCGTTTTGGCAACTGAGGTATAAAACCCAAGTACTGACCCCTCATATAGTTATAAATTGTGTGATACCATCTCTTTAATGGTGGTTAAGATTTGCTGCGAAACTGCCTAAATTGGTTGCCCTGTAGAAGGTAATTGGCTCCATTACACACACATTTCATGTATTGTAGAAGAGTACAAGTTCAATCACTGACATACCCACTTAAAAGGATCTTCGATAGTAGTACTTGGAAAACCCTTGTGTCTTGGTGGCAGAGGCCTTGCTAATTGGAATAGATAATATAGGGCTAGAATGACCAATGGTTGCATTCAGATATCACAATAAAACATGGCTTATCATGACAGGAACAAGCCTAGGAAAGCACTGGTATTATACACTCCTCTCCTTTCCTTTCTTCTCCTCTCCACCATTACAGCAACACAGAGGAGTTTGAAAGCTTTCACTTCTGGTTTTATTCTAACTACAGTTTGTAATGTCATCTGACACAAGCCAGCTACAAGCCGTGGGTTATGAAGATGGTTTGTTTCAACAAAACACAGTTAAGAGGTGAACCATCGTTTGGATGTAATGCTAAACTGTGGTTAGCTGAAATGGCTTCTGATCTCTTGGTCACAGTAGGAGTGAGAGTGTATGAGCTCAAGGCTCACCTAGGTTTGTTCCTACTGCAACAAACCATAGCTAATCATGATGTCTGAACACAGTACAGTGTAGGCAAATGTTATATGTGTATCATATGCAGCATGGAAAACATTTCTCTCAACAGAGGGTCTTTGTTGCCTTAACGGTAGCCTTGCCAGATACTTAACCAATGGGCAGCCTTCAGTGGAACGATTCCCAATCAGTTTTAAATCCCACTTCTCAGGGAACAATTTTCATCATGTGGTGCTTGGAATTTATTTCAATGGTCGATATGGATCTCTGGGCATGAGCAGAAGATCGGAGCTGATGGACAAGCCTTTGATTTTCCGAACTCTGAGTGACCTCATCTTTGAATTTGAAGAGTCCTACAAAAAGTATTTACACTCTGTGAAAAAAGTGAAAATTGGACTGTATGTCCCCCATGAACCACACAGCTTTCAGCCCATCGAGTGGAGGCAGTTGGTGCTCAATGTGTCAAAGATGGTGAGGTCAGAGATAAGGAAAGAGCTGGAGAAATATGCCAGAGATATGAGAATGAAGGTATGTGCCCATTTTGTGTGATGCCTGGAGATGATGTGTGTGCGTGTGTGCAAGGGAGCAAGAGAGGCAATTACATATAAAACAATTTAAAAAAACACTGACGACAATAAAGTATATAAAACCAATTTCATATCTAATACAGATACTGACTGGAACAACAATCTTCACTTAGAAGGCTTCTTGAAACAGGGAAGTCTTCAACAGACCCCTAAAATAAACCATATTTTATGGTGTATAAATGCTGAATGATAGCTCTCCTTTAAGTCTTTATATTAAGGGGATCCACCAAAAAGAGCACAACTAAAGCAAATAAGCAGAGTCCATAGAAGGCTGAATCACAAGCCGGCAGCAGATACATTCAAAGAACCCAAAAATACCCCATTGTCTTTGTCAGAGTAATCTATAACAGAATGGAGAAGAAAACCTTCAGCTGTGTTAAACCACCATGCAGTTTCATAAATGAAAGGTGCACTTTCTCTCCTATCCAACAATGAACGACTTGCCAGGGAAAACTTTTCTTAACCCACCCATTTCCCTCTTTCAGATTTTGAAGCCCGCAAGTGCCCATTCTCCAGTCAAGCAGAGATCACGGGGGAAGTCCCTCTCCCCCCGAAGAAGACAAACCAGCCCTCAGAGGAGGGCCTGCCGAAGAGACAAATCGTGAGTATAGTCATGTTGAGTTTTGCACTGCTGACTGGGTCAGATATTTGTGGTGAATATGACCTCCAATGCTTTTCAGGCTATATTCTGACCTGGGAAACCCTGAGCTTCCTTTGAAACTTCTCAGGTGTCCTCAAACAGAAGTAGTGGCAGAAAAATCTTTGCTGGAAGACGGCTTGCCTATTATTTAAGATTTAAAGTGCATTGCTTGCCTTCCTTCCATAATGGAATTTATGTTGAAAAACTCAGGTGGTTTCCCATCCTAGCACTGAATGGCTGAACTTCAGCAAGTTTGCTTTATCCTATACCTTCAGGCCAAACCTCTCCTCTACAACATGCAAATCCAGAGGAGCAGGGAAGACTATTTTAGGGATGAGGTGGGCAGAAGTTAGACTTGGTTCTGCTGATGGATCTCTAGGGAATTAGCTGTAGATCAGGAAGAGTTTCGAGTCCCAGTCATATACAGTGGTGCCCCGCAAGACGAATGCCTCGCAAGACGGAAAACTCGCTAGACGAAAGAGTTTTCCGTTTTGGAGGTGCTTCGTAAAACGAATCTCCTATGGGCTTGCTTCGCAAGACGAAAATGTCTTGCGAGTTTCTGCGGGTTTTTTCCCCTTCCCCCCCTTTTTCTAAGCCGCTAAGCCACTTATCAGCTGATCCGATCAGCAGATAAGCCGCTAAAAGCCGCTAATAGCGCTAATCCGCTAATCCTTCAATGGGCTTGCTTCGCAAGATGAAAAAACTGCTAGACGAAGAGAATCACAGAACGGATTCTTTTCGTCTTGCGAGGCACCACTGTACTAGCCGTGAGCTCAGATACTGAGGTATTTATTGTCCCTCATTTCTGCCCCACCTTGCTTGCATCATTGAACCCAAGGCGGGTTCTGACCAGGCCTGGATATGTTTAGCTTCAGCAAGGTGGTGGCCTCATAGCCTGCCTGCTGACTATGTAGCTAAAACATGGTTGCTGACAAATTAGGAGGCATCAGCTTGCTTGGGTGCACTCCAAGGTTTGCTGGAGTCATATATATGAAAAACCTAGGAGGCAAGTGCCTTTCCCAAAACAGCCCAGTGAGGACTCGACATGCTCAGTGGCCACAGAATGAGAAGCGTCTGTTGTGGGTGGAAAATTGGGGATGTGTGAGAGGGCGAATGGAATGGAGTTCCTGGACGGTTGAAACAATGAATGGGTGCATTCCACAGCACCATTTTGTTGCTGTTCTGAGTTGTTTAATAATAGCAACAACAGAAAGCTCCCCACACTGCAGTGTTCCACAGCAGATAGATCTTCTGAAAACCAAACTTGGCTGAACACCAAACTTGGTTGCAACTTAATGCTTTCCTTAAAATGGTGCCTGAAGTTGAAACTGCTTGAGTTTAGTTACACTTCAAACCTAACCTAATTTAATTGTCATAGAGAGAGAGAAGAGATTAAGATTGAAATCTCAGCTCTGTGCATAATCACTTGGGCGTAAGGCCTACTAAAAAGAATGGGCCTTACTTCTAAAGGACTATGCTGAATGTAGCACATGTAGTGGATTTAAAGCAAAAATATGCATCCCACAGCAGATTCTGCTTTCTTGATCTTTTTAGGCAGAAACTGAATCCTATCCAACGGACTGGAGTCTTCAGGTATCACGTGACATCACAGGTTTTCAGAGAGTAAGAACGTTCAGGTGTTAGGAAGAAAGAGGAAATCAGATATAGCCTTAATTTCTAAGACGAAAAATGCCAGGCAGCTTGTCTTGAAGTTGTACCTTCTGACTTAAAAACCCTTATCGCTGCTTTCTCTGGAGAACTGGAGTCAGCACCTGACATCCTTGGCTAGCTGCCAGGGCTTATGGCTGATGCCAGTCCTGAGCCCCCTTGAATTATTTTTCAGGCCCAGCGCCAGGTTGCCAGATATAGCCATGTTCCAATTTCCCACAATGCACCTAACCTAGCATTGTTCTAGTAAACTGAAAGGGTGACTATACCCAGCTGGCTAATACAGGTTAGAGCATTGCCACCACAGCCAGGTATGCCCGCTGTTAAAGGAGCAATGCCATAGCCATGCGGAGGGAGGGAGAGGGGGAGGGGAGGGCTAGACGGTTTTATTTGACGGGTGAAGGCTCCAGAGGGGCACCACTGAGGCCCCCAACCTGTGTGTTTGTGCAAATGCATGCAGTGTGCGTGTGCCAAACTGGGTCTTTGACCTGGGTGAAATAAAGCCTAGTTTCGCCCCTGCATCAGATGACGTTTTGCTCAGGTCCCCTTCAAACCCTACCCAGATCCTTGGGGTTTGATAGGGTCTTTGCAGAGGTGAGAAGAAGACATTCCGTATGTGCTTAAAGGCTCCCTTCTTACATTTTACACCATATGTTTCGGGTCTAAGGCACTGGATTGAAATGAATCTTGAACGGAGGCAGGGTACCTTTGAGGGATTTGAGGTGTGCCAAAGCGGGTTCTGTTCAAGGCTGCGCAAGTTGAAGCGGGCAACCCTGAAGCACTTTGTGGTGCTTTGGTGATCCAGGCATTTTTAAAATGCTGTGTACAAGTTAAAATGTGTCTCTTAAGTTTACAATACAAGGACAATCTCAGGGTACAGGGGCTTTGCAAGAGCAAAACTCTTGTATTATGTATTAAGGATACAGTGGTGCCTCGCAAGACTAAAATAATTCGTTCCACGAGTCTTTTCGTCTTGCGATGTTTTTCGTCTTGCGAAGCGCGGTCCGTCGCAACTGCGCCTCTTCAAGTGGCTTTAAGAAAAAAGTGCAAGACGTTTTTGTCTTGCGAAACAAGCCCATAGGGAAATTTGTCTAGCGAAGCAATGCAAAACCGAAAAACCCCTTCGTCTAGCGAGTTTTTCGTCTTGCGAGGCATTCGGCTTGCGGGGCACCACTGTATTTTTAACCAGCTGATCCCAGGGCAGGCTACAACATCCCTTAAACCAAACAGCAATCTACACTTAGATAAATTAAATGGCAAGTAGAATTTCCAGCACACCCAAAGCAGCAGTGGAGTAACATCCCCAAATGCTTGGAGAAACAGACATATTTCAACCTACTCTGAAATGTTAGCAATGCTGGGGCTGGTCATATTTCAGGGGACACATGAAGGGTGCCGGGTTGCAGAAGGCTGCAACCTGTGATTATTGCGATGCGATTGAGCCACAGTAAGCCTCGGCCTTGCCCACTCCCCTCTGCCCCACTCCTAGTCTGGTGAGGTTTTCCTTGCAAGTTGGTTTGTTTCAAAGCTGTAGCAAAATGAACACAAGGCAAATATCCATGTTGGAGGAGGCAAAAGGGAAAGGGAAACTGTATAAGCCTGGGACTCACTGAGGTTTGTTCTGGCCCTTCCGTGTCTTGTTAAATGATGGTTTAGAATGACATCCGAATGTGTCCGTTAGGTCCATAATGCGTATGATAGTTGCATTTTAAGTAAGTCTGTGGAGGGGTCTCTTTGCAGTTTCTTAACAGTGAAAAGTGTCACTAGACTGTCTCTCTAAATATACCCCAATGTTCCTCGCAGCTGTTGAATTAACCACACACTTCTATTTTCTCCACGAATTCATACTATCGCTGCACCACCAGCATTCTTGGGGGCCTCTCGGTAGGAGTGCCTGGCCTCATTTAGTGTCTGGATAATTATAGTTGTCAGAGGTTGCAAATCTCTGTGCGAGCTCCTTCTTCCTGCCTCATCGCGCCTACTTTAGGGGAGTATTTTAATCTCCCTGTTTCTGTGGCTGTTTCCACAGTTGCTAGGGTGGCACAAGTGTTCAAGGGGGAGGTGTGTGTTTGACTAAGATGTGTCAGCTCAGCAGGCTTCCCTGGAGTGCCAACTGCTGAGCCAAACGCCAGGTGCACTGTTGCTAGCTCCTTTCCTGCTTTTAAATTTCTCCCAGGACAGGGGCAAGGGAAATTGAAATCCATCCCTTGGCACACTCATGGGTTGCAGCACTTCTGGTCCACAGGTAGGCTGGTCAGCAGCAGGGTCAGAACTCCAGAATAGTGTGCAACTCCCAACAGCAGCTCTCTAAATGTTCCTGGACTACAGTTCCCATCATTCCTGTCCATTGGGCATACTGGTTGGGGCTGATGGTAGTTGTAGTCCAAAACAGCTAGAGCAGTGTTTCCCGAACTTGGGCCTCCAGGTGTTTTTTGAACTACAACTCCCATCATTCCTAGCTAGCAGGACCAGTGGTCAGGGATAATGGGAATTGTAGTCCCTGAACAGCTGGAGACCCAAGTCTGGGAAACACTGAGCTAGATGGTGAAGACTTTCTAGTTCTTAGAGGTAAACATGATAGGATCCTATGGCGTATTTAAAGTTTTAACACAGTTTTTAAGTAGGATGAGCTTGAGGATCATGAGCAAGGATGGGGAAGCCAGTGGCGTAGCGTGGGGGGTGCAAGGGGTGCCGGCCGCACTGGGCGCAACATCTGGGGGGCGCGCTCGCTGCCTCCGGAGTCGCTGAAGAGCCTCGGCGCAGGCTGTAGCAGAGCCCCATGTCTCGCGTGTGCGCGCGCCCGGGCTGAAGGCGTCCGGCAGTCAGCGGCTCTCAGTGCTCATCGCAGTCCCCGCGTGTCAGGGCCGCGGAGGACACACCAGGCAGCCCCTCCACAGCCCCGCCTCCGCCGCCGCTGCTGCAGCTGCTGTTGCATTTTCCTCGCCTCTCTGCCCCCCTCCTCCTCCGGGCAAGCGGCGTCGTTTGGGCTGCAGCGGCAACTCGCCTCAGATCGGCAGGTTAGCGGTTAGGGGGAGCGCACAAATTACTTGCCTTGCCCCGGGTTAGGGGGCGCAAATTACTTGCTTTGCCCTGGGTGCTGACAACTCACGCTACGCCGCTGGGGGAAGCTGTGGCTTCGTAAAATGTTGTTGGGGACTTCAGCTCCCATCTGTCACAATAGCCAGTTGGGCCAATAGGGAGGGGTGGTGGGAACTGGAGTCCAACATCTGGAAGGTTCCCCACCCTTGATCATGAGGATTGCTTTGCTGGGATGGTCAAAAGGTCCATTTCACCCAGAATTCTCTTTCTGAGGGCGACCAGCAAAATTCCTCTGGGAGACTCATAAGGGGACTCTGAAGGCAGCAGTTCAGTAGTGTTGTGATTTACACAAAGGTCCACCAATCGGCTCTGTGCAAATCCGGCTTCTATGAAAGCTACAAAAAATAGTTCTCCCCTAATTTCATTTGAGCATGAAAGATGTACAAGTGTTTAAAAAGTACTGAGTACACTGGACTTGCCACTCAAATGATAAACTTCTGAACGCAGCCTGTAATTTTCCGTCTACACCCCAACCAAAAGGAAGTGAAAGTAGACCCAACTATGTTTGGTTTTGCTCACTTTCATCTCACGCCTCTCTTACACATCCTCTCTCTTTCTGTTCTCCTTCCCCTTTGAAATGTGTAAGCTCCTTGGAGCAGGGATCTAGTGCTCTTGGAGGCAGCAATGCGTCTGAATACCTGTTGCTGGAAGCAGCAGGAAGGGAGAATGTTCTTGTGCGTGGGTCCTACTTGTCCGTTTCCTGTGGGCATCTAGTTGACCACTGTGAGAATAGGATGTTGGGCTAGATAGATGGGCCATTGCAGCAGGCTCTTCTTACGTTATAAGCCAAATATTATAACAAATAATGTTATAAGCCAAATCTCATAATGGGGCCAGTTTTTAATTTCTGGATACCTGATACATCAGAGTGGCTTCAAATTCCTAATCGGATGGTAATCATTTTCAAGCTGCCTCCTTCAGGCCCCTTAACCCAGAGGGAAAATCCTTTAAATGTAATGGGATTACTCTAGCAAAATTAATTAGGAGGATGCTGTTTCAACTCCTGGTTCCCTTCACTGACACAGCTAAAATAATGAATGTCTACCAAAGTTGCTTTGCCTCCTTATTTATGATTCTTTTCTTACTTGGGCACGCTAATTAAATCTGATCAAGTGACAAGGTAGGAAACAGGCCCTCAGTCAGCACTTTACCCACCTTCCCCTGGGCTGCATAATTTCATTGGCAAGGGCCGAATAAAAGACTTGGCATTCCCCATGGGGAAGCGTCACCTTCTTAATGGAGAGCTGTGATTAGTCAATGCCTTTTGTCAACAATTAGATTACGTAAGCCTCTTTCGGGGCCAACATTCACTTTACCATTTTTTGAAAACCCAAGTACTGTACAAAACTCGGTAAGCCTCTTATCAGAAACTTTTGTGAACTCCCCTGTAGCAAATGGGGATCAGGAGACCTTTAATGCCCCTTCCTTGACCCTGGCTGCCAGACAGCCCTGTAGGAAACCAGCTAGACCTTGCGAGCCCACAGCCTCTTCCCTGCCTCCCCATGCAAGGAGGGACTTGGGGTTGCCCAATTAATAACTAGATCTTAGGATCCTGGACCAGCACATCTTGCAATTCCAGCCAATACTTTATAATTTAGTCAGAGTATCTCTGCTCTGCAGCAGCTTCCTGGTCTTTACTAACGTTGATATTGAATTCCAAGTTGTAAAGACTGGAGTTAAACACCTCTGATGCTAAACTCTGGGCTCCTCTATATTTCATCCTGTCCCGCTGCTTTCCACTGCGGAAAACTGTTCTTTAGCGCTCAGTCAGAGCAAACAGCCATTTGGGTTTTATCTGGATTGATGTTTGTTCCTGTTTAGCACTAAAGAGCAGGAGGCTGCATGAAAAAGCGCCTGCAGCTGCTAGGTTACCGTGTGCGCCAGCTGTTAGACAGGGAGGCTAAGCAGACTAAACAGAGCCCTGCTGTGCCTCCAGTCTCCTTGGGGCTTCCTCTGCCCTCTTTGGGCTCTGGGGAGAGTCTCCTTGTGAGCCATGAATACTCTCCATCTCTCTCCCACCATTTCCTGGTTTGAATTGATCTATTTATTTATTTCCTGGTGCCACAAGTATATGTGGTCATGTGCAAGTTGATAGCACATAAGTGGGAGAGGAGACACCTGTACATACTGAAAGTTGGGCTTGCAAGCTCTTAATGCTTGGTGGTGCTTACACAAGAGGAGCTTGCTGGATCAGGCCCATCTAGTCCAGCATCCTGTTTTCACAGTGGCCAAGCAGTTGCCCATGCAAGGACATGAGCGCAGCAGCACTCTGCCCACCAACTGGTATTCTGGCCGTAGAAATAAAAGGTTGCTGCCACTTTGTCCAACATGGAGTGAGACAATTTAGTATAGCAACTTCGATTGCTTGAGGCTTGGTACCTGTGTACCTGTCAGGAACGGCTGAAAGTGGGGATAAAGACCTCTCGTGAACTGGGAGTCATTGGATTCCGTTCCGTTTTCAGTCTGTGTGCTCTGATTTAACTCCTCGACTTCATGGTTATAAAACCAGGCAACGTTCTTCTGTTATTAATCTTGAGAACTGGAAGTAACAGCAGCCTCCAGCTGCAGCTGCTTGGAGAATGTCACTTAGCAGAATCGATTATCTTCACATTTGATTCCAAGTGAAGTTTTGGAAATGCATGCTTTGGGAGTGCGACAGCAAAGTGAGCTTCTGCTTAGATTGGGTTTGTTATGTAAGGTGGAAAATATGTTTCCCCCCCAACCTTCTTTGCTGCAATTTGACTGGAAGCTATTGCATGTCTAGGAATGATGACCCTGTGTTCTTCCTGATGGAAAAATTTACAAACAGGGTGGGAGAACCTTGGCCCTCTGTTGGCCTCTAGCTTCCATTGGCCTCAGCCAGCATGGCCGGTGGTCAGAGATGACTGGAATCATAAACCAGCAACATCTGTAGGGCCACAGCTTCCCCTCTCCTGATTTACAACATCAGTGCCCATCTGACAAGTTATGTGCATGTGAGTGATTGTTATGACTATGTATACCTATTTATAATCTCATATGAGAAGGATAAATCACATATGCAACTCAGGCATCAATGTTGTGGAAGTGGTACCTCAGGTTAAGTACTTAATTCGTTCCGGAGGTCCATTCTTAACCTGAAACTGTTCTTAACCTGAAGCACCACTTTAGCTAATGGGGCCTCCTCCTGCCGGTACTATTTCTAGGTTAGCGGAGTCTGTAACCTGAAGTGTAAGTAACCTGAAGCGTATGTAACCCGAGGTACCACTGTAGAAGTAAGGCATTTAAAACGTCATATGGTCTAGGGCTTTGTGCTCAAATCCTGCTTGCAGTTTCCCCATAGGCGTCTTGTTAGGCCACTGCGAGAACAGGATGCTGGCCTGGATCATATAATTGTAGAGTTGGAAGGGACCCAAGAGTCATTTAGACCAACCCCCTGCAATGCAGGAATCTCAGCCACAGCATCCATGACAGGTGGCCACCCAACCTCTGCTTAAAAATAATAGCCATTTGAAGATGGCTACCATATCTCCTCTTATCCAAGCTAAACATACCCAAGGTGAGCCATTGGGTTGATACAGAAGACTCCTTGTGTTCTTATTAATACCCAAAGCTGCCGTTATAATCCATTCTCACTGGGAGATGCTGTTTGGTGGAAATGTCACAGATGTGTAGTGAATCAGAGCATCCTGTGAAGATTGGTCAGGGATGATGGGAGTTGTAGTCCAACAACAACAAAATCAGCTGGAGAGCCACCACATTGGCTACCCCAGATTTAGATGGACACAATAGCCTCCTGCTGGTGGTATAGACTGGAAGACCACAGGAGCACTCTCACATTAATAAACGACTTGGTGACGCTTGGTGTTTAGGAATGGCGGTGCATTACTCACCACCGGAAAACACCACCACCATACATTTAAAGTACTCATGTACCACTTTAGGAGTCATGGAGAATCCTGGGAACTGTAGTTCGTTATGGGTGCTGAGAATTGTAGGGCTGAGAGGTCACATCTTCTTTGAAAAAAAAATTCACGGTTGTTAAAGCAGAATAAGAGTGGTTTTTTAAATGTTTGGTGTAGATATGACTTTCAGATACAACTCTGAAACGCTGTTGGCAGTGGTCTCATCCTAGGGAAATCTAATCATTTGCTTTTGAACATCTCCTCTCCCCTTCTTGATTCTAGGCCTGCTGCGCTGGATAAGAAAGTGAGCGAGCTCTCAACACTGAACGATGTCGGCTACCAGCTCCGCATCTGACAAAGCCAGAAGCCAAACGAGGCAGCTTCCAGGGTGCTTCTTCCTGAATTTTACCCTGCGATCTGTGGACAAAGGGGTGGAAAGAGGGAGCTGCGACTATTATGAACATGAGGATTTTATTTAAGATCCTAGGAATTAGGGGTCCTAGTAGTGACAGTGGTGGGTTTTTTATTTTTATGTTTTATTTTTCAATTCGTGAAGTGGGAATCAAGGAAAAGGGGGAACATGGGAAACTGTTTTTTTTGTCTACAATAATGTTGTTACTCTCCATCAAGCTGAAAAGGGGAGAGGTGATGTGGTTGTGTGGCTTTGGTGCCCCCCCCCCGTCTGGATTGAAATAATTGTTTCCGTCGTGGCTGTTTTGCATTGGAGCTCGGAGCGTTGTGTGGTGTCTGTAGGGTTTTAGAAGCTGGCGACGATGAAAGTATACCCCCCCCCCGCGGCATTGGAAAGGGCTGGGGTGTGGTTGGTTGCTTGCGAGTCAAAGGAAGCCATAGTCCAGCGGGAACTTTTGTTGCACGACTTCCATTGGAATTAACGGGATCTGAGCAACCCCCTCCCCATTTCAGTGGAGCTCAATGGAAGAGGAAGAGGCCAGCAGGCTATGTGTCTCTCCGGTCTGGTGTTTAAATGTGACATTCAGCAATAAAAACAACAAGGGCAGCAGTCCGGAAAAGTTATGCGAGTGGGTTTTTCCTCTCTTCGGAATATCAATATTACCTCAAGAATCCTGACAATAGATATGCAAAGCTGACAGTATTTTGATTTTATAATGGATTTGTACTGTGTTCCCAGCTTTTCTGGTAGCAGAACATTCACTGGGCCCTTTCTGACCCCACCTCCTCCGCCTTACTCCCCGTATGTGCATGTGTGTGACAAAAGAAAGTATCATGATATGCAAGGGTTTTCTTAAGAGCTCTGAAGTCTTACAATTATTCTGTTAAGGATGCAGCTAATTGTTGAAGCAACTGTTTGCCTACCATAAGGGTAGCCAATGTGGTGATCTTCAGGTGTTCATTGACCATTCACCATGCTTGGCTGGGCCTGGTGGGATTTGTAGTCCAGACACACCTGGAGAGCATCATGCTGACTTCACCTGCCTAACAAATGACTGATACCTGGTTTTTTTGTTTTTTAAAAAATAATGTTTTGAAAATATTTTGTGTCAGGCTATGCAGGGGTAGCCAGTGTAGTCGTGCCCTCCAGATGTTGTTGGATTATGGTGCCCATCAGCCCCAGCCAACAGAGCCAATGGTCAAGGATGATGGGAGTTGTAGTCCAGCGATGCCTGGAGGGACCAAACCATGGCTACCCTTGGTCTTTAAGCACAAGTGGAATGGCCCAGCGGTTCTGGTGCGTATCTGCGAGCTGTCAGGTTTGCGTTTTGCTCTGTGCATGCAGGTGCTGGCCCCCAGTCTTCTGTGCAATGGTGAGTCCTCTGCGCATGTGATGAGCATTCCCCATTATGCTTGGGGAGCATTCCCAAGGGAGAAAAGACTAGGGCGTCCGGCTTGTGCCACAGAGCCCTAGGGACCTTTGGATCACACCGAAGAACCATAGATGGCTGTTTTGTACAGATGAGCCTTGTAGTGACAGTCATATCAGGTATGTGTTTTGAACATTCTTAAAAATAATGTCGGAATCTATGGGCTTCCCTCAAGAATGTACTCTTCTTCCTCTGTTTGTATGCCTGTAATATTATTATTAATAATAATTGTCTTCAAAAGGATGGACACTTCCAAGCTGATGATGTCTTGGCATCTTATATTAAGATCAGACATCCTGTATGCAGTTATGGCCAAAGTATTAGGGGAAAACAGCCATCTGTACGGAGTGCAGTCAGAGAAAAATGAATGAGGGAAGATACCCCTGGCCAAGGAATTGTCTTTTAGAATGCACCTTGCATTTGGACAAATGGTTTTTTTTTTGCTTATTGTGGTTTGGAGAGGAGCAGGCTGCTGGATGACTGGCCTGATGCAGAATAACACTCCTGGTCTTTTAAACACAGTTAAGAGATCTGTGGCTTCAGTCCAATACAGTCTTCCCTGGAATAAGCCCCATGGAATTTCATGGGTCTTTCTTCTGAGCCGACACGTCTTAAATTTGCATTGTCCTCAAACCCTATGCATGCTGACTTGGAGGTAAATCCCAAGTTCACGTGTAACAGGATTGCAGCCTATGAGCAGGACACCCTCTGGCAAACTCTCTTCCTTTCTCACCTTTCCTGTCGGATTTAATTTCCACCGGCTTTCCCCTGAAATAATGTTGATTGCATCCTGACGAATCAACATTATCTAAGGGGAAATGGCTTGCAAAAAGTGTTTGTTAGCCAAACAGCACACACAAATCTGCGCCAAAACGCTAGTGAATTTTTATGAGGATTTCCCCACGCCCCTGAAAAACAATGCAAATTGTAGAGAACTGAGTTTAAGATTGGGAAAATGAGAAAGGGAGAGAACCCTGATGTGGAACCAGGAGCATGGTGACAAGGGAAAGGGGGGAGAGCAATTGGCCGAAAGAAGGGATGAAGCGGTGGAAAGAAGCATGCCAGCTTTTACCCTCCTCCAGCTCTCTTAACTAAGGTTAAGAGATCGGCAGTGATGTGTCTGCACCAGATCTGTGTGATCATGGAAGAATCTCACATTCAAGGAAATGGCCAGGTGTGTCGCAGGGCCTCACCGCAGTGTAGCCCCTGCTGAGAGCTAGCGGGTGGAAGGGAGAGGCTCAGTAGACTTCCTGCTTTGTGACTGCATTCCTGAAAAGCCTAGCCCAGTGTTTCCCAACCTTGGGCCTCCAGCTGTTTTTGAACTACAATTCCCATCATCCCTGACCACTGGTCTTGCTAGCTAGGGATGATGGGAGTTGTAGTCCAAAAACAGCTGGAGGCCCAAGGTTGGGAAACACTGGCCTAGCCTTCCTCATCCAGATGTCTTGGACTACAACTCCCATCAGCCTCAGCCAGCATGGCCTGTGACCAAGGACGATGGGAATTGTAGCCCAGGAAGATCTGGAGAGCATCCATGGATAAGGGCTGCCTTAACCTCACTGGGCGTTCATACCAAGGTGTGTAGGCTAAAAGTGGAGAGTGGGCAGGGGTGTGCACACGTATCCTGCCCCCGACACCCCCACATGCTCATGCATGCCCCGCTCCCAACATGCTGGCCTGGGCGAGCTCCGCATGAGATCTGCCCACGTTCTCCAAGCATGCTTAGAAGATCCTTTCAGATCTTCCATCTCAGCACAGAAGTTCTGAAGTGGACTCTGTGTGCTTGGGGAAGGCTGGAGCATGGCTTAGGTGCACATCCCCCTGCCTGAATTCTCGTTTTTTAGCCCACACCCCTAAATGCCTGAAGAGGACTGCTGTCGAAAATCTAAAGGGCAGGGTTCCCCCCCCCCCAATAAGTGTTAAGTACCACTGAGGGCTGATTAATGTGACACTTTCCTTATTGCAGTGATTTTTTAGCAGTGAAATGCAGTGTTTGGATTTAAAAATAAAATAAAAAAGAGGCTGCGTGCCATACGAAGAGCTGGTTCACATGATTAAATGAACCAAGCTATGGCTTAGTGAGACCACCTGAGTGTGGGGGCTACGGGAGGAGTTTGCTGTTCCCTGGTCCTTTTTACGATCATGCTGCGCCAAGACAAATCTGCCACAGCTCATCGTTAGCGAGGCGTGAGCTTAACCACGGGTCCCTGTTTGGATGATGTGCTGCAACAAACCCTGCTTTAGCTCAGCACAGCAGTGGAAGACCAGGAAGCAGATTGGGTGCAAGCTTCTCTTGGGACCCCCATGCTTGTCTGGGCTTGCTAAGCCAGTCTGACTTACTGTGCTGTGGGAACAAGTCACATTCTGAGTCTGGATTTTCTCTCTGTTTTTTCTAAAGTACTATAATGTATGTCTCTAATATATGTGAAGTGTTTGGGGCATGATCCATCATGAACTTTACTTGCATTAGTTCTTGAGATGAACACACCATTCAGGTTACAGATAGGTAGCCGTGTTGGTCTGCCATAGTCAAAATAAAAAAATCCCTTCCAGTAGCACCTTAAAGACCAACTAAGTTAGTTCTTGGTATGAGCTTTCGTGTGCATGCACACTTCTTCAGATACAGATGTGTATCTGAAGAAGTGGTGTGCATGCACACCAAAGGTCATACCAAGAACTAACTTAGTTGGTCTTTAAGGTGCTACTGGAAGACACCATTCAGGGTTTGCACCATCTATTTAAAGTACGTTCAGCACACACTGACCCCCCTCCCCAAAGAATCCTAGGAACCGGAGTTTTATTCTCATTGAACTTTGGTTCCCCAAACCCTTAATAAACCAGTTCCCCAGGATTTATGGGGTGGAAGCTATGTGTTTTAAATATGTGTTGGTTCTGCTTTATTTGTATGGTGTGAATCTGGATTTAGGCCCTCCCCCCCCCCGCCCTGGTCCAAACCTCCCAATGAAACTTTTCTAATGTGGATGAATTATTTTGTATCCAGGCGTCATTTTCCTTATGTACAGATGAATCCTATTCTATCACAACACATACCTGCGATTTTGAAAACTTAGTAACTGTGATTTCAATGACTAGGTTTCTCTATTGCCATAATTTTTTGTCAAATGCTGTTCTGGGTGAGAAATGTGCATGATTTCTTTTTCTTTTTTTGTTTTTCTCATCATTTGTATGTTTAGTGCAGCATGGAACTTTAATAAAATATCTTGGAAGTCTTGGGTTTTTTTTATAGCCTCTTGTGATTTTTTTTAAAAAAAGAAACACAACTTATCCCACAGTGACAGAATTTGATGAGACACCAAATGGTCCTGATGCAGCTGAGCTGCATTTTCTTAATGCAGCAATTGTGCCAAGTATTTTATTTATTGAATGTCTATCCCGTCCTTCCTCCCAAAGGAGCCCAGAGCAGCAAACACAAAAACATTTTTAAAAATACAACAGGAAGAGGAACTAAATTCAGCTCTCCAACCAGGTGATCAGTGGGGGTTACTGCTTTTTAAAGAAAGGCTCTTTCTTTAAAAGAAAGGGGAAGCCCTCTAGCTGTGGTTTGGACTACAACTTCCATCAACCCCAGCCAGCAAGGCCAATCTTCAGGGATGATAGCAGTTGTAGTCTAGCAAGATCAGTGGGCCAGTGTCCTATCCAAGCTTTGCAGAGACCCAGCACCAGGATTGAAAGCATATGCGTAGCTCTTGTTGCATGTAAGGTATGGGGAACCTCTGGCCCTCCAGATGTTCTGGGACTCCAGCTCCCCTTAGGTCCAGCCTGAGAGGCCAAGTGCATCAGGGATTATGAGAGTTGTAGTCCAGAAATTAGAGCTGGAAAATATATTGATATATCATCCAAAACTAGTTTGACATCCATATTGTGATAACTGATTCCTAATTTTTGACCTGGCGATGTGGGAAAAACCATGAATGAATGCAGCTCCCCCCGCCTCATGCAAGGGGCAGTGAATCACAAGAGCAGGTGCCCTGGCCAAAATCAGGATGCAGGAAAAAACCTCGAAGCCAGCCAGTGGCTCTACATAGCTCCATCCTCCATCAAATCTATCCATTCTTAAGGAAATCAGTCCTGAGTACTCACTGGAAGGACAGATCCTGAAGCTGAGGCTCCAATACTTTGGCCACCTCATGAGAAGAGAAGACTCCCTGGAAAAAACCCTGATGTTGGGAAAGATTGAGGGCACAAGGAGAAGGGGACGACAGAGAATGAGATGGTTGGACAGTGTTCTTGAAGCTACCAGCATGAGTTTGACCAAACTGTGGGAGGCAGTGGAAGACAGGAGTGCCTGGCGTGCTCTGGTCCATGGGGTCATGGAAAGTCGGACACGACTAAACGACAACAAAACAACACATGGGGAAAAGAAAGTATACCCTCTTTGAATTCCGTGGTTTTACATATGAGGAAATAATAACAATCACCTGTTCCTTAGCAGGTCTTAAAATTAGGTAAAAACAAGCTCAGATGAACACAACTACAGCACATGGCATATTACACTGTGTCATGCTCTTATGCTTGGGTCCTGCTCGCGGGCTTCCCACAAGCATCTGGTTGGCTATGGTAAAAACAGGATGCTAGACTAGATGGGCCACTGGCCTGATCCAGCAGACCCTTCTTACGTTCTTATCCCACCTGAAACCCTGGAGAGCCATGTAGACAATATTGAGCTAGCCAAGCCAATGGTCTGACTCGCTATATGGCTGCTGTCTGTGTCTTGCATGTGTTCTATTAAGCCATCAGCATGAGGATTGTTTTTTAAGCTGCACTGCAGAGTACAGAATTATAACTATACAGTTGCACCTTGGTTCTCAAGCGCCTTGGTACTCGTCTGTTTTGGCTCCTGAATGCCCCAAACCCAGAAGTGTTCCAGTTTGTGAACGTTTTTTGGAAGCCAAACATCCAGCGCGCCTTCTGATTTGAGTGCTGGAAGCTCCTGCAGCCAATTGGAAGCCGTGCCTTGGTTTTCGAACGTTTTCAGAAATCTAATGGACTTCTGGAACAGATTTCGTTCGAGAAACAAGTTACGACTGTATTTTGGTGATTAAACTAATGAACTGTGCTTCCATCTGTTTGTTTCAAACCTATGGAGAAATGCAGTCTTGGTGTTTGGTTTTCTGCCACATGCAAAGGTTATTTCAGGTGTATTCCTCATTGCTTCGTGTTCAGTTAATTGAGCTCTCTCCCTCCCTTTAAAAAAGAAACTGAAAGTCAGCAAAACCTGCAGGGACATTGTAGAACATTAGTGCTGAAGAACAGCTTCCGAGGGCCAAATTAATCGAGGAATACAGCAGCACTGCCAAGCAAAGGGTTTGACTGTGCTCCCCTTGAACTAGCAAAGCTGCCCATGCAACCTTGCCATCTTCCTCCTTGCTCTCCTTGCAGCTCACAGTTGCATAACTGGCCAGACTTGTCAACAGCCACTCACCTGCGATGATCAATAAATTGCTTACAGGGAACCAGGCCAGCCAGCCAAAGTATTGTAAATGGGAAGGTACTTCACTCAGGGTGTCCCCCCCCCCCCCCGCTTCTAGGCTATCAAAGAGTCAAAAGTAGAAATCAAGTTCTAAGTTGATGGGTGATACGGCTGCCCCAGATTTATTTGCAATGCAAATATTAAATAGGTGTGGCTTTGCAAATCGCTGCGGCTCTGTGCCAGGGACAGAAACACCCTTTCCATTTTTACACACACAACTGCCCTCAAGGCCTAACTATCTTGCACAATTCATGAAGCAGGATTTCCTGGTATCTGACCCTTTGCCTCAGGCTGTTTACCTGATAGAAAAATACAATTTGCACCACTGGCAAATTCAAAGTGTTGGTGCTGACCTTTAAAGCCCTAAACGGCCTTGGTCCAGTATATCTGAAGGAGCGTCTCCACCCCCATCGTTCTACCCGGACACTGAGGTCCAGTACCGAGGGCCTTCTGGCACTTCCCTCGCTGCGAGAAGCCAAGTTGCAGGGAACCAGGCTTCTCGGTGGTGGCGCCTTCCCTGTGGAACACCCTCCCACCAGATGTCAAAGAGAACAACAACTACCAGGCTTTTAGAAGACATCTGAAGGCAGCCCTGTTTAGGGAAGCTTTTAATGTTTGATGTATTATAGTATTTTAATATGCTTTTGGAAGCCGCCCAGAGTGGCTAGGGAAGCCCAGCCAGATGGGCGGGGTATAAATAATAAATAATAAATTATTATTATTATTATTATTATTATTATTATATGAGCTCCATGGACACAGGTTCAAGAAACAGGCACCCAATCCGCTGCCAAAGTTAGAAGAGGCAGTCAGACTTTTGGGGAATATCATAAAAGCAAACTGGGGTGAAGACCCTCTAGGAACATGGCCGCAACCACAAAGTGCTGGACTTACATGTCAGAAACTCAAGTTCAAATCCCAGGCACAGCCCTGAAAGCCCAGATAGTACAAAGCGGTTCTCTTTCATCATCACACACACCTCTCTGAGCTACTCAGAGGATGAAAAGAGGTAAAGATATAGTGAAGCCCATCTCCTTGGAAGAAAACAATTAACTCAATGTCTAGAAGAAATGCTTGCCTGTAGGATTAAGGGAGCTCCATGAAGGGTATAGCTGCAAGGACGTGTGATGGTTTTTACTTGTTTTATTTTTATTGTTTTGCTGCCTTCTTGACTGTTGCCCTGGACTCCTTTGGGAGGAAGGGTGAGAATCAAAATATAAAGAAATAAAAATCTGATCATAATTTCTGTTTTAAAAAGCACTTTATACCATCTCTTTGATGAAAAGTAAATATATATTTTTTAAAAATTACTGCACAAATGCTTTCCATTATTAAAAAAGGAATCCCAATGTAAAACTCCAATTTGCTTTTTTATATCTGAGTAGCTGTGATAATTTACAATATATATATATACCTGTATTAAAACCCATCAAGGAGGCATGCACTCTCCAGTCCCTTTTGACGATGTAGAATTAAGGAAAAGGAAAGTGAAATGATAAAAGACAGGTGGGTCATCGTTATTTTGGTGTTACTCTTCCAGCCTGAACTTGGCTAGGAGAGGGAGATGGTCAGAGGAGATGGTTTCATTGGGAAGCCCATTGACAGCCCAGAGGTCTTTTTCCGTCACCAGTGATAATCGGCCAAGAAGGTTCAGGCGTCCGTCAAAGGCATGTTCAGCTCCTGCGACAGAAAGAAGAGGCTTTCATCAGGTGCCTGTGGACAATCCAGAGGTTTGACGCATAGCTGTCACCTTTTCCCTTTTCTTGCGAGGAATCCTATTCGGAATAAGGGAATTTCCCTTTAAAAAAGGGAACAGTTGACAGATACGGTTTGAAGAGAGGTACATAAGCACGTAAATTACATTGCAACTGAGCTGGCACCAAGCTGTTCTGAAATAAGCAAGCAGGGAATCAGTTCTTCTATTGGTCTTTACAGACACTGCATTCTGGGGAACTTTCAAGTCGACGTAAACAATACTGAACATTTATATGATGCTTTCAAGTAAGCACTTCACGCACACTTCCCCACAACTTGCTCCCCTTCAAATATTATGGACTTTAATGCCCTATTCCTGACAATTGGGTCATGCTGGCTAGGGCTTATGGAGACTGTACTCCAACATCAGGCTGGGGAAAGCTACATGATCTTCTTATTTCATAGTTCAGTGTGTTAGGCACTCTGCCACACCAGCTCTCCATTTAACTCCCAGGTGTGTGTGTGGGGGGGATGTGTGATCCTTCCCCCAAATATAAAACGCTTTATCTAAGGTCAGTTTCATCATTAGGTTGAAATCTGAAGCGAGAACCTCTTTGTTCGCATTAGTCTCTTGGCAATTATGTCCTGCTAGTTCTCCTGATCACCCCAGTTTAAACAAACACATACGTAATATTCCATCCAGTGGATTTTGCAAAGATGCACAGCACTAAATATGTGCAACCAAGACAAGCTTCAGTCCTGACTTACCCACCAAGATCAGCTTGAAGGCACTTTTAACATTATGGCACCATCTGGTGAGCTTTTGCTGTAACTGCTATTGCTCGATTTTTAAATTTTTTAAAGAAGTAGTAACCTTCCACATGGCACAATGTTGTCATGTAAAATGCATGTAATAGTGTGAGCAAAGGCTTCGCCACACTGGAATTGTAAACTTTTTTTAAAAAAACTGGTCCTGTGCCTTTTCAAGCAGCTTGATCTTTAGAGATTAAATGGAAATGTGGTATCTCTTAGTAGTGAGAAGCTCCACTTGCTCATCTCTATAGATCCGGTTTATGTTAAATGCATAGGAACAAGCTGGGCTGGTTTATTTGTGAACCACTGGAAAGCCTGAAGCTGAACTGTGCAGGGAGGGAAGTCAGCATTACAAAGACAATGATGCAAAGAAGATCTGTTGGCGCAGGCTACAAATGCAGGTAGTTAAGTGGTGATAAATCTGGTAGAGAATACAGCCTTGTCTGAGCTAGCCAGGCAGCTTCTATATTAAGCTGTGGACTGAGCTGTTTGTTCAGTCAGCCCTGAAAATCAAGAGACGTCTTCTGTCCGAAACAAGTCACTTCTCTTAGTATTAGCATTTTATGAATGTGGAATAAAGAACATCTGGAATCGACAAAGCCACATGTGTTTATGTGTGGGTGCTTTAAAGAGGTTCTACTGTGCTGGAAATTTTTGCCCATTGTGCAGACTGGGTGAACACCTAGCCAATCATTAGTCACCTATCTTGCTCTAGAGTCACTTGCCTGGTTCTGCAGTTGTGTTCTCCTTTGCCTCAGAATAGAAGATGTAATCCACAGTGACTGCGCTCCTGGAGTGGCAGGTGGTGACTTCTGGGGTTCCGCTGTCTGGCACATAATGAGTGTAGGCCGAAGACAAGGGAAAACTGTGGTGCAAATATGTGGGCGACCTAAAATGGGAGAAGTGTTTCAGAAGTCATAGAATCATAGAGTTGGAAGAGACCACAAGGGCCATCGAGTCCAACCCCCTGCCAAGCAGGAAACACCATCAGAGCACTCCTGACATATGGTTGTCAAGCCTCTGCTTAAAGACCTCCAAAGTAGGAGACTCCACCACACTCCTTGGCAGCAAATTCCACTGTCGAACAGCTTTTACTGTCAGGAAGTTCTTCCTAATGTTTAGGTGGAATCTTCTTTCTTGTAGTTTGGATCCATTGCTCCGTGTCCGCTTCTCTGGAGCAGCAGAAAACCTTTCTCCCTCCTCTATGTGACATCCTTTTATATATTTGAACATGGCTATCATATCACCCCTTAACCTCCTCTTCTCCAGGCTAAACATGCCCAGCTCCCTTAGCCGTTCCTCATAAGGCATTGTTTCCAGGCCTTTGACCATTTTGGTTGCCCTCCTCTGGACACGTTCCAGTTTGTCAGTGTCCTTCTTGAATTGTGGTGCCCAGAACTGAACACAGTACTCCAGGTGAGGTCTGACCAGAGCAGAATACAGTGGCACTATTACTTCCCTTGATCTAGATGCTATACTCCTATTGATGCAGCCCAGAAATGCATTGGCTTTTTTAGCTGCCGTGTCACACTGTTGGCTCATGTCAAGTTTGTGGTCAACCAAGACTCCTAGATCCTTTTCACATGTACTGCTCTCAGCATCTGCTGAGACAAAGGATCACAGATGAGGCCAAGCTTACACCAGGGAGTTTCTGCAGGCTACTGATGTTTCAGAGTTGTCCATCTGGCCCAGAGCTGCTCTGTTTTCTGCACCTAAGCCACATACTTTGACATAACAATCCAGACTGAGAATGCTATCACAGCAAGGCAGGGCAAGAACAATGCGTTTGTGAGCCACGATCGTCTAACAAAGGAAACATTTGTCCTGCTATTGCACCTCATCCACTTCATAGTGGACATAGCCTAAACCGTGCCCTTCATGCTTTAAATACAATGCTGTATTTTATTTCTTTGTTAATTTTATATCCTGCCCTTCCTCCCAAAGAACCGCAGGGTAACAAAAAACAAGAGATTGAACAATGAAAACTATCTTAGAAACAGTATCCAGTATCTTAGAAGCAATTCCAAAGGCCCAGTTTTTATATCGCACAGAACAAAACCTCTGGTAAGACACTATCTGCAAAGTTTTAGTGCAATTATATTGCCAAGAATTATATCCAGGTTAACCTACAGCTTTGCTCACACCAAAGGCAAAACCAGTTTAGTAACAGGGGCACAAGACCTGGACAGTGTGCTCTCCTTTATCCCATCAGCATGGCCATAAGGAGATCGGAAGCATTTACTGTTGCATCCAAACCTGGCCAAAATATGGTTTTAACTATGGTCTCTTTGAACAAGCCAACTTTGAACTAGGGTCGGTTTGGCTAAACCATAGTTAACCCTAACCACCATATGTCGGCTATTCACAAACCCTTGCCAGTTTGCAAATTTCCAATCTCTTCTTCCTTGGTGTGTTGGAGGATGAAGTAGGGAGTGCATATATAGCGTTTTAGTGAGTAAAACTTTCAGCTCTCTGTTTATACAGGTCCCGAGTTGTAGTAGCTGATGCCTGCAAACAAGCTGACAACCGCAGTGATGTCAAAATTTACCGTTTTGCTACTGTTACGACCTCTTCTGAATTTTCCAAGCTTGCTTCTTTAGTGTCTTTTCTCTCTGGAAAAAACCAACAACAACAATCATAAAAGTACAGGAAGCTGCCTTATACCTGATCCAACCATTTGTTCATTGAGTCCAGTATTATCTAGTCTGCTTGATAGCAAAGTCACCAGCAAGACATCTTCCACCCGTTTTGTTATCTGATCCTTCTATAACTGGAGATGGCAGGAATTGAACCTGCAAAACAGGTGATCTGTGTATGAGCTATGGTTCCTACCCTATATGAGAGAGCGCGCACAGATCTACAGCTGCTGCTTATCCATCCAGCCAAAAGTTGCTCATGAGTTGACCTGCAGCTGAGCGCTTGGAAAGAACCAATGTGACCAGTCAACTCTACTAAAATCACTTCTAAGGCTTTTGTAAACATCCACAAAAACTTTTCACCCACTGATGAATTCCCAATGACTTTATATTTTTAGCTTCTCTGGGGTCAGATAGCGCCTCAGGGACTTGAACTGCCAGCATTATGTGACTGAATTGCTGAAATGACACACGAAGGAACTGCTAGGTTAAATTCAGCTGTAAACATCTGAGGGGAAGTAACCTTTTTGGAAAAAACTTGGGTTCTCCGCACTGAAATTTACCTCTCTCTTTTTCTAGCTGCTTCTGTTGCTCCTCATACATACAGTCCTGAGAAATGCCGAGGCTTGGAGGCCAAATGGGGATAGTGAGTATCCTATTGCCCCGTGGGGACTGTTCCTGGCCAGACACCTTAAAAAGCAAGAAACAAAACAAAACAACCAAAGAGAAATATGTGCATTTCTAGAAGATGCTCAGCAGTGATTTCTGCTGTAAACCAGAACCCACTCATTTACATTACAAACCTAAAAATGTTTCCTCAGAGGTAAGCCCCATTAACTTCAATTGGGCTTACTTCTAGATAAATGATTTCAGGACTGAAGTCTTAGGTTCAGCCATCTAGCTTGCAGAGCTATTTCATGGCAATTCATAGTTAGCTTGGGATTTTGGCTTTCAAGATAAACTGGCATGATATATTACCTTACTGTTCACTCTCAACTCTGGATGAGTTTTGAATGTTAAAAAGCACCTGTCTTAACGCAAATCCTTTCAATGACCCAACAGTTTATTTCTACTATTGTGAGAGCTGCCATGTTTATTTTTAATTTTTGGCTTCCCATTTAGCCACTTTTTGAGCCATAAAATAACTCCTGTGCCACAAGTACTCAGTTTTGGAGTCTAGTTGGTGAGAGAGCTGGCAAAAATGTAATTACTTTACATTCATTATGTGTTTGTATGTTCCTATGTGTGTGTGCGTGCACGTGCACACACTGGTACCATCCCCATTTCATGCAAAAGCAACTATGCTCTAGATTATTTTTAATTTACTGTGCTACCAGTCAGCTGATCAGCAGCACCTGCAAAGCGCTATGAAAAGCACTCCACAATACTCTTGGGTCTTCCTTTGCAAAGAGGCTCAACAAGACCAAACTATCAGCTGACTGATGGGTCATGTGGAGGACTTTGCAAATTGCTCTGCAAGACCCATGTGGGCAAAAAAGGGTCACCTGATGCCAGGAGACATCATGTGATAGACAAGTGGGTGGCCCCATTAGCAACCTGTCAGACCTGGCCCAGAAGGGGCAGGAAAGAGAATGATTCTGTCTGCTGGTTAGATGCAGTTCATCATCAGTGTTAGAAACTGAGATATGAAAGCTAGGAGCTAAATGGCACCTTAAACATAGGTTATGGGCACCGCAATGGAGTGTTTAGGTGTGCTTTTTAAAAACAAGAGTACAAAACTGAAAATGAATGAACTGCAGCTAAAATCTTATGCTCATTTTTCACATGGTCTAGTCCTCATCTGAAGACTGGAAAAAACAAAACCTTCTCCGGTCTTCAGAGAGTGGCTGGAAGTGGGGAGGCAGAATAAGGCCCTCCTTTTCTTCCAGCAGTGGCAGTTTTAATCTGAAATCTTAGGATCAGTACTGCGCCCAGAGCTCAGAAACTGCTCGCGCTAATGAAATTCCCTGTCACAAAATGCACCTAGAAAAATGGGAGTTTCTAATGCTGTTCACCATCACTGCCCAAAGCAATGCTTTGCGAAGTTCTCCTCTTCAGTGAACATATCCTACATCACATTTTCCGCACCCACCTTGTCTACTGCGGAACTCCTCAGCATCTGACCCAGAACCCCTGCTCATCACAGGAAGAGGAGGAGCAAAGGCATGTTCTAAGGCACTCACAGTGTCTTAGAACCGTTGGCTTCACCACAATCCCATGGTGAGCCTTGGAATGTCTTCCACCCTCCTGTGGGCTGAAAGCTCCAGAAGATAATTAATGGCTACAACCAACTACTTCCTAAGAACACTGTTTGAAAACCTCATACCTGCACTGGCTTTGGACCACACAGCATATTTTAGAAAGAACAGCAATGCAAATTATCATCATGGAAACCCTACAATGTCATAGGGGTGGGTGGCAGGGACATCGTCTTTTGCGTGTTGTCTACCCGTATTTTTTTTTCTTTACACACCAACTTGACAAACGGCTACCTACTTTCCCTATCGCCAGTCCTTCGTAATTCAGCTTGCCTTCCCTTAAGAAATTGTACAGGGGAGAGTGAGGGACGGAATTGAAGTCCCCGCAGATGACGAGGGGGCAGAAACGCCCGTCTTCCTGCATAGCCACGCTGGTAATTTCCGCCAGCAGCATGGCAAGCTGGGTGAGCTTAATGTCCCCCCGCCTCGGGTTATACAGCAGGTGTGTGTTGGCTATGCAGATGGTGGCTGAGGGGGCCTTGCAGGAAAAAAGAGGCTGCAAGAGAACCACCAGGCCCACGTTATCTCTGTCCAAGAGGGGGATGTTGCGACGAAAGAATTCCACTGGATTCGAAGAGAGGAGATGGAACTTGGAGGCCTTGAAGCAAATGGTGCAGCCATCTGGCTTCCTTCCTGTCCTCATCTTGTACTCACAATGATAGCCTGGGGAAGGGAGAAAAAAGGTGCTTCAAAATATGCCTCCTTTATACTCTGAGCTAAACTCTAAGTACACATGTTTAATATGTTCTGGTCCATTTGGCGGTATACCGGGGATGGGGAACAAGTGGTCCTCCACAAATTGTTCGATGAAAACTTCCATCAGCCCCAGCCAGCATAGCCAATGGTCAGGGAAGGTGTGAGCTGGAGTCCAACATCTGGAGAGCCACAGCTTCCCCGTCCCTCAGCTACACAGCAGGGGTGGGGTGGTCCTACCTCTTATAGCAGGGGTGGGGAATCTCCTGCCCAAAGGCCAAATATGGCGCATGAGGCTATTTCCACCAAACCATGCACACCTGCCCCGTACTTGCACATCAAGTGTGCAACAGGTAAAGATACAACTGGATTGGCTGTGTGATTGAATTCATTGTGAGGAACTTGATTGCACAGCCCACCCCTTTGGAAAGCAGGCTTGAAGTCATCACCAATCAGCTGACAGGTGGTGACTTTAAGACTGCTGATTCACTGCACCTCAAAGCACTGTGATTAGCAGTGCTCAAAGCAGAAGTCCCAACCCTGCCTGCCTGTCAGATTTGGCTTATGGAGGGTTGGGGAGATAAGTACATGGTCTACTGGCAAGACTGTACCTTGGCTCTCCCCTTACCTTCCTGCTTTCTGTCTATTTGCTCATGGAGATGGGCTGGAGTTAAAATGGCCAGAATCAGTGGACCGTAGGGAGGTAAGCTGGGGAAAGCGGGGTGGGTGGGTGGTGGTTTGACATGGATACTGGACAGTTTATACCTAAGGCTTCCAAACTTGGCTTGATCTCTATTCTGTAGTGGTCTTCTTGTACCTCTTGCAAACAAAGTACCTGTTGGGAGGAAAACAGCTGATCATCAAGTAGCATACTCCCCAACATGACTAGGCTGGCTTTAAAATTTTAGAAACTGGCTTACAACTTTCAGTAACAGTTCTAAGAAGAAATAATAATGGTAATACTGCAACTGAAAATAATTTCAGGTTATTTAATAGTAAAATTATGTATTGTTAAGAACTGGGTACGATTCAGGCAAATTCAAGCATTTTCAAGCCACGCTGACTCCTGACGAGCATGGTTAGCTCTGCCAGTGAGATCAACATGCCTTTAAAAGGAAAATTAATGTTATAAACCGATGCATGTCTTATTGGAAGTAAATCCCATCGTACTTCATTCAGCCAAAGGCTGCAATTTTATATTCACTTGAACTAAAAATGATTTACTTCCAAAGAAACATGCAAAGGACTGGGCTGTAAGAAAATAAGACCAGGTTAAAAAGGGTTGGTTTTTTTAGAAGGAATCTGAATGGAGAGACATGGCACCAGGTGCATGTTCACTATAGCTAAACATGAAGTGCATGAAATAACCACATGCTCACTTATGGCAGGTGTGGGAACTTCTTGGCCTCTGGATGTTGATGAACTACAATTCCCATGAGCCTCAGCAAGCATGTTAATGGTCAGGGATAATAGGAGTTGTAATTCAGCAACGTCTGGAGGGCCAAAGCATCCTCACGCTTGGCTTACAGTCTGTAAAAGATTTGTCTTCCTATGGATTTCTTTTTTATTGGCAGCTATGAGGTTAGCTTCCCACTTACATCTGCATCCAGCCGTTTGATGTCTGCGAGAATGTTGGGAAAGCGATAGTTCCAGGCTAGCACATGCCGTTGGCAGTGTCTATACAGGTGAGAGTTGTCTTCTAACAAGTCTTGGGAAAGGATGTTGTACGACATGACGGTGAAATCAAACTTCTCCAGTGTGTCTTGATGATCCTGGTTGATCGGCTTATCCTCTTCAAGGACCTTCATTTTTTTACTTTGCTGGCAGAAGTATTCCCAGTGTCTCTTGACCACACCTGCTGAAACACAACAACCAGGCCAGGAGTGGCGGATTGTTTGCATTCATACTTTTGACTTGAGCTTTTAAAGTCCTGTACAAACAATTTAAATCCTATTTTGGGGAGCCCGCTAATTAAATATGAACTGCCCAGCTCTGCATTAGGGCCTGTTCCCCTTCTGAGATCAGGTGTGTACTGATCAGCGAGGCAGCCTCCTTAGTTGTAGAGCTCTGCCTAGGTATTCCTCTGCTCAGACAAATCTAGGAGGTAGCAAGCTAAAGCCTTTTCTTTTTGATAATTTTGTTGAACTGCTGAATTTTATCTCTCTTTTGGGAAAGCTTTCTGAGGGTTGGGGTATAAGTGTTTAAAGTAAGAATAATAATTTTAAGTGTTTCATTAAGCAGGACTTCTAGTAATTTGGCAGTAACACTGGCACCTCTTTAAATAGGAAGTACTTCTGTTCTTGAATTGTTTAACAACAATAGTACCAAAAGAGACCCATCTCTCTGAGGAGTAGCTTTAGTATATAACAGAAAGTAGGAAGAAAATAATAACAACAGGAAAACCCTGGGATAGCAATAAATAAATTCCACTCTGCTGGGGAGTGGAATTTAACATAAAAGTTGTAATAAACAACTTGCTGGATGCAGGCAAATGAGTGGACTGGTGGAGGATGGATTCTTCTATTTTGTGATTAATTTTTCTGGTGAAATTTAATTGATATGCTACCTTTATGTTCTATTTTTGGTACTGAATTGCTGTTGAGTTGCTTCAGCACTTTTTTATGTTTGAAAATGACACATAAACTGAATCATAACAACAGACACATTGCAAAAATGCCTCCCTCACCAGCCTGCTTGGTCTCCATACTAGTTGTGATGAAACGGAAATTTCTTCTTCCATTTATTTCCTGCACTTCCTCGCAGAGGAGCACAGGGCGGCAAGCACATGATAAATGTGCCAATTAAAACATCTAAAAACAATTCAAGATTCCAACACAAACTGGGAATGATCATTCCTTAAAAGGTTTGTTGAAAGAGGAAAGTCTCCAGTAAGCGCTGAAATGACAACAGAGATGGTGCATCTCTAATATTTAATGGAAGTTATTTCCAAAGAGCAGCTGCCACAATACTAAAGGCCTGATTCCTGCACTGTGCAGAATGGACATCTTGATAAGATGGTATCTGAAGGAGGCCCTCACCTCTAGAGCACAATGATTAATTGGGGATATAAGGGGTGGGGTGAACTTTCAGGTATACTGGTTCCAAGTTGTTCAGGGCTTTGTGCTTCAGAAACAGCATAAAGGTATCAACTGGCAGCAACAAAATGCAGTAGACTGGTGGTGGGGGACACAAAATAGTAGGATAGAATGATCCATTCATCTTTCACCAGTCCACTTAGTAGAGATATTATTATTACAGTGGTGCCCCGCAAGACGAATGCCTCGCAAGACGGAAAACCCGCTAGACGAAAGGGTTTTCCGTTTTTGAGCTGCTTCGCAAGACAATTTTCCCTATGGGCTTGCTTCGCAAGACGAAAACGTCTTGCGAGTGTTCCGATTTTTTTCGCTCCCCCCCTTTTTCTAAGCCGCTAATAGGCTTTTAGCCGCTAAGCCTTTAATAGCCGCTAATCCGCTAATAGGGTTGCTTTGCAAGACGAAAAAACCGCTAGACGAAGAGACTCGCGGAACGGATTATTTTCGTCTTGCGAGGCACCACTGTATTATTAGCCTAAAAGACTAGTAGCTCAGTGGCAGAGCATCATCTGCCTTGTATGCAGACGATTCCAGGCTCAATCCCTGGCATCTCCAGGTAAGACTGAGAAGGATTCCTGCTTCAGCCTCTGGAGAGCCACTGCGTGGAAAGCGCTGAAGTAGATGGACCAATGAATCACAGAATTGTAGAGCTGGAATGGACCCTGAGGGTCATCTGGTCCAACCCCTTGCAATGCAGGAATCTCAGCAAAAGCATCCATGACAGGTGGCCATTCAACCTCTGCTGACAGCACCACATGTTGCTAGTAGCCTGTGTACCCCAGCAGGATATGAATGAGGGGACTTCACCTCCTCTCTGGCAGGCCTGGAAGTGCAGGCAACAACAACAAAAATGATCACTCCAGTAAATTTTGTTGGCTTATTTCATCAGCTGTTGTCAACAGTGCAAAAGAAAGGTGTGAACAGCTTGCTCATAGGACCATAAACTGAATATGTGTGGTTTCTGAGCAAGTTGAATTCAGCATATATAATAATATCACATTTTTAGCTCATCCTTTTTCCAAGGAATTCAAGGCACCACAAGAATCCAATGAGGTAGGTTAGGCAAGAGATATTGACTGGCTCATCGAGTAAGCTCCATGGCCGTGTGGGGGCTTGAACAAGACACCCCAGACCCCATGGGCTCTCTTCTCTCCTAAATAAGTAACACAACCCTGTAAATATTAAGAGCAAAGGATCAAGGTAGTACGATGCCACCGTACCTCTTGGTTCTGGAGTGCTTCCTTCTTTACACTGAAGTTGAGGTGGAGACCAGGATGTTTCATCTGAAGGTGAAGTACACAGTTTTTCATTAGGGCTGTGACAAATGTCCTGATCCTCACTATGTCTTCTTCGCTTTACACATGGCTCATCTCCCTCAGCTTTCATTGTAGCACAGAGATGAATGGAAGAGTTTTGTATGAGGCTAGGAAACTGTGTGCTCCAGAGCAGAGGAAGCCTACAGCTCCCTGGGCAATCCCAAGGGTTCAAGGGTGAGTAACAAGCCCCAAAACAGGATGCGGTTCTCTTCATATGCTGGAAAGCTTGACCATCCCGGAAGAGTCTCTGAGCAACATTCCAGTGGCAAACCCAATCTCTGCCGAGCCTCTGTACACGATGGGACAGCATGGGATATCTGGAAAGAAAGCAATGTTAGGAAAGATCCTTTGCTGTGAGATATACAGAAATGACAACTAGACAAAGGCCTTGTTCTTACTGCAACAGACTAACATGGTTTCCCGTCTGGAAACTGCATCCTCCTGGCTGATCTTGGATGCTGCAACATTACACTCCTCCATTACTTGACGTCTGTAATTGGCTTTATTCTTAAATTACAAATATTAATCTTACTAAATAAGGAAGGGCATTACTTTTTCTTCAGGAGAAAAGAAACTCTGTCCACTAGCTATGATCCAGACCTTGATTTGGTCTCTTAGACAGATTAGGCTGCAATGGGCAAATGCTTTATGCTGCTTTGTGTTTCCAGGCGTGGTTGGTTATGACACAAGGATGAGCAGTTTTGTCATATCGAACAGGCTTCCTCAACCTCAGCCCTCCAGATATTTTTGGCCTACAACTCCCATGATCCCTAGCTAGCAGGAGCAGTGGTCAGGGATGATGGGAACTGTAGTCTCAAGACATCTGGAGGGCCGAGGTTGAGGAAGCCTGATATAGAAGCAGCAGAAGTGAAACAGAAAGCACACAGTTTGAGAATGACTGGCAGATACCGAACATATTCACTAATGCTCAAGTTCAATCAGCTACTAACTTGTTTACACATCCATGGCCACCATATCAGTTTAGTAATAACCTTGCCCTGAAGCTTCCTATGCTCCTGTGCCTTTTTGGTTGATCCCAGAAAGCTTTACTCCTACCCTGATTTTTACTTTCTGAATATTTTTTTCTAACACATTACACAGCTACCTGAAATGTTTATATATTTTAGATCTTATACATATATATACAGAAACATCAATGGGCTTATCTCTGGACTCCTCATTAATGGACGTTTTCCTGTCTAAATGTTTTGTCAGCAAAGCAAAATGTGTAACACTGAAATCCTAAGATCGTTTATTTGTTAGTGTGTATGTATACATACATACATACATACAAGGACATGAAGGCAGCAATCCTCTCCTGTTGTTTGCTCCTAGCATCTTAATACTCAAGAGGTACACATTCTGCATATGGAGGTTTCACTTAGCTATCATGATCCATAGCTGTTTAGACTTGTATTCCAAAGAGTACTAAGTTCCAGGGTATGACTGAAGGCACTTTGCTGAAGCTATGCAGATCTGGGTCTGGTCAGTGCCAAGTACAGTAACTGAAAACCACATGTATGCTGCCTTTCATGACAGGAGAAAGGCTGGGTGCAAATGTAATTATTTGAGTAACATTTACACGAAACGATGATGTCAAGCGGTATATAAAGTGTCAAAATCAAAAAATGTCCCTCTTCAGGGACGCGGACTTATAAAAAATATTGGGGGGGCCCGGGAAAGCTCATGAATAATAAATAAGCTCATGAGCGAATAGGGGAGAGCGTGCTGCGCCTATTAATCAGCTCCGGAACAGCTGATATGCGGGAAATGTGGGGCTATCCGGAGAAGAGAGGGCGAGCCCCCTCCGCTCCGGCCCTAAACCGCTGAAACCACCAGGAGGAAGGAAATTCCCCCCGGCAGTGCCTTGGCAGTGGCGGTGGTGCTGCGAAGCAGCGAGGCAGGAGCCCCCGCCCCCGGGGATTCCCTAATCTCGCGGGGGATGGCCGGGGCTCTCCGACTAGGGTGCGCGGCTGGCTGGCTGGCTGGCGAGGGAGCAGGTGGGGAGGAGGCGGGGGACGGCGGCGGCGCTCTGCTGCAAGGGCGCCCGAGATTATTGGGGGGGCTGAGCCCCCCAAAAATTTTTTTTGAGGGGGCTCGAGCCCCCTCAGGCCCCATGGAGTCGGCGCCTATGTCCCTCTTTCTTTCACGGGACAGGTAAGCACAGGAGGCCCTAATCCCACCCTTTGAAACCAGGGTGGCAAACTTGTGGCCCTCCAAATGTTGCTGAACTCTCTTCACCCCCTGCCACACTAGCTGGGTCTGACAGGAGAGGCAGTTCAGCTTCACCTGGAGTGCCAAAGGCAACACCTGCCATGGGTGGGATGGGGATCCTGTGGTCCTCAGATCTTCAGAACCTAAGAGGAGCCTGCCGGATCAGGCCCACCTAGTCCAGCATCCTGTTGTCACAGCGGCCAACAGCGTGGGAAGCCCAGGAGGAGGAAAATCCAAGTGAAATGGTGCTTTCCCCACAGGCAGCCTTCAGAAGGATGGCGTTTTTATATTGCAAGCCGCCTTATGATCCGCAGATGAAAGGCGGTATACAAATTCGGTAATAATTCTGACACTGAAGGCGGAATACAGGCACCAGGGTTGGCAGCCCTGGCCGCCGTTTCTTCCACGAGCTTGTCGATTCCCTCCCATGTTGCCAGTGTCGGGGATGATTCGGAGGGTCACAGGTGGCGGCCCCCTCCAGCCTTAGGCCGCCCACCCCGGCAGAGCCGCCGCAGTTACCTCCAGGGGGGACACCTGCCCTCTGCCTTGCCAGGCCGCCCCGGCAGGTTCTCTGCTCCCCGCGCCGGCCCCGCAGAGGGCTCATCTCAGAGGGCCGTGGCCGGCGGCTCCTTCACCACACGCGCTCCAGGTCCGGCTTCCCCCGCGCAGCCGCATCCAAACAAGCCGGACTTAGCGGTCGCTCCTCCCCTCGCGTAACGAAGGACCCTCTCGCTTTGGCTTCCGCAGGGGCCCATGGGACTTGTAATTCGGCTTCCGCAACAGACGCTGCCCTCGCCAGCAGACTCATAGATTTATAAACAGACCTACTGAACACGACTTCCGGGTTCCTTTTGACTCTTCCCTTTAGAACCTGCTGCGATATTGCGCGTAAATGGGGAAGTTCCATTTCTCCTCTGGCGGAGACCAAAAACTTTGCTTCGTTGCTTTCTACCAGTTGCCATTTCCGTAGGACGAGTTCTACTCTAAAGGCGAGTTTGGAAGTATCATTAGAACTCCACACTCTAGTTTTTCCTATCTCTATGGTCCGTGGATAGACGTCGTCGTAGAACACTTCAAAGAAGAGCGGAAGGCGGGGCGAATAATCTCTCGGGAACCATCTTTCTTAAGGGCAACATTAACGCCTCCGCCGCCATTTTTGTGCCGGGAAGGAAGGCCCTGAGGGGGAAGATGATAACAGCCGGCCCGGCTTGCGACTGAGGCGGAGAGAGACGCCATGCCGCTGGTCGTCCTCTGCGGGCTGCCGGGGAGCGGCAAGACCCGGCGCGCCGAAGAGCTGAAGGCGGCGCTGAGCGCCGAGGAGGCCTCAGAGCGGCGGGTCTTCGTGGTGGCCGAGGCCGACTTGGGCGCCGGCGGCGGGGACGGCGTCGCTCGGGCTGCTCTGAGGGCGGAGGCCGAGCGCCTGCTGAGCCGCCGCGACGTGGTGCTGGTGGACTCGGGCGCCGAGCTGAAGAGCTTCCGCTACGAGCTCTACTGCCTCAGCAAGCACGCGGGGACGCCGCACTGCGTGCTCCTGTGCCCGGGAGGCGCCGCCCGCCCGGACCGGCCTCCCCTGGAGCCGCCCGACTCGCGCCACCGCTGGGACTGGCCGCTCTTCGTGGCGCCCGCCGACCCCGCCGAGCCGCTGCCTTGGCCCGAGATCCGCGCCGCCCTCTTCGAGCGCCGCCCGCCGCCGCCCAACCAGTCCACGCGCTCGCAGCCCCTGCAGGCCGCCGGCTTCCTGCACCGCCTCGACCGCCTCACGCAGGACGTGCTGGCCGCTCTCATGGCCGCCCAGAGGAACGGAGCCCAGCCGGGGCAGTTCGTGCCGCTCGCGGTGGACGGGCTGTCGCAGGCCGGCGGCGGGGAGCCTCCGGGGCTGCTGCTGACCCGGCCCGTCAGCCTGGCGGAGCTGAGCCGGCTCCGGAGGCAGTTCCTCAGCTACGCCAAGATGCACCCGGGTGAAGGCGAGGGCGACCTGCCGCAGCTTGGAAGCATGTTCCTGCAGTACCTGGGCCGCAACCTCCAGTGAGGAGGGGCTGGAAGCCGCCGAGCCGAAAGGAAAGCAAGCCCGACGGGGACGGAGCAGGCGCGCCGTGGGATTTGGAGGGGCGCCCGCCCGTTATGCACGCGCAGTACACAAGACCCGAAAGAGCCTCCCCGACCATGAAGGGAGTTTGTCTGCTGCTGGAGCTTTTGGTCCTGGGTCGTCTTTGCCGTCTAAACCCGAGAGAGGAATGCACATTTCAAGTGTGTGGCACTGGTCCGAAACCGATCTTGGCAAAAAAGGGGTTCAGGATTATTGTAAATAAATGAGTTTTTCCTCTCCGCACATCACACACCTGTTTGTATTTTAAGTTGCTCTTTTGGTTATTTCGTTTTTGTTACGCTTCCTTGCTGCAGGGGGGTTGGACTAGATGACCCTTGGGAGGTGTCCAGGTCCCTTTCAGTTCTACGATTCTAGGGTTGTGTACATGGTTCATGTACAGCACACTAAGGGAGGTTGTATCTGGTGGCACAATGAGTCAGTGTGTCAGGTTGTTTTAACAGAAGGTTGGTGGTTCAGGTCCCCTGGAGGGACACTAGATGACTCTCAGAATCCTATCCAACTACAGTTCTATGACTGAGAAACAGTGGCCAGTCTAAAGTCACCCAGTGTGATGCTAATGTAGTCAGACGACGATTCTGATGTAAACTGAGTGTGATCCCCTGAGTTTCTTCATCATGGATTGGGCACAAACCCACTACAATCAACTGCTGGACTGTGTGTTGCAGGACCACAACTTCTGCTATTCTTAACAGACAGCTACTATTGCCTTTTCCAAGAGTAAAACAAAAAGGATGAACATCAGGGCTGGCTCAAGATGCTGTATTTGGTACCTAGGGGGATTATATGTATACTGTACTGCTTTTGTAGATTTGGTGTTTGAAACTTACCTTAAAAGCTATTATGCTGTTTTTAATAGCAAGCTGTCCTAATAAGGTATTGGGAGGGTGGTGTATAAATAAATAATCCCACATCCTACTTAGTAACATGGAGCATGGTGCGCTCCCATATAAACTGCACTGAAATGAATGGGAATTAAGTGCTCCAGTCCATTTCAATAAGGCTAACACAGGAGACCCTCGTGGGAATTGCTCATAGTTAATGTGCTATCACTCTAGAATGAATTACTATTTGCCATGGGTGGCAACTTTTTAAGGTGCTACTTTTATTATACCAAAGAGATGCATCAGTGCCTCTAGTGCGAAAGGGGATATGCTGTGATTCTTTCCTGGGGCCAATATCGCTTTATGGATTATGCTAAATAAATACCATCTAAACTATAAATATCTACCTAGCACTGGTAAGGAAATAACATTAAATGGCAGTTTTATATAGACATTGCGAATGCAAACTGTACACCTTGACAATATAACTGGGGGAGAGATGGAGGCTGCTGTCCTATGCACACTTAGGAGTTTGCCCAATTGAACAGGTGACAATCTCTATGCACAATCACATTGGGAGTGAGTCCCGTTCATATTTATTTATGTACTGCTTAATGTCAGAATATGCTTCTAAGTAGTTTGCAAGTATGAAAACCAATGGCGCATAGTGGAATAGCTCAGTTGGTAGAGCACAAGACTTAATCACAGTATGGGGGTTTAAGCCCCACATTGGGCAAAAGATTCCTGCCTTAACAGGAGGCTGGACTAGACGATCCTCATAGTCCCTTCCAACTCTACAATTCTATGACTTAAATTTTTAAATAAACATACACAGAACCCAGTAACAGAACAACCAAATGAGTTCTAACTAGCTAAGAAACTCACCTTATGGCCATGATGCGGTTCCACATCTAGTTCTACCTTTAAATGAAACAATAGTTGGCGAACTGTGAGGGCAGAAGTGGTCCTCTTGGAACCAAATCACAATTGCCATGGAAACCTGTAGTGCTAGACCTAGAACTTTGGAACCATTGTTCTATTGTGATCACACAAAACACCAATCTTAATCAGTGATGTGGGTTTTCTGGAAAATTTAGAACTGGAGATTTTTTCTAAACAAATTAGGATAATTTGCATCTGGATTTTTTTCAGTGCATTAGAAAGTTTTCTGATGAGAGAGTGATCTAATTCAACATTTTTGCTTTATTTGTATTTACTAAACAAAACAACTTTGAAATTGGTTACCTAATAACTGTTGAGCTCCTTAGAGGAAAGGTGGGATATAAAGGTAATTAGAAAATATATATATATAATAATATATAAATAACAAATTATTATTAAATGAACTCTAAATGGCCCTTACAAGTTCTGTGCAAGTGGTCTTTGGAGGAATAATAAATAAAAAAGACATTACTATATATGTTAAATTATGCAGCTAAGGAAACTATGGCAAAATACATTAAAAAATCAGAGTAATGTGATTTACCTCACTGTTCAGTGCATGATTATGAAGTGGTGGCTTTGATTGACATTAATTACTCTTAAGTGCATATCCAAGGGGGTAGTATGTTCACAGTTAACATTTGACATCAAGATATTACCTATACCTGTAGATGCCATGACCAAGGTACTCCATGCGCTAGTAACTTCTCGATTGGATTATTGCAGTGTGCTTTACATGGGACTACCCTTGAAGACAACTCAGAAACTTCCAAGTAGTCCAAAGTGCAGTGGTCAAGTGGCTGCCTTTAGAACTTACATATGGTAGGCGCCGTCCTAAAACATCTGCATTAATTTCCATGTTATTTCTGGGCCTAATTTAAGGTGCTCACACTAATGTTTAAATTCTTAGAAGGCTTAGGCCCCAAATTTTTGTGAGACTGCCCCCTTTACGATTGGAGGGAGCGGTCTCTTTGTATCTCCACTTCCCTTAGAAGTTTGAGGGGGTGATAGCCCAGGAGAGGGCATTTTCTGTGACAGCTCCTAAATTGTGCAATTGCCTCCCCACAGAGGCGTGTTTGGCATCTTCACTGTACAGTTCTCAATGACTGCTGAAGATGCATCTCTTTATCCTGAAATTTGGTACCTGGTGTGTGTGTGTTTCAGGGTCCACTCTATTCCCATGACTGTAAATTGCTCTAACTGTTTTTAATGCTGAATTTTAAATAGTTGTAACTGCCTCTGGAACCTCCTGGTGAAGGGTGGGTAATATAGCGAAATCAATAATTGCTTATTTTTATTTCTTTTGAAAATTTCTAATCAGTGCTTTTATACAAAACATGGATTTCTGGATGGTATACATTAAAATCAAGTATCAAAACAGTATTGAAACAATTTTTAAAATAATAATAATAAATTGAGCTGAAAAGGAGTTAAAGTGAAATAAGTCTGTTGCTTTAAAAGGGAGTACCTAGCTGAATGGCAAATAAATCACGTGGCAAGCTATGGATGTGGATAAACGGTGACCTAGTAATCTAAAAGCACACACCTAGTTACAATAACTAACTGAATTTGCAGCATAGTGCTATGTATAGCATACTGGCTAAAATGTGGGCCTCGGACTGGGGAGTCCAAGGTTCACATTCTCACTCAGTGGGTGACCTTTTGTCAGTAACTATCTCTCAGTCCAACCTGCCATACAGTTGTGAGGATAGGAGGGAGAGAACTATAGAGTGTATAGTATATTTCAATCATTGCACAAAAGGTAAATACTGTATAAGTGCAATGCATATTTACCGGTAAATAGACCAATAATTCCTAAACTAGACCTGTCTGTATGGCTGTTGGCTTCACACCTGACCATAGCTGTCAACGTTTCCCTTTTTTTAAGGAAAATTCCCTTATTCCGAATAGAATTCCTCGCAAGAAAAAGGAAAAGTTGACAGCTATGCACCTGACATGTAGTGATCAAGCTTCAGTATAAGTATTGTTTGTTAATCGGTTCTTGAATACAGACTTCTCTTTCCACCCTAAATCATGATTCAAGAACTGGACCCAAACTAACAAAATGATTTTCAACAGGGACAGATGTCAAGTTCTACGCTTAGCCAGGGATTCCAGTGCTGAGAGTGTGACCTCCAAGCAGAGTTATGCTCCAGCCGTTCCCCACCTTTAAAACTCAACAGACTGCTCACAGTGCTCACATACAGAGATGCGAAAAGAGAATAATAGGTGCATAGAAAATAGCACATCTGAGACCACAAAGCCTTTCTTCCAGAGGACAAATTGTAGTCTGTAGCTTTTAGGGGATCCTTTGGAAAGGATATGCGCTTCCTAAGAATGTCAGAAGAGCTCTGCTGGATCAGGCCAAGGCCAACCTACTCCAACATCCTGTGGTTGACCACAGTGGCCAACCACAAGCCCATGAGATGCCTGCAAGCAGCACCTGAGTTCAACAGTGCTCTCCACCCCTACAGTGCTATCCCAGCAACTGGTTTTTCAGGGACATAAAGCATCCATGACAGATGGCCATCCAGCCTCATAAATACTAAACATTCTATAACCTTGGTAGCTATGCGTAGATGTAAGAAGTCATAAATGCATGGACGTAGCCAGGATTTTTGCTGGAGGGGGTCAGACCTTTTGTTAGGGGGCTGCAGAACCTCAGTTTGCTACGTATTGTTATTGAATTTTATTGATGGGGAACAGCTGCCTCTCTCTGCATAAATACAGGGCTTCATTCAGTCTTGGCATCTTTCTTCAATTGCAAGATTAAACCCTGGCACGTAGGAAATAAAAATAGATTTAAATTGCCAGAGCAGGTGCAGAGTCTATTTCACTCGCCACCACTGAATAAATACATAGAACTGATGTGGTCTACTGGCTAGACATCTGTCCTGGATTTACTATGTGGCCTTAATCTCTCTCTTAATCCCCCCTCTGGGAATAATAATACAGCTCTTCCTTGCAGGGTTGTTGTGCATAGGCCTACATCGAGACAGTGTGTATGCGACATGCCAGGGACATGAGAAAACGCTGCATAAAACACATTATTATTAGAAATCATGAGTCAGGATTAAGACTGCACATTTACGCACCGCTTTATTTGGGAGCAAGAAGGACTTCCTTCCGAATAAACATGTTTAGGCTTGCGGAAAGAGCGCCCCCAGAAGCGGAAGAGGTGGTGGGAAAGGACAACAACCCCGCGTTTTCGTGCTACTTTCTTTCAAATTAAACTCTGAGCAGAGGAACCCTTTTTTCTCCTGATTCTGAAAAGGGTCGCGCGCGCGCAGTCATGCGCCCCTGGAGATTCCGAGGGACAACCCAGGCGGCCTGACTGCCGGCGCTTCTCCTTCCAAGGCTTGTGTGGATGGGGAGGCTCCATCCCGACCCCCGCGGGAAGGATCGGGCAGGGCGGGTGGGGGAGGAAAGAGAGCCAGGCCGGCGAGCTGCGTCGCGCGCCGGATCCACGCGGAGGAGAGGAGAGGCGCTGCTTTAGCGGCTGCCGCCGCCGCCGCCGCTCCCTCTCTCCCATCGCTTCCGCCGCCGGCTCGGGCCTGACCCGGGAGTGGATCTTTGCAGCAGCCTGGCGGCGCTGGGCCGGCGCCGAGGGAGCCACGGCCTCCGCACCTCTTGCCGGCCCGCTGCAAGCAACGATGATCTCCCCGCAGGGACGAGGCGGGGACGTGGCCCGGTTCTACACGGTCACCGAGCCCAAGCGCCATCCTCGGGGATACACCCTGTATAAGGTCACCGCGCGGGTGAGTGAGCCTTGGGAAGCAAAGGGAAAGAGAAAGAGAAATGGGAAGGCCGTCCGTCTTCCATGCAATCTTTGATTAGGTTCGGGGGTGACGAACGGGATCCTTCCCCTTCTGATCTCCGCCACGGGCAGGGAGATCCTGGGAACCTGCCTGCCTGCAAGGAGGCAGGTTGTCCGTGCGGCTCGCGGGCAGCGGCTTTCCGGCACCTTCCGAAGCCGGAGAAGGCAGGATTGGAACCCAGGGCCTCTTTTGGCAACGCCCGGCGGGCATGTGCTTTTGCCACAGCGCCGTGGCCTCTTACAGGGATGCCTTTGCTCGTCCTCTCTCCAAGCAGATGCCCATCTCTCTCTCTCTCCCCCCCCCCATCTGCTGAGAGGAGTGAGTGGGCGGCAGAGAGAGAGCATTGATTCTCCTTCTCCCCCGACATCTCTATTCATTTTTCCTCGCTCTATAGCAGGGGTAGGCAACCTAAGGGCCGTGGGCTGGATGCGGCCCAATCGCCTTCTCAATCTGGCCCACGGACGGTCTGGGAATCAGCGTGTTTTTACATGAGTAGAACGTGTCCTTTTATTTAAAATGCATCTCTGGGTTATTTATGGGGCATAGGAATTCGTTCATCCCCCCCCCCCATATAGTCTGGCCCGGCTCACGGCTGAAAGAGTTGCTGACCCCTGCTCTATAGGATGGAGGGAGTCGCATTTCCACTCGGAACCCACTCCAGAAGTACCCAGTTTGGGGGGTAGAAGGGATCAAGGCATCTCCCTTCCATCTCAGAGCCTCCTCATCCCTCGTTTCCATGCATGTGGGTTTTATCTGGAGGGGAGGTCAGTATCCTCTATCTTCAGAGGAGTGGACGGGATGTAGGAATAACACTGCAGGCCTCTGCATGCTTAACCTGGGATAAACACCGCCGAACACGGAGGGACTGGCTTCTTGAACATTGGGTCAGGGATGTGAGCTTCCCCCAGTAGAGATGTGTTTGGGGAGAGAGCCAAAATCTGCATTATGTAATGCTAGGTCAGAAGGGACAGCCATCGGTATAGAGGTGTAGAGATGGGAAGCAGTTTGTGGTTGTGCCTGATTTATGGATGGACCTGGTTGTCCAAAGGGCAACCAGGAGGTTTTGGTTTGATCTGGGCTTCCAGCTCAAAAGGCAGAGCCAGGTTTTGATGGCATAGTAGCACCCATTTTTTTCCTAGACCTGGTCCTTGAGTACAATTCAAAGAGACCATGTCCTCTCATCTGTGCTACTGAAAATGAAGGAAGAGCTGTTTGTTTTTTTTGCACAGATGACAGCCTAACTCAAATGAAAGCCAAAAAAATAGCCATACAGTATTTCCTATGTCTTGATCTCCCCACCTATATTTTAACATTGCCCCCCCAAATTTTTTCTGAGACCCAGTGTGGCATAGTGGTTAAAATGTCTGACTAGGACCTGGAAGATGAGGTTTCAAATCCTTACTTGGCTATGAAGTTCAATGGGTAACCTTGAGCCAGTCACTGGCTCTCTGCCACACCTCACCTCCCTCATAGGGTTGTTGGGATTAAATGACAAGGGGGAGAACTATGTCAGGAATTTGAGCTCCTTGGAGAAAAAACATGGGATATAAAAGCAACAAATAAGTAATCAATAAATAATAGATTGGCACATATCAGAGAATAGCCTCTTTTGAAATTCCGTGCTCCCTTACATCTCCGTTAAGAGACAAGGGCTCATTCAGACATTGCTTGGGAGAAACCTTCATCTGCTAAGAGTCTTGAACTCTCATCTCTCTTCTCCTGCAATCCAGCCCACATTCTCACTGCTGGGAGAAAGTAGCATTATATGCAGGCTATACTGGTGTTAATTTAATATATTTATTTTGCAAGGTTTATATATCTTTTAACAAAAGCAGCCTCCAAATGGTTTCCATAAAATACTTATTATTATTATTATTATTATTATTATTATTATTATTTTAAAATGGTATCCACCTGATTCCCTATCTGACGGAGATACTGCAGTCAAATAAACCTGGTACAGCCTGGATTAGATGTTGCTTTCTTTTCCTTTCAGTAGTTATTACAACTGTTGTGTGTGTGTGTGTGTGTCCCCCAAACTGTGGTTTGTGGACAACCTGTGATCCGCAGGCTTCCATGGCATTCCTGCATTAAGTATTCATAACGATTTTATGTTGCATTACTATTGCTGCTTTTATTTCATATATATATATATATATATATATATATATATATATATATATATATGCAGGTTTTGGTGTCTTCGGGTGTCTTCCCGTGTAAGAGTCGGGGTGTCTGGGCGACGTTTCGACGAGGTCTCACTCGTCATCTTCAGGCTGGTGCTTTCGGCTTCTTGTTACTGGAACCAGCAACAAGAAGCCGAAAGCACCAGCCTGAAGATGACGAGTGAGACCTCGTCGAAACGTCGCCCAGACACCCCGACTCTTACACGGGAAGACACCCGAAGACACCAAAACCTGCATATATATGTATTTTATTAACATAAGAGCCTGCTGAATCAGGCCAATGTCTCATCTAGTTCAGCATCGCGTTCTCACAGAGGCCAGCCAAAATGCTTATGGAAAGCCTGCAAGCAGAACATGACGGCAACAGCAGTCTGCTCACTTGCAGCTCCCAACAATTGGTACTGACAGCTGAGATAGCCATCATGGCCATCCTGGCTAGGTATTCATTGATAGCCTTGTCCTCAATTGACTTTCTCTACTCTTCTTTTAAAGCCATTTGGTTGGTAGCCATCACTGCCTTCTGTAGGAACCAGTGCCATAGTTTACCGTATTTTTCGCTCCATTGGACGCACCGGACCATAGGACGCACCGGACCATAGGAGGGGGAGAACAGGGGAATTTTTTTTTTTCTTGTTCTCCCCCTCTAAAACAAGGTGCGTTCAAGGTACATTCACCAGAGCTTGTGGGGCTGGCGGTGGGGGGAAGCACTGCTTTCCCCCACCGCCAGCCTCAAAGATCCCTGAAGCCTTCGGAGCGCAGCGCCCCGCTGCCCTGGAGAGGTTTGCGCGCAGCCGTCCCCAAGCTAGAGCAGCGAGACGGAGCCCTCCGTCTCACTGTTCTGGCTTGGGAACAGCCTTGCTAGCTTCTGCAGGAGAGTGGGGTGAAGGCAGCCCGCTGCCCTACAGAGGTTTGCGTGCAGCCGTCCCCAAGCTAGAGCAGCGAGATGGAGCCCTCCGTCTCGCTGTTCTGGCTTGGGAACAGCCTTGCTAGCTTCTGCAGGACAGCGGGGTGAAGGCACTGTCCCCAAGCTAGAGCAGCGAGACGGAGCGCTCCGCAGTGCTCCGTCTTCCTGTTCTGGCTTTGGGCTTAGCGGCGCAGCCTGCATTCGCTCTATAGGACGCACACACATTTCCCCTTAATTTTTGGAGGGGGAAATGTGCGTCCTATAGAACGAAAAATACGGTAGCTTTCTTTTATCTGCTCTGCTCCTCCTAACATTCACCAGCCTGCTACTATCAAAAGTGCACTGGTTTAACAAACATTTAAACTCTAGTTATAACTGCCTCTACTTTTTGCATCTTGGTGCCCATTTGACTCCTACCTTATAATTTTTCTCCTTTTATACAGTACATGCCAACTAAGATTTCGCTTTGTGCATCTGGGGATGTGGGCTTCAGCCCATGATTGTGTTTTGTCCCAAGAAGTTTGTTAGCCTTTAATGTACCACAAGTCTCTTGGGCCACACCCAATCCTACATTTAAAGCCGTGTAATACCACTTTAAACAGTCATAACTCCCCTCCATCCCAGTCCTAGGAACTGTAGTTAGTTAAGGGTGCTGAGTATTGTTAGGAAACTTTTATTCCCAGGGCTTTTATTTTCAGCTGGAACTTTCCGGAACTCAGTTCCGGCACCTCTCAGGTGGCTGCCTTTGCCATTATAAGAGAACAAGGGAAGCATTCATAGTGAGTTCTCGCACCTCTTTTTCTAGAAAAATAGCACTCCTTATTCCCCTCACAAAACTCTGGAAACTGTAGCTCTGTGAGGCGAATCGGGGGTCTCCTAACAATTCCCATCACTCTTAACCAACTGCAGTGTTTTCATTTACAGGTAGGTAGCCGTGTTGGTCTGCCATAGTCAAAATAAAAAAAATTCCTTCCAGTAGCACCTTAAAGACCAACTAAGTTAGTTCTTGGTATGAGCTTTTGTGTGCATGCACACTTCTTCAGATATTCAGTGTTTTCATTGTTGGAAACTGTCCTGGGACCTGGCAGGGGTGATGTTGCTTTCCTGTCATGTTTGCAAACATCTTTGTAACACAGAGTTGGTCTGCCAATGAACCTGGTGCCAGAAGCCAGCTCCCCATAGAGCACGCCTTTGGGGGACCTGTGGTCTTCCATTCTGTGGACGGGACCAAGCCAGCGTCAATGTTGCTGAGATAGGAGTGCAAACATGCTGGGAATGTGGGCCCTGGAGAGCACATATTTGCTTGAAACTCTGTCCTGCCATGTGATACCGAAAATCTTCCTGAGGCAACACATGTAAATAGTAATAATAATAATAATAATAATAATAATAATAATAATAATAATACAGTTCCCAGGATCCCTTGGGGGAAAGCCATAATGGTTAAAAGTGGTATGGTAGTACTTTAAATGTAGGGTGCCCTTTGTTGTCCATTCCTGGTGGTAAATTCCACAGCGCCTTTCTCTCAAGAGATAAGAAAACAGGCTTGTCCAGGAGGATGGTAGATAAGAAAACCCGGCTGTTAAATTTCCAAGACAATTCAGTTACTTCATTGTAAGCCTGAGGTGAAGTGGGGTATATGTGTGCGAGAGAGACAAAGAGGAAGAGGGGCGTAAAGATTGTGCAAGGCATTTGAAATGTAAGCAGTGAAAGCCAGAACTGTTCCACAATTATAGATAAATGCTCTTAAATCAATATATTAAAACCTGCAGGCCCTTTCTCTTTAAGAGAATTGGATTTTAAATGCACTCGCCCAAGCAAGGTTAAAGAAAAGACCCAGCGCACCTGCTCACACCCACGATAACAGTCTCCAAAAGAGGCTGGGATTCCTTTCCTCCCCCTGCTCATTGCATCATGCTCCCTTGGTTTTATTTGGTTCCCGAGTAACCAGAGCAAATGCATCCGAAGCTTCAAATACCAGGGGGATAGTGCTTGTTAAAGTAATGTTGACAACAAGTATCTATGTAAGGTCTCCCCATTTTTGTCACAGAATAGAGCCAGCCAGCAGTACAGAGTTTAGCGCTGGTGGCGCTTGAAGCTGCTGGCATGAACTGAGCTTACATGTCAACATGCTGGAATTGGAGTTAAAACTTTGACGGTAAGCTTCCTTAGAATGCTCTCAGTCTTCTCAGGTTGTATTGTGAAATGAGTGATAATCTGAATCGGCCTTCCTGTGATGGTAGGATTGCTTAGTCTTGGGAATTGTGGACTGCCATTGGTTGAGTTGCTGTGATGTCACCAAAGGGCTATGCAGCCATAGGACAGGCAGCCCAGCATGAAAGCAGATTGGGAGACCTTTAGCAGTTTGAGTTCTAAAGTCCATCAGAGCCTTTGTTGAATTAAACTTTTTAAGTGTGCTGCTTTCTTGCCGTGGGGTACTCGGTTGGTTGAGTGGATGCAGAGAGAAAAAAAATCCCCTGCATTTCCAGGTTCGGCTTGGAGAGATCCCTATCTGAAGCCCTGAAGAGGTGCTACCAATCAGTGTAGACATTACTGATCCAGATGGATGGATGGTCTGACTCTGTATAAGGCAACTTTCTATGCTCCTCTGAGTGGTATTGGAACATTTTAATGACCACTGACCACTCGCTGCAAGTACCACCGAACACTTTCATTAAGAGTTGATTGGAGTTGCCTTAAGGGTACAAAGGTTATTGCCCTGATCCATCACACACAAGCTGCCTGCAGAATTGGGTTTGTCTATAGCCCTTTTCAATTGTTGCTAAAGTGGCAAAAGTTATCAGCTGGGAGTGCGGGGCAGTGGGGTTGATGAATGTACAGTACTAGCTCCGCACCTTTCTTTTCTTTTAAATTGTTTCTATTAAAGATTTTCTTGGGTTTCAAAAGTACGTACAGCATCACTGCTATCAGTTCATAGAGTTCTTTCTAACAGATCATCCAGTCCTCCAAGAAATATGCAAAATAACAAAAAAGGTACTAGAAGCCACTCCAGAACTGGCCCTACTGAATATTTTCCAAGACAATAACACACGCTACAAAGAACTCATAAGCCACCTTCTCTCAGCAGCCAGGGATCACAGAATTGTAGAGTTGGAAGAAGTGGCCACACTGATCATCCTGCAATGCAGAAATATGTTGCCCAATGTGGGGCTTGAACCCATGATTCTGAGTTTAAGAGTCTCATGCTTTACTGACTGAGCTATCCCAGAGGTAGCATCATAGCTGGACACTGGAGGGACCTGTCAGGAGTAAACATGGGCCACTGGTACCAAACTGTATGGGAAACAGTAGGGGACAAACAAAAGATGACGCCTTCACCCCGGTGTGGCTCCCCTTTGTTACGTACACAACAAGACAACAACAGGAGCCCACTGACAGCATATGAATCGATCTTGCTCAGCACTTTTCTTGCCTTCCCAACTTGTGGAAGCTGACCTTCTGAAGCGTGGATCTTACTGTGCTTGTGGAGGTTTCTGTGTTTTAAAATGCTGGGAAATCAGCCTTTAAGAGTGCAGAAGGCTCCCCATTTCATAGAGGAAACCTCCACAATTGGAGGGAGGTGAGAATTGGAGTGGAAAAAGCCCTCGCTTGTGTTAACTCTCTTTAGTAACACCTGAAGAGGATTTGTATAGATCCATACTGAGCATACTGAGGGTATGGGGTTTTTTTTTTTTTGGCCTGCTTTTAAATGGGCTCTTAAGACTACTTTCACCAGACATTTTTTAATTAGAACCTGTGGGCTGATGCATTTTTATCTGCTGTTCCTGGTGTGTGTTGTTGCGGTATTTTACTGGAGTATGTTGTTGTGCATTTTAGCATCCATCTCTATATGCCATTATATCTTTAAAGATTCTGCATGCCACCTTGATTTGGCACAAAAAGGTGGAATATAAATGCCCAAACGAAGAAAGGAATAGCTTGGGACTTTTTAGCTTTAAGAAAAGGTGAATAATAGAATCTTAGAGTTGGAAGGGACCCAAGGGTCATCTAGTCCAACCCCCTGAAATGCAGGAATCTCAGCTAAAGCATCCATAACAGATGGCTATCCAACCTCTGCTTAAGAGACAACATGCTAGAAGTTCAAAAAATTATCTCTGATGTGGAGAAAGTGAATTTAAAAAAAGGCCCCCTCCCCTCATAATATTGGGCTAGCCTTTTTATCACTTGAGCCCTGCAGCCTGTTTGCGGCCTTCTAAGGACTGGGGCATCTAATTAAAGAGCTTGTGGCTCTAAGGTCAAACTGCCTGCATGGAGGTCTCAGACCTGGTATTGGCAGTGAGCACTGGGACCCCAGTAGCTGCCTAAGATTCCAGCTGCTGCTGCTGCTTGTCCTGCATGCAGAACAAAAAACATCATCAGGTTTGTAAGCCCAGAAATGGCGGTTGAGTGAGGTCCCAAATGCAGTAGTCGCTTGGATGCTACTACTCTTTGCGAGTCGAACGTTTTGGCGAACACCACAAATCCGGAAGTGAGTGTTCTGGTTTGCGAACGTTCTTTGGAATCCAAATGTCCGACGGAGCTTACGCAGCTTCTGATTGGCTGCAGGAGCTTCCTGCAGCCAATCAGAAGCCGCACTTTGGTTTCCGAAGGTTTTGAAAGTCAAACAGACTTCCGGAACAGATTCCGTTTGACTTCCAGGGTATGACTGTAAGGAGGACTGGCAATTTAAAATGACAGATTATGCAGAGCTGGCAGGTCTAACAAGTAAAATAAGTATCTGAAGAAGTGTGCATGCACACGAAAGCTTATACTGTACTGTACCTAAAACTACTCAGTTGGTCTCTAAGGTGCTACTTTATAATTTTTAAATTCTTTTAAAAGGATTCTTTTAAAGACTTTCTTAGATCGTATAACTTTTTTGAAGACTTGATTCTTTTAAGGGAGTTTTTAGGTTTTTAAGAAGAGTCTTTTAAACTATCTGTCAGAGCTGCCCGAGGTCCCAGCTCACAAAGGACCCACGCCGGTTCGTTGTTATATACAAAAGTCTTTATTGAAGTTCAGTTCTGCTTTCACAGCCGCAGCGCGCAGCTCTACGTCCGAAACTCTAGACCGCTGAAGCTCCATCTGAATCTCCTCCCCCCAGACACCAGTTTAAGACTCTGGCCTTGCTCCACCTCTTCCTTTGCTCTTTCCTCCTCTGGTTCCGCCCGTCCGCTGGTGTCTTGCCGCTCCTAGACTCTTCTGACGCTGAGTCCCCTGAATCTTCCCCCTGCCTCTGGCGGGCTTTAGGACCTGGTTCCCAATCCGGGTTTTCTGCTGTCTTACACGCCTGTACATTCGAACTCGGCGCGAGCGCCCAGCCGGCAACCTTCCTCCTGACCGTTACACTGCTCCTGTCACTGCTTCCCCCTTTGGGGGGGCTAGCTGGACCTGACCTCCCCTCCGTTCCCCCACTCTCCGATAGAGGCGTGGTCAGCCCTGACTCATCTTCTCTCCCTGCTGGAGGAGACGCTGGCCCTGACACATGGGACTCTTCCCCCCCCCACTACGCTCTGGTGGGGAAGCTGGTCCTGATCTCCCGCTGCTGCTTTGGGAGTCCCCGCTGGCCCCTTGTTTCTGGTGCGTCCCCCCTGGGACCCCCCTTGCCCTGACCATCGGTGCCTCCTTCTGGGAATCTTCCGATCCGCTGGAGAAGCTCATGGAATCTCTCGGGTCACTGTCATACTCCCCTACGCTGCCCTCAGATTCTTCCCCTTCACTCTCCATTTCCTTCCTCCCCTGTGCCTCTGTTCCTGAGCCCCTGACACTATCTTTTTAAAGAATTGTTTTAATTTATTTTGACTACGGCAGACCAACCCAGCTACCTACTTGAATCAAGTAAAATAAGAGAACAAGAAGATGAATAGAAAATTTTTGTGTCGTATCTGAAAAACAACTGTAAACATGTGAAAATGTTAGTAGGATTAAGGTAATAGGGGAGTTAAATGGCTGTGCAAGAATATGCTGGAAGGGGAAGAAGGGAAGTTGTGAATGAGAATGGAAATCGGTTTATTTTAAAGGAAGATATAAATGTGGAAATGTTTCTTTTAATGTGAATGTGGTTTTGAAAAAAATGTAACATTGAAAAATATAAATAATTTTTTTAAAAAGAAAAGAAAAACTTAAGTAGGTTCCAGTGTATGCATTCAGGCTGGTTGGTTTGTTTCACCTACAGTGCATGCCCCCTTTTACCTGCAGTCTTTATTTTGGTTGTTCTTCCATCCAGCAGGAAAGACCAGACGGAGACATTTCCAGCTTTAGTAATTCAGCAGGTGACTTTTGGATGCTTTCTAGGGTGTACTTTCTGTTCGTATCAGGCAATGCTGAGGTCTTGGCCTGCTTGTCTTGTGAACTGACGATGCACCTTAGAATATTCCCTAGAATATGGTACCGTGCAGGGAGCTTCTGTGTTAAGACACACAGGGGCTTATTAGTAGATTGGTGTGGGGGAAAGTTGAAAATTGCTGATGAAGAGGGAAAGAAGGAGGATGAAGAGGAAAAAGAGGTTTCTTTTCTTATCGTGCGGTTGAATTCCATTGTTTAATGACTTGCCTTTCTGTTCCCTTGTACTTCTGCATTTTTGCCTACAGTACAAAAATACGCTGAATGTTGAGTTGTAAATGGTATGTTATTTTGAAGACAGTTTGCAAAAACAACACACCCTGAGAGTAATAGGACTGGGTGCTTTTGCCCTGCCTTGCATTGTATCAGGATGTTCTCATACGGTCTGAAGTGCATTTAATTCATTCTGCATAGGCGTCAGCTGCACTCTATGGGACTCACATGAATTTGTTTCTACGTGTATAAACCCCTCTGCAGATATGATGCTGGAATGTGTGGATATCAAGACTGGGATGGATGAGTGTAATCCTAATCAAGCATAGCCCCAAAGAAAGAGTTTTGAAAAATCAATATTAGATCATTGGGCGCTTTTGCGTGATCTCTCTGTGTCTCTCGTTAACAAATTCAAGCACTGACAGGGCCTTTGCTTTTGTTTTCCAGATTGTTTCTCGAAAAAATCCAGAAGATGTCCAAGAGGTAAACTTTTTTTTTTAAAAGCATCTTTGGTTCTAGCATAGGTATGGCACAAACTGTTCTGTCTTTTTATATTGCGAAATAGAGCAAGTAAGTTCTGTTCCTGTTTTAGTGACTAGATTGGCAATTGATGGCTAATCTTGTTTCTGCTGCCTCAGTCGGTCATTTGCTCACATGCTAAGTCTAGGGACCTCCTGTGCAGGTGTGCATACACCTCCACATGTACACACACACACACACACACACGTTCCTCATCATCTATCTGATATTTGAAAGAGAGACCTAATGGATTGTTAAGGAAATGGATAGCAATGCACTTTTCTCTTTCAAGCTACCATTGTGTAATTAGCACAGTTCTAATTAAATTAGTGAGGTCCTCAGTCCTACCTTGGGTGTGTTACCTACCCAACATAACTGTGAACTCCTGGTGGCCATGAAACTTTGCCCAAAATGACAAATACAGTTCACACACACACACACACACACACACACAGAGAGAGAGAGAGAGAGAGAGAGAGAACACAATGCCCAAAGCATAAGCACAGCACCACTTTCTGAAAACATCTTAAGAGTCAGGGAAACTATTTAATAGCCTATCTACAACAAATACCAGAATGATGGATGGAGAATTGGAGAGAGATGTGATCCATAACCATCTGAACACCAGACGGTGAAAGTGATTATGTAAGATTAACAGGATGCAAAACAGAGTTGACAAAAGGAAAAATAAGGGTAGGAAGGTAGGAAACCGTCTTCTCTGACGGGCAGTGGCTCCCTAGAGCCTCAGGTAGAGAAGTCTGTCATATAATTTCCTACTTTTTGTCTGAACATTTCTGGGATGAAATCTGAGATTTTATTCATTCACATCATGTGCTCTACCACTGAGCTATGGCTGCTTTCCCAAGGGAAGCGGAACAATCTAAAATACTTGCAGCTGAGAAAGTCTTCACATAAACCTTCGGGCAAAAGCTTTGATGAGTGGAGGAGGGCTGTTTATGCGAACACAAGCAGGCCAAAGGCCCATTCAGGTCACATGCATGCCATGCAGTTAGGGCACATGGCTTCCCCAGAAAGAATCCTGGGCACTGTATTTTCTTAAGGGTGCTGGGTTTGTCCCTCTGTGAGGAATAAACTACACTTCCCATGATTCTTTGGGGGAAACCATGTATGGTGTGGATGTGAAAGCAGTTTAGCATCTTCTTGTCATGGTGACCACATGTGCATCTGCATATGTGAAGCCTGCAACAGAACCCAAGTCCTGCTTGCAGCAACTGGCATACAGAAGCATACTGCCTTTGACAGTGAAGGCAGAACATAGCAATCATGGCTAGTAGCCACTGATAGCTTTATCCTCCAAGCATAGGCCAGGAGGCCTGAGGCTGTGAACAGAGCAATATAATTCCACTTGTGAAGTTTTGGGGTGGGAGATGCTCAGCCCCCGTACTGCTGAAGTGCTCACCCGGCTGCAGGAAACAGAAGAACCAATGTTTCTCAATCTTTCTTGCCACATTCCTCATGCAAGGCTTCTGCCCGACACGTTTTGCATGAGAAAGACACGTTCTCTTTAGATCGAAAGCTGTTTCTGCACGCGAAGTAGACTTCTGGGCATGATGCAAGAAATCAGCATGTAGGAAGGTGCAGGCAGAATCAGACAAGAGGGACTGAAAAGAGCAGATGGGTCTGTAGGCAGAGGGGTGAGTGAGAAAGGGTGGGTAAGGTCAAGGAGAGTTGGGAGTGCTTAACACAAGGTTCTGGCAGTATGCTGGCAGTAGAGACTTAGTGAGAATAAAGTGGGTATGATTTCAGTGAGATGGGATTCTAGCAGAGGCATTTTGAAATGATGAAAGAGGGTGGAAGGGAAAGTTGGGAAGATGGTCAGGGTAGATATATCACAAAGCCTTCTCGCTTGTGGCTTCTACAGTATATTTAATATTTCAAAATAAGATCTTTGCCATAATGAAAGATGCATTATGCACTCCCACTTCACCCACAGTCTAGAAATACAGTGGTACCTCGCAAGACGAACGCCTCGCAAGACGGAAAACCCGCTAGACAAAAGGGTTTTCCGTTTTGGAGGCGCTTCGCGAGACGAATTTCCCTATGGGCTTGCTTCGCAAGACGACAGCCCAGAGGGAAATATCCGGGACAGCAGGGAAGCACAGCGCGTCTTCCCCACTGTCCTCAGACCTCCTCCGAAGCCGGGTGGCGGGGCGGGAACGCCTCCTCCCGCCGCCGCCGGGCTTCGGAACGATGCTCCAAAGCCGGGCGGCGGGGAGGGAACACCTTCTGAAGGCGGGGGCGAAAGTCTTTGCTCCCCCCTGCCTGCCTGTCCCGGAGGGCTTTTGAAGGCAGGCGGGGGGGGGGAGCAAAGACTTTCGCCCCCCGCCCGCCTTCAGAAGAGGTCCAGGACCTCTTCTGAAGGCGGGCGGGGGGCAAAAGTCTTTGTCCCCCCTGCCTGCCTTCCCAGGGGCTTTTAAATCGCCCCTGACAGCGGAGAGGTCCTCCGCTGTCCCGGGGTTTTTTAAAATGCTGGGGGTGGGAAGAAAAGCCCTTGTCCCCCCCCCAGCCTTCAGAAGAGGTCCGGGGACAGACTGTCCCCGGACCTCGTCTGAAGGCGGTTTCCCTAGGAACGCATTAATTGATTTTCAATGCATTCCTATGGGAAACCATGCATCGCAAGACGAAAAACTCGCAAGACGAAGAGACTTGCGGAACAAATTAATTTCGTCTTGTGAGGCACCACTGTAAAACATTTTTTCATAGACTCAGTTGGTTCACCTATTTATAGCAAATTTAGTAAAATCTATCATCTATATCTATCTATCTATCTATCTATCTATCTATCTATCTATCTATCATCTATCTATCATCTATCTATATCTATCTCTATCTCTATCATCTATCTATCATCATCATCAACAACAACAACTATCATCTATCTATCAGCGAGGGAAATTTGAACTTGAAACAACCTGATTGATTTTGACAGTCCTTGGATATGGATCATTGAGTAAGAACAAATATAAAAATGGATTAATTACAGAAACATTATCCCAGTACTGTCACATTGTTTGCTTCCTACTTTCTGTGTGCAAGGGTAAAACCAAGTTGCCAAATCTTTTCCTTGTTTGCCCAGTGGAGGGTGGAGAACCTGCAGCCTTCATAGATGTTGCTGGACTCCAAATTCTATAATGCCTGGCCCAGTGGTCATGCCGGCTTGACCTGATGGGAGTCGGAGCCCAACAGAATCTGAAGGGCCACAAGTTCTCCATCCCTGCATCGATCACAATCTTTCTCAGACCTTTTCTATTTCACCTTTACGTCTGTGACAAAGGCAGACCAGCAAATGAACTCTCTTCCAGATTTGCCTTCTTCTAGTTTGTAACTTGTTGTTCACCTTTTCCAAGGAGGATCCTGAACTGGAAATAACCTGTGAAAACAGGTTGCCATTATCATCTTCCTAAAAAGAGGAGCCTGCTGGATTGAGCCAATGGCCCATCTAGTCCGGCCCCCTGTTCTCACAGGGGCCAACCAGATGCCTGTGGAAAACCCAGAAGCAGGACCTGAGCACAAGAGCACGCTCTGCCTCCTGCGTTTTCCAGGAACTGGTTTCAGATGCGTTATTGCCTCTGACTATGGAGGCAGAGCATAGCCGCCATTTTGTCAGACTAGCCATAAGTGTTACATTCACGAGGCACACCGTGGCCTGGTTCACACATCCCATTAAACCATAGTTAAAATACACAAGCCATGGTCTGGCTTGCCACATCATCTGAACCTGGGCTCTTGGTTTGTTTCTCTCTAGACAAACTATAAGCGGAAGATAAAGTTTGTTTTCGGCTTGCCACTTGTGGTTTATCTGGAGGAAAGAAACCACAAGCTTGGGTTTGGATGACACAACTAGTCTGACTTTGGGTTGCTTTTCAGAAGCAGGTCAGATCCTGCTTGTGGGCTTCCCATAGACACCTGCTTGTCCACTGTGAGTGCAGGATGTTGCATAATATGGGGCTTTGGCCTGATGCACCAGGGCTTTTCTTATCTTCTTATGATATGTCATTGTAAGTTTATCAGCCATTGTAAGTTTACTTTCTGTTGCTGTTCTACAATCCCCAAACCTTGACATTTCTCCAGGGCTTTATTAACAAAGCATAGTAATGCATTTCCTTTCTGGGCCTTAATGGTTTCTGAAAGTGCAAACACTAAGGTGGCCATACATGGTAAATCACCAGGGAGTTTTAATTTATATAGATGCGGAAGGCAGATAATAATGCTGGTATACCAAAAGCATTTGTTTGCAGCAGCAAATGCTGCTGATGTCAAAGTTTGCAGCAGTTGACTGTAAGACATTCACTATTTCAGACTGATGCCTAAACCTTTCTCTGCATGAAATAAAATTACTTTTCAAGCGGGTTTGGCTTAATGTCTTGTGTGAGCCAGTTCATTGCACAGGCTCTGTTTTAAACAGAGATGTGATTCCGGTGGGATTCCCCCATCCCATTAATCTGTTGGAAATGGAAACAAGACCTACTGTTTCAGGGGTGGTGAACCTTTTTCAGCTCAAGGGCTGCTTTCCCTTCTAGGTAACACTGAGGGCCACGGGTCTGTGCTAAGTGGAGCTAGGAGCAAATGCTAATTTACTCACACATCCCACTCTAACCCCCCCATGTAGGCAAGGAGGAAGCACTTATCAGAGTTCAAATACACATTGTAGCCTGGCAAAAGCACTCAAGGGGGACTCAAAGTATGACCAGGGAGGGATGTGGCCTTGGGAGAGTCCTGAGGGCAAGATAGAAAAGCCTAGAGGCCTTCATTTGGCTTAGGGCCTCTTCTATGTTCTTAAAGCAGCAACAACAGCACACATAATTTATAATTTTGGAGCCATTAGTGTCTTTTGCTTCCAAACAGTTGTTCACGTGTAAACTTTGGCCCAGGTACAGGGTGAAATGCGCTGTTCGCTGTCAGAAAAGAACCTGCCATTTGTCCATATGGAATGTCTGACTTCCAAACTTGGAGATGAGGGAAATTATCTGGCAAATAGATAGTGCAATTGTGTTTAAATTGTTTTGTTTGATTGCCAGTTGGCTTTGCTTAAAGCTAGTATTATGTGCAGTATATTTTAAAATATATATTACATAATAAATAACAATAACAACAATAACAATAACAATAAATGAACCATGATCATCCAGATTTTATTCTTAGGGTTAGAAGTGTCAAGACCTGGAAAGAACACTATCTCCCTTTCTGTTTTTTCCAATTCTTTGGAGAGAAAAAAGCAAGCTAAAAACCACATTGCCAATTGCCACTGGAAAGAGGCAACACAATCTGCAAGGCATTGAGGCCCTCAGCTATGTTTAGTTGGTGTGTCCTGGTGTTTGCCGGGTCCTGCTCAGTCTGCTCCTGATTATTGCTCTAGAAAAAGGAACAGTCCACTTCAGATCTTCTGAATTAGCACTGAGTTTTCTCACCAGAAAGCCTATTCTTAATTTGAATAATGTTGCAATTTGAGTAGCCCAGCAGCTTCTATGTCCAGTTGCTTTCAGAAAATTCTTAACCACGGGCAATTTAAGTGGATGGCTATTTAGAACTTTGTGGCAGGGCCGTCTTGAGAGGAAGGACAAGATGGCGGCCATCTCCATTTCTCCTACAGAAAGTGACTGGACTGGAAGTAACAGTAAACAGTAAACACTGACACTTCCACCACACCTGAGGGTGGCAAGTTAGCTTAAGGGGTGCAGGGCTGGCTGTGTGGCACACATCCCTCTGCCCCCAGCAGAAGGGGGCTTTTCTGATGCTCCTCATACACTTCAGTACCTGCCACCTGAGGCAGCTTCCTCACCTTGCCCTATAGTAGGGCTAGCCCTCTCTGGTAAAGTGGCAGGAGCTTTAAAGGGATGAGTCTTGATGTAAATCTTTGAGGTGAATGGCTTTCCTCAGAGTAAGAACCTTCCATGATTCACTTTGCAGTGAATTTGGGTCATTGTATTTGCTCTCTTCAACACCTTATCAATTTTATCTATCCCCTCCACCTTTACCATAAGAATTGGCAAATGTTTCTTGTTTTCATCTTAACTAAAGAGCTGCTCTGGTTTCTTAATTTTTTCATTCCAGCAAAAATGTTATAACTAGGTGGAATAGGCACAGACCACATATTCTTAGCATATCATTATTTTTAGTGGTGGATTTTCTGTTTCTGTTCTTGTGGGTGGACATTATTCTTCTCCCTTTCATTTCACTTTTGGTTGCTGTTAAAGAAATACAAGAAGACAGAACCCTTTTGCCATGCTTAGCATTCCTTGTAGCACCCTCCTCTTCTGCTGTAATCATCCGCTCGAAGATGTTAGTTTGCTACATAACTGCTGCAAATGAGGCTGAGGTTTTGAACCAAGGGGTGGCAAAGGGCCATAGTAGCTGGTTGTTGTTCCTTAATGCTTCAGTGGTCAATCTGTGCCAGCCACCATTTTTGTTAGGGGTTAATGGTCTGCAGTATGGACAGGGCCCAAACCCAAAGTGGATGGGACCAAGGCATACAGGTGTGCAGACATAGGCACACACATGTACACACACATAGATTTTGAAACAAAGTTGGCTGACGACCGAAGCGTTTTGGGATGCTGTGTGCCCCTCTCTGAGCTTCTAATTTAGATGTAGTGACTTCACTTCCCTTGGGGCCAGCCCAATGCATTCTGCCACCTGAGGCAAAGGACAAGATACACCCCTCCAAACAAAATTCTGTGCGCAGAATCCAGCTGGACCGGCAGCTGAATCTTACTTCAGCAGTAGTGGAGGACAGCGGCAAAGGGGGCAAAGGCATATCTCTGTCTCTTGATACTTTGCCACCACTGCCCAACCACCTGGTGCCTGAAGCAGCTGCCTCACTCTGTCTAATGCTGGGACGTCCAACTCCCAATAGACCGTGATCCACTCACAGTATAAAAAAACTGGCAGTGATCTACCCATTGTCGTTGGATGGACCTCAGTGGTTGAGAGCTTTTTTTAGGAAGCCAAAGTTCTTGTGCTTTTGGGGGGAGGCCAAAGTTGTTGAGCTTTTAGGGGAGGCGAAGTACCGTAGATCACTGAGGAGCCAGAGATCTACCAGGAACACCCCACAATCTACCAGTACATCATGATCTACCTGTTGGGCATGCCTGGTTTAACGGAAGGGCTGTCGCTGGCCGTGCTGCCAAGAGTGCCAAACTGTTTGCCTCCAACTATGGGTGACTGCAAGGGTGGGGGTTGGCAACACGGGCTGTTGCCCCTTCAGCAGTTAACTGTAACCTCCGGATTCCAAGCTTTCGGTTTTATTTTGTTTTTCAAAAAGAGTGTTTTCTATCATTTGTAGAGATAGCATTTGTAGGACCCTTGTACCTATGGGGCCGCCTCTCCTGGTATGTCCCACGGAGGACCTTACGGTCTTCAAACCAAAACATCTTGGAGGTCCCGGGCCACAGGGAGGTTAGGCTGGCCTCAACCAGAGTCAGGGCTTTTTTGGCTGTGGCCCCAATCTGGTGGAACGCTCTGTCACAAGAGACTAGGGCCCTGCGGAACTTGACATCTTTCCGCAGGGCCTGCAAGACAGAGCTGTTCCACCAGGCCTTTGGCCAAGGCACAGTCTGACCCCCTCCTTTGGTAATCCTCACAGAACTCTAGCCCAATGGTTGCCATTAATCTGATTTTGAATTGATTTTAGAATGAATTGATTTTAGAATGCTGTGTTTATATTTGTAAGTAAAACAGATATTACAGAATGCTGCAAATCCACATTGATCTTTCCTTCGAAAGGAAGTCACATTCCCAGGTTAGCGCTATGCCTGGGACTTCTTCCTGCCCAGCAAAGTGAGGAGCCTGTGATAGTATAAAGTAAAATTTATATAGGCAACCTGAAATCATTTTATGTGTCCTGGGGGTGTCTTTTCCTGGCGTTCTTCAGCCCATGTTTATACATGTTGCATAATGTTTGAGCTGCAAAAGAGGAGCTGAGAGAAGGGCTGTAGTTCAGTGGTAGAGCCTTCCTTGCTTGCCAAAAGTCCCGGGTTCAAATCCCTGACATTTTCATGTAGGACTGGACAAGAAATGTTGGGCCCCTCCAGACTTCTGGTTTTTGTGTGTCTTTGTTTTGCGGGTTTATTCTGCAGCATGTCATTGATTTAATAATAGAGTGTTGGGGTGGATTTCTACTGGATAGTCCATGCATCCTTCTGCTTTATTTGTTGCTTTGCAATGCTCCCGCAATGTTACTGCTACTATTGCTGTTCGGAGGGGCACCTTTGAGTTATTATAGTGCAACAAAAGCGAGACACACACCTGTGGGGATGTTCATGATATAAAAAGTCACAGGATTTTAGCAGGAAGCTGCAGGAGATGCACGTACTGGGAATGAGGCAACATGTCTGCCTTGAAACCTTTGCAGGTGCAAATAGTATTGAAAGTAAGGTTGTGTATAACTGCCCTGATGCCACAAATCACAGAATCACAGAATTGATCAGCTAGTCCAACCCCCTGCAATGTAGGAATCTTTCACCCAACGTGGTGCTCGAACCCAAGACCCTGAGATTAAAAATTTCATGCTCTGCTGACTGTGCTGTAATCATGAATGCACAATACAAAGCAAATTGAAATGGGGGGGGGGGACTGTCCCGAAAACCTGCAGAACTGCTGCCACTCAGTGTAGTAGACAATACTAAGGTAGATAGACCGGTGGTCTGACTCAGTATAAAGTAGCTTTCTTCTATTAACCCAAATCCACAAATGCCCTTTCGGTTGATTGGGGTGGAAATTGCTTAAGTTCAAGCACAGCAGCTGCTTGTGTAGTTTAAGTAGTTTATGGACTGCCTTGGAGATTAATTGTTGCTTAATATATTGGCTGAACGATACTTCGCAGGGATGCGGGTGGGTGTACAGCAAGGGCAAGATTTGATTAATTGCTGCAGTTAAAGAGTTTAGTGACTTTTAAAAAGATCTCATAGGGCACGTATAATGCGCTACTGTGTTGGTTTCTGCCATTCTTGGTAAATGCTCAATTAGCAGGAATGATTGCCTCATGGGTGTTTGTTTTCTGTTTTCACTTCAGATAGTCGTTTGGAAGAGATACAGTGACTTTAAGAAATTGCACAAAGAACTCTGGCAGATTCATAAACACTTATTCAGGCATACAGAATTGTTTCCTCCTTTTGCTAAAGCAATAGTATTTGGTAAGCATATACTGTATACTTTTTTTTTAATTTGCTAAAATCATTTGGGAATGATTGGTGAATAAATCTGTGGATTTTCAGAGTTCTGTATTGTGCTAGCATTGTTTTGATTCTGCCAAAAGCAACATAGTAACTGAAGTATATTGTGTGTGATCAGTTTAATAATAATAATAATAATAATAATAATACCCCACCCATCTGGCTGGATTTCCCCAGCCACTCTTTTAAACACTAGCAACTGGTATTACATAAGGAAACAAAAACCCACAAACCTCTCCTCACCCCCTACACTTGGTCTATAACACGTGTTAAGTTTTATTAGTGACTGTAGAAACTTAGACATAAATGATAGTGCAGATCTGCAAACTTTGCAGGGAGACACTTCTGTGGATTCGGTGTAGACCCAACACTACCTAATATTTTATTTCATATGTAATATTTTATTTCATATTTTCATATCCCGGAGTTCCTTAAGCCTTTCTTATTACTTCCTTCATTTGTGCAGATTCCCCCCCCCCTTTTATTTTTGAAATGCACCAAGGCTTAGCCGTTAACCATAATTTCTTCATGTGTTTTTTAATAACCATGGGGTTAGCTCCAAACCACAGTTGGCTGTTGTGCTGATCTGTGAGTTCAGATAACTGTGGTTAGTCATGTATTAGCTCTGAAAAATTATTAGGAAAGGGAAATCTCATGGGCTTGAGGCTGCAAAGCATTCCTGGTATTATAACCCCAATTGCACGGAAAGGGCTTCTATACTTCCAAGTGTGATTATCTTCTTAAAAATAAGAAATTTTAGTATTTTGCCCGTGTTAGGGCAGAGGGGGCTCACCTGGTGGGTCAGAGCCGCAGTGTTAGCTTCCTGGCGGCAGGGTTGCTGCAGCTTACCAGAGAAGATTGGGAGGGTGGCACGGTGCAAATGCACTTGTGGAGTGCCGGATTGACTTCACCACTGCCCTCACACACTGCACTGACCTCTCTGCTACCTCCTCTTCCCAGTAAGTGACAGCAATGCTGGAGTCAGAAAGCTACCATTGTGGCTCTGCCCGACTGGGTGAGCTGCTGTTGAATTAGAGGTGGCAAACATGGTGCCTTTCAGATGTTGTTGGACTGCAACACACATCTTCATTGTCAGGTCACCCTGGCTGGGACTGATGGGAGTTGGAGCCCAACATAATCTGAAGGTCACTTTGTTGGCCGCCCTTGTACTAAATTAAACAAGAGAGGAATTGCTAGGACAAAGCAACCATAATAAGAGAGAGCTAGCTAGGTCTCACAACTTCTGCTAGCACCAAGAAGGAGCCTTGTATCAGGCTGCAGAAAGGCTTTCTTTCCTTTGAGCTTTGCAGTTTCTCTGGGTTTCTCCGTTGCAGAATAACACATTGGCCCAGACTGAATGGTTTTTTTTGCGATGCTCATGCCGTGCCTAGAACAGGATTAGGCCACACTTGGCTACCGAATTGCCACAGAGCATTAAGTTTTTATAAAGCTCAAGGACATGATGCTGACGTGCCCAAAAGACTTGGGAAGTAGAGGGGGGTGGCCAATGTATTTCTATAATGTAAAAGTCATCCTGGTTAGTATACAGAGCTGCTGAGCAAGTGGTCCAAAAGCAAGCGACAAAATTATTGCATCACTAAAGTGGCAGGCAGCTGTGATGTTTGAAATACATGCACCAGGGCTTCCCCAGTTTCTTATTGCTATTGCACCTCTTCCTGCTGAATGCAAAGGCCATGTTCATGGTGGGGACCATAGTTCAGTAGAAGAGAACCTGGTGCTATCTTTGCAATCTTCTGTCAGGTAGCAGTGAGATGAATCACCTCTGTGCCACACTCAGTGGAGGCTTAAAGGTAGCAAGCTGAGGACCCACTTAGAAATATGCCATATGTGCAAATAATGATGCCGCCCATCAAACTATATTCGTTATTAGGGACTACGCTTTTGCTCTCTTTGCTCACCAACCCCACCTGCCCCCTACCAAACCCCCCTTGCCAAAGCCACACATACACACACTGTTTCTGCTAGAGCTCCCAAAAGTTCCTCAGTTCACCTGGGCCACCCGCTGTCTTGCTTTTCTCACCAACCCGCCTCTCCTAAGCACCCACTATCTCTGAGGGTGCCTGAGAAAGAAGCCTGCTAGCCTGGAGGTGGGGTGGGTGGGTGGGTGGGTGATAAAGGAGAGAACAAAGCTTCTTTCTCTCCTTCATTTCTCCACCTGCCAATGCCGTGGGAAGTGTGAGAAAGAAGGCTGCCTATTGGCCTGCTTGCCTGCCTCCATCTCCAGTTCCCTCCCTTCTTGCCCACCCCCCATAGCTTGCCTGAGAGCCCAGTTTGTTCTCATGGTGCAGTTCACTGCCCCACCGGTCTGTGGCCAAGTGAGCCGCAGTGTGATAACATTTGTACATTTTCATTACAGTGGTACGTCGGGTTACATACGCTTCAGGTTACAGACTCCGCTAACCCAGAAATAGTACGTCTGGTTAAGAACTTTGCTTCAGGATGAGAACAGAAATCGTGCGCCGGCAGCGGGAGGCCCCATTAGCTAAAGTGGTGCTTCAGGATAAGAATGGTTTCAGGTTAAGAATGGACCTCTGGAATGAATTAAGTACTTAACCCGAGGTACCACTGTATAAACATGTTTGATGATATTAGAGTATGCACTTTCCCATGTATATTTGGCTAAGTTCTCTGCCCCGTGTCAGAAGTTATGTAGCACATGGTTCAGATGATGCAGATATTATATATACACCTGTATACTTTTTATCCTGGCTTTCAATGAAAATACTGATTTTTCAGATGGCCAGCTACACAAAAGTTCTAGAGCATCTCCTGCCTTTTATTCACCTAAAGTTCATTAAAATCAGCCCAGGAGACCCTGACCAACCCCCCCCCCCTTTATTGTTGTGTGGATGGGAGATCCCGAACCTTTTCCCCAGTGACTCTCTCCCTTGGGAATCCCCCCCCCCCAAGAGAGGGACATCTGGCTGGCTTCCTTTTATCATTGATCTTTCAGAGGGTAGACAAAATCTTCCTGCTTAGGATAGCATTCTGATTGCCACATTAGCTGGTGTGATTGTGATTTTTATTTATTTTTTACTGCTTTTTGTAAACTGTGTAAACGAGTTGTTGTGTCAAACTGCTTCATTGTTGTTTATCCATTTATATGATTATGCCAGCCATTGTGAGAGGCATGTGCTGATCATGGAGGGTAGCAGTATTAAAACATTTAAGTTGGCAAGTATTATTCCATCCTACTGGGTACAGTTGGCTGGTAAGGGCAGGTGTATGTAAGTTGCTTTGCGTTGCCTTGGGCAAGGCAAAGCAGCTAACAAATTTAATAAAGAATAAAAATAAGATATGGGGATGCCATTGAAAGTGATTGTTGTTCTCTAAATCCCAGTGAGTTTTTTTGCCTTAAATTTTGAATTAATTGGATAATAATTTAGCCAGTCTGGCACGTATTCTTTCATCTCTTCTAATTTTTTCATTTTTGGTTCTCCTTCTGAAAAATCTAATTGCTCATGGTAGGTACCCCATTTATCCCCCATGTTAATTTTACATTTGCCTTCCAAATCTGAAGTATCAGGGCTCCCTCTCCCCAGAGAAACTTGTGAACTTGGGAATTGGATGAATGCCCTCTTCTTTTTTAATAAAAAAGGTGGGCTTGTTTTTCCAACTGCTGATCCTCAGATAGCCAAAATGGCACCATCTATACCCCAGAGGAAGATGCTGGCAGGCTTGGAGGAGTTTCAAGGTTGGCAGAAGCATAGATCAGCTCAATGAGGACTGATCATGCTCAGGGAGCATGGGATATTGGGTGTCTGTTGGTGGTGGAGGAAGCAGGGAGGGTGGAATGGGGTGTCTTGGAAGAGGTCATGGCTGGCTGGCTGGCTGGTGCTCTGAACAGGAGCACTTGATGTTGCAACATTTTGTTGCAGGTCCCAATTCTCTAATGGAATTTCCAGCATGCTTGTAATAATACAGCAATTCTGAGGAGTTCCCTAAAGGAAGCAATGATGAATAAAACAGTCCCACCCCCCTTCAAACCATCATCTCCTTACCTCCCTGGATGCTTTTATTGAGTTGCATGAGCAAGATTAGAATCCTGGGTAAAATGTGCTCTGAAAGTGGCATTGTTTAATTTCTCTGCTCAAGCAGAGGTTGTAAAATATTCAACGTCATGATTGGGTTTTGTGGGTTTTGGATGTGTGTGTGTGTGTGTTTTTAACAACAGCTTGCATTGGGAACAAGAGTTGGCAAGAGCGAGAGCCCAATAGAAGGGCGGACGAATATTTGGAAGGATGAGAGTAAGACTGGATTGTTTTGCGCATTTGGAATAGTAAAATTAAGGCGATGCGCCTGACAGTTATTGCTCGTTAGTTTTCTCATTTATTTTTTGAAAAAGCAAAAACTAATTCCCCTGCTTTCAAGACATTTTCTAACACAAAATAGGGACGAAAACCTATTGTTAACCTGCTCCTTTGTTCTGTAGACCTTCTCAGTCAGGGATGGTGGGGGTTGGAATCCATTTGGAGGATACCATGTTGGCTAGCCCTGTCTTGGTGTATATATGGAACAGAATATCCACAGAACAATTAACCTAAGTACCCCACGTTGAAAGAAAAGGCTGTAGTGTGGAAGGCAGTGCTGGTTACCACTGGACCAGAGCCCACCAAACATCTGCAGGCCACGTTCATGAACCTAAACACCTTCTCTGAGTGCCAGTCTTGACGTCGCAAGGCAAGTTGTTAAGCCTTCAAAATCTACTAGGGGCCAAGCTGATCTTCCCTTTATGGGAATAATCTCAAAAAGGCAGCCCACTTCCCGCAAGGCTTAGTTCTCTGGGTGATGAGGGAAGCCAGAGTGTGCCCATTTTCCTCTCCTCACCTCCGTAGCAGCACAGAAGCTTGAATAAATGTTTTCTAAATACTTCTGTAGTCCGGAAGAGCTGCTACATTCCTTTCTCTCTGCACCCTGTCCCCCTTTGCAAAATGGGTGGAGAGCTAAGAATTCCCCCGTTCCCACAAAGTTTCAAAGATGGAAAGCCGATGTATTGTTCTTTCGGTGCTGCTACAATAGAGACCTGTGCACCACGGGGTTATAAGAACCCTTTGATGATGAGGAAAGAGTTCATGCTGCTTTCCTGAATTTTGCTTGGAGTTTTCCACCTTCTCCACCGGTTAGACAATGCTGGCACAGAGCATGGAAACCAAAAGTTAATGACAATAGACCCAGCTGCTCAGCTTTCTTTGATCTTCGGTCCTGCTCCCAGATCTGACTCCAGCAAAGTAACTTACAACCCCGTACGCTCAACTCAAAAGTGAGTGCCGCTGAGTTACTCCTAAGTGTGCGTGTCAGAGGGTAGCCTTAACCAGTATTTTAAATTCCTGTTCCCCTTCCTTGTGAGGCTCTCTCCAAGTGGCTTTTGAATGATTACAAATGTTACATGAAAGATCCTTTCCCTCTACAACTTGATCTCTACAGCTCACGCCAGCCCCAGCCAGAATGGCCAATGCTGAGGAATAGTGGGAGTTCGTGGTGTCACAACATCTGCAGGGTACCACATTGGCTGCTCCTGCTTTATTCATTCATTGAAGAGACAGCTAATACACAATGACAAACAGTGATCCTAGTCAATGTGGCACAGAGCAATAATGCATCTCTCTCACTCAGAGCCAATAGTCCTCTTAAAAACCCCAGACTCTACAACTTTTCTAAATGGCCGAAGTGTAACTGGCGTAGTCTTTTATATCTGACCCGTGTTAGAAAGTCAGATATAAAAACGAGGCGCCAAATGGCTCCTAAAACCAAGGTTTCAGTCGCCAAAACCAAATGTTTAGTTGCCCTTTTGGGGCAAGCTGGCTGTAAAGTCTTATTTTTCAAATGATGGACTGACTGTGATTGATTCTCAGTTAAACATCTGGCTAGTTCAGATTACTGGTGATCAGGGATGATGGGAGTTGTAGTGCAACAACATCTGGGGACACACAGGTTGAGAAACACTGAAAGAACTTGGAGAACTTAAAGAAGAAAAGCCGCTTAACCCAGAGACAATCCACAAATATCTTGGTCTATTCGTACCCCTCTCTTTTAATGGTGACACGGGCCATTCATAACGTAAGAACATTCTTCACAACTGTGAGCGGGGCAGTGGGGTGGGGCAAGCGCAGACAAGTGACAACCATGATGTTGTTCACTGTTCCTGCTGAGGCTGCACAGAAAAAGCATTTTGGTTCCTGCAATTCATTCTGATTGTGCAGATAAAATGTAACTGATAGAATTCTACAGGGTGTGGTTATTAGTGTGTGAAAACGGTCCAGATCCAAGGATCCCCAGGCAGGCAGCTCCGGATGGTGGAGATGTCAGATGCCATCCTGGCGCCCAGGTATCTTCACTTGGTCACAAGCGGCTGATAACCAGGTGCAAAATGCGCCAACGCTTGGCTAATTTCAAACACTGATTATGACACTACAGTGAAAAGTCCTGTTTTGGTGTATAAAGTTAAGAACACAAGAAGAGGCTGGCTTCTGGATCAGTCCCGTGGCCTGTTTCATCCAACACCCTCTACTCATAGCAGCCAGTAAGATGTATACCTGAAGGAGCGTCTCCACCCCCATCGTTCTACCTGGACACTGAGGTCCAGCACCGAGGGCCTTCTGGCGGTTCCCTCATTGAGAGAAGTGAGGTTACAGGGAACCAGGCAGAGGGCCTTCTCGGTAGTGGCGCCCTCCCTGTGGAACGCCCTCCCATCAGATATCAAAGAGATAAACAACTACCTGACATTTAGAAGATATCTGAAGGCAGTCCTGTTTAGGGAAGTTTTTAATATTTAATGCTGTATTGTTTTTAACACTTGATTGGGAGCCGCCCAGAGTGGCTGGGGAAACTCAGCCAGATGGGCGGGGTATAAATAATAAATTATTATTATTATATTATATTATTATTATTGGCACCCTTCCCTCTCACGGTTCTAGCAGCTGGTATTCAGAAGCACAATGTCTCCAGCTATGGAGGCGGAGCTTACCTTCCATGCATCTGTCTCATTCTTTTTTAAAGGTTGTATTTTTAATATTTCCCCCCCCAAAGAGATGCATTGCACGGAAAATTGCATAACCAAGGAACATTACAGCTACTATATAAATAAAAGTGTATTTCCAACAGGGTTGGGGAAGTCTGTTTTTGCTAGTCATGTGGGAGTGTGCAAAGCAATACAAAGTCCTCGAACTGCTTCCATGATGGCTGGAACTCGGTCACTCCTGTAAGATTTTGTCAGCCGTTACCCAGAGTCTTTCAAGCCTATTTCTGCAAAGTTAAACCACTGAGCCTAGGACTTGCCAATCAGAAGGTCGGCGGTTTGAATCCCCGTGACGGGGTGAGCTCCCGTTGCTCGGTCCCTGCTCCTGCCAACCTAGCAGTTCGAAAGCACGAAGTGCAAGTAGATAAATAGGTACCGCTCCGGCGAGAAGGTAAATGGCGTTTCTGTGCGCTGCTCTGGTTCGCCAGAAGCGGCTTAAGTCATGCTGGCCACATGACCCGGAAGCTGTACGCCAGCTCCCTTGGCCAAAGGGAGATGAGCGCCGCAACCCCAGAGTCAGTCACGACTGGACCTAATGGTCAGGGGTCCCTTTACCTTTAAGGGACATTGGTTCCCTATGTTTCCTCCCAGTATGTTTCCGAGCACAATTCAAAGTGTTGGTGCTGACCTTTAAAGTCCTAAATGGCCTTGGTTCAGTATACCTGAAGTAGCGTCTCCACCCCCATTGTTCAGCCCGGACACTGAGGTCCAGCGCTGAGGGCCTTCTGGCGGTTCCCTCACTGTGAGAAGCCAAGTTACAGGGAACCAGGCAGAGGGCCTTCTCGGTAGTGGCACCCGCCCTGTGGAACGCCCTCCCACCAGATGTCAAGGAAAGAAACAACTATCTGACTTTTAGAAGACATCTAAAGGCAGCCTAGTTTAGGGAAGTTTTTAATGTCTGATGTTTTATTGTATATTTAGTACTTTGTTGGAAGCTGCCCAGAGTGGCTGGGGAAACCCAGCCAGATGGGCGGGAAATAAATAAATAAAATTATTATTATTACTATTATCATAATCATCTTAGCTACACAGGTGAATTTATAACGTTATAAATGCATCATAAAATGTGACACCAGATCCCACTGTAGAGCGGAAATCCAAAGTCTGTGAAAATTTCAATTGGGAGCTGTATATTTTTATAGCTTTTCTCCCCATAGTGTTTTTTATATCTGTGTAGATCCAGCCAAGGTCTAAAAGCTTGCTTCCCTCTCACCCCCACAATGAAGGCTGGCGGGGTTGAGAAAGCCGAATTCATCACCCAATGCAAAAGATAAAATATTTATGGAGCATTTCAGAATATAAATATTACTACCATTTTGTGTTGCTCTTTTGGCCATCATGGTCATATTAACCACAGAAAAAATGAAATGAAATGTGCACTGTTAATATTATCTTTGCATTAAAACAGACCAAAATACTACTACTAAATATTCAGCATACAAAAGATGACAAAAGAATAAAACAAAAATACTCATTAGAGTACAAATGGTCAAGAGAGCTGATACATTTAAAGGCATCCAGATAAATGTTTAAATCAAATCATCCAATTAAATTATCGTGCTTTGCCATATTAGCCTCCATTAGTTTTCCCCTCCGCTTTTGGGCTGCTGCTGCAAATCTCATAACTCTGTCTTATCTCGAAATTGTCAAAAACAGACAACAGATACGGAATACATATGTATTGCAATGAGACACACTTTTTGGGAACAAAATAATAAATAAAAAAAATGACTAGAACATTTCTGTGGAGGGGAAGACTCCTATTTACATAAGAACTTTTAATCCAGTGGGGGCTGTCTTTGATGGGAGGAGGAGGTGCCAGTTTCTGACTATTCCCATTTTCCCCTTCAGCTCCTGCAGCTCCAGCTGTTCTGGGCAGTCCTCCAGCCCTCCGGAGCAGATTTCCGGGTTGGTGGGTTGGGATGCACAGGGGCTGCAGGTGGGAGAGGGAATCGGGCGAAAATTGCCTTTCCTTCTGATGGGAGCGTCCCATAAGGAGAGTTCCACTCAACATCCATCCAAGCCTCTGCCTTTATGTTAGCTGAGGGCCCAACTACGTGTGATGTTAATGATGCGATTAGTAATCGCGTTGTGTGTCTTTAAAAATTAAATAACTGTCTAGGGGGAGACCCACACCTGGTACCAAGATTGCAGCGTTCAGGAAGGTGAAATAGAATCTTTCCCTCTCCAGCTGCAAACTCCGTAAAATCCACCCCCCTCTACTCCAGTCCTGGTGCAGCAATTACCATTAGGGGAAGGGAAATTAAAAAAAGAAGAAGAATCCCATTGGCGCCCGGTATTTAATTTTAGCAATCGTGTTGTTGACTTAACACGTGCAGTTAGAGCCTTGCTAGGTGGCGATCCAGTCTGCGCAGGGTTAGGCCTGTAGCTAAGGCAGAACGTGGCCATCCATAATGTGACAAGGAGGATTAGAACATTTTGCTTCTGGAAACTGATGGACATATGCTTGTGTCTTTTGGCTAATCTGGAGTGTTGCTTCGCATGTCTTTTAAAGAGGGTGGAATCTTGGGTTCTGCGAGCCGCTGCCAGATTATATCATTTGATTGCAGAAGGCAGGATTGTAGGGGGCATTTTGAGCAGTGTGAAGCTTGTCGCTGTCTCCCAAAGCGATCATGCGTCTTCATAGATGCGGGGCTTTCTTCTTGTACGGTGGTGGGGTTTTGTTTTGTTTTTTGATAAAGCAAGGAAAAGGCTTAATTGTTTCTCAGAATGTTGATGCTTTTTATGTTTCAGGGCGATTTGAAGAAAGCGTGATTGAAGAGAGGAGACAGTGCGCAGAAGACTTGCTTCAGTTCTCTGCCAACATCCCGGCGCTCTTTAACAGCAAGCAGCTTGAAGATTTCTTTAAGGTTAAATAACTTCTGAGCCGCTCCATGCCTCGTCAGTGATGCCACTAGGCAGAATAAGCAACAGCCTCGCTCTTTAAGGCAGCTACTCTTTTGAGAGTCAGGTCAAGTCGATGTAAACAGGGTCTCCCCTAGGGAAGGAGGGAGGAGGAGGAACCCATTTTAAACGGGTTTATATGTGGGGTGGTATTTGGCCAAGATGGGCTTGGGGTAGACCCATTGAAATGAAAGAAACCTAGTAAGTTAGGTCCATTAATTTCAGTGGGTCTACTCTTGAGTAGAACTTAAGCCACACCCACACCATCATACCACTTCAAGCAGTCATGGTTTCCCCCAAAGGATTCTGGGTTCTGTAGCTTGTTAAGGGTTCTGAGCAGGGCTGTTTTTTCTAGAAAAAGAGGCGCTGGAACTGTGAATGCCTCACTTGTTCTCTTATCAAGGCAGTGGTGCCCACCTGAAAGCTGCCTGATCTGAGTTCCAGTGAGTTCTGGCTGAAAAAAAGTTCTGGTTCTGAGAGTTGTTAAAACTGTTAAAACTGAAAAGGTGAAGGACCCCTGGCAGTTAAGTCCAGTCACGAACAACTCTGGGGTTGCGTGCTCATCTCGCTCTATAGGCCGAGGGAGCCGACGTTTGTCCGCAGACGGTTTTTCCGAGTCATGTGGCCAGCATGACTAAGCCGCTTCTGGCAAAACCAGAGCAGCGCACAGAAACACCACTTACCTTCCCGCCGGAGTGGCACCTATTTATCTGCTTGCACTTCGATATGCTTTCGAACTGCTAGTTTGGCAGGAGCTGGGACCGAGTAACGGGAGCTCACCCCATCGCAGGGATCCTGAGAGTTGTTAGGAGACCCTTATTTCCCTCACAGAGATGCAATTTACAGAGTGGTGTAACAGTCAATCCCTCTTCACAAGAACTCATGTGAATTATAAAAACTGGGAGGCAAACAGGGGTCTCCTAACAACTAAGTATCCTAGACAATCTGCAGTTCCCATAATTATTTTGGGGAAACCGTGATTATTTAAAGTGGTGTTAGTGGCCAAGGGCTTATAATTCAACATATTCAGACTGACACATGCAGAGAAGAGGAAAATAATTAGAGCACCTCATTTGAAATCCTTGAAAAGTTAGATAAGGTATCAACACGAATATTTAATAGTTAAAAATGCTGCCGTTATCTTAACGATTAATATACCAACTGAAATGTAATTAGAAGGTTATAAAAATGAACCGCAAGGACTGCATAAAAAAAATTGATCAAGGAGCGCAGGAAACCACTTTGATTAAATTATATAAATTTGGAATCAATTCAATTATTTTGACTTTAATTGGAACCTGTATAATTGGCAAAACTGTGGTAATATTGGGTCAATCTTGGAAAATCAATTAAAAAAAATATTTTAAAAAAATAAATGAAGTGGTATTAGGAAATACAGCTCTGAACCTTGGTTGGCCCGCATTTGTGAAAGCTCAAACCAGAGTTTCCCAAACCTGGGTCTCCAGCTGTTTCTGGACTACAGTTCCCATCATCCCTGACAGCTAGCTAGGGATGCCATTCATTTCCTATATATGTAGGCATGAATGGCATGTGCCTGTCTTTAAACACTCATATACCAGATTCTGGGAACCCTTGCGTAGTTAGCATGGTCAGTAGGACGTTAAGAGGAGCTCTTCCTGGATCAGACCAAAGGCTCATCTAGTCCATCACCCTGTTCTCAAAATGGCTGACCAGATGCCCGTGGGAAGCCTGCAAGGAGGAAGTCTGCATGCAGCAGCACTCTCCCCTCTTGCAATGCCCACCATCTTGGTGTCCAGAGTCATACTGCCTCCGACAGTGGAGGCTGTCATAGCTAGCCATTATGTCTAAGTAGCTACCTATGTATCCCCCATGAATTGCAAGAGGTGCTGGTGTGTTGTATATCACTCGATATATGAATAAATGGGAATATGCCCACAAAGGAGACACTTGTGTGCAGCCAGAATGCATTCATGCTTCAGAACTGCGCTCTTTTGTGGAATAGGGCTGCAGGCAAGCAGGGTGATTTAAAGTTTAGGGAAGCTTTTAATGTTTGATGCATTACTGTATTTTAATATTGTGTTGGAAGCTGCCCAGAGTGGCTGGGGAAGCCCAGCCAGATGGGCAGGGTATAAATAATAAATTATTATTATTATTATTATTATTATTATTATTATTATTATTATAGTAAATGATATTTTTCTTCACTGAGAAGGCTGCTTCGAATGTGTTGCTTATAGATGCTAGCTACTTAGGGCTAAACTGCACACTCACGGAACATGTAGTTGGCAACTATGAGCTTAAAAAATTACCGTTCAGGTGTGTGGGGGCTTCCATTGTGGGGAGGGGAGGTATAACTTTTCCTTTCCCCAGATGGGTGAAAATACCAGTGAGCCTTTTACAGTGGTGCCCCGCAAGACGAATGCCTCGCAAGACGGAAAACTCGCTAGACGAAAGAGTTTTCCGTTTTGGAGGTGCTTCGCAAAACGAATTTCCTATGGGCTTGCTTCGCAAGACGACAATGTCTTGCGAGTTCCTGCTGGTTTTTCCCCCCTTTCCCCCCTTTTTCTAAGCCGCTTATCAGCTGATCCGATCAGCAGATAAGCTGCTAAAAGCCGCTAATAGTGCTAATAGTGCTAATCCGCTAATCCGTCAATGGGCTTGCTTCGCACGACGAAAAAACCGCTAGACGAAGAGAATCACAGAACGGATTATTTTCGTCTTGCGAAGCACCACTGTATTTAAGAAGTTAGGTTTTGAATGGGGAGGGTGTGAAGCCTCTGTGGCTTGGCCACGTTTTTCTATAGCTCTTTTCTTTTTCTTGGTGAAAGTGGAAGTTGCTTTAATTCATAGTAAGTAACAGTTAAATAAGTCCTAATTTCTCTTTATTTTTCAAGGATGGAGAAGTACATGCTGGGTCTGAATTGATTGGCCCTGCAGATCCTCTGTCGGATTCCTTGACAGACAGCCTGTCGGTCTGCAGTTCTGAAGGTTGGCTCCCACTGTGTTACCTCTCGTAATTTTGTCCCCAGCCCAAGTTTACCAAGTAGGGTGATTTATAGCATAGTCAAGGAATGTAAAAGTGCACCTTCCCCTCCTCATCTCCTCTAGATGGCAGCATTAGCATTTCAGCTAGAATTTTTTTGGTCCGCGCAAACATGTAAACGTAGTTGGTGTTAGCATGCATGGAGTCCCAAACCTTGCCACTCTTCGCTGATATGGGATAAAACCTGCTAATGCCAGAGCTTGAGATACCTTAACGCAGCTGTCTTTCTGTAAAAGGCACTTGTAACACTTGCAACCCTAAGCATGCTTGTTTAGGGTATAAGCCCTGTTAAAAAACTGTGGGGACTCTGAGCAAAAATGCCTAGGACCATGCTGCAAGTCTGTAGTTTGGCATATCTGCAATGTTTTTAATAAGCATGTGATTCATTTATATTGTTTTAGTTAGTGAGGGGTTGGTTTCTCAGACCCTTTTTCTCACACCATTTAAAGTGCTGTGCTACCACTTTAAAAACTCATGGCTTCCCCCACAACTGTTTAAAGCGGTGTATTATTGTGCTTTGAGCTATGAATGTGGCCAAGGTCATTTGATTTCTACACAGATTGGAGAAAGGGTTCAGTATCCCAGTTATAACACATGCAGGCGTCATCTCAAGAGTTGTGACTTGTCCCGGGCTACAGAAACTCACCCACTTTCCCTTCTATATATTTCCCCTCTCTTCCCCACCTTTGGTTTCAAGCCCGGAAGGATGCCGGTCTCCTTGATGACGTGACACTCAGCCAGTCAGAGTATGGAGGTAAGCGTGAGTAAGGAGTGGTCGATTTGAGTTTCGGTCGTGAACACAGCAGCGTCGTGCCGATCGTTGCTTCTGCGATTAGCTGAAATCTTGGATTGTGCCATGTGGGGAGGGGTGCGGGTCTTCTTTGCCAGTGCGTTCCCCTCAGAAAATGTACTGGTGAAGCAGCACCCAGCAGGACTGAACTGTCTGCTCACCAGCGGATGAGTGGAGACTTCAGTCCAACTCTATGCAGGGGTCTGTTTCACCAGCAAATTCCACCCCCTTGCATATCAGCTGACATCACCCAGTGACATCACCTGATTGACACTTGGACATGGGTCTCACTGGCCAAATTGGACCCTCTGGCAGCCATGATTTGCCCGCGGCTGAAAGATGCCATTTTGGCTACCTCTGGACTAGATGACCCACCAGATTCTTTCCCAACTCCATTCTCCTTCTGCCCTCCAGGTTTGTCAAGCGACAGCGACCTGATCTCTTTGACCGTTGATGTGGACTCTCTTGCTGAGTTAGATGATGGAATGGCATCTAACCAGAATTCCCCCAGCAGATCCTTCAGCCTCAGCTTTCCCACTGAACCGCTGGCGCAGGCCTCTGCCGTTTCGGACCACGAATGGAGCAAACCCGATGGCGAGAGGGAGAGCCGGGGCCTGTTCACTGGGAGCTTAAAGGCCAAGCTTGGCAGGCGAGATTACCTGGACAAGGCAGGGGAGCTGATAAAGCTGGCCTTGAAGAAGGAGGAAGAGGAAGACTATGAGGCTGCCTTTGGCTTTTATAGGAAAGGAGTGGACCTGCTCCTGGAAGGGGTGCAAGGTATGGTTTTACTTATTGTGTTTTTTTGCCTGCGTTTCTTGTTGACTTGGTTCAGCTTTTGCCAGCCTGCTGCCCTCCAGAGTCTCAGCCTCAGGTGAGAGTTGCCTCTTCCCTTCCGCTGGTTGGAAGATCCCATGTGTGGAACTCTGTCCAGGGGATTCTCCTGCCAATGGGAGCAAACTCAGCAACCCAGTCAATATCTGCATTGTGTCTGCATGGATAGTTTGCTAAGTGCTAAGGTTTGTCTTGAACTAGGTTTGGCATAAGGTAGGAATGGGAGGAGGAGGAGGAGTTTGGATTTGATATCCCGCCTTTCACTCCCTTTTAAGGAGTCTCAAAGCGGCTAACATTCTCCTTTCCCTTCCTCCCCCACAACAAACACCCTGTGAGGTGAGTGGGGCTGAGAGACTTCAAAGAAGTGTGACTGGCCCAAGGTCACCCAGCAGCTGCATGTGGAAGAGCGGAGACACGAACCCGGTTCCCCAGATTACGTGACTACCACTCATAACCACTACACCACACTGGCTCGCAACTTCCTAGATGTTGCCGGGCTCCAGCTCCCATGATCCTTGACCACTGGCCATGCTGGTTACGGCTGATGGGATTTGGGAAGTTTGGAGAACTGTGGGTTCCTTATATGTGGTGTAAATTGAAAACCGCCCTGTGAGGACATCAGAGTAGCCCTGCTAGATCAAACCATCTACAGTGGTACCTTGGGTTACATATGCTTCAGGTTACATACGCTTCAGGTTACAGATTCCTCTAAACCAGAAACATTACCTCGGGTTAAGAACTTTGCTTCAGGATGAGAACAGAAATCGTGCAGCGGCGGCACAGCGGCAGCAGGAGGCCCCATTAGCTAAAGTGGTGCTTCAGGTTAAGAACAGTTTCAGGTTAAGAACAGACCTCCAGAACGAATTAAGTACTTAACTCGAGCTACCACTGTAATCCTGCCTGTTCTGTCCATCGGTAGCCCTGAACATGGCCTCTGACACTACTCACAAGTATGGCCATTCCTTGGTGTCGTTATCTTCTGACTCCTGCTGTTCCAAAATCGATTTGATTTGATTTATTGTGTTTCTAGGCTGCATTCCTTTCAAATGAATCCCCAAAGCGGCTTGCAAACAATAAAGAGCAGGAGCATATGATGGAACATAACAGAACATCACAAATGCAGCACAAATCAAATGGAATAATTAGCAAATCATCAGTGTAAAAGCTATGAACAGTCCATAAAACACTGATAACAAAGCAACAACTAAAAAAACCACAAGCTAAACATTGTGAGTAAAGCAAAAAGTCATATTATATGCTTTAACTGCTTTGGAGAGGAGGAAAGGGACTGTGTCACTGTTGGCGCTGGGATGGCGGATGCCAGCCAGAAATGAGCCAGGAGCAGTGGGATGGAGAAGCCTTGGGGTCAAAGGACGAAGCAGGAGGTAGGACTGAGGAGAACAACCCAGGGGTCAGGACCGAAGGGCAATGAAAGGATATGGGAATATACGCCAGAGTTCAGGAAGTGTTTGTTCTTCAACTGGATCACGAAGCTTCTTCCATAGCTTTCTGCCCAGGAGGATCCAGAGACCAGTCTGGGTGGGTGGAGCCACTCCAGGGCCTGAGGGTATTTCACTGAGAAGCTGTCACCTGCATTTCAGAGGCTCAGCGTGGGGCAGCTGTCCACAGATCACAGCTGCTCCCGCCAGTTAATCAGCCCCATAGGAATCTGTATCCTGCCTCACGTTGATTTTCGGAGCGGGCTTCCTCCGAGCTTGATCTAGGGGAGAAGGCTGTGCAGCTCAGTTGAACGTGCTTCTGCAGTAGGCAAGCTGGCCAAAGATATGCATCCTTTTTGCCTATATTCCAAAAAGAGCATTTCCTTCCCAGGCTATTGGCGAAGAGAGCCACCTTGATGCTGTCAAGTCCACACAGGGGCTACTTAAAACTCAAGTTCTGATTTTCTCCGGAGTTGGAGGACTCCTTTCCCTTGGAACATTAGCTGAAACCAAAAACTTTACAATTCATGGCTTCCTCAACTTCATTCATTCGTTCCCTTTCTTCAAAATATTTCTAGGGTCGAATTATCTCAGTAAGCGCAGGCTTAGGCTCCACTCAAGCAGGGCTTCCCTCTCGCATTTTGGTTTCTTATATTATTAAATGGGTGAGGTTTGAGCACTACAGACCCTGGCTTTTCAACCTTTATGTGTAAGCATTCCAGAACTGCACAGCCAGGTCCAAAAGGTAGTGATGGAACCACCAGCTAGTCTAATCGTATCAATGGCTACAAACCGTGATAACTATATTCTGCTTCTGTGCTGAACACCAGTTGCTGGAGAACATGAGAAGGGAGAGTGCTGTTGTTCTCATGTCCTGCATAGTGGGCTTTCCACAGGCCTCTGGCTGGCCACTGTAAGAACAGGATGCTGGACTAGACGGGCTGTTGGTCAGATCCTGCAGAGCTCTTCTTATGTGTTAATGTCTGTCGAAAGTGATGTGGGTGCATGAGAAACAGTGCAGTCTTGCAGAATTTACATATCTGCATTAATAGTTAGGAAGCTACCTATAGATTTATCAAATGAGTTTATCCTTCCTAGTGGCCTTGTGTCAGGAGAAAACTTACCTTCTGCACCTCTGTATTCTTGCTCGCTCCCTTCTCTCTGTCTCTCTCCCCCGCCCCTTCAAAGATGTATAGGAGGCTACTCCTCCCGCCCGCCCCCCCCATACTGCTACTTCACAGTTTGGACCTCAGGAATAGAAGGATTTACACAACTGTTGGTATGTTTTTGCTTGTGAACAAGAGTTTCCATTCTCCATTGATGGAAATAGTAGCAATACAGATTATTGCCACATGGTGGTGCCAAGTAAGTAGGATTTGAAGCTTCCAAACTTCAGTTGCAACACGGAGAACAAAAAAACCCAAAAGCACCGCTTCTTGATTTTTATCTTTGCTCTTAATGATTTCTGCTATCAGTTGATCTCGAGCACTTTACTTCGCGGTGTGCCTTGCAGAAATCTCTCCTTTCCATTGACTCCTATCAGTGCCATATCCCTGTAATTGTGCAATAGCCTCTTAACTGCTGTCTCGTTTAGTTCACAGCATTAAGTTTTATAATTTATATAGTCCAAAAGGCCACTTTTCATGTCCTCTTGCAAGAATCTCATGGTGACATTACATATGCTGTACGTGCAGTGAATTTAAGGGGTACAGCATTGCCCGTTCAGGTGATCGTTACTTGACTTAATATACTGAGATATGAACAAGCCTTTTGCCATATGTGTGGGAGCGAATTTGGGCAACCCACTATCAAACTGGGAAGCCTCTAATTAGCCACAAGCTTCCAGTTTTCCCTCCCCCTGAACTGGAAAACTATCATTTTCAGTTTGGGAACAAACCAGGAAATTCAAAGCTGCTTTTGATTATGTATGGACTTTATAATTGATTTTATACTTGGAAGCCATTTGGGCAGGCAAGTGGTATGTTAATTAATAACCAGTGATAAATAATGAACTTCACACCATGGTTTAATATCCTGACTTCTCTGAAGCTGGTAACCGCAGTCCCCTAGTTTGGATGTAACAGGAAACTATGGTTGGTTGAATACTTCCTAGTTTGTTTGCCTGTGCCACAAAGGGGCTGCATGCCCTGACAAAAAAGCATGTCATAGCTCTGCTTCTAATAATAATAATAATAATCTGAGAGATGTTTGATCTCCTAAGCACAGCCAGTGCATTAGAAGGGGGTATATTTTCATGAGCGTTTACTTTTGGAACTCCTGAGAAGACCTCTCTCTACCTCAGTGGAGTTTGCATCAAATACCAAACGACTGCAATAAAACTTCAGATTGGTTTGCATATGAGCCCTTAGTAGTTTGTGGTACAAAACGGTTGCCATCCTGCCAACATGCAACATTAGTGTGAAAATCAGATGAACCCAGCCTTTTCTCAGTAGCTCAACCAGCATTTATTCTTACTGTATCTGTAAGTTGCTAAAATGACTCTTCCCCACCTGCTTTGTTTGGTACAGTGGGGATCTGCTTCCCTTCCATTAATTAACATGTGCACATACAATCACCTAGTTTATTATCCAAATGATAGAATAGAATACAAAAAGAAAAAGGGAAGCAGACTTTTCAGTGCTCCAGACTTTTTTTTTTTAAAAAATAATGCTGGTGCTGATGATTCCGTTGGCTGCTGGATTTGAAAACTGTTTGGAAGCATAGAATCCTGGGACCCTGAGGGTCATCTATTCCAACCCCCTGCAATGCAGGGATCTCAACCAAAACACCCAAGACACTCAGAGGCATTCATATGTATGGAAACATAGGAAGCTGCCTTATACCATCTCCTCTAAACGGCTTAGAGGTTTTATTTACAATTAAGCAGTATACAAATTCAATTAAATACATGAATAGATAAAATCTGTTTGACTGCCTTGGCCAGTACACTGGTACCTTGGTTCTCAAACTTAATCGGTTGGAGGATGGATGGCGGCTAATGGATTGAGGCTGAATCCTGACAAGAGAAGACTGTTCTTGGGGGACAGGAGGCGGGCAGGTGTGGAGGACTCCCTGGCCCTGAATGGGGTAACTGTGCCCCTGAAGGACCATTTGCGCAGCCTGGGAGTCATTTTGGACTCACAGCTGTCCATGGAGGCACAGGTCAAATCTGTGTCCAGGGCAGCTGTCTACCAGCTCCATCTGGTACGCAGGCTGAGACCCTATCTGCCCGCGGACTGTCTCGCCAGAGTGGTGCATGCGCTGGTTATCTTCCGCTTGGACTACTGCAATGTGCTCTATGTGGGGCTACTTTTGAAGGTGACCCGGAAACTACAACTAATCCAGAATGCGGCAGCTAGACTGGTGACTGGGGGCAGCCACTCAGACCATATAACACCAGTCCTGAAAGACCTACATTGGCTCCCAGTATGTTTCTGAGCACAATTCAAAGTGTTGGTGTTAACCTTTAAAGCCCTAAACGGCCTCGGCCCAGTAGACCTGAAGGAGCATCTCCACCCCCATCATTCTACCCGGACACTGAGGTCCAGCGCCGAGGGCCTTCTGGCGGTTCCCTCACTGCGAGAAGCCAAGCTACAGGGAACCAGGCAGAGGGCCTTCTTGGTAGTGGCACCCACCCTGTGGAACACCCTCCCATCAGATGTCAAAGAGATAAACAACTACCTGACATTTAGAAGATATCTGAAGGCAGCCCTGTTTAGGGAAGTTTTTAATGTGTGGCATTTTAATGTATTTTTAATCTTTGTTGGAAGCTGCCCAGAGTGGCTGGGGAAACCCAGCCAGATGAGTGGGGTACAAATAATAATAATAATAATTAATAATAATAATAATAATAATAATAATAATAATAATAATAGTTTGTTCTAAAACCAAGGCACACTTTCCCATAGAAAGTAATTTAAAACGGATTAATCTGTTCCAGACTTTTAAAAACAACTCCTAAAACAGCAATTTAACATGAAACAAGGCACGCTTTCCAATAGAAAGTAATTCAAAATGGATTAATCCGTTTCAGACTTTTAAAAGCAACTCCTAAAACAGCAATTTAACATGAATTTTTCTATCTAACGAGACCATTGATCCATAAAATGAAAGCAATAATCAATGTACTGTACTATACAATAAATAAAACAGTATTGTAGATTATAAAAATTAAAATTAATGTTTTTTTCTTACCTGCACTGATGATAGCCATTGTTTGGATGGGGGGGGCTTTTATCCATTTCTGCAGTCACTCACTCACTCACTCAATCCACCAGTAGTTGAACTGGGACCCACACAGTCACAAAAACAAATTAATTGAAAAAGCCTCAAAACAAAAAACGCAAAATAAATAGCAAAAACAAAAGCACCAAATATAAGCTCCAAATATCACCTCAAAACACTGCAATTGGAAATAAAAGGCTTGAATTACAATGGGGCGACGCAAATTAGCAGCACAACAGGAAACACAGGGAGACTCAAAATGGAGCACATTCGACTTCCAAAAAAAGGTTTGAAAACTGGAACACCTACTTCCAGTTTTGAAGCATTCAGGTTCCAAGTTGTTTGTGAACTGAGCTGTTCGAAAACCAAGGTACCACTGTATTGTCTGCTTGGACTGGAAGCGGCTTCCCAGGGTAGCGGAAAGAGGTTTCTCTCATTGCCTGCTACCTGATCCTTTTAACTAGAGCTCACCGGGTTTGAACCCGGGGAGATCTGCATTCAAAGCATGATAGAATTCATAAGGCTATGTAGTCAAGGATGGGTAATGGCCATATATGGTCAAGGGGACAGGGGATGGGACCTTTTTCAGAGTGAGGGCCACATTCCATTATGAGCAACCTCCTGGGGGCCACAAGTGTGTGGGGCCAGAGGAAAAGGTAGGCAAAGCAGCAAACCCATAAATCTTACCTGTGAGTGGCAGGCTAGTTTCTACAGTACCACACACCCCTCCATCCAGGCAAGCAAGGTGCATTCAAGGGCACATTCCTGCAAGGCAAAAATGCTCAAGCAGAGTGGCGTGTGTGGCCGAGGACGTGTGGCCTGGAGAGAGTCCTGAGGACCAGATAGAGAGGTCTGCAATACACCCTCAGGTGTGAGGCCCTGCAGCCTTGATACAGTCCAGTCCTATGCCAAATGCCACTCACAGGAACAACATTTATTCTGACTAAAATTCAGCCTACAGTGTGGCTCACTGAGAGTGCCAGACAGTGGCAGAGAGGCCCCCATGCACCTAGGAGAGGAGAGGCTTCTTAAAAGAGTCTCTCTAAACCAGAGGCTCTCAGACTTATTTGGCCTACTGCCCTCTTTTCAGAAAAAAGAAAATACTCAGCACCCCCCAAAAAAAACCTACCTTCTTTAAGCGAACAAACAGGAAGATGCAGTGACAAATTTGCGTTCTTTTATGTATCTCTATTTCTACCTACATCCTACGACATGGTAAAGAAAGATGTTGTTCCAAAGAAGACACCTTGAAGCTTGAAGTGATAACATTATTTATTAAAATCAATCATAGTAACATTCACATTGCACACAGAAAATTAAGACAATGAAGAATAATATTAACGTAGAAACTATGAATAGCATTGAAAATAATCCAAATCAGAAGGACGAACCGTCTTTCTTTTTGCTTCTGCTGCCCCCTTATTTTTATTCAACGCCCCGCAATTGCATCCGAGGCTACTACCGCCCCCCTGGATCATTCCAGCATCCCCCAGAGGGTGGCACCTCTCATTTCGGGAAACACTGCTTTAAACCCGTCAGTGTAAACCTCCCCATTTCTTAATAACCAGAGCAAAGCTTCTTCATCACTCAGCACTCAACAGTAGAAGCAAGCATTGCTATTTCCTCTTGGATCCATCATCTGAACTGGCCTTTCTGGTTACATACGAATCTTCGGTCCATCTCCATGTCTACATCAGCTGGCAGCATGTTGAACCTGAGACCCCTTTGTGTGCAACAGAGATGCTCCTAGCCACGACCCACCCCTTGGTGTTAACGTTTACGTGCTCTCCAACCAAGAGAAATTGAAACTCAAGGAGATGTGCCTATATCTCTTCACCCTTTCATCCTGGGCTTAGCTCTACCAAGAAATGTTGGCCATGGTGCCAAGTTGCTGAAGAGAGCCGGATCTTCCGAGGCACAGAACTGTCAAGGAAATTACCCTTGCTTATCAGTGGATTTGGAACCCTTTGGTGGTGCGGCATTGTTGCTGTTGTTTTTCGCCGTCCCTCGTCGCTCTTCTGTCACATGGTTTCCACTTACAAGTCTCTCCAAGAAAACTGATCTGCCTGTCGCTTCAGGGCAAAAGCGGTCGCCTGCCAGTCTCCGTTTGGAAGCTGGAAAACTGGTAGCGCCTGATGGCTGCCCAAGGCTCAGGTACAAGGAGTGAAACCTCTTGGCCCAAATTCTGTTTCTTGGGGATGGTCCAAGGAGAGAGAGAGAGAGAGAGAGAAAGAAGGAGAGAACGAGAATGAGAACGACAGTGTCCAGTGAAATAACAAGAGAGCAGGACCAGACGGAAGGATTTTATTTTTTGCTTTGGCTTGGAAATGATCCAGCTGTGTGTTTATATATTTGAAATCCGACTTAACCCTAAAGCACAGGCTGGGTAATGACCTTCAAAACAGAAACACAACAAAAGCACGATAGATAAGAAGAAACCCCTTCGTGTCATGGTGGCGGTCCTAATGTTTTGACTAGGGAGATATTTGGCAGGGGTAACGTGGGGCCCCAGATGTTGCTAAACCACATCTGTCACACATGTATCTATTATGAACCCTCGTGTGTGAAGCTGCCACTCGTGCCCCTTTCTCCTATCACCCCTAGCTAGCATGGCCAATAATCAAGGCCGATGAGAGCTGTAATCCAACAACATCTGGAGGGCCGAAGGCTCCTCACCCCTAATGTAACTGCATGGCTGAGGCCCAGAGTTCACAACCCTGTTAGATGGGTTACTTCAAGGTTGTCCTGCATGGTTGTCTCCAGATGTTGCTACAACCCCACTTATCAGGCTGGCTGGGGCTGATGGAGACCATCATCCTTTTGACTACCACTGGCATACATGACAACAGCCAGAATAGGGATAAGGAACCCGTGGCCCTCCAGATGTTGCCAGGCTCAACTCCCATCAGCCCCAGCTACCATGACCAGTGGGCAGGGATGGTGGCAGTTGTAGCCCACCAACACCTGGCATAGGTTCCCCATCCCTGCCGTGGAACTGCGCTGGCTCTGCTTGGACTTTGCAGCTCCAGTTGTAGAGAAAGTCACGATCGGGCCTCCTGCTGCTGCCCCTCCTGTCTTTGATCAGCTTGCAGAGCAGTCTGAGGTCGGTACACCCCTCCAGGCCCATTGATCGCCCTCTGATTTAGTGAGCAGCCTCCTTCTTAATTGACCCTTTGCCGGTAGTCCTCGAATGACCCATGTGCCACATAACTGCGTTGCCCGCCCTGTCTTCAATGTTGATTTAAAAATCAACAAGCGAGAAATCTGATTCCTTTATAAGCAAAAGCAGTGGCTTTCCTATTTGTTTATTTCCCCCCTTCAGGGAATTCTTCCCAAGCTGACAGGGTACTGTTTTATTATTTTGCGAGGTTGCCTTGAGCATTGTAGAGGAAAGCAGGGAACGGAAACTATTTTAAATAAATAAATATTGGCCGTGAAATCTCTGCTTGCCACAGAGCGTCCTGGGAATGTTCTGGGCCCCTGTTGCCATTTCTCACAGAGCACTGCATGGGCCTATTGGGTAGTGTTCCCTAGTAGCACCTCCACCGCCCTTCTCCTTGCATCTGGTTGCTCTTTATTTATTCCTATTTTGCTTTTATGTACTGTGTTGATGTTCCACCTTTTCCCTTCAAGGAGATGAAGGTGGCACACATAATTCCCCAGTCCTCATTTAGTCCCCACAACAACAGTCTGAGGTAGGTTAGGCTGAGAGGCAGCAGTCTGGTCCAAGGCCGCCCATTGAGCTTAATAGCTGAGTGGGGATTTGAACCCCGGTCTCCCAGTCCCTAGACTGACACTAAACACCACACCGGCTCACAATTTCCTATAAGGAAGAGACTTGTCTATGGAAGTTTAGCATTGTGTGAAGAGGTCCTAGTACAAAGGCAGCAAAGTACACCCGGTGCTATGGGTAGCTAATCTGAGACCCATCAGCCCCAGTCAGCATGGTCAGTGCCCAGGAATTATGGGAGTTGTAGTCCAAAAGTCTAGAGAGCCACAGGTTCCCTGTTTTACCCTTTTTTGCAATTCAATTTGCAAAAAATGAAAAAAGAAGATACTTCAGTGTCTTGGTTAAGAGCGGTAGTCTCGTAATCTGGGGAACCGGGTTCGCGTCTCCGTTCCTCCACATGCAGCTGCTGGGTGACCTTGGGCCAGTCACACTTCTCTGAAGTCTCTCAGCCCCACTCACCTCACAGAGTGTTTGTTGTGGGGGAGGAAGGGAAAGGAGAATGTTAGCCGCTTTGAGACTCCTGAAGGGGAGTGAAAGGCGGGATATCAAATCCAAACTCTTCTTCTTCTTCTTCTTCTTCTTCTTCCAGGAAGCGTGTAATACAAATATTTTTCCTGCAGCCCCTGTATCTAAAGTTATGTTTGCTGTTCAAGCTGCTGTAGCTGGTTTCCCAGGATCAGGCGTCTGCTAGGTTCCTCTTTGTTGCCTAACAAGTTCCTTTTGTGCTACTCTGATTCTTGGCCATCTCTGCCTTTGCTAGATTGAAAGCTCTTCCAGAACAGAATGCAAAGGGAACTGGAAAATATCGCGCCTTCCTTCCCCACTGTTGAGAGGTTGTTTGTGAACAACCTCAGAACGTGGCTATGAAAACAGCCTCCTCCTGTTTCTGTAGTCTTTAGGCTGGAACACGGAGCGCTTCTGGCACCATTTTGTTTTCTTGTCGGCAGTAAGAAGCTGTTACTTCTCCCTCCATGTTTTGTCTTGATCCAAAGCCCAGATTTGAAATTTCAACCAGAACAATAAAGCACCCATTGTCACAGAACCAGCTAAGAAGAGGAAACAAAATTATCTTACGTCACCTTTAACTGCCAGCCTAAAGAAAGAGGCAGTAGTGATTCTGGGAAGTGCTCCATCTTTGATTTTGAGAGATAGTCAAAGGAAAGTTTCCTTCTCCATAGAAGGCCAAAATCTTATTTACATCCCGAACCAGCAGCGAGGGGACTCCTGCCCTGTGGCATGATTCTCATGCTGCTGTGATTTGAAGACCAAGCTGCGGGAGGCAGTGGAAGACAGGAGTGCCTGGCGTGCTCTGGTGCATGAGGTCACGAAGAGTCGGACACGACTAAACAACTAAACAACAACAATTGGGAAAAACCCACCTCAATGGGTCTTCCTTAAAGGGCCTTTGGACAGTAGTTCAGAGCTATCTGATGAGGCTATGCCCAGCCTCAGCTTGCTTCCTACCTTTCTCCACCCCTCTCCCCTTTCCCTTGTGTCATTTTATATTGCAAACCTGAGGGCAGGAACTGTCTTACAGCTGTTCTTGTAAATCTCTCAGGAAGCTCTGTATGTGTGTGTGTGTACTAAAGAGCGGGGTAAAATACATTGAATAACTAGATAAATGAACGTTAGGAGTGGGATTTCAAAATTACAGTGGAGCATTTTTTAGTTTTCTAAATGGAGCTGTGTTCTGCTCTGCCGCAATGCTTGGTGGTGGAAAGGAGGACACCTTCTAAGCAGGTTTTGGGGGCACAAGTGGTATGGGGTGGCGGAGGAGGGAAAGGGAAGGGAAGTCCCACTGGGCAAAATGAACCCCGCTTGCACAACCTTAGACATTGCCTGATACCCTGTCATAGGATCCAACCACGTTGTTTTGCTACTATTTTAAGGTGAGGAGAGGTAAAACTACAGTTGTGTTTACTATGCTGGAGTTGAAATACTCTTTCTGTGAGAAACAAGGAGACGTGCAGAATGGTGCCTGGCTCCAGTGGGAAGACTTCTCTGAGCTATAGTTTATATCACATCTCCAAAACTTTTTCTGTAAATCTTTTAGTCTAGCAACCTACATGCACTGGAGTCCTCAAGATGGTGTCCTCATCCAGGAATCCTCAAGATGTTTTGGACTGCAATTCCCATCAGCCATTGCCAGGGGTTAGGGGTGATAGGAATTCTACTCCAACAACATCTAGAGGACATCAGGGTGGAGGAAGGCAATTCTAGAGCTTCTAATCTTTTATTATTATTATTATTATTATTATTATTATTATTATTATTATTATTATTATTAATGTGACTGGTGTTTATTGATGATCAAATGCTACTTCCCTCAAATGGCCTCTCCTGAACAAATGACTTCCACACAGAGAGCGCCTCATCCCTTTGCTTGCAGTTGTCGAGCCCTGAAGCCTCTACTGTGAAATTAACAGAGTTCTTTATTGATAAAAACAACAACACAAATTGATTATCTCATTTGCTTTTGAAGCCTACCAAGGAATGTAGTTGACATGTACCATAAATGAATGAATGCAACTCACATCTTGTTTTCAGTTAGTGTGCTTTTATAGGGTAGTTTTTCAAATTATTATCTTATTTCTGTAAGTAAGGCTCGAGATGCAATATTAACTTTCTATAGTTGATTAGTGCTGCAGTTTTGACCCACCATAGGTCATGATGTAATTCAGTTACAGCCAAATGTTTTAATGAATTATTAAGCTTAAACACTGGACAGATTAAATACTCTGCCCATCATACTTGAGGTACAGTGGTACCTCGGATTACATACGCTTCAGATTACATATGCTTCAGGTTACAGACTCCGCTAACCCAGAAATAGTGCTTCAGGTTAAGAACTTTGCTTCAGGATGAGAACAGAAATCGTGCTCTGGCGGCGCGGCAGCAGCAGGAGGCCCCATTAGCTAAAGTGGTGCTTCAGGTTAAGAACAGTTTCAGGTTAAGTACGGACCTCCAGAACAAATTAAGTACTTAACCTGAGGTACCACTATAATCTCTTTTGATAAATTGCAAAGGGTTGGCCTGTGTCTGTCAGGGACTTCTGCAAACTTGATAGGCAGAATTGCATATTCTTTGCTTTTAATCCTCTAAAATGTAATGCAGTTAAGGAGGCATTGCTGCTAGGAATCCCTTCTTTCTGGAACTTTGATCTTAGTTCTAAAAGCACAGATTGCGTTTGCAAACTTTCAGTTCTTAAAGTCATATATGGAAGCATTGCTTTGATTAATGTTTACACGAATGAATGAATTTGAGTGGCACGTGCCAATATGTATAGTCACATTGTACAGCTCTGGCTGTTTGACTTAAATTCTCACCTCTGCCCTGCTCTGGCATGTACACACACACAAAGACACACACGTACATCCTGTCGAAACTTGTGTCGTTGCAGGAAACACTATTCCTGCATAAGGTTGTGAGGCAGCCCTTGGATATTTGGGGCAGAAGGAGGGGGTGGAGAATGAGACAGGTTTTTCTGCTTATCCGCATTGCATACAGAAGACCCCAGGTTCGACTGGAGAAGGAGGTCTGTAGCTCGGTGGTAGAGCATCTCCTTTGCATTCAGAGGTTCCTAGGTTCAATCCTCGCTATTTCCAAGGTAGGGCAGGGTTGGTGTACCTGCACCACATAGACCCAACTTTCCCCATTTGGCCTGCAAGGCTAGTTTGGGCAAGCAACACCCATGTACCCTGTACCTGAACTCATACATGGGTGAGGCTTGGCTCTGCCGATCAACCCCCTTCCGCAGCTTCCAGGGTGCGGCAACCAGGGGCTGGTATTGAAACTGCTGCTGAAACATAGCAAAAAGCCTTTTAGCATCGCCTTGCTGCCTGCCAAGCACTTTGAATAATAATAATAATAATAATAATAATAATAATAATAATAATAATAATAATAATTAATAATAATAATAATAATAATAATAATAATAATAATAATAATAATAAATTTATTTATACCCCGCCCATCTGGCTGAGTTTCCCCAGCCACTCTGGGCGGCTCCCAATCGAGTGTTAAAAACAATACAGCATTAAATATTAAAAACTTCCCTAAACAGGGCTGCCTTCAGATGTCTTTTAAAAATAAGATAGCTGCTTATTTCCTTGACCTCTGATGGGAGGGCATTCCACAGGGCGGGCGCCACTACCGAGAAGGCCTGGTTCCCTGTAACCTCACTTCTTGCAATGAGGGAACCGTCCGAAGGCCCTCGGCGCTGGATCTCAGTGTCTGGGTAGAACGATGGGGGTTGAATTCCCAACATGCTTTGAAACCCCACCCGCCTGTCAGATTTAACCCTTGCAGCAGATCCTGATAAAGATCTGGCCCTTGGAGGCAAAATGGTCCCCAAGTAGATAGGACTTTGGGTTGCCCCTCACTGAAACCCTGGAGAGGTGCTGCCAGTCGTTGTTGAGAATCCTAAGCTTCCTCGACCAAGGGTCTGACTGCCAATACAAGGCAGTGACCTCTGTTTCTGTGGCCAAGAAGAATTCAATTTGACCTGACCAGCTCAGATGCTGTTCCAAATAAAAGAAAGATCAACCCTTTAAGCGTAACAAGATGGTTTGCGACGAGGGCTAGAAGCCTGTATATGTTGCGTAGTAAGCTGTGTTGAGTGCCCCCCTCCTTTTTTTTAATATTCTGTTTGCAGTAACGGTGAACAGAGCATCTAAAATAACCACTTTCACATTGCAACAAACACATCATCATTTGCTTAAAAAGAGTTATAATTACAGTTGACGAAGCATGGCCACCATAAAAATGCATTAGTTTAGCTTGACACATTAATTACCTGTTTTTGCAGATGTTTTTATATATTGTTGTGCGAACAGTTTACAAAATAATTACAGGAAAGTCATATGGAAAACAAGCTAAGGGGGTGGTTTCTCGCCCAAATATTTTCATTCATGTGAATTTGCGTGAGGCACAGCTGCTGTATAGCAAATGGGGAGGGAGGGAGAGAGAAAGAGAGAGAGAGAAGAGGAATCTCGAAGGGTTTTTTTTTATTTGAAGGTCTCTGTCATCAGCATTAACACACTTTTTATATCTTTCTTCAGAGGAGGCTAGTTTTTTCAAACATTTAAAATGACATTGCTCATTTTCTTTTCTTTTTTCGAATCTGACTGATTTAGGTGAAAAGCTTTGATCTTTATCAAATGAAACACAAATATCTGCTGGTATCTAGGAAAACAACTAAATAGAAAATGAATCTTTTGTTTGAAGTAGGGTGACCTTGCATGATCTTGCCATCAAGAAAAATTAAAAGCTTTAACGCAGTTAACACTTGTATTCCTATATACATATGAACCCACAAAGCACTGAAAAAAAGAAAGCATCTTAAGATGAACTTAGGAGAAATGCCTATTGAATACCTCAAGATATGTGCTAGAAATATGTATTTTTACAATTTGAGAATAATTAGCAATTTCTTTGTCTTGTGTTTGATGTTTATGCGATGAATAGAATTGGAGGCATGTGCAGCATGTTAATTTTTAGCTGTTACAAACTCAAAATATATTGTTTGTAAGCAGCACTCTCTTTCATTTAAACAAGGAAAATAGAATCCTCAACTTTATCCTTAACACCTCAAAAATTCTAAGCTAGAAAATGTTAGCATTGAATGAGATGGTAAATTCTATATGTGTGTGAGTGTATGTGAGTGTGTGTAATAGATGTTAATGTCCAGAATTTGGTGACAACAATAACAATTTTGTTAATTCTATACCGCCCATCTGGGCGGGTTGCCCCAGCCGCTCTGGGTGGCTTGCAGCACATCTAAAAACATAGTAAAATGCCAAACATTAAAAAAACTTCCTGAAAGAGGTGAATCATGCAAATGCAAACAATCCCAGATGAATTTTATGAATATCTGTGATACTGAAGCCAAATTGAGCAGTAGTAGTTGGAGGTTATGTAAATACTACTAGGTAGAATTACTTAGTAGTTGGAAGCTTCCAGCAACTCACAACTATGATTTCGAATACAAATGGAAAACCACTGGCTTGTTGCCAGCACTGAACATGTGGTATTCCGCTCGCACAACTGGACTTCCCCTTCCCTTCCTGTGCGCCTGTAAAATCTTCTCCAGAAGGTCCTCCAATCCTCTGACGCAGATTTTGAGGCGGTGTGTAGGCTCTGTAGGGGAGAGGAGAGAACCACTGCATGAGTAGAACTTTACTTTTCTAGCGGAAAAACAGCCTTGGATGCAGCCCACTGATTTGAGCTGAATCTACAGGGAGACAAAATCTCAGAGGTGGCAGATTTCTAACACTCTTGTCTTACATCACACAGGGGAGTCAAGTCCAACACGCCGCGAAGCAGTGAAGAGGAAGACTTCGGAATATCTGATGAGAGCAGAAAAAATTTCAAGCCTCTATTGTAAACCCTCATCAGAAGACGGTTCGGTTTCTGGAGTAGGTTCTTTTCTTTTTACAAAATGCAAAATAATGTCCAGTTGCGCCTCGGAAGTCAAACAGACTTCCAAAACGTTCGGAAACCAAGGCGCGGCTTCCGATTGGTTGCAGGAAGCTCCTGCAGCCAATCGGAAGCCCTGTTGGACATTCGGGTTCCAAAGAATGTTCACAAACGGGGACACTCACTTCCGGGTTTGCAGCGTTTGGGAGCCAAAACGTTTGACTCGCAAAGGCGTTCAGCTTCCAAGGTACGGCTGTAATCTCTCTTGGAGTGTTTGTATGTGTTCCATGCATAGCTGTTTGCTTCTCCTCATGAATTACAGAAGCAGAATTCTGCCAGATAAGCAAATATGTACAGCTTTGGACCAAAGCATTGCAGAAGTGGAGAGGGAAGGCTGCCCATAATTAAGGCACTATCCTTGCCATTAGAGAGAGGGAAGCAGCTATCTCAGGTGGCAGATTTGGGGGCAGGGAATGCCAGGGAAACATAGCTGTGTCTGCCATGTGGCTTGCACTGTGCCACGTGCTGTCCTCAGGTGCAGGGAAGGATGGTGTCTGGCCATCAACACTGGAGTCAGAGTCTACTGCCAGTTTTTGTGCATGGTGTTTTGGGGTGTTGGTGGGCACCATCTTGACTTTTGCTTCAGGCAGACCATAGCTTCCCTGTCCTGTTTGGCTCATCAGCAATTATTTGGCTTATTCGTGGATTTTCAGCTTAAGAAAGAAGAATGCTGGATTAAAGATCGCAATTCACAAATGAAAAAAATAAAATAAATAAAATAAAAAGGCCAGTCCCAAGTATCAAGCACCACCTTCAAATATCTAAATGGAAGATTGAGCAAGCTTCTTTTTCCCGCTCTGAAGAGTAGGATCCATACCAAAAGATTAAAGTTGCAAGAAAGGGTATTTCACTAAACATCAGGAAGAACTTTCTGACAGTAAGAGGTGTTTGACCGTGGAATGGGCTCCTTCGGGAGGTTGTGGACTCTCCTTCCTTGGAAGTCTTAAAGCAGAGGTTGGATGGCCGTCTGCCATGGATGCTTTAGCTGAGACTCCTGCATTTCAGGGGGTTGGACTAGATGACCCTTGGGGTCCCTTCCAACTTTACAATTCTATGACTGCATGATTCTTAAACGGGGGCACAAAAACGGCAGTAGCACCACTCTCTGAGGAAAAGGTTGTTTGGGCAGGGTGAGAACAAGGAAGTTTGCAGGTGGATTTCTTCAGGTGTTAACTTCCAAACTGTAGATGCAACAATAGAAAAAGCACAAAATCACATCCCAGCTTTTTTTTTTTTTTTAAGTTGGAGGTTACGGAGGAGCCTTTCCTTCTGATTTGGAGGGGAGGCGAGCAGACAGGATTGCACAGGAGAAGATGTTCTTTTAAAGTAATGATAAGGGACACCTTGGTGATATGATAGTCTTTGAACATTAAGGCGCTTCTGAAGCCATCTTCAGTGCGATCTTTACATGGGGATTTTTCCAGCGAGGAGTGATCGTTAAAACATTTGCAGGAACTGGGGTGGTAGCTCTTGGACTTGGAACTGAGAGAACGAGATACATCCTTTAACAAATCTTGACTTTGCCCTTCTTCGGCAACAGCCAAAAAATAAAAAAAAAGATTCCCCGAGGACCTTTCTGTTCTTAGCTTAGATGTCTTTTGCTGCAGTCACACAAAACTGTGTGTGATTGTCGATGACTGCTCTCATGTAGCAAACGTTAAAAGTTCCAAACTTCCTGTCTGTCTACATTTGTATCACAGAAGGACAAAAAAGGGCAAATGAGTCTTTCATCTTACTTTGAACAACCCTAAGAATAGTTGAAGGCAGCTAGTTGCTGTGAATAGGCAAAGGGGTAAATTAATCTCTGCCTCGCTGAATGGTGATTGCCTTTTGTTGTTGTTTTCTGTTTTGAGGGAGGGTTTTGGGGGCGAGAAAAAACAAAACAGAAGCCTCTTCTACTGCAATAGAACTCCCCAGATGAGCTTTGGAGGACGTTTTCCCCTCCACCTGCTTAATTTTTAGCGGTATATTTGTGCATTGGGATGTTATGGTACAGGGTTGGCCTTAAATTCCCTCCAGGTTCTTTCCAAGCTTAAGGTCCACTTAACCAAAGATTAAATTGATGGCATAGCAGGAACTCCTGTGTGGAAATTTGTATAATTACCACAAGTATTTCAAGCATTTTGTCAAAGGTAGATGTGGTTTGAGAGAGGCATCAGCACAGAGCCTAACATTGCGGCCTGGCCTATATAGAAGGGGCCTGGCAACACCTTAAGCCTCCTATTTATAAAACCCTATGGACTATTGTCTTCCCTGGATTCTGTGGGACAAACTTAGATGGATTGCAGCCGGGGTCATGGCTGAGAGGAGGCAGGTTTAACATTTTACAAAATGTCACACTGTATCTCTGGCCCCCATCTGGTATGCTCCTGTTTGGGGTTTCAGTCAGCCTGGAATGGTCCCCATGTAGGGAAAAATTCCATGTCACACTATGTCAATCATTCTGTCAGGACAGGCGTTCCTGCTTTCCAGCATAGCTGTCAACTTTTCCCTTTTTTTAAGGGAAATTCCCTTATTCCCAATAGGCTTCCTCGCAAGAAAAGGGAAAGGTTGACAGCTATGCTGGAAAGCAGGAACGAGATCCCCTCCCCTTGCTCACTGTTCTGGGGGTTTTTCAGTCCCCTCCAACCCAATTTTGTGGAACATGGAGGGAGTAGATTGGGGAAGCCCCCATTTTGCCAGCAGAAGTCCTTGCTCTGCCCTCTGCTGACAGGATTCGTTAATTGAACCCCACACATAGTGCTTTTGAGGGGTTATGAGAAGGGAGGTGAGAAAGAAGAAAAAGACATTTGTTTATTTTTGCCTCCTGCCCTCCTGAAACCTCCCCACAAACTAGAACCATTTTTTCCCTTTTAAGCAGGGCAAATAGAAGCCTTCAGGTGTACAGCTGCACTTCCCTGTAGAGATTTGTGCTGTTCATGCAGACCCCAGGAGGAGCAGCTTCTCAGAGTATAAAATGGGGGAAAGGGCTGCTTGGCTTAACCTCACTGCTCTCTTGTGCATTGACACAGAAGTAGACGGTCTGAACAGAGGTATTGGGGTGGGGTTTTACTAAGGCCACATTCACACCACACATTCAAAGCACTTTGATCAATCATGGCTTCCCCCAAAGAATTCTGGGAGCTGTCATTTCTAAGGGTGCTGAGAATTGTTAGGAAACCCCCCCATTCCCCTCAGTGTAGCTCTCTGAGTGGTTTAACACTCAATCCCGCCTCAAAAGTTAACTGGGAATTGCAGCTGTTTGAGGGGAATTGGTGTTTCCTAACATGTGGGTGGCGCTGTGGCCTAAACCACTGAGCCTCTTGGGCTAGCCAATTAGAAGGTCAGCGGTTCGCATCCCCACAACGGGGTGAGCTCTGGTTGCTCGGTCCCAGCTTCTGCCAGCCTAGCAGTTTGAAAGCACGCCAAAAAAGTGCAAGTAGATAAATAGGTACCACTCTGGCGGGAAGGTAAATGGCGTTTCCCTGCGCTGCTCTGGTTTCGCCAGAAGCGGCTTAGTCATGCTGGCCACATGACCCGGAAAAACTGTCTGCGGACAAACGCCAGCTCCCTTGGCCTGTAAAGCAAGATGAGCACCGCAACCCCAGAGTTGTTCGTGACTGGACTTAGCTGTCAGGGGTCCTTTACCTTTTTTTAAACAACTAATCTAATTAGGGAATTTCTACCTTCTGTCAAAATGTGACTGATTTGGGGGTGTGGCAGATTAACTCTCTCTTCTGCCCCACTTGGAGTTGTGACCACTAAGTGCATCTCCTTGGAGGGAAAGGATGTCCCTTATACATTTATGGTTGGGGAACAAGAATTAGGTTCACAATCCATAGTTAGTTTAAAGTTAGGCTATTTAGCAAATCACTTTTCTGGTTTTAGGGTTGTTGTTTTTCTAATGAAAGTCAAGACTGAATAACGGCACAAAACATTGCTGTAGTTTCTCTGCTATACTTCTGTCACTCTTATTTTTGTTCCTCTTCCTTCAAACCCAGAGTAATGGATACGGGTGGGGTTTCTATAGCAATGTACCCGAGTTTCCTTGCATGCACAAAGAAGTGTCTAAATTCTTAATATTTTTTCCTTAAAATATTAATATTCCTTTTTGCCACATTTCCATTTTCAGTGTCCCAGCGATTTATTTACTATCAACTCCCCCTGCTTCCTTTTTTGCATTAAGGACAAACAGCAAACTTCTTTCATCTTCCCTCTCTCTGATTTATGATAAATTTAGTTTCCTTCAGCCTGGCATTTGCTCCAGCAGGCAGTCTTCCTTCAAGTACCACCCTGATTGATGTTGTAATCTTTGATATCTTCCATTAGCCTCCAGGATCACTAAGTTCAAGGCCCTCTTGGAACCTAAGGAGCCCTGCCGAGGAACTGAAGGCCTTTAGAGTCCTTGGGGTGATTGACAAGGTAATTCTTCAGTGTCTCTTCAAGAGTTCAGTCATAAATCGACTGCATGCTGACATTCTGTCTTTGAAGCTGCGGATCTTAAGGATATGAAACAAAGAGGGAAAATGACTCAAATGCATCTGCACTTTAAAATAACAAAAGTAGAAGGGGGGAGGGAAAGGCTTTTATCTAAGCAATTCATGTAAGGTCATGCAAAATATATTTGAGCTAAAGAATATGGTGCCAGTCTGCAAAAAGGGCCCAGTGAAATTTTTATATTTAAAAAAAAACGCTATGCCCCGGCTACTATGCTGTAGCTAAAAACATGCCAAATAAGGTGCCAGGTTGCTTCCAGAAATGGCAGCTTTGAAAGAAAGTAAGATGGAAAATTGTGCATCCCGTCCCCCCAAAAGATGACGTCCCGATTTTACTCAAAAGGTAAGTGTAAATGCTGCAAATGCTGCCAAACAGGTTCTCAAGGCATGAATGTTTCGTTTTCTTTCAACCTTGGGTGCAACTTGAAGGGAGGCCCAGAACTAACTTCAAAACAGGAGTTCCTTTAGGATGGGTCCTCTCTCCCTACTTGCTATGCTCCAGTTTTGTCTCCCTTCCCCACCCCCCCGTATTGGAACTGGGCAAACATTTTGTGGCTGCGTACACAGCATACGTACAAAGTACATGTGTGAATGGGGTGCTGGACTAGATGGGCTACATATCCTGATCCGGCACGGCTTTCCTTATGTTCTAGGAAAGACTGCAGTTTTGGTCTTTCGGTATTAGGTGAGACGGAAACATGGAAAAATATATATACGTTCAGTGGAGTTGGTGTGAGAGTCTGGGGAGTTAGTTGGAGGTTTGCGGGTGTGTGTGTGTGTGGCGTAGGGAAACAGAGGAGAATAAAAGTGAATTTTAAAAAGGTATTTCTCCTTGTTCTTTTCAAACCCCCCCCCCCAAGTTAAAAACTATGGGGCAGAAAATGATGGTTCCCTACCTCCTTATTTTTAGTATATGTGGGATAAAATACCTCCAGATTCCATCCAGGGTAATTTCGTTTTGTCTTGAGTAAACATTTATGAACAAGATGTGGCTCTTGTAAGCCTAATTGATAGACCAAAGAGATGCTGCAATTAAAGTGACTGCCCTGGTTAAGTATAGCCAATTAGTGATCCAAGTCAAACTTGGGTGACATGCTAATGAAATGGGCTGTTTAACTTTTAAAGGCGCACTTCTTCATTCAGCATTTAATCTGCCAGCCTTTTGATGGTTCAATGTAGTCACTCAGATGAGGTTTATTTCTTTCATTTATTTGAAAATTTGAAATGTGCCCTTTCATAATGTGTGCATTTGATCTGTACTCTAAATTCTGAGTTTAGCACCTCAGTGGAGAGGTGGAAATGCCTGGTTCATATACCAGTTCAGTCACATACTCTCACAGGATAGTGTTACCAGGGACAGAGGATGTATGACCTGCAGGGTGTGTTTGTATTTGTGTCTGTGTGTTTATGTGTGTTTGTGTAATGGAGAGAGAGAGGGAAATGGGTGTGGCTGTATGCATTCCCACAGCAAGCATTGGCTCCTCCTACTCTTGCTGTGCTGCAGGCAACTCTTTTCCAAGGGAATGTGATTCTTCATGGTGAGCAGAGACATTCTGTATCTTTGACTTAGGTAAACAATCCCCTCTCTTTCTTAGGATAAGCATACTTACATGGTTATAAGAATTATTGAGACAACGAATATGAAGCATGAGACCTGCTATAGAAATCACACACACACACAGAGCAAATCAGGAGTCTTCGTATATTATATATAAGTCAAGACTCTTGACTTGCATAACATTTTACTTTGAGTGATGGTTACAGATGCCCAACCCTTCGATATCCAAAATATTGAAAATGTCAGATTCCCAAAGCATATGGACTAGTTCAGGCATAGGCAAACTCGGCCCTCCAGATGTTTTGGGACTACAACTCCCATCATCCCTAGCTAACAGGAGCCAGTGGTCAGGGATGATGGGAATTGTAGTCCCAAAACATCTGGAGGGCTGAGTTTGCCTATGCCTGAACTAGGCTCATGCACTAGAATTCTTCTGGCAGCTGAGACTGTCCTCTGTTTGCAATATAAAAACACAAAAATACACAACACAGTAACAAGCAAAAACAATATTCCTCACAAAACTGGACTGAATGCTTCTCCAATAACCGTTGTCTCTCATATTCCCCTCTACCTCTGGTGTTCCTCTACGTCATATTTCATTCTGTTAGCCTATTCAGGCAGGGACTACCAATGTTTCTTCTTGCTACCCTGTAAGGGACCTTGTGCACTGATAATCATGTTCTTATTGTGTCCATGTTCAGAAATATGATCGCTGTTGGGAAGGAGTGGGCAACCCACTGCTTGTTGGTTAGAAATAAATACAAGAAATAAAGACACAAGAAATAAATACAAATACCTGATGGATGTCAGTGCGATAAAACGTGTGGCCTTGGGAATAACTAGTAACATCTCCCTTTCGATGTATGATGCATTAAGCTTGCAACGCTAGGAGACCTCTCAGTAATGTCTTGCTGCCTGGATTGCAGACCTCTTTGGTCAGAGCGCTTAGATTTGAGTCAATTTAGTTCCATTTCCTCCACTGTCATTAGGTCAGGCTTGTAAGTCAACGTCTTTTTCATTCTCATCTGCTTACATCTACTTATAAGGGTCTGATCTGGTCTGGTGTTCCTTTCTTTGCGTATTTATTAAAGAGCCTAGACGGCTCTTTGACCAAGCCGATGATAGCTTTCAGCTGTGTATACTGTATAAATCTGTAAGACGGTGGGATGGTCCAGGAACGACTTAACCTCCTAATCCTTCACCAGGAGGGATGGAGCAGATAGCTGCAAGTCTTGGGGTGCATCCATGTGTGGGATTCATCCACTGCTGGTGCACAAGCCAGAACTGTTTGCATAGGAGCAGGACGGAGCTTGAGCATTTCAGCGGCAGAGACCTATGAGATGCTGGCAGTCTGTTAGCGGAAGGCAACAGTCACTGCCTTCTAGGCCAGCCTTGCAAATAAGGGAAAAACAGAACCCAAGATCAGCAAATACAGAGCTTGCCAGATGTGCTCAGCCTCTCTTTTGCTCTCACTTGCTGGCAAGCAGAAATCAAGAGGAAGAAAGGGCAGCCAGCAAATGAGGATTTTTTTGCTGCCTGAAGGAGGTTTTTGCAGGTGGTCTAGGGCCAGGAATAGCCAACTGGCAGACCAGAGACTGAACCAGTTTTATTTAGCTCCTTGTGGTCTTACTTTTCTTTAATCAATGCATGGCAGAAAAAAGGAGAAGATGACGAAAGCGAATTGCAAGGAAAGCAAGGGGGTTTCCCACATTTGTAAGATAAGAACTTCAATCCCCATTTAATATTAAATCTCTCTTTGCATTTGCAATTCAATACCCTGGCAGTCGTGTCTGCGAGGAGGCCAGTTTGTGTGGTGAAAATACACCCCTCTCCATCCCGCATCAGGGGAAAAGTTTCCAGAGATAGAAAAGTTGGTTGCTTTAGGTGTAGGCCGTGCAGCAAACATTACATGTCTTATGGTGTTGCCCAAAGAATCCTGGGAATTATAACTTGGCAAAGATGCTGTTCGTTCTCTGAGTTCTTGGAAAGAGCAAATTCCTGTATGGTGCCCATATGCCCCTTTCCCCTGGGCCTAGCAGCAGCTTCATTGTATGTGGAGCAAATAGATCGGGGTGGTGGTGGCATGGGGGAAAGGGGGTAAATGCTTCCCCTGCAGCGCTGCTTCCCCCTATCAGATCACATTAGCAGCTCGTGTATCTGCTTTGAAGTAAAGAAGGTGACACAGGGGAAATCCAGTCACAGGTTTCTTTGTGGCATTTGCCCTCCTAGGTGACATCATACTGGGTCATAAGGAAAGGGTTAATTGAGTGTGAAGTGATTGGCTAGTGGGAACCCAAGGGGAGGAGTTAGAGTTAGAGTTAGTGTTGTTAAGGAGTTAGTCGGGTGTTAGAGAAGAGAGAGGGAGGATAAGTCTGTGGGTTGGGATAGTTTGATGTGAGAGAATGAGAGAATCTGTTACGAGGAGTCAGATAGACAGTTGGGATAATTAGTTAGAAGTTATTAGGAAGGTATAGGCTGGTAAGAACCTAAGATTAAGAGACTGACAAGAAACCATCTGAAACCATAAACTTTTTAAGGCTTATAAAATAAACTTGTTTATTTGGTTTAAGGTTAACAACTGCCTGGACTCAGTGTGTACCCGAGAGAAACGGGTTGGTGGCAGCGGGGAAGCAATCACAGTGGTGGCACAGGGATTAATAGACCGTCAAACGTCCGGGGACCCTGTGTGATCGCCACATTCTCACATAAAACATGTACTCTGACCCTCAGTTTCATAGAGCATAGAGCTGTAGAGTTGGACACCACAAGGGTCATCGTAAGTCCAATCCCTGCAGTGCAGGAATCATTTGCCCAACATTGGACTTGAACTCATGAGCCTAAAATTTAAGAGTCTCACGTTTTACCGACGGAGATACCTTTGTGAAATTTCTTTATTTTATACTCCCTGGGTCTCCATTTGGGATTCTGTTTTACACCAGCCAGTGGAAAGTATTGAGGTGCAGACCTAGGACGTTGTCTTACACCGAGTTGGACTATTGGTCCATCTAGTTCAGTACGGTCCACACTGACTGGCAGCAGCTCTCTGGGTTTTCAGCCCAAACTGGAGAGGCCAGGGATTGAACCTGGGACCTTCTGTATGCAAGACAGATGCTCTACCACCGGGCTACGCCTCTTCCCATAAAGCACTGAATGTCTTACGGGGTTTTGCAAACAAAAACTGATCCAGGGAAGCAGAATTAAGTCCCTGTGGGGTGTTTTACTACCCCCTGATACGCAAATTGTCCCTCTGAATCCATCTATGCAAGTTTCTGTTGAAGGAAAAACCGACTGGAGACAGGCGCATTTTATTCCTGGCTCGTAGTTCATCTAGTTGTGTCCCTTGCGACCTTGGCTGGGAGTTGAATAAGGTGACTTCGCGATTCGCCATATTCCCTTTTTCTGGTGGCTTGCCTGTTGCCCGCCTCTGGGCTTTCGGCTCCCCTCCCTTTCTGCTGACTTCTGCAGCATTCCTTCTGTCTCTTATCTTGGCGCTTTGATGCATATGTTCTGAAGGTGGCCACCGTGACTTGGGGTGCCAGCAGATGGTAAACCTTCAGGCTGCCACCAGCTAGGCTGGTGTTAAGTTGGAAACTTTGCTTTTGATGAAGAGTCAGCAGTGCATATGAAAGAGCTCTTGCTGCAGAAGTATCTTTTAATTAAAAAAAATTAGCATACCGAAACAGTTGCTAATTTCTGTGTGTTTAAAGGTTTTGTTTTTTTTTAAAAAAAAATCAACTCTTTTCTTTAGGCTAAACTGTGGTTATTTTCCAGCTTAAAAACAAATAAACAACCCTCCAGTTTTTAGTTTTTTAAAAATGCATTTATTTATTTTCACAAAACTTGTCTTCTCCTTTTTTTGGTAAACAAAACTGTTCGATCACAATTATTTTATTTTATAGTGACGGGGTGGAACGGGGAGTAATTTAGATTTTGCCAGCCTAAATCTTCATGTGGAGCCAAAGCTGCAATGCTGTGCAATCCTGGGACTGAACCCCATTTATTTCAGTGGAAATGTTTTTAAAGCATCCATATGGGCTGCAGGTTCCTTGATTTCCAGTTAAGTACCATAAATTTCCATCTATAAGACGCCCCCATGTATAAGCCCCCCCCTATTTTTGGGGACTCAGTTTTAAGAAAATGAGGGGAGACGGCCCAAAGCTGTTGATCTTCTCTTCCCATGTAGCTACGGGCAGGAAACACTCCCTAGATTATTTCCCGCACGCAGCAGCATCGAGGGAAGTTTCGCTCCCGTCAGCCGGCTGGCTGGTGGCGTGTAGCTCCCCCCCCCCCACTACCCGTGTATTGGACAACCCCAGTTTTTGACACAATTTTTTAGTCAAAAAACCTCGTCTAATACACGGAAAAAATACGGTACACCTTTGCACAGTTACAAAGTTACAATAACAGTATTTGTGTCAATCCTCAACTTTGGGGACGTAAAAATAAAATGGGATTATTTCTTTATTTCTTGTTTTGCAGCCCTGCCCTCTTCCGAAATTACCGTGTTACTGTCTTAGATATCGTTAATGTTCCCTTGCTGCTCCACTTACAATAATTTGTCCTAATTTTACATGCAATTTTTAGAGCTTTATACTGCTGACTTGGAGACTGAAACTACTGTCAAAGCACAAAGAGGCCTTTGAAGGCATTGACTTGGTTTTTCCTCTTACTGTTTCAATGTGATCTGTATATTTGTCTTTAAAGCATTAGTAAAGGTTTTGTAGTCAGCTGGGGTTTTTTTAATAAAAAAAACCTCACTAAGTTGTCGGAGAGGCAGTTGTGCAGTTTGGTCATTTTAGGCTCAGTGCTTAATGGTCTTAATGGGGACACCCACCCATACCCACACCCTGTTTAGATGGTAAAGTGGATCAAATTGTTCGCTTCTAAATGCGGAACGCCGGCTCTGCTGTGTTTTCTGGCCCTTCTGCCCCACATAGCTGTGTGGGACCCTGGAATCCTGCCCCAAAGTCCTACTGTGATGGGCGCCATTATGGAGAGGTGCCATTTTGGCTGCAGAGCAGTTGAAAGCAAACCAGAGAGAACCAGAGGCCCCTGTCCAAATACAGCTGCTTTGGGGATCATAGCCTAGTCTTTTCTTTCTGCTTTGCTCATCTAGACTAGAGCAAAGGGACTATAAGAAGGTGCCTTATACAGTCGTACCTCGGAAGTGGAGTGGAATCCGTTCTGGAAGTCTGTTCGACTTCCAAAACGTTCAGAAACCAAGGCGCGGCTTCTGATTGGCTGCAAGACGTTCAACTTCCGAATACGACTGTACTGAGTCAGACCATGGGTCCACCTAGCTCAGTATTGTCTACACTGACTGGCAGAGTCTCTCCAGAGTTTCAGGCAAGGGTTTATTCAAGCCCTACCTGGGGATGCTGCAGATTGAACCTAGAACCTTCTTTATCCAAAACAGATTCTTTACCGCTAAGCTATGGTGAGGAAGGCTGGCATCCTTAGTGGCAGAACTTGCTAGCAGACTCCTTTGAGGGCTGACAGTGGGATTGAGATGCTGCTTCACTCTGTCCTAGTACAAGTAGTAGCTAATCAGGGGTTTAAAGTATGAGGTGATTGTGTTGGTTTAGAGTTCAGAAAGCTTTTTTTTTAAAAAACCAGGGCTCGTTTTCAGATGTCACGTTCACTGAAGCAAGATGAGCGCCACACTCCACAGTTAAGTTTGACTGGACCATCCAGGGCTCCTTTACCTTTTTTACCTTTACAGGTACAGCCCGGCAACGTATCACACTGATGGAGTCTCTTAACTCAATAAAAACTGCATGGGCATTTAATTTTTTAGCTGAGAACCGTATCACCAAACCTTGGGAAGTACAAAATCAGAAGGATAATTATATTCTGATCTTCACAATTCATCCAGCAGGGCATGTCAGTTCACATCGGAATTCACAGAAATCATATTCCTCAAGCCTCCCTGGTCAAAACATCTTAATTTTGTCAGGTGAAGATTTAGATGGCAATCCTAAAGACATAAAAACAAGGGAAAGCCCTATTAAACACAAATGACTGACTTCTGGGTAAACTTGCCTAGAATTTCACTGGTGGGCAAACAGTTGAGATAATGGTGGCTTCTTGGGCATGTGGCCATTTGGCAAGTCATGAATGCTGATAAAATTGTGGTTCACCGCCCATGGAAACGTATGAAATCTGACGTGAGCCAGGAGGTGGTATGCTGTGATCTTACCACATGTATTAGTGATACATATATCAGAGCCTTCATAAAAATAGACGATATTTCTGTGGCTATATCAATGCATCCGCTTCTACGCTATTTACTAAAAAAGGAAAGAGATGTGGGTGCCGATCAGAAGGTTGGAGGTTTGAATTCATGTGACAGGGTGAGCTCCCGTTGCTCTGTCCCAGCTCCTGCCAACCTAGCAGTTCGAAAGCATATCAGTGCAAGTAGAAAAATAGGTACCACTGTGGCGGGATGGTAAAGGACGTTTCCGTGCACTCCGGTTTCCGTCACGATGTTCTCATGTGCCAGAAGCGGTTTAATCATGCTGGCCACATGACCCGGAAAGCTGTCTGCAGACAAACGCTGGCTCCCTTGGTCTGAAGCAAGATGCCGCACCCCACGGACACCTTTGACTGGACTTAACCATCAAAGGGTCATTTACCTTTACCTTTACTTAAAAAAAAAGGTTGCTAAAAGGAACAGTTCTCTGTTAAAACAAAATGGAAGTGTGTATTGTTAGGATTGGCTTTCCTCTTTTTACCTCGCTGGTGAATTTTGAGCGTAGAATTTTCACAGTTGCAAGAAAATTGGTGCCTGCTTCCATCAAGGCCTGACGTGAAAAATAGGAGGAGATCGAAGATTGGTGAGCAGTGCTAGACGAAGTGGTTGGCCATTGTTTCCAGCTTTGAGTTGGCAAAGCTCAGCAAAAATGGCGCTTCTGCAGTGGACAAGAATAGGATGTGGGTGAGCTGTGCTCAAGGTCATTTGTGGAGATTCTGGGGAAGAGTTGATGTGGCTTGTGGTCAACATGTGACCTCCTCCTGCTTAGACAATTAAGAGCCACCCCACATACTAGTTGGGAGGTACAGGAAGAATTAAAGGGAGCATTCTTTTAATGGTATTTGTCCCAATAATGATATGCTATCAAAGGTAATTATTTCATGACGGCTTGGTTACAGCAGTTGTTTTATCCTGAAATGAAAGTCTGTGTTGGGCGCTTTTGATTGGGAAGACGATCATATCAAATTAGTCCAAATTAGATTTTTGTCTTTATAAAGGTGAGCAAAGCCATGAGCAGTGTTATTAAATTGGTATGTTCTAGCCTACAAATGATCCAGCCCTCTTGTGGGTTAAAGAAGCTATTATCCTGTCCTTTATGCTGACGGCTTCACTACCGATTAGCCTTGTGTTGGTATTCCCCCCCCCCCAAAAAAAATAAATGCTTGGCTCCTTATGATCTTTGTGTATGCAATGATAATATTAATACAGAGTCGTAGGCCCATTCATTAAGAAATGACTCTAAAATGAGGTTGCTTCATTTAAAATTGGAGAGCTGCAGATGTTGTGTGCAGACGTTTCTTTTTCGGAATTAGCCGTATGGCTTATAATTTCCAAGTGGCTAAAGCTCTTGTTAGCAAGAGTGCTGGGGTGTTAAGAATGGCCCTATAAATAACTTTAAGAAGGGAAGTTGAAGGTGCTTCTTTTTAAAGACTATTGTTAACTAAACATTATTGCCAAGCAGATGGAAAGCATTCACCAGCCTGATGTTTTTACTCTAATTATATTATCTCCAGTCCTGTACGGCTCAGTTGAAGAGGTGTATCCAGGGGCCAATTTATAATCATTTAACCAACACCTGTTTGGGAAAAATTGACAGTCAAAGGGCACATTTTAAAAAAAATCACATATGTTCTTGTATTTACTGCCTCAATGTGAATGTTAGCTAGCTGAAAACAAACTTGGTTGAAAAGACAAAGTCCCTGGGAAAATTGATGTATCACTTTCTAAGCATTTTTATCTATTTTAATTTGGCATGTCTTTTCCACCCTTGCCTTGTGGCTAAACAGGGAGACCACAGCTCAATTTTCCTGTTATGATTTATCCTATCAGTTCCTAGTCTGCTTTTAAATAGCCCTGATTTACAATCTTATAAAATCTTGATGGGAAACTCACCAACCTAGGGACGTAGAATCAGCACTTGTGTGTATGTGTATGGTAGAAGTGAATTCATTTATCTGAGTGCTGTTCTTCATGTAGCCAAAATGGCACTACACGCCTGCAAGGAAAAGTATCATCCCGCTTGGGAACGAACCCTAGGGTTTTCCGAAGTACAAATAATATTTCCAGGGAGTGGGGAGACTGCGGGGAGGGAGGACACCTCAAAAACATCATGGCAAGGACTGAGCCTGTTCAATGGGCAAAGAGTGATAACTGTCTGTTGGCAGAGGCAGGGGCCGTGGAAAATGGGTGGAAGAGGGAATAGAGTGACTATTCTGGGCACGAACCATGAATATGCCACACCATTTTGTTACTGATCTCCATGAAGCTAGAATTATTACCTAGCGTTTTGGAACTTTTATTGAATGTTGCTTTTATTGCATGTTGTTAGAAGTCTTCATTGTATTAACTGGGATAAATAATAGAATCATAGGTAATTTACAATACACAAATAAACAAACTATATACTAGGGTTGCCATATTTCAGAAAGTGAAAATCCAGATGCAGAAGTTGTTGAGCTCCCCCCCCAAAAAATAAATAAAATAAAATGGAAGTTTTTACCTATATTTTTTTTAGGAAAGTTGCTAAAAAATCAACATTGCCAATATGGGCTGTCATATGCCCGGGTTTTCCTGGATATTTTAGCCGCTTCCCGATAATTCCAGCCAGACACCATTTTCAGCGGATGAATCTTGGCTATGACTGGGAAGGTCAGACGTATGGCAGCCCTACTATATATGAGATCTTTAAATGTCCACAATACGCATATGGATCATGCTCTGAATGAGTTCTGCAACAGAAGCTCTTTAGCTTTGGGGGAAATCTTGGTATGAGGATCAAACAAGATTCTAGAAGTTCTGACCACTTGCAGGTTTCTGCGTTCAGAGTATCTGGATAATTGCCACTGGATAAGGACCGGAGCTAACCATGGGCATCCCTGTAGCAAGTTTACACTTCGGATATTCAGTAAATACAAGCCCAAATTAGGTGTCATCACCCAACCATTTATGACTATGAGATAAACCAGGACATTAGCGTTGACAAAGGTAATGCTAACACATTGGGCGAGGGTGGTGTAGCTGTGGCTGTGTTCATCATATTTGAGAAGAAAGTGGACTTCTCTCGATTTTGTTCTAAGCTGATGCAATCATATTCTGCAAAGGGTCTGATTTGCACAACAGATAAGACTCCTATTAAAAGTTGCTTCTTCCTCTGTAGCTCATACATTGTTCTCCTGCTGTGGTAAACTGGTTCTCTGTAATGCCCCTCTCAAAACAAAGCAGCAAAGTCAGTGGTCCCTGGGTGGGAACATACACATTATTAAAATAGCAGATAGCAAACACTCTAAAATCAAGTGGGAGTTAGGGAGATGTGTACTGGTGTGTAAAAGCTGATACACCGTACTATCACGTTGCATTCCTGAATGACCCCATGTCTTGTTAAGCCTTTGCAGCATTACTGTTTTTCTAAAAATGCAACGAGTTGTTGCCTATATTCGAGGGTTTTTGTAGAGTTCCTTTGCGGGGGTCTTGTACTCTCTGATATACAGAGAGGAGGCCATAAGAGCTGTTCCGTGAAAGCTCATACAAATTGCCTGCATTTTTGTAATTGCTGGTTTCATTTAGGTTTTGCTGGTAATGGATACTAGGACACAGCAGACATTTATACTGAAGGTAAGTCATTATTTTTTCCTATATCACTTGGTGCGCTGATGTTTGTCTCCTCGCCTGCCCACAGATTCAGTCAACAAAATCAAGACCCCAAAGTGCCACAGGCACTAATTGATAAAGCCTTGAACAACTTAGGTCCAGGGTACCTTAGGGACCCACCTGAACCCTTATATCCCAGCTTGATCACTGAGATCATCTGTCAGAGTATTGCTGGTTGTCCCCTGAGTTGGTGAGGCTCAGTTGGCATCAACACAAAATAGAGCCTCTTGCTTGTCTGCATGGAGGATAGAGATGTTTGTGTGTAGAAACAAGCCTTAAGGACCACCTCTCTCCATATGAACCTGCCCGGGCCCTGAGATCACCTTCTGAGGGCCTTCTTCGCATGCCTCCTCCAGGAGAGCTCCGGAAGGTGGCAACCCGAGAACGGGCTTTTTCTGCAGTGGCTCCCTGTTTGTGGAACGCTCTCCCCAGGGACATTCGGCTGGCGCCTTCATTGTACCCCTCTAAGTGCCTGGCAAAAATGTTCCTCTTCAACCGTGCCTTTGGCTGACTGAGCATCCAGTACCCCTTTAAATGTGTTGTGGAAGGGGAGATGTATGTCTTTGTTCTTTGTTCTTTGTTCTTATTTTTATTATGTATTTTTTATATTGTAGCTTTATGTAGTGAATTGCCCTGAGATATACTGGTATATACAAATTTAATAAGTAATAATGATAATACTGAACAAAGGCAAATGTTACATTCCTACCTCTGATGACTTTTGCTTCTGGCCTTGCCAACCACTGGTGTGTGGCCCCCAGAAGCGATTATGAGCCCCCCTGGTTTACATCCTGTTTGTGGAGTTTAGCATACAAGGGGAAATCGCATGACACCGTCAGGCTGAAAAAAGTCCCCCACTTTCCACTTTCAGGATATCCGCCTCCCCTGAACCATCTATGATGCCTTTTATTATTGTGCCCGAGAATATGATAGGAAAAGGTGTTCTGTGAGGTCTTTGTCAGCTAAGGATGGCAATGCAGCACCTCCTCCTCCTGTCTCCTCTTAGCAAGTTTGTAAAACAAAATGCGCAATGTGAAGCCATCAAATGGGTGCTTATGACCTTTGTGTAGCCTTTGCTAATCTGGTGCCCTCCAGATTTTTAGGACCACAACTCCAAAACATCTGGGGGGGGGGGCACCAGGCTGGCAAAACCTGCTTTAGTTTCCTGAAACACATTTTATCTGTATGTTTACCAGTAGCAAGGCTCCCCTCATCACGCTTCCCTTTGCCCGTGCCACCTTTTGAAGTAATAACCTCTTTGGGAAACAAACCATGTCACGCCATCAAGCTGAGGGAAAGACAGAGCGGTGTGTGCTTGCTCCTAACCCATTAAAAGTGGGTCGGAGTGTGTGTGTGTATGTAGGGGGGGAAGGCTTGCCTATGAAACGTGGGTGGATGTAAAAATGTGCACCTTACTCTCCAAATTAAAGCACGGCACCCACCCACCCTCCAAAATAGATTTTTTTAAAAAAGGTCACGGGGAAATAACAGAGTGTCATCCTGATGACTTGGTTTGCGAGAGATTCTAATGAAAACATTGACCCATGTAATTGATTTTAATGGGAGCTTTGTGCCATCTTCTGTTCTCTGGACCTGCGCCAGATGCCATCAGCAGGGCCTCGGGGGACCGAGGGCCATAGAGCAGCAGATGAGTGGCTTCTCTGAAGCCTGGAGTAACTCGGATAGATTAGTTTGGTTGATAAACACCGAGCACAGCATGCTGCAAAGGCAACTGAGGGTACAACTGACCTTTTTGTTCTCTGTCAGGGTCTAAGGAAAAGTAGCGAGTACAGCAGGAAGAGAAAGACCATCATCCCCCGCTGTGTGCCCAACATGGTGGCCCTGCACAAGTACATCATCTCGGAGGAGTCGGTCTTCCTTGTACTGCGCCATGCGGAAGGTGGGTCTGCTGCTTCAGATCTCTTGCAGGAGGGATCGGGGAGGGGAGGAGGAGGAGGAGAACGATGCTGGCTTTTCAGTCAGCAGCATCCCGGAGTTAGAGGGCTGCCTTTCAAGCCAGAGGTTTCGGAGGCACGGCTGCAAAGCACATAAATGCCACATGCCTCTTTCCGAATTGCTTGCTATGTGCAATTCCCACTTTTTGCATTTTTGCGCTTGTCTTTTCCCCAACCCTCATGAAGCACCAAAACACAGGAGGGCAACAGCTCTCAGTTTAAGAGGACCCCAATACCAGTTTAAAGTTTGGGGGAGGGATGTGGGGAAGCCTTTTTCGGCACTGCTGGCACTAAACCTCAGCCAACCTGAGCCTTTTACTGCCATGCTAACTCATGGCTTGTTTTAATGCGTATGAATCTCCTATGCAAGTCCTGCACCTGGGATTTGTAGTGTGGTTTTTTTTATGTTTCTGGAGCAATGTGGTGCACTTACCATGTTTTGACCCATATTGAGCGGCAGCAAATCCCTGTCCTGTCCCAGAAATTTTTATTGAGTTTGTGATATATACATTACTTTGAGGCAGTTTCTTAATGACAGCAGAAGCCTTTTGGCTTTCCAATATGTTGCTCGTTGCTGCATTTCAAAAGTGGCAGTGCTCAAAACCCCCCAGCCCAGCTGTGAGTGTGCAAGGCGATGGCGTGTGCAAGGTGGCTGCTTAATCAGCCTTCAAAATGAAATGTGTTGTGCAAAGCAGTGATGATACTCTCAGATAGGTTGTAGCCCAGCTACATCTGGGCAGCCACATGTTCCCTGCTCCTGCCATTAGACTCTAAGGAGAGTACTCCTGGCTCAGATCCAAAGTTCCATCTGTTCCAGCACCCCATTTCCAACTGTAGCCATCCAGATACCTCTAGAAATCCCAAAAGCAGGCTCCGAAGGCAACACCTGACCTCTGCCCCCGATGTCTGATTCTTAGCAGGTAGGCGACCTCTGAACATGGCTCTGTTTTAAAGCAGCCTGGTAAATAAACCTGCAGAACTCCCCAGCTGGCAAAAATAGCTAACTTCCTCAATACATAGTTGCTGCTGATGAAGTGAAGGGCAAGCTGGTCCCCCCCACCCCGAACCCCCTCATTCCATGGACAGAAACTGACCATAGTCAGAGTTGAAACTTCAGCAATGCTGATGGGGCAGCATCCACCTCACCAGAGAGCAGCAGACTAGGTCAGGGGGCACAGGGCAGGCTGTGTGGCACACATAGCTCTTGTCTCACTCTCACACTCCCGGCACCTGACATTTGAGGCAGTCGCCTCACTCTGCCTAATGGTTTGGGGCGGCCCTGCTTACCTGCTGAAGGCTTGCAGAGGCAGGACAAAGAACTCTGTTCGCCTTACAGCCGCCTGCTGCATTTCTGTGCTGGATGTTGGGGTTGAGGGCTTCCTTCTTTGGGCAACCCACTTGGTTTCCTTGCTGGATGCAGACAAGAGACAGAGCACTCTGCCTTCCCTTCACTAGCCCATGGTAGTTCCCTGAACTCGCCTGCATACAAGTCCATATTGCCCTTGCCTACCAGGCTAGTGCTTAAATGCATGGCTGTTCCTAACATGGGAGAAGTTAAACCCCTTGTAATCTTCTGCAAATGAGCCGGTTTCTGTTCTGTGGTTAATATGCCTAGCATCCATATGAGAATAATCACTGCTGCTTTTAATTTTTATTTATTTATATTTTATTTTTAAAGCAAGCTTTTTGTTGAGTTTCCACAGTCAACACAGCAACTGATCTGGTTTTCTAAAAGGAAAAATAGCCAATGGCATCACATAGGAGTTGAAAGCAGCACAGCAGAGTGGTGGCTTCCATGTCTTTAGGAAATTTGCTGGTATGTTCAGGGAACAGGTGGCAAAGAATAATTACTTATTAACTGCCCCCACCCACCTGAATAACACAGGGATTTAAATATTTCTTACATTTAATTAGCCCTTTTGTTCAGAATGGAATGGAGCCTTAAAAATTTACATTGCTGCTAATAACTCTATACAGCAATCCCTCAGTTTGCGTGGGGTTACGTTCCGGGGATTGCCCCTAAAGCCAAAATCTCATGTAATGGTGGGTGGGATTGCCAAAGTTTGTTTCCTCTTGCCCCCCCCCCTTTTTTCACTTTTACTTAATTCCGGAATATATCCATTCAGTCATGTTTTAGAAATCCTGAGCTGCATTCTGGAAACCAGACTCCAAGCAACAGAAAGCAGCAGTGACAATGTTTTTCTTATAGTCGTATCCAGACATCATAGATCAATCTAGTAGAACCTTATCTCTTCTCTCTTCCTCCCCCCCACTGTCTCTCCCGCAACATCTTGGTCACGATGTATTAAATGTCTTGTTAAAGACGAGGACATCCATAAAGTGTCTGTTAGCTATGTCACAAAGCACTTGGCTAGATGTAATGTGATGGAAAGCCAATCTGAGGCTTCACTACTACTTAGCGGTGTCAGTGCCAGAAATTGTTGAAACAGATGCTTGTTTATGCTTAAAAAGAGTTGACACTTCCCAACAGCCACTTAGACGCTGATATCCGTCAAAGACCTCCCCACCCCTGGCCCCCCAGACTCCTTTAAAACAGTCTGGGGGGCAAGGGGTGCGAAGGGCTTTGACGGATATCGGAGTTTAAGTGGCTGTTAGAAAGTGTCAACTCTTTTTAAGCATAAACAAGCTGGAGTTCATATCCATCTGGAAAGCACTCAAGAAACTTCAAAATGAAGATGTTTGCTGTTAGCAGACGCTGATATTGTAGCAGGACAATACTATAGTAGCCTTATATCTTTCCTGTCTACATTCTTAAGGGTCATGCGTGTGGATGTAGAAAGGCACTGTTTTCCATTCTGCCGTGTCTTCGTCTCAGTGCGGCACTGTTTCTTTAACACTGCAGTTCATCTTCTGCCCCAAAGTACATTATTCATTTCACATTATCTTGTCATTAAATTATTCTGACCTGATCGTTTTAGTGCAAAGGAAGCACACTGTAAATTGAGCGGTGGTGGGATAATCAGTTGTGTATTGTTTTGTGCACTGAGCGAAACAACAGTGAATATCAGTCATATTCACTGGATTGATTTCTGTTCCAGACAAGGGACAAATAAGTGAACCTCCTTCAATCTCTGTCCCCATCCCCATTTTCAGTAGACTTCTCTGACGTCTCTAGTCAGAAGTACTGCCAGCTGTACATTTTGTTCTATGGACAGAAAGCAGGAAGCGTGTGTTCCGTCCCCCCCAAAGACTCTTTTTAGCTTGACACAAAAATTGTTCAGTAAATATAAACCGCTTTTGGGAGATGGCTCTTACCTGGATCTAGCTTGGTGGTGTGTCTCAAGGCAGCTTACAACATGAGAAGATTTACATAATTACAAACATAACAAAAGTAGTCATGAATAATAAATAAAACACATCTAAAAGTTGATGCGTGTTGGTGTCTATCTGCCTCAAGAGACAATGGAGTGTCCCTTCAGGGGTGAAGTCAAACCACTGTGTTAGCAGCACTGGAGTGACCTTTCCAAGGTGCAAACCTGGGCGGAGTGTATGGAGATCCTGGGCTGCCCAGATGACAAGACCCCAATCTTAGCCTCACCAATTGTGGTCCAGAGCAAAAAGTACACAAGCAAATTGAAGAATATCCATATAAATAACAAATCATAAGATCTAACAGTAAAGATGCAAAAATGAATATCAATAGTAGCAACAGCATGCGCCCCCCCCAAGCAAACCCCCAAAAGTCATTCTGTCATTTCCTTCAGTCATTCAGCCCAAAAGTCTGAATGACTGAAGGGAAGCTACATGGATATTTAGATGCTGACATGGAAAATGTCTATTAGACAGCTGGTGCAAGGGACTGGACCTGGGACCTTTTGCATGCAAAGCATGCCCTCTACCTATGAACCTCTCCTAATTGCTAATAAGGTGCAATATTTAAGGAAACTCCTTTGCATCAATTGATTTCCCCAACCCCCTGATATTTTTACATGCATTAGATGGCTAGTAGTGCACCAGCTCTGCCTAATGCATTTAATTGATCTTATCCATCGCAGTACAAGATAGAAAAGATTATTAGTGTGTCATTTATAAAGACATAATTACATACCCAGAAGGAAATATTGCTGCTCTGTAACCTAGATTCGGCATTTTGAGGTGTCTTTGTATGAAATAAAATCATTGATTCTGTTTCTCTATTTTTTTTATAAAAAGTGTTTACATATTTTTACTTTGGTACCTTTCCCATAACATTCATACAGAAATGACGATATATTCAAATGATTTTCATTGGTTGAACATTGAGGTGTGCATCAACATCGAAAATGGGGTTTTCCTTTATTTTCACCCTCAGCTTCTAAAAACAGTTGTGCGGTGTTTTTTTCCTAACTTTTGGGAGTGCATTGATCAGAGTAATGACAGGTTTCAGAAAGCATCTGAAATTAAGAGCTTAGAATTGTATTTATGATGATGCCAATTATTTATAAAGCGGCATCAGTAAACATGGCACTTTGTTTTTTTTTTTTTAAATAATTTTTTATTGAGTTTCTTTTATGCACATAAAAAAAATAAACAAAACATTCAAAAAGTTGCAACACTTAAGTGCTAGGAAAAAAAAAAAAAAAAAAAAAGGAAAAGAAAGAGAAAAACCGGAGATCAGACAGGAAAAAAAAAAGATAGAAAAACTACAACGTGAAAACATAAAACTGTCGACTTCCTTCCCTACTGATTTCGGGTTGTTACTTTCAGTAGTAACCTTTTTACCGCTGGTATTTGTTTATGATTTGCACATTGGGAGTTTTACAACAGACCTGCTGTATTTGGTAAGTTTTTAAAGTTACCTTCAAAATAAACCATAAATTTACTCCAATCTTCTTTTAGCTTTGTATTATTGTGATTTTTGATTTTTTGTGTCAATCTTGCTAATTCAATAAAATCATGTAGTTTTAATTGCCAGTCCCTCACCGTTGGAGGACTTGTGCTTTTCCAATTTTGAGCGATTAGCATTCTGGCCGCTGCTGTTGAATATTGGAATAGAATTTTATCTTTTTCTTGAATCTCTTTTCCGACCATCCCTAATAGGAAGGCCTCCGGGTTCTTTGGAAATGTATATCTAAGTATTTTTTTTAACTCATTATATATCTGATCCCAAAATTTTTTGATTTCCTCACATGTCCACCACATGTGTATGAAGTTACCCTCTTTGGTCCTACATTTCCAACAAGCTTTATCTGCAGTCTTATACATTCTATTCAATTTTTCTGGTGTGAGGTACCATCTAAATATCATTTTTTCTAGGTTTTCCCTGATTGCAGCGCTTGCCGTGAATTTTAATCCCTCATTCCATAATTTGGTCCATTTTTCGTATTCTATGTCATGTCCCACATCTTTTTCCCATTTAATCATGACTTGTTTGATTTTTTCATCTTTGGTTTCCCATTCCAGTAGTATGTTGTACATCTTGGATAGTATCTTCGATTTACTTTCAACTACTTCAATCTGAAATTTGGACTTCTTATCATTCATTCCCAATTTTTTATCTTCTGTCCATATCGCATTAACTTGATGATACTGTATCCAACCCGTCAACCTCTCCCTTAGTTCTTCATATGGTCTTAGTTTCCAGCCATCTTGGCATCTCACTAGTAGGTCTTCATATGTCAGTTTTTGTACTTCCATGTTTGTCTTTTTGATTGACAACAGATCTGTTGGGGACAGCCACCAGGGTGTTCTTCTCTCCAGCAATTTCTTATTTTTTCCCCAAACTTCAAACAAAGGTCCTCTTATAATATGGCTCGAAAACCCTCTGTGTACTTTTTCTTTATTTGACCAGAGGTAGGCATGCCAACTAAATCTATTATCGGCTCCTTCCAGATCCAATAAGTCCACATCTTCTAAAGTTATCCAATCTTTGACCCAGCAAAGACAAGCCGCTTCATAATATAGTTTTAGGTCAGGTATTGCCAATCCTCCTCTCTCCTTACGATCTGTTAGCAATTTGAATCTAATCCTTGGCCTTTTTCCCTGCCATATGAATCTTGAAAGTATCTTCTGCCAATCCTTAAATATTTTAGACCCTCTGATAACAGGTATATTTTGAAATAAAAACAGCATCCTAGGGAGAATGTTCATTTTTATTGCTTCCATCCTGCCCAGCCACGAGAGGTTCACCCTGTTCCAAACATCCAAATCCTTTTTCACTTTGTTCCATGTTGGTGTGTAATTATCTTCGATTAAATTTATATTTTTGGGTGTAAGCCAAATCCCTAAATATTTTATTTTCTTAGCCACCTTGATTCCAAATTGTCTCTCTAATCTTTCCGTCGCTTCATTTCCCATGTTCTTTGTTAACATTTTAGTTTTGGTTTTATTCAACTTGAAGCCCGATAATCTACCGTACTCCTCCATAATCTCCAACGCTTCGCCCACGCTTTCCTGCGGCTCCTCTAAGGATAGCATCAAATCATCAGCGTAAGCTTTTAATTTAAACTCTTTAGATCCTATTTTGATCCCTTTTATCTCTGTTTTAACCCTGATTTTGTTCGCCAGAACTTCCAAGACCAAAATAAATAAGAGCGGGGAGAGGGGGCATCCTTGCCTTGTTCCTTTCTCTATTTTGAATTTATTCGTGATGTTGTTGTTTATTATCAATTTGGCATGCTGGTTAGAATATATTGCCTGTATACCTTTTAAGAATTCACCTTCAATCCCTGCCTTTTCCATCGATTTTAGTAAAAACCGCCAAGAAACATTATCGAACGCTTTTTCTGCGTCTATGAAAATCAGGGACGCCGGAATATTATTATTAATCTCCAGATATTCAATTAAGTTAATGACATACCTCACATTGTCTTTCATGAATCTATTTGGGAGGAAACCCGCTTGGTCTTTATGAATTATCCTTATTAAGCATTTCTTCAATCTGTTCGCCATAATGTCCGCGTATATTTTGTAGTCGTTATTTAATAGCGATATTGGCCTGTAATTTTTCATGTTCGATTTGTCTGTATCTGGTTTAGGAATTAGTGTTATAAAGGCTTCTCTCCACGTCTCAGGAATTTTCCCTCCTCTTAAGATATTGTTCATGGTGTCGCAGAGTACTTGTGCTAAATGGCTTCCCAACACTTTATAATATTTGGCCGATAACCCATCCGGGCCTGGTGCCTTCCCTAATTTCAATTTTTTTATCGCATTTTCAATCTCCTCTAAGCTTATAGGTCTGTTTAATTGGGTTCTTTCTTCTTCTGTGACCGTTTTTCCTATATAATTCTCTAAATATTTTTCTATTTGAACTGGGTCTTCTTCTCCTTTTTTATATAATTCCTCATAAAATTTAAGGAAATTTTTTTGTATTTTTTTTGGGTCGGTTATTGATTCTTCTTCTACAGTTATTTTATTTATCACATTCTGCTTCTGTCTTTTCCTCAGTTGCCAGGCTAGGAATTTTCCTGTTTTGTTCGCTGATTCGAAGTATCTCTGCTTCATTATCTTGATTTTCCATTCTACTTCTTGGTTCGTTAGTATTGAGTATTGTCTTTGTAATATTTTTATTGATTGTAAACTTTGTTCATCTTTCGGATGTTCTATTAATTTCTTTTCGTGCTCCCTCAGCTGTTTAAGTATTTCATCTGTTTTTTGCTGCCTTATTTTTTTCTTGTGGTTGTTTTGCTGGATAAAAAAACCTCTTAAGACCGCCTTGCTGGCGTCCCAGACTGTTTCTATGTTTATCCCTGTGTTAAGATTCAAGTCCCAATACTCTTTTAACGTGGTTTTGGCTTTTTCGATCACCTCGTCGTTATCCAGCAGGAAGTCATTCAATCTCCATCTAAAACCTCCGTTTGATTTTCCTTTTAGTTCCAAAGTTATTGAGTTATGGTCGGAGAGGGTTTTCGGTTGGATTTCACATTTTATCACTCTTAGGGTAATTTCTCTTGAGGTCCAAATTTGGTCTAATCTTCCCCAGCTTTTATGTACTTCTGAGAAGAAAGTAAATTGTTTTTCTGTTGGATGCTTGTGTCTCCACACATCCGTTAAGTCCATGTTCTCCTTTAGGTCTTGGAATGATTCCGGTAACTTTCCTTGTTTTCGTTTTCTCTTTTCTGTTTGTCTGTCCAGTTCTAATGTGGGCACTGCATTAAAGTCTCCCAATAATATCAGCTTATTGTTTCCTAATTCTACTAACACTTGTTCCAATTTTTTGTAGAACTCAGACCTATTTGAATTTGGAGCGTAAATGTTTACCACATCAATCTTTTCTCCCTGAAAGCTTATTTGCACTCCCAAAATTCTCCCTTCTTCGTCCTTGTAGGACAATTTAGGTTCCCATTTTTCATCGACGTATGTTACCACTCCCCTTTTTTTCTCTCTCCCAGAGTTTATAAATTCTGTTCCCAAGTTCTTGTTTACCAGTACATGCTTATGCTTTTTAGCTACATGAGTTTCTTGTAAACAGATTACATCCAATTTTTTTTCTTCAACACATTTACAATTTTATTCCTTTTTGTCTTTTCATTCAATCCATTTACATTCCACGTTAAAATTTTAAGATTCATTATTGCTTTTATCTAATTAAGAAGTCAGTAATTTGTCTGTTTAGGTTTTGAGTTTTGACTAATTTAGATTCGGGTGTTTTGATTCTCTGTTTCCTCCTGTTCCTCCCCTTCCTCCTCTTCCTTCGACTCCTCTTCCTCCTCCTCCCCCCCACCCTCCTCTTCTTCACCCCCTCCCTCCGCCCCTCCTCCCACTTCTCCCCTCCCCTCCCTCTCCCCACCTCTCTCCCCATATTTCACCAACATCCCCCCTAATTCTTTTTCATATCTGCGAAGGAATTTACTGACTTCCTGAATCTCTGTTATCTTGAATCTTTTCCCTTTGTAAAAAAAAGAGATCCCTTCAGGGAACTCCCATCTGTGTTGTGTACCGTTCTTTCTCAAAGTATTGACTATCTGTTTGTAGCCCTCTCTCTTGCGAAGAAGCCTAATTGGTATTTCCTTAAAGATGATAATTGGTTTTCCATCAATCATTAATTTCCTTTGATAGCTTTCTCTCAGAATTATGTTTCTCATCTCTATCGATCTGAAGATCACTAAACAGTCTCCTGGGGTCCTTTTCTGTTTGTTTTGTTTCGGTCTTATTTTTATTCTGAAAGCATTTTCTATGGTTTGTGCAACTTCTTCTTCTTTCAATGCTAGCCACCTCGCCAATTCTTTTGTCATTTTTTCTTTTATATTTTCCTCCCTTGCTTCTCCTATTCCTCTAAATTTCAAATTTAACTGCTTTTGCTTCATTTCCATCATGGCTAAATTGTCTAACACCTGATCCTGGCTTTTATTTAATTCTTCGAAATTCTCCTTAATTTTTTCTACATCTCTTCGTTGGTCTTTCGTTTCTTTCTGGGTTTTTCTATTTGAGTCCTCTAGGGACTTTGTTCGGACCGCTAGATCTTTAATTTTATTTGATAATTCCCCCACCACACCCTCTATTTTTCTATTAAAGGAATCCTGCATCTCTCCTAGCTTTTTTTCCATGTGGGTTTCATTTTGCCTAAATTCTTCTTTTATTTTCAACCATAAGGCATCTAGGTCCCTTATTTCCTCTTGCCTTGACACTTTCCTCTCTATAGGTGTTCCCACCGGCTTTTTCCCGTCTCTTCCCGCCATCCACCCGGTCTGTTTCCCCTCTCCTCCCCAGTCCTAGAAGATTACCAGCCTTGTATCTCTTTCTGCTGATCCCAGAAGGGCGTACAATCTAAAAGGTGGTTCAGTTGGTTCGCTCCTTTGACAGGTTGGAGCACTGAAGTTCACTGAATAGAAAAAGGAAGGGGGAGGGGGGATTACGCAGATAATTAAGGGGATGGGTAGGGGGGGCTGACGAAGGGAAAGAGATAAGGGGCAGGTAAAGGATGAAGAAGGTCCAAAAACAATGTGGTTTGTAATTCTTTCTTCTGAGTTGGTTTCAGCCACTTGTTTGGCCTAATCCAAAGTTCTGGTTCTGGCAGCCGCCCGGTGTTCAAATTTAGTTCAGGTAATGGTTTTTCAAGTTCAAATTAATGACTCCGTGGGGACCACCAAAGCAACAGTTCAGGGGTGGGAAACAGAGAAGGCGGGGCGGGGGGGGGCACACGTGGAAGAAAAGAAAGAAGGGGAAAGGAAAAAGGAGGAAAGAAAAAAAAAGAAAAAAAAAAAAAACCAAAAGAAGAAGAAAAATGAGCAAAGGATGATGCACCACTTAAGGGCCTTTAACTTTCCAGGTCTTTCTGTGGGGTTTAGATGTTCTACAATCAAAGAAAGTGGGTGGGTGGCTAGGTATCAGTTCTTACGTCCAACTGGGGTGAGGTACAGGGCGGCGCTTCTGCCACCTTCCAAAGGGGGGTATTCTTCAAATTAAACAAGACCAAAAAGAGTCATAGTTCTTATGTTTCTATTTAGTGTTAGATCCTGGAATGTAGATAAGTCCAACAAAATCTGGCCAAAAATCGGGGTCGCGCTAATTTTCCGAGTTAGGTTTCCCAGTTTCAACTTGGCTGCAGCCCAATGGAAATAGGGGCTGACGTTTCAACTTGGTTGCAGCGCAGTGGAGATAATGGAGATAGGGACTGGCGTACGTGCTCAAGCTCACATAAAAGTTTCTTCCCGTAGCCACCCCACTGCCAAAGCAGCGGAAGCCTGGGGGAGCTGGAAAAGGTGCGGGGAGAGAACAGAGAGCGGAAAGGATATATAAAATTGGGTAAAAAAATAAAAAAGGCAAAAAAAAAAAGGAAAAAGAGAAGGAGGGGAGACGGGGGTTCAAGATCGACAGAAGTTACTTGTTTATTGCCGCTGTCAAAAACCTGCGTGGCTGTTTAAGATATTGGGGGGGGGGGTAAAGTTCGTCTCTTCTGTCTCTCAGACTTGGCTCTTCTCTCCTCCTCCCGCCCCCTCCGTCTCCTCGTCTCTCCTCGTCTCGCCTTTGCCTCCTTTCGCTCTTCTTAGTGTTCGATTTAGACTCCCTCTCCCCAGCTTATCTGTAGCGGTCTATTTGATACAAAGTCTCGAAAGTCTCTTTTCCATATAAATACTTTCTATCTTGGGTACTTTTGCCCCGTGAAACTCCCAACGGGGACTTTCTCTTCTTTGTTCTACAGCGGGTAGGTAAAAATTTCTTTGTTTCACTCTCCCAATTAGCGCCCCAGCGCCATTTTGACACCGAAATACAGATCGGGCTCCGTTGTTTAATTAAATTATCTCCAACACGCCACGGGCTCTATGCTAAACATGGCACTTTGTAGAGCAAAATGCAGGTCCCTTTCCCCCAAGAGTTTAAAATCTAAATTTAGATGGGCGGGACACAGTGAAAGGAGGCAGGGGAGGGGGGAGTAAATAGCTGAAAGCAAGCAAATCCACTTGCATATATTTAAGCTTTGTTTCCGCTAGGTATGAATTCTTAAGGGATAGAATTCTTGCGGATAGAGCACATGCAGAAGGTCTCAGGTCCCAGCAACTCTGCTTAGAAGAATAAGGTAGGAAGAGATAAGAATGGCTACTGCCTGACACCAGCCACAATACTCAATACAAGGCTAGGCGTATCAAAAGCCTGATGTTATAAGGTAGCATCATATGTTCATAAGGATTTAAGAACTAGAAAACCTCCATGGAAAAGAAGGGACACAATGGGTAGGTGGCCGAGTTTGTAAAAGTAAACGTTAACAGTTGGACTTTAGGTAAATACATGCCCCTGCCTCTGAGAGCTCAAAAGAATTTCTAGTGATATTTCACATTGTATCCCCTATCTACCTATTAATATTAATTAATATTAATCAAACATCCTCTTCCTCCTCTTCCTGTTCCTCCTCCTCCTCCCCGCAGTATGTTTATGATTTGTTAAGCTTGTTAGGTGCTTGTTGCCTGAAGGTCTCCTACAACACATTTAAAAACATAAATATATTAGATCATAAAAACCAAACGAAACAGATGACTTCAGATGATTGTGTCAGACAAAAGCTTTCTCTGAAGTGTGACACGGTTTGATAGCGTTCGCTTATTACTGCCTGGTGGCATGGTATATATTTTTATATATCATGAGATTTTATGCTTTAAGTTTCATACAAATTTGTGTAAATAAATGCACAAGAGAGAAACAATTAGTCAACTAGCAATAATATGCTTCCTGAAGTCTTCCATTTGGGGTCCAACTTAAAGCTAATTGATGCTCATTTAAAGATAAGAGTAAGGCAGGCAACTATTGACAGTTGCTTGTTTGCAAGGTTGGAGATGGGAAGGGCTTGACGAGATGGTCAGTGCAGATATATTGCTAATTTGTCTAAGCAGGGTTAAAGAATTAGAAGCAGACTGGAACGTAGTACGGACTATCTGGCATATGGGCATTCAACCTCTTCTCTTGCTTTCAACCATTCTTAACCATGGGTGCAACAACCTAGGGTTGTTTATTTCTTAACCTAACATTTAGAACCAAGGGCAATTTGATGTTTTCCTGACATGCATGTCTGTAAAGGAAACACAATTAATCCCAATTACTTTATTTGTTGTAGGAGGCAAGCTGTGGTCTTATATCAGTAAGTTCCTCAACAGAAGCCCCGAAGAAAGCTTTGAAGAGCCCAAATCCAGAAGATCGAGTTCTACCAAAATACATTTGCACCAGGCAACTCCTAGCCCTCAAGATATTGGCAGCAGCATTGACTCTAGAGGAAGCAATGGTGGTAACATGCTGAAGGTGTTACCGCTGAAGACCAGTCTCACTCCAAGTTCTCAAGATGGCAGCAGTAACCAGGAAGATGGCCAGGAAAGTTCTCTCAAGTGGATTGATTCGGGGTCCAGTTCAGAGGAAGAATGCACTACAAGTTATCTAACCTTATGCAATGAATACGGTCAAGAAAAGGTCGACCCCGGATCGTTAAATGAGGAGCCTGTTCTGAAAACAGACAGTGGCATTCTCATTACCAAAGAACAGGGAGACATCAAGGCACGTGATGAGCCTGCCAGTGGGAATTTGGGGTCCCCATTCACATCTCAGGAAGTAAACTTTTTTGCTGACGACGTTGATCAAGAAATTGTTAGTCCCACCCGAATATCAGAATCCTTAAGCAAATCCAAGAACAGTCCCATGGAATTCTTCAGAATTGACAGCAAAGACAGTGCCAGTGAACACCTGGGGCTGGATTTTGGAGATAAACTTTACAGCTTAAAATCTGAGTCTTTGAAACAGTTTTTGTCCATGCCAGATCAGGAGAAGAGCCTCGATGCCATAGAAAACAAACTGGGCCCTGCCTACCAGGACACAGTCAGCAGGGGCTCCAATGACTCAGTGCCTGTGATCTCCTTCAAGGATGTCGCCTTCGACGATGTGAGTAGCGTGGACGAAGGAAGACCTGACCTTCTGGTCAACCTGCCAGGCCTCACGGAGCAAACGAAAGAAGCCACGGCAGACGGGCCGGCTAAGCTGGCGGAGCAGAAGGGTGACAATTTGGAGAGCAAACTTTTGGAAACCCCTGACGTCTTGCAATTGAATAACAGCGCAGAGCAATGCAGAGGAGGCCTTGAGCCAAAGGTGGACCAGGTGGTGGGAGAAGACACTCAGGAAGCGATCAGGACATTCCACAGAGCTGCTAGTGACCCAGTTGGCTCCGGGGATAGGACTCTCTTTCAAGGGCTTGGAGCAGCCTCTGCGTCATCACTGGACGCATTCAGTGTGCAGGGAAGGTTGCTGACTTCTAAGGCGCAAGCGGGTGCTGAAGAACATAGCTTAGATTTGGACAACGAAGCTGTTCTGCTGTTTTCTGATCAGGCGGAAGACTTGAGTAAAGAGGAAACCGCCTCTGCTATGTTTCACAAAGCAGAACGCAAAGAGTCGGGTGCGAGGGGCAGAGGAGAGAATGAGATACACCAGATATTTCAGGACCTCGATGAGAGATTAGCGCTAACCTCCAGATTTTACCTCCCTGAGGGCTGCGTTCAGAGATGGGCAGCTGAAATGGTAGTAGCCCTTGATGCCTTGCATCGAGAAGGAATTGTGTGCCGTGATTTGAACCCAAACAACATCTTATTGAATGATCGAGGTCAGGAACTTCTGCAAATGCATTTCTTTTTATTCGCTGTTGCTTCCAATTAACTGAGTAGGCGTTTTATCTTGTAATTAGTATCTTCATTTCCTGTCTAGAGCTTCATTATCAATGCAGCAAATTCACCCCCAGTAATAGCTTCTAGTACTTAATGATGCCATTATTCTTAATGATACTGTTTTTAGCTACAAAAGGAGTAATTACAGTTCACTTCTGCAGAAAATGGAAGGGAAAAATGTTTTGATTTCTCCTGTCGTTTTGTTTTTAGGACACATTCAGCTAACGTATTTTAGCAGGTGGAGTGAGGTTGAAGATTCCTGTGACAACGATGCCATAGAGAGAATGTACTGTGCCCCAGGTTAGAGCAATCACCTCAAATGTTTCACTTGGAAAACAGATTAGCAGCTTTCATTTTCTCATGGAGCTTTCATCCCATCCCACCCTCTGTTCCTTGGGAATACAAGCTGTTCAACATCTTCTAGCTCTTTTTTATTTTTATTTTTAATACGTTATTTCGGAACCTGAAATGCTGATAACTGAGCATTGTTTAGCTGGAGAATGTCACTGAGAATTGTAGATTTAACACATATGCATTAAGTTTCTGAAAAGCCATGTTCTTTTAAGAGTGTGCAAACATCATCTATGTGTACTCCAGGGATGGGGAATCTGTGCCTCCGGTGGTGTTGGGACTCCTATTCCCATCAGCCCCGGTAAGCAGGGCCAGTGGCTTGGCATGATGGGAATTGTAGTCTAGCAACATCTAGAGGGCTTGAGGCTCCCCATTCCTGACGTTATTCATGGAAATGAGGGGGTTGTTGTTAAAATATATCGTGCTTTGGGGGACATGTCGAAAATGCATTATGTGCCTTCTTGTGCTATCTTGCACAAGAGACGTTCCCAGTAGACTGTGTCTCTGTGGTGCTGAATGTGCCATGGATTCCCAGTACATCCAAACACAAGTAGCCAGGGGTGTACAAGAAGTGGCAGTGACACGTCTTTTGTGACCTTTAAAAGTTCTAAAGATAATATGCTTTGTCTAGACAAATTTTCATGTCAAGTAAGCTGGGCTCCAGAGGAGGAAGGCTTAAAGAATTGTGGTGTTTCAGATTGGGAAATGCTTCTTTGTGAAAGAAAGTACTTCTTTGCACAGCATGTAGTTGAACTGTGGAACTCGCTGCCACAGGAAGCAGTGGCGGTGACCAATTTGATGACTTTAAAAGAGGATTAGACAAAGTTCATGATGGTAAAGACTATGCTTCTAAATACCAGTGACTGGAAACAACGGTTGGGGTGGGGTGGGGGGTGGGGAATGCTTTTGTGCTCAGGTCCTTCTTGTGGGCTCTTCACAGGCATCTGGTTGGCCACAGGATGCTGGCCATATGGGCCTTTGGCCTGAGACATTAATCAAGGAAATGTCTGCTGAACATCCATGGGGAGACTGTTCTGCAAATAGGGCTCCCCAGTGGAAGAAGACCCCACCTAACGACTGAATAGGGAGATGCTCGGAGAAGAGCTTCAGAAGATAACCTTAATAGGCTGGCAGATTCACATAGACAAAGGGCCTCTTAGGACTTTATAGGTCACAGCCAGCACTTTCGCCCAGAAATAAATTGGAGGCCAGTGCAGTTTGTTTCAGCACCAGTCTTTTTGATGAACATTTGTCAGTATCCCAGTTGTTGCATTCTGAACTAGTCATATTTTCCCAAAACACATTTAAAACACATAGATTAACACAGATCAGATAGGTCTCTCTCAGGTCCAAGAGCCAGTGGGGATCTTATTGCCTCTGTAGGCCAGTGGGGTTCTAGAACTAAACTTCATACAGTGGTTCCTCGGGTTACATACACTTCAGGTTACATACACTTCAGGTTACAGACTCTGCTAACCCAGAAATAGTGCTTCAGGTTAAGAACTTTGCTTCAGGATGAGAACAGAAATTGTGCTCCGGTGGCGTGGCAGCAGCAGGAGGCCCCATTAGCTAAAGTGGTGCTTCAGGTTAAGAACAGTTTCAGGTTAAGTACGGACCTCCAGAACGAATTAAGTACTTAACCTGAGGTACCACTATAATCTCTTTTGATAAATTGCAAAGGGTTGGCCTGTGTCTGTCAGGGACTTCTGCAAACTTGATAGGCAGAATTGCATATTCTTTGCTTTTAATCCTCTAAAATGTAATGCAGTTAAGGAGGCATTGCTGCTAGGAATCCCTTCTTTCTGGAACTTTGATCTTAGTTCTAAAAGCACAGATTGCGTTTGCAAACTTTCAGTTCTTAAAGTCATATATGGAAGCATTGCTTTGATTAATGTTTACACGAATGAATGAATTTGAGTGGCACGTGCCAATATGTATAGTCACATTGTACAGCTCTGGCTGTTTGACTTAAATTCTCACCTCTGCCCTGCTCTGGCATGTACACACACACAAAGACACACACGTACATCCTGTTTTCTGTGTCCATATTTTCTGCTGGCTCCTAATGCTTCAGGTAGCATCATTTGGAATTTTAACACTGTCAAGCCTTTTCCAAAGGTTACTGGCTTCATAAAGATGGAGCTAACCTTTTGTGAGCATTTGTTTGTTGCAAAGCAGAAAACAAGAAAGCTCGCTACAGTCAATATTATAATAATATCTTATTATTTCTGAAGCATTTTTTTTAAAAGCAAGGCACTGTACAATATGCTAACATAAGATTAACTGTGACAAAACCCTATCTGCAGACTTACAATATAAATAAACAGGTCTGTGAAGAAAAGCAAGGCAGGGGATGTAAGGCAAGAAACTGCTTAAGTATTTATGGATTTCTAAATCTTGATTTCTGTTTTCAGAGATGGGATCTTGCAGCACTTCATCTCATGCTGCAGGAGATGATCTAAAGCTGCTTTCCCCAACTTGGTGGTGCCCTCTGGGTGTTTTGGACTCCCATCATCCCCAGGTGGTATGACCATAGGTCAGGGATGATGGGAATTGTAGTCCTGAAGCGTACCAGGTTGGAGAAAGCTGATCTACAAGAAAGCTCACATTCAACTAAGCTATGGTGTAGAATCAGGATTTACTTCGTGTGTTCTTCTGTGGTGGTTGCTGCAACAGGCACAGCTTTGGCTGTCCTTAGTTGTACATCTGGTGGATTTTGAGGCAAGAGGACAAAAGACGTTGCTCATATAAGGCAGGGGCTGCCAATGTGATTCCCACTAGACACTGGACTACAGTTCCCACCGTCCCTGCTCATTGGTCATGCCAGTTGGGACTGATGGGAGTTGTAGTCCTAACAACAGCTGGAGGGCACCACTTTGGCTACCCCTGCCCTAAGCAGAGTCCACCACTTATTCCTGTCCTACCTTCTACTTCAAAGCAACAAGAACAGCAGTCCAAGCAGCACTGGGCAATTAGATCTGGGAGCCGCCATTTTGATTTCTCACAGCGATCTTAAATGAAGCATTGCTCTCGGGGCATTGTGGGAAATTATGAAATGACTCCGAGTCACTTGGCACTGCTTCCTACCTGCCAAGACCTGCCCACATAATAGGGCCACCAGAGTGCACTTTGTTAAGGACTGTCCCGAATCGGGAGCCTGCCCTGATGAGACGAGGGGGGGAAATAGGGGGCAGGTACCGAAAATGTCAGTCCTTTGCCAGGTTTACTCTTTTCGCTATATAATGTACAGTAATAACAATGTGTGAGATGATGGTCATCACCTCACATTTTTCTCCTCCCCTCCCAAACACAGCCAATGAAATGACTGGGGGAAGTGGTGATGATGAGGCATCATTTACTCCTCGTTTCAGGGGAGAGGAAGGAGTCAATGCTGGGTTGCCATTTTTTGCCAGGAGCATCCCCATGCTCTTTGCCATGCTTAACTTCTGCCCTCAAACTCCCCTCATATTTTTCGCCTGGATTTATGCTGTGTGGATATATGTTGGCTCCATGGTTGAAAGGGATGAATGCAGGTGGCAACGCAGCATGAATGGTCACACGGGGGGGGGGGGGAGTGAAGTGATTGTCTGCTACTCCAAGGGCTCTTTAGTTCCATCCTAGGGCATCTTTCCAAGTCGAGAAAAGATGCTTTGAGACTCCCCAGCTGACAGAGGAATTAGCAAGAAGAGCTGCCTCTTATGTCTCTTGGTGCGGGGTAAAGCAGAAGAGGGGTAAGGCTGGGGGTCCCATGTCAGGCTTCTTCTGACTCTTCTACCCCATCCACCCCTTCCTAATTTGAGGGACTGGATCATGTCCTTTATCAGATGTAAGGCATTTTCTCCATTGGAGCCAATGCACTTCCAGTCGATGTGTTTTTTGCAGAGGCATGAGAAGGGGCCAGCCCTTTCCTCTTCTCTTTATGTAATTTGTTAAATAGATTTCTATGCTGCTTTTTCGTTTGCAGAAGGAAAAAGAAATACCAAAGCAGTTCAGACCTTAGCAACAAAGCGAATAATAAAAATTCCCCAGTTACGTTCCAAGGCATAGAATTGTAGAGTTGGAAAGGATCCCAATGGCCATCTAGTTCAAACCCCTACAATGCAGGAGGCAGGGTTGTTGCAATCAAGGATGTGCAAAGTATGTGAGATTGAAGGCAGTGGTTGGCTTGCCAGGAAGGACCTTGTTCCATAGGAGCACAGATGCACAGTATGCCATCTCAGTTGTAGACAATACTGAGCTACAAGGAGCGATGGTCTGATTTGATATATGTTGTGGTTATATGCCAAAGCACGTCCTGGGACGTTGTACTGGCTTTGGTGTCTTTAAACAGGGCCATACATTCATGGCTATGTGGCATGAATGGAACCTCCATGTCCAGAGGCAGTATACCCTCAAACATCTGATTCTGGGAACAAATGGAAAGGCAGTCACTGCTGACCTCTACTGGAAGCAGTATGCTGGGTGAGATGCGCTTTGGTTTGATACAGCAAAACAGTTCCCTGGCAGATGAAAAGGCCCCTGTTTGGCCTTCAAGAACATACCCAATACTGTGCAACGACACACTGGTTCTGCAGTTTTTTTCCTGCAACCCGCTTGGGGGCAAAGCCCCAGCACACATGGACTGCAGGGTTGATACTTCTGTTTCAGCCCAGCCCCTTCTGCCTTTTTAAAAATAATTTGTCTCCTGATCCTGGAGAAAAGAGACAATGTGGAGAGAAACAGGCCGTGATTTATTTCTCCAACTTGTCTTTTAAAATGCCCATTAAATAAAATCCACTTTTAGAGGACCAGTATTCCATGTACAAGGGATGCGGGTGGCGCTGTGGGTTAAACCACAGAGCCTAGGACTTGCTGATCAGAGGGTTGGCGGTTCGAATCCCTGTGACGGGGTGAGCTCCTGTTGCTCGGTCCCTGCTCCTGCCAACCTAGCAATTCGAAAACATGTCAAAGTGCAAGTAGATAAATAGGTACCGCTCTGGCGGGAAGGTAAATGGCGTTTCCGTGTACTGCTCTGGTTCGCCACATGCTGGCCACATGACCCGGAAGCTGTACGCTGGCTCCCTCAGCCAATAAAGCAAGATGTGCGACGCACCCCCAGAGTCAGCCATGACTGGACCTAATGGTCAGGGGTCCCTTTACCTTATTCCATGTACCAAAACAAAAAACAACAAAAAAACAACAAAAAACCCCCGAGATGGCTGCAGCTCAAAATCACAATGAGGTGAACTGAGTTTCAAATGTGCACCATTTTAATCCATTCCATGCCTGCCATTTCTGTGCTCCAAAAGTGCCTCTTCCAGCTGCTTTTCAAGACAGGAGTGTTTGGAAGGTAGCAAGTGGGAGTGGGAAAGCAGTTGGCAGGGAAAGGGTCAAGCCCCCCTCCCTTGGTTGCTTTTCCATAAACAAAGCAGCCCTCTGGCTTGGAGGGTGTGTGTGTGTGGAATGACCAAACCCAAAATATTCATTTGCTGGTAGCATCTGCTTCATCCCTCAAACAGCTTTTGCCAGGGGAATTCTTTCTTGAAGTTGGCCAGTAGATGGCAACCTACCATTAACTGATTTCTGTGGTCAAGGGGGGGGGGGCCTAGCATTTCCCCCCAGTGCTCCAGATCTAGATATAGAGGAGCTTTGTTGTAATTGCTTGTGCTCATCTGCTCTGTCGGCTGTGCGAGTTTCTGAGTATTCTAGTACTATCACATATCAGGCCATCCCTTTAGTTCCCAGAGTCTCAAGGACAGGTTACGTAAAGAAGTTTAAGCTGAAATAAATAACTATAATGCTATTTGCAGAAGCTCTCCAAGTAAAGCACTCGCCAAAGCGAAAAAGGCGTGCTGCCCAAACAAAAGTCAGATTTTTTAAAAAAACCACTATATTCCATAGCATAATAGGAATGATTGACTCCAAAATCCATCCTGGTAATTAATAAAATAAAGAAGAAGAACATTTAATAATATGTTTTAGCTCCATAAAAAGCAAGGCGGCTGCGTATGAAAATTATAAAACACACAACTGTGCCCAAAGGCTTACAATCACAGGAGCAGAACTATATATTGTAAGAAATGCCGGTGCCAAAAATAGGGTTGTAGTCCGCTAATCCTGCTCAGAATAGACCCACTGAAATTGATAGACGCAAGCTAGTCATATCTTTCAGTTTATGATTCCATAATTCCCACAATTCTGCTAAGCATATGATTGACACAGGATGCAGCCGCATGGACTCATGTGTTGCCCTCCTTGCCTGCAGAATGTATAGCACAACTTACTCAGTGCCCTGATGACATTATCTGCAGGGTTTTCCCGATCCTTTGCACCGTCAGCTAGCGATACGGAGCGGAAGGCGCAGAAAACAAAACAGCTCCATATTTCTTAAAACGCAGATCAGTCGTGGCCAATCAATAACACAACGAAGAGGAAGAGGTAAGGGAAAGCAACAGTAGTCTCGGGCTGCATTTACATTTATTATCTTTTCCTAACATTTCTCATAACTGTTAATTTCCACATCGTATCTGAGCTTTCACGAGACATAAAAGCAACCTCCAGAGATATAGCAGAATATAGCACAAGTCTGGCGCTCATTTCCCCCTTGTTCATTTCCAGGGAAAATTCCGTTTGCAAATAACACGCGGCTTCTATGTCGTGTGGAAGCTCAGATATAAAGTGGAAATTAATGGCTGGGCAGATGTCAGGGAAACAGAATAAACTTCTTTGTGAACGCAGCCTCAGTTCTGCTGATTAGCCAAAGCACTGGCTATTGTGGGCTGTGGGAGGTATTCAAGAAAATATTTGCACTGGAGCAAGGATTAGCGCTGGAGCCCCCTCCTTCCTCCCCCTGTCCCCATAGCACTATCCCCATATCTGTTCTGGAGAGTTGGGGGAACCCCAGAACTGATTTAGGGGTGCCTGGGAGAAGGGGAGGGGGATAACTTCCCATTGTCCAATAAATCCTTGCACTGACAGAACTTTCTCCTCAGCACTGGGTTGAATACAACCCTATATTATTGACACATAATATCGTAGTATTTTGGAGCATGCATGTTCTGGTTGAACAATCTTGAGTTTTATCAGGGAAGAAAACACCAGAGTGGATGGCCTGTGGTCTGAGCAGGTTTAATTTCCTAACAGCAAGTAACCAGTGCTTGAGAGTTTACACCGGTAGCTCCCAAAATGCTTGCTGTTCATTCATTTTTTAAAGAAAGAAAAAGAAATCCACCATATATATATATATATAAATGTAAGCATATCTATGTATGTGGGTGGTGTTTGGATAAAAGGGCAAAGTTGTCCTGAACTCATGATGCAAATGTTTCACTTCTGTTTAAACACCCCTTTGCTCCCAGTGTCCCTTGGGAATCCTTATCACATATTTGTGCTAAAAAAACATTAACCACCTGCCCTCTGCTTTGTAATATCAGCAACCGATCTTTTTATCTCTTGGTTAATGTGCCTTGGTATTTTGAAAGGGGGAGGAGGGGTGAGTGGGGAGGAGGAGGAGGGGAGCTGAGGGAAAAATTCCAGTAACATTCGATTTGCAGGGACCGAAAATTTTGAGCAAATGCCAAGCTAGCAGGGGGGCCATTATTCTGCTCTATAAATAAGTTTGAAAAAAGAAACACAAACACTCTCACACACAAACCTTTTAAATCAACATGTTTTGGTCTAATTGAGCAAGAAAGATAAATTTTGAAATGCAAATGATCGCCTTCTGTTATTGACATATTCCTGCAACCGTTCCCCGCCCCCGTCAACATTATGATCTTGGATTTTAGAGAGTCATTGTAGTGTTAGAAACTGAGATATGAAAGCTAGGAGCTAAATGATACATTAAACCTACAGTAGGTTATGGGCACAACAACGGAATGTCTAGGCATACTTTTTATAACAAGAATACAAAGCTGAAAATGAATGAACTGCAGCTAAAATCTTATGTTCATTTTTCACATGGTCTAGTCCTCATCTGAAGACTTCAAAAAACAAATACATGCTTCCCTTGCCCGCCCCCTAATATTTTTTAAAGGGTCTCTTCTGCAGTCATCAGAGAGTGGCTGGAAGTGGGGAGGCAGAAAAAGGCCCTCCTTTCCTTTCACTCTGCAGACAAGCCCTGGATTCTCACTACACCCCCTTTCCTTCATACAAATATCACTTTTTGGCGCCACAGTTAACACATATTAAAGGCCTATACAGCTGATGGCAGAGACGCCCACCTTGAGTGTCCAGTTTGCAAACCTAAGACTTAAGGGTCCTTCAATGATCTCAGTCCAAAATTTGTTTGGATTTTAAGCATCACTGTGAGAGTCTGAGATAATGCTTTAACATGCACTAATTAAACCATCATAACTAACTGGCTAGTATATTTCAGATTAAAAGCACATCATACATTAAAAGTACATTAAACAAGGCAACCAAAACCTAAACAAGACATGTTGGGGTTAAAAGAAAAGAAAGTTTTCAGGTCCCCAATGTATCCATGTTTTACTTGGGAGGAAGCCCCATTGAACTTGACTGGGATTTACTTCCAAGTAACAGCGGCAACTTTGAAATCTGAGGCGCAGTACTGCACCCAGAGCTATAAAACTGCTCGCGTGTATGAAATTCCCTGTCGCAAAACGCGCCTAGAACAATGGGAGTTTTGAACGCTGAGTCATTGGCAGCAAAACAAGGCAAAAGGTATAAGCTGGTGCTAGCTCACAAACAATACAAAGTTTATAAAACTGCAGTTTGGGGACTTGGTTCAGGGGAGGCTAGCTGATCCTTTTGTTCTTATCTGCAAGGAGCTATAGCCTAGTCAAGGCTACCCTCAATCTGGACATCAGCGCTTAATTTGTTCAAAGAGAGGATCTTGCTGTCAATATCAGGACACTTGTCATGTGAAAGAAATTCTTCTTATTATCATTTATTACCTGCTTTTCACCTTAAGTTCCCAGGGAGGCTTACAACAATTAAAACACAATATTAATATTAAAGCACCGTATTTCAAAATATTAGAAACAGTTTAGAACGAAATGACAAAAACAAGGCAGGTCCTAAAAAGATACCTGTCAGGTGTCAGAAGTCAGGGTATCACATACAATGCGGAGTCATAGCAGTGCTCCATCTGCCATAGTACTGAATGGAATAATCTGAGATCCCTGGGAAAGTCCTTTTCCAGTGTTGCCACTTGTTCCTTTAATTGGAGATAAGAAGAGTTGAACCTAGGGCCTTCTGCATGTGTGATGTGTGCTTTACTACTCAGCTATGATTCCTCCCCTTGTTCCCTAGATTATTGGCATCATCAGTTTTAGCCGAGACCTTTTTCTGTCACCTGTCAGCTAGGTGGGAAAAAGCTCCTCTCTGGATGTATGTACCACCCCCCTTCTCCCTGCTGAACACCCTCAGCTATTCTCTATACATCTAGGATTATGGGATAGGGCTTCCCATTCAGCGGGCTTGTATTTCGGGGCAAGGTTGAGTATCAGCACATCACGTGTTTAGAAACTGACACATCAGGTCAGGTGAGATATCCTTGGCCCTTACCAAGTAATGCCTTTCAAAACTCTGTTGCGATACGTTTTAGGGCTTGTTGCTGCTGAACAACAAACCTTTGTGCCCTTAAGTTAAGTCATATTGACTCGCACGTTTCGGCACTTCAGAGAAAGAAAAGTTGTAGGGGAAAATGGAGTTCTATTTGCATAGAAATATTTTTTACAGGGGAGGTGGATAATCCAGAGACCTAGGTACACATGGAGCATCAGTAAAGAGAGGCAGTTCTGTGTGTAGAGAATTGACCCTCCATTGAAATGAGTGGGGGAGCCCATTGGCAGGGAAGCTTTATGTGAGCACTGGAGAGTCCAAATATTGGTTTGGCATGGTTGATCTTCGATCTACGAATTCCACACTGCTATTGTCGGAAGAGCAAATGGATTCTAAGTGCTGTATTCTTAAACATTGCATACAGCAAATTACTCTTTTTGTATTTTTCAAGGCACCAGGAACAAAGTGCAATCCACATTTAAAATGCAGCCGTAGTTCTCAAAGGGAGCCACTTATTAGGTCACAAGACCTGAATGTAGTAGTTCTATGGTTTGGGGTGGGGTAGTTGCTCTTCTATATAATTGAAAGGAGCTAAAGGGCAGGCTAGGAGTGAGTGTTTATCATCTTTGATAACACGGCACTAAACAACTTTGTCCTTTTTATATTGCCAGATGGCTTTAGAGGAAGTTTTAAATCCATCCTGAGGCCAGCTAACAGGAAGAAAAAGAAGGATTCCTTCTATTGGCATTAGTCTTTGTCTTAAAGGACACAAGGGTTTTTAATTTTTATTTCACAAAGCAGAATGTAGATGCTTGTATGTTTTGAAATGAAATGCTTCAAATTTTTCAGACTTTCCTTGTTGTCAGAGCTTCCTGGACGCATATGAGAAACATAACTGAGTACAAAATTTGCAGGAAACATTTTGATGGTTAATGTGGATTAAAAAAGAAGTTGCAAAAGTGTTTGTCCGATGAAAATTTAGGGAGGAGCTGGAAGAAGCACAGCTAGTTGGAGACAAAGTCCGAAGAGGACTTGCAATCGGGAGAATTCCTGGCATGATGACCTGATGACAAATTCAGCACATTGTGACGTCGGGATGGAGAAAATCAAAATCAAGGCTGAGGAACAGCTCCAAGTTGGCTGTTCAGAGATCAAGGGCAGTGTGGGTGGAGCAATGACCTGATTTGGAGTATGGCATCTTCCCCTGCTTCTCTATCCAGATAGCCCCACGTTCTTCCCTGAATGACTCCTGAATGGCTTGCATCCACTAAGTGGAGAGACCTGTTGGAACAAATTGCAGTGATAGGAAAGGAAAGCAACTGGTCACTTAAGCTTGTATGTTGCTGCCATTTGTTGTGTAAATGACTTGCGTGATGTGAACGAAATGGCTTCATTATTAAGAATGGGTATTGGGATTAGATTTACTGCAACATTAAAGCTGGGGGGGCTGGGGAGAGCAATTTTGTCATGCAGAATGGCATTAGCTGCTTGGACAACTTATCACGTGAAATCACACCACAATCTATAGTTTTCTAGATTTTTCTTCTTCCCAGGGATGCCTTATTGAGAGAAAAGGTACCCTTATTGATGTGATATACTGAGCCTATTACTATCAATAAGTTGTGGTGGCCATTATGTGACCCATTCAAAGGAAGGGAGAGAATATGGCAAATGTTTATCTGCCTCTGTCTCCTTGATTATTGAAAGTCTCTCACTTTAATTCTGAATGTGGAAACAGCCAGCTCTGAGAGGCAAAGCAGGGAGAATGAAGATATTGAGGGATGGAAGGGTAAAATAAAATTATATCGAAGAGCGACTACCCAGTTGGCCAAAACATCTAAGATCTTAAAGGCTGCAAACCTTTGCATGCTTATCTTGAATGTTAGCTGAACTCAGTGGGGTTTTCCATTGAGTAAACATTCAAAGATTTGGATTCTTCTAGTGCAATCTTACGCATGTCTACTCAGAAGTAACAGACACAGCATTCTGATGTTGCAGCCTGGCGAAGTCTCACTGAGTGTGTACTGGTAGTTAAGACTCAGGATTTTAAGGTCTTACGGGGGACCTTCCTCTGCACAATGAATTCTGTATTACTTTACTGACAAAATCTGGTAATCAGCCTTATTCTGCTGAGGGGGGCCCTGGGCCTGGGGCCCAAAGTCCTGTCCTGACAGCACCACAGAGGTTAATGGGACTCACTCCAACATAGTTGTGCTTAGGACTGCAGCCTTATTTGATTTCACTACTTTGTGGGTGGCTAACATTGGGCTTGGCTCTATAGAAAGGGCTCTAAGTGGTTGTTTGAATACAGCTTTTAATTGTTTGTAAATTACAAAAGATACACACAGCACAGATGCATATTTTTTTTTATACCGATCAGGTTTTTTAGAAAATTTATAGAAGGAAGCTAGTCTAAAAGGACTGAACGATAATGCTTATGTAGTTATGGTCTGTAGCTATGGTTTGTTGGAACAAAACAGCAGGGAGTTGCAACAGACACTAGTCCCCGTCCTGCTCATGTGTGGAAGAGCTGAACCCATTCGGTTCAGTGTTGGCACACATTTGAGCAGACATTCCCACTGTATTCTTAAGAGTTGTTCCCATATTGGCTCTGTGCAACTACTATATCATGTAAACCTGGTTGGGCGATACGCCTGAATGTCTAAACCAGCGGTAGCCAATGTGGGCCCTCCAGAACTTGTTGGACTACAGCTCCAATCAGGCTCATCTAATATGGTCAATGGTCAGGGATGTTGGGGGACCAGCAACATCCAGAGGACACAGCTTAAACTTTGCAAAGTGGGGTTTTTTGTTTGCTAACCACCTCCAGGTGTTGTTGGACTTCAACTCGCATCACCCCAGGCTACTGGCCAGGCTGTTGGGAGTTTGATTCCAGCAACATCTGGAGGGCCATAGGTTCCCCACCCTTGATGTAAAGACTGATAATATACCATGGTTCTCCTGTATTTTGTGTGGGGCGAGGGCAGTGCTAACCAAGATTAAGGCAACAAACTACCAGTTCCGCGTTCATGTAAAGAGACACTCATGCACCCAGGACACTGTGAGATGCTATAGTGGGCATACTCTTTCCTTCAATGTGCCAGGGGGATTAATCCCTCTTCATAAAGATTTGCAATGGAGAGAACTGACATAAACCCATAAGAAGAGTCTATTGGATCAGGCCAGTGACTCATCGAGTCCAGCGTCCTATTCTCACAGTGGCCAGCCAGATTCCTGGGGGAAGCCCTACAAGCGGGACCTGAGCTCTATAGGACTCTGCCCATCTGTGATTCCCAGCAACTGGTATTCTGAAGCATAACGCCTCCGACAGTGAGGAGAGAACATAGCCATTGTGGCTAGGTGCCATTGATAGCCTCATCCTCGGTGAATTTGTCTAATGCTCTTTTAAAGCCATTCAAGGTGTGTGGCTGGGAGGAGGAGGAGGTGTTTAGGAGGGAGCAGCAGCCTCTGTTGACATTCCAAACTGAAGAGTAAATCATTTTGTCTGTAATGATGCGTGTCTATGCACTAGGTTGTCTGAAGGGCTTAGCTTCAGATATGCTCCACTAGCATCTGTGTCTCCTTGGAAGTGCAAGTTTCAAGGTGCACACATCGCTTGGATTTTCATTGCAAATGTCTTTCATTCAGAAGTTGGCGTTGTCTTTGAAGAAACAGAGGCCTGCGATTGGTGGAGTCTAGGTGCTTTGCTCTTTGAACTTCTGACGGGGAAGGTGAGCCATCCTGACCATTATTTAGCAAAAGGGGCATAGCACATAACAGAAACTTTGAGAAGATCAGCAGTCTCTTTATTGAGAGTAACTGAAGTGCAGGATGCATACTTCTGTACTGCACAGAACTCTTCAACAGGCAAAGGCATTCTGACAAACAGATGATGCTAGATCATCTCACTAGGGATGCTCTATTCTTGGGGCAGAATGAAGCATTGCTTGTGTTAATGTAGACGCTGTTAATTAAATTTACAACGGACCATTCTGGTAAGATTCATGGCACCAAAAGTCTTTCCAGGGACAATGAAAAAGTTACGTTCTTCTTGAAAAGGTATCATACGGGAGCAAAATTTACAATGAATGTTTGTTGCAGGATGTAAACTAGGGTTGCAGGCTTCTAGGCTGACCATTGTACACAGTCTGCTGATATATCATGTTAACTCCTGTATTTTGTTATGTTGACTCTTGTATTTTGGGGACTTTGTAGAAGTCCAGGAAGGAAGAGAACAGATAAAGGCAAGACAGTAATCTGGTTTGCACGCCACACTAAGCCAAACCATGGTTTAACATGTGCAGGTGCTAGGAGAGGAAATCAGGGCTGTTCTGCTTCTCCTCAGTCATTCTGCTGGTTAGAGCTAACCCATGAGCCTGATTCACGATGGCATGCTAAGTCGAACTATGTCCTTCTCCATCTCTGAATGTAAAATGAGATTCTGAGCATGCACATCGAGCTCTCAGCAGATCAAACTCCCAAAGCCAACTGTTTGGGAGACACATGTGCAGAGGTTCTGTAGCAGAGCACTGTGGTGCACATTACTCTTCTTTTACATCATTATATCACTATATACATTAACAACATTATCATGTTTCTTGTTGGTTTGCTATAGACTTTGCTGGAGTGCCACCCAGCAGGAATAAATACCCACACCTGTCTGAACGTGCCAGATCACATCTCAGAAGAGGCAAGATCACTCCTTCAACAGGTACGTTCCTGGAGAATTTGTATATGCGCTTTCTACACACATACATGCCAGCTGGTGATTCTTTGTTAAAGGGTCTGCATCAACCTTCGCTGACCTGGCTCTCCCTTCTGATGTTTTGGATAACAACTCCCAACAACCCCTTGCTTGTCACAGCCATACTGCCAAGGGCTGATGGAAATTGTAGTCCAAAACATCTGAATGGCCCCAGGTTGGTGTAAACCTTTGATATCACACACACACACACGACCCATATTTTCAACTGAGCAAGGACTGCAACCAGTGGGAGCTTCCCACACAAGTAGAAGCTACAAATGGAAGCTATGGGAGAGCCTGATCCAGATCAGACTCACGGCAGAGGCAAGGCATTAAAGCAGGGAGTGTGGAACTTCTTACATTTCGAGGGCCACACTCCCTTCTGGGCAGCCTTTAGGGGGCCACCTACCAATGGCAGGAAGTGCAGAGGTAAAAGTGGGTGGAGGAACAAATGAAAATTGCACCTGTGTGCAGCAGGCTGGTTTCTACACACAGTCCCCCACACCCCTCTGTTTTATATCTAGACTAACGGGTTCAAGAACCTAATCTACCTAGTGAAAGCACTCAAGGAGGGTGCACAGCAGAACCACTAAGGGGTGTGGCCTGGGAAAGGGGTGTGGCCTCGAGATGGCAGCAACAGAGGGGCCTGGAAGTCTGCACTTGGCCTCTAGGCCTGAGGCTCCCCACCCCAGAATTAAAGCTTCATTCCTCTTACACCACAGTCATACTCCTTGATTATTCCTTTGGCCTCTGGCATTTACTTTTAGGAAAACATGCAGCTATTAATGTTGTGATGTCTGTTTGTGCCATCTTCTCTGGGAAGTCCTTAGGGGTGTTTAACATCTACTTGGGAGCCCCCATGAACTAAAAATCTGAGAAGTGTGCTCAGAGGTCTGTGGGCTGTCTTGGTGGAATGAACTGCACCTTTTGGCCACAGATACTCTCTTTCTTTCTTGAGCATCCCAGCAAACAGACAGAAGCAACTAGAACTACACCTGTCCTTTAAAAGTGGGGGGTGGGGAGAGTAGCCAGGAGCTGAGAAATGAATGATTAACAAGGATGGCCTGCAAAAGGCACATAGCCATAAAAATGTGTAGAGCTGCAAATGGACATGCATTTCCTGACCATTTTTGTAAGTGAAGGTGGTTCATCTTGGAAAGAGGTTAAAGAGTTATTGAGGGTTTGGCATAAGGGACCTTCACAGCTGTGGTCATGGCAAGTATAACTGTGGCCTGAATTTACTGCGAAAATCAGGTGATTTTTTAAAAAAAAAATTAGGTCTTTAATAGTTGATCCGAGGTGGGTGATCCACCCCTTTGATACCTGACATATATATACATTCAGGACTCTCCCTAGTCCTGCACCTTTTGTATGAGTCAAACTGTTTTAATATCGAACTGAACTGTTTAATATTGAATTGAATATTGAATATCGACTCAGCCACCCAGTCAGATGGGTGGGAAATAAATAATGATGATGATGAAATTTTTGTAGCCTGCCCCGAGACCTTATGATGAAGGGTGTGTAAAAAACTGAAATAATACTAATAATAATATTAACAGGAGTAGTAAAATAGCAAAACTGCTGCTGCTGCCAATAGCAGCCTGTCCACTGTACCAGAGTGAATGTAATACTCCATAACTATGCTCATCCAGTACATAAAATCTCATAGAAGGCTGAGTGCTTCCCCTCTGCACACACAGAGATTGAAAATAAATGGAATTTTACCACTGGCATCTTGGAGACCTTTATTAAAGCAACACATAGCAGTGCTCAGCTCCTGTGGGACCTCTTAAGCCAGGCCATTTGCTATTTCCCTCCTCTCCAAGTTCAAAGCCACCCGTGTCCTAGAGGAAGCGTTCCAGCCCTAGGCTGCACGTGGCTGACTTTTGGGTCGAAGGCTATGCCCCATTGGCTAGTAAATCAACCTTCTGTTGTGTGTCTATCCAAGGAAACTACCATTCATATTTGAGGAAGCTTAGTCAGGAAAAGGAAAAAGGGGCTCTTGGCATGGCTGGTCATTTGTCATTGTAATTTTCCTCTTCCATCCCCTCGCAGGGTTGCTTGGGTCAGCCCGTTGCAGAATGCCTAGGAGAGGAACAGTGTGCAGATGCTATGCCAAATGTGTCTCGTGACACAGCTTCCAAAACCAGTGACCTCATTAAAAAAAAAATCACACTCCCCCCCTTTAGCCAACTAAGTATTCTGTAATTCAGAGCTGTTATTATTTATATTTGGATGTCTAAATCTTTTTAGATGAAGTTTGGAAGGGCTGACTTGACTGGCATTTTGTCCACAAGATCTTTCTCAAAGGTTGTCTCGGCAAAGCATAATAAACCCGTGTGTTTCCCAGCCATGTAGATCCAGGACAATTTATTCTGCATTTGCTTTCCAAGATTATAGTTCTCTCCTTGCAGAAAGGGGAGAAAGCTTCAGAGCATAATTTTCTTTGCACTTAACTTTCCCACCTGCTGTCACTTGTTCCGTTTTGCAGGAAGGACAGCAGAATGGCAATGCCTGCGACTGTTTTTCTGTCGGCTCATGTATATTCACAAAGGAGAGGCTTGTTTTTGCTCTCCGAGTTATCTCTACCAAGTGAGAGGTTTGAGAGATTTTAAATGGCAGAGCCAACTTAAGATGTGCAAATGAATACATTTTATGGGGAAATTTCTCACTTTGATTATGGGGTTGTATGCATTTGAAGCCCAGAAGAATACAGAGCACTACTAAATGACAATGGGATGTAGGGAGTTGCATTATACAGGAGTCAGTCCTTTAGAGGAAACCCAGAAACGAATTTATTCTTTTGAACTGTTTATTTAGAATGCGACAGTCTCATAAGATGGCAAAATGTAAACTTCAGCTCCTTTATCCTTGGTAAATATTTTCCTGCCTCTTTGCTGGTTACTTCCTTTCAAGCAATCATTCTCCATCAGAATTTGCAGATATGAAGAGCTGGCTTCACTTTCTACATATATTCAGCTCCTCCCCCCTTTTGAATATATTGTAAGTTCTTCAATGCAAAATAAACAAGCTGCTTAGTTTTCATAATTCTGGCAATCAGCTGCTCCATTTTCTTTAGACTTGGTTTTAGAGCATCACTAGTTTCTAGAGATTATCAAGACTTTCTTTGCACATTACTCTCCCCCCCCCTCCCTCATTTTGAAAAACACACCTAAAAGTGTGGCTGCAACAAGAATGAAGTTCGTTAAGATGGGGGTTGTAATTGGTATGTTCATCATAATCAGGGATGGGGGACCAAGACTGTCAGTGGCTGCCTGTTGAGCCTGCACTTGGTGTCTGCTGCCACACAGTGTGTGGGATTGCCCTAGTAGCAATTCAGGGAAGGAATTAGAAGTTGCCACTGAATGGCTTGAGACCAAAGTATATTCTCCAATACCAACCATCTCAGGCCCTATGATGGGCAGGGGCAGAGCACATGTTGGTGCCGCTGCCACTGGGAGTTGCCCAGTTGGAAGTGATCCCTGATGGGACCTTATTGATGCTAGTTCCCCATTTGTTGAATGCCTTCCCTAGTTTGTATGCTGCTCAATAGCCAAGTTCTCTGGGAAGCTTACAGGAATGATACAATCATAAACACAATCTCACGGACTGTACCAAGTCCGTTCTGGTATGCTTGCTGAGCACTTCTACTCCTATGGTTCATAGTAACTCTGTATATTTTGCCTTAAGCTTTTGCAGTTCAACGCTGTGGAGCGTCTTGGTGCTGGAATCTCCGGAGTTGAAGACATAAAATCCCACCCCTTTTTTGCCCCCATCGACTGGGCGGAATTAACAAAGTGAAAAGGTGCGACGAGTCCACTGCCCATGTTTACAGATACCTTTCTTGGCTGGCTGCCATCATAAAGGTTCTCGGATCTTCTGGGCAAGGATGAATAAAGTTGGAGACTGGAAAGGCATCAAAGAGAGAACAGTTTCAGCCAGAATTGAGGACTAGGCCAAACTAAGGTGTGGTCTACCCTAATGGGCACTGTATTTAGTAGTCCTTTTTGGCCAGGATGAGATGTGATGCTGATCACGCCCCACTCTCTGTCTTTGTTCTGTTTTGGAGAAACAATGCTGTACATTTCTTCACCCCACTTTTCATGTTTTTGGCAGCCGTTTGGGATTGGGGTGGAGAATGCGTGGGAACAGGGAGCTCAACACAGAACTGGAAGTTTTTGGTGGTGACCTGTGTTCGTGATCCCATCTGGTTTGGGTACTTGGGAATTACGTATAATGGAATGCACCTTTTGTGTTTCTCTTGTAAGTCATGACGGAGTAGGGGCACTCCTGTTCTACATGCCAAGCTCCTCTTGCATATGCCAGCTGGAAATAGCCCTCCCCCTCTTTTTATAGTGTCAATGTACTCCTTCCCTAAGCTAGACGCAGCTGAGGTTGGGGAACGGGGAGAAGAATAACTTATTAATAACATATGCTAAATAAAATGCTTTGGTGTTTCTGCAAAACTTGACATGTAACATGTATATCTCTGTATGTTTGCTGAGTGATGGGGGCGTACATAGCATCATGTAATGTAACTCCAGAATGATTGCCTAACATCTGTCAAAAGATGGAAGAGGGCAATCCGGCTACTCTTATCTTGTGCACGTTGGTTGGCAATGCTTGTTTTAAAGCACTAACTCTAACCTCCAGTGAATTATATGTTTTAAGTCACTACAAGACAGGATATCTCTCAGCCTGATCATGATTGCTTTAGTAGTTGAACTTGGAGCAAGGCAAGAAGATGCTGACTAAGTGTGCAGATATAAATGTTTGGATATATATATATATATATATATAACAAAGCTGCCACATTCCTGTTTAGGCTATTTTAGGTCTCATCTGTAGAGGCAGATAAAAATCAAGTGCTATGGAATTCATTACCTGTCTCATCTCAGATTGCAGGTGGGGAACCTTTGGGATGCTTTCCCATTTCAGAACCTCCTTGGACTCTCCTTCCTTGGAGGTTTTTAAGCAGAGGTTGGACAACTATCTGTCATGGATGCTTTAGCTGAGAATCCTGCATTGCGGGGCGGGGGCGGTTGGATTAGATGGCCCTTGAGGTCCCTTCCAACTCTACAGTTCTGTGATTCTGTCACCATGGAAAGCTAACATATCAAGCATTAGTGCCGGCCCATCTTCCCTCCCTGCAAAGCTAAAGAAGGGCTTTTTTTAATGGGAAAAGACAGTTGTGGTGTTTTGTTTTGGCTTTTTCTTTTTTCATGTGGGAATGCTGAACCGTGCAGGATCCCACCTGCAAAATGGAATCGTGTACCACACGATCTATTTGTATGTGCATATTAATTCTGAAAAATGTCGTTTTGCCGCCTCCTAGATTCCACTGCCATGCTGTTTCTTCATTCAGAAACACCCAATAAATGTGTGTTTGTGTCTTACCTATGTGTATCCCTCCTAAGGAGGAGAGAGCCTCCAAATTGGCGTGCTTAGATTTGGAATGGGGTCATCTTAAATTGCTTCACCAAGAAGCGCATTGGAAGCCTTCCATATGCAACAGAATTCTACCATTTTGAATTCCATGGCACTTGCTGTAGGCAAGTTTCTGACTACATGTATGGGCTGTCCACAAGAAGATGGCTGTCCTTTCCTGGAAAACAATCGCTCTTTTCAAACAGATTGTTCACTAAGAAGCTGTTTCAGGTGGGTTGTATGCCCACCAACTACTTAAGTCCATAAAAATCATGGTAGTTCTGCCATTGGTACTTAAAACATGTCGGTAATTTTGCCAGAGGGATAAAAAAAGGAGACGATACTGCGGGCTGCAGATGTTTTGAGGGAAGGGAGTGGGGGAAATAAAGCACTCAAAGTTGATATTTCTATCTAAATAAAGAGATTTTCTTTTTAAAAAATGCCTTTGTTTTATTAAATTTATAACTCACAGAGGGTACCAATTCAAAGTCTTCAGAGATAAAAACTGCTATGAGGCTATTCTTGCACTGCTCCCAGATTGCTAAGTGCGTGCTGCAGAAGATGCTTTTCAACATTGCCTCTGAGAGTTGCTTTGGCTTTGAAGGAAGGGCGTTCCAGAGCTGGGAGTTGTCACCACCTGCATGTTGGCATGCGCCCTGTTGATATTTGGTGCAGGCACCCTTCAGTTCACTATAAGCAACTGGGAAGTGCTCTCTCTTGTGCAAGCCCAATGTTTTGAAAGCTTTGGGGGAGGTCTTTGATGTACACAGAAGACTGCTACATCCCAGGGCAGCACATGGAAAGACCAGCATGGTGGGTTTCAGGTGTCTTGCTCTCTCTGGGTAAGGATGGGCAAATATGTCCATTTCATTTCAGTATCTCTCAGTTTCTCATTCTTCACGTTCAGTTCTCTGCGTTTCTTCATCAGTTTGCTTTTTTTTTTTTTAAAGGAACTAGTTCTTAATGTGAATTTTCACCTCACGTACACGTTTTTGGCATGCAGCCTTGCCTAACAGACACATTTTGGCAAAGCAGTTTTTCCTTATATAATTCACACCCGTGTGTTATTTTCACTATTGCACACATTTTAGAAACACACTTTGCACTAGTGCACTAGTGCCCGTCACCTGGCTGGAGAAACTGCATTGCAAAAGGGCTGATTTCAAAGGCTGGCTGCGTTTCGCTTTGCCTCTCAGAAAGTGTGTGTTAGGTAAGTTTGCCTTTAAAATGTGAACTGAATTAAACTTCTCCCCGACCATACCTACAGAAACTGTTTCTGCACCTTTGGTGCTCGCTGCAGCTTCCAAACGGGAAGTAAAAGGTAAAGGGACTCCTGACCATTAGGTCCAGTCGTGGCCAACTCGGGGGTTGCGACGCTCATCTCACTTTATTGGCTGAGGGAGCCGGCGTACAGCTTCTGGGTCATGTGGCCAGCATGACTGAGCCGCTTCTGGCAAACCAGAGCAGCGCACGGAAATGCCGTTTACCTTCCCGCGGTTCCTATTTATCTACTTGCACTTTGACACGCTTTCGAACTGCTAGATGGGCAGGAGCAGGGACCGAACAATGGGAGCTCACCCCGTCGCGGGGATTTGAACCGCTGACCTTCTGATTGGCAAGTCCTAGGCTCTGTGGTTTAACCCACAGCACCACCCTAAACAACAATAAGAAAAACAACAACCCACAACCAGGGGGGTGGGTGGGGGGTAGACAAAAATGAAGTTCTGTGCTTCATACCCTACTGGTGCTTCTTCAGGGAAATTCAGAATTCAGAAGTGCTACTTCTTTCTTCTGCTTCCTGTTCCTTTTTGGAGTTCCCATTTTTGTCGCAGCCTCTGCACATCAACTGATCCCCTGTACATTTTCTCTGAAGTAATTCCCAGTCTTGCTTTCTCCCCAGGACGTTTGGCAAGGATTGAAGCCTTAGGATTACCACCTGCTATATATTTGCATGTGTAAGTGAGACTTGCTGTCATCGTAGCCTCAAGCAGTTCTCTCCAGCAACTGGTTACGGGTTAGAGAAACCCACTTTTCAAAGTGAAAGATGAAGCCCACAACTTTGGGAAGGGTCACACAGCAAAGAAAAGAGTATTTTTCAGTAGGGATGGGCGGATCTATCAATATTAATCTCAGTTTCTCATTTTACCGGTCTTAAATTCCGTCCTCTACATTTTCAAATTTAAGTCCTCATGAAAACTTAGCAGCTATTTAGTGCCCCCCCCCCATATACAAAATTTGGCATGCGATTTTGCCTGACAGACATTTTTGCAAAGCAGTTTCTCCACATATAACACACTTTTTTCATGTTAATATGCAATTTTATACATACATTACCATAGCATTTTTGTACATGTTACTTGGCTGGAGAACTCCACTGCAAAGTTGAGAGTCAAGTGCCGATGTCTAAAGATGGCCGTGTTTTGGTTTGTACATTGTTTTGGGAAATGTGGATTTGATCGAGTCGCCTTTAAATGTGAACTCAATTTCCTCCCCATCGCTCCTTTTCAGTTCTCTCTGCCAGGGAAATGTCTCCAGCAAGATGGGCAAAGTTGTCAGTTCACTCACAAGTGAGAACTGGAACAGAAATAATTAGCCGATATGCAGGTTGGTCATCCCACCACATTCATTTTGTAAAAGCAAAACATCACCAGCCCCTCTGAACATTTGCAGAGTACGCTGGGGCGCTTGTACACCACGATGCGTTAATATCTCTCGCCTGTGCATTCTTTCCCCCCAGCTTTATCCGGAGAACAAAGGGCAAATTCCTTTTGGTAAAGGAGTTTTCAGGCTTTTCAACAACTCTCGCTGCTCATCCTAGTTCATGGGTCAACCTTAGATTTTTATGGGCTGTCCCCCAAGTTCATCTGAACAGACTGCATCTGTTAGGCACCAGAACTGCGTGGTCACATAATATGGAAAAGGAAAAGAGTTCATTTAAGCAAAGGAAATCTGGAAGCTCTTTTTTTCTTTTCTTTTGAAATTATTCTGCTCCTGTTTCCCCACTCGCTCTCTCCCTTGTGATATAAACACAAGCCACAGGACTGTAATAACACTGTAGGCTGCAACCAGGTCACCAGTAGAATTACTATGATGGAGGGCTCTCCAAGATTACATCATTCCCCAAAACTTCCTTTGAGCAAAACCATTCCATGGCTACATAACAGGAAGTCTCTCAGGTGAGCTGCAGCAACAACTTCCTGTGCTGAGAGGTGAGGAAATCTCTGAAGTTGAGAGAAATATAGTGTTTCCTTCCAGCAGTGTGTCCCCCATTGGTTTGGAAGAGGATCTCATTCTGAAGGCCACAATCCCTGGAGTCATTTGATGGACAATAATGATACCAGCTTAGACTGGTTAGTCTTTTACCGCATTGTGGTACAAGAAGCACCCAACCCTGAATATTTGTGGCATGCAGAGTTACAGGACTTCAACAAGACCATGAGGTTAATCCAAGGTACAATTATTGCTAATTGAAAACTTTCCCCACTGCCACAAATTATGCCGTCAATGGGGCATGCACCCATTGGGAATAAAGCAACCTGTCCAACCCCCAGACTTTTGCAGGTGCAGACAGTGTTGGAAGTGGGATTGCGCATAAGTGCCCTGATGCCATCATGCGCCCCAATCATCATGAATGCACAAGAAAAAGGGTGTCTGGGGGGTCCCCCCGTTGCATAGCCTTAAATGACTCTTCAGTTTGTTTGCAAATTATGATGTCCTTTAAAAAGTTCCTACAAAGAGATTCCAGTTGGTAGATTTTGCATCAGGGGAGGCCTGCAGGTTCTTCCCATAACACGTTTAGACTAAACAAGATGCAAGGGAGTAGGAACTCAAGTGACTGTAGATTTCTTGTGAATGTTGTTCTGATTGTTTTCTCAAGGACGCCAAATGGAAAGCTGAAGAAACAGGAACTTCCTCTTTGGCAAGATTTATGAGAGTGATTTAAGTAATAAAATGAGAGCTTATTTGCTTTCGTAGCCATCAATACTTTATTTATTTTTTTAAGTTACAATATGCTGCTGTTCAGAAGGAGATTTAATCAAGAGATGACTGTAATCTAAATGAGAAGCGCTGAATGCTCGTTCTCTCACAATTCCCAGGCACATGCGATGAATGAAGCAGGCAAGCACCAATGTAAAATTGAACTTATCATGCACTTCTGTCAGTTTTATCTGCCTTACGGCTTAAGATTGTAGTGTTATACATGCACTGCGTTAGAAAAGAGGGGGAAGGGCCCTCTGTTCCCCACAGTTGCAATTGTTTTCTCCAACCACCTCAAATGTCTTCAGGTGGGGTGGGCAGACTTTAGGCTTGTGGGATCTACTTTGTTGTAATCCAGAACTTCATGGTGCATTCCCTGGAGACAGATTCAAAAGAATAGCTTGGAATCTCATGACTTGAAGGGCATCCATCTGAATTACTGCAGATCAGAGAATCTAACAAACTAGTTTTCTTCGGTGGTGGTGGTGGGTGCATAAGTATGAAAATAAATCTGACTTTGTTTTTAAATAATTGTCAGAAAATCTTCTTGATCTACTGTAAATGATCTAGCACTCTACATGTAGATCCCAGCCTACCTTTTGCCCACTTTCACCTTGAAGGGTCTTCTCCTTGCTTGGTGCTTGACACAAAACAGAAAAGGTGGAATAAGTTCTTTTTAAAAATGCATTCTGGGCAGACTCCGTGTCAACACGATGCAGTCATTTGGATGGTGGGACATGCCCTGGAACAATAGCTATTCCTATCTGCAATGGAGATGGGGTAGGCTTCAGCCAACCCTCTGTTCAGGCCATGTAGAAAAATAGTTAAACCATACTGCTCAGCTGATCCGATTTAAGTGGAACATCCTGGAATTACAGAAGCCACTCCCAGCTTCTGATTGGATCCTGGAATGTCCTGTATTTTGGTCTGGTGCTCTGGTGCAAGCCAGCTGGCCAGACCAAAAGGCATTGTTTTTTGGTCTCTTTCGCGCCAGAACACTGGATCAAAAGACGCTCATTTTTTGGTCTTGCGCTCTGGCATGAGTCGGTTGACTCCCATGAGAGTTCAGGACTGAAAAAAACGAGTGTCCTGATTTGGATCACCTGAATGTTGGAAGGTCTGGTTAAACATGTGTAAGCAATATGTGAAAAGAGCCCTGTGGAAATTTACCCTGGAAAGTCCCACTAAACCAGTGTTCTACAGCGACACTGAAAGAAAGCGATGCACCCACAACTTCTGGATTAGCAGTAGGGACGTGGGGTTGATTGATGTATTGAAAGTTGAACTTATCAAAATTGCGCTTTCTGAAACAATATAACAAAAACATAGCCATCCTTTGAAATTTGTACTTATCTGAATTCTGATTTGTGGAGGCTTTACTACCTAGCCTTTTCTTCTCCTGAAGGCAGCAGAAGTTTAGGATCAGAGTATTCCTTCTCTTAGATGGGCTACCTTCCCAGGTTGACGAGCCCCATCTGCTCCTCACTTCCCTCTACAGCAGATACAGAAACCACCTTCTTGATCGTTGGACACACTGTTGGTCTTTTCCGCTCAATCCACCGGAATCTGTCTTCACATACAGGGGAATTCCATAACTCACTGAGGGTTTGAGACCCATCAGCTAGCCTCACTTGCTTTAGCTGGCCAGCCAAAGCCATTCCTGGGGTGTGGCTGCTGTCGCATGCTGACAGCTTCTAGGAGCCACAGGTGAGAGCTGAGTGTGGGGTGGGGACCGAAGGTGGGCAAACTACTCCAGAAGGAGCATGGCGTGTCCCCCACCAGAGGTGCTATCCCTCCCTTAACATCCCAAAAAGAGAATAAGAATACAATAGAACAATAGTCCTGCTGAATCAGACCAAAGGCCCATTGGGTTTAGCATCCTGGTCTCACAGTGACCAAGCTGATGCCCATGGGGAGCTTATAAGCACGACACATGGGCAACAACACTATCCCCACTTTTGTTACCCAGTAACTGGCATTCAGAGGCCCACTCCCTCTGACTCTGGAGGCAGCACACAGCTGGTCCAGGATGGTGTTGGTGTTAGTGGCAGTCGTGGGTCCGTTGCCGGGCAGGATGAATTACATTTGTCCTTACTGTTGTTCCAACAAGGACTAAAGTGGGAATCAAAGAGATAATGCTTCTGTGGATGGGTGACGGCTTAAGGCAGTGGTCCAGCTGTTGGGGGACCACAGGCAATGATTCACCAAAGGCAGCTCTACCTCCATCTTTTTGGCCAGCCGAGTGCTCAGTGAGGATTAAAGCTCTCCTGCTGGAGGGTTGATCTGGCCTTGTGTTGGGCACAGGAAGGAGGGGCAATCACCCCAATTCTTCTGCAGCTGTAAACCCAAGATCCTAGGTTTGGCTGGTTTGGGAAAAGCCCTTCTGGGGGAAGTAAACCACACTGGCCAGCTGGCAAATGATCTGGCTAGGGAAGCCTAAAACTGAATTAGGGGAGGACCAGCCAAGAAAACAACAGATGTCGTGATGGTCAGAGGCTCTTTCGAAAAACCGGCAATGCAAAACCTCTTTCTAATTTGACTGGGGGTTAATAAGCGGCGCATCTCTGGATAGTCTTGCCTTGGCACCGCGTGAACTTCTGAGCAATTCTCTTTCCCAAATATGATGGAAAGACAAATTAATTGAATTATAGGCACTAATATGCAGGAAACTGTTTAGTTCATCATTTTGTCCGGCAAGGTTTCATACGGCAAGGACAGGGAGCGGCCGCCTTTGCTCCCTTTTGTTTATCATTTCTGTAGCACTTCTGGAGTCATTGTGATTTTGCAAAGAACTTTTCAGTCTGTCCTGGCTTTGCTCTGGGCAACCCTGTGAGCCGTATTAATGCCTTCCTTGTACTGTGCTGCCCATTTGGATAAAGAAGCTACTCAGATGACCCTCAAAATCACACTGCGATGTAAGAGAGGAGCTGAGGCATGGAAGCAGGCAGTTAGTCATTCTCCTCAGTTGGCAAAACAAGAGGCAGAAGAGACCATGGTCAGGTTAGGGCCTCAGTCCTGAGAACCCAAATGCAGTCCTCCAGATCTCTCAATCCAGTCTTTGGGACTCTGCCATGGCCACACACACCCCTGGAAGCCACACATCTCACCGACCCTTCTTCTCTGTCTCCTCAGGTGCTTTTGCCTGGCTGGAATGTGTCCTTGAATGGCAATACAGTGGTACCTCTAGTTACGAACTTAATTCATTCTGGAGGTCCATTCTTAACCCGAAACTCTTCTTAACTAGAGGCGTGCTTTCGCTAATGGGGCCTCTTATTGCTGCTGCGCTGCCGGCACACGATTTCCATTCTCATCCTGGGGCACAGTTCTCAACTCGAGGTAACTCTTCCAGGTTAGTGAAGTTTGTAACCTGAAGCATTTGTAACCTGAGGCGTTTGTAACTCGAGGTACCACTGTAATGCCTCTTGCCTGCCTGCCTGCCTGCCTGCCTGGAGAGTGGTGAGTATAGTAACCTCAAATTTTTATGTGGCTGGAATGTCACCAAGAATAAGAGTGGCATCCATTGCTCCACCCACTTTGTATGCTGGCCCCACCCACTTTTACTTCTGGCTCCGCCATCCACTGGCTCTAGAATGTTCCCCATGAGTGAATGAGGCTGGAAAAGTCAGTGTCAACAATACTGAGCTAGATGGTCCAACAACCCGACTCGCTATAAGGCTGCTTCCAATGTGTCCTGCAAGTAACAATACAGTAACGCTAAGAACCAGTTAAACTGTAAAACCAAATTCAGTTAAAATGCCTGCTGAATTTTCAAAGTCTTCAGTAGGCACCAGAAGTTCAATGGGGAGGGGTGATGTTTGACCGACCTCAACTGAAGGGGAGTTCCCTCCAAACTAGAAGGGAGTTCTGCCTGTCTGTGTGCCGTGTGGAGACCAGCAGGAGATGATTGCGGCCTCATCTCAGGGTAGATGAAGATCGTGAAGCTTTTGATGCGGAGAACGAGCGCTTCTGATCTCTGACAAAAACCCTGCTCAGAACTCTGTGCTGGGGCTTTCCCACGCACGTTTATAGATGAACTTGGGGCGAATGGCAGGTCTTACGCACTCAAAGCGGTCCCCAGCGAAACGATCCTTTGTAGATGTCCCCGGCCCCCCATTTCCCTCCCTCTGCCTCCTCTCCTTTTTGTCTCCTTCAGCAGTCGGGAGCAGCATCCCCAGCCAAACGGGAGAGAGCATGGTAGCCGTTCCAGACCCCAGATGCCAATATGTGGCAGCATCTGGTTCATTGGCAGGCATCGCAGACAGTTGTGCTGGCTGCTCTTGAGCCTTTCGTGTGGCTTATTTTGCTGTCAGGCACACTGACTCTTTGAGAAAGTGGTCCCAACTGTGTGAACAAAGAGCGAACGGAAGAAAAGTGGCGCTGGCATTGTGTGTGTGTGTGTGGGGGGGGAATGGCCTGCATTAGAGATGGAGCTTACAAGGTAAGGTGACTGGTGTTGTGGGATGCTTCCCCTGTTCTCGCGCCACTGAACATCGCATCCCGATGCATCTCAAATAACTGCACCTTCTTGCGATGTTACTGTTTTTGCAGGTGCCTTAAGGCATGGAGCTCCTTGAAAGAGAAACACAAATAGCTCAAAACGGAGAGATAAAAAACAAACCAAAAACCCCTCTCTCCTTAGAGGCCATGTGTTTGGCTTGGGAAACACACGATAACAGCTTGCTTGAAAAAGGTGACATTTCTACCGAAAAGCTGAATAATAAAAATAAAAATAAAAGAATGCCGCTATAAATGCAGCTCGCCCGTGTCTTCAGACAGGGACGAGACTTTTCTGATGGAGACAACCTCTTTGTTGGATGAAATAAACTTTTCCCTTGAACGACAGACATTTAAATTTCTGCCACCCAGCTGGATCCGAGCAAGGTAAGTACGGGAAAGGGTAGAGAAATGTCACCTGTTTGCATGGTGCAAACCAGAAATGCCATTCCTTCCGGGCTTTTACTGGGTGCTGGTGGGGGTGGTTGTGCTCTGTTTTGTTCAAGCCTTGTCTGCCTAAAGAGTTTCTCTGAACAATAACACAGCAAGGATTTCTGGGGGGCGTTTTTAATAGCATGCTTTGCAAGGGAAAACTTAGTTTAACAAGACTTGTGGGAGATGCAAGCTCTGTTCACTCTTATCACTACCCAGGATTAGACAAATCCATGCACTGGAAGGCTGCTAGCTGCAGTAGCTGTGCTCTAACTCCACTGCCAGAGGCAATACTCAGTTGCTGGGGAATTGCAGGTGGGCAGAGTGCTGTTTGACTCAGTCATGGCAGGTTTCCCACAGGCATCTGGTTGGCCACTGCAAGAACAGGATGATGGACTAGACAGGCCATTGGCCTGATGCAGCAGAGCTTTCTTTTTGTTCTTACGGCATCTTACATTAGCACAGCACCAACTCATCACCTGTGCCCTGTCTGCCAAATAGGCTGGACTCCATTAGAGATGACAGCCTTGTTCCAATGCCAGCCAGGGGCGCCCTGTTTAACAACACTAGGTTGGATCTGGTCAGGCTTAGAGGAAATCCATCAAAATCAATGGGACTCAACCTTTAAGACTCATTCATCTTAATGGGTCTAATCAAAGCGCTGTCATCTGGATCCAACTCATCGAGTTGTAGCCAATGTTTGACTCTACTCAGAGGAGACCCATTATTATTATCATTTCTCTATTCCGTTTATATACTGCCCTTTATCAAAAGATTCCAGGGTGGTGTGCAACATTAAAAATGCATTAAAGGGTAAAGGGACCCCTGACCATTAGGTCCAGTCGTGACCGACTCTGGGGTTGCGGCGCTCATCTCGCTTTATTGGCTGAGGGAGTCAGCATACAACTTCCTGGTCATGTGGCCAGCATGACTAAACTGCTTCTGATGAACCAGAGCAGTGCACGGAAACGCTGTTTACCTTCCCGCCGGAGCGGTACCTATTTATCTACTTGCACTTTGACATGCTTTCGAACTGCTTGGTTGGCAGGAGCAGGACCGAGCAACGGGAGCTCACCCTGTTGCAGGGATTCAAACTGCCAACCTTCTGATTGGCAAGTCCTAGGCTCTGTGGTTTAACCTACAGCGGCACCCACGTCCCTAAGCGGCTTACAGCATATATAAAACATAGTTAAGCATCAAACACTAATAACTTCCCAATACAGGGCTGCCTTTAGATATCTTCTAAAAGTTATGTAGTTCTTTATCTCCTTGACATCTGAAGGGAGGGTGTTCCACAGGGAGGGTGCCACTACCGAGAAGGCCTCAAGTGTCTCTGTGTGGGATTTTAATGCTGTTTTGTTCTGCTTCAATGTCATTCTGCTTTATATTATTTTAATAAGATATTTATTACTTTCCCCCTTACTCACCTGACCCTTTTTGGATTGGATGGCATATAACTACAATCAATCAATATAACTTTCTTGCAGATCCAGAAAGATAGGAGAAGCATCTTGGAGCCATAGCAATGTGGACATCATCTGGCAATGGTGGACCTATAAAGGAACAAGTAGTTTTCTGTGTTTTCAAGTAGTTTTCACATGTTTTCTGTGCAGTGTCAAGGCATTCCTTCACTGGAGATACTGAAGTACACTCTGGGTGGCCATCTGCCAGGGATGCTGTGGCTTCATGATTTCTACACTGGGCAGTGGGCTGGACTTCATCAAATGTGGGGAACCTTTGGCCTCCAGATAATGCTGAACTACAACTCCCATCAGCCCTAGCCATTAGCCACGTTTGCTGGGACTGATGGGAGCTGTGGTTCAGCAACATCTGGAGGGCCAAAGGTTCCCCACACCTAGACTAGATGATCTCCAAGGCCCCTTCTAACTCTGATTCCATGTACCCCAACAGTGCCTTGATGGGGACCAGGGAGAGGGTCTTTCTGTGTCTAGTACAGACTCCGACTCCCTCCCTAAGGAGACCCACTTTGATTCCTTGCTCATGATCTTCTGCATCAGTAACTGTAGAAGACATTTCTTTATAGAAAGCCACTGAGTTTGTAGGAAGGGTTTTAAACTCTTCCTAGTACCTTCTGATCCCCACTCTGCTCCCACCCCCTGGTATTATTAATGTATAGGCCTTTGTTGATTTAAAAAAAATGTTTCATTGACTCTTATATTTTTAGCCTTTAAGGTGTTGGTCATTTGGATTTTATTTGCTGTCCTACTACTTGAGATTGTTGTTGATAACCCTTATTAAAAATCAGTTTTTGTCATGAGTAGCCATCTTGGATATTTTATGAAAGGCAGTGTAAACTATTTCAAATACATAAAGCAGCATGACCATCCATTGCTTTCCAGTGGTGATCTCTCTCTCTCTCTCTCTCTCTCTCTCTCTCTCTCTCTCTCTGTCTGTCTCCCGGGTGACTTTATGTACAAGAAGAACCTAGCAAGACCATTAGCAAGTTCTCATGTCTTGACAGCTAAATGAAAGCAATGGAAATGCAATTTTGGAGTTATTCCTCCTTTCTGTAGAACCTTCAGGCAGTATATAAATGCACCGAACTTGATTTATGAACCTCCTAGCAATGGACATTCCCTGCATTTTGTACCAACATACAGCCTTCGCATTCAGGATCAGCCTCAAGGAGAACCTTCTCTCTATTCCTGCAAAAACCAAGCCAGCCCTGGAGAGCAGTGATTGATTGGCCTGCATGCATGTGGATAGTGTCATGATACAGTTTGGTCTCTAGGTGGCACTGGACTTGGACACAGCTGGGGGAGTCCTGTTACTATTCTGGTTCAGCTTCAAAAGAGAGAATAAAGTTGTTGTCAATAAAATGTTCTGTGATTCTGTGATTCTGTGAAATGTGTCCCCTATTCCTTTCATGGCCTCCACTTTCTCTTCTCTTTGCAGAGTACTGTTATCCATAATCAAATTGTGATTTGTACATCAGTCATATGGGTTGCTAAGTTGGGGAGTAGTGGGAGAAAAGCTGGGCTTGAGCTGTGCAGGGGAGAAACATGATCAAGGTACACAAATACGTTGCCTTGCTGAGACCTATACGTTACTGTTGAAACAAACTGTAGGGCACACAGAAATTTTCAGTCTCCAGGCTTCTGATTAGTAGCTGGTCAGTGGGTTTCCTGGAAGAATAGGCACTGGAATAGATGGATCAATGGTTTGACCCAATACAATGAGGAGGCATTTGCCCGTTCAGTTAGTATGAGGTTCTTATGATGCACTGATCTCTTTTACTTGGGTGTGCATCTATAAATCAAGTCATTAGCAAACTTTATCTTTCTGGGTTTGAAACACAGATCGGCTTTGATACTTGGCAGTCTCCATGCTGTCCGCTTGAGATAAGCTAACAGGAGTCGTGAATGGCCCCTTTAGGAGTTCCACCCATTACAGTGCAGGGGCTCACGTGAGCCTCCTGTATGTTTTGGTTGAGATTTTCTGGCACAGCTTACGGAATCTCTGGAGCGTCTCGTGGCCATCATTCCGGGGATGGCTTTGTGACCTCCCCTCCCGTTTCAGAGCAGCATCAGCCACCATGCCAGCACACGCGCTCTCTCTCTCTCTCAGTCACATTGTTGGCAAGGCCCCTGGAAATGTAGTATCTAAAATTAAAGATTTGTATCCGTTTTGGAAAATCTGAGCTGACCTTTGCCCCTCCAAAGAGGAGAGGGTGGTTATGAGGAAAGACTTGGCTCTACCCAGGGTAATTAGGAAAAATACAGTTTGGAGCAGAGAGATGCTTCATACCTGAATGGAAGTGAAGGATTTAAAAGCTTGAAACAGACTACATCATTATCATAATCACCATCCTCATCTTCATTGTTTTGGATTCTGCTTTTTCTCTAAGCAGTCCAAGGTAGCACATGTGGCTTCATCTCATTTAGATTTGTTTTTGAGAGGTTAAGAAGAACAACAGAGGAGCACTATGGGATGGGACTCCTCTATGCCACATTCACACCTGACATTTAAAGCACTGCTTTTAATGCTTCCCCCACAATAATCTTGGGAGCTGTGGCTTGTTAGGGGTGCTGAGAGTTGTTAGGGGACCCCTATCCCCCTCACAGAGCTAAGATTTCTTAGAGTGGTTTAATGGTCAATTCTTCTTCACAGGGAACTCTGGGAATTGTAGCTCTGTGAGGGGAATGAGGGGCAGGGGTCTCCTAACAACTCTCAGCACCCTTAACAAACTACAGCATCCAGAATTCTTTGGGGGAAGCCATGACTCTTTCTATGTAGCGCTTTAAATGTATGCTGTGAATGTGGCCCTTGTCCAACAACCAGGTGCCTATGGGAAGGCCACAAGAACCTGAGAGCAACAGTGATCTCCTCACTTCCTCAACAACTGGTACTGAGAAGCATGCCACCTCTTATTCTGGAAGTAATATAATATATACTAATATATATATATAAATAAGAAAATTGTCCAGTAGCACTTTAGAGACCAACTACAGTGGTCTCGGGTTACATACGCTTCAGGTTACATACGCTTCAGATTACAGACTCCGCTAACCCAGAAATAGTGCTTCAGGTTAAGAACTTTTCTTCAGGATGGGAACAGAAATTGTGCTCCGGTGGCGTGGCAGCAGCAGGAGGCCCCATTAGCTAAAGTGCTTCAGGTTAAGAACAGTTTCAGGTTAAGTACGAACCTCCGGAACGAATTAAGTACTTAACCTGAGGTACCACTGTATGTTTGTCTTGGTATAAGCTTTTGTGTGCATGTACACTTCTTCAGATACCTGCATGCACACAAAAGCTTATACCAAGAACAAACTTAGTTGGTCTCTAAGGTGCTACTGGACAATTTTATAATTATTATTTTATATATTTTGACTGCGTCAGACCAACATGGCTACCTACCTGATAATATATATTGTATGACTACTAGTTATCAATAGCCTTATCCTCCATGAAATTGTTTGATTCCTTTTAAATGCCATCATTTGAATGTGCAATAGCAGAAGTGGAAAATTACAAAAAAAAACCCCACACCCAGCTACCTTTTATGTGAGGTCATGTGGCATTTCCTTGCAGGGAAAGTGTGTGGCTTTGAGCTAACCCCACAAGGGCTGGTCCTACTAGCAGGCAGAGGGAGGCAGCTGATTTTGGGTGTCATGAAAGGGCAGGAAGTTGTTAAGATACATGATTTGTTAATGTTGTATTTTCACTGCCAGAAACTAGCACTTGTGGGATTCATATTGTCAAAATAATTTAGCCACTCTCGGATAGTGGGCACCTCAGGGACTTCTTGGGGTTTCCAGCAACTGCTATTCAAACCACTGAGACTCTTGGGCTTGCCGATAGGAAGGTTGGTGGTTCGAATCCCTGCGACAGGACGAGGTCCCGTTGCTCTGTCCCGGCTCCCGCCAACCTAGCAGTTCAAAAGCAAACCAGTGCAAGTAGATTAAGAGGTACCGCTGCAGTGGGAAGGTAAATGGCGTTTCCGTGAGTTCTGGCACTTGTCATGGTGTCCCATTGCACCAGAAGCAGTTTAGTCATGTTGGCCACATGATCTGGAAAGCTGTCTCTGGACAAACGCTGACTCTCTTGGCCTGAAAGCGGAGATGAGCGATGCACCCCATAGTCACCTTTGACTGGAATAAACCATCCAGGGGTCCTTTACCTTTAATTTAGAAGCATCTCTGCCTCTGACCATGGAGGCAGAATATTGCCTCCATTGTGGTTGGTAGCCACTATCCCCAGTATGCATGGATTTGCATAGGCATATTGATGTGTAAGGACTGTGAATAATGGATGCGCTTGGCTACACAGATCCATCCTGCTCTGAAACCCTGAAGTGGAAATCCCTTGGGACATTCAGTCCTAATGGTGCCCCCAGCCACCCACCCACCTGGCTCAGAAAAACATCACATTGCAAAAGGGTTTATATTGTCATCTGCACTGGCAGGGCACATGAAAGGCTCCTTCCATGTGTGGAACTCTCTTTCTGGATCGGGATGTCTGCTGCTAATTGTATTACATGCGCGGATTCTGTGCTTGTCACAGCAACCTATCCAAACAGTGGGGAAATAGGGGGAAAGGTGGGAAACAAGCATTTATTTCTTTATTTCTACCCCAGCCTTCTCCCAAGGATAGAGATGTTTTCTAGAAAATAAATAAATGGGCAGATGAACAAATAAAGGCTAAGCTGTTCACGAGTAGATAATAACTTGCATTATTAGACACTTGTATTTCGCAGGGGTTATGGAGTTTATTGCCGGCTTGAAATTGTGAATAATTTGATGCTGCTGCTTATTATGCATTGGTTATTATGTATTATGTACTGAGTACTCTTATGTACTGCTTATTATTATGAACTGTATTTAAATAACTTTTCATTTTTGGATTTTGCAGATATTACGTTCTATTATTATGATGTTGTTTATCATGTTACTGTGTTGTAAACGACACTGTGGCCTTTTTGACTACGGGTGCTATATAAATATCTTAAACTAATATAACAAATAAGCATGATCTTTTCAGTCATCGGCATCTGCTCTTAAAAGGATCAAGGGGAGCATGGCTGGAAGCACTGTCTCCTCGAGATCTTTCAAGACTCTCTGTGGGTGAAAGAAGGTGTGCGGAAACTTTGCTGAACTACAACTCCCATCAGCCCCATCAAGCACGGCCAATGCTCAGGAATGTTGGCAGTTGTAGTTCAGCAACATCCGGGGCCAAAGGCTCCCCAGGTGGGAGTTTGAGTGCGGCCAGAACTGAGTAGGTGGACCAAGGCACTGATTCAAGGATGGCCTAAGCCATTTTGCTACCTGAAGCAGACAAGATGGCTCCACCCTCTCCTCCCACCTGTTCCAGAAGCCGACCAGGGATGCAGTTGACTCTTTCTTCAACACTGCCAGTGGGACAATGCCCTCTGCTGCACTTGAGGGCAGCAGACTAGCTTAAGGGGTGCATGCAATTGCTGCCTGAAGCGGCTGTCTCCCCCAGTCTAATGATAGGGCCGGCCCTGCACTGACCCCAGTGTGTAAAGCACCTTCTGTTCCCCCCAACACCCATTTCTGTGGTTAAGAGAAGAACTCTCCTAAAGGTTTTTTTCTTTTTTAAAGTTTGCTTCAGGTTGAGGTATTTTTGAACCCGCCACAATTTTTTTGTTGTTGTTTGACAGACATGACAGCCTGTCCTCATTATTATGGAAAATATAGGGTTGGTGGTAATTACTATCTGAATATGAATGGGTACAGAAGTGGGCACTGCTGCCACTGGCCTTTCTTTGACAAGGCATAACTTTCTTCTGAATTTCTGCATTAATTAATGCTTATTTAAAAACCACTTTAATTGGCAGTAAACACCTCAACTTTTTGTACTCATTAAAATGCAGCCATTGATGTGTGATGGATTTTTTTTAAAGCTTAATTAACTTTTCTTTCTGTATATATAACCTATAATAATGACAAACATTGAAAACGGCTCTCACCCCCCCCCCTTGCATATTGCTATCACTTCAAGAAAAGGCTATAGAAGCAGAAAAAGCATCTCTGACTTGGTTAGGATCAGATGGCATTTGGAAGATTAACACGGCGCATCACATCAATGCTAAGTGAGACATTAATAGATCAGACACTGCCTGTATCTGTGTGACACCTGCCACATCAAGTATTGAATGAGGGACCTCCCAGTTTAAAAGCACAAAATCTGTGCGCTTGAGCTACAAAGCTGGAAAACTGTAGTCAGATAGCAAAAAAAGAAAAGGAAAAAAGTAATGGATACAAACGGTTCTCTGAGTAGGGAGTCTGTGAAACATCTGAACTAGGGAGACACACTTCTTTTCTGGAGCAACAGCTCCCATCATCCCTGACTGTGGGCCTTGCCAGCTGGGGCATTTGGCTGGCCACAGTGAGAACAGGATACTGGACTAGATGGGCCACTGGCCTGATCCAGTAGCATTCTTCTTGTGTCTCTATGCAGGCATGGGGAGAGGATGATCTGCAGGTTTCTAATGCCTTAGCAGCCGCTCACAAGTCTGATAGAGGTAAAGGGTAAAGGGGCCCCTGACCATTAGGTCCAGTCATGGCCGACTCTGGGGTTGCAGTGCTCATCTCGCTTTATTGGCCAAGGGAGCCGGCGTACAGCTTCCGGGTCATGTGACCAGCATGACTAAGCTGCTTCTGGCGAACCAGAGCAGCACACGGAAACACCGTTGACCTTCCTGCCAGAGCGGTATCTATTTATCTACTTGCACTTTGACGTGCTTTCAAACTGCTAGGTTGGCAGGAGCAGGGACAGAGCAACGGGAGCTCACCCCGTTGTGGGGATTCGAACCGCTAACCTTCTGATCGGCAAGCCCTAGGCTCTGTGGTTTAACCCACAGTGCCACCTGTGTCCCTAAGTCTGATAGACAAGGGGCATTAATGCCAGGCTTGGTGCTGGTCTCAAATTTGAGGAGACCCTAAGACATGACTGCCAGTGGGGCTTCTTTCTACAGTGGGTTTCTCTCCTCCTTGCTTTGGTTCATTCACTCACTCAGCAGGCAGAGAGAGAGAGAGAGAGAGAGAGAGAAAGAGAGAGAGAGGGAGAGAGGGTGGTGGTGGTATTGGAGAGGACAGGGCATAGAATCACAGACTCATAGGGCATGCAGAGGTTATTGCTCCTAATAATAATAATATAATAATAATAATTTATTATTTATCCCCCACCCATCTGGCTGGGTTTCCCCAGCCACTCTTGGCGGCTTCCAACAAAACACTAAAATACAATAACCTATTAAACATTAAAAGCTTCCCTAAACAGGACTGCCTTCAGATGTCTTCTAAAGGTTTGGTAGTTATTTTTCTCTTTGACATCTGGTGGGAGGGCGTTCCACAGGGCGGGTGCCACTACCGAGAAGCCCTCTGCCTGGTTCCCTGTAACTTGGCTTCTCGCAGCGAGGGAACCGCCAGAAGGCCCTCATCACTGGACCTCAGTGTCCGGGCAGAACGATGGGGGTGGAGACGCTCCTAAGCCAAGACTGCGCTGAACCTTTGACTATGTTGGGCATAGGGAATGTTGGCCCTCCAGATGTTCCTGAACTATAACTCCCTGGAGCATTTGGTCTGATGGCCAATGTAAGTTCTTATGTACAATACCTTCTTTTTCTAGTAATTCCTCCCTGAAGTGCCATGCTGGAAGTGGGGATAGTTTCCAATGCATTAAATATTGTCTATGGCTCCCCAGCTTCCCAATCGACCCTATGGCTGCGATGGTCACTGGGTCCTTTACTTTTTGCATCCCGTCACAATTGCTTTCAGGAAGGCTATGTTGTGTTGTCACCAATGTTAGAATCATGACTATATCTCACCCCAGGCCTGGATGGAGGAGTTTGCTTTTGCCATTGTGACGGACATAAATCTGGGTAGTCATTGCAATTCTGTAAAGTGCTTGGCTAAGAAAAGGAACTAGGTATAAATCAATAGCCATACCTTGATTCACAACTGGTCCTGTTCACCAAAACATGTCAGCATCTATTACATACAACTGAAGTCTGCATTAATAACAGAATACGTTAAGTCTACTGTCACCTTGACCCGCCTGATGCTATCCTGTTTGTCTTTCACCAGTCTGCATGTTGTCATCATCCAAGACGGACGCTGTTCAGAACAAGGACTGAATCTGCTTGTAAAAACTTTCTATCTGCAATGCAATTTTAATTCCAAAAGACCCCAGTCAACCACGGACCTTGAATTAGAGTCACTCGCTATTGGTTGCTCTGCACACAATAGAATCAGGATGCAGCATTTAGATTGGAAAGATTCAGTCTGTGATGCAAATGGGTCACAATTTTACCTCCAAGACATTCTATTCTCCATGGCAGAGAACCTGTGACCCTTCCTTCAGATATGACAGGAGTACAACTCCCATCATCTCTCATTATTGGCTTGCTAACTGAGGCTGCTGGGAATTAAAGTCCAAGAACACATGGAGGGCCATAGGTTCACCACCCCTGCTCTGTGGATATGTTGTTCTAATAGATACAGAGGCAGATTTCGGGGAGCATGACAGGTTCGGTTGCACCAGGCACAGAGCTGGGGATGACACAGCTATGACTTAGAATGGAGTGTGAGAGGTGGAGGAGTGCTGAATTTTGGCACCACACATGGTGCTGCTGGAATTAGAGACCCCAAGATCTGCCACTGATATGTACCACTAAGATAATGTGCAAATTGTATCTTTCTGTCAGGGACTGGACTGAGGAGGGATGATGGAGACCGCCCCACCTCCTTCCACACTTCCCAGAGAAGAGGGAGACAGTGCAGATTTACAACAGTGGTTTGCAGAAGGTCACAGTTCAGAGGCTGCAGAGGGGAGAAGTTGGGAAATATTGTGAGAGGAGCAGGAAGAAGAAGAAGCACCAGTGTCTTTAGAAAGTGTTCCAGACCCCCCCAGGACCCGGTGGTATTGAAAGTAGGAGAACAGAAAACTCAGAGACAGAAAGCACAGGTCAGTCAACATAGCGATGATGTATAATAGGAGAGACGGAGGAGTTGGGGCTTTACTCTGAGCAATGCCATTATCCAAGAGAGATGGCGCTTCTATGTCTCTCTCTGTGAATACTGAATAAAAGACACTGGTAAGAGCTTCCTGTCTTTCCATTACTGGCAGACTGCCGTGAGGGAGGGGGATCGGATTCCCTGAAGCCTGTCACTTTCTCAACAGGAAGCTGTAGCCAATTGTGACTCCCCAGTGATTATTGGTACATGCCCATTTTACATTTTAAGGCAGGGTTAAATTTAGGGTTGGACTCCAAATCCCATTAGCGCCAGCCAGCATGGACCATGATCAGGGAGTATATTGTTCTATATCACTTAATGCAGGCATAGGCAAACTCGGCCCTCCAGATGTTTTGGGACTATAACTCCCATCATCCCTAGCTAACAGGACCAGTGGTCGGGGATGATGGGAGTTGTAGTCTCAAAACATCTGGAGGGCCAAGTTTGCCTGTGCCTGACTTAACGTCAGAATAAGAGGGTGGCAGCTGTAGTGTGGCAACATTAAAATATAACATCAAAATATAGAACGTGAATAGGACATTTTAAGAGGTACACTTAACAGCACAATCCTATTTGTGTCCACCAAGAAGTAAATCTCACTGAGTTCACTAGGTCTTGGACAGGCATTTAGCTAAAAATGTGGTGGTGAAGGAATAACATGGCCTGTATGTGACTAATTAACATTTCATGCCTCTGTTGTCCTGTTCTATAGCTGCTGGCTCTCCCAGTTTTATCAGTGTATACAGTACAGATGTGCTACACGTTACACCAGTTGTGCTAAATATGCTCGATTCTGGCAGAGGGGCACCGCTTCCAACTGTGAGCTTAACAGATCTATATCACATAAGCTGTAGTTTTTGGAACAAGGTTTCCAGCTAACAGAACGTTCTCAAGGGACAAGAAATCGCACCTGGGACTTCTGGGGGAAATTTCATGTGCACTGCACAAAGCCTGGCTTAAAATATTTTACCTGAGTTTTCCATTGCAGTTACAATATTAAGTACATAAACATTACAAAGTTACACAACTTGGTTATGATTAACTGGTGCTGTGTCGAATGTTTGGGAGGTTTTCTATTTGAAAATTACCATCTGGAGGAGGCAAAAGTGGCCACGACCCCCTTTTCCACTCTTTCACACAATTTTTCCACACCTGCTCTGTCATTGTTTCCCTGATCTGGTGCTGTTTTGGAAATTGTGTGTGTGTGAGAGTGAGAGAAAGAGAAAGAGAGAGAGCGCGATATTTTTCACTGCACAAGCCCAACCAATCAAGGATCATGTCTTGAACATGATAACCTCAGTGGCATGTAGTCTGGAAGATCTGGCAATGTGATAAGGGAAACTGAAGCCCTTTGAATGTGGGGAGGCAAAGGGAACGTATCCCTACAGCTCAGGTCATCATATCAACAATCCCTGTCTTGCCACAGTGCGCCTATCTTTTAACCTGAACATCTAGGAATATGTGGTTTAATAACTCATCCAGTATTTGGAGACCTAAATAGCCCAATCAACAGTATCGGCTCATTTGCTGTGTACAGAATTGAGCAATTCTCAGCCTCATCATTGCTGCCGTATTTGGGAACACACGTCCACATTTTGTGTCTCCTTGGTATAATCCACTGGGAAGTTCTCCTGCACAATCCACACTGGAATGAATGGGTTCTGCATGGATGGAATGGTGATTCTGTTGTGCACCTTTCATTCATTTTAGTGGGACTTGCCAATGCATTGTGTCCCTAGTCGCCTGTGGATGTATATACTAATGAACAAAATATTGTGTGCAGTCCTTCATGCTACGTAAGATACTTCAGTGGAGAAATGTATTTCTGGAGCAACATCTGCAGATCTTTCTCAAAGCAGGAGAAGGGGGGTTTTGAGCAGTAAAATGCTGATCCCAGACAAAACCTTTTGGCCACAAACAGGCTGCTGTAATCTTTCGCTTTTGTTGTTGAATTTTCCTTCTAATGCAAAATGAAGGAGAGCTTGCCACTTTCCTCAAATTTCTCCCATGATTGAGAGATGAGTGAGCCCGGCAACTGCGATATCCGATGGCTTTGGCGATTCAAGGATATGATGACTGAGTAATAATGCCCAATTTTACACACTTCAGATCCATTAGTAGCAATTACCTTCCCCGAGGTGTTTTGAGTTAGTTTTAGTGCAGCATTCTTGCAGTTGGTGGATAATGAGAGTAATAATGTATACAGCATTTTCAAGTCGCTGTGTTTTTAGCTGCAATAATGCCATTAGGATGGCTATTTAACAAATGTGTTTCAGAGTCAAAGTTAAGATTTTTGTTAACAGCTCCCTCTCTCCCCTCCCTTCGCTGTCTCGCCATGTTGTTTCACAACAGCTAGATTTTCTTTTTAAAAAATAAAGTTTGCAGGTAGGGATCAGTGATTTTTACATTTTATTTTATTTGTCCCCATAGGACAAAAAATGAGCCCATTCTCCATCCGAGGGGTAGATTCTGCAGACAGGTGGTTGTGGTGAGTTTTTTCAACCCCCTGGAAACACCAACTGAATATATGTTTATACCGCTGAAACTAAAGTAACAAGCTAGGTAATCACCAGAGCAATTCTAGACTCAGCTGTGTTCAACTGCATAGTTCAACTAGTACTTATAGGATCCCAAATCGCAGTCTAAGAAACCTGGCACAGAGTAGCAGTTGTTGGAAGTGTGGGTCTGGGGAATGCAAATTACGATCACTGCTGATAAGTTCATAAAAAGAAGAAAGTAAGCTGAGGACCAAAGGATTGGCTCAAGAGTCCATCTAGTCCAGCGTTCTGTTTCCAGCAATGTCTCCCGCAATCAAGGCCTGAAGGAAACAGGGTCCTTTGTTGTTTGTCCCTAGCACCTAGTATTCAGCCTCTGATGTAGGGTGGTCACCTAAGCATCACCCAAGAGGAAATGCACCACTTTGAATGGTTCCCAGCAGTGAATCGGCAACTTGTTCTGAAATGGGCGTAATAGGCTCACACACCCATGTTGCTGTGAGCATCCTAGTTGCCATATTCTGTAACCTACTTCACAGAGTTGTTGTGAGACTTAAAAAGGCAGGGGGAGGCATGTCCTTAAAGCCTGACGTTCATACCTAGCATATCAAGACAGCCAGTGTAGCATAGTAGTGGTTAGTATGTTGCCTAAAGAGAGCCAGTTTCACTGGCCCAGCTTACCTCAGTGGGTTAATGTGATGATGAAATGGGGAGAGGAGATGCTATCCTGAGGGCCTTGGATGGATGGTCTGAAATAAACAATAACATAAGGAGGACTGTGCACACCTAGGCCTCAACTCCCCCCACCCTGAGACCTCCCACAGGAAGAAGGGAACACAGAGGTCCCACATCAGTCCCTGTGGTTCACTGCCACCACAAAACCCATGCTATAAATTTCTGCCGCAGGCGTACAGTTCTGTGGTGAGAGCTAGCATTCATTTTTATGAAGGAAACTTGGAACCAAGAGTCCCCCCTCATGTGCTAAATACCACCTTTCACCACAGGAGGGGGCATTCAGATATAATATATACTATGGGACTCTCATGTGGCGAACTTCTCTTGTAATTTTAGCACAAAAAACGAGGGTTCCTCCACACCAGAAAGGCCCTCCTACAAACACCAGCCTCATAGGTACAAGGCCAATGCTCATTAAACACACTGTGTGTGTGTGATTTAAACATGCTAATCCAAAAGTCTATGAAAGCATTTGCTGGCATGGTCTTTGAATCTGCTATGGACAGAAATGTGGGAGAGTTTGTTCACTCGGTGAAGAGGCTGATGCCTTGATTTTCCAATAGGGCTGAAGCCTTTCCTTGGTCACCTCAGGGAATCCACTTATAACTCTATTACCTGGCAAATTAGCGGAGTGATTCAGTCAGGTATATTTATCACGAAGAGAACTGTAGATAATTAATACACTGCATTGAATGCAAATTGCACCCACAGCACTTATCTCATTTTCAATTAGCACAAACGTTACAGCACTGCAGGCTTGTTATAGTTTTTTTTTTTTTAACCAGGAGCTGGGTAATTAATTTCTGTGAGCTACATATCAGACACCTGATAATGTCGTTTATTAATAAATGTCACCCCAGGTATCTGTTAGGAGAGGTAAATAAATTAAATGTTCAGTTGCCTGCCCTGCACAAATCTATTCTTACACCTCATTGCATCTTTCCCCCTGTTTGTTTATCAGGTGGAATGGCTGCAGAGATTATGGTTAAAAACAAAAGCGATATATGTGACCGATGATAATCCGTACGGTTGGTATTTTCCCTGGCAAATCCCAGTGCCTGTAGAGAATCATGTGTTGGACAGAATCCCAACAGGTAGAACTCCCCCTCCTGCCCCCGAAGGAGCGTAAGGTGATGAGGAAATCCTTCACCTGTTGAATTTCTGTTTGCTCGGCAGCTGTTAAATATACTCTACCAGTCTTTCCAAGACCAAATGACAGCTGTAGTAATTGTGCTGAAAATAGCAACTTTTCCAGAAAAATATAATATTTCCAGCCTTGGAACAGGGAGATAACTGGCAAAGGAATGTAAATACACACACCCTCCAGTTGTTCACCAATGGAGAAAGGGACAAATTCAGGGTGATTGTAGGTCCTACTTTGTGAGAAGAGTCCTCTTTTTGAAGTTGTCCTCTCTTTGAAGGGCTCTCTGACCCATGTCTGGTTTAAAGGCAAAGAACTGTGCAGGGAGAGCAGGAGCCCTGGAGTTGCCCATTGGCTGTGAGTGGCTGAACAGCACCCTCAGCTCAGCAGGTCATATAGTCTTCCCCACTTTGGTGAGTTGTGTTATATTTCTGTTTAAGCCAGTAATGCATGGTGGAGTGAGGCAGCAGCTCTCGCCTGACATCTGGTCCGTTGCAGCATTGCTGCTTACTGGGAGATAGAGAGGGATGGACAAGGCAGCAGCGAGGTCAGCACAGTGCAAATGTGCCAGCAGAGTCAACCCAATACTCTGATGCTTTTGCACCACACTGACCTTGCCCAGGAACATGGAGCAGATCACAAGCTTAACATGAGTCAATAGTGTGATGCAGCAGCAGCAGCAGCAAAAAACCAGAAGCATCAACAGAATATAGTGTCCAGATCAAGGAAAGTAATAGTACCACTCTATTCTGCCTTGGTCAGACCACACCTGGAATACTGTGTCCAATTCTGGGTGCCACAATTCAAGAAGGATGTTGATAAGCTGGAACGTGTGCAGAGGAGGGCAACCAAAATAATCAAGGGTCTGGAAACTAAGCCTTTTGAGGAGCACTTGAAGGAGCTGGGTATGTTTAGCCTGGAAAAAGAGGAGACTGAGAGGAGATATGATAGCCATCTTCAAATATCTTAAGGGCTGTCACATGGAGGAGGGAGCAGGCTTGTTTTCTCCTGCTCTGGAAGGTAGGACTCGAACCCATGGCTTCAAGTTGCAAGAAAGGAGATTCCGACTAAACATTCGGAAAAACTTCCTGATGATAAGAGCTGTTCAGCAGTGGAACAAACTCCCACAAGAGGTGTTGAACTCTCCTTCCTTGGAGGTTTATAAACAGAGGTTGGATGGCTGTCTGTCATGGATGCTTTAGCTGAGATCCCTGCATTGCAGGGGGTTGGACAAGATGACCCATGGGTTCCTTCCAGCTCTAAAATTTTATGATTCTATGCAGTGCTTTTTTCGGGGGGGGGGCGCAGGGATGCGCATACTCCTAAACATTTTGTGAATCTAAGTTTGGCCTCATTGAGGGGCAGTACTTCAATATGAGTAGGAAAATGAGAGTACCCCTAAACGTTTTTAATAGAAAAAAACACACACTGATTCTATGATTCTGTGATACAAACCTCATGGCCCGTGGCATCTTTTCCAGGAGAGGCTGTGTGGAAGAGAGCTTCCTCACTGCTTTCTATGATCCCTCTGCTTTCCTTGTGGCAAAGCTTCCTTGCAAAGGAAAGGTGTGGAGGAGACTGGCAGGGAAGTGAGCAAAAGCACGGCTCAACCAAACTGAGTGTTCCTATAAATGCTCCAAAACTCACTCAAGGTTTTTGAGCATTCAACAGCGATGCTCAAAAAGATGATTGGTTTTTAGAGTACACTGGAGGAGACTTACACATCATAAGTTGCTGTATGTATCTGAATCGCAGAGTCAGTTCCCTAAAAAGTGCAATGATCTCCATTGTGACATTCTGTTAAGCGTTTTTAATTATTTTTTTCAAGGAATTTGTGATACTCTGCTGCTTCAGAAGCCAGTCTATTATAGAGTAAATAAATACATCATGTAGGCAAGGAAGAGAATTGGATAGCTCTGGCAAAATGTAATTATTTCCCACCCTGTTTTCTGTGACCTCTGATACCCCCAGTGTGTTCTGGTAAATCATCCAGGAATTATGTGCAGCATACAGTGCTTGGTGGCAAACCCACTATTATATTAGCACCACATTTTAAAAGAACATTTGACTATTTATCATGAAAGAAAAATATGGATGTCACTAAACAACTTGAGTTATCTTTGCAGGCATTGGTTAAAGCATTCTACAGGTGCCTTCAGAAGGTGCAGTGAAAAAGAAAATAATGTATGTATTTACTGTGCACGAAACTGGTGCCTGCTTTTACTGTGTATAAATTAGCTTGCCAACCAACACAATGTCTTTGTGAGAGATATCATAAAACAGACAGAGCAATTAGTCCATTCACGATTTGTGGGGAAGTTCTTGAGGTCTTGTATTTCATTCACTACCAGGGGGCCTATCCATTTTGATAGTCCAAAAATAGGTAGTCCACTTGCACATCACTAAAGATAAAAGAAGAAACATGCCACTTGGACCCCTTCCAATTGGGATTCAGGTCCCATCATGGGGCTGAAACCGCCTTGGTCACGCTGGTTGATGATCTCTGATGGCCTAGGAAAAAGGTGAAAGCTGTTTCCTGGTTCTGCTGGATCCCTCACTGAGACAAGTGAAGTTACAGGGAACCAGGCAGAGGGCCTTCTTGGTATTCATGCCCGCTGTGTGGAACGCCCTTGCGTCAGATGTCAAAGAGATAAACAATTAAAAGACCTTCCGTAGATATCTGACGGCAGCCCTGGATCGGGAAGCTTTTGATGTTTGGTGTTGTATTTTGTTGGGAGCTGCCCAGAGTGTCAGGGGCAAACCAGTCAGATGGGTGAAGTTAAACAAACAAACAAATGAAGACCAAAGAGAACACCAGTTTGCATAAACATTTGCACACACCAATTTCTATGTATGTGTGAATATTGAGAAATCATAGAAACACAATACATCTCATTGTGATTGTGATCAGGTGACCTGGGTGCCTATACGGGGTTACCCTCTAGGTGCTAACTGTTGATGGACAATTTCAAGGCTCCTAAAGGTAGAGACCTTCTTGCCAGTGATGGCTCATTGGGACTGGTAGGGTGGAAAACAAGGAGGCCAACAGTAGGTGGAGCCAGAGCCAAGACAGATAGAGTCACCCTCTTCGTGGTCTAATTATGTGCGCCTTTTCCACGAGGCCTGGTGCATGCCAACAAGAGCCGGTTGTTATTCACCTTAACTGCTCAGTTTGCATTCCTCCTAACATACATATATGTATTTGCAAACCAGGAGCTGCAACTTTATGCATCTGATTAGATGGACCCACCTAGTCGGTCCAAGAAAGCTTACACCATAAAATAATTAGTCTTGAAGGTGCTACCAGAGTCTTCGTTGCTTTTGCTGGGAGAGATTAATATGGTCACCTTTCTGGCAAGAAAAACTGCTTATGTGCACATCAAGGAAGTTATGGTCCGCTGAGGAGTAAGGCATGGCCTGGTGAACATTTTTGAGGCCTTGGGAATCTGATAATGTTGCTTTTAAGTATAGGGCTTTCCTTACATAGATACAGGCAACACTCATGATGTGACTCGCTATTAGGTGGTGCAGGATTATTGCACGCCTCCCTGTAGGGCGTCCTACACGGCCTTCCACATCCTGCTCTCGCAACCTACAAGCTTAGCAAGGCCTGCTTGGCTCCGTATTTGGATATAGGATTTGCAGTTAAGTGCTTCTTTAGAAAGATAAAGTCATTGCTTGAAGGATCAGTTTAAAAAAATGCCTTAGTTGGATTAGTGATCTCTCTCCAGACAAGTCTGCATTCTCAAAGGCCAAATGGCTCGTGAGTATCGGTTAAGAGAGTCGTTTACTTTGTGAAGGATGGTGTGCAAAGCCAGCGTTTAAACGGCAACATGATATCCATGTTAAAAAGATTAGGAAACACGGGTTTTATACGGCTTTCCGCCCCCTCTTCCCTCTCAGGTATACTGGATTCTATGAGTTTGGAGCTCCCCGATGCATAATAGAAGTTATGTGAGTAGCCACAGGCAATTCTCTCTCTCTCCTAATTAGAGACTCGCTAGCAACTGCACATGATATAGGTCTATACCTAGGCTTCCTCCCTGGCACTAGGCCCAGCCATATTTGTATTGGCTCTACTCAAACCCACATTACCAGATCCCCTGCCAACAAGAAAATCTTCACAAGTCACCAAAGAGGCTGTTGCTGAGAAGATCCTTGAGGCTAGTCATGCTGTTGAGGGGTCAATACAATACAATACTGTACAGCCCTGGAACTTGGACATTTTGGCTCCCGAACGCTGCAAACCCAGAAGTGATTGCTCCAGTTTGTTAACGTTCTTTTGGAACCCGAATGTCTGATGGGGCTTCTGCTGCTTCTGATTGGCTGCAGGAGCTTCCTGCAGCCAATCAGAAGCCGCAATTTGGTTTTTGAACGTTTTGGAAGTTGAACGGACTTCTGGAATGGATTCCGTTCAACTTCCAAAGTACAACTGTACTCTACTTATGTATTGCATTTATATCCCCATCTTGCTTCCATCATGGAACTCAAGGTGGTGTGTATTATTGTAACCTATCTATCTATCTATTAAATTTGGATACCACCTTTCATTCAAAGCTCGCAGAACGGTGGTTTCCCATCCAAGCACTGATCACCTTGCTCAACTTCAGCAAGCTGGCCACCTCATATGCCTTTAGACCACCTCTGTTTTTAATATGTATTTTTAATTAATTTATTTTAAAAAGCATTTCCAAAAACCAATCATTAAAAAAATCAATTCTGGACAGTATAGAAAAACAACATAGAAACAACAAAACAGTATAATCAAAACAGTAAAAAAAAGTGTTATAAAGACAGATTGAAAACAGGAAAAAAACGGATTTTAGGAATAATACCATCTGGTCTTATGGGTCAGGTAAAGCCTAAGCAAAAGTATATATCATCACAAATTGTGTCAAGCAGCTAATAAGAGGTGCGGGGAAAATGGCAGAAAATGCCTGTTTGGGGGCTACTGCCCTGTGTTATTCTGTAGGGGTATGTTGCTGTGAGTAAAATTCCTTGACATGAGTGACCTTACAGGTCTATACTGGAGCAGGCAGGATTTCAGGTAATCTGCCCCCATGTTGTTCAAGGCTTTATATGTTATAACTAGACTGGGGATATACATTGATGAGCCTAGTCCAGGGATATTCAATGTGCTGCAGTCTGGTTATTTTGGGTTCCGACTTCAATCACAGAATTGTAGAGCTGGAAGGGACCCCAGGGGTCTTCCATATATACCCCAAGGAATATAGAGTAATAGAGTTGGAAGGAAGTCCCAGTTAGCATGGCAATCGTCAGGGAAGAAGGGTGTTCTAATAAAAACACACCTGGAAATCATCATCTTGGCTGGCCTTGGTCTAATCATTGATTGATTAATTGATGGGGTTTACAGAATGCCCTGTCTCAAGGGCTTGGGGTTGGTACCAGTATATCTGTTTGCCCACCCTATCCCTTCCTTCTTTCTGGATGCTGTAAACCAGTTACAGCACACGCACAGACTGTGCCTTTGGTAAATCTCCATTGACACAGAATTCTAAAGTTGAGAGAATGTTTCTCTCCTCATGATCTTGAGGATCTGATTTGGAGCATGGATGGCAAACTTGAGAGTGTTTTCCGGGTCACTCTTAAATATCATGGAGTATCTTTAAGCTGCCTTTTCCAATTATTTGTCTGCTTCATTGCATTTCTGGTCAGGTGTGTAGTAAGATTCTCCTTATCATGTTGCAGGACAGCACAGAGAGTAGATCGAGTAGTTGTTAGATCTCTAGTCCCTTAACCAGAGCTACATTTTCTAGAGTTCCCTTGAAAGATGGTTAAACCACCCTGGAAATAGTAGCAGCATGAGGCGAAGGGGGTTTCCTAGCCACTCTCAGCACCCTTAACAACTACAGTTCCCAGGATTGTTTGGAGGAATCCATGACTGTTTCAATTTGCAGGATACTGCTTTAAATGCATAGTACAGATGGGGCCTTGGAGTCAGAAGGAATCATGGAGGTCATCTAACACAACTTCCTCCTCAGTGCAAGGTTTGCAATGCAGGAGGCATCTACAGCACCACTGACAGATATCTGTCCAGACACTGTTCAGGAAGGCTATTTAAAACTGATCAGTTTATATAAAACTATATAGCCCTTTGCATTATTTCTGTAGTTATTGGTGTCACTTCCAATTCCCAAGTCAATGCATTTATCTTTTTAAAAAAATAATAATAATGCAAAACCAAATGAAACATTTCAAGTTTTTCCACTATCAACAGATCAGACGTCAGAAACAAGAGTGCTGTGCAATGCAACACAATTCAAAGAAAGTAAGTCCCTCAAAGCTCAACATAACTCTGTCCTTAGTTATCTGTGCATGGGATTGCAGTCTTAATTAGTGCACCTCTATATACTAAACTTCCTGCCAACCTAGCAGTTCAAAAGCACCTCAAAGTGCAAGTAGATAAATAGGTACCACTCCGGTGGGAAGGTAAACGGCGTTTCTGTGCGCTGCTCTGGTTCGCCAGAAGCTGTATGCTGGCTCCCTCGGCCTGTAAAGCGAGATGAGCACCGCAACCCCAGGGTCGGCCACGACTGGACCTAACGGTCAGGGGTCCCTTTACCTTTATATACTGAACTATCATATGCCTTTTTATGTAGAAGAAAGTCCCACTGTGTTACATGGGGCTTATTATAGCCAGGGAAATAGGCACAGGCTGCAGCTGGATAAACGTGGTAAGGCAAGAGGTAACATTTACATGCTTACTACTAAACTGATACAGAATCCAAGATGCTAAATGTTCCAGCGATGTAGGAAACAGCCATAGCAAATTATATCTTTTAGCACATGAAATCAATAGTCCATTGATCATGAATGTCCAAGGAGTTTACTTAAAATCCCGCTAAATCACTACAACAGAGGTGGTTTTTTTTTTGTTTTTTTTTAAGTAAGTCCCTGGTAAATGCTACAAGGACAATTGGCTTCAGTAATAAGAAGTTACCATATTAATGTTTTAGCTATTTATCTCAGTAAATTTTAGGAAGCATTCAAGGTTCTTTTCTTATATACAATCTTAAGAAGTGTTTTGTATTAAGGCAGAAAAGCACGAGAGGGAATTTGCATTAGCAAGTGATCGAAGCATAAAAATGAAAGGTTACCTGTTTGTTTGTCAACAGGATGAAATAAAGAATAGTAAAGGAAAAAAACCTTCCGAGACACCAGTCAAAGGCAATCAAATATGTATTTAATTAAAGCAAACATAAAAATTAAAGTTACATGTTGAATCAATAAACAGCACTTTTTTCTACATGCATTTTGAACAAGACAGATCAGAATCTTGCATGATGAAGACATAACGTGTCATAATAATTAGGAGCACAGACAAAGGAACAGCTAATCAACATGCAAATGTATGCAGTTCTGGCGATTCAGATGAGGCAGATTTCTACTTCTTTTTTTTTTTTTTTTGCTTGATTCATCTTCATTGCTAATCATCTGAAGGCTGCCAAATGTTCACTGACACTAATGTATTATAGGTCAAGAGAGGCAGGTCTTCACCTATTACCCCCACAAACAATATGCTTTCCTACCCTGTTTCCTCTTCAGGATTTTCAGCAATTACTGCCAGATGCAATCAGACTCCTTGAATAGGAGCAACTGGGGCTTGTTTGTGGCTTGGATTCATTAGAATCAGGAGGATGAAGAAAGGAATAAATTACTTAATTGCACAAAAAAGTTGCAGCCAAAGTGATGGCGAGAGAAGCTGATTGTGTGGATGTGTATGAGGCCACTCTTGGAATGGAGGATCTTAGAATAGCTGGTAGTTTGGCCCGGCAGATTCAGACAGACTTGGGTGTCCTCCAAAACAGATGGCTCCACATACCATCTATTCTTCCCTTTGTCAGGTTTTACCATTTATTTGATCTTGTTCATCTATGATGCTGGTTGTATTAGATGTAACTCAAATATGCATTCAGATCATACCCATTTACTCTTGCCTCCCAACTTTCTCCCTCTCTCCCTTTTTTCTTTTTGTCTTTTTTGATGAGATGATCAAGTTGAACAAAGCCCTTGTTGTCCTCTTCTTGAGCGGCGCCCAAAAGAAAGTGCTGTAGAATGGGGCTCTCGCAACCCTTACGCGCAGGCAGATTTACTCCTGGAGTTTAAGGATATGTTTCAATTTTTTCTTATATTATTATTATTATTATTATTTATTATTTATTATTCCTCAGCAGACATCATTTGGACGTGTTCGCAAATGGAGCAATGATCAAACAAAGCAAATAATTATTCCTACAGTTCCGGTGAACATGAAAATTTGCATCTGCCTAGGCAAAAATTGCTTTTCTCTCCCTTCTTCTAAGCAGACCCCTCCTCAAATATTCTCTTCAGGTTCCAGTCCATGTGCGATGCTTGCGGGTGGTCTTAAGATCTTAATAAAACACACACAGACAGGCTGCTCTGTGAAGTTATCTATCCTCGGGTATAATAAGCCTTTTTTTAAAAAAAGAGTGTAGTTACTGTTACAAAACTCCCCTTAGAACTAAGTGCTTAATTTCCCCTTTTCAAGAACGATCGGAACTTTATTTCAAAAACATCAACAGTCAGAGCAATGGCTGAAATCGCCATTTTGTTAATCGAAACAATACTTTGTCCTGCAGTGCCAAATGGAACAATGGGGTTTCAACTTTTGATTCCTGCGTCTGAAATGTATGTATATTGTTGGCAGGGTTGTTGTGGTTGGTGCTAGGCAGTGGGAGGTGAGGTCTCCTCTTATTTATTGATTGTCACCGTTAAATATCATTGCATCGGATGGTGTCCCTTTCTCTTGAGGGACATTGTGCTACTCTCAAATATTAGCTCAGTGGCAGTAGCCCATGTCGCTACTGAACTCGCCTCACATTTTGCGATATTTGCCTGAGATGATATGAAAGGGGAGAGGCCATGGCTGCAGTGGTAGTACATCTGCTTTGCAGGAAAATCATGGGTTCAATTCCCGACACCTCTGGTAAAAGGACAATGGAGCAGATGAGGTGGAAGACTTCTGTCCTGAGACCTTGAGAGGCCCTGCTAGTCAGCATAGACAAAGGGTGGGCAGAAGGGAAATGGGTACATCTCTGGGGGATACGAAGCTGACCAGCTAGTATTTCAAACTCCCAATTCTGTTCACAATGGCAATAACAAAAATGCCTCTCCCCACTCTAAAATATACTGCTAAAATGAAGGAAGGTGAATGGTGGATCGGGAGCAGATAGGAAGGGCTAAAAGTCTCATTCAGGTCTGGTCTTCAAAACAAGCTCATGGGCTCAGAATTCTGTCTTTTATAGCTGTTAAGAATTTCCCACCTGGCTCCACTTAGGGGATCTAAAGGCTCTTTCTAAAACAACAACAAAACTAAACAAAACCACAGGCAGTGGCACAATTGCTCATAGCAAAGAACTTGAAAGGACTTGATCATCTACACATCACACAATGGAAACAGAACATATGGACAATTGCTTTATCTGAGAAGCTAACTAAGAGAGTGAGTGCCCTGAACGATGCAACTGAGAATGTTGATTTTGTAGTACTCTGGCACCCTGCTATAAAGAATTCAAGTGAAAAACCAGAAGACTGGCACCCGCCAACTACACATATAGATTACTGGGAAAATTTGTAGTACGGGCAACCCCCTATTTAAACGCGCATTCAATGTGTGCACGACCGCGCACAGGCACGTCACTCCGAATCGGGAAGTGACCCTAAAAACACCACAAAAACGTTATGAAAAGGGGTGGAATGGGGCAGGGGTGGAAGGGTTTATTTGCAGGCCTTTTTGATGGTGTTCTTCTATGTGTGATTTCACTGACACGTGTGGTGCCTCGGAACATAACCCCGGCATAATTGGGGTGTGTGTGTGTGCCTGCATTAGTCTTCTGTCCTGAGGGAAGGTTAAAATCAATTGTTTTGATAGTGTTATGTGTATGCTTACATCTGTTTCTTGAAAATTAATAGCGTTTATTAAAAAAAAAAAAACAAAGCAAAGCACCTCCTGCAAGCCTGAAGTTCCCGGCCAGTTCTGGCCTGGAATATGCTGTGTTAGATGAACCAATAGCCTGACCTGATATAGCGCAGCTAACTATTTTTTTAGGCACAGCTAACAATCCCCATAGGTTCAGCTGGTCAAGTGATAATTGATTATTGTACAAGTAATAAACTGCATGAGTTTACCCTTCTGTATTCAAAAGCTCAGTGAACCAAAATTATTTGAATGTGGTGAAGTTGAAGGCCACATTTTTAGTACACATAGGTGCAGTGCTTGATTTTACTGGCTCATTGGAACAGACCAACCACTGTGCCGCTGGGTGGACATGAAGACAGTGACATGTTGTGAACGGAGTTTCTACCTTATAGGGGGATCAAGCTGAGTTTTACCGCAAGCTGCAATCTCAGATACTAGGTCAATCTTGGTTGTCTCTTGAGTGTAAATGCAAAAATTTGTTTGTTGTAAAGGTAAAGGTAAAGGTAAAGGGACCCCTGACAATTAAGTCCAGTCATGAATGACTCTGGGGTTGCAGTACTCATCTCACTTTAAAGGCCGAGGGAGCCAGTGTTTGTCTGCTTCCAGACAGTTTTTCCAGGTCATGTGGTCAGCATGACTAAGCCGCTTCTGGTGAAACCAGAGCAGCACACAGAAATGCTGTTTACCTTCCTGCTGGAGCGGTACCTATTTATCTACTCACACTGTGTGCTTTCAAACTGCGAGGCTGACAGGAGCTGGGACCGAACAACGGGGCTCACCCCGTTGCTGGGATTCAAACCGCTGACCTTTCGATTGGCAAGCCCAAGCGGCACAGTGGTTTAACTCACAGCACCACCCGCCTCCCTTGTTTGTTGTAGTGACATGTAAAGAGCCAAAATACAAAATTGGGTTTGAGGGTATAGATCTGTAAATTAATATACAAAGTGTGGAAATGAAAACATACAACTTTAACCTCTCCACAAAACTCAAAAACACAAGATGTTTAAAAAGCCTGAAGTACTAATTTTTAAAACATATTGGTATTTCAGATAATGTAAACATCTCATTTATTTGAGTTCTGTGGAGAGATTTGTATATTTTCATTTACGCACTTCGTTTATTAAATTACAGATCTATATGCTCAAATCCAATTTTGATTCTGTTGCTGAAATTGTTTTTTTGTGTTTTCTTGTTCTCTACCTATTGGACATGCAAGTGTGAAGTGTACTTTTTATGTGTGAAGAGACCTGGTGCCTCTTACAGTCATGAGGAATATATAAAGAATCCTAACCCTGGTCAGGGTTAATTTTTTAAAAGCCTGCACTAGAGCACAATCAGTTGCATCACACCCCCCAAAAGGAAATGCATCACTGAAAAGAAAGAGGATAACATAGGGTCATCCTGCTGCCGTTGGTCCAGTCCTGGATTAAACCCTGTGGAGGCCCCTAGGCAGTTGAAATCTTGTTGCCCCTCCCCTCCCATATTATCTCCTAATACATTTTTCTTTCAAGATCAAATCAATAATATTTTGATCCATTGTCGCAGGGCCCCTAAAAGATGTGGGGCCTATAAGCCAGTGCCTGTTCTGCCTACTTGGTAATCCGGCACTGACTTGGTCACTAAGAGAGAACCAAAGCCCCGTTAAACATATAGATGCATTGCTATATTTCAGTAACAAAGAGAGGTTATAAAGGTCACCCCTCTCCCTGTTGTGTGCTGCTGCTTGCGGCAAACAGCAGACATCACCTCACTCGTCTCTGAAGATTCCTCAGGAACTCAGGCTGATGGGTGAACTTGCTCACCAAAGCTGAGTCTATTACCTCCTTTGTTTTGGCATGTTTTATGTTTCCTGTTATCATGAATCTTCCCCATTTGCTGCATTTTCCTGTAGGTGTTTTGTCTTCCAGATGTCCAGTGGTTGACTATTTTGGTAACTGTTGAGTGTAATATAATATAACCTTTTCTTTTTCAAAAACTGTGATGGAAAACCCCACAGTGGGCAAAGAACATTTGTTCCGCAGGTCACACATTTAAAAACTTGCATTTTAGAACATTATCTTAAATATTATCTTAAATATCATAAAGTGACATTATTGCCTTGAGTAAGCAGAGTCCAATGTATCCAGTGCTGCTTCCAGTCGTGCAACTGGATTTCTCCTCCCTCTCCTCCCTCTTCTTCTGGGGGGTGTCCTCCAGAGCAGAGTTTGGTGGCCCAGTGTCCCTCCAAGTGTCCCTATTTTCTGGGGACAGTCCGGGATTTTCAGAAGCTGTCCCGGTTTCTGATTTGATCCTGGAATGTCCCGCTTTTCCTTAGAAGAAGAAGAGTTTGGATTTGATATCCCACTTTATTACTGTCCTAAGGAGTCTCAAAGTGGCTAACATTTTCCTTTCCCTTCCTCCCCCACAACAAACACTCTGTGAGGTGAGTGAGGCTGAGAGACTTCAGAGAAGTGTGACCAGCCCAAGGTCACCCAGCAGCTGCATGTGGAGGAGCGGAGACGCAAACCCGGTTCACCAGATTACGAGTCCACCGCTCTTAACCACTACACCACATTGGCTGGACATCCCTATTTTCATTGAAGAAATGTTGGAGGGTATGGAGTTATGTGACCCCCTGAGCTAAGGAGATAAGTAACTATACAACCTTTAGAAGACATCTGAAGGCAGCCCTGTATAAGGAAGTTTTAAAAAAATGTTTAATGTTTTATCATGTTTTTATATATGTTGGAAGCCACCCAGAGTGGCTGGGGCAACCCGGTCAGATGGGCAGGGAATGATGATGATGATGGAATAGGGTGTCCTTATTTTCATTGGAGGAATGTTGGCGGGTATGTGATGAGGGAGGAGCTGCAGAATGGGAAAGGAAGTCCTGCGGTTTGAGTCGAAGTCCACTTGCACCATGTTGGATGTAGCCCATGGTGAGTTTCTAAATAAAGGCGGACAGTGCACTTATCCACTCAGGTATATCCATCCAGGATCAGAATCACTACATTCTTTCTCCATGCAGTGGATGGAGGAAGGAAATGGTGACCTTGCTGGAGAAGGGATAGCTGCACTCTTGGAGGATTGCCCAAGTCAATTGGGATAAACTATGGTGTGTTTGTGTGTGTGTGTGTGTCTTACTGTAAGCTTTGCTTTTCTGGATTGTTAACATGTTGCCTTTAAGAGGAATCAAGTTGAATCCTGGGGAAAGCAGACCCCAGGACAGTTATGTTACGACCAAATGGCATGCCACCTTAATGGCATAATGGTGGTGGACTATGGGATCTCAAATTTCTGCTGTGCCCTGTGTGATGCTAAAATTCAGTGCCTCCCGCCTCTCGCACTACAGCATTGCTTTGGTGCCCCCTGAAGCACGGTGCCCAAGTCGACCACCCTTCAATCACCTCTGGCTCTGTCCTTGATTGGAAGTTTTCCTCAACATCTGCATCAAGACCCTTCTACCCTCCTCCACTTGCCGTGTGAATTCAGATCATTGTATTGCAATTCGCGCATTGCCAAACAAGCTCCCTGTCCAGTTCTGTGGGCAACTGCGAGGAGCAGTCAGTGTCCAGTGTCTCAAGTCCAAGTCAAGCAGGGAAGAAGCAGGACCCTGGACAGCTCCAAGGGTCCCTACTAAGGCAGCTTGAAGAGAAGTTGTCTCTGAAGGGAGCTAGAGCCAACTGAAGCTTTGTGCAGGTTCACCAGACCTTGTGCGTTATGCCCCGCCTCACTGGAGGAGCTGGCTGACTGGTTAAAGGGCCCCCACCTTATTTTGTAGCCTGTGTATTCTGTAAACCTGGGGAGACAGCAGTCCAGCAGGATACATCCTCTGAGTCAGAAGACGAAGGCAGGGCTGTGTCCTCTCACTGGAAGGGCCCTGAATAAAGTAGTGGCGGTTCTCTCCCTGACAATCTAGCCTGAACCTTGGCCACATCCAAGACCTCAGGTGCCACATTGCAAAGTCATGACAGCTCCCTTAATTTCAAAGGGACATTTTCTTGCATGCAAACCACAGGGGCAGGAGTTGTGTGAATGAAGTCTGTGCAGGCCTCTCCTGAGTTCTGGGATGTTTTCAACAAGGCATGTTTAGTTTTCTACATTTCCCTAATCTGGAGTATAACATGGGCAGGTAGACCCCCTGCATTCAAACCTACCCAGCTGGCAAAACAGATTCATAACAGCATGGGAATTGCGGCAGGAGTGACCTGCTTATCTTTGGTGATATTATGAGTACAAGTTGAGATGTACCCATCTATACTTAGTTTCCAGCACTCAGAAGGGAAATGATTGCCTAAACTGGGGAAGTGGGGAAATTTCCATTAACAAAATAATGGGTTGTGGGAGAAAACGTTGTCTTGATCCTCCACCAGAACCAACAAACAGCTTCACATTTCCAGTCCGTGCAATACGGTGAGGCCCCAAGTCTACATTTTGCTGCATTGCTTACACATGATGATAAAAATACAAGCTGGGAGATGGAACATATTCCACGACACACCTATGAAATTCTAGGAAGCCTGTCTTTATAAATAGCACTTGTTGTAGCTGATAGTATCATCATAATAAAACTGATGTTTCCACTGCTTATCTGGATTTTAAATGAAATGTAGACAAAGTGGTGGGTTGTTGTTTTATAACCCCCCATCAGATATCTTGTACATCAGATTTCAGGGAACTTGTCACTCTCCAGGTATCATTGTACTCTGATTCCCCTCAACGCCATCCAGGTCAGGAATGGTGAGAATTGTGGTCCTTGCTGCACATTAATATTTAAGGATAAGCCTGCAGAATTTGCACCCCACCGAGCTGAATATAGCCCACCAGCCATGCATTGTGGTCTGCAAGGCACTTGGCATCTTGGCAAGAAATTCCACCCTCAGCTGACAGGCTCCCCTTGGAACACCATGGCCCCATCGTTCCACTTACCTTGCATACACACACATACCTGCCCAAGCTCTTCTCCTCTTCCAGCTGTGCATGCCCACAAGAGTTCTAGGGTGACGACAGCATTACTTTTTATGTGCATAGGAAGATATATTTCCCTTCTTCATTTTGTTCCTTCCCAGTCTCAAATTAATTAAGCAGAAGAAATGGTATGTTTTGCCGTATTCCCTTTTCTTTTCAAATGAAACATTGCAAGAATTTATGATAGTGGATGGGTATAATTGAATGAGATTGATAGTGTATGTTGATGCTACACAAGCCTCCAACCTTAATCCCTATTAAAAATATCCATCTATAAGAACGCTTGTTGCTGAAGGCACAAAGCATGACTGAAAGAAAAATGAATAAATTATTTGCCTGTAGGGTAAGAAGGGAGAAAAGATGGGTCTAAGTGCAATATGTACAATGTTCAGAATTCTCCTATTTCTCCACCACCACTAGTAGCATGTCCCCACCCACAGCCACAGATTACCCTGAGGGGAATGTAATCCATGACAGAAAAAAAGGATGTGCTTCCTTGGCTTACAGCAGGGGTGCCCAAACTTTTTTCAAAGAGGGCCAGATTTGATGAAGTGAACATGCGTGAGGGCCGTCCAAAGTTGTTTGGCCATCCAAAGTTGGGATTTTACCCCAGGACATATACTGCCACAGGGGCCAGATCAAATCAACCGGTGGGCCCCCAAAATGGACTTTGGACATGCTTGGCTTACAGCATCCAAAAAGCCATTTTCTAAACCAGATTTCAGTTCTTATTTAAGTAGAAGTTTTACAGGGGTTTCCCTGTCCATGGGAAGCTTCTCTCTCCTCAGACCAGAGGAAGTGGGTGCCACTTTTAATAATAATAATAATAATAATAATAATAATAATAATAATAAATTTTACCTAATTTTACCTAATTTTACCTAATTTTACCTAAATTTTACCTAATTATTGGCTCCTCCCAGGAAGTGCAACACAAGCAGATTGCCTCTAGTGGTGTTTTGCTATTATTACACTATACAACCTTACTGGCTAACTGATTAGTCAGCTGACTCTGTGGAGCCATGTTGTGATAAGATCCTCCAACAACTGCACTTGTTTGGCAGACAAGGTGCCTTCTGAGAAAGCTTGGTCTCAATTACTAGCTGTGTGTTCTTTCCTGCTTCATCATACCCATGTTTTCCATCCCCTCTCTGAAAGACAATGCTTGTACCTAGGATGCCTTTCATCTCCCCCGAAAGAGCATTTTGTGACTGAGAGTGATAATGAGGCCTACCAAGTTTGTTGCTTTGTTCAAAGAAAGATGTCATCCAGTGCTTGTGGCTGGAGATGGTTGCTCAGGAAGGTTTCTAATTCAGGGGGTCTTAATTTTTGTAAAGCATGAATTACAAGATGTCAAAAGAATGATGCAAAGAGCATTTAATAATGCACATTCACAAAAGAAATGGTGTAACGACATTAATTAGGCAAGTCTTGCGTAAAGATGCAATGTAATTATATATTTGAGACAGTTAATTAGGGAGCTACTTGGAAATTTCAGTGAATATTAAGGTAATTATACATAAATACTATAACCATTAAGACTGCACCCATAATGAAAGCAATAACTAATTACATAAATAACAGCATACTTATGTTTTTACATTACCAACACCTAACAATGCTTCCTCTTTTCCTCTCTTCCCCTTACCACGTAAAGGACAAAACTTCTATTTCTATTTCAGATATTCTTGCAAATCGTTAGAGAAACAATGAACTTTCCTCTTTCTTTCCCCCCTCCTCGAGATACCCCAAACACCTGCAGCTGTGAACACCTCACTGCATAGAAGGAAACATACTCATTTGATAAATGGTGAGATTATCCTAAAAGCATTCATCGCGCAAGACACAGAGACCTCTTGTCCGCATAGGCGCCGACTCCATGGGGCTTGAGGGGGCTTGAGCCCCCTCAAAAATTTTTTTGGGGGGCTCAGCCCCCCCAATAATCTCGGGCGCCCTTGCCGCCGTCCCCCGCCTCCTCCCCACCTGCTCCCTCCCCAGCCAGCCAGCCAGCCGCGCGCCCTAGCTGGAGAGCCCCGGCCGTCCCCCGCGAGAACAGGGGAATCCCCGGGGGCGGGGGCTTCTGCCTCTAGCCCCTGGTTTCCCGCATATCAGCTGTTCCGGAGCTGATTAATAGGCAGCAGCACGCTCTCCCCTATTCGCTCACGAGGGGGCGCCGCCACTTTATTTGCATATTCATGAGCTTATTTGCATATTCATGAGCTTATTTACATTTCACGAGCTTTCCCGGCCCCCCCCAATATTTTTTATAAGTCCGCGTCCCTGCTTGTCCGCCTCCACATGCCCCTTCCACAGTTTAGTGGTCTACAGACCCTTATGCTAGTCTTAAGGTTGTGAAGTATGCAAGTGGCTGTTCTCTGTGAAGAACAAAGACTTCTTGTTAAGGCTAGAGAAGAGATGCCATCTTGGAGAACATTCCAGATTGATCTCCTGCTGCTTCCTGCCCTGTCCATACCCCTTCCTCTAATACAGGGGATGGAGAGCTTGTAGGGCCTAGATGTTGTTGGGCAATGACTTCCATCATCCCTGACCATTGGACATGCTGACTGGGACTGATGGGATTTGGAGTCCGACAGCACCAGGCGGGCCCCAGTAAAAATTGCCGAGCTTAGAGTTAAAAGTTTTTGTGTGGGTTTTTAAAAAACACCTGTGCTTCACTATGTTGTTTCTTCAGCTTAACCAGTAGTGCAATTTAGCTTTGAAAAAAAATCAGTATTGAAGAAACTTGAATGTTCTACCAAATGACAACAGAGATGCATATCTGGAGGGATTTAAGTTTTAAAATGAGTTAAGCCTATCGAAGTATGGTTTACTACAAACACTGAAACCTGGATATGGTATGTTTCATTTGCGAGCCATCAAAACAAAACAGAACAAAACCACCCACATTTTGTTCTTCAGACTGGCAATGTGAGACCACACTGAAGGGCCCAGAGACATGGAGCTATGGAGAAGCAACAACGCTGATTTAAAAAATGGGACTGTATCACACTGTGGGACTGCACCAATGGCTGAAGCCCTTGGGCTAGCTAGACAATGCCATGTACCTGTTTTACATTGATATAATTCCATTAAGTTCTGTGGAGTTACTTTTGATTTACACAGGGATATGCGAAGCTGAAAATTATGGCCATGCCCTTCAGGGGTGATGTATGGGCAATACTTAACAGTGTTCAGGGCTGTTATAAAGAAGTCCAAAGAGGAAAGCCATTCAGACAGGCAACATCCATGCGACGGAATTATTCAAGAGTTGCACCGTGGCTTTTACAATACAGTAAATCAGTTTTAGTCAGCAAGCTGAAGGAAAACAAACTTGGGCCTTTTATTATTTGATGGAGCAATTGATACAGAAGTCTGTGTAGGGAACGGGGACTAAGTTGCTACTTGAGCGCCCTTGAAGCCTGGACACAGTGGCACCCATATTATTTACTGTCTGGATTCAATAATTACCACAAGCAGCCATTGCTTTAGGACACAGGTAGCAAATGTGATACCCTCCAGATGCTGTTGGACTACAACTCCCATCAGCCCCAACCAGTGATCAGGGATGATGGGAGCTGTAGTCCAACAACATCTGAAGGACATTATGTTGGCTACTCCATTTTAGGAAGAATAGTACAAACTATGGGTTGCATTAGACTAAGCTATACAACCGCTGATTTCAGTGGGTCTATTCTGAGTATGACTTAGTTGAATACAACCCGTGAGTTTAGGTTTTAAAGCATTATCACCTCCACCACATTTCCCCTAACTGCTATAAACAGCCCTAGAGGCTGAAAATCTCATCTGCTGAAATAGGACTTTGTTGGATCCCATAAACCATGTTTTCCCCCCAGAGGGTAGGACTCGAACCAATGGATCCAAGTTACAAGAAAGGAGATTCTGACTAAACATCAGGAAGAACTTTCTGACAGTAAGAGCTGTTTGACAGTGGAATGGACTCCCTCGGGATGTTGTGGACTCTCCTTCACTGGAAGTTTTAAATCAGAGGTTGGATGGCCATCTGTCAGGGATGCTTTAAGTTGAGATTCCTGCATTGCAGGGGGTTTGGAGCAGATAACCTTCAGGGTCCCTTCAAACTTTACAGTTGTAAGATTTTATGAACCTATTATCAAACAACCCCCCTTAATGAGGCACCTCTGGTTATGATCTCATGTTGTATCCATTAACCATTTAAGGTTGATTCACACAACAGCTATTTGCACACAGCGTTTTTGCTGCTTTTGCAAACTCAGGTGTGCATCTGCCTCCCAGGGTTTCTAGGAGTAGGTTATAGCAATGCTCCAGCATTTCTGTTATCTGGCTTCTACCTTTCATGTACTTATTTTGAGATATCAAAACCATGTCAAAGTGATTCCTCTTTCCCTCCTTCATTTTCAGCTGATTTGAGAGAAACCTTCTTGATAAATCCATACTGGTGCAAGTGGACTATAATGATAAAAGAGTGATGATATCAGGGACTTATATAACTCCCCAAAAGGAGATCCCCATTGCCTACATGCCCTGCCTATGGACTTCTCAGAGGTATCTTGACAGTGGCTACTGGACTAAATGGACCTTTGGTCTAATCCAGCAGGGCTTTTCTCATGTTTATATAGCAAGAAGTGCCTCCGCATTGGCTGTTGTAGTTCTGTTGTACTGTCATCATAGGAACTAAGGAACTCAGCCTATAGATCTATCTAGGTTATTATTACCTATAGATTCTGGCAGAGACTCTCCAGGGTTTTCCTCCCAGCCCTGCCTGGAGATGCTCAGGATTGAATCTGGGACCAATGTTCGACCACTGAGCTACAATTTTTCATCACTTATTGGGCTCTGTAACAACTGTATTGAATTGGAGATTGAAGATGAGGATTGGTGAATTCCTAAGAATTTGTTTAATGTCTGAAAATTCACTGATTTCTGCAGTTTCTTAACAAGACCTAGCAATTCATTCTGCCAACAGAGGCCAGAGGCCTGTGAAGCAATCTATACGCAGCGGCTGATAATTGAGAGAATTCATAGCGGTGGATAACAATTGGTTTATTAGAGCTGACTGATTGACAGTCCTGTTGACAGCAACCTGAGCCAAAGGTTAACCAGACAGTACGACCTTTCTGAAGTGGGAGGGGATGTTCTTTCTGACCCTATAATATATACTAGTGGTTAATATATCATTAACCTCCAACATGATGATGATGGAATGAAGGCAAAATGAGTTTTATCTTCATATTTTATACTTTTAATGGCAATTAAAAATTGCACAACTGTTTTAGAACTTCTTGATATAATTATAGTTAGCAACCTAACTTAAACCTCCCTAGCAAATAATTGTTTAGGCCTTTGCTCTTCTTAATCTGGGCTGTGCAGCTGTATATTATCAGAATTTTCTTGCTAATACAGCTTTCTGATTTATCAACAAAAGAGCAGGTAAGGCTGTCGGTAAATAAAAATGAAGGGTGTTTCCATAATGGATTCCACCCCCGCCCATTGCTAAGAACAAAATAAATAATAGGTATTACAAAAGAATCATATCAGATTATTTTGTGGTTGGGTTGCAGGTTGTTTTTTTTTTAAGCCTAACTTTCTAAATAGTTTGGAGCCCATTCTTAGTTTCTGGAAATATTTCCCACATTTCAGTTAGTAGTCTTGCAGTGTAATAATTCCCCATAGAACTGTGCCAGCGGAGTGGGGAAATGTGAGCTATAATATGGTAGCACCAATTTGCGTATCAGTTTTGAGGGTTCAGCTGGATGGCCGTCTGTCATGGATGCTTTAGTGGAGATCCCAGCCTTGTAGGGGGTTGGACAAGATGACCCTCAGAATTGCTTCCAGCTCTCTGATTCTGTGTGAGACTAAAAACAGGTCCTCAACCACCCTCTAGGTCAGGGGTCAGCAACCTTTTTCATGGGCCGGTCCACCGTCCCTCAGACCATGTGGTGGGCCAGACTATATTTTGAAAAAAAATAAATGAACAAATTCCTGTGCCCCACAAATAACCCAGAGATGCAATTTAAATAAAAGGACACATTCTACTCATGTAAAAACACGCTGATTCCTGGACCATCTGCACGCCGGATTGAGAAGGTGATTGGGCCGCATCCAGCCCACAGGCCTTAGGTTGCCTACCCCTGCTCTAGGTATTTAGGATGGGATCAGTTACCCTTTTTTATTCCTTTATTGCAGCCCTCCCAGGTGCCATGCTCTTCAGATGTTTTGGGCTCCCAACTCCCACCTACCCCAACCAGCTTGGCCAATGGTTGATAGGAGGTGAAGTCTAGAAGCATCTGGAGATTGTCAGGTTGGGAAAAGCAGTCCCCCCCCTCTTTCTAAGTACACTTTGCCCCAGGTTGTTCCAAGACATTTGCAGCCTGAGGTGGAACAGAAATAAACACCCCGCCCTCCCCAGATCAAATTGCATAGCACCTAGAGAGCCAGCCAAGTTGTTTTGCCACCCGAGTCTGACAATCTCACCAGCTCTTCTCCTCTTCCTCCTCCTTCTCCTCCTCCTCCTCCTCCCTGGTAGTAAAAATATGAAGATAATGCACCCCACAAGAAATTATTTGCTGCTGTTTTGTTAATTTCTAACACTAATTCCAGATGCAGTTTGCCCCTACACTTGGATCATTTTTCTCCTCTGTGTTACTAAGGGCCCCCCCAGTCCTCCACAGCACATTTTGTGAGCATGCCAGGGGGAAGTGTCAGCAGGTGGGGGGAGGAGAAGGGAAGCCCTAAGTCCTACTGCATGATAATTATAATGATAATAATTTATTATTTATACCCCGCCCAACTGGCTGGGTTTCCCCAGCCACTCTGGGCGGCTTCCAACCGAATATTAAAAACAATACAGCGTCAGACATTAAAAACTTCCCTAAACAGGGCTGTCTTTTAAAAGTAAAATAGTTGTTTGTTGCCTTGACATCTGCTGGGAGGGCGTTCCACAGGGCAGGCGCCACCACTAAGAAGGCCCTCTGCCTGGTTCCCTGTAACCTCACTTCTCGCAGCGAGGGAACCGCCAGAAGGCCCTTGGAGCTGGACCTCAGTGTCTGGGCTGGATGATGGGGATGGAGACGCTCCTTCCATGAGTGGATTTCCATTGCACAAGTGGGCAATGGGGAAGGAGAGCAAGGAGAAGTCTTGTTGGATCTCACCCAGGAGCAGCCAGCATTGAGGGTTGCGTTGGATATTGTTCCTGCTAACCAGGCACTGGAAAAGTCAATCTGGTCATCCTGCTGGTGTGCCAGCACAGCTCTGACCTCGCTGTCATCCTGCCGCACCCCCTTAAGAACACAGGAATATGTCTTAATCCGAGTCAGACCAGCTACTGGCAGATGCTCTCCAGGGTTTCAGAAACACAATGTTTCTCCATTGTACCTGGAGTGGATAAGCCATTGGCCTGATCTATCAGGTGCTTCTTATGTTCTTCTATCCTTAGGTATTTGACTTTATGGTTGTGGGTTGTTTTTTTTTAATGTTCGCCACCTTGAAAGAATTACCGGCTGAAAGACAGGATGTAAGTATCTTAACAATTAAATGAAATATAAGTGCAAAGCAGCTGGAGCCATCCGCCTGTGATCTGCCTGTGCTTTTTCATGAATGAGGTTTTTGGAGTTTGGTGGCAGAAAGGGCTAATCGTTTTAAAGCAAAAGCTCCAGGCACAATTTCAGATCCGAATCCCCAGCGAAGACCAATTGCAGTGTGTGCTTCCTGAATGCTAGCAAGAGCACATTCCTTTTCATACACTGATCTTGTAAACAATGTTCAGATGAAAATATGCATTATATGGTATATTACTGAAAGCGTGCCATGGCTGATTTGTATGAATGGCTGTGTTGTATTTGTCCCCCCACAGAACTGTGAAATCTTTAATTATCTAAGTTCTAATTAAGCTTTTATAGCTTCTGAAAACACAAGCTCATTTTTGTGTGTGCTTGCTTCATGCTAAGGTTTCCCAATGCAGTTATCTCATAGGCAACAACATATTAGGCACATAAAGCAAGAATTCGTCGGTGGCTTTCCTTAATTTTTGTGGATCGTGCAGGGTTCTCTCTCTCCCCCAATTTCCTGGGACCTCAACAAACTCTGGTTGTCCTCCTTATGGTTCCTATCCTAAATTCATCTCTGCTGTGTGACTTCATGTAAATGACTGGAGCCAAAGAAAGGATGAATAAAGACTGGCTTATACTAAATTACCTGCCAAGGAAGAAGGTGTGGAGTGAAAGGGAATTATCTACAGTATTGTTTTTTTTCCTGGTGGGATTTTGGCTGGTGATGCTTGCAGAGGTCTACAGACAGATTTCTTGGACAGTGATACTATGGAACAGACTGGATGCTTTGCCAGTCAGAACCCAACCAAGAGTTAGCCACATTCTCTGAATGTTTTGAAAGAGCTGCACAATAAGGCCTTTGGCAGCTTGATGTTCAGATTGTTGCCTTTTGTAAAGGAAAATAAAACAGGCTCCTAAGAGCTCCCCTTCCTTTTGTATTGTAGCGATACAATTTTTGTATTTTCTGTTTTCTGATTAATTTGCTGCCATATTAGAAAGGGCAGTACCGCTGATACATTTCATTATCTGACCCTGGGGGTCCCTTCCATTCCCACAGTTCTTTGATACTATGATTTCATTTTGCTGACTGCACTTCTTGCTTTCCTGCTTTGCTTCTTGAATATTTTGTCAATGGTAGTTTTATCAATTCCTAATTATATGCTGCACTTTAGGTGTGTGCATTTCTATTATGGCACTGTAGTTTTCTCCTGTTCCACAGCATCTTCATCACTCCTCCGAACAGAGAGAGGCAGGTCCGGGAATGAGTAACCCGGCTTCGCGCTAGAATGATGACCCTAGGCAGATCCAAGGTGCTGGGTTGAATGCAAGAGATCTAGTAGATCAACAGTATCACCTGTCATCTAAAGCAGGGGTGGGTACCTGTGTCCTTCCAGATGCTGTTGAATAGCAGTTCCTGACATCTGCAACCATTGACCATGCTGGATGGGGCAGATGGGAGATGGAGTCCAAAAGCATCTGGCAGGAAACAGCTCCACTACTACTGTTCTAGAATTTAAACTACCTGCGATGAAAGAAGAATGGAGGATGAAATTGATGGACTATGCAGAATTAGATAAACTAACAGGAAGGATTCGAAACCTGCGGGATCAGAGATTCTCAGAAGACTGGAGTAAATTTATGGACTATTTGAAAAGTAATTGTGGTGGACAGATTTACGCTAGTAGGTTTGCAAGAAGTTTTGTAAGGTGAATTATTTGAAATATTGCAAAAAAGACAATGAGGATAATTATTAGTTCAAGATAATTAAAGGTAATATGAAATTAAGAAATTAAGAAATGTGTAAAAAGTGATAAGAACGGGAAATCATCAGAGGTGTTGACGGAAGTCCAAAAAATATTGTATAAGATGTGAAGTTCTGTTGTATGAATGTTAATTAATATGTTAAAAACTAATAAAAATGTGTATGTATGTGTATATGTGTGTGTGTGTGTGTGTGTGTGTATTATAATTTAAACTACCTGTTTCTGTCACAGAGGTGTTGCAAACAATGTTGCTGGCCTTTTGGATCAGGTAGAGAAGCTTTGCCAGAGCTCCACTGCTACATCGGAGCAGAGCTTTTTGCAAGAGCTCATTTTCTTTGCATGGCAATCAGTGTTAACGTGATTAACTCACATCAGACAAGCTTTGCAGTCTAAATAGAATGTCTACGATAAATTGTTTTTATTGATTAATTAAACTTCTGTTCTGCCCTTCAAATGAGGATCACAGGTTGGTTTACCGTATAAAGGCATATCATCATAACCAGTGAAACAATAACGCCACCCCCCGACATGTTGGAGGGGAACATTTTTGCCTGGCACCTAAAAGTATGTAACGAAGGCACCAGGTGTGCCTCCCTGGAGAGAGCATTCCACAAATGGGGATCCACCACAGAAAAGGCCTGTTCTCATGTTCATAGAATCACAGAATCGTAGAACTGTAGAGTTGGATGGTACGCCAAGGGTCATCCAGTCAAAGAGTCATCTATCATGGGGGGGGGGCACATGAAGAAGGGCCTCAGATGATGATCACAGAGCCTGGAACAGAACAGAATGCCGAGCCCTCTTTCCTTGAGGACATGAAAAGTGGGACCATGCTAGATGGCTGTGTCCCTTTGTCCTCCATGCCAGTCCCCTCCTTCTTGCATGTGGAGAACGAGACACGGGAGAACGTAAACACAAAGAGGACACTCCCTGCTTCAGAAGCGCCTCTTCTAACAAATACACAGCCATGTCAAGGACGTAACAGAATGATGAGCACCAGTGCTTACGGCCTTCTTTGTCTCCCTCTCACAACGGGAGTCATAGGAGGGATGAACATAGGGAGCTGCCTTATTTCAAGTCAGACTATTGGTTCATCGGCCTCGGTCCAGTATACCTGAAGGAGCGTCTCCACCCCCATCGTTCTGCCCAGACACTGAGGTCCAGCACCGAGGGCCTTCTGGCAGTTTCCTCACTGCGAGAAGCCAAGTTACAGGGAACCAGGTAGAGGGGCTTCTTGGTAGTGGCACCCGCCCTGTGGAACGCCCTCCCACCAGATGTCAAAGAGAACAACAACCACCAGAGTTTTAGAAGACATCTGAAGGCAGCCCTGTTTAGGGAAGCTTTTAATGTTTAACAGACCACTGTATTTTAATACTTTGTTGGAAGCCGCCCAGGGCGGCTGGGGAGACCCAGCCAGATGGGCGGGGTACGTATAAATAAATAAATAAATATATTATTATTATTATTATTATTATATTGTCCATACTGACTTGCAGCAGCTCACAAGGATTTCAGATAGAGGGCACTCTCAGTGCTATCTGAAGACGCCAAGGATTTAACCTGGGACCTGGGATGTTGTACCGCTGAGCCCCGCTGAATGTGGGGCTTCACCATTCAACCCACTTTTAGGAAGCTATATATAATTATTCTTGATTTTCGCATATTTTAATGTGCCGAAATATCAGAACACTTTTATTGGTTTTTACTTTTAGTAAGGGACTGTTAGATTGGATTGGGATGGAACCTAATTCAGCCTTCCAGTTGGTCCTAAACTGGCAGGCACAGAGCCTGTGATTTCCCTACAGAGTTTAAGATAAAGGAGGAGGAGGTGGTGGAGGAAGGCAATCGGATGAGTGTTGGAGCAGAGTTGGACAAGGCTATAGTTTGTCGCACGGATGCATGGAGGAACCGTATTGCTGGCAGGGCTCAATTTGTTGCGGTCTACAGCTGTCTGCCTCCTCCTGCCAAAGCCTGTGCTTTTACAATGGCATGTTCCTGTTTGTTTCTTTCTTTCCCCTCTTGCTGTGGAAAGCCCACACAAACAGGGAAAACTGGCAATATGGGGCGTAGGGGTTGTGAAGAGTCTCGGTGATTATTCACAAAGCATTCAGCCGAGCGAAATGTGTAAACAACACGCCAAAATAGATTCCCCGCTTTCCCTGTCATTTCCTTCAGATGGGTAATCTTGAACGTTTTAAATTTCTGCAAAAGTGGCCCTAAACAGCATTTTGCAGGTTTCATGGAAAGGTAAAGGAATCAAATTCCAGGTCTGCTTTTATGAGGGTATTTGACCAATAGCTGTTGACTTTAAAAATCTAGCAGGTTATGGGCCATGTTACCTTATCCACAAGGGAGGTTTTTTTCAATGGGGACTTCTCACATGTAGCTGATACCAGCGTTCAAAACTCCCCTTGTTCTAGGCGTGTTTTGCAACAAAGAATTTCATTAATGCGAGCAGTTTCTGAGCTCTGGGCACAGCACTGAGCCTAAGATTTCATATTAAAACTGCCACTGCTGGAAGAAAAGGAGGACCTTTTTCTGCCTCCCCACTTCCAGCCAGTGTGGTGTAGTGGTTAAGAGCGGTGGACTCATAATCTGGTGAACCGGGTTTGATTCCCCGCTCCTCCACATGCAGCTGCTGGGTGACCTTGGGCTAGTCACACTTCTTTGAAGTCTCTCAGCCTCACTCACCTCACAGAGTGTTCGTTGTGGGGGAGGAAGGAAAAGGAGAATGTTAGCTGCTTTGAGACTCCTTCGGGTAGTGATAAAGCGGGATATCAAATCCAAACTCCTCCTCCTCCTCCTCCTCCTCCTCCTCCTCCTCCTCCTCTTCTCTCTGAAGACTGGAGAATATGAGGGGGGTGGGAAGGGAAGTCTTCAGATAAGGACTAGACCATGTGAAAAATGAACATAAGATTTTAGCTGCAGTTCATTCATTTTCAGCTTTGTATTCTTGTTATAAAAAAGTGCACCTAGACACTCCACTGTGGTGCCCATAACCTAGGTTTAAGGTGCTATTTGGCTCCTAGCATTCATATCTCAGTTTCTAACACTGGCTGATACAGCCTGCCATTGGGGTCCCAACTGGAAAATGTCCACATCAGCAGTGCTGGGAGACTGAATATTATGAAGGTGATAACATACAAACTTCCCCCCAAAAAACCAAAAATAGAAACAAACCTGTAGCACATAATACAAAGCAGTGTATTAGAGAAACCCACACTTACCCATAATTTTTTTCTTAAGATACTTTAAATGCAAAAACTAGGCATGGATGAATCTGCCAATTTTGGTTTCTCACACTTTCTAATTTTTCCAGTCTGAAGTACAGTTCTCCACATTTCTGAATCAGTGTCTGGTTTTTTTTTAAAAAAAATTGTCTTGAAAATTCTCCAGCATTTCAATGCAATGTTCACCTATTGGACACTTTTTTTTTGCATGCAATTTTCCCTGATATATGGATTTTATACCCCTCCCCACCTATTGCAGAGTCTCTGCGATCTGTTTTAATTGCTTTAGTCTCTTTGACATTTCTGCACTCAAGTCTTGAAACACCTGTGTTTGCTTGTCCTTGTTTTTCACTTCTCTAAGGTTCCCAAAGCTTTGAAGATTTTGTCTTCAGTTTTGTAGCATTCAAGCAGACCCATTATACCTCTCAGGAATTCCACTGACAGTTTAGGGAGACCCTGGACCCTGCGCGCCTGTTCAAAAACATAGGCCGTAATAGGAGTTCCTAACTGTAGAATATTCAGCCATTCTGCCAAGAATTCAGGCATAGCTGTCTTTCCCTCCCATTCCATAATCCCACACCAGAAAATATTTCTATCCTCCTGATCTACTCCAGGTGCTATTTTTAGTGCCTCTAATTTAAGTTGGTTCCAGTTCCAGATTCATTAGCTGTTTTGTAACAGGCACCTCATAATTGCTGAGATTGTAGTTTCAATGGGCTCTAGAGCTGCACTCCAGTCCTTTGACAACACCTTGTGAAACTTATCAATGTAATGTCAGTCTCCTGATGTGTCGCTACATCGGATGGGTGGGGTATACATAAAAATGAATAAATAAATGAAAAACTTGCTGATTTCCCACTTTTCATCGCCTTGCCGCCATTGCGTGCCATGTTGATGCCACTGTTAGAACCTGAGAGCTCTGATTAACTCAGCCAATTATTAGGCTCACCTCGAAGTTTTGGAATGTTGCAGTATTTCACAACATTCATGAGGACATATTCTTTAGATTCATACTATGATTTCTTCAAAAAATTAATTCCCTGTCCCTGTCATCTAGCTAGTTTTGATTCCAATATAGGGAGAACTGAAGAATTATGCCTCCATTTTGCCTGCTGGCAAACCACTCCCCTGCTTCTTGTCTTTTCGATCAATAATGGGTTGTGGTTTTAGGACTTCGCATACCAAGTGGACCATAAGAAGCCACCAGCAGTTACTGCTTTTAATAAAATACTCGAGGTTCACTTTTCTAAGATACGTTGATTGTAGTTAAAGATTAATGTCAACTTTATCAGCACACTGAAGTGAAAATCTCAGTTATATAATTCCTTTTCAACTTTTTCAATTCATTATGAAATGAATAGCAGCAGAAGCATCATTCTAATGCCAGTTACCAAGGAAGCAAGACTATCACAATTAACACATTGTCTGTTGCACGCTAGATTCTGTCTTTATCTGTTGGTCAAATATAATTGGCCAGTAGATATTAAGTTTATGTATCTTCTAAACATGAGCAACAATCAGTTTTGGATTATTTTTTTCCAATGGTGCAAGATGTCTCTCAGTGTGGACAAAAATGTTAAAGAAGCAGTTCTATAATCCAGAACAGAGACGTTAATGAACATTTACCTGCAAGTAAGCCTCACTAAATGCAGAAGGGGTTAACCTTTGAGTAAAAAGCTGTAGGATTGCACTATTACCGTAATATCAATGAAATCTAAAAGCTAATCCATATTACATATCAATAGTCCACATACAACAATAATAAGCTGGATAGAAATTTACCCATGATAATAAATACATTAAAATATGCAAAGAACTAAACCTCTTTCTACTTTGGTACAGTAAACAATGCATATCTTAATTTTCATGTGCATATCCTATTTCTTTACATAATTTTGTCCCATCTATAGCTTGTCCGCAATTTCATAGCTAGTGTCTGCACTTCAAGCTTTTGCATATTTACGCATAGACATATACCCAGCTCCTCACATTTCAGCACGACAAGAATTCCTTACAGCTGTAGTAGATCTCTACTAGAGAGAAGGAAACAGCTTTCATTTGTAATGAGCAATGACTAATTTTTGTTTATGGGAAATGGGAGGCAGGAAGTAAGTATCAGAAGAGCCTAACATACTTCCACTTTGGAAGGACAAACATTTTTCATACAAGACAAGGGGAAGTTATATTAGCTGTTTCAGCCAAACGAAGATAGACTCAGGTTTTTAAAAAGTGATTCAGAATGAACTTAATTTTAACAATGAGTTCCGAGGGCAGTCATAGATTTATTATTTGGCTCACACTTAAACAGCTTCCGGTACCAGGCCGGTAAAGAAGCAAAGTACAACAAATGTCAAATAAATCTAAGTGGTTGGTTATTTATCTCAGTTCCTTACCTCAGAATTAGGGATACACCAATTTTACTTTTTCTGAACTCCCCCCGCCAACCTTAAGGTTACAAACTTTGGGTTGGGCATAGAAAATGAAGGCCTGTGCAGCTCAGGAGGTCAGTTGGAACTTCAAGCCCTGTCATTTCTCAAACAACCCCCATCCCACCCCACCACCCCTGTTTTCCTGACTCCTTCATGAGGGTAGGATTGCTGTTTTTGGTGGCAGTGAACTCTGCCACTGGTCCTAAATTAAGTGGACTTTGAGACAGATTGCCATCTGCTGGGAGGACTGCCTGTTCTGAATCTTCCAGTCTTCCCCACCATCACTATTCTTGAACATTTCCCCATTCTGCTTACTTCAGCAGATTTACTTAGTGATATCACCAAGATGGAGGGTGCATTTGTCTTTCACCAGAGGGATGTGGACATTGTTTCCAGATGGTCAGATCCTATCAGCTTGGTGGCATCTCTAGGATCTCCATGTGGCATAGTGGTTAAGAGCGGTAGACCTGTAATCTGGTGAACCAGGTTCACGTCTCTGCTCCTCCACATGCAGCTGCTGGGTGACCTTGGGCCAGTCACACTTCTTTGAAGTCTCTCACCCTCACTCAGCTCACAGATTGTTTGTTGTGGGGGAGGAAGGGAAAGGAGAATGTTAGCCGCTTTGAGACTCCATAGGGTAGTGATAAAGCAGGATATCAAATCCAAACTCCTCCTCCTCCTCCTCCGCTTCTTCTTCTTCTTCTTTTTCGGCGGATGGTTGTGTGGGTGGGCCCCGGACCGCCTCTGCAAACCAGCCTATTGCAGGTTGGATCATCCTCCTGCTGCCAAATTGGTCAAGGGCGGCAGGAATTAGAGGCCGTTCCCCTGGGGCGGGACCAACTGACCAATAGTGGCACTTGGCCCAGCACCGAGGGCAAAGATAAATTCCTGGCCTGCTGGGCCTTCAGCCACTCTCTTGCCACACTGGGGGAGCCTTAAATTTCAGAATCCATATCAGCAAAAAGGAAAGAACTCACTCTGAATCTCACTTACAGATGGTACCTAACACCACGGAAACTAGCGCTAATACGCCCAGGAACCTCACCAAAATGCTGGAGACGATGCACCTCCACAGGCACATACCTCCACATGTGGCAGGAATGTCCCAAAATCCTAATCTTCTGGACAGCAATCGTATAAGAAATATGCAAAATAACTAAACAAGTATTAGAAGTCATCCCAGAACTGGCCCTACTAAACATCTTCCAAGATAATAATGCCCACTCATACCATAAAGAGCTCATAACCCACCTACTCTCAGCAGCCAGAAACATCATAGCCAGACTCTGGAGAGACCTGTCAGGAGTAAGCATGGACCAATGGTGTCAAACAGTATGGGAAACAGCCTTATTAGAAAAACTAGCCAATAAACTGAAACTGACACGGGGACAAATAGAGGACGACGCCTTCACCCCGGTTTGGTTCCACTTTATCACTTACATAGCCTAACAAGACAACAAGAATCCGCCAAGAGCATAAGAATAAATCTGGCTAACCTGATTCAGAAATACACACTCATACCCCACTCACACACACACAAAAACAACTCTTACTACAGCCAACCAAAGATAACCAAACACACCATAAGTCACCCCCAACCTCTCTCACCACCAAGGAAATACAACAAGTGAATAGTAAGAGAAACCATACAAGTAATGCTGGCACAACCCCTCACAAACACTAAGTAGAATAATAGAAGCATAACCACCCCACCCCACCCCACTTGCCACTCCCCCTCCCCTCCCCTCCCTTTCTCCTCCTCCTCCTCTTCCTCTTCCTCCTCTTCTTCTTCTTCCTAATTGTTTAAACCAATTTATGAACCAAGAACCTGTACACTGACCACTAATAATGAAACATATTTTGTAGATATTTTCCCACATTTATTATGCTATTTTTGTGATATACAAATGACATGAGAAAACTTGGTATAATTGTTTGTATAACATTATTCTTGTTTATAAAACCAAATTAATAATAATAATAATAATAATAATAATAATAATAATAATAGTAATAAGGCTTAGGAGAAGGTAAGGCACCAGCAAGTTGTTCAGCTCAGTCGGTGCCCTTTGGCAGATGCATAAATGCACCACCCTCTCAGTCAAAAAAAGTCCATGTTTGTCTACTTTGGCAGGTGCCCTGCACGGTCTCGCATACCTTTAAGGGAATGGTTGAGCTCGCCAAAAACAACACGCGAAACATGGATGGAAACTTCAGGTGCTCGGATGCTTTATGGTCCATGGTGCTAGGAAGGAAGACCGAATCTGTAACTGTGATTGCGGCAGTTTATTTGTGCCCACGAGGATGGTTTTAAAAGTTAGGGTGAATGCTGAGAAAGCTTTGTTTTCATTATTCTACCTGCCTTGAATGGAGCACAGCATGACAAATTAATTCCTTTTTCTTTTTTAAAAAAGAAATTTTCGTGTGTGTGTGTGTGTGTGTGTGTCACTTACTGAGGCTGGCTAGATGTTCCAGTGCACTGTTTCCTGTTAATCTACTTTGATTCCTATCTTATGATTTAACGGAGTCATGTGCAAGTGAAACAAGTGTGTGTTTGATCTGCTAGGTTATACCTTAAGAGCGCACACACACACACACACACACACACACACACGGAAAGACTGATGAAGGTATCAGCTGGGTACTGCCTACAGTTATGTCAAACAAAGTAAGGCTGGAAGTGCCAACTTTCTTTTTGTGCTATGACACTGAGCACTGCCAAAAGATATTTAAAAAGCTTGCGTGAACTAGGTGATGGCAGCTATAACGGAGCTATTGCCAGGCTGCTGAAAAATGCTTCATTGGTGCTAAGTTTGTGTGTGTAGATAAATATATATAATTCCCCTATTTGTCTGGCCTTTTTAAAGCAACCAAGCCCACCCAAATAGGCTGTGATCGGATTGTGCTCCTACACCATTTGCTACCCCTACAGAGGCAGCAGCTTAGCAGAGGCAGCGGAGGGAGACAGTCTCAGGCAGCAGCTGATGATATAGAAGTCATATTTCTTTTGGATAGGACCCTAATCTGTTTCTCAACCCCCCCATCCCTCCCTCTTATGGGTCATGGTCAATCCAAGAAAACCTTAGACTAGCGGACGGCAAAACGGCAAACGTGCTTGTACACACACGACCAAAAAAAACCAAAAACCCACCCCAAAACAAAACCCACAGCTTTTCTGTGTTCTTTCCATGTTGGCTCCAAATGGACGTCTGCAGTATAGCCAGCTCCTACTAGCCCCTGCCAACCCTACATCTGCTCTCTAAAACCTCCAGCAAATAAGAATTACTGTGGGCTTGTTTAACCAACGCTTACAATATACACACTTTTCATTTTCATTCCCCCCCCCCTCCTGCCGCCTCTATATCTGCACGCCGGTGGCAAAGGTTTGGGAGATAATGGAGAATGATACCTATCAACTCCCCCCCTTTTTTGGTGTTGTGATGCAGGAAGAGGGGGGGGCAAGCGCAAGCTAGCCTTGTCTGCTGGCAAGTGAATCAGAGATATAAAATTTATTTCATTGTCCCAGGCTTTTGGGAAAGGGTCTGCACTGGGCTTGGTGGTTGGCTGTAGCTTTCCTCTTTTTTTTTTTTTTTTGGTAGTCTTCTGTTGAGTTCCCTCTTATTCAGCTGTCTGTTAAATAATTCATACACCTCATGAATGTCGTATTTCTAAGAGGCACTTTTTCCAGTTCGCTATCTTTTTGTTTTCTCGTCTAATCCAACCTTGTGCATTCTTCTTTTTCTTCTTTCTCTTCTTCTTCTTTTTTTTTTACAAAATAAACATAACAGGATAAGGGCATATTGCTTGCCTTGCATTCAGTATTAAATTATTTTCTTCCCCCATATATACGCTAGAATCAAAGAACGTTAATGGAAGATCTGGACTGTTGATCTTCCATTCGGCCTCTTCCCCAGCCAGGCAATCTTGAACAAAATAAAAATAAATCCTAATACTCTTACATTATTTGAGAACAACTAGCTTCAAGACGGCCCCCGTTCCCCAAGAAAAAAGCGTGTCTCAATGCTTATCTAAGACCCCCACCCCCACCTCACTGAGACGCTTAAAGAAGGGCTTTGGGTCTCTCTGGGGTCATTTGTGAAATGCGTGACTGGGAGATACAACACAGAGGAGAAATCAAATGTCCGTTCTTGGCATTGTGTCAGTTTTGCATTCGTACCACAGACCAATTATTTAAGGAAAAGCTGATTTAAGCTGCATGTGTAAAAAAAAAAAAGGGGGGGCGGGAAATAACCCTCTTTGAAAAACAGCAGACTCCAGTTGGGTGGCATTACTCCAAGCTGAGCTGATGTACACTGACCATACATGTCGGGCACATTTACTGAACAGCACTTCCTCCAAACTATGAAGTGAAGGACCCTGTGTGAGAGGCAGGGAAGGAAAGATTTCCCAGGGTGAGAGGCTGGGGGAAGAAAGGGATGCTCCCAGGTGAGAGCCGGGAGGGCTCACCTTTTTCTGTTTGGGACAAAAATTGAGATACACATGTGAGAGAAGACTTTGCATTCTTCTCTCTTTTTCTTAGTCTTTCTGTCTTCTTTTTGCATTTTTTAAAAAACAATTTTGTGCTTAGATTAGTCTCTTTTTTGTATTATGAAAAGTCATAATGAAATTTATTTGAAAACGAACAAACTATTGTTTTTTCAGGGTGCTGGGAATAGTAGCTCTGTGAGGGGGTTAACTACAGTCCCTAGGATTAAAGGTGCTTTAAACGTATGATGTGTATGCAGCCTTCTGCCAAGTTCCTGACCTCCCATTGATTAATGGATTTGTTAGTCTTGTATATTGCTTTATACTAAAAAAAATCTCAAAGTGATTTATATGTAACAAAAGATTATAAAACAATGAACAATCCCAGTGCAGTTACTCTTCTAAAACACACAGATTGGGTAACTGTAACATCAAAATAATTAAAGCAATTATCATTGACTGATAGGGCTGAGATTCCTTCCCCAAACACTTTGTTAGGAAACTGGTTCCTTTGGACTCTGTTTGACTTTCCTTTGAGTAGCCACATTTAGTGTATCCCAATTTTGGTTTGGGCTGCATTTAGACTCCTGCTCGAGGGAAAGTTGGAAGTGTGTGTATTTATTACTATGGCTCCTACTAGGACAACCAGCTATGAAGTCAAATGCTCCTCACACACTACAGAATATAAGGTGCTCAATCTACCACTGGGGGTGGGGGTGGGGGGTGGGAGCCAGGCACCTCTGTTTCACCTCAGGCCAAAGCCTTCACCAGGACTGCTCTGTGTCCTCTTCACGTACTTCTGCCTGGCTGGAATGTGTTCTTGAGCTGTGAAAATGCATCCTGCTTTTCTGGATGGAGAGGCAAGGATGTAGAAAATCTCTGTGGCCACAATATACTCTACTACACAAAGGTAAGAGTCCCATCCATTGCTCCGCTCACTATTGCCCGTGACTCTGCCCCCCATTTGTATGTGGCCCCCTGAAAGTTGCCGAACAGCAAATGTGGCCCCCAGGATGAAAAAGATTCCCTAGCTCTGGCCTAGTACTTACTTTTCAGCCTCATCCTGAAGAAGGAGAGAAAAAACCAACTCTTGGAACATACAAATTTGTGAACTTGTGCTGGTGAACAGGCACACACATACAGAGATTTCACACACCCACACCCACCCACACCCACCCACACTTCCCCCACTGCTCAGTCCCTCTCTTTAGATGATCCATACAGTAATTCACTCTGCCTTGGTCCCATCTCTCCCCACAGCGCCCCCCTTCCTGTTCCCCTGAATTCTACCTGGGGTCCATAATGATAACAGGAGCTGTTGCAGCCTTCATTTGGAAACAGCTGTGGTAAGACCGCTGGGAAGTCTAGTTTATTTGGGATGCACAAGCCCTGGGAAACTAGATATCTCTAGTAAGATAGGAGCTAGGACGACCAAGTTTCAAGGGAAATGGAAGGGGCAGTAATGGAGAAGCTCAAAGAAGGGGGCCCTCCCCTTCTAGGCCTCAGTTTCCCCAACATCCTCGCCAGAAGCCAAATGAGATGTCAGAATGGCAAGCCAATTTGAGCCTGATCTGAACCGAGCACCAATTAGCTCATTTTGGGCAAGCCAGCAGGCTCTGGGGAAGCTGTGGTCATCTGGGTCTTCCCAGATGTTCTAAGACAGACAGACAGCAGCTGAAGAATCCATATCTGAAACTGGTAGTCACTCTTTTGAAGCCTCTGCTGCAATTGCCAACAGCATTGTGCGAAATGAACATTTGTGTACATTGTGACCTGAATTTTCTTGGAAGGCAATCTTCTTTGGAAGGGGAGGGTGGTGAGGTGTTTACATTGGTCCATTATGTTCATCTTCTTAGCGTCACATTACTTTGTCCTAAACAACAATCAGGCGAACAAGAAGAGTCTGAAGGCTGCTGGCATTTGCCAACACAATGCAACCATGCATCACTATCACATCAGGAGAGAAATACATTTTAGTTTGCGTTTCAGTGCTGATGTACTTGTTTCACACTTCCGAAAACAATGCATGATCTGTAACACAGGTATCCTTCCAACTTTGCATCTTTTTGAATTTTGCAATGCAGTTTTCCTTTCCAACTCTCCCCCCTCAACATGTATACATTAGGAGAAAGCGGGCAAAGATACATTGTGTTAAAAAGACGTTGCTTGCAAACTGTGCCACTGTGAGAACAGGATGCTAAAACTAGATGGGCTATTGGCCTCATCCAGCAGGCACGTCTTTTGTTCTTTATAGCATATGCAACAAAAATTGCATACAAAAATGTGTCTCTTGGAAGAGATGAACCCTGAAATGCTGGCCGGTTTTCCCCACGAGGACTTAAAATTGTAAACCGATGCAGAATTGTGGTGAACGGAATTTAAGATTGGTGGGGTTGGGGGGGGGGACAGGGAGAAACGGGGAGAAACTGAAAGTCTCAGCCGTCCCTAATCTCAACGTGAATTCTTGGTTTTCCTTCTCTGAGCAGCTTGCGGATGCCATGCCTCCCCTTTGGCAAGGCAAATGGGTGCGTTGTGTGTGTCATGGAAATGCTGACAGACCTCCACTGTTACGGCACGAACGGCACCAGTGAAATAACAGTGGAACAGATGCTGCCACCATTGCCCCTGGTGGGGGAAACACGATGAAACAGAAGGGCATTAGAGTTGGTAGATGGCAAATTAATCCTATTGTACTAGCAGCTGCAACTAGCAAGACGTTAGCATTCGTGCTTCGGCTCTTCCAGCGCACCAGCTCTGGTAGAGATGGTTGGAAGAGATAAGACAATGAAAGGTCATCAGTTTCAATGGAATAATAATGATGGGGAGGAGGGGGGTGGGGTGGGGAGAGCCACATTCATGGACATGTTCTGTGAATGAGACCCTTTCTTTTTCAATAGATCAAGCCAAGCTGGGCTTCTTAACATGGGCTCAGAATTCTCAGGTATATGCCATTGCCTTATTGGTATGTGTGTGTGTATATATATATATATAACAAGGTTTTTTAAAAAGAAAAGAATTGCCGTCCTTCCTTGTTCTGGCAGCCCAGTGTTTAAACAGATCACAGCACCAGCTCTGATCCGATTGGCAAAAGAGAGAGAAAGAGAAGCCGTCACTCTCCTTGTTCATTTAGGGGAGAAAGAAGGAGCTTGTTCTCATGTTTCCCTAGAATATGGTGATTTTGGCAGTAGATCAGCCCAACAGAAATCTGGTCTTCTGGTTCCAAGCAGTACCTGATTTTCTTTTTCTCATTTTGGCGTGCCAGTGTGAAAACTTGTTGAAGGCGAATGTGCAAACAATGGCTGGTATATGCCAAAAGTTGGCATCCAACGGTTCTTAATGTCTGAATGAGAGCCGCCTCTTTCACCCCCCCTTCCTGAACGAGATATTCTGCCAAGAGAAGAAGGAGCTGCTTTAAGCATTTACAAATGGTAATGCACCAACAGCTGGTCTCAATCCAACTCAGCTATTGTTGGGATTTCCACCCTCCCACCCCCTTAAAAAAAAAAGACAGGCCAGAGTTTGAAATCTACTGCCAAAGTCCTGGGCAGAATTGGGTAACATTTTATTAGAGTAGGAAGGCTGGGAGAGAGAAAGTGGGAAAGCTGATCTTCTGTTTGCTTGTCACTTCAATGCCCAGCGCAAAGTGGTGCTCTTTTCATTTGTGGTGGAAGATGTTGGGCAAGATGTGATTGCTCATTCATTTCTAATTTTACTTGCATGCTGCTTCTGCACAAAAAGAATCAGGTTCAAAGAAAGCAAGAACACATCTCAAGATCAACTGTTGCAAAAATAATTTCATAATAATATAATAAAAAAACAGCAAGGTAACAGCAGATTTAACAACAGACCAAGGATGTTTCTGTACTATAAACAGAGCAAAGACTTCATTGACAATGTTACACCTCCTGGCCACAGCAGAACTAACCAGGGAGGGTGGCAATTTCACCTTGGTCCTAAAAACTCCCCTCACATGATGTTGCTGAGGTAAGCTTCATGATTGCTACCCCATGTTTAAAGATCCTGGTCTGTGCTGTTACCTACATTTTCCAATGGCAATGCATAACCACCTTATGAGGATTTGATTAGGTTTACATTTGTGGTAGCATGCACAGTGCTAGAAAAACAATGGTTCTGGATTGAACATTCAGAACTGGTGCAGCAAACCTTGGGACCTGGGAATAACGGAAAAATGAACATGTCATCTTAAATCACGGAGGAACCCACATGTAACAGGCTCATTTCCAACAACTTGGAAAACGTTTTCTCTTTCATCAGTCAGGAGGCATTAATCAGTTTCATTCAGACAGATATGAGACCTATACAAATTTTCTTTCAAACTTATAACAGCAGACCCAGGTCCGTAAATGGTACTTATAATGGCGGTCCCAATTTTGACCTAAACATTTAAAAAATAAAAAAACTGTAATCAGTAATGAAACACTCTTTCCTCCCCTATATTGGGAATCTGATGGATATTATACATTGCTATATATGGCTAGCTTACGGTGCACATGTTTTAGAAAGTTACTTGTTGTCTCCTTAGAAATAGAAGGCTTATTTTATTTTTTACAAAACAAAATGTCCAGTGCAAGTCTCTCAGAGACCCCAAACCTTGCCTGGCATGCCAGACAGCCACAGATGGCTTGATCTAATCACACATGCATGTGTGAACAACAATACCCATCATCCCACGCTTTCTGGGGCGGATGGGAGTTGTAGTTCAGCAACATCTGGAGAGGGGGAAAGGTTCCCCGACAACTACTCTCATGTTTTTTCTGACATCTCTCCTTTCCCAACATCTGCAGGTGCAAAAGGTTCCCCAACATCTAATGCTTTTCTGACAGCACACCTTCTGCCAGGGAACTCAGGTGATGGGACAGAAATGGAGCCAATGCAGAGATACAGAGAAGCAAAGGGGAACTATCAGCAGGCTTGGGGGGACTCCCAGAGAAGCAAATAAAAGTACCCTGAAGGAGCAGCCCAATCAAAAATAGCCCAATGAGAACAGAGCATGCTCAATAGCTAAGGAATGTTGAGTTTCAGCTTGAAATGGAAAAAAAGGAGGGGGGAATGAGGGAGCAGGAAGGATGGAATGGTCTGCTGGAGTTGGATATGAGCATCTATCTGTCTGCCCGGAACCCTGAATTCCTGTTAGGAGGTGAGAATGTACTGCAACATTTTGTTGTAGTTCCCACTTGTAGAATACAGAACCTTCAAGAATGGATTGCTTCTTTGATTTGATATTGAATAGTTCTTCCCCCCCTTTTTAAAAACTAAAAATTGTGCTGTAGCTGTCAACCAATCAACAGTAATATTGGCGGATGGATCAATGATTTAACTTATTTAAATACATTTTAATAGGTGTCAGTGCAGGTGCTCTTTTAGGTATGGTGTTCACAGACATGTTTTCTCTTCTAAATATTACAAAAGAACACTGCATTTGCTAAATGCGTTGCCTGAGTAAATATAGCCTCTTGACAATAATATTGTGGGCCATGATAAATGTATCCCAAGTAGTATCTCTAACTAAAATCTGAATTGGGTAAAAAAAATCTACATTTTAAAATATTTTAAATTCTTTCCTTCCACCCCCACAGAAACCTGAAAAGTTGCCTGGCCCTACTGCCTGGAAAATCCAAAATCTTATTTTTTATACAGGTATTAGTGGTATAGAAAATTGTCCTCTACCAGTTGCTAATTTGGATGACCATCCTTAAAAATAAAAGTAAAGTATATGGTAACACACAATGGGACTTACTCCTAAGTAAATGAGTATAATATTGCAGCTTAAATATTCTCTCTGATTCACTAGTTTAATGGCTCATCATATGATGTTTGCTGAGACATAGCCACAAAATTTACAGCTGTTTTCCCTGCCCACAATGTTTAAATACCAGTTTTTGCTTTTCAAATTGCTATTTTTAGACAAATATCAATATGACAAATTGCATTTATGTAGACTGCAAAGATGTTGTTTAGAAATTAGGTTTATCTGCATACACAGACAGGTACAATTATTAAAACCTCAGTCAAATTGATCTAAATAGTGCTTTCAGCCGGTTGTATTATCTGTTTTATATATTTCAGTTTCTGTATCTCCATGGATGCAATTGCCCGTACACCATATCACAGTACATCCTACAGAAAACCAATGAGATTTACTCTAGGGCAACAGTGTGGGAAATTATGAACTATCTGTGCAGAATTTTGTATGTATGAGACCCGTGGTTAAGAATAGAAGCTTTCTGAGGAAGGGCTTCTCTTGATCAGGGTTTGCAAAGTAGAAGTTCCTGGAAATCCCCTCGCCTATGACGTTTTGAACCTGGAGAAATCTAGGACGGATATCAATATACCATAGTTTGGAATGAATCAGTGCTTTGGGACAGATTTTGGGTGCTTATCACTGGAAACATTTCAGTGCAGGAGATCATTCAAGCAACGAAAGTTAAAAATGATTACATAACTTGGATCTACCTAAGATTCCAGTCCTTGGGTTGATTTGGAGCAGGTTGCATGAGGTATGTGTTACGCTGCAACATTTTCACATGTACACTTGGGAAATTACTAGTCATCCTATGGATTTATTTGTTAAAAATTCATAAAAATTAAAACACACTAACAGTTCTTATAAATGATAGCAATAATTCTATCCCAGCCAGATAGTAGTAGTAGTAGTAGTAGTAATAGTAGTAGTAGTAATAATAATAATAATAATAATAATAATAATAATAATAATAATATCAGGGCAACATCTGGTTAGATAAATCTTAGGCAATGTGGGGGTTTTGAAAAACCAATCCATCAATTAAATTTGCATGTATTTGTGGGAAAGCAATGTATCCATAACAAGAAGTATACCTTTCTGCTGCTTTTAAGATGATGTGGCTGTGTGTGTTATATTTGGAGGGGCAATTTTCCTGTGTCAGAGAGAAGGCTGTGGGCTGGTTGCAGCACAGCAAATGGGGCACTGCCCCACCAACCTCAGGCTGCCCTCAGCCAGCCTCACCTGCCTGCCTTCTTACTTGAGACTAGTCCAGAAGGTGGGCCTGGTTTCAGCTTCCTCCTCCTTCTCAGTCTCAGTGTTGCCCTTGTAGAGCACACTAGAGAGAAGGATGAGGACAAAACTATAGTTGGTAGGCTCCACCTGCCATTGGCTCTGGTTCTACCAATCATTAGGCTCCCTGCCTCCCACTCCACCAATCAGAACCAGTCCCAGTCACACCTGGCTTGTTGCATCCTCACGCAGGCAGGGCGTGGCTTTCTACGGGAGCTCTTGGTGGTGGATGCTGTTCCCTGCCCTGGACTGCTGCAGCCACAGGGGAGGTGACAATGTGTTTGGATGCCTGGTAAGAAAGTCAGGTTCATGGGCTCTTCTGATGTCCCCATGCATTTCATTAATATAATAGTTAAAACGTGGAAAATGTGGAATTTTCCTCACTCTTCCAAACAACTAGAACAACAACTTCTTCTTCACAGGAAATGTTTTACCCCTTTAAGGCAAAGGGGTGGCTACTGGCATCTACTGGCTAGAGTGCTGCCAAGTATTATTTTTAATTGTGTTTTCTAGTTTTAGATTCCTTTTTTTTAAAAAAAGGTTGTTATTAAATTTGTTTAATTATACATTATTGTGAGTCACCTTCTAAGAAAGCTGAAGCTGAGCATTGGAAGAGCCAGGGCAGGTCTCCCCACAGCACATGGTTTAACTATGGATCGTGTCGCCTCAGGAGAAGGTTGCCACCAACCCAGATGGCTTTAAAAGAGGGTTGAAGGAACTCATGGGGATGAAGGCTATGGATGGCTACTAGCCATTATGGATATCCTGTGCCTGCACAGTTGGAGGTGGCAATGTTTCTCAATGCTCACAGGAAGGGAGAGTGCTCTTGTGTTTGAATCCTGCTTGCAGGTTTCCTGCTGGGGCATCTGGCTGTGAGGACTGGATCCTGGACTAGATGGGACATTGCTGACCTGACCCAAAGGGCTCTTCTGGTGTTCTGGTGCTCTTATAAAAAACCTTGTTTTATAAAAGGTGAGGTGCGCACCTATGAAATCAACAAAAGAGAGTCCCTCTTTTAAGACAATGGTTGCAATCTGCAGTTTTTATATTTTTTTTTGCGTCCATAAATTTTTATTCATATTTGCAGATATATACAGAAAAAACATAAACAAAAAATCCACCACATACCTTATACAAATTATATCCACTTCACAAATCATAAATAAAATACATAACTGAGTTAGTCTCAACTGAGCCTTGGACTTCCCTCCACTCCTTTGGTAAGTATTGAATAAATTATATAGTCGCGTACTTTTTAACTCTTTTACATAGGCCTTTCCCGCTGTTAGAGTTATTTCAACCCCACCAGTGCCACCTGAAATTTAGTGCAATCTGCAGTTTTTAAAGCCATTGAAAACCCTAGGGTATTGTCTGAAGGCGCATGAGGATACCACCTTACTGGTGTAACTAAGCCAGTCTGAGTATAATCAGAGTCTAGATGGGTGACTGTCTGGGAATCACATTGTATACATTGCCTTGGGTTTCAAGAAGGAAAAAAGGCAGGACATAGAGGTAAGGAAATCAATAAGCTGTGGAATTTTTTTGCGGGGTGGGGATGTGTTGCCTAATTAACCGGTGACAACTTTTTAGTTGCTCAAGTGTCTTTGATCAATTAATCCATCATTAATTAATCCACATTTAATCCACAATTAATCCACATGCCATCATGTGCATGTTCACTCAGAAGCCTGACTGAGTTCCGTAGGACTTCCTTCCCAGTAAGAGTTGTAGGATTGCCCCCTTATGAATATAGGCAGTGGAACCCAACCCAACTCCCTCTTTACGTCGGGCTGTGGTGGTGGGGTTGTAATGAGTGCAGGTTTCTCTCCACTCTGCAGTGTTGGCTGAACCAGCTGGTTGCTAGATGTGGGAGTGGAGATGTGGGAGTGGAAAGCCCTAAGACTGGACTTTCAGAGGGGAGAGATGGGCTGAACGGGCCTGGGATTCCGAGCCAGTCTTGCTGCCATTGCGCAGCAGCATTGGGCCTCATCTGGCCCCAATCACTGCACCAGCCTGGAGCTGATGCAGATGTATGGCATGATCGTCTTTCCAACCCCCACTGCCTCTGTGAACGGTGGGGAGTCTCCATTTGCACAGGAACAAGCCCTGTTGGACTCAGTAGAGCTTCCTTCCAAGCAGGCATGTGTGGAGTTGCAACCCTAATGAAAATATGAATCGTTTCAATCACCTGTTTCAGAGGAGCTCTGCAGCATGAGCCATCTTTTTAAATTACTATTAAAGATAGAATTCAAGAGGAGGTCAGTCCCTCTGCATCAAGGACCATCTCTGGTTGTGCAGTTTGCCATTTATACATTAAAAAGAGAGAGAGATGCACTCAGGTTCTCTCTTGTACTCTAGCATACTTTGCACGTATTCTTTTGCCGATTCTAAATCTCCAGGAAATTGTGGAACTAAAAGGATGCTTTATAGCTAATATAATTACTGACGAAGTCTGTTTGTGACCAATGTACTGCAGAGTGAAACAGGAATAACTCTGAACGCCTTTGTTATTAGTATTACAGCTTTTGCATCCCCTTGCTTTCTTTTTCCTGAATGGAAACTAAGCAAACAGGCTCCCCAATACCCCCATTCCAGCCACAAAGATAAACAATAAAATCTGTTGATATGCATTATTTCAACTTGACATCTATGTCAAACATTTTTCCAAGGAGCATTGATTAATTTTAAAAAGTCAAGCGACATGGCGAAAAAGAAAAAGAGAGAGAACAAAGTTAGCCAAATTGTGATCTGTATATAATCTCTGCCAATCCCTGCCTGGCTCAGATACGTATTTGTATTTACAAGATGTTTGCGAAGAGTAGCACTCTGCCCGTCGGCTTGCAATCGTCCCTCACTCCCCCCCCTCGCCACTTCTTTAACAATCGTATGGCTTGATTCCATTTCCCAGATTTTCCCCTTCCAAGAGCTGCTATTTGATTTTTTTTTAAAAATGAAATAAATAAATGTTTGTCTCCATTTCCCTATTAATGGCCTCACTGTAATACAACCTGCTGCAGTTAGAAATGGCAAAACAGATGCCACAATGAAAATTCAAAGTGACGGACACTCAGCTTTGCCTGTAAAAGCTGCTCACAATTTAGAGAGCTGGAGTGGGCTTCTGGAGCTGGGAAGAGGCGCTCCAAAAGCGCCCATGAAAAGGCAAGGCAAAGCGGCTGGTTGTTAACTGGAGGGGCTGTGCTAGGAAAACTACCTTTGCCGGGATGATTCTCTGCCTTCTGAAGTTTGGCCCCAAATACAGGACCGTTTTCAACAGAAAGCTGCTCTTAGAGCTTTTTCCTTTTGGGCTCGTGCCCTTAGCTGGGGCTTCATGTTGCATTTTAAAATGGGTGTGCTTACCTCCCTGATAGGGATGGGCAAATCTGCAAGTTGGGTTTCTCATTTTTCTAGTCCGAAGTTCATTTCTCTGTTAAAAAAACTATTATTCGTAAGATTTGTATCCTGCTTTGACTTCCTATCTTGGGATCCTTAGGTAAATGTGTTTAAATATGGGCTCAGTTCACTGCAGTAACACAGTGTTCACAGTGACTCTGCAATTCAGGAAAAATCATGGGGGAAATGGGTGATCATCAGCCTCCCATTGCTTGTTATATCTGCTAAACATATCCATAGCTGGTAATACGGAAGCCCCGCTTAGACCTGCTGCGCTGATCATCTGGATTGCAGCCAGGACATTAAACACAAAGTGGGAGGAGGAAAATTGATTATTTTTTACCCAGAGATGGTGAAAGAGCTGGAACGCTGCTCTCCCTCCAAACCATAACAATCCTATTGCAACAGAAAATGAGCCGCACAAAAGACAGCATAAGACCACAGCTAAAACAGAAGTCAATTGCATAAGGAAACAGAGGGTTTAAAAAATTAAAAAAACCTGACTTTACCCCTCTCCAAAACAAAAGCAAAAGAAAGATTTATTAAAAGAAAGGAAGCTTATTGCCAGAAAAGCCTGTTATTTTAAGCAGCTGGAGATGGCAGTTCAGAACCAATAAGAAAAATCAAAATTTGCACCAATGGATTTCGAGGTGGAACGTGCTGTTGAGCATTATATGTGTTTGTGTTTCTTGAATCTTCCCCTTAGGATTTCTGACCAATAACTATTGTTGTTTTGTGGATCTCAGTTCGTCTTGACAAAAGAAGGAATTGTTAGAAGCAAAGTTTACCAACCTGTAATGGTCAATATTTTGTTGGAGTTGTACTTAAACTTTGTCCAGTGTGGTGTAGTGGTTAAGAGCGATAGTCTCGTAATTTGGGGAACTGGGTTCGCGTCTCCGCTCCTCCACATGCAGCTGCTGGGTGAACTTGGGCTAGTCACACTTCTTTGAAGTCTCTCAGCCCCACTCACCTCACAGAGTGTTTGTTGTGGGGGAGGAAGGGAAAGGAGAATGTTAGCCGCTTTGAGACTCCCGAAGGGGAGTGAAAGGCGGGATATCAAATCCAAACTCCTCCTCCTCCTCTTCTTCTTCTCCTGAATATCTATCTATCTATCTATCTATCTATCTATCTATCTATCTATCATCACCTATCACCTATGTACAAATTGCAGTCTGGTGGCCTTAGCACCTCTGAGGACACTTGACTAGGGATGTAGAGGATTCTGCCAAACAGAAATGGAAGTGGAAATTGCTGATGTTTGACTGTTTGCCCTATTTGTTTTAACAATTTGGTAAAAGAATAACCGGGGGGGGGGAGGGGGAGGAGTACTATTTGGTGAGAGAGTCCCAGCAGAGATTTAAAATCACAAAACATGCAGCAAAGCAAACTGTTGTTACTTTTAAAATAGGCCCTTATAAGTCACCCACGTCCCTTAGAGTAGAACAAGGCAACACATTTGGTAAGTTAAAACTGCTTTACCTACAAACACTTCAAAGTCAGATTCATGGTCTTTTCCACACAGCAGCAGCAGTAATAATAATAATAATAATAATAATAATAATAATAATAATAATAATAATACGAAAAGACAAGCAGCAAAACTTTGGTTAATTTCAAAGTGGTAAACATTTCTAAATTATTTGTATAGAAACACAAAGGTGGCTTGCTAAAGCCCCACAGTCTAATCTTGGAGCATCCGTCTTAGACACCTGTACTGGTCAGGTTAACATGGCGGAAGAAATGAGAGAACAAAGAATTTGGTAACACTTCCTTCCAAGGTGAGGGGGTGTGACCTAGCTAAGCCTGACAGGACACCTTACTCTATTGTCTTAACTCCTTCATGCATTAATTAGAGTTAAGCATGTTTGTCATATGAGGCTGGGTTTATCCCACAAAGAACAGAAACCAAGCAAGCAAATACAGTCAACATTCACTGTTGTTGCTGTTTTCAGTTTGCTAACGATATGTAATTGATTAAGCCCCCCCCCCCAGTGCATTGCATTTTCTTTGCACTGAACTGAATGGGGTGGAATAATGTAATTAAGTACATAAAGAACGGTGTAAAAACTTAACATAATGGACAGTTAGATGAATGGCACAGTTTTGTCAGAAGATGAACTGTAGCAGAACAGAAGCAGCACTGTATGTGACAAATATGAATACTGATGCTTTCTTCCATTTCTACTCATGACACCACTGCATTTCTTGACATCATTGAACAGGTTTCCTCAACCTCGGCCTTCCAGATGTTTTGAGACTACAGTTCCCATCATCCCTGACCACTGGTCCTGCTAGCTAGGGATCATGGGAGTTGTAGGCCAAAAACATCTGGAGAGCCAAGGTTGAGGAAGCCTGTCGTTGGATCTTAGCAGTGGCTGTGGTCATTTTAATCATTTGTTTCAAAAAACATAACATTCATTCTGTTACTTCATCTCACCATCCATTCCATACAGTCACTATAACCACTCACTACCTCAAGCATTATCTATATCATAGAATCATTGAACTGTAGAGTTGGAAGGGACTCCAAGGGTCATCTAATCCAACTCCTTGCAATGCAGGAATCTCAGCTAAAGCATCCATGACAGGTGGCCACCCAACCTCTGCTTTAAAAAACTCCAATGAAGGAGAGTCCACAACCTTCCAAGGAAGTCCTTTCCACTGTTGAACAGATCTTACCACCAGAAAGTTCTTCCTGATGTTTAGTCGGAATCTTCTTTATTGTAACTTGGAGCCATTGGTTTGGTTCCTATCCTTCAGAACAGGAGAAAACAAGCTTGCTCCATCTTCCATGTGACAGCCCTTTAGATATTTGAAGATGGTTATCATGTCTCCTCTTATCACAGCTAAACATACCCAACTCCCTCAATTGTTCCTCACAAGGCTTGGTTTCCACACCCTTGATCATCTTGGCTGCTCTCCTCTGTACACGTTCCAGCTTGTCAATAGCCTTCTTAAATTGTGGTGCCCAGAACAGGGCGCAGTACTTGAGGTGTGGTCTGACCAAGGCACAATGAAGTGGTGCTATTATTACCGTGGTCCCAGAGCGGCTCTCTTCTGCTCCCCTCTTCCCCTACACCACTGCCAATGCTATGACCTACATTTCATTGTTTTCATTCTTACTCATGGATGTAGGAGAGACTTCAAAAGCAACATTCTGAGCTTACCATTCAGTTGCTGGAAGGTCCAGCTCTGAGGGCCTTCTGGTGGTTCCCTCACTGCAAGAAGTGAGGTTACAGGGAACCAGGCAGATGGTCTCAGTAGTGGCGCCCGCCCTGTGGAACGGCTTCCCATCAGATGTCAAGGAAATAAACAACTATCTGACTTCAGATGTCTTCTAAATCTGAAGGCAGCCATGTTTAGGGAAGTTTTTAATGGTTGATGTCTGATGTTTTATCATGTTTTCAATATATTCTGTTGGAAGCTGCCCAGAGTGGCTGGGGAAACCCAGTCAGATGGGCAAGTTATAAATATATTATTATTATTATTATTACGAATAAGTTATGCTATTTCAGAATGCTCCTTTCTATGGTAACATTAGAACGTTCCTTTCAAAGTCTCTCCTGCATCCATAAGTAACATTCAAAACATCCCGTCCCCTTTCTGAGAGCTGCATCACTTTCATCTCAGCATCTCCAGTACACCCTTTGCAGACAGCTATACTGAAGATCTTAACCAGATAACAATAGTTTGTGTTTGTTTTGCTTAATTGCCTGAAAGTAGCACTGGCATCTCTGTGTCTGTAGAGCTTCAGGTCACTTTGGAAGAATATCTGATTGGTGCCTCAGAACTGAGAAATGTGCAAGCAGATAATGCAGAGGGCAATCCCACTTGTCTTCACAGAGCCAGGGCACATGTTGGAAGAAGTGACTCTGCGAATGACTTGCTTGCAATACAGAGACATCATCCCTCATATAAAACGCTGCTGGGGGGAAGCGGACGAACGGGCAGGCCAAGGTGGCAGATGGCTTTTAGGGGCCTGCTGCTTTCTGTTCTCCTACCTTTTTAGCATTTGTGCAATTGAAGGCTCTTAGTTACTGGGTTTTCATTATTATTTTCTGGGAACTGTTGCTGTCCATTGGCCCTACTGGGAGCTTTTGTTGTCATGAACAAATGCACCATATTTTCAGCGAGAGGCCATGACCGGCCATGCTGAGCTTTGCCTTCTTGGAGGAAGGCAGTACAAAGGAGGCCTCATCCAGAAAGGATCAGAGGAATTTACAGATAATAGCCATCATCGTGTCTCGGAAACATTTAGGCTCTAGTATTTAAATGAGCTGTAGTAAAAGGACCCTGTAGATCAGGAATGGAGCCACATCATTCCCATCTGGGCAAGCTTCCAGGAGGTCACATACCCATGATGGGCGGGGCCAGAAGCAAAAGTGGGTGGAGCATTAAATATCAACATTTGCTATTGCTAATCTATGTAAGAGGGGATCCATGCTACAGTCAAAAATGCTTGAAGCTGTAAATCAGTAGAAATGCTAGCTTTATTGATGAACTTCTGAGTCTGAAATAGGGATGGGCGAGTCTGCCATTTTTGGTCGTCCCCCCCCCCCCGTTTCTCATTTTTCCAATATTAAGTTAATTTCTCTGCATATCCACATTAGTTTAAGATTTTATTTTATTTTTAAAGAAATGAATCTCTATGAAACTTCAGGGGCATTTTAATGTGTTTTGGATTCCAATTGTTTCAAGGAATTTAATGCATTTCTATATGTTATTTTCACTAATATTCATTCATTCATTCATTTATTAAACTTTTTCTACACCTCTTTTTGCAAAAGTGTTTTTAAGAAGTGTACAATAACACTTCACAAAACTACGTAAGAAGAAAACCACACAACACGCTACAAGTTGATGCACATTTCCCCCAATATACACATTTATGTGTACTTTTTTGGTTGAAGTACTGCCTCACAAAATAGGAGGCATATGAATGTTAATGGGTAGCTGCGTTGTGGATCATGTATTGTTTTTGAAAGTGTTTATACATTTATTTGTATTAAACTTCAAATTGAGCAGAGTTTCTTCCTTCTCCCTACCTCAGGCAACAATATGTATTTGGATAGAGAACTCTGGGTACAGCAGATCTGGGAAAGTAGGAATATTTAATGGAAAATTCTCAATATCCTTCTCAAATTATACGTCTCAGGATTCTAGCATGTGTGCATGGGAGCCCCTGATGTTAATCCAGTATAAAACATATAGGTCTCATCCAACACTGCCGTTCCACTCACACGACAGATTTCTGCCTGTACAATGGAACTTCTGCCTCCCCTCCCCTCTGCGTCCTCAAAATCTGTTCCAAAGGGTTGGAGGATCCCCCAAGAGCAGATTTTTTTTTGGGGGGGGGGGTTTGCAAAGAGAAGGAACAGTCTTACAGGGTGAGTGGAACTGTGCTTGTGCAGTGTAGGAGACAAGCCTATACAGTGGTACCTTGGGTTACAGACACTTCAGGTTACAGACTCCGCTAACCCAGAAATAGTACCTCGGGTTAAGAACTTTGCTTCAGGATGAGAATAGAAATCGCACGCCGGCGGCGCAGTGGCAGCGGGAGGCCCCATTAGGTAAAGTGGTACCTCAGGTTAAGAACAGTTTCAGGTTAAGAACAGACCTCCAGAACAAATTAAGTTCTTAACCCGAGGTACCACTGTATGTTTATAGAGCAGGTATTCTCTTGTTTCTGCAATCTTATGATGGTAGATGCTATGCTGTGAGCACTCACCTCCTTCCATCAGGGCTTTGAATCAATCTGGCGATGAGAGCCGAACATCAAGCCCACCAATTGTCCCGTTGATGATACAACCTGTGCTTTTCTCAGTATAGCGGCTTACATTTATGGGATGTGTATTTAGCATTACCTCTAATATCATTGTCACCTTTACTATGGAATCCACATATATTTACATTCGCATGCTTCCATTGCCAAGCCTGGGCCTCTTTGTAATGAAAATCTATGCAGCGTTTGCACAAGCAGAGAAGCTTGCCATCTGATTTCCATTGTGTTTTGGCGCAAACTTTGATCTTCCGACTCTCAGATGCGAGAGTATGTTGATATTCTTTGGCTCATTTGATCTCATCCATGCATCTGGAATGAAGTCTCCTTCTCATATACATTCTTGAGACCAGGTTAGGCATTTATATGGAGAAAAAAATTCAGTTTGGGATTGTTAAGCCTCTTACATTTTTTTATCAGATTCCATGCAGCCAGGATACAAATTTATAGCATGGGTTGCTATTATTATTAATTTCCACCCCCCTCCCTTGTAGGGATTATAGCTGAGCAAGAAGCATGAATTTGATAATGGATTTTTCAGCTCTATTTTTCTGAGGTTGTTTTTATTTGAGTTTATGGATCACACGGTAGCTATAAAAAGTCATATTATATTTTCAAGGTCTGTTTCATTATTTATGATGTGCATGCAGAGTTGTCTAGCTAGCGCCTGGTGGATTGAACAAGAACTGAAAGAGACCTGGGGAGATGCACTTGAGGAGACCATCACCAGGACTGTAGATGAGAAGACACACACTTCCACAAGGATGTGGCAGCAAAGTGTTTTTGTTTAAACCAATAGATATAGGCAGACTATTTTATTTGCTGGCTTCTTGGTTCACATTATTTATTGACGAGTAGGGTTGCCATATTTCAAACAGTGAAAATCCGGACAGAAAAGTTGTTGAGCTTTTGGGGCTAAATTGCTAATAAAATTGCCAATTTTGAGCTATTTGTATGGACTGCCATACGCCCAGATTTTCCCAATTTCCACGTGGACACAGTATTCTGGACATATGGCAACCCACCTTGATGTGCATTTCAATCAGCTCAAACAACAACAGACAATCAACCAACAAAGTAACTAACCCTAACAGCAAAATTGGCTTGTAAGGGCAGGGTGGGGTGCAGTACTGGCTTCCGGGCAGGGGGGGTCACTGTTGCTTATCAAGAGGGAGAGGAAAGTTGAGAAGGAGGTTTGTACTGCACTAATTCCTACCACCTTGTCTCTCCCCCTCTCCCAGCCAGGAAGTGATCATAGAGACTCTCCTTCACCAGGAGAGCCTGAAAGGCAGCAATAGGACAATAATACAAGGCAAATGCCCATCTTGTCCAGCATCCTATTCTCGCAAGGATGGGAAACCTTCTGGTTCATATAAAGAGAGGTCTGGAGGGCCATATTTGGGCCCTGGGCCGGAGGTTCCCCATTCCTCAAGATTGGAAGTCTGGAAGTAGAGACACGATTCCACTTCTGGCAGTATTTCAATGGCTGGGTGCTGCTAAATCATGACTCTCTGGAAACACCCTGTTAATGACTCTGCCCTAGTTTGCCCTGAACTAATAGAAAACTAATTGGGGGCATTTGCTCTTTTCTGTTCAATGATGGCTTAGATAACCATCACTGAACCAACCAAGATAACCAAGAAGATGAGTGTTTAAAGGGTTTTGAAATTGCTCAAGAATTCAAGTTTTGCAGTTCTTTGAAAGAAGCAGCAAGCCTGTGTCAGTGTGTTGATTCCTTTCTTGTAAATGGAACCTTACACGGTTGATTCAGAAGTCCCACTGTATTCAGTGGAGCTTACTCCCAGGTAACTGGGTAAAGACTGTGCAGCCTTACACTGCAGTCCTCAGCATTTGTACTCAAAACTGAGTTCAACAAAATTGACTCTTTGGTATGTCTCTGATCGTTCTCACAGTTCCTCCTCCTCCTGCTATTATTATTATTATTATTATTATTATTATTATTATTATTACGCCTTTTCCCCTGACAGGGACTCAAGGCAGCTTATAGCTACAAATTAATTTCATTCCATTTATCTGTGGAAGGCATTGTACATGATCCTTTCCCTCACACATAGTATCTTTACAACAATCTGTTGAGGTAGGTTAGACAGAGAGGTTGTAATTGGCTCAAGGTGACAGATGTGTACAGTGGTACCTCGGGTTACATACGCTTCAGGTTACATACGCTTCAGGTTACATACGCTTCAGGTTACAGACTCCGCTAACCCAGAAATAGTGCTTCAGGTTAAGAACTTTGCTTCAGGATGAGAATACAAATTGGGCTCCGGCGGCGCAGCAGCGGTAGGAGGCCCCATTAGCTAGAGTGGTGCTTCAGGTTAAGAACAGTTTCAGGTTAAGAACGGACCTCTGGAACGAATTAAATACTTAACCTGAGGTACCACTGTATGTGTATATGCTATCTATGTGTGCCACGAGACCAAACACAGGAGAAGCTTCCTGATGTAGAATAGGTTGTCCCTATTTTCATTGGAGAAATGTTGGAGGGTATGAAAAGGCCATAGAATGTTAATCAGATAAAGGCCTGTTTTCGCCTGGCACCTAAAGGTATGTAATGAAGGAACCCGGCGAGCCTCCCTGGGGAGAGCATCCCACTCTTCAGCCCGTCTCTGCTGCACATTGATAGCACTTGTGTTCAAAATGTTGTCCACCCAGAGCCTAATGTATTAGCCGAACTAGTGAGAAGGCTGGACTGTATTCCATTGAAATTCACAGAGAGATAGGGGGTTCTTAACCACTTTCTGTGTAGAGCTTTTAAAAGTCAAAAATGTTATTTCTTTTCAAACTATGTGTACGAAGAGCATATAGCACCCGAGGGGATCCATTAATAAGCAAAGCAGCGGGGGCGGGGGCAGAGAAGAGATGGGCAGAATTTCACAGCATCCTTTGCAAGATTGTTTGTTGACGGAAACTCAGCTCCTTATTAAGAGCGTTCTAGCATAATTTGACTTTAAAAACAATTCCTCTTTCTCCCCTCAAAAGCCATGGTGTTTTTGCTGCTAGTCTTTCCAACATGTTTGTCTGATGGAAGAGTCCTAAGACGTTTGAGAATCGAAAGCAGGAGATTTTTTTTCTTTTCTTTACTTGACTTTAAAGTGAGTGCAAGAGCAAAGACTTAAGAGCTATTGATGCTTTTTTTTGTTTTGTTAAAAACAGGTCCCTGCATTTAAATTATAACTTAGGAGAAAGGGTGGGTTTTATACCACTGTTTTGATATGAAAACTGGACTCAAAATAATGTGCACTGGTATGGCTGCTCTCAACTGGTTGTTGACTGAAATAAATACTGGTATGACTGCCAACTTATGATTTTTAAAATTCACTTTTAACAAACTACAGTTCCCCAGATTCTTTGTGGGGTGGGGGGTGGGGAGCCATGGCTGTTAAAGTGGTATCACAGTGCTTTACATATATGGGGCAGATGTGGCCTTTTATTCTAGACATAATGGATTTATGAAGGTCCCCTTCATTATATGGCAATGTGTATTACCTCAGCGACTGCAAACTGTGGTAAGCCAGCTCTGGTTATGAACACACAATAACTAACCAAGTCAGCTGAAAAGTTTCAAGTTAGCAGGGATGCCAACTTGAATAAAATATTGGGTGTGTGTGTGGCCCAGGTAAGCCCCACCCTGCCTGATCACACGACATGGCACACCACATCATTGGAAAAGCAATGCCCATCAACTTTGGGGCCCCTGACCCCCTCAAATATTTTAGGGGGTAAAGGCTGCTCTGGTTCACCAGAAGCGGCTGAGTCATACTGGCCACATGACCTGGAAGCTGTCTGCGGACAAACGCCGGCTCCCTCGGCCTATAAAGCGAGATGAGCACCACAACCCCAGAGTTGTCTGCAACTGGACCTAACGCTCAGGGGTACCTTTACCTTTAAAGGGACCTGAACCCCTAGGAGTGGGCTCCTATGGTTGTAAACAAATTAATTGTAAAGAGAATACTTGTGTTGTTCTATTTTATTTTGTTTTTATCCCTCCTTGTGTGGAATTTCATCTTTGTTTCCTGGAATTTGAAGGTCTGTAGATTACCAATAAAGATGGAAAAGTGGAATGTACCTGAGTCAGCAAGCTGGACCTAATGGGCTTCTCTAATGGGTTTGAGGTACTGGGCCCATCAAGAGGAACTGGGAAAATCACATGTTGAACTTCTGGTATTGCTAAAATTCATCAAGTTGAGACAACCACCACTGAAGCTTTACCCAAGTAAAAAGCAGATACATGAAAAGCAGATACATGAACCTCTTCTTATTTCCCCAAAGATTTCCCCAAAGGTTTGATGAAGTCTTGACATAGTCTGCAAAGTGCTTCAGGTTGAAAATGTTTATTTCTGGCTGTGTCCCTTTTGTGGCCTTTTATTCTAGACATAATGGATTTATGAAGGTCCCCTTCATTATATGGCAATGTGTATTACCTCAGCGACTGCAAACTGTGGTAAGCCAGCTCTGGTTATGAACCATTATTCATTAGTCTGTCCCATATTGTTCCTGCAAAAAACTGCATTAACATTTGCATTTAGAAATTGTAGAGCAAAATCTGATGGATAACTATGTTCTGGTCCACACTTCAGTCCTGGTAGCTCAGATCCTGTCAGTTTGCTCTGAATTTCATAATTCCTCAAGCATCCTTAGCTAGGACTAACTGGAAAGCTAACCAACTCAACATAAGTCTTATTACTGGTCTGGAAAAGTAGCCTCTTTTTCTGAAACTTAGTTTGGTCTTTCCTTCTTTCGAATGCTTTCCCCTGTGAGCTGCCCGGACGGCACAGAAAGCAAAGCATATACAAACTTAGATATCTGTACCCAAGTGGAAATAATGTTTTATGAGAAGCAGAGGTAAATCAGTGCAGTTACTGGAGTAAATTGGCCTAGTATAATATAAACTCAGCTATTTATTTTATTTTATTTTGCATTTCTTTCATGCTGCCTTTTATTTGGGGAGGGGCAGTGGCGATCTTGTGAATGAAAAGATGCTTATATATGCAAGAGAGTGGGGGAAAGTGCTTTAGCTTTGTTTCAGTCTATCAAGGGAAAATAGGTACACACACACAAAAGTGCGTATTACCATATTGACCCTATTTATTTTCACAGCAGGTGCAAGATAGCTTGCACTATCAATGACCACTGGAAACAAAGACGGGCAGAAGTGTGAACTTGCTTTCACCTCTTATAATTCCACAGTGGTCTCAGAGGTTAATGCATAAAATAATTCAGGTCACCAAGACTTGAAACCACCAGACCATGGAAGCCTCCTTCAGAGCCAGTCAGGCCTAACGTGCAGTATTTTAGACTGCCTGCGTACTTGTGCCTGGATCAGATATTACTGGTTTTTCAGGAGATCACACGGCAGGGGAATAAATGGCACCTTGCCCAAAAGCACTTGGTGAACTTCATGGTGAGTAAACTGCAACCCTAACCTCTCTTCTGGCTTTCCCATTGGCAGCTTGCTAGTCAATGTGAATCACAGAATCATAGAGTTGACCAAGGGTCATCTAGTCCAACCCCCTGCAATGCAGGAATCTCAGCTAAAGCGTCCATGACAGATGGCCATCTGCTTAAAAACCTCCAAGGAAGGAGAGTCCACAACTTCCTGAGGGAGACTGTTCCACTGCCGAACAGCTCTGACTGTCAGAAACTTTTTCCTGATTAGTCGGAATCTCCTTTCTTGTAACTTGAAGCCATTGGTCTGAATCCTACCCTCCAGAGCAGGAGAAAGCAAGCATGCTCCCTCTTCCATGTGACAGCCCTTAAGATATTTGAAGATGGCTATCATATCTCCTCTCAGTCTCCTCTTCTTTTCCAGGCTCAACAGGCTAAACGTAACATCCTGTGAGGACAGAATACTGGAATAGATGGGCCTTTGCCTGATAGAGCAGGGCTATTCTTGTGTTGATTATTATTATTGTAATTATTGTTGTTGTTGTTATTTCTACTCCACCCATCTGACTGGGTTCCCCAGCCACTCTGGGTGGCTTACACATAAACACACTTGCCGTTTTAAGCTCCCTCCATCCCTCCCTTTCCTACATTTACACCCAACATTTCTACCAAGGATCTCAGAGTGGTGCACATCGTTCTTCTCCCCACTTTATCCGCACAACAACCCTGTGAGGTAGTGTAATGGGTTTGAGTTACTCGTGCGTAAACTGTCCCCGTTAGGGAGCTTAATTGCCTGGGTTAAACCGTCCTGACTGCACAGCCCATCTCAGCGTGGCTGCCTCAGTCGCTAGCATAATCTGTCTGTGGGTGTTTCTTAAACCTTTTCCAGCATAAAAGCTGTTTGACTCCCAGTCGTCTCCGCCTCTCACTGCGCGGTAGTCTTCTGCGCAGGGAGGGCGTGGGCAGTGGAGGACCAGTGCTCTCCTTACTGATGTCCAGGGAAGAATCCCGGAGCTCTGCCTCCGCTTCCCCCATATGCCCTCCTGGATCCCTGGTGTTAATCCGATTTCCTTCCCCCTCTACCAAGCTGCGTCTCCCCCTGGTGTTGGTACCTTCTCCTGCAGAATCGGGGAGCCTCTCCTTCTCCTTTCGCTCTGATGTCAGTTCCCTGACAGGTAGGTTAGGCTGAGAGTGAGTGACTGACCCAAGGCCACCCAGTCAGCTTCATGGCTGAGTGGGGATTCAGACCCTGGTCTCCCTGGTCCTAGTCCAATACACCAACCATTACACCACACCAATGGAACCGCCAGCTGTTTCAGCTAACCGTGCTGGCTGGGGCATGCCCTCCAATACGAAGTGGCCCCAAACTAGGATGCCATTTTCCAGGGCCACACTCCCACATGAGTCACGTGTCCTGTCTGAGACTGCAGCCCCCCCAAAGCACTTTTGTGCATTTTGGGGTGCTGCACAAGATTGCTGCTCCCCCAAGCACTTTTTTCAAGGCAAGAGTGTGGTCTGAAATCGTGTGATATATTGGTGGCCATTTTGGCCGCCATCTTCATGTGAGAAAAAAAATGGGGTGTCCCCCCCCAACACAGTTGACAGGTATGCCAGGGTTTGGGATGGCTGACCTACTTCATGAGCACCTTCCCCTGCCCCAGTGATTTTAGATTTCATTGTGAGTTTGGCTACTGGTGGCACGATCCAAGTCATGCTAACTCCCAGATGTTTCAAGCAGTTACTTATATCTCACCCACTGAAACCAGTAGGACTCCCAAGGGCTTCGCTTTGGCTGGGATGTACCCTGTTTTGTATTCTCTGCAAAGCTGTGCTGCAATATTGTCCTTTCAAATCAGCCATGCCACTTGCTCTGGGACATCCTTACAATGTCCTATGGAAGGACAAACATGCACAGATGTTCTCCACTCTATTCTTTCTCTATCTATCCTGCAGCACTCTTGCCCGATGTGCTCTGAAGCCAGTCACCCCTCCTTTAAAAGGTTTGGCTCAGGGCAAAGCGACAGCAGCTGTGAGGCAGGTGAAGGGTTAACCTAAAGCATGCAGCTGCTAATGTTAGTTTCGGAGGCAGACCCAAGTCTTCGGGGATAATCTATCCAGGCAAGATCTGACATGAGATGTGACATTTACTATCCAGCACAGCTAAGGCCGTCGGGGATGTTATCAGGAGTGACTGAAGACACCTCTTCTTGCCTCTCTTCCTTTATGCCTTCTGTAAATGAAGTTACTTCCTGGTTGTTTTCAAAGCATCCCCAACCATTGGCCCTGCTGGCTAGGGCACAGCATGGTGGGAATCGCAAAACATGCTAATGATTAAGTGGTATGTAAATGCTTATGGCGTGGGTGGCGCTGTGGTCTAAACCACTGAGCCTAGGGCTTGCTGATCAGAAGGTCGGCGGTTCGAATCCCCGCGACGGGGTGAGCTCCCGTTGCTCAGTCCCAGCTCCTGCCAACCTAGCAGTTCGAAAGCACGTCAAAGTGCAAGTAGATAAATAGGTACCACTCTGGTGGGAAGGTAAATGGCGTTTCCATGCGCTGCTCTGGTTTCTCCAGAAGCGGCTTAGTCATGCTGGCCACATGACCTGGAAAAACTGTGGACAAACGTCGGCTCCCTCGGCCAATAAAGCAAGATGAGTGCCGCAACCCCAGAGTTGTTCATGACTGGACTTAACCGTCAGGGGTCCTTTACCTTTACCTTTTAAAAATGCCTTAAATAAACAAATGAACGTCTGGAGGACCACAGGTTTCCTATCTGTGGGTTAGTGTGTACGATGGAGATGGGGAACTGGTGGCCTTTGAGATGTTGCTGGACCACAACTCCCAGCATTCGCTGCCCATTGGGTCATTCTGGCCTGTGGCTGATGGGAATTGGAATTCAACATCTCCTTGAGGGCCATAGGTTCTCCATCCCTGGTGTAGGACTCAAACTGAGGCGATTCAGATTCAGATCCCCACTTTGCCATGAAGCTCACTCGCTAACCTTGGGGCAGTGTTCCTCACTTTTGCCTGCATTGCAGGGTGGCTATGGGGATAGAAGGTGGGAAACTTTGAGCTCTTTAGAGGAAAGGTGGGCTATAACTGAGGGCTCCACATTTCTGATTGTCCTTTGCTTTTTTTAAGGCACAGTTCCAAGAGATGTTTCATTTGCCCCACCACTTTCCCCAGGAAAACTCACTGATTACCACTGAATTGGAACAAATGTCAATCTGCAGAAAACCTGATTGATGAGTGTTTTGATTCAGCAGGACGAAATAAAAACCTCTTGGACATGGAAAGGACAGGACAATTGTGGATGAGCCGGGAGAGAGCACCTCATCTGTTATGTATGCAGGAGGTCACTGCAGTCTGTGAGAGAGGGTCTCATTGAAGAACCAAAGATCTCAGAAGTTTGCTCTATGATAACTCAGAACAGGGTTTGGAATATTATGAAAATTATGAAAAAGAAAAGAAGAACATAGCTTTGAGTTCTGTGAAACAGCCCACTCCCTTCACTTTTTAGAAACGATGGAAAATACCTTTGTTCTGACAGTTTTCCCCAGCTGGATGAATGGGTCTCCCCAATAGGCATCCATTTGGTGGAAACTAAATTTTACTCATAGTGGACCCATTGAAATTAATGGACCTAACTTTGGACTATATGGAACTTGCCGAACTGACCAGAGAGAAGAGACGGTGGAAGAAGATTGGAAGAAGTTTAAAGAAAAAAATATGTTAATATTTAAATCTTAGAATACCTTTGGAAGTGGATATAGGCTGTAGGGTTAGAAGTAGAAGATAGTGTATTTTAAAATAGTATTATTTGTAAGTGATAAAATGTGAAGATTTTAATGGTAAAAGTATGTGTGATAAAGAAACTGTTAAAGATGAGGTAAAATGAAAATCAGATAGGGGGGACTTGGGGAAGTTCACCTAACAATGTTTAGAAAAAATAAGGATAAGAGAACAATTTGTTTGTATTGTTTGTTTTTCTGTTTGTGTTGTTTAGTTGTGTTATAAAATGAATAAATATTTTTTGGGAAAAAAATTAATGGACCTAACTTGGTCATGTTCATTAATTTCAGTGCGTCTGCTCTAAGTAAAACATAGTTTGATCCCACACATAATTTTGCACAACAAGATGAGTTCTGGGTGGAAGGTGAACTGCAGGGGAACAGAAGCACCGCTGTGTGTGATATACTGTATACAGGGCAGAATGGAAAACGTTGCTTTCTTACATCCCTTGCAGGCAATGTTGAATAAATGTGTCAGATGCCTGAATGAAATCCGTTTTTGGAGCCAAATTCCTTTAGTTTTGCATGGCATTCATTTGAGAGGACGGGGGAAGCTGCAAAGTTCTGGAGCAACCAAAGTTGGCTCGCTCTTCCTCCTGATGTGCCTCCTGCGAACTCCTAGAATTGAATTTGTGATGTTACAATAATTTATTTGCCAAGAGAGTGTGCTGAAATAAACAGAGGATTATTGTGACTCCCCTCCCCTTTTAAACCAAGCACACACACGCACACAGAGAGAAAGGAAACGAGGCTGTGAGAAAAGTGGGAAGAAAGCTTACATGCAAAAATTAACACCATCAGTAATTAGCAGAAATAATGAGGGAAGAGAAGGAAAAAGAGCAGGTCAAAGCACTTGCTGTGCAGTTTAAGAATATTTCCCTTCATGTGGCAGTGAGAGACATCTTCCACAGGCACAGTTAATAGGAAGAATCCTCAATGCACATCCTTGAAAATATAGAGCGTGCCACTGCTACCTTCAAGGGAAATTCAGTTGGTCCTCTAATCCAAAAGGTTATTGTATTTTGTCAGCGATTGGTGCTTTGCAACCACAGACAGTATCAGCACCCGAGTTAAACACCAGAGGGACACCAAAGGAAACATTTCCCTGGAACAGCCTTCCCCACACCTGGGGCCACCCAGATGTTTCGGATGAGAACTATCAGCCCCAGCCAACATGGCTAATGGTCAGAGGGATGGTGGGATTTGCACTCCAGCAGCATTTGAGTTGAAGAAGGCTATTCTAGAAGTCTGCAATAGAAACGAAACAGGGCAGTGGACAGTGGGTGGCAGAGGGGAGAGCACTTGCCTTATGCCCTAAGCTGGGCTTCCAGAAGCATCTGGCTATGCATTAGGAGAAATAGGAGAAAGCCTTTGGTCTGACCCAGTAGGATTCTTCTGATATACAGAATATTGCGTGATACATTTTTTTTGCTTCTAGTTTGAAGAACCAAAGAGCAGTCAACACAGTAGCCTTGCTGTATGATGGCAAAGAGAGTTGTAGGACTGGCTGGCTTGACCATCACTTGATCTATGGATGCGCCATCCAGACACACCGACTCCTGTCCCCAGTGTCTTTGTCGCCTCTGACACCTGTGTCACAGGCTGAGCATTGATTAATTGGGATCGCTGCCACAAAGAGGCGGAGAGTGCAGACTCAAATGGAGCCTAAATGGGGCCATGAAGTGAAAAAGAAAGGGCAGCCTTAGCATCCTCCAGAAAATCAGGTTTGTAAAAGTACACATGGACATAAAAAAAGATCTATGGGGCACCCTCCCCCACCAAACATCTTCATAAGGACTGCACATGTTAAGTAACCACAAAATGTTCCACTGGAAAAGAAAAGTGGGGAAAAGTGGTAGGCTGGATGGAACGGAATGGAGTCTCTGGGAGAGGTGCATGTCTGCCTGGCCAACCAGTTCCTTGAAGACCTTTTGTTGCTGGCCTCATTTGTAATGCTCCTACTTATTCTTACTGCCCCAAGGGAAAAGCAGCGGTGCACCTTCTTATCGGTGGCCCATTGGTTCTGAATGTCTGGCTAGGCCTTGCAGGTGTGTCAAGTTTTATCCAACGTATGCTGCCGTCTGCCAGTGATCTGGGGATGGTCCTAAAGAATCAATCGGTTATCAGGCCAAATGGCACGTTTTTCACCACCTTGCAAAAAGAAAAGGCTTTTTTTTTGGGGGGGGGTGTCACAGTTGTTTGAGGCTCCAACTGAAAGCTTTTCTCACTGCTTTCAAAGCACTGAAGCTGTGCTTGTCACCTCTCGCTGCAAATTTGGACGAAGCTAGCCATATGGCAAGTGGAAAGCAGTGCTGGGAAACCTTCCACACGTGATGCTTTTCTGCTAAATGAGGATTTCTTTCGAAGGTACTGATTTCACACACAAGTCTCTGGAGTAATGCGCAATGTTGTCAAGAAAGGCTGGCGATAGCTGCCAACAGCCTGTTCTGAATTCCCAGGAGACGCCTACCTCCACCTCCACCTTGGGGCTACCTGCCTATTTTTCATCCCTCTTTTTCACCCTCTCTTCAAGATGCCGTGCTGGCTGTGTCGAATCCTGAGCCGTCTTGTCAGCAACTGTTCCACCAGGCCGTTCCCCGCAGTGTGGTCTCTCTGGAATTTCCCCTGAATAGTGCTCCAATTTGCTCCTGGAAGCTTCCGATGAAATCTCCCCATTCTCGGAACTTTATTGTGTTCTTGTAAATAGCCTACTGGAGCCAAGATATCTTCCAGAGTGCGATTTTATGGTTGTATAAGCTCCAGTTGTCATTTATATCCGTTGTCTTATGTTACAATGGGAGCTTACCTTCTTGATAGCGAAGTCAAAAAGGATTCTTGAAATCTGCAAGCATTTCTCTGAGTGTGAACAACAAGGCTTGGCTTTATAAGTGCTTTTGTATTTTCACACTTACTCCGTGAGCAACAAGGCACCCAAACATGTTTGTAGAGGTTTAGAAAATTGCAAAAGGCATGGAGGAAAAAGGGAATTATTTCTCCGTCTCTTATTGTACTAAGAAGTCTTCCATTGAATTTGCTTGGATGTGGGAAGAATTGAAGAAGCTCTTCTTGCAGCAAAGAGTCCACTTGTGGAACTTGCTTCAACAAGATGCGCTGATGGCCCTAGATTAGGTGCCTTTCAAAAAGGATTCAACAAATCCTTGGAGAACAGGTCTATTGGTTAAGCAGCTAGAGGTCCAAAAGCAGTATTATTTGGAGATGGATGCTTCGTTTGATCCAGAGTCTCCTTTCATTTTCTGTTTCAGCAAGACCAAGGCTAGACTGGGTGGAAGCTGGCTCTTGGAGCTCACCAGCTCATGAAGATCCCACTGCTGATTACTTTCAGTACTGGGCAATGGGCTGTAGTTGGTGGTGAAACAAGGGTCAAACCATAGAGTTAGGCACTGGGCTGAGGGAATTGGGTGTCACAATTCCTGAGACGAGGTGTACAGGTGATGCCCCTGGTTGCCACAAGATGTACACGCTCAGGTGATGGGACCACCAGGAGGGTCTGGCCTGCATGTCTCAATGAATGGGCAGGCTGGGATGGGAGAAGGTGCTCCCTTAGGGCTTTGGGTCCCTTTTTATGTGAGTTGAAATATTTTGGGTTGGGATATTGTTGAGTGAAATTGGTTTATGTATGAGATCTAGTGGTCTTAGCAAACCACAAGCTCAACATGCGTCAGCAGTATGATGCAACAGCAAAAACAGCTAATACTTTTCTAGGTTGCATAGTCCAGATCAGGGGTCAGCAACCTTTTTCAGCTGTGGGCCGGTCCACTGTCCCTCAGACCATGTGGTGGGCCGGACTATATTTTGAAAAATATGTATGAACGAATTCCTATGCCCCACAAATAACCCAGAGATGCATTTTAAATAAAAGGACACATTCTACTCATGTAAAAACACGCCGATTCCCAGACTGTCTGCGGGCCGGATTTAGAAGGCAGTTGGGCCGGATCCGGCCCCTGGTCCTTAGGCTGCCTACCCCTGGTTCAGATCAAGGAAAGCAATAGTTCAGCTGTATTCTGCCTTGGTCCTGAACCAAGGCTTCAATTTACAAGAAAGGAGACTCCATCTAAACATCAGGAAGAACTTTCTGAGGGTATGAGCTGTTCAACAGTGGAACAGTCTTCCTCGGGAGATTGTGGACTCTCTTCCATTGGAGGTTTTTAAGCAGAGGTTGGATGGCCATCGGTCATGGATGCTTTAGATGAGATTCCTGCATTGCAGAGGATTGAATCCTTGGTCATCCAATTAGGACAGAGCTCTTCACTTTTGGGTCTCCAGACATTGCTGAATTATGGTCAAAATACCATCTCCTTTCTTATATACCAAACCAAACGCTGCATTCTGCAGAGAGGGCATTCTGCAGATACCGTCTTATCAGGAGATCTGTTTTGCATGATGTCGGAGTCGGGACATTTGTGTGGTGGCACCTACCCTGTGGAATTCCCTCCCACCACATCAGACAGTCACTTCTTCTATTGTCTTTTTGGCATATGTTGAACATTTCCCCCTTTCAACAGACCTCCTAATTGGTGCTTTTTAGGCTGGTTGGTATCTATGTTGGACTTGAAACAAGTTTTATATATGTGACTATTTAAAGTGGTTTGATAGTTTTGTTTTTAATATATGCAGTTGCCTGATATGGCATAGTGGAATCACTTTGAGATGCTTCATCGGAAGCAACACATAAATGATGTTGATAATAATAGTAATGATAATATCATTCCCATCCTCCTTGACCATTGGCTAAGCTGGCTGGGGACCCAAGGCTGAAGAAGGCTAATTTTAGGGCTTTATTTGTCAACAATACCACCTTGGAAGTGCTCTGGTTACAATTTTGTGTCTAAAGCAGTTTAGGGTTCCATGCCATATATGTGCAGATGAATTAAATCAGTAAGTGGTTAAGGGAAGGGGAGAGAAAAAGGGTTTAACTTTAATGAAGCTTTATAAGAAATATGTCAAGAGAGGTATATTTTCTTGGATGCAGGTGGATACACGTTTTGTTTCTAGACCAGACTTTTCTGACATGGTGCCCTCTGGTTGTTTTGGGCAGCAACACACACTGGCTGGTGCTGGTCTAGTCCTAGTTAAAAGAGAACAGTAGTGAAGGAGGAAGACAGGGGGAAGGGGCTGGAGGGGAATGAAACAGACTCAGTGAATAACATACTCAAGAGCTCTCCTGCACAATGAGATTAGCATGATGTGATCGTTTTGATGCCAAGGTGCTAACACAATAATACACGCTAGTTTGCCAACTTTTCAAATTGAATGTATTTGATTATTTGCTTTTAATTAGGGTGAGTTTTGGAGTATGTACAGGATTGTTAGAGATCCGTGCAAAGCCTCCTGCAGCAGGACGACGTATTCTCCACAAAGATGGTGCAGCATTGTTCTTTTTGAGCCGTGGAGAATGAGATTTAACAGCAATGCTAAACGTTTTAGCCCCTTCTCTCTTGTGCCTCCGTGTTTTGGCTGACTGGCAGAACCCCCAGCGGACGTGAGAAAATGACAGCAGAAACCTCTACTCGGAAGTAAGCCTTGCTGAGGTCGGTGGGAGTTAGAAGGGAGTTAGAAGTTATATGCTTACTCAATGAACTCAGTGGGGCTTGCTTGTGAGTAGACACACGGAGGATTGTGCTTTCAATCCCTGATCTTATCTGAAAGCCGAGGGCTCCATCACGAGCAAATTTGAACTCTAACTCTGGACTTCTTGAGCACAGAGTGGCTACTTTGGACTTATTCCCATCTTCTGAAATGAAATATTCAGAAGATACTTTAGTTTGAGCTCCCCTGTGTATGATGGATCCACTACTTGCTGTGCTCCATTTCCCTTCCTTTTAAACAGTGGTTGGAGGAAAGGTATTAGAGATAAGCAAGTCACTATCCTAGCCAAGCTCAGCCTGCTACAGGATTGTAACTTGGGGGTCAGATGCTAATGGAAGGCAAATGCCACAGTCCTGCTCAAGCAGTAGACCGTGAGCCTGGGAAACTCCAGTGTTTGTGCATACCTATAGGATAAGGTGCTGCTGGAGGCACCACAGCTTTAGAGCAGCATCTCCCAAAGCAGTGCCTTCTAGAGGTTTTGGACTACAACTCCCATTATCCTTGAGCATTGGCCATGTTGATGGGGGCTGATAGGACTTGTAGTCTAAACCATCTAAAGGGCACCAGGTTTAGGACAGCTGCTTTAGTGTCAAAGGCGGGTGGCGCTGTGGTCTAAACCACTGAGCCTCTTGGGCTTACCAATCAGAAGGTTGGCGGTTCGAATCCCTGCGACGGGGTGAGCTCCGTTGCTCTGTCCCTGCCAAGCTAGCAGTTCGAAAGCATATCAGTGCAAGTAGACAAATAGGTACCACTGTGGCAGGATGGTAAAAGGCGTTTCCATGCGCTCTGGTTTCCGTCACGATGTTCTCATGTGCCAGAAGTGGTTTCGTCATGCTGGCCACATGACCCGGAAAGCTGTCTATGGACAAACGCCTTCTCTCTCGGCCTGAAAGTGAGATGCGCACTGCAACCCCCTTGTCCCCTTTGACTGGACTTAACAGTCCAGGGGTCCTTTACCTTTTTTACCTTACCTTTACTGGCACAGTACATGCAGAAAATAGCAAATTCTATCTCTGCTGGGGTTTTTTTTAGAAGGATCAGATAGCAAGTGAAGCAGTGGCAAAAGTCCCTTGGAGACTATATAGCCCAGGATGTGGAGGTGTATGCCTTTGCAAGGTGTGGGTGCCCAGAACTGGTCTATCCTTGCTGTGAATGACTCTGCTTATGTGACATGGTGTTTTATGGAAGAAGTTGATGTAAGAACATGACAATACCCTGCTAGATCAGGCCAGCAGCTCAGCTAATTCAAAATGCTGCTGGTGACTACCACTGCCACCACTAGTAGCTATTGATAGTCTGATCCTCCAGATATTTGTCAAATCCTCTTTCAAACCATCCAAGTTGGGAGCCATCACTGCCTCCTGTGGAAGTGAGTTCCATCGTTTCAATTATACCCTGCATGAGGACGTTCTTCATCTTGTCTGCCCTCAGTCTTTCAGCACTTAGCTTCATTGGACATTTGGGTTTCAAATGGGGTTCACTCCAATAGGCAAAAGCCAAGCCCTTTTCTCATGTTGGGCTTAGTTCAAGATGGTACCATCTCAACAATAGTGGGCTTGGTGGAAGAATAGGGTCGTATTCAACAAACTCATTGTGTCCGCAGAAGCCAGCACAGGAATTCCCACCAGCGCAATGGGAATGTCACCCTGTTCTTCTCCCTTGCCAGATTTGCTCTGGAGGGGTGGAGGAAACCCCAGAACAGATTTAGAGGGGGAGGGGAGGGGAGGGGGAGAAGGTTCCATTGCTTAAGGAAAATCCTGGCACTGCTGGAACCTTAGCCATAGTGTTACCCTGAGTACAAGCCATAGTCTGAATTGGTATAAATTCAGATTGTTTTTTGAGGACCAACGGAAAGATATGCCTCATTAATTTATGAAAATTCCTTGTTGTAGTGACAAGATGGCTAGTAGCTTGGATATGGTGTGGGGATGCAAGGCCAGTCTGCAACAAGCCACATCCGATGCTACCTTTCCATTCACCTCCTGAGTCACTGGGGCAAGACAGGTTGAGCATATAATGCCAATTCTGGCTCAACTGCACTGGCTGCCAATTAGTTTCTGGGCCCAATTCAAAGTGTTTGTTTTGACCTATGAAGCCTTAAATGGCTCAGGACCACAATGCCTCAATGGCCGCCTCTCCCCATAGGAACCGACCCGAACCCTGCAATCATCCCCAGAGGCCCTTCATCATGTGCCTCCTCAGTGAGCGGTCCAGAGGGCGGCAACACAAGAGCGAGTCTTTTCTGTGGTGGCTCCCCATTTGTGGAATGCTCTCCCCAGCGAAGCTCACCTGGTGCCTTCATTACATATATCTAGGTGCCAGGCAAAAGCATTCCTATTTTCCCAGGGCTTTGGCTAATTAAATAATCTATGGCCTTTTAAACTGCGTGTAAGTTTTTTTTTTAAAAAAATGTTTTTGTTTGTTATTCTGGTATGATTTTTTTTTGTGTTTTCATATTGTAAATCGCCCTGTGATCTTCGTATGAAGGGCAGTATTTGTTGTTGTTTAGCCATTTAGCCGTGTCCGACTCTTTGTGACCCCATGGACCAGAGCACGCCAGGCACTCTATATGCCTGTTGTCTTTGTCCATGGAGTTTTCTTGGCAGGGATACTGGAGTGGCTTGCTGGTTCCTGCTCCAGGTGGATCACGTTTGGTCAAAACTCTCCACTATGACCTGTCCATCTTGGGTGGCCCTGCACGGCATAGCTCATATCTTCTCTGAGTTATTCAAGCCCCTTTGCCATGACAAGGCAGTGATCCATGAAGGAGGAAGGGCAGCATAGAAATTTAAATAATAATAATAATAATAATAATGAAAGAGAGGAACTTCAAGAGTTCCAGATAAATTTTCAATCTTCCCCTCCCTTTGGTCAAAGTATGCAGTGTAAAAGTGCGGTCTGCCATATAGTTGAAAGATCCTTAGGTTTTCAAAAATTAGATGGCCTCCAAATTAAGAAGCTTTATTAAGAAGGCCACAAGTTTCAAACCATCTGCTTTGCATGCAGAAGGTCTCAGGTTCGATCCTGGCATCTCCAGTTAGGGCTGGGAGAAGCCCTTGATTGAAACCTTGAAGAGCCTCTGCCAGCCAGTGTAGACAATTCTGAACTAGATGGACCACTGGCCTGACTGCATATAGCAGCTTCCTGTGTTCTCCATCATGGAATGGCAGAACAAGGTGTGTATTGCATCTGCACAAAACACAAAAGCAATGTTGTTTCTGGACTCAGAGCTTGCAATCGGAGGTAGATAGATGAAAACTGGTGGGCCACACCGCTGCTCTAATACAAACACATCATATCAGTACCCTTCCTTACCAATACTTGATGATAACTGTAACTTACATAGGGAGCAGACTTCCAAGTCAGACTATTGGTCCATCTAGCTGAGTATTATCCAGTGCCTAGCAGTGGCTATAAAAGATTTTAAACTGGGAGTCTTTACCAGACTCCCTGAGGACTGAACTCAGGATCCTTTGCATGCAGAGGAGGTGCTCTGTCACCAAGCGATCCCCGTTTACCTTATTGTAGGAACAGAGCGGTAATCAAAGAAAGCAAAAGGAGACAGCGAGAGAGTGAGCTGTACTAAATCAAATTAAACTGTATGCTATTTACTTTCTTGGTTCCTTTGCAGCTTCAAAGCACTTGGTTCTTCTGCACTCCCTCGAAATCAGGAGGGCGAGACGTACATACATTGTGTGCAACCGCACAGGCTTTTTTACCTACAGACTTTTTCAGATGGACATGTATATTTAAAATCCCCCACCCCCTTAAACAATAGAAAGAAACAAATGGTTGACAATAACAACGGCAGCAGCTCTCCAACAAAAGCATGCAATTATTACAATTATACTATCCTTGATTAGGCTCCCATGCATTGCATTTCAATGTAATTGATGTTGTAGGTTGACACATTGGACACCAAATATTCTCGCCTGTCCCTTCAGTCTTTTGTTTCAGAGCCTGATTTGCATTTTCTATGCTTTTAGTAATGAAGACTTAGCACTTTTCCTCCATTAGAAAGAGAGAGAGAGAGAGACATACACATACACACACACACAGGCACACATACACACACACGCACAATAATCTGCAACTCGGCACTTGTTTAAGGATTCTGACCCCCCAAAATACCACTTTGCTTCACACATTAGCTGCTTACAAAGAAGGGAGCTAATGTATCATCTAATTGGGCAAACCACTGCATCTGATTTCTCTCAATCAGACTATTAGCTTCGTAATTACCCATCTGCCTCATGTGGAAAAACGGCAAGGCGAACACCCAGCTAATAACATTCTCAAGAGCTCTCCAGCACAGTGAGATGAGCACAATGTTGCGAGATATGGTCCCTAACCATTTAAGTGCCAAGGAGGTCTCTCCGCGATGCAGGGGGAGTTTGCCAACCTTCCCAGTTTCAACGCGGTTAATTATTTGTCTTTAATTAGTCTGAGTTTTGCGGGTCTGTTTGGAGTTTTGTGCGTGCGTGTTTCGAGAAACAAATGACAGCGGCGGAAGCCCCTTAAGCATCCTAGCACCGCTTCCAATATCATGGACCCATGTTTGTAGCAGAAGACTGAAACCTCCCGAATAGCTAACATTTCTAGGCTTTTATTTGGTTTTTATATTTTGTCCTTATGTCTTAACTAAGAAGTTAATTGTGCCGGAACTTGGATGTTGCCATTCTATCAAGTTCCAGGTATGATGGAAGATGCATGGCTCATATTAAAAATAGCAGCCCCACCCTCCATTTCTCTATCATGTCGTCAGATGAAATGAGCCATGTGACACCAACATGCTGTAGGTTTCCCACATCCTCCCCCCCAATTAATTTCATTTGCTGCCACTTGTGGGGAAACACACAACATGATGTCTTAATTTGGTTTTATCATGTATTTCAGAGGAAAGAGGAGGCGCTGTAGCTCAGTAGGAAAGCACTTGCTTTTACAAGCTTCCAGGTTCAAGCCTCAGCGTCTCTTGGCAGGCTTGGAAAAAAGTCCTGTGTGAAGCTCTGGAGAACAAACCACTGTCAGTGTTAAAAATACTGGGACCAATGGCCTGACTTAAAAGAAGGCAGATTCCTGTGTTCTTAACATGCAGTTTTGCACTGAAGGTCACTTTCAACAGAATCCGGTGCCAAAGCTTGCCTTGAACCCTGCCATTTCAAACTGCAGGAGGTCCATATGACCGAATGCTTTCCCACAGTAACACACACACACACACACACACACACACACACACACACACACCTCCTTGCATCTACATATCCTGCTGCAGACTGGAGAGCAAAGGGGTGAACTGACTAAGTACGGAAAGCATCTAGGATGGATGGGTGGACCATGGAGAGCTCACTGTGGCTGTCAGGACCATGGAGAGCTCACTGTGGCAGGTGGTGGCAAGGGAACAAGTGTAGTGGCTGGTGTGTTGTTCCAGCAATAGTCTGGTGCAGTGTGGTCAACTGTGAGATTAAGTTCTCCCTCAATAAAGTGCATGTCTCTAGCTCTGTCTCCTCAGAGAAAGATGGCTTGGGCTTAAATGGGTACCTTCTCTGCTGGAGCTAGGAACATGCTAAGTCAGACCACTGGTCAAATTCACTCGGTGTTTTCCTGCATGAGTTGGCAAAGGCTCTCTAGGGTTTCAGATACTTGGAGATGCCCGGGATTGAATGTAGGCCTTTGTGTATGCAAAACATGCGCTCTACCTCTGATCGACAGTCACTGTTGGGTGTGGTGTGGCAGCAGAGGGGGTTCCCTCCTGATCTGGTGAGGCTCTCTGCTGTGGTAGCTCCTGATCATAGAAGCAAAGAATTGTAGAGATGGAAGGGACCACAAGGGTCATCTAGTCCAACCCCCTGCAATGCAGGAATCTTTTGCCCAAGTGGGGCTCAAACCCATGTCTCCGAGATTAAGAGCCTCATGCTCTCCCAGCTGAGCTATCCCAGTGTTTGCTGGTCACTCCTCTAACAGTGGACTGGGAGGGCAGGTTCTGAATATATGATGGAAGCATTTAAAAAATATTTGTCTACTGCCAAATGGTTCCTTATGGTTCCTCCTGTCACAACAGGTCCTATTGTACGCCAGTATTAATCCCATTTTACAGGTGGCAAAATGATACTTGTGCTTTTCTTCCAAGGCAGTAAGAACATTCTCTTTTAAAATAAATAAATAAACAAACTTTATTAAAGCATATATAAATAATGACACAAGATAGCAGAGATACATACATGCAATAAATACTCACATTATAATTATGCTTACTTAATATTTTACCAGATTAAAAAGCTATTATATCCCTCCACATTTATGTTGCATTCATTCTGCATGAATTCAGCAAGAGGGTTCCATTTATCTTTAAAACTGTCTCTTTCTTGTCTGCCTTCTCTCACTCTGCTCAATTCTGGAAGCTTGTACACATCCCTTTCTGTATCTTCCGCCCAGACAAGCAAGAGGCAGAGTTCAAGAATTCATTTTAGCCAAGCAAGTGTAAAAAAAGGTAAAGGGACCCCTGACCATTAGGTCCAGTCGTGACCGACTCTGGTGTTGCGGTGCTCATCTCGCTTTATTGGCCGAGGGAGCCAGTGTACAGCTTCCGGGTGGTGTGGCCAGCATGACTAAGCCGCTTCTGGCGAAGCAGAGCAGCGCACGGAAACGCCGTTTACCTTCCCGCTGGAGTGGTACCTATTTATCTACTTGCACTTTGACGTGCTTTCAAACTGCTAGGTTGGCAGGAGCAGGAACCAAGCAACGGGAGCTCACCCCGTCGTGGGGATTCGAACCGCCGACCTTCTGATCGGCAAGTCCTAGGCTCTGTGGTTTAACCCACAGCGCCACCCGCGTCCCCAGGCAAGTGTACTCAGGGTATAACACAGGACCACTAAGGAGTGTGGCCTGGGGTCAGAGGGGGTGTGGCCAGAGAGAAGAGGTGATGGCCAAATGGAGAGTCCTGGAAGGCTTCATAGAATCATAGAATCATAGAATCATAGAGTTGGAAGAGACCACAAGGGCCATCGAGTCCAACCCCCTGCCAAGCAGGAAACACCATCAGAGCACTCCTGACATATGGTTGTCAGGCCTCTGCTTAAAGACCTCCAAAGTAGGAGACTCCACCACACTCCTTGGCAGCAAATTCCACTGTCGAACAGCTCTTACTGTCAGGAAGTTCTTCCTAATGTTTAGGTGGAATCTTCTTTCTTGTAGTTTGGATCCATTGCTCCGTGTCCGCTTCTCCGGAGCAGCAGAAAACAACCTTTCTCCCTCCTCTTTGTGACATCCTTTTATATATTTGAACATGGCTATCATATCACCCCTTAACCTCCTCTTCTCCAGGCTAAACATGGACCCCAGACCTGATGTTCATCACCCAGCAATAGCAATGGATGAAGTGAAGAAGCTCAAGCCAGGAGCTTGTGTCATCAGCTCCCAAGGGGCCATCAATTAAGATGGGGGACACCTGGCTTGAGAGCAGTACATGTGAAAAGGATCTAGGAGTCTTGGTTGACCACAAACGTGACATGAGCCAACAGTGTGACGCGGCAGCTAAAAAAGCCAATGCAATTCTGGGCTGCATCAATAGGAGTATAGCATCTAGATCAAGGGAAGTAATAGTGCCACTGTATTCTGCTCTGGTCAGACCTCACCTGGAGTACTGTGTCCAGTTCTGGGCACCACAATTCAAGAGGGACACTGACAAACTGGAACGTGTCCAGAGGAGGGCAACCAAAATGGTCAAAGGCCTGGAAACGATGCCTTATGAGGAACGGCTAAGGGAGCTGGGCATGTTTAGCCTGGAGAAGAGGAGGTTAAGGGGTGATATGATAGCCATGTTCAAATATATAAAAGGATGTCATATAGAGGAGGGAGAAAGGTTGTTTTCTGCTGCTCCAGAGAAGCAGACATGGAGCAATGGATCCAAACTACAAGAAAGAAGATTCCACCTAAACATTCGGAAGAACTTCCTGACAGTAAGAGCTGTTCGACAGTGGAATTTGCTGCCAAGGAGTGTGGTGGAGTCTCCTACTTTGGAGGTCTTTAAGCAGAGGCTTGACAACCATATGTCAGGAGTGCTCTGATGGTGTTTCCTGCTTGGCAGGGGGTTGGACTCGATGGCCCTTGTGGTCTCTTCCAACTCTATGATTCTATGATTCTAACAAGCTGAGAGAACTCATGGAGCAGCTCTTCCCTCACCTTCCCAGCAAACCATGAGAGAAGGCTTGTGCTTCGGAAGCTGGCCTATTTTTCTTCTCTTGTATTAAATTATAAACTGCCCTGGCAGAAAGGCAGTGTATGAATGTGATAAGCATGACTTGTCATATCAATGCAGAGTCTTGCCTTCTGTGTTGTGGGCCCAACTCTGTGGAAGTCCTTCCCACAAGAAGTTACGCAGACACCGTCCAGACTGAGTTTCAGGTGCTTGTTCAAAAACTGTTTTACTTCTGGAAGTATTTGCACCCTGAATGCTCTCAGATGTTTTGCATTTTTCTCTTTTAGATTTTAAATTACTAAGGCATAAAATTCAGAGGGTTGGGCTAGCTCCAGAGAGACCCGATTTCAAATCCTTGCGCACTGTGACGCTCCTGAGTGACCTTGGGATTAACCTACTTCGCAGGGCTAGTGCGTGAGAGAGACTGAGGGGGGAGGGAGCCTATATATGCTCTTGTGCTCTTTTGAGGGAGGGTAGAAAATTGGTTTTATTCTTGCAAACCACTTAGAAGCTACCTTGGCAATTAGACAATACGCTGCTGCTTGATGATATGAATGAAACAAATAAAAGGAGATCACCCCTGAATACAACATAGTCGTATGTTGTATTTAGAAATCCGCTTCCCCTTTTAACCTCTGTTAGCAAAGTGTCTGGCACTCTCATAGCCAAGGCTGAATTTTTAGAATAATGAGCCTGTGTAAAATTGTGATTCCCATCTTCCTGTTATTCCTTGCAGCAGGGTCCGGGGTAAGGATGAGTACAGATTTAGTGTTAGCAGGCTGAAGCTCCAAACTTCGTGGAGAAATTAAAGTAGCTGGATTGAAAAGGACTTTAGAAACAGCAGTTTTGATAAACTGTCAATCTTTTTTTTTTTAAAGTGAGCAGAAGATTGCAAACGAGATTAGTGTGCTGCCTTGGGTGCTCTTGTTATCTGTTCCTTCACCAAAACCTTGGTACAGTCTTCATGAGCGTTATAGTATACCTGAAGGAGCGTCTCCACCCCCATCATTCTGCCCGGACACTGAGGTCCAGTGCCGAGGGCCTTCTGGCGGTTCCCTCACTGCGAGAAGCCAAGCTACAGGGAACCAGGCAGAGGGCCTTCTCGGTAGTGGCACCCGGCCTGTGGAACGCCCTTCCAGCAGATGTCAAAGCGATAAACAACTACCTGACATTCAGAAGACATCTTAAGGCAGCCCTGTTCAGGGAAGTTTTTAACGTGTGATATTTTACTGTATTTTTGGTTTTTATGGAAGCCGCCCAGAGTGGCTGGGGAGGCCCAGCCAGATGGGCGGGGTATAAATAATAAATTATTATTATTATTATTATTATTATTATTATTATTATTATTATTGATTCATAAGGGTTACACAGAACACAAGACCATAGACCCTGCCAAGAAGTTAATAATGTCAACTGAAGAAAGCCACAGGATGGCAAAATTATATAATCTAGAGCAAAAACTACTGTATGCCAGGTATGTACCTACACTATGAGGACAAACTGGTTTTAAATGTGTTTAATGGGCATCAGTTTCCATCAATGGTGACTAGACACAATGGCTATGTTCTCCCTACCCTGCCTTTGAATACCAGTTGCTGTAATACCACAGAGTGCTGTTGTGCTCAAGTCCTGCTTGCAGGCTTTCCAGAGGCACCCGGAAGGCCACTGTGAGAACAGGATGCTGGACTAGATTGACCTTTGACCTGATCCAGCAGGTTTCTTCTTGAGGTATCCTGGGATCGGCCATTTTGTGAAAATGCTGCTATTTACCTCATGGTTCCTAGAACAAGAGGCTCTCAAGCTATGGTCTGCAAGCTCCATGCAGGTGATCTGTGCAAACATTGCAGAATAGTTAAGAAAATCTGTGCTTGGTTCTCTTTCTATTCATTTGAATGTGGGGACGATGTATATACTTCTGTAACCCAAGAAAACCTTTAATACAAACATTTATTTTTTTTAAAAAAAATCTGTGCTTGGGCCTGCACATGGCTTATTTCCCCCCGACAACAGAGATCAGGGCTGTTTTGGTGAGGACTGAATAATCAAACGTGCTAACCACCCCTGTGTTTTCAGCCTGTGGATTTCATAATATAGTGTGAGTTTCCTGTTAAAGGAGCCCTTCTCAAAATTTATTATGAGGCATCTTGTTTTTGCTGGTTGAGAGATTGGATAACATTGGATAATGCAGATGTATTGGATTTAGAGGGATTTGACAATAGATTCGGATGGCATGCTTATTTGTGGTACGATAAGGTTAAAATGCATAGAGATTTTTTAAATCACACTATTAGGAAATCATTATACAAGGTTTGGAGTAGATACAAAACATTTTTTTTAATATATTTTTATTCATTTTCCAAACATTTTTATACAATCAATTCACATTTTATCAAACATTCATCAATTTTTTGACTTCCCTCAGTTTCTCTGCCAATCTTCCGTTTAAATTTATATTATTAATGCATTTCTAAACTTAATATTGCCTTTAAATATCACCTTTCCCTTCTTACTCTTTTTTAACAATATTTCTTAATTTTTCACCGAGTCTCTTGAAAACCAACAAGCGTTATCTGTACATCACATATGCTTTTCAGATATTCTGTAAATCTCCCCCAGTCCTCGATAAAATTTTGGTCTCTCTGATATCGAATCTTCCCTGTTACTTTGTCCAATTCTGCGTATTCAGTTAATTTCGTTCTCCATTCTTCCACCGTTGGAATTTCTTCCTGCTTCCATCTTTGCGCCAGAAGTATTCTCGCTGCTGTTACTGCGTATTGGAAAAGTTTACAATCTTTCTTATTAATTTCATTACCTACCAATCCTAGTAAGAAGGCCTCCGGTTTCTTAACAAACGTATATTTCAACATCTTTTTCAATTCATCATATATCATTTCCCAGAAGCCTTTCACCCTTTTACACTCCCACCACATATGATAGAAAGTTCCTTCTTTTTCTTTACATTTCCAACACTTATTGCATGTTTTATACATTTTAGCCAGTTTTACTGGCGTTATATACCATCTGTATACCATTTTCATTATGTTTTCCTTCAACGCAGTACAGGCCGTAAATTTTAACCTTTCATTCCATAATTTCATCCAATCATCATATTGTATATTATACCCAAAATCTCTGGCCCAATGTATCATTACCGATTTGACCTCTTTATCTTTTGTATGCCATTCCAGCAACATTTTATACATTTTTGACAATTTTTTATACTCGTTATTCAGTACCTCTGTTTGAAATTTTGATTCTTTTTCTTCATATCCACACTCTTTACAGTCTTTTAAAAACATTTCATTAACCTGATAATAATGCAACCAATCATAAACAAATTCTTTCACATCTTCATAAGATTTCATTTTCCATTTCCCCCCCTCTCTTACTATCAATTCTCCATATATTATACAAAACATTGTTAGAACGCAAAACTCCGTGGTGGCTTTCTCCATTGGAAGCCTTTGCAGTAAAAAAGAAAAACATGGGAAGTGAATGAGCAACATACAAATACCTGTTAATCGAAGTGGATAATAAACTAAAGGTAAAGCCATTTGAAGAACTGAGAGAAAAACTAACTGATTGGTTGCAGTATCACCAACTGCAGGATGTATTCAGAGAAGATAGCAAAAGAACCGGGTTTGGTAGCACAAAATCAGAAATAGAGACTGAATTGCTGAATAGTAAAAGGAAAATACTGTTGAAAATGTATAAACTATTACTGGAGTGGCACACAAAGGATGAGGAGGTAAAAAGTCTTATGATTAAATGGGCCCAGGATTTGGGACATAATATTGATTTTGAAAAATGGGAAAAATTATGGACCAAAACAATTAAATTTACAGTGTGTATGTCACTCAAAGAAAACTTATTGAAGATGACGCATCGATGGTACATGACACCGGCTAAACCTGCAAAAATGTATAGAAATCAAGATAAAAATTGTTGGAAATGTAAGGAGAAGGAGGGGAATTTCCTCCATATGTGGTGGACGTGTACTAGGGTGAAAACTTATTGGGACATAATTTACAATGAATTAAAAAAGATCTTTAAATATAATTTCTGTAAAAAACCAGAGTTATTTTTGCTAGGTCTATTTGGAGATGATTTTTTTTATAAAAAAAGATGTGAATCTTTTTATGTATGCCACAACGGCCACAAGGATACTTCTGGCTCAGAAATGGAAATCACAGGAAATTCCAACATTGGAAGAATGGCGGAGTAAGATGGTGTAATACGTTGAGTTAGCAAAGCTGATGGGGAAGATATGGAATCAGCGCGACGAACTGTTTCAAAAGGACTGGAGCAAATTTATATTATATATGAAAGAATATTGTAAACATCTGAAAATGTTTGTAGCTTTGAGTTGAAATGTTTTGTAATGACAATATAAGGAACTGATTTACATTTAACAAGGGGAAATATAAAAATAAGGAAGAAGGTAAAAAAGTGGTTATAGAAATTCTAAGATTAAAGTAAATATATATGGAAGTCAGGAAGAGCGAGGTTTGAGTTTATTGATGTATGGATGGATATTGTGATTACAAAATTGAAAATGTAATAAAAAATATTTTTTAAAAAATAAAATAATAATAAAGGAGCCCTTCTGAGAGGCCTGGCTTGGAGGGCTACAATGGTTTGGGTGGTGATGCCAGTATAGAATAAGAAAAAAAAAATATGTTAAAAAGTTTCCGAAAACCCCCTCCCAACAATTTTCAGGTGAGCCACTGTCCTAGAGCATCTTCTCACCAAAATTTGAAATGACAGCACTCAATGAGTGTTGTAGTACACTCTTTGTAAACCTGCTGCTCTCCTGATGTTTCGAACTACAATTCCCATGAGCCCCAGTGAGCATGGCCCAGTCCCAAGCACCCAGTTGGCAAAGGTAGTGTAGCACATGGACTCCAGGCAAGGTATGCAATTAGTTAACTTGTGCTCTGATATTGAATACATCTGCATGAAATTAAATCACAAGGATGTCAAGGAAACATGTTTGTGTTTGAATGCAGCACCCATTGGATGCTCTGATCCTTTTTTTATATATATCTCCCTGATGGGCTTCAGTTTCTTGCTCCTATTGTCCTGTTTCTCTCCTTGAGATGCCCCTGGCTTCTCCTTCAAATCACTGACTTGCACCTTATGCATGAACTCACTCAGAATTGATATATAGCGCTCCTTTCAGAGAAAACAAACAAGCATAACGTAAAACAAAGGCTGGAGCATGGAATGAAAGAAAGGATGAACGAAAAGGTGAATGAAAGGGCAAAAGGCAGTTTCAGTGGAGGAAGAATATAGCAAAATGAATTTTAATTGTGACCAATTAACCCTCCTCTGAACATATAAGAGAATTATAGTAATGTGCCTATACTTGTAAACTCCAACGGGTGGTTCTCACTCCTCCTCTAGATGACTCAATGCCATAACATGACACCTTAGAGATGTATTTTCTGTTTGGTTTATTTACTTAAAGTTCTCAATTTATTTTTTCATGGTGTGCTCTTTGGTGCATTAAATGGTTCCTGCGTATACTCTGATGCAACATAATGTTTTGGACTCTGTAAGACAGGGGTCCTCAAACTTTTTAAAGAGGGGGTCCGTTCACTGTCCCTCAGACACTGTTGGGGGCTGGACTAAAGAAGTGCCAGAAACATGCTCTTTCTCATGTATTTATTATTTTTTTTTAAAAAAAACCTTGCTTCAAAATAATACCCAGAACAGACATACAACAGGCGCTAACAGTAATAATATAAGTTACCTATACCTCACTTTTATACTTCATTTCTTCCGGGTTATTTTTGATGTTGTTGTTTCTCATGCATGTGACATTCTCTGTATTGGAGTTTATTTTAAAACTTGGGGAAGTTTGGGTGGAGAGCTTTATTTTGAAGATTACACTATTTACATGGAGATTCCCTTGTACAATAAACTGTGGTGATTCAGACTTCTCTTCTTGCTAATTCTCTTTGCATATGTTGCCTGTGTTTTTGGTGCTTCCCTAACTTTTAAGGTTGCCAAGGCCGCTGCATGGGACCTGCGTGCAACTTAAGGAGGCAATCGGCCGGCAAGGCGCTGCTCTGGTGGGCATGGAGCCAGCCTGAGGGGAAGAGAGGTGGGTAAGGGCTGGCATGGAAGGGGTTCCTTCACCACTGTCCTGCCCTCCATGTGGTGCCAGTATTGTGTAGTGGTTAAGAGCCATAGACTCGTAAACTGGTGAACCGGGTTCGCGTCTCCGCTCCTCCACTTGCAGCTGCTGGGTGACCTTGGACTAGTCACACTTCTCTCTGAAGTCTCTCAGCCCCACTCACCTCACAGAGTGTTTGTTGTGGGGGAGGAAGGGAAAGGAGAATGTTAGCCGCTTTGAGACTCCTTTGGGTAGTGATAAAGCGGGATATCAAATCCAAACTCCTCCTCCTCCTCCTCCTCCTCCTCCTCCTCTTCTTCTCCTCCTCCAGTGGCTTAAAGGGGCAGCACGCCGTTATCAAGCAGCCAGTGCTGGCGGTGGCAACCGCATTACCAGGGCTTTGTTACACGTGCATGCTTTTACCTCAGGGCTCCTCCCACCTGGCTGCTTCTAAGCCTTGGGCCTTGCAGGGGGTGGGGGTAGGGGTAGGGCTGGGTTCAGGACCCTGGCAGGACCCCTGCTGTAAGAGGTATGGTCAGGGAAAGGGGATTTCATACAGAAAGTGCTTCTTCTGTTGCAATGTTCAGTTATTAGGCTGGAACTGAACATATGATCCTGCTCTATTTCAAATGGGTTAGAGCCACTATAGCACAGTGGTTAAGAGACTAATGTTTGTGGCTCAACTCTCACCTCTGCTGTGAATTCAGAAGGTGTGAGCTGCCTGCTCTTAGCACAGTCTTCCCCAACTCCTGCTCTGTTTTGGCCCGTGTGAGCGGTAGTCTAGTAATCTGGTGAACCGGGTTCGCGTCTCCACTCCTCTACATGCAGCTGCTGGGTGACCTTGGGCTAGTCACACTTCTTTGAAGTCTCTCAGCCCCACTCACCTCACAGAGTGTTTGTTGTGGGGGAGGAAGGGAAAGGAGAATGTTAGCCGCTTTGAGACTCCTTAGGGTAGTGATAAAGCAGGATATCAAATCCAAACTCTTTTTCTTTTCTTATTCTTCAACATCCACCAGCCCTCTACAGAGCTATTTTTCTAGAATAAGAGCTGCAGGAACCTCACCATGAACACCACCCTTATTCTCTTATAATGGCAATGGCACCCACCTGAGAGGTGCAGGAACTGAGTTCTGGTGAGTTCCAGCTGAAAAAGAGAGAGCCCTGCACCTCTATCATGTTTTCTCATAGTCGCCTTTTCATAGTGTCCCGAATGTTGTGACCTTCCCCACAAGCAGTTGCTCCAACCAATGGATTGTTCTGGTTGCCCTTTTCTGAAACCTTTCCCAGCTCTACAATATCCCTTTTGAAGGCCAACAGAATGAGGTGAGCACTTCTGTTGGCAGAAGCTGGGGAGTGGGGAGCAGCTGCCTGCCTCTGAACCTCCTTCAGCCCTGCAATATCCTTTTTTGAGGTAAGGTGACCTCGACAGGAGCTGCAGAGAGCATTTTGAGTGTGGTGGTGCCTCAGATTTTCATGAAGGCATTACTATATTAGCCGTTTTAATTATTATTATTTTTATCCCTCTCCTAATGATCCCCAGCAAGGCATGTTCATCATTTCCACAGCTGCCGCATGCTAGGTCACTATGCACTACCACAGCACCAGCCATCTTTTCTTCATCACTTGCTGTCAGCTCAGGCTTCCATGAAACAAACTAGCCTTGAATTATTCTTCTTTTGTTGCACTTAAGTCACCAGAAGCAAGAACAAAATAAGGCTCTGACTCATCTCTCTCTCCTTTACCAGGTACGATGTGAGATCTTTTCAAAAATATAAAAGGATGAAGATGAAGATGAAGATAAACGAGATGGTTTCAGAAAAAAGGATGTTGAAATAACAATCGCGGGGCTCGAGGAAAAAAAACAAAGGTGGAAAAAGCTTCTAGAAGAGGGTGTCTGTTTTAAAAACATTACGGCTCATGATGTGATAAACATCATTCATAAGCAAACAGAACAGCTGCGAAACACAGTAAAATCACTTGAAAAGTTCATTGATTTTGCAGTAAAACTGTAAGTACTTCACTTTATAAAGCCTGTTCTGCTCATGCTCTCAAATCTTGTACTTGAGCTACAAGTGCATTCAGGTCAGGGTTGCATTAATTTTTTTTTTAAAAAAGGCACCAGAAGATAATAAAGCATGAGTAGAGAGATACTTTAATCATGAGCTACTTTAGAAACCAAAGCAAAACAAAATCATTTGGGTAGAAGATTATTAGAAGATGCTACTTCTTTGCTTACATTATTTCCCTTAGTTCTTTTTTTATTTTTAGGAATGCCCTCTCTTATATTTATAATTGTATTTTATGATTTCACTTACATGGTTGGGTGGGCTTTGACCCACCCCACCCCCACCTCCACTGCTGATTGTGGACAGTGTGTGTGAGCAAATTGAATCTGAATTCCTGGCTCAGTTTTATTTTCATGGAAATGTTATACCGACGTAGCTTAGCAAATGGTGTGGCTTTCTGCAAACGTCTGCTTTGGGTCTGCAGATATATTTAAAGTAAGTGAGCAGCTTTACGAAGGAGGCTCATGTGGGGATGTGGAACCCTGCTAGGCGCAGACTGCCTTGCAAAATCAAGACAGACTTTTTAAAAAAACGGGGAGGGGGGACCCCACTCATTACAAGCCAGTTAAAAGGCATAAGCACGTCTCCTGCATCAAAAAATCCAGATTGAGAGCAAGGAAAAAATCCAGATTGAGAGCTGTTTGTATGGGAGCATTTGCTTCATTTTTTTTTTTTAAAAATGCACATTTTTAAAAAGTGACCTGGGACTATTTTTATCTTTATGAATATTCATAGGAATACGATCACAAGAAATAATGGCATTCTTGCCCAAAATGCTTTTTATAAGAGTGCTTACTGACACCTTAAGTAGAAACACAGAGCAAAACTGTTCGCAGAAAGTGTTGAGCCAAAATTTATTGGAAGGCATTTCCCATACCCCAGAAACATTTCCCTGCTTTTTGTTACCCCCCCCCAAAAAAAGAGAGGCCACAGAATTGTATCAGAATATTCTCCACCATTTTGGGGGGTGGTGATAACCCCCCAAAACCATATCAACACAATGCCCCAGAAAGACACTAGCTCAAGGACTTTGTGGGGGATGAGTAACAGATGCTGATGTGATAAAATAATAATAATGGTATGAAGAAGAAGCAGGAGCAGGAGGAAGGCAGGAAGAAGGAAGGAAGAAGAAATAAGAAACTGTGCCAGGAAGCTCCCCCAAAACTTGCAGGTTTTCTCATCCCCCTGGAGGAATTTGATGAAATGGTAACCCCAATTTCTCTGCTCACTGCAAAAATCATGTGGGGAATCACGTGGTCGTTTGTACACAACTGTTACAAAAATAGTACAACCATCATCCATTTGGTTTGGCAACTTTATGTGCTGCTGGGAAACTCTTGGACAAACCTCTCTTGGAAGCTGCTTGGCCTAATGTAACAAGTGCATTTCTAAATTTCAACCTACCTAATCAGACAAAACCTAATCAGTCCAATGAAGTAACATGTGCAGAGTGGAAGGGCTCTCTAACAGTGCATTGCATGCAAAAATAACCCCAGGTGCCTCTATGTAAGCCTGGGGAAAATCTCTGTGTGAAGGCTGTGGGTCCTTGCTCCAGCAAGTGTGCTATAACATACAGTACAAATATACAAAGAGCCCTGCTGGATCCGACCAGAGACCTATCTACTCCAATGGAGGCCAACCTTTTTTTTGAGTGGACACATTTGGAATAATGAGAAAATGCCATGGGTGCCCATCACAAAATGGCTGCTGTGTAGACCTGGTACAACACAAGAGGGTTGTTGTGAGGATGTACAGCTACCTCTGACCATTAGGTCCAGTCGCGGACAACTCTGGGGTTATGCGCTCATCTTGCTCTATAGGCCGAGGGAGCTGGTGTTTGTCCTCAGACAGCATCTGGGTCATGTGGCCAGCAATGACTAAGTCGCTTCTGGTGAACCAGAGCAGTGCACGGAAATGCCATTTACCTTCCCACCGGAGTGGTACCTATTTATCTACTTGAACTTTGACGTGCTTTTGAATGGCTAGATGGGCAGGAGCTGGGACCGAATAACGGGAGCTCACCCCATTGCGGGGATTCGAACCACCAACCTTCTGATTGACAAGCCCTAGGCTTCAGAGCCAATGTGTTGTAGTGGTTAAGAGCGGTAGACTCGTAATCTGGTGAACTGGGTTCGCTTCCCCGCTCCTCCACATGCAGCTGCTGGGTGACCTTGGGCTAGTCACACTTCTTTGAAGTCTCTCAGCCCCACTCACCTCACAGAGTGTTTGTGGTGGGGAAGGAAGGAAAAGGAGAATGTTAGCCGCTTTGAGACTCCTTCAGGTAGTGATAAAGCAGGATATCAAATCCAAACTCCTCCTCCTCCTCTTCTTCTTCTTCTTCTTCTTCTTCTTCTTCTTCTGTGGTTTAGACATATGAGAGTGCTGGAGGTGAAATAGTTAAACAGGTTACCCAATCAGAACCCAGGGGGGTGGAGTCAGAGGGACTATAAAACCAGCTCTGGGCGGGGCGAAGAGGAGGAGTTCATTGGGAGTTGGGTGGTTGGTTGGAGTGGGAGTAAATTGGGATAGAGTCTGTGAGTAGCTTGAGTTAGTGTAGCAAAATAAGCTGAGTCAGGAACAGTTAGGAGCTAGGAAGACAAGTAAATATCTGAGAGGTGGTTTAGTAAGTGAGAGCAGATAGCGGAAGTTATAGGTCTGGATAGGCACCCCATGATTGTAATTGACTGAGACAGTTTATGAATCCGCACGCTTGTTAAACTGCAATAAATAAACAGAAGTTTATGTTCCAATTTAACCCTGACTGGACTCAGTATTGTACCAGGTAGGGCCTGGGTGGTGGCAGCGAGAAATAAAGTGGTGGCACAGGGATCAATAGACGGTGAAACGTCCGGGGACCCTGTGTGATCGCCACACCCTCTTCTGTTCAAAATGGAAGGGAAGGTGGTTGTTTACTTTTGGCATCCAATGAAATATGGACATGTCTGAGGATGCATGATCGAGGTAGGAGAGACTGAGCCAGTGCAGACAGAAGCTGAGCAGGAAGAGCAAATGGTTTCTTTGTGCATTGTGGTTTTTTGAGGGGCTAATTACTGAGGCCCTTTGAAGGTGGCCTCAGTAGGTATTGGTGGAAGCCACCTACAGGCAACATGTTGACAGCCGGTTATTCACTCCGTCTGTTCCACTATGGCCCCCAGTTGCTTCTGAGAAGTCCACAAGTGTTGATTAATTAACATGTTTATAACCCACCCTATGCCATGCAATTCAATTAAAATAGCAAGCAGCGCATAAAATAACAGCACACGCAATGATAAGGAATAAGCATAGTCTTCAAAAAAAAAAAAAACAAAAAAAACAACACACACAAAAAACAAGAGCTGGTCACAATATTAAGCACCATGCCCAACCTCAGCAAAAAGGCCAGGTGAATAACCAGACCTTCATCTGGAGATGGAACAAAGCCAGTGTTGGTGCCAGGCAGGCCTCATTCCATAAGATGCCATTCCATAAGCAGGGCACTAGAACAGAGAAGGCTGTCTCCATGGCGCAGCTCCCAAGGGGGGGACAGGGACGTTGTGCTTGAAGAAAATAGTCCCTTCACTCTGTTCCTCCACTCCACAGTAACTGGTACTCAGTGGCATATTGCCTCTGTTTGAATATGGAGGTTTGTACAAAATCTGCCCAATTACGTTTTAATAATAATAATAATAATAATAATAATAATAATAATAATAATATTTTTATAGCGCCCTATACCAGTGGGTCTCAGAGCGGTTCACAGAATAAAATCAAGATGTAAAACCACTAAATACCTAATAAAAATTAAAACAACAACTTATAATGTTGTATTTTAAATAGTTGGAACTGCCCATGGGGAAAGGTTGGTTATAAACTTTGATGATGATGGTGATGATGATGATATGGAAACTAAGAGAAAACTAAGGGAACTGCACAGCAAAACCACAGATACGTTTTTCCGGCCTTTCAATTTAACCTACAAAAGAGCAAACTGATTTCAGTTTGCTCATAGGCATATTGTATAACATGAACCAAATAAACAATAAACCAAAACAAAAGGTATTTTATATACTATAGAGAGAGAGAGAAGGGTGGGGAGAGAGAGGGAGAGATGCTTTATATTTGAAGCTTCAAATAAACTGTGCTGATATCACGTTGGAAAGCGATAGACACAAAGTGAAGTACTTTTTTTAAAAAAAATAAAAATGGATACCTCCTGGTAATGTTAGGGTTTCATCTTGGTTTGTCCTTCTTTTATATGGCCTTATTTACGACACTGCGCTGCCTGGTGCTCATGGTGTGATATCTCCTTCTCCACCACCACCCAGGGCAACAATGGTCCGAGACCCCGTACCAGCTGGCTGAACTGTGTTTTCTGGGAAGTCCTCTAGGATTGTCTTCTCCAATTTGTTTTGACTGTTTTTGCTGCTGGGCAGGCCTAGTGATGCGTTGAACTGATGCACCACCTTGAAGAATCTGCCCCCCTCCCCTTCCACCAGCCGCCTAATTAGTGCTTTTGTTGGCTATTCTTGTTTCACTGCACACTCCGCGTCTTTGACTGTGTCCTTTCCCCCTGTGCTCCCGTTTGATTCTTCGAACAGTCTGACGCTGTTCAGTCGGGTGTACTCAGCTGAACTACCATTCAGAGTTGCGCTGAGCAGTTTCTAAGCCTTATCAAGGTTTTCCAGAAGACAGGGCAGCTGTGATGGGGAAGGGCCGTAGCTCAGTGGCAGAGCACCTGCTTTACATCCAGAACGTCCCAGGTTCAGATCTTGGCCTCTCCAGGTAGGGCTGGGAGAGGACACTGCCAAAATTTCAGAGAGCCTCTGTCAATTAATGTAGATCAGGAATGGGAGACCTTTTGTCCTCCAGATGTTGCTGAACTACAATCCCTGTCAGCCTCAGCATGCATGCCCAATGGACAGCTGTGGTGGGAGTTGTAGTGGTAGTAGTAGTAGTAGTAGTAGTAGTAATAATAATAATAATAATAATAATAATAATAATAATAATAATTTATTATTTTTACCCCGCCTATCTGGCTGGACTTCCCCAGCCACTCTGGGTGGCTTCCAACAAAATATTAAAATACAGTAATGCATCAAACATTAAAAGCTTCCCTAAACAGGGCTGCCTTCAGATGTCTGGTAGTGTGGTGTAGTGGTTAAGAGCGGTAGTCACGTAATCTGGGAAACCGGGTTTGCGTCTCCGCTCCTCCACATGCAGCTGCTGGGTGACCTTGGGCCAGTCACACTTCTCTGAAGTCTCTCAGCCCCACTCACCTCACAGAGTGTTTGTTGTGGGGGAGGAAGGGAAAGGAGAATGTTAGCCGCTTTGAGACTCCTGAAGGGGAGTGAAAGGCGGGATATCAAATCCAAACTCTTCTTCTTCTTCTTCTTCTTTGACATTTGGTGGGAGGGCGTTCCACAGGGCGGGTGCCACTACTGAGAAGGCCCTCTGCCTGGTTCCCTGTAACTTGGCTTCTCACAGTGTGGGAACTGCCAGAAGGCCCTTGGCGCTGGACCTCAGTGTCCGGGTAGGACGATACCCAATACTCACAGGCAGTTCAGAAACACCTGGAGTTTTCCCAGATTTTATGTAGACAGTACCAAACTATTGGTGTGACTTTATATTGCTGCTGCTGGCAGTGTGGGTAGCTCAGTTGGTTAGGGTGTGGTGCCGATAACACCAAAGTTGCAGGTTCAATCCCTGCATGGGGCAGCTGCATATTCCTGCACTGCAGGGATCAGACCAGACAATCCTCAGGGTCCCTTCCAGCTCTACACTTCTATGATCCTTCTGTCTTGAGAGACAATGGAGTGTGCCTCTGGGGGTGAAGTCAAACCGCTGCGTTGGCAGCACTGAAGTGACCTTCAGCAGGATGCAAGCCTGCTAGGTATGCAGGCACCTTGTGTTTTGCTTAACTAGATGATCAGTGGTTTGCCTACGTGGTGGTGTTTATATTCTAGTGGCAGTGAGTTCCACGGATGCTGTGCAGATGGTAGCTGGTTTGCTGCAACAGCGGGCTCGCGTCCTGCTCCAGTAATGTGGACCCGGCATTCTGGGAGGAGAATTCCAAGAGAGGGAGCAATTTCCCCTGCGATCCTTCTTCTTAGGCTGATGATGAAGCCCAGAGGTGTGCATCTCTGTTCCCAAAAGGCAGAGTCCGTTTTCTCCCAAAGGGAGAAGGGACGAGGGAAGTCAGAGAGAAAGAGATGGAAAGACAATGTTCTGTGTATCACAAGTTTCCATGTTTGCCTCACCAGGAAGCGGGGGCATGGCAGGGAAGCTAGCAATTCTAAAGTAACAGGAATAGCTGTGAAAAGGTTGCACAAGTGTCTTCATGGTTCTTTGACCATGGGCTGTGAACAGGTGTCTTTGAGGTTCTTTGTAGCCAGGTAGTTGTTCCACGTTGTCAGTGTCAGGACGTTTTACCTGCAACTGTGTGTGCAGTCAGTGGTGTCAAGACTAAGGGAGATAGCTCAGAGCCAATGGATTCTGAGCTGTATCATTCTGGTATTGGAAGTTTGCTGTATATTTCTCAATAAAGTAGACAAGATTAAGTTACTCTGTTAGAATCTTGAGTAGGGTTTGTAAGTACTTGTATTGTAGTAAAAGGTAAAGGTAAAAGACCCCTGGACGGTTAAGTTCAGTCAAAGGCGATTGTATTGTAGTAGCCTGGAGAGGGCTGAAACAAGTTTTTGTTATATGTAGTTGTTGTCTTAAGTGGTCACCCTCAAGACCAGAGGAGCTGAAGTGCTTTGTATATAGTGACTGGTCCAACTTGCCTGACTGAGAGCCAGTGCGGTGTAGTGGTTAAGAGTGGTAGACTCGTAATCTGGTGAACTGGGTTTGCGTCTCCGCTCCTCCACATGCAGCTGCTGGGTGACCTTGGGCTAGTCACACTTCTCTGAAGTCTCTCAGCCCCACTCACCTCTCAGAGTGTTTGTTGTGGGGGAGGAAGGGAAAGGAGAATGTTAGCCGCTTTGAGACACCTTCGGGTAGTGATAAAGTGGGATATCAAATCCAAACGCTTCTTATGGTGTTTCAGTTTGGCGATTTCTTGGTGTGGTAGAAGTCCAGGAAGCAAACTGATTGTTGCTGGTGTGTAACCCAATCTCTTAGTTTTTTTTCAGAGACATGCTCAACTGGTTAAAATGTTGGGGTTTGCAGTGCGTGATATATGAGCATTATGGTCATGGTTCCTACTGTTTCTGTAAAAATGTGAGGGGGTGTTAGATATTCTTTCTCCGTGTGAGAATCATTTGTTCCAGAAACAGAGAACAGAGAAGAAGTTTCAAGAAGCAGCAGAAGGTTGAGATTGTTTTGTCTATGGAAGGATGTTTTCAGTGGGAACTGTTCTTTGAACATGCACAGTGTGGCAGGAAGTACTGATAACAATGGTTCTGTGTAACTTGTTGCAACTTGTTGCGAGTCTCTTGTTTGCGTCTTGCGGTGAGAGTCTTGTTGGATTCTTAGCATGCCTTGGCCACGGCAGTGGTGAATGTCTCTGTATATTTTCTACCAATATGCTTTTATGCCTGTCAAGTAAACACCTCTACACTTGACTGAATCTTTTATGTGTACCTTCAACCACAAAGACGCTTCCAAGGAAGAAGGTAACTTCTGAGTATGGATACTGGAACACACATGCAGAAAAAGTGATCCAGTCCTTCTAAATCATACTTCTGAGGTTGATGGATTGATCCAACAGCATATTCCTGCACTGCCTGGGCAGGGTTTATGGAGGTCCTGAGCTTCCCCAGACGACAAGACCCCCCTCTCCACCTCGCTGAAGTGGTCCAAAGGAAAGCAGAGCAATACGTTTGGCAGCAGCTTGACTGCAGGAGTTGGCGCCATTCAAACATCTTAGGGACCCCACTTTAGATTTGTGTAGGGTTTACTGCTTAGCTTTTTCTTCTCCCAGACCAGATCCAGGCGCTTTTGGAAGAAACTGATTTTCTGGATCCATTTCAACTGGATTTTAGGCCCAGTTTTGGCACAGAAACTGATTTGGTTGCCCTGTATGATGACCTCTGTTGAGAGAGAGTCAAGGGAAACATGTCCCTGTTAATTCTTCTCGGCCTCTCAGCAGCTTTTGATACCATCGGCCATGGTATCCTTCTGGAGTGACTGTCTGAACTAGGAGTGGGTGGCACCGCTTTGCGGTAGTTCCAGTCCTACTTGGATGGTCGTTCCCAGAGGGTGTTGCTTGGGGAATGCTTTTCAGCCCCATGGCACTATCAATTTGGGGTTCCACAGGGCTCAATCCTATCCCCTATGCTGTTTAGCATCTACCTGAAACCGCTGAGTGGGGTTATCTGGAGGTTTGGAATATGTTGTCAACAGTATGCTGTTAACACCCAGCTCTATTTCTTCTTTACATCTGCAAGTGAGGGAGTGGAAGTGCTGGACCAGTGTCTTGCCTTGGTAATGGACTGGATGAGAGCCAACAAACTGAAACTCAATCCAGATAAGACTGAGGCACTGTTAGTAGGTGGTTCCCTAGAACGGGTGGGTGGGAGATCACCTGCTCTTGATAGTGTTACAGTTCTTCTAAATGAGCAGGTTTGTAGCTTGGGGGAGTCCTGGATCCTTTGCTGTTGCACGAGGCTCAGGTGGTCTCAGTGGCCCGGAGTGCCTTCCATCAGCTTTGGCTGGTGGCCCAGCTACGCCCCTATCTGGACAGGGATAGCCTAACTACTGTGGCCTATATTCTGGTAACCTCAAGGTTAGATTACTGCAATGCGTTATACATAGGGCTGCCTCTGAAGATGGTTTGAAAACTGCACCTAGTGCAGAATTCAGCGGCCAGGTTGCTCACCCAAGCAAGATCATTTGAGCATATTACACTGATCCTGGCTGATTGAACTGGCTACCAATTAGTTTCCAGGCCCAATTCAAAGTGCTGGTTTTGACCTATAAAACCTTAAATGTGCCTAGACAGATATAGAGAGATACAGCAACACACCTTCCTGATAGCTATGTCTGAGCATGCTTATGTTTACATCCATCTATATGTAATGCATTTGTGTAGCATGCATGATGATTTGTGAACGTTTTTTGTTTTTTTAGCATAGTACTTATTTTAATCAGTGCTCTGACATTTTAAGTGCAAGGACAATAAGAATAATACAACATATGCCAGAAGCCAGGGAATTGTAATAGTAATTTTCATTTCAAAATCTGTATCATTAAGGAATTCTCCAAGATTACATTGCTAGAAGCCTGAGCTGGGGAGGTGGGGGAGGGGAAGAAATAAAAAAGAGCAACAGCTTTAAGCATTAATGTAGTTAATCCCACCATGTAGCACTTGGTCATAGGAAGGATTTGGAATTAAGACTCAAATGGTGATATTTCAAGGGAAGGTCAGTTAGAATGGATAATAATGCTTTGCATTTCCTCCCTCTAGTGTGTTCCCTTATGGGTCCAAGTAGTGCTGTGGAAATGTGAACAAATGAATGAAAATTTGCAGGACAATCTTGGTAGCTGCACCGTTTGAGGGCATCTATTTTACAGAGGACAAAACACACACATTTTGGGGTGCCATGTGAGATTGCATCTCCCCAAAAGTATTCAGGAAGAGACCTCTGTGCAAAATTGCGCAAGGTCACAGCAACCCAAATGGCCACCATGCTCTCATGGCGAAAAACGGGATTTCCCTGGACACTTGCAGGTATGGATTTGAGCACTCCAGCAGGAAAGTCTGCTTGGCTTTATTGGTACAACCAAACCAGTGTGACCTTGCTGCTGTAGACATTCCCCAGGGGCTGTTCCTGTAGTGCCAGTAGAGATGCTAGTCCCCTTTTTGTGGCCAGTTTTTGTTGTCGCCGTACCTTCCCTCCTGCCCTGCTAACTGACTGCTGCTGAACTCCAAAGATATACAGTGGTACCTCTGGTTACATACGCTTCAGGTTACATACACTTCAGGTTACAGACTCTGCTAACCCAGAACTAGTACCTTGGTTTAAGAACTTTACTTCAGGATGAGAACAGAGATCACATGGCAGCAGCAGGAGGCCCCATTAGCTAAAGTGGTACCTCAGGTTAAGAACAGTTTCAGGTTAAGAACGGACCTCCAGAACGAATTAAGTACGTAACCAGAGGTACCACTGTATATATATAATAAAAAAGTATTGAGCTTGTTGTGCCTAAGGTGCAAATCAAGCTGATAACTGTGCAATTCAAAGTGCCGAAAGCTGCCTCATGGCAGGGAAGGGGGAAAAAAATCTTTTCCATAAGTGGTGAAACAGACTAAAGAATATCACAGTCAGCTTCCCTTGTAGTCAATTGTAAGGAAGGAAAGGGAGGAAGTTTGTATTGTCATAGAATTTAATTGGATTAGACTCTTGGTTTCAGGTTGCACCTACAAAGACAGATCTGAGTTACTGCTAGGTTTTATAGATTAAAACATGGAGGATTAGGTATTATTTGCTCCTTGGTGCCAGCAGTCCTAGGAGCGACGTGGAATTGACACAGCACCTAAGAGAGACTAATCCAATTCAGTCTGCAGTTACTTCCTACGCTCCATCTGAAGATGGGGGCTATGTGTAGACTTTGCGGCTTCGACATCAAGGAAAACATGGGGAGGAAAGGATAGAAAGGAGGGTCATCTCCTCCTTCCATCTCTATTCTCCAGGAGGGCAGATGAGCAGTGAAGTGCGGTACAAACCTGAGGAATGTCAGGAAATGTTGTTTTCCCCAAGATGGCACCCACTATGGATGGAAGGATCTCTCCATTTCTCTCACTGTCTCATTTTTCCGATCGTAAATTTACTTCTCATTTCTGAAACCATTTCTTGATTTTTTAAAAATTATTTTAAAAAATGCATCGTGAAAATTCTTTTGCATTTTAGTGCGAATTTCCCCTACACATTTTTGTATGCCGTTCTGCATAATGTACACATTTTTGCAAGCAATGCCTCCCAATATAATGAAGTTTTATATCTAATTTTCACTAATATATTAATTTTTATGCACACATTCACCTAACGTAGGAATCTTTGTAAGTATATTTTTTTTAGAAAACCGTGTTGCAAAATTCAGGGAAGTGCAAATTTCAAAGGATAGCTGTCTTTCACTTCTCATATTTTTCCGGAAAGTGCAAATGTGACCAATTTGCCTTTCAATGAGAAAAGAGTTGAGTTTCTCTCCCATTCCTAGCAGCCACACTTTGAGATGGTTGGACAGTGTTCTCGAAGCTACTAAAATGAGTTTCACCAAACTGTGGGAGGCAGTGGAAGACAGGAGTGCCTGGAGTGCTCTGGTCCATGGGGTCACGAAGAGTCGGACACGACTAAACAACAAAGCACTGCACATCATGGTGGCTTTCTTCCCCTCTTCTTTTCTCCCCACATGCCTCCTTCTACCACTTATATATTTTACTTCTTTGCCTGAAGATCCTGGATTTCCCCCAATCTTTTTAAATAGCGGGTATGTTATGTACTGTGGACCCCTTTGAGAGCAGTTAGGCTGATGAGCAGGTTAAGAAATCATCAAAACAAAAACGTTGGTACATAATGGAAAACAACAAACAAGATTTAGGGAAAGGCACATGTGTGCATATTCTATCAGTCCTACCAAATACAGCTATGCCCGTGGAAAGGGACTTATGAAGAGCTCAATGAAACCTCTTCCTCACCTTCCATTTCTAGGACTGTAGGGCATGAGCAATCTGTTAGAATTCCTGCTCCATGATTGCAGTCATAGGATTGTTGTCTATCATATGATGGTATGTATTTTGACTCCACAGAGTGGGAAGTGACGGAGACAGGATGTTTGTATTACTGTGTTCCGTGAAGTGGGACTATTGTCCTTTGTTCTTTTTCTCTTTGCTGTCTGATGCTAGAGAGAGAGGGAGCCATGTTGCAGTGCTCCGTGTGTGTTTATATGTAAATAAAGTAGTTTAGCCAAGTGCTGAGTTGCTGAGGTCTGTTACGCAAGGTGTGCAAACTCTGCGGATCCCTAAGTGTGCCAGGGTCGGTTGGCATTGGTCATTGTGATCTTCGGGCTGAAGAAAGCTTTTGAAGCTCCCAAACGATCGACCAGGAGGGAGAGAACAGGCCGTCGGGCATGTGTCTCTGCCAGGGTCCTACTCGGGTGTAGGCTGAACTCCTGACACAATCACCGAGCTGGAGGTCTAGGGGAGAGACGGATCAGTGAATGGTTTTGCAAAAGGCATGTGCTAGGGGTCTATAGCAAATAATGCTGGCATGCTGTGGTGCACAAGTACTTGGGGAAGGGAAAAGGGCTCCATTGAACCTTAGGCCAGCCCCTCCCACAGTGATATGGAGGATCATGCCCAGTGCAAATTTTGAAAATTAAGCAAAATGTAGAACTTATGCAGCTGTAGTCTTTGCCGATCTAAATCAGTGATGGGGAACCTGTGGCCCTCCAGATGGACTACAGTTTTCATTCTCCTTGACCGATGGTCAACAACATCTGGAGGGCCCCAGGTTCCCCATCCAAATGGCTGTTTTCAGTGGAATAAAAATACTTTGCTGGAACAATATGGTACTTACAAAGGTAGGAGACAGAGAATCCGGCCACTTGAGTGCCCTCTCCTTGCCTGTCCTTCCATAAGTCTGGCCCAACATTGTTTCCGCTGTATATCTTACAACAAAAACATACTGTTCAAAGCAAAATGCTATTGAAATCGATTGCTAATTAAATTGACGTCTAAATTAATAAATCACAGCTATTCAGATCGTGTTCCTATGAATAATTTCAATTATGGTGAACATAATTATTAGATTTTGCATTTAATGAACCATATTGTTCAATGCTAGTCTTCTGACAATTGGGACTAATAGAATATGTTAACCTTTATTCTCCTCAGCTTGACACCACATTAGACCATGAATTAATATCTAAGCACTTAGGAGAGTTTCATAATTGAGTAGCCATTGTGCCTCCTTTGGCCTATGGGATGAGTTACGTTCTTCATTAAGTAGAAGCATTTGAAGTAAGCCATAGCAGCCCATACAATCAGAAGAGGGTTTCAGCGCCGGGTGTATCGTGGCTCTATGCAGCTACCTGGTCAGCTGATTTCTGTGTATTTTGCTGGGGCTGAGTTACACAAATCAAGTCATAGATAAAGACACAAAAATATAAGAAGCTCTTTAGAAGAATGATTGCCTCCTGTTGTACATGTCTTGTTAGATGTCACAAGTAGAGATGCAGCCAGACTTTGGCTCAGGTAGTTGCTGCTCACTTGGGATATGAACTCTGAGCTCACAATGTTTGGACATATCCTAAGCTACTGGTGCCCACGCTTTCTGGACTGGATCATGATCCAAGCCAGAGATCCATTTCCCAGTCTTGCCCTGCCTTATTCAGGCACCTCCTGCCTGCTTATATAGCCTGTCATGTCCTGGGGGCAACAGCCAAGATCTGAAAATCTCTGGGAGGCCAACACACCTCCAGTGTGGTGTAGTGGTTAAGAGTGTAGACTCGTAATCTGGTGAACCGGGTTTGCTTCCCCGCTCCTCCACATGCAGCTGCTGGGCGACCTTGGGCTAGTCACACTTCTCTGGAGTCTCTCAGTCCCACTCACCTCACAGAGTGTTTGTTGTGGGGGAGGAAGGGAAAGGAGAATGTTAGCCGCCTTGAGACTCCTTCGGGTAGTGATAAAGCGGGATATCAAATCCAAACTCTACTTCTTCTTCTTCCTGATGCCTTCAACTGTAAGCATGCCAGGACTTGTCAGTGCTTAGATGTATTGAACCTAGAAGTACATGGGCTGACCCTGGCCAGTTTTTTTTTTAAGTCCTCAGGTTTGCCAGGGAAACATGTTGATGGTAACACACGTCTATCAGGAAAACATGGCTTCCTCCAAACTAGCAGTCTACATGATCAGGCCCCAGGGCTAAGTAAGAACAGAAGGCAGCTAGCCTTAGACGAAAGCTGAAGGGCAGCAGGTCTGAGTATATCAGATAATGCATGCACCTAATCATTTCTAAATTTTTATTTATACATACTTGTAGTTGCTCTGCATTATTTTAAAATACTATCTTAGTTGTGCTCACATGTTTTGCATCCACAAGGCCCCAGGTTCTGGGAGAGACTTCGGCCTGCAAGCTTGGAATTTGTCTGACTCTGTATATGGCAACTTATTATGGCAATAACTGTATTACTTTAAATTGCCTCAAGTCATATGTGAAATGATAATGATGATATGCAACCAGGACAACTGAATCACCCATTTGAGAAAAATGTGATTAATAGGCTGGTTTCTAAATGTCTGCTGAACTTAAATGCTAATCCTTAAGGAAACTGAAAAATATTGCAAAGTATAATCAGAAATCTATTCTCAGAGAAAATTGTAGAGCAGATCCTTTCACCATAATCCACTTAAAAAGTGTTGCAAAATATATTGAACATTGTATTTCTTTTTTTTTTAAAAAAACCCTTTATATAAAGCATCTGACAGTTTTCACAACTCTCAGACAACCGTTATTGGGTTTTTTTGATGCAGTTATCAAGCCACTGCTGTATTTTTATTTTATTTTATTAACAACCAGGTTTTAAGCTCCTAATGAAATGAAACTATATAGGGTTCCACAAAAAATGCACCTAGGGCAGGGGTCAGCAAACTTTTTCAGCAGGGGGCTGGGCCACTGTCCCTCAGACCTTGTGGGGGGGCCTATCTATCTATCTATCTATCTATCTATCTATCTATTGGGGGATGAACAAATTCCTATGCCCCACAAATAACCCAGAGATGCAGTTTAAATAAAAGCACACATTCTACTCATGTCAAAACATGCTGATTCCCGGACCTTCTTCGGGCCGGATTTAGAAGTTGATTGGGCCAGATCCGGCCCCCGGGCCTTAGTTTGCCTACCTATGATCTAGGGAAAAGGTTATAGAACACACAGCAGCATTTCTTGTTTATTACACCCCAGTTGCCTCCTTGTGCAAGAACCATAATGAATAAAGTAAAAAAAAAAGCACCCCACAAAAATAACATTAATAAATCAAAATATTCTTAGCATGCTCCACTCTGAATTACTTCAAGAGCCTAGTATTTTATTGGGGGTGGAGTGCCGTCTAGATCTAAACCAAATTAAATGTGCGAGTCCATTCGATTAGGGAACATTCCAGTGCAAGAGGAGGTTTTCTCCACCTCAATTTTGGGAAGTTGCTCCCATTCTCTGGCACATGAGGAGCTGGCCAATGTTGAGACAGGTATGATGGCTTTGCTCCGCCCACTTTTTTGCCTCTGGTCCTGCCCCACACTCACCTTTAACCCCTGGAAGGCTGCTCATGAGGAGATGTGACTCTCAGGCTGAAAAATGCCCCCCGCTCCTGGGTTAGAGGAACAAGTGACAGTCACAGGTTCTCATGTCACTTTCTGTCACATTATTAGGTGAAACTTGGAAAGGGTGACTATATCAGATGTGTGTATGCAAATATCTGTATCATGCAAGTTACCTGTTGAGTCTACACTTGCCATCATGGTCTTTCCATTTTCAGTCCCAATGCTGTTTTCATCTTGTAACAAAAGTTGCCGTGCGTAGGGGGGAAAGCTCTGGTACACCCTATAAATATATGGACCCACCCTATTCCTGTGACTGTAGTTTGTTTTTAACTGTTTTTAATATTATCCTTTAGGTGTAACTCACCCAGGGACCTTATGGTGAATGGTGGGCAAATTATTATAATAATACTCGTGATGAAGTCATTGACATGGAAATGGGTTATTAACATATATTGTCAGAATCTACCTGCAACGATCTGCGAATGACAGGTGATAAACTGCAAGGTGTGTGGCAGAAAGAGCTGGGGATACTCTTCATGTGGATGGGGATGTTATATCACGATTGCAAGTTAGTTTAGTTTATTACAGTATATTTATATATCACTTCACCTATCCATAGGCATCACCCCAAAGCGATTTACAACCGAGTTTGTAACCTCTAAATCTCAAATTAAGCCCTAAAGCCACAGCGGTGGCAACTGAAGACTGAAATCGCAGAGCTTTGCATTTCTACACATATATACTTTTCGACATTTAAATTGCCCTAACCCTTATACCTTTTCGTTTTGCATTCTGTGCAGTTTTTGCCACAGAATTTCTGTATGCTTTGGGAAGTGTCAGGTACTAATTAGGCAGATATACACTATATTTATAAATTTCCAGGTGATGCATACTGCTAATTAGGAAGCAATATTTTGCAATAGAATATGCTGGCAGTTGAGAAATTCCTTTAGCTTCCTGTCCCATTTATCTTCAGGGCAGTAGCTCAGGGGTAGAAAGTTTGTGTTGCATGCGGAAGGTCTCAGGTTCAATCTATGGCATCTTCAGGTAGGGTTGGGCAGGACTCCAGCCTAAAATCCCGGAAAGCGACTGCCAGTCAGTGTAGACTGACTGGACCAATGTTCTGACTCACTATAAGGCCAGCTTCCTAATGTTCCTTGCTGCATTCACCTGCCTTCCACTGCCTCCTGCAAAAGTTCTTTAGGATTCTTCTTTGTAATATATTTACATCTCCCTGTGGTGTGGTGGTTAAGAGTGGTGGACTCGTAATCTGGTGAACTGGGTTCACTTCCCCGCTCCTCCACATGCAGCTGCTTGGTGACCTTAGGCTAGTCACACTTCTCTGAAGTCTCTCAGCCCCACTCACCTCACAGAGTGTTTGTTGTGGGGGAGGAAGGGAAAGGAGAATGTTAGCCGCTTTGAGACTCCTTAGGGTACTGATAAAGCGGGATATCAAATCCAAACTCTTCTTCTTCTTCTTCTTCTTCTTCTTCTTCTTCTTCTTCTTCTTCTTCTTCTTCTTCTTCTTCTCTACAGGTTATCTGTTTCTTTAGAGACTTTCCTTCATGCTACCATAGAAGAATGCTGACCTTTTTTTTTGAATTTTTTTTTATTAGTTTTCAGTTACAATAATAGCCTCATTATAGCAATGCCAAATTATAATACAATACTAATGCCAATAATTCAGATGCAAAATTATATAATTTAGGTGATCCCCTGCATGCTAGAATTGATGGTTTGCTTTATTTCTGCGTTCCAAACTCTTATTAATTTCAATTGCACTCCAGTCAAAATAACAATCCCTCATACAACAACTGCAATATTAACGACTTCCATTTGCATCAATACATTAAATGATTTATAAAGCTACAGGTGAAGCATTCAAACTATATCCTTGTTCTTCTGGGGTGTGGCAATTATTCTGTCCGTGATGCTTCTTCCTGTCCTTGTAAAATACAGTAAATAACCTGTTTTCGCCATTTTCCTCTCAGAAGAATGCTGACCTTGTGAAAAATTGACACAGTCAACCCTCCTTATCCGACCAGCCACCTATTTCTGAAAAAGCCATTCTGGAACTATAATTAAGTTCATTCAAGAAGCTATCGCCCATGTGAGCCAGGTACAAATGAGCCTGAGAGCCAACAGCTCAACACCACACATACAGTGGTACCTCGGGTTACATACGCTTCAGGTTACATACAGACTCCGCTAACCCAGAAATATTACCTTGGTTTAAGAACTTTGCTTCAGGATGAGAACAGAAATCGTGCTCTGGCGGCGTGGAGGCAGCAGGAGGCCCCATTAGCTAAAGTGGTGCTTCAAGTTAAGAACAGTTTCAGGTTAAGAACGGACCTCTGGAACGAATTAAGTACTTAACCTGAGGTACCACTGTACTCTTCTTTTACTTGAGCTCTGTCACCAATGTGAATGGCCCACACCTATGGATTTTAGGTGATGCCAGGAGATATAAGAACTCCTGACCTCACAGTGGCCAACCAGATGCCTGTGGGACACATGTAAGCAGGACCTGGGCACAATATCACTCCTCCTGCAGTTCCCAACAACTGGTGTGCAGAGCTTGGAGCCATCGATACTGTCTCCTCCATGAATGAGTGTGAGGTGAGAGACTCCATCAGGAAGACCTCCTTCCACCTGCCTTGCGCCACCCTCTAGTCTCTGCCTCTCACTTTGTATTGTATTATTTTATGTACTGTGGCTTGCCGTTGTTTTATTGATTATAGTTTAGAAATTATTTATTGTAACTGTTGAGTGGATTTCTGTTTAACTTTTATATGTTATTATTATTTAATACTATTCTAATGATGGTTGAATGTTACTTTTTGATGTAGGTTGCCTATTTAAAAGTTATGTTTTATTATCACATTTTTGTATTGCATTAGATTGTTAAAAGATGTTCATTTTTTGTTTCTTCAGCTTGTAAACCGCTTTGAGTATTGTAAGATAGAAAGATGGTATACAAATTAAAAATGATGATGAAGATGATGAATGTGTCTGATTTTCATTTAAGTCATCCAAGTCTATGGTCTGAGGCTCAACATATGGTCTGAAGCTCAACATCAAAAAAATGAAGATCATAGCCACTGGTCCCATCACCTCCTGGCAAATAGAATCATAGAATCATAGAATTGGAAGAGACCACAAGGGCCATCGAGTCCAACCCCCTGCCAAGCAGGAAACACCATCAGAGCACTCCTGACATATGGTTGCCAAGCCTCTGCTTAAAGACCTCCAAAGTAGGAGACTCCGCCACACTCCTTGGCAGCAAATTCCACTGTCGAACAGCTCTTACTGTCAGGAAGTTCTTCCTAATGTTTAGGTGGAATCTTCTTTCTTGTAGTTTGGATCCATTGCTCCGTGTCTGCTTCTCTGGAGCAGCAGAAAACAACCTTTCTCCCTCCTCTATATGACATCCTTTTATATATTTGAACATGGCTATCATATCACCCCTTAACCTCCTCTTCTCCAGGCTAAATAGAAGGGGAATAAATGGAGGCAGTGAGAGATTTTACTTTTTTGGGCTCCATGATCACTGCAGATGGTGACAGCAGTCACGAAATTAAAAGACGCCTGCTCCTTGGGAGAAAGGCGATGGCAAACCTAGACAGCATTTTAAAAAGCAGAGACATCACCTTGCCAACAAAGGTCCGTATTGTTAAAGCCATGGTTTTCCCAGTAGTGATGTGTGGAAGTGATAGCTGGACCATAAAGAAGGCTGATCGCCGAAGAATTGATGCTTTTGAATTATGGTGCTGGAGGAAACTCTTGAGAGTCCCATGGACTGCAAGAAGATCAAACCTATCCATTATGAAGGAAATCAGCCCTGAGTGCTCACTGGAAGGACAGATCGTGAAGTTGAGGCTCCAATACTTTGGCCACCTCATGAGAATAGAAGACTCCCTGGAAAAGACCCTGATGTTGGGAAAGATGGAGGGCACAAGGAGAAGGGGACGACAGAGGACGAGATGGTTGGACAGTGTTCTCGAAGCTACAAACATGAGCCTGACCAAGCTGCGGGAGGCAGTGGAAGACAGGAGAGCCTGGCGTGCTCTGGTCCATGGGGTCACGAAGAGTCGGACACGACTAAATGACTAAACAACTAAACAACAACAACATCCAAGTCGGTGACTATCACTGCCCCCATGGGAGAGAATTACGTAGTTTAGCTATGCATTGCCTGGAGATGTCTCATCTGTAATGCTTGAACTGTGGTGTTGGTTTCATACATGGCCATTTCTCTTGACCATCCATTGAAAATGGATGTATGAACAGACACTTAGAAAAAGCAGCAAGGGATAGCTGGGCAAAGGTTTCATGTCATGGGACAGAGAGTTCCATTCCATTTTCTTTTCTTTTTTCTTTCTTTTATTAAAGTTTCTTAAACAAGAAAAACTTTAAAATATATACAATACCGACTTACAAACATTCAAGAATGGTAGAGACTGTAAAGAGTATAAGTAGAAAAAAGGAGAAGAAAAAGAGATGAATGTGTGAATAGAAAAAAAACCATGATTATATCTAATGTGGGAATCAGCGAATAAAAGAAACTTCTGACTAAGACCATTGTACTGATTTACAATTAATCTATTATTTACGCAGTTACATAAAGTTGTTTTTCTTTGACTTAATTTGACATTTCCCAACAAATATTTTATATTGCATTCCATTTTATATTGAGTTCCATTCCATTTTCAGTGGAACCAAACGATATAAGAAAAGTTAGAGACTCTCCACCCAACTTTGAAGCATTTGAACTATAGCTTAGACCAGGGGTTGGAAACCCTTTTCAGCTTGAAGACCACATTTGCTGATAGGTGACCTTCCAGGGGTCACATGACAGTGGTGGGAGAGGCCAAAGGCAAAAGTGAGGAGTGCAATAAACGTGACTCTTACCTGTGTAGAGCAGAGCACATAACAGCCGTGCAAACCTACCGGCCATGCATACCTATCTCAGGCCTTCCATTTCCACAATTCTACAATTCAGCCAGCCAAAAGCACTCAAGGAGGGTGTGGTGCAAAGCAACTTTTAAATGCTATTATTTATTTATTTATTTATTTATTTATTTTCTATCCTGCCCTTCCTTCTGAAGGAGCCCAGGGGGCACACATAATCAAAACAATACAATTTAAAATATAAACAAAATCATAAAAAATAGAAACCTTTAAAAACATGCAAAAACAGTCACACATCGTTGCAGCTAATATTTTCAAGGATGCATTAGCAATGCAAAACATTCTCCATGGTTTTTTGGATTTTCTGAGCTGTGATTTTTCCTCACCTAAGTTGAGCATATACTCTCAGTGTATTATATTGCTCTGCCTATGTGTCAATTTTTTAAAAAATAAATGTCTATATGAGCCCCAGAAAAACAAGCATGTAAATACATCTATATGTATGAATATATCTATCTATGTATGCATACATATATATGTGTGTGTGTGTGCGAGCCTCTGTATGACTGAGTGCTGTGCATGCACACACACGCAAACACACACATAAATATACAATTTCCTCTTGCTGCAGGTTGTTGTCTTGCAAGGCTGACAGATCGTCCTTGTCATGTGACCTACTGTCTGATTTCCGACTCAAGCTTTTCATTTCCTAAATGATAATGGATAAAAGATAAAATCTGGCACACACAGGTAATCTTTGCCATCTTAATATTTGTTAAGCTTTTGTGATTTACTGAGACGTTAAAGTCATCGCAGGTCACACAAAACCTGCACATTGGATCTGCTTCATAAAACACTCTGAGTGAATCCTTCAGTCATTTATGTCACTGTCCTTAAACTAATGTAGCTAAATAACTATGTCTTCAATAATTTAGAAGTCTTTCCATTTATTTCTGATCCCGGCTATATAGGATGGGGCCATGGGCAGCTGGTCCTGGTGATTTGTGGGCGGCTGAAGAAGAAACCTAACATATTTCTTGCATAATATAGTCTTGATCCAGATTATGTTTGAATTGAAACATTTGTTCTGGGAATCCTAGGAACACATCTATATCCAAGGTGACCCACGTTTAATCACGGGGGCTCTTTGTGCGGCCCAACCCACACCTGAAGGAGGCTTTTGGAAAGCTTTTGTCCCTTTCCTGTTTGAGCACACTCACAAAAACAGACACACACAGACACATGCAATTCCAAAGGAGTCATGTGATCCAGACCATATGATCTGCAAGAGAATGTGTCAAAGGTGAAACCTAAGCCATGTGGGGGCCTTCAAATACTCCCACCGTTAGGAGAATCTATTGTTGCGACTTCTAGCTGTGAGATGTTCCAAGGCTCTTGGTGCAGCTCAGGTTTCACCTTTGCCAGCTTTTCTATACCCTGAGGATGTGATGAAGGGCAGGAAAAAAGCAATGATGATGGAAGCAATACTTCCAGCGAAGCTGGAGAGAAGGTAAGAAGAGCCTTCCGCAGAGATGTACCGATATCACTGTGTCTAGATCCTAACCGAGGAACAGTGGAGAATTTCTAGCAAGATACACTTAAAACAAATGAATGTAAGTGAGAGCCTATTTCTTGAAGTTCACAGAGGGCGTGGATATTGGGAGCTGAGACATATTGGTTGGAATAGTTATTTAATATTTTGCACTGACAAATAATCAAGAAATGGAGGAGGGAAATTTGACCACCACAATTCTGATCATCCAGTTCTTTTGATAGAAGACAATTATATTTCTCTCACGCTGACTGAAGTGTAGGTGGGTTCCCATGAGGCAAGACACAGTGATAACAGCAAGAACCTTTATTGAACTAACAGAACTGGACAGCAGGGGCAAAGCAACTGCTTATATACATTTCTGAAGGCCTGGGCCACTCCCACTCCTAACGCGATTGGCTGTCTAAACTTTCAAGCTGCGAATCATGACTCAGGGTTTAAGGGCCAATGGCAGAGGCCCAAATCCTGAAATGTTATGTCACTGGATATCATGTATTGAATCAGAACACAGGGGCTCAGAATCCTTAGTCCAGACTCATGCTCAGGCAAACACAGAGCACTGAATATTTAACGCCCACTATCTTTCTCTTTCTCCCTCATCCTGTTTAGTCTCCTATAGACAATGGGCAAGGAGCAACATTTATATTGGCTTGTGAAGATGGGAATTTTCACTGGTGGCACCAGTGTTGTGGAATACTCTCCCTGCTGAGAGAAGAGAGGACCCATCAGTATTGGCATTCTGCCGGCTCTTGAAGACAGTTCTTTAGACCAGTATTTCCTTGATCTCCTGATCTGAACAAACCTTCTTTAACCGCTGTTCAAAACTGTTACACTGTTTTAATGGGCTATTTTATTATACATTTTATCTATGGAGGTTTTGATGAAACGGTTTTACTATTTATGGGTAGCAATATATTTATAATTGGTTTTATACTTGTTATTTTGCTGTTTGCTTTTATTTTTTCGTGAAAGCCTTGGTATTTCTTTTTGAAATGAAAGTTAGTGTATTAATAATAATAATAATAATAATAATAATAATAATAATACTAATAATACTTTTTGTAATGCTGTTGTCTTACATAAACTTACATAAGGTTATGGTGCCTATGTGTCCTAGTATACAGAGGACAGCCCTCTTTTTGGTGCTGGAGGAGACTCTTGAGAGTCCCATGGACTGCAAGAAGATCAAACCTATCCATTCTTAAGGAAATTAGCCCTGAGTACTCACTGGAAGGACAGATCCTGAAGCTGAGGTTCCAATACTTTGGCCACCTCATGAGAAGAGAAGACTCCCTGGAAAAGACCCTGATGTTGGGAAAGACGGAGGGCACAAGGAGAAGGGGACGACAGAAGACGAGATGGTTGGACAGTGTTCTCGAAGCTACCAGCATGAGTTTGACCAAACTGTGGGAGGCAGTGGAAGACAGGAGTGCCTGGTGTGCTCTGGTCCATGGGGTCATGAAGAGTCGGACACAACTAAACAACAACGAAAGGAACAATCCTGCCTTTAAACTGACTGGTCCAAGTCCAGTGTAAAGATTAAGAATGGGGATCAAGGGCCTTGAAGTTTCCCATCAACAATCAAGGCCTAGACAGAAGACTGAGCAGGTAGTTGCAGAGTCATAGTTTCCCTCACTATGGTGAGATGTATTCATTTGCAGAAATGAAATGAATTTAAAATTAGAAACTGAGGGCAGATCCACGCACACTGAAAATACATGACACCTGCCAAGAATCCTTGGAAGTGTAGTTCCTCCCTCACAGAGTTGCAGTTACCATTACCCTTAACAAGCTACAGTTCCAAGCATTATTTGGGGGGAGTCATGTGCTTTAAGTGTGTGTTGGAGGTGCTATAAGTGTATGTTACAGATATTTTTTAAAGAGAAGCTAAAACAGGCAGACTGGCCCATCCCAACTGCATCTAGGAAGCCCTCCCTATCACCAGTTCCTGCCTCCCACCCCTTTTTGCAGAGTGGTCCAAAATTCAGAGTGAAGGGAAGAAGGAGCTCCGCTGTGTCAAGTCCTTCCAAGTTTTGTGAGACAAAACCTGAAAAGTTACCACCCCCAAATCCATTTATTTTATGTGCAATGCTGATCATTTCAACTCAGAAGTAAGTCCTGTTGAATGCAGTGGGGCTTATTCCCAGGTAAGTGAGGTTAGACTTGCAGTCTCTTTTATAGACTGACAGTCATAAACTGCACAATAAACAAAGTAGTAAATTCTCCCAGAATGCTCAGGAAAAATAAATGCATTTGAAGGTGAGCCTGGGGGGAACTTGCCATGACTAACAACCATGAAAGCCTATCTATTTGACCTGACTATATCTGTCCATTGATAAAAAATATTGTACAATGGTACCTCAGGTTAAGTACTTAATTCGTTCCGGAGGTCCGTACTTAACCTGAAACTGTTCTTAACCTGAAGCACCACTTTAGCTAATGGGGCCTCCTGCTGCTGTCCTGCTGCCAGAGCACGATTTCTGTTCTCATCATGAAGCAAAGTGCTTAACCTGAAGCACTATTTCTGGGTTAGCAGTGTCTGTAACCTGAAGCGTATGTAACCCGAGATACATACTTTGGAATGCTCTGCATATAATGTAGGCTGTACGGGTTCTGGCAACAAATTAGCACCGGATGAAGTTACACGCATCTAATATCCTGGATATGTGCATGGGCTGGTCATGGTTGCTTAGGAGTGGGGGGAAATGACAATCATTTTTCAGTTATTAATTAATTGAATTATATTCTACTTTTCCCTTCCAGAAAGGAGTTGCTGAAAGCAGCTTACAAATATAAATGCCACAATGATTGAATCTTTTAAACACAAAGAGCAATATGAATAGTCAAGTGTTCCAACACTTGTTAAGGATTTAGGTGCTAGCCGGATGTCCTGGAACTCTTGAAAGATAGCTGGCCGATGCTAATATGTGCCAGATATAGAGTCAGGACTTCCACACAATGATGGACCACATAGGAATGAGTCTACTGCCCAAGTATGAGGATAATGAACATATTGTCCAATTCATTTGGGTTTCGTATCTATAGATACCTTCCTGCTTCATTTAAAGCAATACATTTGCACAAAGACGTTTTCATTAAGCGTTCAAGTTCTTTGCTCCCTGTATTTGGTTGTAGGTTGTCAACGTTACTATTCATTTGTATTTCAGGTCTCCGAATAAGACATTATCCTCAGGGTTTTGAATTGCTTAGATGCCAGTCTGAAAACATCCGAGCTTGTACCTTCATATTCTATTGTCTTTGATGAGGGATTCTTTACAGCAAAATGCCTCTTCTCATTTGGAAGATATCTCCTTTGCTGACAAAACCTTGAGATGTGGTGATGATTAAGATACATAGCTGTGCTTTAACCCTGTAACTGCCAACCTTAAATAAAAAAATTCCTTCCAGTAGCACCTTAAAGACCAACTAAGTTAGTTCTTGGTATGAGCTTTCGTGTGCATGCACACTTCTTCAGATACACTGAAACAGAAGTTGCCAGACCCTTCTATATAGTGAGAAGGTGGGGAGGGGTATTACTCAGAAGGGTGGTGGGAATGACTATGGCAGACCAACACGGCTACCTATCTGTAACTGCCAACCTTTAAGTTGTCATTGACTATATCACAAAGTCAAAATAAAAAAATTCCTTCCAGTAGCACCTTAAAGACCAACTATGTTAGTTCTTGGTATGAGCTTTCGTGTGCATGCACACTTCTTCAGATATCTTCTTCAGGTATCTGAAGAAGTGTGCATGCACACGAAAGCTCATACCAAGAACTAACTTAGTTGGTCTTTAAGGTGCTACTGGAAGGAATTTTTTTATTTTGACTATGGCAGACCAACACGGCTACCTATCTGTAAATATATCACAAAGGTATCTGAAGACTTCCTCAGGTAAGTTTTCCTCCCACTGAGATGGTTGTTCTACATTTGGTCAGAAAATCACAACTGTGTATGCGTTCTTCCCAAGGGAAGCTGCCTCTTAGCCAACACAATCAGGTGCCAAGAATTAGCACTGCTGATAAGGTAGACCTGTGTACCAAGACCATTTAATATGCTCTTGAAACTTCAAAGCCCTCCCACGTGACTGCGATGTGTTTTGTGGTAGCCCTACCAAACATAAGGCATTTTGAATAAGACGTGACTGTGACCCTCTAGCACCACAGTTCTAAGTGAAGAACATCACCCTGAAGCAATAATGCATGCTGATCTCAATACTGAAATTCAGACTCTATTCACACTCCCCAAGACATGAAGAAAGGCGTTGCCATTATCTATTGGTAAACATGGGAGTTTTTGTTTCCCATGCCTCCCAGGTCAACTAATAAAACTGGAAGGCATAGAGAACTCTGAGTTCCATGCATCTGGATAACAATGAGATACCTGAGCATCCAAACCAGTTAAGGATGAGGCCCATAAAGCCTCTCCTATCTCTAGCAAGTCCTTCCAGTTGCTGCTTTCCCTATCCCCTATTGCAAGGGACTGGATGCTTTAGTTGTGTACATGGGTCAATTTTATGGCTACCCTGTGAGGTGACAAATAATGACTGTTCACACACTACTTTTCATGGGCACGTAGAGATTTGAACCTGGATTTTACGAGTCCTAGTCAGATTTTCTTCACTATAAGGCATGTAACATTGGATACACTCTAGATAACCTGACCCTGCTTTGCAGTGTTGACTGAAAAGCAAATATTTGTATGAAAAATACCACACCTCTTGCTAGGAAATATGACAGCATTGTGAATGGAGGCAGCAGTTAACCATGTGATAAAATGGTTTGCAGAGTGTGAGCTGAAGCCTAGGGCCACATTAAGGACCATGAAATGCAATATCGTTTTATGACAGGCCTAAGTATTTGAAATAACTTGTTACGGATCTCAATTTACTGAGACTAAGGAGAGTTTGGAGGAAAATAAAGCCAATTAACCAGGGAAATCTCAATAGCTGGGATGCTGGGAAACAACCCATTTCCAAATTCTGCTCTTTGCTGGGCGACTCTTAAGGCTCAGCGTAAACTGGCTGAGACACTTTACGACAATCTTCCTCCTGATTCCTCGAAAAAGATATTTCTCCACTTCCTCTGCTAAACATCCCTCTGAACTCTATTTAGTCTCAGTCAATTGAGGTTACAGCCACGTTGCTTCAGTTACTCAGCCCTGCCATTTAAAAGGGAGAGGAAAAAAGGACCCCAAAGGCACATTAGAGGGGAACAGAGTTGCCACATCTCTTTAAACATGCAGTTCCTTGCACATCTTTAGATCACAGTGAAAGATTAAATTGGTAGACGGCCAAATTATTTATTTAGAGTTATAGCCTGACCTGCTTGAATGGCGAAGGGCACATAAGGATAAAGGAGCTATCTCTTCCAAATGCGTGACAACAACCAACTGTGCTTAAAGTGACATCTAGTAGACCAGGGTGCACTCTGAAACTTTTGAATAAAGCAATAGGTCTACTTGCCAGCTACTTGACATATCCATAGTGGAAGTTCCCCTGGAAAACTAAGAATCCTTGGTTGAGAATCCTTATTGATTTTTTGTAAGGGCTTAGAGCAGGCACAGGCAACCTTGGCCCTCCAGATGTTTTGGGACTACAACTCCCATCACCCCTAGCTAACAGGACCAGTGGTCAGGGATGATGGGAATTGTAGTCCAAAAACATCTGGAGGGCCGAGGTTGCCTATGCCTCGCTTAGAGGCTGATGCAAACTATCTTGGTCTATTAGGAACATCAAACTACCTGGAATGTGACACCTGCATTACCTGGTAGTAATAATTTACACTAGCATCTGCATCAGGTAAACTGTTGTTGTTCCTTCTCTTTTTGTTGCTGTTATGTGTTATAATGCCTATGGAGGGGATGGGGAAAGGAAGAATCTGGCCCACCATCCCATCTTGGATCAAATTTAAGTTTCCTTCCTTTGACTCCAGTGTCTCTGGGCTTGCGTTATTATTATTAACAGCTCAAATATATATCTATATCTATCTATCTATCTATCTATCTATCTATCTATCTATCTATCTATCTATGTCTCAATATACTTCCTCTCATTTTCATTCGTTTCAGCATTGAAAGCAAAAGCAGGAGTTTCACTAACTAACCAGTTTCCCTGCAGATAGCTATCGTTATTAATGCCAGTGTGGTGTAGTGGTTAAGAGCGGTAGTCATGTAATCTGGGAAACCGGGTTCGTGTCTCCGCTCCTCCACATGCAGCTGCTGGGTGACCTTGGGCTAGTCACACTTCTTTGAAGTCTCTCAGCCCCACTCACCTCACAGAGTGTTTGTTGTGGGGGAGGAAGGGAAAGGAGAATGTTAGCCGCTTTGAGACTCCTGAAGGGGAGTGAAAGGCGGGATATCAAATCCAAACTCTTCTTCTTCTTCATTATATCCTTTTCTGAGAGATAGGAAGATTTCTGCCGGCTCAGACAGGGAGAAGTTTCATTTTCTTTACTGAGAAGCTCTGGAGTCAAGTGAGGATTCCCAGGTAAGATCCTCCCTCTATTGTGTGGGCAGTTAATCCCTCCCCTACCTGGCCTGGTCTCCTTGGCAACGCTTCCCCCAGGTGGGATTGGACAACTGACTGAGGTAGGCGGAGACCTCCAGGTATCCCACCTGAGGGAAGCCAAACCAAGCCTATGCTGTTGGAGCCGCTCCAGATCTAGGGGCTGCGCGGGTCCACGCAAAGGGCGCCCCCCGTTTTAAGCGGGGAGCGGTCATTATATCCTTTTCTGAGAGATAGGAAGATTTCTGCCGGCTCAGACAGGGAGAAGTTTCATTTTCTTTACTACTGACATCAAAATATTGAGTTGACAGAAAAACAGTTAACTAGGAACAGAGGTTAGTTATGTCACAAGACCGGCTCAAGCTTAAAGTGAGAGGGAATCTACTGTAATTCGCTTTTTGGTATTTTCTCTTAACATCTTCTGAGAGATAGAAGCAACAGTGAGCTTGCAGGCTGCATGTAAAAAGGCAGCAGGTTTGTAAACTACAAGAATCGTACTAAATTTGATTACTTAAACTAAGTAAAAAGGTACCATCGTAAGAATTAGTATGGTTTGCATTTTAATGCAAATTCACACTTCCCAAATGTGAACCAAAAGTGCTCTTCTTTGAAATTCAGAGTTCTCCAAATTTTGCAAAGCAATTTTCCAACTAAAGCATGCATTTGCAAATATGCACATAATAATGAAAAGCTGCTTTAAAATGCATATTCTAGGCAGAACTATGCACAAATTTGGCAAATTAGGAGAAATGTACATGGACATTAGCACAAATTTTAATGTAATTTTTTTTAAATGAAAACTTATGTGGAAATGGGTCAAACTGAATTTAGGATCGGAATGAGAAACAGGGAGAATCTGAGATTGACAGATTTGCCCTCCCTTAGTAAGAGTGCATTAAACAGGAATGTAGATGCTTCTGAGAAAGCAATTCCTCTATGGCAAGGATGTTCAAACTTCAATAGATATTAGGTTGGATCTGGAGCTGCCCTTCTGCATGCAGAAGGGCCTTTTATGACTTTGTGCAAAATCACTGCGTAAGAAGAGAGAACTGTGATTAAGACACGTGCTTGTTAGGTTTCTCATAGAATCATAGAGTTGGAAGAGACCACAAGGGCCATCGAGTCCAACCCCCTGCCAAGCAGGAAACACCATCAGAGCACTCCTGACATATGGTTGTCAAGCCTCTGCTTAAAGACCTCCAAAGTAGGAGACTCCACCACACTCCTTGGCAGCAAATTCCACTGTCAAACAGCTCTTACTGTCAGGAAGTTCTTCCTAATGTTTAGGTGGAATCTTCTTTCTTGTAGTTTGGATCCATTGCTCCGTGTCCGCTTCTCTGGAGCAGCAGAAAACAACCTTTCTCCCTCCTCTATATGACATCCTTTTATATATTTGAACATGGCTATCATATCACCCCTTATCCTCCTCTTCTCCAGACCAAACATGCCCAGCTCCCTTAGCCGTTCCTCATAAGGCATCGTTTCCAGGCCTTTGACCATTTTGGTTGCCCTCCTCTGGACACGTTCCAGTTTGTCAGTGTCCTTCTTGAACTGTGGTGCCCAGAACTGGACACAGTACTCCAGGTGAGGTCTGACCAGAGCAGAAAACAGTGGCACTATTACTTCCCTTGATCTAGATGCTATACTCCTATTGATGCAGCCCAGAATTGCATTGGCTTTTTTAGCTGCCGCGTCACACTGTTGGCTCATGTCAAGTTTGTGGTCAACCAAGACTCCTAGATCTTTTTCACATGTACTGCTCTCAAGCCAGGTGTCACCCATCTTGTACTTGTGCCTCTCATTTTTTTTGCCTAAGTGCAATACTTTATATTTCTCCCTGTTAAAGTTCATCTTGTTTGTTTTGGCCCAGTTCTCTAATCTGTCAAGGTCATTTTGAAGTGTGATCCTGTCCTCTGGGGTGTTAGCCACCCCTCCCAGTTTGGTGTCATCTGCAAATTTGATCAGGATGCCCTTGAGTCCATCATCCAAGTCGTTGATAAAGATGTTGTATAAGACCGGGCCCAAGGCAGAACCCTGTGGCACCCCACTAGTCACTCTTCTGTTATGCCACTGTGCAGTTCTTTGGAGTCACAAGACTCTGTTGACATTCCAGACTGTTGGAAGTCTCACGGGAGATGGGAGACGGATGTTGAAGTTACTGGTTTCCTGTTTCTTTGTTCTGTTGTTTTCTGTCTCTCACAGAGAGCAGACACATATTCTTTTCTGTCCCGCGTAGTGAGAAATAAAGCAGCAATGTAGCATATATTTCTGTCTCCTTCTGCTGTTGGCTGGGTACTCTGCGCAATGGAGAGCGTGCCTGAAGTCCCATTCAAAGGCTTAGGTCGTTAATCACTGTTGGAGGAGAGCCGGAGGAGTAGCCTTCACAGCTCGGTCGTACGGAGGCTCCGACAATGCTTCTGGTTTGTGCACTCCTTAGTGCAACCTCCCAAGGTGCATTTTAGCATGAAGTTATTGATTGATTGATTGATTGATTACATTGATATGCCACCTTTCCCCCAAGGAGCTCAAAGTGGCCTACATAGTTCTCCTCTGTCATTTAATCTCCACAACAACCTTTTGGGGCAGGTTAGGCTGAGAGTGAGTGGCAGGTCCAAGGTCACTCAGGACCTTCATGGCTGAGTGGGGATTTGAACCCTGGTCTACCACATCTTAGCCTAACACTGTAACCACTACACCACATGCTGCCTTCTGGATGCACATATAAAGGTTTAAAAGTCTTCTTTTGTGGGTGGGAATAAATAAGTTTTAATATTAAAGCTGTTGTGTTATCTGTCTGCTTCAACAGAACCATAGCCTTTATCAGTCATTGCTCATGGGAAGTGACAATGTGAAGACAAAGATATTGTGGGTCTAGTTTGACCCCATTGTTGGACAGCTCCTTCTGTCCCCAGGGCAAATAAATGCCTGTAGCAGGGAGTTTGGATATAGAACCTTCATGATCTAGAACCTTGCACAAGCAGGCTTCTAAAGGCTTTGGAAAGCCTACATGAGTACCATAGGCTCTGTGCTACAGATACTTCTTCTGACTGCATGGAAAGCCAGAAGGAACTATGCAATTGGGCTAGGACTAAAGCTACTTTACTGTTGTGAACCACCCTGAGAGCTATGGATGAAAGGCAGTATATAAATTTAATAATAATAATAATAATAATAATAATAATAATAATAATACTTGTGTTGACCCTTCATGTGAGCAATGACTGAACAGGGTTGCTGTGGCACAAGGAAATGAGGGGCACACATACAATGTGAGCATTTGCTCAGATTCTCTTGTTGTTTCATGGATCCCCTCATTTGCGTCTGAAGAATTATCTTTGAAAAAGATTATATTAAAGAGATTACGAACGGTACACAAATTCTGGAGGCAGGGGTAGGGGGGAAAGGAATTCAGAAGAAGAGATTTTCCAGTTAATCTGTCAAATCAAAACTGCTGGAAGACTGAGTAATATATGTTTAAGTGTTTTAAAGCAGTAATCTCCAAAGGGAGACGATTGAAAAATGTCTTTCAAATTATATACAACTTCAGCAAATTTAATAAGAGATGAGATTTAAGAAGATGCCGGATCCAGATTCCCTTGGGAAGGGTATCATGTGGGAGGGGCAATATTTATGCTGGAGCTTCTGTGATGGAGTTGCTCATTGATCCCAGGTTGTACACTGTCTGTCTATCATCTCTACATTGCTATTCTTTGTATTCTATGTCCAGTTTTATGCTTAGTTCTTCAGTGTTCCATTAGCATGCACAAGTTGCAAGGAAATGGAAATCTCTCTTGTTTTGAAACTACAGAAAAAGGAGCAGCTATGACCATCCCGTGAACCAAATCTAACACCATAAGAAACTCACAAAATAATTAATATGTGGAAAAAACACAATGGCTGGAACGTAATGACAATTTACTCTGGCAGTGGTGATGCTGTTCTTTAAGGGTCTATCCATTTCTCAGTTTAATGTGGATTGAGAACCACTCGTGCCTCCTTGTCAGCACAACATTCTCCTCCAACTGCTGCTGTCTCACTCTTTTCCCTCTGGTTGGCCACTGTGAGAACAGGATGATGGACTAGTTGGGCTATTGGCCTGATCTAGCAGGCTCTTCTTGTGTTCATAATAATAATAATAATAATAATAATAATAATAATAATAATAATAATAATTTATTATTTATACCCCACCCATCTGGCTGGGCTTCCCAAGCCACTCTGGGTGGCTTCCAAGAAAATACAGTGGTACCTTGGGTTACATATGCTTCAGGTTAAATACGCTTCAGGTTACAGTCTCCGCTAACCCAGAAATAATACCTCAGGTTAAGAACTTTGATTCAGGATGAGAACAGAAATCGTGCTCCAGCGGCGCGGCAGCAGCAGGAATCCCCATTAACTAAAGTGGTGCTTCAGGTTAAGAACAGTTTCAGGTTAAGAATGGACCTCTGGAACGAATTAAGTACTTAACCTGAGGTACCACTGTATTAAAATACAGTAATCCATCAAACATTAAAAGCTTCCCTAAACAGGGCTGCCTTCAGATGTCTTCTAAAAGTCTGGTAGTTGTTGTTCTCTTTGACATCTGGTGGGAGGGCGTTCCACAGGGCAGGCGCCACTACCGAGAAGGCCCTCTGCCTGGTTCCCTGTAACTTGGCTTCTTGCAGTGAGGGATCCGCCAGAAGGCCCTCGGCACTGGACCTCAGTGTCCGGGTAGAACCATAGCTGTCAAGTGTCCCTTATTTGAAGGGACAGTCCCTTATTCCAGCGCCATGTCCCACTGCTGTCCCTTATTGATGGATGTCCCTTAAATGATGTCCCTTAAATTTCAAAGGAAGCAGCTCCTCTCCTTCCCTCCCTGCTGGCCAGGGAGGAGGGAGGCTCCAACTGTCTTGTTTGACTGTGTTGCTCACCCAATAAGAAGTCTAAGAATGACTGGGGGGTGGAGCTTGCATGCCTTGTGTGTGGCTAGTTAATGCAAGCTGAGGAGGTTTTTGAATGCTGGATGCCATTTTGTTGCACGTACTGCCGCAAACTTTGCAGTGCAAAGCCAGGCTGGGGAGCCATCTTAAGTTGAGGCTGCATAGGCCTTGTGGTGCATGTGATTCAGATTCTATTCAGTTGAACCTCTGGTTACAATGTTGGTTGGACAGTGTTCTCGAAGCTACCAGCATGAGTTTGACCAGACTGCAGGAGGACAGGAAGACTAGAGTGCCTGGAACAGGTGAGGCTGCAGGTCCCTTATTTTCAAGGCTGCTTGTCCCTTATTTTCAAATCTGTAAGTTGACAGCTATGGGTAGAACGATGGGGATGGAGACACTTCTTCAGATATACTGAACCAAGGCCGTTTAGGGCTTTAAAGGTCATCACCAACACTTTGAATTGTGCTCAGAAACGTACTGGGAGCCAATGTAGGTTTTTCAAGACCGGTGTTATGTGGTCTTGGTGGCTGTTCCCAGTCACCAGTCTAGCTGCTGCATTCTGGATTAGTTGTAGTTTCTGGGTCACCTTCAAAGGTAGCCCCACATAAAGTGCATTGCAGTAGTCCAGGCAAGAGATAACCAGAGCACGCACCATTCTGGTGAGACAGTCCGCGGGCAGATAGAGTCTGAGCCTGTGTACCAGATGGATCTGGTAAACAGCTGCCCTGGACACAGAACTGACCTGTGCCTCCATGGGCAGCTGCAAATCCAAAATGACTCCCAGGCTGCGCACCTGGTCCTTCAGGGGCACAGTTACCCCATTCAGGACCAGGGAGTCCTCCACACCAGCCCGCCCCCTGTCCCCCAAGAACAGTACTTCTGTCTTGTCAGGATTCAACTTCAATCTGTTAGCCGCCATCCATCCACCAACTGCCTCCAGGCACTCACACAGGACCTTCACTGGTTCTGATTTGAAAGAGAGGTAGAGCTGGGTATCATCATTCTTAAATCTGGAGATTCCCTATGCAATTGGTATAGTTCTCCGATTCAAATTTAGCCAATCTCTTGATTTAGGGAAGCAAAACTGGATGACACCCAAGTCCAAATCTTTGGATGGCCTTTCCCAGCGGTTTCATGTAGGTGCTGAAAACATGGAGAACCAGATGGAATTCTGTAGTACTCCACATGCCAAAAATCACAAGGCAAAGTCCCCCAGCACCACCTGCTAAGAGCTAGTTTTCCAAAAGTCCCAGAGCTACTGCAAAACAGGACCTCCTAAACTCATCCTTGCAAGATGATGCCGAAACGTAAAGAATGGTAGATGATGTTGGAAATATATACACAATGTAATTCAGTAGATAGGAAGATAGAATAACTTGGTTGGATATGAACTCAGAAGAACGAGTATGTCCTGATCCACCTATAGGCTGCATCCACTCTGATGGCTGCATACCTAGCTAGATGAGGAACTCTAAGCATCATTTGTCCCCCTGATCCATCTTTTGGGGTTATGTGTACAGAGCTATTGCTATTTGGCAAGATCAAGGAATAGAGCTACTAAGCTCTTGTACTATTTTTAAAGAATGCTTGAGATATGTAGCCCCAGCAACTAGACTGGGGAGAGGAACAGGGTGCACAGTAGAGGCATGTGTGCAGAAACCTCCCTCTGTGTTCATATGGCCTTTAGTGGGATCAGTATGAATGAGTCACTCGAGCTCTGTTTAGCCTAGCGATCGTGCCTTTCTACCTATTAATAGTGCATTCTGTCTCCAAACAATTTCCTTGAATACAGTTCTTTAAATTCTTAACACTGTTAGATGATACGGGTCCTTGATAAAAAGGAAAACGCAACAACCGGGCACAGTATATACACAAGACATCACATATTAAATATTTTCATTATAAATTTGTTCCTAAGAAGTCAAACCCTAATCCAGTGTTTATTAAAACTGGACGGGATTTATTAAATTGATTCAAGTTTATCAAATATGAGCAGATCTTTACATATATTACCTTAATTCTCTTTCTAAATATTTGCAAAACGCCTTACAGCTCTTTGAAGGATTTTTGTTTTGTTTTGTTTTAAAATAAAAAAAATTGGGAGGGAAAGGTCCAGTGCCACAATGCTGAAGTTAACTGTGTTCATCAACAATATGCTGTTGTGCCTTTGGATGCTGGCAGAAACAGCAGGAATACAACATCCTCTCCAACAAAATGTGGTTGTGCCTGCTACCTATAGCACCACGGTTAAGACAGATTAGAAGGAACCCTCAGTACTCAAGGGTAGCTGTGAAAAGATCTGTTAGAAACAAGCAGGAATGTACCAAAGATGGGGGCGTGGGCATGACCACAGGAGATTTAACCTCCACACCAGATCTCCCAACCCACCCACCCTCTTTTTATGCTTTTTTTTAATGCTGTGGTCTAAACCACAGAGCCTAGGGCTGGCTGATCAGAAGGTTGGCAGTTTGAATCCCTGTGACAGGGTGAGCTCCCATTGCTCAGTCCCGCCTCCTGCCCACCTAGCAGTTTGAAAGCAGGTCAAAGTGCAAGTAGATAAATAGGTACTGCTCCGTCAGGAAGGTAAACGGCGTTTCTGTGCGCTGATCTGGTTTGCCAGAAGTGGCTTAGTCATGCTTGCCACATAACCGGAAGCTGTCTGCAGACAAACGCCGGCTCCCTTGGACTATAGAGCGAGATGAGCTCACAACCCCAGAGTCGTCCACGACTGGACCTAACAGTCAGGGGTACCTTTACCTATGACACAACCTTGCTATGGACAAATGTCTCTGCCATGTTGTTGGGGCAGAGTGGGAATTTTTCCACTTGGCGTACTGGCACCAACCATTTGGATTTCTCTTGCCTTGTAGCGATCGTCACAACTTTGTAAGGTTAGGCATTGGGTAAGCCTTTGTTTATTGGAGGGGAGGTTGTAGACTCTGCCTGCCCCTCCTCAATAAGGGTATCGTGTTAAAGGGATCCGGGGTTGTGGATCCTGTCCAATGCCCAGACGTGGGCTAAGACCATGCCATGACCCCAACAGGGACACCTTGTGGTGCCCCTATTTGAAGTAAGTCATAGGGTTCCTCCTATTGGTGGTTTACCCTTAGTTGGACTCCTTGCAGACGGGCGGGAGTCGAGATATAGCCTGGTTTTACCCAATGCCCAAACCAAACGGCTCACATCTGTAACCAATAAAGTTGTGGCCTTTATTATCCCATAAAGCAAGCTACTCATGTCCATGTGTTTATTAATCACTAGGGAACTGCAGAGCACAGAGCCTTGGCACACAATTTGGTTTTGGCAGGTTAGTTGCCAGATAGGCCATGACTGCCAGATAGGCTATGACTCAGGAAGAGGGAAAGGTCCTAGAAAGTGCCTAGCGGTGTTTGTTAAAGAGGGGTAGCAATTCTGCAAGTTCTTTCAGTGCCCTCAATGCAACCTATTAGAATTCCCTGGGAAGGGGATCAATTGTTAAACCACTCTGGGAGTTGTAGCCCTGGGAGGGGAACAAGGGTCTCCGAACAACTTCCAGCACCCTTAACAAAATACTTTCTGGGGGAAGCCATGACTGTTTAAAGTGGTATGATACTGAGTTAACTGCACAGTGCAGATGTGGACCAAGTCTATGAGGAGGGTGGGGGGAATCTGTAGCCAGCCAACATGGTTTGTTAGGACCAGACAAAATGTCACAAAATGGTGGCAAGTCTTTGGGTTCCCCAGAATACTTCATCGGGCAAGACGTTACATGAAGTTTGGAGCAGCTGTGGGTTCAAGAGGAGCAGCCAGGCTGGCGTGCTGCACGTAGTCGCCAGTATCTGCTGCCAGAGACAGCAGTCTCACTCTGCCTAATGGTAGGACCAGCCCTGGGCATGATGTGGCCAGTAGGTCAATTTGTTGGAATTGGCTTGCTTCCCGTTTTTGCAACTCTTGTAAGCGGTACTAAATGAGAATGACTTCAGCAATGAAGTTCCACCTCCCATAGCAATGGAAGCCCACAACTTCAAGGGCTTCCTAGATCTCCTTAGCACTGGAGAAGGTATTATGTTGAGCTTAATTCAATACTAAGTGAGAAATAAAAGAGATACATCCGTTTACCTGCTACTGATCGAGTCCATGCGTTTTTATCCTGTTAAACTCTTGAACCCTTCAATAATACAATGAAAATATGTTTTGATGGTTTGCTGAACATGACCTGGCACTTTTTGTGTCCACACACACACACACTGATTTCGATGGATCATTTTGGACTATGAAATGCAGCTTCATTAGTTGTCCTTGACACAATGGCACATTAATAGCAAAGCTTTTTGGTACCTGGGCTTAACCATGAGGGGGGGTGTATCTTAATAGATGGAAGGCTTTGTACTCATAAATTTGTAAGAGCTGCTTACATTATATTTTAAGGCAAAGCGTTGAGGATTCTCCACCTCCCTCTTTTCCCCCTTGTCACAAAAGTGATAAGTGTTTTTGCTCACCTCTAGCTACTTACAAGCCACTGAATATTATTTATTAATATTATATTATATTATTATATTATGTAATATATAATAGCACTTGTTGCATTCAGAAGTCATATTATATGCATTGTGCCTGATTAAAAAAGGAGTTGTTTTTTCTCTGTTGCTGCTATCTCTTGAGATGCTCTCAAAAAATGAGATGTTTTGACCCAAAGCACTTGCCTGAGAAAATAATGTTTTAAAATAATGCCTGGAAGTTTGCAAGTGGAAAGCAAATAGAACTGGATTTCCATCTCTTCTTGTCAGCTGGAAAGAGATGGGAAGAGAGAGCGGAAGAGACTTCTGTGTGGGCAGCAGGCAAAAGTTTTCCTTTAATTTTGAAGGTGATAAAGTCTGTACAGTAGAGAAAAGAGGATGTCCTCTATTCTAGCCAAGTGTGTTAGATTCCAACTCCTGCCATCCCTGACCACAGGCCACAAGATCTCAGAACCCAGGCAGGTTCATAGGAGGACATACAGTCTTTCAGATAGCCTAGACCTAAGCTGTGTAGAGCTTTATCGGTCATAAACAGGACTTTCAATTGTGCCTGGAAACAGTGGAGCTGTTCAAATAAGGGTGTCAAATAGTCCATATAAATAGAACTACTAGCATTACTAATGCCCTGTTTTGCTCCTGTGCTGTTGCATCCCCCTTGTTTGTTTCTTTTTGCTCTAGCATGCATCTTTTAGGATTCCACCGGATCCTGATTTAACCCATAATAGTTCACTAATAGGGCTCAGTGATTGAGCATCTGCTTTACCCTGAGTTCATTCTTTGGCATCTCAGATAGGGCTGGGAATATCTCCTGTCTGAAACCATGGGCAGCCATTGCCTGTCACCACTTATATAAAGTATGAGCACCAAGGCCCATGTTGAAGTAAGGTAGCGAAATCGCAGCTAAGAAACTCAAATCATATATATGACTGGCACCCTTCTTTGGAAATTAAGCCAATGCCCAGAATTTAACATTCAAAAACTTTACTTGCAGAAATTTATAGCTGTGGATGAATCAAAACGTAACATTTACAGTCACGAGCTTATGGGCACACAGTCTACTTCCAAACAACTGTATTTTCAAGTGCTCAGCACTTAATTGATACCATCTGTATCTCAATTAAGCCATGCCTTGCAGCTCCTATGAGAGATTTCCACTTTTACCTTCTCCTGCAGCTCTGTTCTCTTTCTTTCAAGAGAAGGACTCCAACACTCCATTCATCTTAGCAGTGTTCTCAGTGGATTCTAAAACACAGTAATCTTGCTTCACATAAAATGCAGCCTCTCCTTAACTAGATACCAATAATAATAATAATAATAATAATAATAATAATAATAATAATAATAATAAATTATTTATATCCCTCCTCCCCCAGCCAGAGCCAGGCTCAGAGCGGCTAACAACAATAAAAGTAACACAGTTTACATAAAATCACAATCAATTAATTGAAATACATTCTAAAATCAATCCATTCTAGAATCAATTCATTCTAAAATCAATTCAGAATCAAATTAATGGCAACCGTTGGGCTAGAGTTCTATGAGGATTACCAAAGGATGGGGTCAGACCGTGACTTGGCCAAAGGCCTGGTGGAACAGCTCTGTCTTGCAGGCCCTGTGGAAAGATGTCAGGTCCCACAGGGCCCTAGTCTCTTGTGACAGAGCGTTCCACCAGATCAGGGCCACAGCCAAAAAAGCCCTGGCTCTGGTTGAGGCCAGCCTAACCTCCCTGTGGCCCAGGACCTCCAATATGTTTTTGTTTGAAGACCGTAAGGTCCTCTGTGGGGCATACCAATGTTAGCCGATCACATGAGAACTACTAGAGAACTCTCTAGAATTCAGTTATCAATCAATCCAATTTAAGCACATAGTAATGCATACAAGCATATGCAATTTCGGTGAATTAAAGTCCTATACTTAACAGACCAGTGGTCCAACTGGGTATAAAGTTGGCTTCCTCTGTGCCATCATATTGTGCAGGTTCCTTGAAAACATAAAACAAAATCCTAAGCATGTTACTCAGAGATAAAGTCCCATTGTGTTTAGTGGAGATTCTTCCCAGAGATGCTCACATAGGATTGCAGCCTTAGTTTTCACCAACTCACCTTGCAAATCATAGCCAGTTTGCTTTTTTCCCTTCAGCTGTCAATTTTTCTTTTGCCATCAACATGAAGGGAAGGGAAGTTGACAAGGTGCCTTTTCCAGCACAAAGAGAAACTGAGAAAAGCTCATTCACGGTGCTATGAGAGTGAGAGGAGATGAAGAGCGAATGTAAACGCTGATTCTAGTGCTGGTACAAGGACTATCCACATTCAGGGGCAAAATATTGCAGTTGAGGAAATGCAATATTCCTGCAAGGGAAGGCAAAATGTCTAGATGCCCGGCAGGTAATAAATAACAAGTGAAGATCTCTTCCATTGTCAAACACCTATCTGAACAAGGCAATTTCGGACTGGAGATTTTGAGATGTGACATGTTAGGGAAGTAGAGGGGGTTTTCAAAAAAGAAGAACAAACGCATCAGTATTATTATTATTATTACTACTACTACTTTGTAATCACAATTTCAAAGCATTGATATGGATTTTCAATAGTCTCCAATCTGACTGGGTTCAAACAACTTTATATAAGGGCCTAAACTTAAGGAGTCCAAGCCTCCTCAATCACTTTGCCTGGCTGTACATCTTAATTTCCATTAAATAAAATAATGTGAGCAGAAAGGGTAGCTTAAGATAAATAATAAATGAACTGTTATAGTTTATTTGCTCTACAAATTCAGACCTGAGTGCCCATGCCATCAGCTCCTGAAAAAAACCCTTTTTGCTTTGAATTAGAAACGGTTTGAAGTTCTTGGCAGAAAGGGAGTATATTATTGATCAAATCAATTTATCAGTCACTACTGATCCCACTCTTTTCTGATGGTGCAATAAGATGCACTTTTCACTCCATGAAATGGACAGGGCAATGTCACCGTACAGTGATTTACCACACACAAATGTACAGGAGAACTGGAACTCTGCGGTGAAGAATACTTGGTTTGGACCTACAAGCCATGTTGCTCTGGAGTATCACAAATGAATTATAATAGCGTACCACGGGCAATGGGTTACGCTTATGGTGCCCACATCCCTATTTCCCTATTGTGAATTAACTGCAGTGAAAGCTAATGGCTTTCTTAATATTGCCTGTGCCCCAGTGTTCATACAGGTGGCCTCTAACCCCAAGGGCCATAAGCCATTCCAGGCAACCTCCCGAGGGCCACATTCCAATGGATGGAGCAATTTCATGTTACCTTAGCAAGTACAGTGGTACCTCGTGTTACAGACGCTTCAGGTTACAGACTCCGCTAGCCCAGAAATAGTACCTCGGGTTAAGAACTTTGCTTCAGGATGAGAACAGAAATTGTGCGGTGGCGGCGCAGCGGCAGCGGGAGGCCCCATTAGCTAAAGGGGTGCTTCAGGTTAAGAACAGTTTCAGGTTAAGAGCGGACCTCCGGAACAAATTAAGTACGTAACCAGAGGTACCACTGTAGGTTGGTTGCTCAGCACACCTTTCATCCAGACAAGCAAGAGACTGCATTAGAATTCAAGGACACATCCCAGCCAGGCCAGAAAACAAAAATTCAGGATATGAAGCTGGGCCAGTGAGGGCTATGATCTGGGAAGGGGCTGCAGCCTGGGTAGCGTGCTGAGGGCCAGGAAAAGAGGCATGGAGGGCTGCATCACCTGGTTTAGACCATGGACTTTCAAATTATTCCAGTTCTGGGCACCACAGTTCAAGAAGGACACTGACAAACTGGAACGTGTCCAGAGGAGGGCAACCAAAATGGTCAAAGGCCTGGAAACAATGCCTTATGAGGAACAGCTAAGGGAGCTGGGCATGATTAGCCTAGAGAAGAAGAGGTTAAGGGGTGATATGATAGCCATGTTCAAATATATAAAAGGATGTCACATAGAGGAGGGAGAAAGGTTGTTTTCTGCTGCTCCAGAGAAGCGGACATGGAGCAATGGATCCAAACTACAAGAAAGAAGATTCCACCTAAACATTAGGAAGAACTTCCTGACAGTAAGAGCTGTTTGACAGTGGAATTTGCTGCCAAGGAGTGTGGTGGAGTCTCCTACTTTGGAGGTCTTTAAGCAGAGGCTTGACAACCATATGTCAGGAGTGCTCTGATGGTGTTTCCTGCTTGGCAGCGGGTTGGACTTGATAGCCCTTGTGGTCTCTTCCAACTCTATGATTCTATGATTCTATGAAATGGTGCTGCATGGACTTCCCCGTAGACGCCAATGCATATTACTTCACTTCCTTACTCCAAAATGTGGGAAATCATCTCTGCTGCCCTTGGAGGCCCTCTTGTTGACTCCTCATTGAGAATCAGTATGAGGTGTAGTGGTTTGTCTGCCATACCAGGGCCCGGGAGACCAGGGTTCAAATCCTCCCACAGCCTGAGTGAGCATTGGGTCAGTCACTGCCTCTCGGCTTAACTTACCTCACAAGCTTGTTCTGAGGACTAAATGAGGAGACAAGGAACCCTATATGCCACTTTGAGCAACCTAGAGAAAAAGAGTGGGTTTTGAACACGCTGAAAGAATGATAATAAATCACAAAAATAAAATGATAATAAATCGTAGAAGGAAGTTTTTAGTGTTTGATGTCGCATTGTGTTTTTTGTAGTTTCTGTTGCCCAGAGTGGCTGAGGCAACCCTGTCAGATGGCTGGCATATAAATAATAAATTATTATTATTATTATTATTATTATTATTATTATTATTATTATGATGCCCTGTCCTGGCAGCACCTGTTATTGTTCCTCTCCCACAAAAGTCTCTCTGGATCCTGCCTAACAACAACGAAATCCCCACTGCAGCCACTGACATTGATAACAAGGCCTCTGAGTGCATTTTACCCCTGTATTGGAAAAAACCCAAGCCACCTCTTGACTATAAGAAGACAAGAGTTCGGCGCCCAGCTCCACGTGTATTCAAAACACCCCATAGATTCATCCAGTGAACCCACGTCTTGGGTTGGTTGGGGAACAATGCCTGCTTGTGTTTTTTTCAAGAGACAGCCCCAAAGTGTAGCATTGTACCACAAATAAAAGTGGTGCCACAATGCCTGTAAATCAGAGCTTTAAACTATGTTTCAATTATCCTTCTATTATCCAGCTGGTGTTTAAGCATGTTTATTATTCAAATCAGCAGAGAATGTGCGGCTGTTGTGTAAACAACTGTCAATTGCTGAAACAATGATTACAAGGCACCATCTCTTTCAGGTGTACTTAGAGGTACTTATACCTCAGCCACTTGTATTTAAATATCATGCAAACACAATGCTTGAGTGACTACTTTCGCTCCTGCTCCCAGTACCTCTTGCCAATTCTATTACATTAAGCAGGGAAACCTATTACATCTCTCCCCCCCCCATCGCTGCATTTAGATGCGGCCGTCCTCTGTTTTTAACCACTGTATCGCTAAGGCTCGAGTTAATATAATAGATGGACGAAGGGATGCGGCTGGAGGGGGTGGGGGGAGGAGTGGTTTACATACCGTATATTGCAAGTGCCCTGCTCCAGAAGGGGAAACCATTTTGCTTGCACATTATTTCAAGCATTTGAAAGCTTTTTGCTAAAAGACACACACAAAAAAGGGGGAAATGTGTTTTCTGAAAAGGGAATGGAAGATTCAGACACGGAGCTAATAGCTCTTCCGCACTCCCCAAATCATGTACTAATCTCAGGCCAGTGGCGCTTGGAACCTGGTTGCAGAAGCGGATGAGCAGCCTGATCGTGTGCATGTTTGCTGAAAAGCAAGTCCTGCTGGGATGCGCTGGGACTTATTGATCTATTGCTCTGGACCTCAAGCCCCCACCCCCAAAGTGGCAAGATGTTGTACAAATGCAAACGAAACATATGGCGAAAGTATACCCAATCCAAGCAACCCATCCCATCTAATATGAAATCGCAGAATTGCAAAATAGCTATCCGTTGTATGGGATGTGAGTTAGGAATGTTGATTAGCCTTGCATAAAGAAATAGAAAAAAGCACCAGTTAAACCACCCCTGTTGCTCGCCTAGGGTGTATACACTTCCCTACCGTCTCTCTGATGGGGTAGGGGCCAGGTTTCACCAAGAAGCTCTCACCCGGGGAGCAGCAGCACTCTTGTTTCTCCCTGCTGCCAACCAGACCCCAATGGTATGCATTTGGGGATTGGGGCCAGTGGATGCCTCTGCCATTGGTTGGCTGTATGTGTGGAAGGGGACTATAGCAATCAATGAGTGGTGATGGTTTCCAATTTTAAAGGAGGATAAGACAAATTCCTGGAAGATAAGGTTATAATAATAATTTATTATTTATACCCAGCCACTCTGGGCGGCTCCCAAAAGAATATTAAAAACCACAATAAAACACCCAACATTAAAAACTTCCCTAAACAGGGCTGCCTTCAGATGTCTTCTAAAAGTCTGATAGTTGTTTATTTCCTTGACATCTGATGGGAGGGCATTCCACAGGACGGGCGCCACTACCAAGAAAGCCCTCTGCCTGGTTCCTGTAACTTTGCAGTGAGGGAACTGCCAGAAGGCCCTTGGAGCTGGACCTCAGTGTCCAGGCTGAATGATGGGGGTGGAGACACTCCTTCAGGTATACTGGGCCAAGGCCGTTTAGGGCTTTAAAGGTCAGCACCAACACTTTGAATTGTGCTCGGAAACGTACTGGGAGCCAATGTTATGGGACCAGTGTTATGTGGTCTCGGCGGCCACTCCCAGTCACCAGTCTAGCTGCTGCATTCTGGATTAATTGTAGTTTCCGGGTCACCTTCAAAGGTAGCCCCACGTAGAGCACGTTGCAGTAGTCCAAGCGGGAGATAACTAGAGCATGCACCACTCTGGCAAGACAGTCCGCGGGCAGGTAGGATCTCAGTCTATGTGCCAGATGGAGCTGGTAGGCAGCTGCCCTGGACACAGAGTTGACCTATGCCTCCATGGACAGATGTGAGTCCAAATGACTCCCAGGCTGCGCACCTGGTCCTTCAGGGCACAGTTACCCCATTCAAGACCAGGGAGTCCTCCACACCTGCCCACACCCTGTCTCAATGGCCCTCTAGTCTCAATGGCCTTATGTTACTTCCAAGAGAGGGGTACCATGTCTCTGAATACCAATTGCAGAGGAACAGACAAAATATTTCTTAACTCTACAGTGGTACCTCTGGTTGAGAACGGGATCCGTTCTGGAGCCCTGTTCGCAACGTGAGCAGAACACAACCCACGTCAGTCTTTCTGCGCGTGCACGGGTCGCAATTTGCCGCTTCTGTGCGTTCGCATGATGTCATTTTGAGCATCTGCGCATGCGCAAGCAGCTAAACCCAGAAGTAACCCTTTCTGGTACTTCCGGGTCACCATGGGATGCAACCTGAAGAGATTTAACCTGAAGCAAACGTAACAAGAAGTATGACTGTACATTACAATAACCAGAGCCTTGAAGGGGTGAATCCTACAGTCCTGGCATGCAACACTCCCCTCCACTCTCCCATCCAGGATGGGGGCAAGATTCACAGCAGCAGACTCTCACCCTGGAGCATGAAAAAACCCCCACCCATTCTCCCTCTGCTAGTTGAATTCAGTTAAGCATTCTCCCCAGTGGGTTTCGGATAGGAGCCTTATATCCAACCGCCCTTGTGGGCCCCCGCACGCTGCACCTCTGTTTCTGCCCAAAAGTCCTACTCTGATGGCACCCCTGCTCCAATGAAAATGTGAGGGTCAATGCCTCTGAAATGAGAGATTATAAACCGGCTCACTATCCGGAGCCATTATGGGCAAGAATAGAATGAATGAGCTAAAGATGTCCAGTTGGGAGAGGACTGTGTTAGGTCCTGACTAACAAGGAACAACAAAAGGTTCATGTTACATGCATATAAAATACACGGAGTCGGAATTTAAAAGAAGTATGCAAAATAAATAATGGACCGTGCATTAAGGGGGGAGCTGGTACGGTAGTGTTTGTAAAACAACACTCTTTCCCCAGAAATTAATAGAGATGCTTTGACTGCTCCGTAGTCAACAGCGCTGGTCTAATTGGTGACCTTGGCAACAAAACCAGGTCATAGTGAGATCAAGCATATGTAGATCTTCTTGTACAAATATACATTAGAATAAGAATCTTTTGTAAGAGTCCGCTGTGTAAGGCTGAAGATGGATGCTCCCACGCAGACAGCTAACGTTTCTTAGAATTGTTTACCTGTTGGGGAAATGGAAAGGGATGTTTTCCAGAGCCAGGAAGGAAAGGATCTTTCGCAGATCCAAGAAATAAATTAGCGTTGTGTTTTGTTTTGTTCTAAAAGTCACCTAGCCGAGCATTTGCATGTGTGTGGCTTTATAGCGCAGTGTAATGGTTTACTTTGGGCTTCTGATGTGCCTGGCACATATATTTAAATGTAATTAAGTAATCAATGGTGTACATTGTCAAATGAATGTTTAGGCTGCTGAGGGATACATTTCCAGCATAGTCATGGCAGCTGCGCAGTCGTCACTTACTCACCCATTTCTCCACTTTCTCCCATATAATTATGACTCGAGTTATTTACATAGCGATATTTCTTTTTTCTTTTTTCTAAAAAACATCAAAATAAAAAGTACCTGGCAATGACTGGGTGCAGCTATGTAGTAATACCTAATACCGTTATGCCATCTAACACCTATGAACTGTTAATGGATTGCAAGGCTTTTTTTTATGCTGATGGGCCTATGCAGTTGTTTATGATGTTCTGGATCAGTGAGTCATTTTAATGGCTATTTTATATATCTTTTTAAAACATGATGCTTAGTTTTTTTACTGCCTACCTATTGCTGTTTGCTGCCTTGATGTTTTGTGAATTGGCGGCATAGAAGTACTTCAATGAATAAAGATATACTAGGAAGAGAATCCTAAATATATACAGTGGTGCCTCGCAAGACGAAAAGAATCCGTTCTGTGATTCTCTTCGTCTAGCGGTTTTTTCGTCTTGCGAAGCAAGCCCATTGAAGGATTAGAGGATTAGCGCTATTAGCGGCTTTTAGTGGCTTATCTGCTGATCGGATCAGCTGATAAGCGCCTTAGCGGCTTAGAAAAAGGGGGGGGGAGAAAAAAACCCAGTAGGAACTCGCAAGACATTTTTGTCTTGTGAAGCAAGCCCATAGGAGATTCGTTTTGCGAAGCACCTCCAAAACGGAAAACTCTTTCGTCTAGCGAGTTTTCCATCTTGCGAGGCATTCGTCTTGCGGGGCACCACTGTAATTTAGTTAAGGAGGTGGCAATCTTATGCATGCTCATTGGGACTGGGAGCCAGAATTCTTTCAGAATGCTAGGTGAGTTTACAAATGTGCTGGTATTATTCATTGATTTATTGGTTGCCATTGTATCCTGCTTCCCCCCCCCTAAAAACTCAAGGTGACACACATGGATCCCCCTCCTCATTTAATCCTCACAACAACCCCGTGAGGTAAGTTTGGCTGAGAGGCAGTGACTAGTCCAAGGTGCTGGTTCAGTGAGGTTCGTGGCCGAGCGAGGATTTGAACCCTGATCTCCCAGGTCTTAATTCCAACACTCTGCTACACCACACTGGTTGTCAATCTACTGAATCCTTCATTTTTCACCCGAATTATTCTCACGGACACCCTCATCTGCCTAGGCCTCGAGGTGAAGCACAGCAATCACATTCCCTGAATCTCATGTATCTGCTCAGATGTTCCTGCTGGTGAATGACAAAGACATAGCAAAAGGCCCAGAGTTCAGAGGATGAAGAAATTTCATGAAGATGTTCATTACAGGCGATACATTGCCACGGGCCAGAGTCTTCCATATTCCTGATGCCAGGTAGATGGCTGGTGATTAGGAAATGATCGCTCTTGTAAGGTTAATGTCTCCTTTGTTTCCCTTGCTCAAGTATTCCTTCTCCTTTTTTCGTTTTTTGGCATGGAAGTGTCAACAGGTGCGAGCAAGTCTATGGAGACGCAAAGTGCCAATGCTTCATTTCTGGCGGAGGACAGCCTCCATGCACAAGAGAGAGAAATTGCAGAGTTGTGCAGACTGCCCATCAATCCGCATTGTTGCCTGGCACCTATATATCATCCAACATGTGTGTAGGCATCATGCCATCTGAGCAGATGGTAAAGACTGGAAGCAGCCACGCTACTATGTACGGTAGGTGTGCTCAAGTAAAAATAAAAGTGTGGAAGGTGTGATTCCCATCCAAGAATGCTGCGCTTGTTCCCTTTCTCTGGGATTTTGATACCCAGAGTTAAGGGGATGGCTGTCTGTCTAGCTGAGCTCTCATCTGGCTTCTGCCCCCCCCCCTTTGCCTGAAAAGCTCCCACTTTAGTTCTAAGGCGCCGCTGGCCTAGCAGGTGAACTGGGGGAAGTCTTGGGAAGGGACAGCAAAATGCATGTTTTAAACAAGCCCTATCGCATCTGGCTTCCTCCCAGAAGACGTCGCCGATGAGATAAAACAAGCTTCCGTGCACTCATCTGAGATTTATGCAAAATTTGCAGCGAGCCGAAACATTTTTTCCTGTGGTTCTCGACCCCAAACTGAGTTTCAGACAAAACCTTTCAGGAGAAAAACAATTATTGGCAAACTGCTCTCCTTTGAGGAACAAAGGCATTGAAGAAATTGGCCTCTTTAATAAGCAAGGACACAATCCTCTTCCCATGGAGATCAATGGCAACATTTCTGTTGATTTCCAGAGTCAACACTGTGTTGCAAGCAGGCAACTGCACATTATAATACCCAGCCAGAGACTTGCACTTGCACTCTCAGTCTTTCTTGGGTAGGGCAAGCTCTGGATTTTAATCTGAAATGGTAAGAGACAGGGAGTCGTACGGCACAAGATCATGTTCTGAATATATGGGTAGACTTAGCAAAATCTGCATTGTTATTTTCAGAACCATGTTGAGTTCATCTAGGAAGTGTTTAGTGAAGTACCCCAGCCTAACACTACATGGCCCATGATGCATTGCAACTGTTACCAAAATATGCACAGAAAAGAACTCTTGTGCATCCCGAAAACTACATCCACATTCTGACCAGATAGAGGGTTGCTCACCTGTCAATCACATATCATTATCCTGTCAGGTGATGCTGCTCTGCCCTGCTCTTTGAACCTCTGGTTTTCAGAGCTTCAAGAAGCAGTGCAGGCTGTTTGAAAGCCCTTTTGCAAACAACTCCTTGCTGCTCTCGGAGCCCCCAGTTTTCAGATGTTCAAGGAGCAGCTATGGAAGTGCATGTTCAGATGATGGGTGGTGGGAGCACACCTTCCTTCAGCAAAGGAACACTCAAGAGCTCACTTCAAGCTCCTGGTTGTTCCTTTGAAGGCACTTGGTGGGTGTGGCTTGCTCAAAAATCCCTGGTGGGCCAAATGAACCAGATTTGGCCTGCAGGGAAGAGGTTCCACATGCCTGCCGTAGAAGGTGATAGATTCTCCTTTGTTCGAGGTTTCTGAGCAGATGACCACTAACCAGGGGCAAGGTACTAGGGAGTTCCCTGCTTTGGCAGGGAGTTGAATTAGATGACCTTGTATATCCCCTCCAACTGCATGGTACTATGATCACTTTGAGATTTCATTTCACAAGGAAAACCTGCTCTCATCATTTCAGCCTCTCCCCTACCATTTAGTTGGGGGAGTAGTGGGGCAAACCGACATTAAACAAGGGATAAAATGTTTTGTTTTGTTATTTTTAAAAGGCATTTAGTTCTGAACTCTTGCGTCTAAATCCATCTATCAGGGTATATTAAAGGCTGATGGGTTTTTTCACATTGAAGGCTCTCCATTTCAGAATAAGAATGTTGTAAAATAAGTGGAACATGTTCAGCAACTAGCTGGCATCTGGCAGGCTGATGCCCTGTAAATTGTGCTAATGAGATGCAAATAAATTCTGCAAATTAGCTACCGTTCTCATGCTCGTGATGTATTTCTGATGTGGCCCTTAGTGCTGAATGGGTTGCCCAACCCCATCTAATTAGCTGAAATCTTGCAATTTAATTATCAGTTATCAGAAAAGCAACATTCACTTCTGTAGCTTCACCCCCCTGGTGTATATATATATATATATATATATATATATATATATATATATGCTTTCGTAGATTTTCACGGGTACAGGAATGCAGGTTTTGGTGTCTTCGGGTGTCTTCCCGTGTAAGAGTCGGGGTGTCTGTGCGACGTTTCGACGAGGTCTCACTCGTCATCTTCAGGCTGGTGCTATCGGCTTCTTGTTACTGGAACAGAGCAGAGTCTGGTGTTTGAGTTCCTATAAATACTGTTGAGGGGTGTGGTGTATAGCCTCCAACGTTCTGGGCAGAGAGGAATAATCATGGAAGCCATCGAGATAGAGAAACACCCTCACAACATGAACAAGCGTGACGACACGTCCCGCCTGCCAGACATCTGGAAATTAGCCCTCCCCACAAAAACCGACACCAGAACCAGAGGCACACAGAACGCCGTCACCAATCAACCACACCAGACCCAAACCCAGACCCTCTCCACAGACATATTACAGACTCCATCCAGTAGCCAAACTATAGTGGCACCTCCGGATGCTGCACCCCCCTGCAATCCCTACACAGATCTGGCTGGCACAAGGCACAAAACCACAGCTCGCCCCTATACACGAAGCCAAGCCAGAGCACAACTAAATGCAGCACAGCCATCTTCTCAGAAAAACTCTTCACAAGCTCAAGAGGTCAAGACACGAAAGCTTTAGCAACTAATCTACACTTAATGACCCACCCAGTGGTATTCAGAATATCACTCATGAAATCACCCAAGATATCCCTCAAGTAATTAAGGAACAAAAGAAGAAAAGGCACCCTAATCTAGGAACTTCCTCTCTGCCCAGAACGTTGGAGGCTATACACCACACCCCTCAACAGTATTTATAGGAACTCAAACACCAGACTCTGCTCTGTTCCAGTAACAAGAAGCCGATAGCACCAGCCTGAAGATGACGAGTGAGACCTCGTCGAAACGTCGCACAGACACCCCGACTCTTACACGGGAAGACACCCGAAGACACCAAAACCTGCATATATATATATATATATATATATAACCAGTCTGCGCCTTCGTAAAATGTCTACTTGAATTTTAAAGGAGCCAATTACATGAATGTTTGCATGTAAAAATTATACCAACCTGGCAATTATGATGTGTGTGTGGAAGGGATGAAGATGTTGAATTGGATTCAGACCAAAATAGTTGCACTAAGTCCCGAGGAACTTTACATTGATTTTGGTAGGAGCTGAGTGCAACTAACTTAGTCTGAAATGAACCCCAGTGGGCAGCAGTCCTGGTCAACAATGTCCAGATTGGAGTGGGAAATCTCCATATGCATATAGAGCATGTGCAGAGCTTCTCCCCATAGGCATGGAAATATGTCATATTGCTGAGTTGCGTTTACACCTTAGCCAACTTTATTTCCCCCCATAATCTAGCACGTTGCTCCATTCAAGGCCTGGAATGCACTGAACCCTTTTATTCCCACTGCCTCTTCTTCTCTCCAGCAGCTGCTAGGGGCTACCCAGAGGAGGAGGCCAGCAGCAGCAGCAGCCATGGAGATGCCATGGATGCTCAGGACAACACTGGCTCCTCCTCCTCCCTGAGCCTGGTGGTGGCAGCACTGCAAGGGGAAATAAGGACATTCCAGGATCAAATCAGAAGCCGGGATAGCTTTTGCCATTCCCTGACTGTTCCTGGAAAATTGGGACACTTGGAGGGTATCTCCTAGTCTCCTCCCCTTTCCTTTCCTTGAGGATAATCTTAAAAGGGCAGCCCAGCATGCTTTCTCCAGGCTGATGGCCTGCATTGATGGGCCTGCGTGGGAAGCACAGGGGTCCCAGTGGTTCTTTCAGGATGCAGGTCATATATGAGTAAGTTTCTGGCTCAGGCTAAGTCGGGATTCTGGGGCCTTCGTCATATACCAGCATCTTTCCATATGAGCCTACCTGGACCCTGAAATCATCGTCTGAGGCCCTCCTTCGTGTACTTCTTCCTCGAGAGGTCCAGAGGGTGGCAACACAAGAACGGGCCTTCTCTGCAGTGGCTCCTTGTCTGAGGAATGCTCTCCCCAGGGAAGTCCGCCTGGTGGCTTCATTACACACCTTTAGGTGCCAGGCCAAACCACTCCATTTTAACCAGGCCTTGGGTTGACGCGATTTATATCCTATGCCCTTTTAAAATGTGTTTCTGTGTGGAGGGGGTTATTGGGTTGATGTTTTTATTTTTACTAGGTATTTTGTGGTTTCATATCTTGATTTTATTCTGTGAACTATAAATTCAATAAATCATCACCATCACCATCATCATCATCTGGCCAAACACTCCATAGCTGAGCTGGTGCTCAGGATGAAGGCTCTGACATGAAGATAGGTTCCTGAACCAGGGAAACTGTGATCTTGAGGGAAGTCAGCAGAGGTAGAGAGGGAAGAAAGAAATGAGGGGAGAATATGTGTTCATTTCAGTGACATGTACAATGGCTACGCGGTTACGTCATAGGCTTTTTGAAAAAAGTGGGAAGGGATTTGAAGGGAGAGAAGCAGCACCACGAAAATTTTTAGGGTACCAATTTCCCTGACATTACCCTTACATGACATTGTGATTGGGACATGAGAGCCATGGCAATGCAGCCACAGAACGCATTGGGCTCATTCACACAGTTCGAAAGTACTCTGCCCATTGTGGATATCAACAAAGTGGAATGTGTCCTGAGGAAGGCAGTGTAGGTGTTGAGCAGCCTGGAGGTCAAGTCCTATGAGGACAGCAGACTGAAGGAACTGGCTGTCTCTAGCCTGGAGAAGAGACCATTATAGATGATAAGATCACCATCTTCAAATATTTGAAGAGCCATCACATAGATTTGGTTTTCGTTGCTCTGGAAGTTAGGACTTGGACCAACGGGTTATAATGATAAGAAAGGTGATTTTTGGCTAAACATTAGGAGGAACTTCTTGATGGTGCAAATTGCTTGACAGTGGAACTGACTGGCTTGGAAGATGAGGGACTCTCTTCAATAGAGGATTTTAAAGCAGAGACTGTATCATTAATACTAATCTAGTTTAAGCAAATCGTTTCATTTTTGTCATTTTAATAAAAGGTATCCAATATACCACCTTGGCTGATGTGTGGTTTCAGCAGGAACTGTAATTCTGAGAATGTTTGTACTTATTTTGTTTTTCCTGATAGCAATTCCATAAACCTAATGCAAAGAAAGGGTAATTAAAGAGGCAGCCATCTTTTTCTTTCTTTTTCTTTTGGTCGAGTCATTCAACAAGTTCCCATATTTTTATTTGAGACTTCAGGCCTTTTCTATTCTTTCCCCCTTTCCCTTCCTGCCACCCCCTGCCCCAAATCACAGTACAAAGGGCATATCCATAAAAAATGATTAAAGAATGTTACACAATTATCACTTTGGGTATATAAAAAAGGAAGTCCTGTATACAGGAAGTCATTTACCAGGACAACACCTGTTGTCATGCCCATGTTTTTCAAATAAGGAGTTACTCATGTCTCTTGAGAAAGAATGTTTCCTATAACAATGGATGCCTTATTTCCTCCAGGAAATAGATACAGAAATAACCTTCCTCTAATGAAGTTAGGAAGTTCTTCCTGTGAAGAAGCAACAGTGCTCTCTCTATCTCAAAGGGGGATTACAGTTCCAGCTCTCATTCTGCATTTTCACACATTAAAATACATTCAGTTGTCAGTGGTGGCGCCAGATAATTTTTCCCGGGAGGCGGGAGGGCACAGAAGGGGCAATGTATTTCTGGATGGGTGGGTTGTGCCCCACATGTTAAGATATCTGAAAGAAAAATAACAGTATCTGCTAATGGTAGGAGGCAAGCAATGATGGGGCAAACATGGGGTTTTTTTGGGGGGGGGAGTGCTTGCCCCTCTGCACCACCATGCCAGCAGTAAGAAAAGTCTAGAAATCAGAGCAAACCACAGTTTGGTGCTGTTTGAAGAAAAGGTCTTCTGTTCACATGGTCTCTTCCCACCTCAAGGGTGTCCTTCCCTACAGAGGCCAGTCCTCTGTTTGAAGGACTGTCAGAAGGCAGTACTCTGTTTTGAAGAAGCCTTCCGCTTCAAGGGTTGTCAGGTCTCAGCCTAATTTAAGGATAAAGATCCATAAAAACGGACTTGATGGAGTTGCCCATCAAGAGTAAGCATCCATCTTGGGTTTTGCCTTGATCCTTGGTTCTGGTTTCTGGTGAGGCTGCTCCACGATCTGATTCCCAGCTCCTGGCTCCACCTTGACAGTTGTCTTCAACTCATCACTGATAGGGAACAGATGGCCCTTCTGATATAAAGCATGCATTGTTCAAATGAAGATCATTCAACTTATTTATAGCTCATTGTTTAGATCTTGTGTGCTAGCTAGCGAAAAGGTAAGCCTCTTGAGCATGGGTAGGCAAACCAAGGCCTGGGGGCCGGATCTGGCCCAATTGCCTTCTAAATCCGGCCCTCGGATGTTCCAGGAATCAGCGTGTTTTTACATGAGTAGAATGTGTCCTTCTATTTAAAATGCATCTCTGGGTTATTTGTGGGACATAGGAATGCGTTCATTCCCCCCTTCCAAAATATTGTCCGGCCCACCACAAGGTCTGAGGGACAGTGGACTGGCCCCCTGCTGAAAAGGTTTCCTGGCCCCTGCTCTTGAGGAAGAAGCACCTATTGTGTGAAACATACAGGTGGGGGAAGACCTCTCCCTGGTGTATCTGCAAACACCTTCAATGTCTTGAATAGTGCATGGGTAAGTCTTGTTGAGAGGATGCTTTTGGTTGATTGGAAAGCTCATGGTATTGCGCAAACATGCTTAGCACTCTTGCAGTTCAAAGCAAAACTGGGACACATGTCTTTACAGGAATCGTGGGGGATCTTTTTTTGCTTCGTGGACTATATTTTCTTTTGGCCACTCTCTAAGGGCCACATGCCATTCTGTCAATGACATCTTAGAGGAACTCACACATGCTAAGGTACATTTTTGGAAATGTGTTTAATCCTCAGTTGCAGATAGGAGACTGCCTGAACCCTTACACTCCAGCTTACTCACTGAGATAATCTGCAGGAGCACCACTGGTTGTTCCCCAAGCTGGCGAGGCTCATCTGACTTCAGCACTGCTCTTCTGATACAGATTCAGCAGCCCACCTCCATTGTTCAGCCCATACACTGAGATTTAGCTCTGAGGGCCTTCTGGCAGTTCCCTCGCTGCAAGATGGGAAACTACAGGGAACCAGGCAGAGGGCCTTCTCGGTAGTGGCACCCGCCCTGTGGAATACCCAAACAGATAAACAACTATTTGACTTTTACAAGACAACTGAAGGCAGCCCTGTTCAGGGAAGTTTCTAATGGCTGATGTTTAATTGTGTTTTTAATATTTTGTTGGGAGCAGAACAGAGTTGCTGGGGCAAGCCAGTCAGATGGGCAGCATATCAATAATATAATTATGGCATTATTGTTGTTGTTATTATTATTAACTTTCAAATATTTGCTAAAGACTTTTGTTGGCTGTCAGGTTTATGCCACCAGTTAGGAACAAACATTTTCTGTAATGGTCAGCTATTGACCTGTTGCAATTTTTGTATCATTCTTCTCTTTAGTGGTCTTAAACATTGGGGCATAGGAAGTTGCTTTATATTGAGTCCACCTACCTAAGTACTGTTTACACTGACTGGCAGAGGCTCTCCAAGGTGTCCAAAAGAGAGTCTCTCCCAGGCTTACCTGGAGATGCTGGAAATGAACTTGAGACTTTCTGCAATAAAGATAGATGCTCTACTATTGAGTTACAGCCCATCTCCTAAGCCACTATGAAGAAGAAGAAGAGTTTGGATTTGATATCCCGCTTTATGATGATCCGAAGGAGTCTCAAAGTGGCTAACATTCTCCTTTCCCTTCCTCCCCCACAACAAACACTCTGTGAGGTGAGTGGGGCTGAGAGACTTCAAAGGAGTGTGACTGGCCCAAGGTCACCCAGCAGCTGCATGTGGAGGAGCGGCGACGCGAACCCGGTTCCCCAGATTACGAGACTACCGCTCTTAACCACTAGACCACACTGGCTCTCTATGATTTTTTTTTTAAAATGGAATTGTGGTCTGCAAATACAACCAAACAAATGAAAGAAATAAAATAGGAAGGAAGGTCCAAGAGGAGAGATTCAGAGGCAATTCCCAACCAAACCTAAATGGATGGGTTAAAGGACAAGTAATATTATTAACTCAATTTTTTATGACCACTACTACTGTGATAGCATGGAATGCTTTCTGGAGACATACAAATGGCCAGGAGAAAACCACCCAGTCCACCAAAGGCCTGCATCTCTCGATGCTGGAGATACAAATCACTTTCTATGGCAGCTCACCGTCTTAAGCCCAATTATCTTTCCTGCGGCTCACTCCATCTCTCTCCGCTGCCCCAGCTCCCTCTTGAACTGATGTTCGTGGTTTACATCTATTACTGACTCTGGGACACACCCCTTTGCTGCATGACCTGACAGCCTCGCGGAAATATATTCTGCTTGGTTTCCCACCTCCGACATTGTATCACTTCTCCCTCTTCAATGTCAGCTGGGACAAGCTCTTGGTTTCGAGTTGTGGTGCGGAGGAGAGAAACACACAAAACAAAACCCTGTTCAGCAAGAAAATGTTCCTTGCAGGATCCTTTGGTGGCTCAGAATATGCTGCTGAGGCTATTGCACACCTACTATATATATATTTGTGTGTGTGTGCGCGTGCGTGCGTTTGTGTGTGTGTATATGTGTGTGTGTATAGTGTGGAAAAAGGAGGCGAGTCCTTAAGGCAGCAGTCAGAAGTCTTAACAACCATAAAAGTCTGCATGTAAAAACTGTAATGAGTGCCCTGCAGTTTGGGTGCAATGAAATGCAACTCAAAAGGGTAAGTAAATATTCTATCAGTTTATCTAAATCTGGACTGGATATAGGTAATATTGCTGTTTTGCCCTGTCCCATTTTATTATTCCATTTTTAAAAAAATATTAAAGCCCTTTCACTTTTTTCATTTTGGTACATGAAGTCATTTTTGTTGCATCTGTGCATGTACCTTTTCATTATTTATTATTACATTAACAGCCCAGCATTCTCCCAAAGAGCTCAAGGGGGCATACAGATACCTCCCCATTCTCTGTCTCATCTGCTTCTCCACTTTATTCAAATCCCCACCCAGCCATGAAGCTCACCAGGTGACTTTGAGCCAGTCCCTGCCTCTCGGCCTAACCGACCTCACAGGGATGTTGCGGACATGAAATGAGGAGGGGGAAAGAACAAACACTCAGACCTTGGGTTTCCTGGAGAAAAGGATGGGATATAAATGCAACAACCAACCAACCAACCAACCAACCAACCAACCAAACAAACGCTCTTGTCCAGGTCTCGCTCAGGTTTCTGTGGTGGCCAGGAGTGCATTTGCACAGTTAGGACCTGTCAGGGAACTGACATCAGAGCAGAGGGGGGAGGCGAGGCTTCCAGATTCTGCAGGAGAGGGAACGAGTAAGGATAGAGAGAGAACGTCATCTGGGGAAGGAAGTCCAGGTGACACCAGGAAGAAGGCAGAAGCAGAGAGCATCTCGGAGGGGAGGCTCCGAGACTCTTCCAGTGAAGTCAGTGAGGAGGGTGGAGGACCACCACTCGGCACGCCCACTCTGTGCAGAAGGCTTCCGCGCAGAGAGGCGAGGCGAAGGTTGTCCGTTAAGGAATTCTTATGCTGGAGGAAATTTAGGAGACGCCCACTCACGGATTCTGCTAGCGACTGAGCAGCAGCGCCAAGGCTGCTCAGTCAGGGAAAGACACAACCGCCCCTAAGCAGTTTGGAACAGCTGGAGGTTTACACACAAGCAACCCCAATTCCCGTGACAGGACCCATTTGGATTACTGAAATGCGTTCTGCATGGGGCTGCCTTGAAAAGTGCCCAGAAACTTCAACTGGCACAAAGACCTGCGGTCAGATTGCTGACTGGGGCTGGTTAAAGGGAGCTGGTTATAGAACTCCCTTATTAGAAGAGTTCCACTGTCTATAAAGCCCTACACGGCTTAGGTCCAAGCTACCTGAAAGATCGTTTTCCCTCATGTGAACCTGCCCGGGTTTTTAGATCTTCAGGGGAGGCCCTTCTCTTGGTTCCACCACCCTAACAGGTATACTTGGTGGGGATGTAGGTGAAGGCCTTCTCAGTGGCAGCTTCCAGACTCCCTCCCTGAGAAGCTAGACTGGCTCCTTCCCTGTTGTCCTTTTGTTGTCAGGTGAAGACCTTCTCATTCCAACAAGCTTTTGGGAACTGACTGCTTTTAATGACCGGGCTGTTGCCGTGCTGTTTTTATTGTAATTATTTTTATGTTCTAAATAGATTATATATATATATATATATGTATATAGTTTTAACTCTATTAATGTGTAATTGTTTTTGAATGGAACCCCCCCCCCACTATTTTTGTATCTGTAAGCTGCCTGAGTCCCATCAGGGAAAAATGTGGGGTATAAATAAATATATAATAATAACATAATAACCTATTAGTTATGAAATTAATTATAAAATGACCATTTATACAACTGCAGATAAACATATTGGGACCCTAATAGCCTACATTTTTCATAATGGGTGCAGGGGGAGGCTGGATGGAATCCTGTGTTTCTAGAGATTCTTTCTGTGAAGTTGTCTGATAAAAGACTTTAATTGAGATAATTTCAATATGCAAATATAGCCTGGGCCGTCACACAGTTCTAATGCTACGGCTGAAAGTACATATCCCAGCCTAACAGCTGTGCTTCTTCCATGCTTCCAGCTTCCTGCACAGGCAGCTTATCGCAAGCAATTATCTTACCCAAATAAAAATGGAAATGGAAAAGTTAAATAAATAACATAACATTTTGATGGAATCACTGTAATGTACTTCTTGGTTAACAGTACCCCTGACTTTTGGACGGATAGGTTTGTTAATGCACTTGTCCTTTCCTTCTGCATCAATCTCACTAAATCTTCACACACATTGCAATGATGGATGCCCAGCTGTCCCCTTCCTATCTTACAAATAAGCCCTTCAGAAAGCCAGAAGATCAGAAAAGGGATCTGAATCCTCCTCACTCGGCTTCCATCTGCTCCCACCTTTAAAATGCTTGGGAAATGTTTGAACCAGAACCAGTGTTAACGAAAACTAGATGGCACGCTTTGACTACAAGGACGAGCCATTTTACATGCTGTTGTCTTAGTTTACTGTTGCTTAGAAGAGAGGTGGGGAAGTCGTGGCTCCACAAGTGGTGTTGGGCTTCAGCTCCCATCAGCCCCAGCTGTAGTCCAAAAACATCTGGACTGGAGGGTAAGGAAGTAAGACAGGATCATTTTCCATTCTGCCCTGTATTTGAAGAAGAGAAGAAGAAGAGTTTGGATTTGATATCCCGCTTTATCACTACCCGAAGAAGTCTCAAAGCGGCTAACATTCTCCTTTCCCTTCCTTCCCCACAACAAACACTCTGTGGGGTGAGTGGGGCGGAGAGACTTCAGAGAAGTGTGACTGGCCCAAGGTCACCCAGCAGCTGCATGTGGAGGAGTGCAGACATGAACCCGGTTCCCCACATTACGAGACTACCGCTCTTAACCACTACACCACACTGGCTCTCGTGTCCATCATGCTCCAGTTCATCTTCCACCAAATTATGTAACTTACGTTATTTATGTAATTATGCTATTACATAAATGGTCATCACAATATCCCACCCCATTCAATTCCATGCAAAGGAAATAAAATGCAACGGAGGGGACAACACAATCAATTATGTATTGTTAGCAGACTGAAATCAGCAACAACTGAAGGTATTCATTGGATTGATTCCTCTCCCAGACATGGGACAAATAAGTGAACATTGGCAATCTGTTTCTCTCCAGCATGGATGTTCTCCCTGGTAAAAAACAAACTTGAACTGCTGCAGCCAATCAGAAGCTGCACTTTGGTTTCCGAATGTTTTGGAAGTCGAATGGACTTCCGGAATGGATTGTGTTCAACTTCCAAAGTATGATTGTATGACGCTCTCTCTCCCAACCCCCAGTTGCCTATCCTGAAAATATACAACTTATTGAGTTAGCAACAGCAAAGGACCCCAGCAGTAGCAAAACTTTTGTAATATTCACAATGCCCCTACTCTGTATGCTTACAGTGACTAAGTTTCATGTTCATCCATTTATTCAAAACCATCCAAAACAGAGGTTTAGTGTCAATCACATTTACAAACACAACTGTCTCGAATAATTAAAACAAACAAACAACCCCCCCCCTCTGAGTTAATTTCCCACTACACCCAGCCAGTAGGATTTATGCAAACTAACAGAAATCCTTTGCAGTGTAAGGTTTACACTTTCCAATATTTTGCCACACCATTTTTAGTAGGGTGAAAAAATGGAAACCAAGGGTCTTCAGTTTTGGACACCACTTTGTTGTGAACCTTGCACCAAATATCTAACCATTATCTATTACAAGAAGATAAGAAAAGCCCTGCTAGATCAGGACAGTTCCTGGCTGAGAAAAAGCCCAGGTCTGAAGTAAGCGCAAGGACAAAGCATGCCCAGCACCCGAGTAACCTGTTTGCTGATGTGGAACCTGCCCAATATTAGCCCAAACCAAAAGGCTTCCCACCCCTGTTTTAACAAATGAAAAAGTGGGATGTCTGGCAAATGAAGGAAGTGTGATAGTTGCCAGCTATGAGTAGGGCAAAGGTTTCACTCCTGGCTGAAGAGTTCCCTGAAAATCAAGAGGGTGTCTCTGTTTGCAGTCTACAATGAGGGTTGTGAAATTCAGGGGCATTTGGGCTCACTCTCTTGGCAGTGCCGCTCCAAGTTTCTTGCTACATATTGGTTACTGAATATGAGAGGTATTTCTGATGCACTCTTGTGCCATATTGCACACCCTTCTTCTGAGAGACGCATTCCCAAGAATGCCGTCTTGTGTGAGAGGAGCCTGTGGGGTCACATCACGCTCTGCGAGATCAGAGGCTGCCTTTTCTCCTCCCAGTTCAATGGAGCATCTTGAGCTGCGTGTCAACTTTGGCATGCAATCTACCCCATTAACAACTTCAGTAAAGGATCAAAGAGTCAAGTCAAAACTCTGAGGTGGCAGGTGGAGTGAGCACAATGATGGGAACGCAAAGGCACTCACCTGAGATATGGGAGCAATGGGACAAAAGAGAGGAGAGCAATGAACAGATTTAAACGCAGAAAGGGAACACAGAACGGAGCCCCCTTCCCTGCAAAAATAATTAATGAATGGAAGGAAAAGTCGAGGTGAAAGGATAAAAGATGGGAAATAAAAGAAAGAAGGTGGATAATATAACTGGAAAATGTATTTATGTGTGTGTATCTGGGGGGCTCAGATATACTAAGAATATGCATTTTTAAAAAGAACTTGGAGACAGAAGGAAAAGCCACAGGGAAGAAGATGTAATACAGGAGAGAAAAAATCCTTTGTGACTATATAATGGCTAGCATGAAGGGTTATTATTATTTTTAAAAAAATTCCGACCCTACCAACTCAGCTGTGACCATACCTAGGTGGAAGGTTTGAGACACTGTTGGGCAACATCCATGCTGCTTTTGTGTTCCTCTGAAGAGCTTCTTGTGTCCCTGACAACTTGTTCTAATTGCTTAAGTTCAAACACTTCTGATGTTCGATGTGGTTGTGAGCACTTTCGAAAAGGTGGCGGTGGCAAGGCCTTCTCTTTGTGATATCCATTGTCCTTCTGTTGTCAGAAAATGCTAAGGGATGTCTTTTGTATTGTGTGAGGAGAGATTGTCACAGTTTGACTGGAGCAATTTCTAAGCAGAAACAGCATCAGGACGTAGGGATGGAGGGGAAAGGATGATAATTGCAGAGTGGTTTCATTGGCTGTAACCTTTTGCATTGAAGAGAGTGGAAAGCCTGAGCGCGTTAAACCAACACTGTGTCTAATTTGGTACCCTGTCTCTGAATATTTCACCACAGAGATGAGCAACCTGTGGCCCTCTAGATCTTGTTGGACTCAAACTCCCATCAGCCCCAGACAGCATGGCCAACGAGCAGTCTGGCTCCCAGCCCAAACATGCAGACAGAGGTTCTTACTGCAGGAAAGAGATAATTATTTGAGCAAGTAATGGTATAGGTTCCACAGCAGACACGGTGCTCAGCAATGACAATTTAGGACAGGGGTCATCAAACATTTTCTGCAGGAGGCCGGTCCACTGCCCCTCAGACCTTGTGGGGGGCTGGACTATATTTTGAACCCCCCCAGCTCTCCCCTCCCTTCTCCATAGCACTGAACGAGCGCGGTGGCTGCTTACCTGTGTCTTGCGAGCGGCAGGGGCTGGCGGTGGCTGCTTAAAATGGTGCTCAGCCAACCACAGCTTAACAAAGCCCAGCCCCCTTCCTCCTCTAGGCAGGGCAGGGAGAAGCCAGGAGGAGGGAGGGGGCACCGCTGCGGTGTGTGTGAGGGAGAAGAGGGGAATGGCGCAGCCCAAATGATCAGAATCCCCATGCCGATCCACGTGGCGATTCTTGGACCATCCGTGGGCCGGATCCAGAAGGCAATTGGGCTGGATCCAGCCCCAGGTCCTTAGTTTGCCGACCCATGATTTAGGAGTTCAGGACCACGGCAAGAAGTGAACTAACTGGATGGAAGCAACAAAGATGTCCCAATAAGTTCCTCCACTCCTTCTGCCAAGCCTTTAAAGATGAGGCAGAGTGCAATCACTTGCCAGACTCTCTCGCCTTGCAGGAATGTTGAGACTGCAAGAGTGTACTTTGTGGCTGGGTAGGTCCACTCTCTAGGTGACAAAGATGCCACCTCCTGATCAGCCTTCTGCTCTCAACTAATTAAATCCCTTTCTGCTCTGTAGGAAGGTTGGACCGGAGGGCCAGCATCTCTTCCCTCCTTCCAAAGTGGTTGAAGTGGAATGGGGGGGGGGAATTCCCCCTCTTCTAAACCAGGTTTCCACAGTTCAGCACCCCTTCCATTTCCTCCTGCTCCTGCTCTTCCTCCTCTGTCAGTGCCTGCCCATCCAAGACTGATCTCAACTGTTTTGTGTAGCTCATGACAATAAAAAGAGCCTCCTAGATCTGTTTATTGGACCATCTAATCCAGCATCCTGTTTTCAGAGTGGCAAACAAGATGCCTATGGGATGCCTATACAGCGGTACCTCAGGTTACATATACTTCAGGTTACAGACTCCGCTAACCCAGAAATAGTACCTCAGGTTAAGAACTTTGCTTCAGAATGAGAACAGAAACCGTGCTCCGGCGGCGTGGCGGCAGCAGGAGGCCCCATTAGCTAAAGTGGTACCTCAGGTTAAGAACAGTTTCAAGTTAAGAACCGACCTCCAGAACGAATTAAGTTCTTAACCAGAGGTACCACTGCACTGCCCTTCACCCAAGGATCACAGGGCTGTTTACAATATAAAAACACCAGAAATACATACCATAGTAACAAACAAAACAATAGCTCCACAGTTTAAAAGGAGTGTTTTTGCCTGGAGCCTAAAGATATGAAACAAAAATGCCAGGTGAGTCTCCCAGGGCAGAGTATTCTACAAACAGGGACCCATGGCAGAAGAGGCCCTTTCTCGGGTTCACACCCTCCGTGATTGGAGGAGGCACACAAAGATGATTGCTGCATCCTGGTTGCTTCATATGGGGAGAGACACCCATCAAACCCCAGGGCCCAGGAATCCAGAAGATTTCTCGTAACAACAGTATTTCTGAGGGAGGAAGCCCTGCAGTAGAAGCAGGTTGAGGATCTCTGGAGGAATACAACTATTGCTAAACACATAGCATGAGAAGTCCCAGTTTCCAGACAAAATATACAGGGATCATAGTGCCCCTGCTGTAAACAGGTTCCGTTTGAATTGTGTGCCTCCATCACGTTCTCCATTCATACTCTCCTTCTGCATGGAGAACAGCAGGAAACATGGCAGTCCCAGCCCATGTTTTGTGTTTTCCTGCCTATATGCCGAGCACGGCGAGGGGAGGGTTTTGTACTGGAACAACAGCAAGGGGGAGGAAATGATGCTTCCCCCACCTTTCGCTTTCTCTGTGCACCAGCCACTTTCCCTCAAGGGTTTGGAGGCTGAGGGGAAGGGCCTCAGGTAACTCAGTGATAGAGTACAGTGGTACCTTGGGTTAAGAATTTAATTCATTCTGGAGGTCCATTCTTAACCTGAAACTGTTCGTAACAGGTACTATTTCTGGGTTAGGGGAGTCTGTAACCTGAAGCATCTGTAACCCGAGGTACCACTGTATCTGTTTTGTCTGCAAAACATCCCAAGTTCAGTCCCCGGCCAACCATATTTAAAGGGCCAGATTCCCTAGTTGTGCTCTAGCTACTGTCTGCAGCTTTCCCATCCCAACAGCCTCCCCTCAGAAATGACTCATCTTCTTTAAAATGGGAGACAGGCACCACTTATGCCAAGCAGAGGAACACCCCTTCAGGCTATGTGGGCAGCAATGGAGCAGGTGGGAGAGCTGGATGTCTTCTCACAGAAGAGTTCCTGTTTGTCCTTGTTCTTACCTGTTTGAACAGCTTCAGGAAACCTTTATTCTCCCAAAGGGATATTGTAGGCACCGTTTTGTCTATCTAGCTGTCTTTCATGCTCCAATTATTTCTTAAGCATGGTGATCACAAAAGAAGTTTCGTCCACAATGGCAAAAATGATTCTTAACTGAATGGACTATTGTAGGCTGCAAGGGTCAGGCAATGTCAAAAGATGGCTTCTTCGCCGATCCCTCCCTCTTCCAGTGCAAGACATGTGCAGAACCTCATCCTTCCCCTCAGCTAGCTTTTATCTTTGCCAATAAACCTTATAAATATATACAGACAAATTAAATGTTGGGTCTGTACCTGACAGTTATGCAGTAGACTAGGCACTGGAGGCAAAGTCAAATATCTGGATTGCTAGTTTCAGGTATAATAATAATAATAATAATAATAATAATAATAATAATAATATCCTACCCATCTGGCTGGGCTTCCCCAGCCACTCTGACCGGCTTACAGCACACATAAAATGTACAGTATCATGACTGTAGAACAATTATCACTAGCCACCAGCTTTTCACAATGCCATATCATTGTTTAAAAGCTCTGAATGCTCACAAGGAGTGGAAAAAGTGATTGGAAATAAAGGTGAGTCGAGCAGAGCCATCCAGGTTAGCTGCTTCCTAAAAACAGTGATGGCCAATCAGAGTTCCCTGCATTATGGCATCACGGGCAGCAAAGGAAGCCAATTCAGTGTGAAGATAATACCTATTCTGGAAACCAAAACGGCAACAATAGATGTTGTTTCCACTTTGTTCTGCATAATGTGTTTAGGACAGAGGTGGGGATAACTATTGTAAAACGAGAAGAGATAAGGTTTTACAGATATCAATATATGGGGAGCAGAACAGAGAGGAGATGCATAAGTAAATATACAATTGAGCCTGCTCTCACCTACTCATAAACCCCAAAGATACAAACAACAAGCTTTTCGTTCCACCTGTTGGCATATGTTGTAAAAAGGTACAACAAAGAGAACATCCATGGGGCTCCCTGACAGACTGCAGGAGTTGGCAGATGTTTTGCTAATTAAAAAGATTCAGTTAATGAAACGGCACCAACGGCAGACAAAGATGCAGAACTAGCACACACGTGCACACATGCTGTTAACCAGGCAGCACCTGCTTGCTAATTGTTTTAAAGCTGCTGTCAAAGTAAAGTCGAAAACAGAGGAGAGAGTGCAGGTTCTTCTTTCCTGAACAAGTGGAAGTCCCCGGGTATGGTCTGAAGGCATGTGAGGCCAGCACCTTTCTGAAGCTAAGCAGGTTTGGGGCTGGTCAGCGCCTGGATGGGGGACTGCCTAGGGACCACACCTACAACACTGCCTTCAGGGCTAGAACAGGCACCAAATTGGTGCTGCTCCCCTCTTGCTTGCCTTGCTGCTGACCTGGGCCCACTGGAGCCTCATATGGACTGCCGTCGCCTTTGCAAGTCTTCTGCAAGAGGCTCATGAGAACGTAAAAGTCCTGCTGGATTTGGCCAATGAACCATCTAGTCCAGGATCCGGTTCTCACAGTGGCCAACCAGATGCCTGTGGGAAACCCACAAGCAGGAACAGAGTGCAGTACAGTCATACCTCACGCTGCATCTGCTTCCGGTTACATGTTTTCGTGTTGCGTCCCGCGGCAGCCCGGAAATACTGGAATGGGTTACTTCCGGGTTTCGCCACTCGTGCATGCGCAGAAGCGCTAAATCGCGCTGCGTGCATGCGCAGACACAGTGCTTCGGCTTGAGAGCCGGGGTCCATTCTCAGAGCAATGCATTCTGGGTAGGGTGGTCAGAACTTTGCTTTGCCTTAGTGGCCACTTTCTCATAGAACAGCAGGGTGGAGAAGGAGAGTTGCCACCGCTGTGGTGGCAAAAAGAAAGAGAAAAAGAACCTGAGGAGACCCAAGGGACAGGCAGGAGGGAGAAGAATGAGGTGGTGGCAGTGCGTCCCCTTCTTCAGTCAATTCAGCCTCTTGCACTGGCCCTGTTGGATGGAAAAAAGGCTGGATAAAAACATAAGAAAAACAACAAATCAATAAGACTTCCAAACAACTCGTGGGAACCATATTTTACTTCAGGGAGTCTTCAGCTTTTTAATGTGGTCTATATTCTGGCATTTTTAGAACTCCTTTTACTCCCTGTAACAATTTGCATCTGATTTTGTGTTTCCACCGACCATGGCCACGTCTATACTTAGGAGTGAAGAATGATCTAGTTATAATGAGGCAAGCTCGCAGATCACAGAAGTGAGTGCTTGCATGGAGCTTGACCATCCAGCATCTGCCAGAGGATCTCTGCAGGCGATGCCCTTTCAGGGCTGAGTGATCATGCCACTCAGCAGCCAGAGGATTTGTATCGGGGCAGTGAGGCCAAAGGACTGAGGTCACATCCACCCCATACATGACTTCCTCCAAAGAATCTGAGGGTTCCTCCGCCAGCCCACATGATCCACCCCCCTTCTGATCTATCTGTCCATTCCCCAGTCTACTGGCCTCCTTCCCAGCCTCAGACACTTCTTGGGGTCCCATTTGCACTTCCCCCTCCCTCCAGGACCCTGCTTGGGGTCTCCCGTCACCTGATGTCATCATTTTGTCTGGGAGGGGTATGAGAGGTAAGAGAGATAAGAGAGTTCTGTTCTAATAGTTTACCTGCATTTCCCCCATTCCACCCAACAGCAGCCCCAAGGAGGTAGGAGACATTGAGGGGGTGAAGGGCTAAACCTCCTCAATCCCTGGCACTGATACATTTCGAGCACTTTCAGTCACTGTTGAAGTAAAAACAAGAAACACTGTGAGATCAAATCACAGATCTCTCGTGCAATGTGAGGTTTGTTCCTAACATGTCACAGGCTTGTTTCCTCTGCCACAAAGCCGAATATGTTCCCTCATAATTTGCCCTCAAGTTAAATATATATATAAAAATATACAACTATTTGGTAACTAGCTTGCTCCAATGCGTGTTTATCCTCTCTTGACAAGCTCTGATTACAAGGGAGGCCTTAAACCCCCTTATTATGTCTTTTCTCAGTCAGGCCCGTGAAACGTTAAAAAACCCTGCTATTGAATAAGCGTCTCACAAACGAGACATTAATCATGCCATTGTATAAACCAAGCACAGGGGAGGAAGAAATGAAAGTAAAATGCTGAAAACACAACCTTTACACTCTCGCGTACAACCATTTCTGATCACCGAAAGTGACGTTTAACTTCTCCGGCTGTCACTCCTTATTTTTGACAGGGGCTGTAAAACTCTTGCAGCGCTTTTAGAATTAAGGGTTGTTAACACCGAACTCTGCGTGCACAGGGAGCTTCCTAATCTTCTCTCTAGAACAGGAATCCCCAAATTCTGTTCTGTTTGAGAGGGAGCAACTCCCCTAAGTCAGCACATACGGGGTGTTTTCAGAACATTTGCTTATTTTATTTATTGCGCCCCTTTTTGCTCTGAATTTAATTCCCAAAACAACTCTCACTAACTGAGAGGCAGTGGCTGGACCACCATCACCCAGTGAGCTTCATGGCTGAGTAGGCGTTCGGATCCTGGTCTCCCTCAATGTTGGGCCCCCTCAGTGCTGAAGGAAGCTGAGCGTGGAGTCGGGCACAGCCCGGTTCAGTGGCTGACTCCTCCTGAGTGCAAGAGATGAAGCTGTGCTGTGCTGGGGTCCATGCTCTGCCTCCTCTTGATGACACACGCATCATGCATTGCACGCATGACATCACACACACACACATTGCACACCAGGCCCCCTCAATCTTAGGCACAAGACAGCACCTTTGCTACTAGAACAGGTCATTCAGTGTTGGAAGATTCAGGACAACCAAAAGGGGCACCTTGCACATGGTCAAACAATGGAACTCACTACTGCAAGTTGGAAGGATGGACATCCTCTTGGGTGTCTTAAAAGGGGGATTAGGCAAATTCATGATTAGATTATCAATGGCTGCAGGCAGTTCACGATGGCTGTGGACTACCTCCAGTATCAGATGCCATTATGCCTCTGAATACCAGTTGCATGGGAAGATGGATTTGAAGAGTGCTGTTGTTTCTGATAGGCATCTGCTGGGTCACTGTGAGGACAGACGCTGGATTAGATGGGCGTTTGGCCTGATCCAGCTGGGCTCTTCTTATGTTTGCCATATGTTACATTTTTACAGGCAAAAATCGGAAGTTTCTACTTACATGGATGCAGTGCATACATCACAGCTGTTGGAATGTCACCAGCCCCAATCATTTTTACACAAGGAAACACCAGAGCAGTTACTAGCCACAATCGTTTCTGCGGTCTAAGGCAGCAATGATCCCATACAATTGATGTTATGCTTTTAATATAACTCTTCAGCATGCCTTGCAAAGTTTGCATGCACTTAGTAACTGCGGATTGGTTTCCACTCCTGGTGGTGCTATCTTCTGCAGTGGCAGGTTCTGAAAGAGAAACTGACTATTCTGTATTATTGTGACTGTTGAGAATCAGATGCCGTCGGTGCAATTCTTTTACTGCCAGAGACATGAGAAAAAATATCAATAAGACTCACTTTGTCTCTTCTGTGCTGGATCATGAAGTTCAGATTCTTGGTCTTGTGGCTCCTCAGACTACAGTTGATATTTCCTCTTTCCCCTGAAATTGCCATGCTGGCTGGGGCTGATAGATGTCCAACAAGATCTGGATAGCCAAATGTCTGTAATGTTTTGTTTTGTTTTGTTTTGTTTGTACGTAACCTGCTCTGGAACCCATTGTTGAAGGTTTAGAATTTTTACCAATCAACTAAGGAAGAGCTAGATGGTGACTAAGCAAGGACAGGAGATAGCTGTGCAGCTTAGAGCAAAGTATCCTGTTAACACATGTAAATTTCATGGACATGTTTCATATATCTAACTCAAGGGCTTCCCAGCCTATTATCTACCCTCCTAAAGAAAATTAGATAGATAGGAGTGGAGTAAATGTTTGTGGAACTACGCTACTTCAGAATCTCCAAGGCAAAACAACAACAACAAAAAACAAAAAACCAAGTAAAAAGTCTGCTCTAGAACGCTAAGAGAGAACTGCAAGCTAGGAAAGAACTGCAAGCACAATGCTCTGTCAAAGAAACCTAAACTCCATCTTCACTCACAAATCATATGGGAAACAGGAATATAAACATGAAAAATAAATACAGTGGTACCTCAGTTTAAGAACAGTCCAGTTTAAGAACGATTCGGCTTACAAAAGCCACAAAACCGGAAATAGTGTCCTGATTTGAGAACTTTACCTCGGTCTAAGAATGGAATCCGAACGGTGGAAGGGCACCGGCGGTGGGAGGCCTCATTAGGGAAAGTGCACCTCGGTTTTGGTTTAAGAACGGACTTCCGGAACGGATTAAGTTTGTAAACCGAGGTACCACTGTAACTTTACCTAGTGCAAAGGGTCAAAGCTTCTAATGTGCTGCCAAAGCCAAGTCCTTTAGCAATGCATGGATATGCCTGGAGGCATAGCTAAGCAAAACTAACCAAGCTACCATGGCAGAAGAACCATGCTTATGTGGAAGAGAGATCTTTCAGCTCAGCCCTTCACAGCATGTGATCTACAAATGCAGCTGCAATACAAATATTGGTGTCTACCAGGTGCTGGAACTGGAATAAGGAACCTGGGGCTCTCCAGGTGGTGTTGGACCCCCATCTGCCCCAGCGAGGGGATTGAAAAATCTGTCACTTCCAGTCTCCCCAGTTTCTCATTTTTCCAGGCTGAATTTCTGGCACCATGTTACAGCATCAGTTGGCATGGGTTTTAAAAAAAATAAAAAAATTAAGAAAGTTCTCATGAAAAGGTGTGATCATTTTAGCATATATACAGATTTTTTTGTTGGCAATGTTGTATGAGAACTGGGGCCCCTGAGTTCTGAGTGGCTCCAAGACATGAAACTATTTCCTCTATGTGCAAGTCACTATGCTGCTCTTTCCTTGGGCCATACTGTAGATGTATTGTGGGGGGCAAATGTGTAGACGGTTCTGGTATGCAGAGAAAAGGTGAATTTGACAGCCCAAGATGGACCAATGATTGAGAACCCGCAAAACTGACTTAGTCTGATCTGTCCATCCTGGTGCACTGCCAAGCCATCTGCCCAGGCTTGGTATTCCAGAATCTCAATTCCACCCGTATTTCAGCTACAAAGGTACAATTAAAGTGGGAAACACAATATGCTTTGTAGTGTAATCCTGAACATTGTCTTTTGAACTATGCAATCAATTGTTTAATTAGCAACGTCAAATTCCTTTCAGCTGGACCAAAAACTAAGCCTCAGCGCTGAAACCCCTGAAAAATATCAAATGTTAACGTGAGTTTCTCTTGTGCTGTTTCTGTGTTCTTTGAAGGAGCAGCGCCTTTGTTCTAGAAAATAAAGCCATACACTCCATATACAACAACTGAAGTCTTGTATGCCCTACCTTTCAATGAGTAAACCTTGGAGAACAAAGCACAAACCCTTCGTCTTTCATCTGTCATGGGTTCTCAGAGAGAGACCAATGGCTGTCTTCTGTTTTTTTTCTTGAAAAATATTATTAAAGGCAGGCTTTCTGAAGGGTTGTTTCGAGCACATTCCAAGCAACATTTAAAAATTAGCAACTTTTAAATCTTTTAAAAATCCAGTGCATACTTTTCTTTTGGTGAAGCTAGGCCAGAGATGATAACTGTTGTGTAAAGAGGAAGTGTCTGTTAGTAGGATGCAGGGATGGGGAGAAATTCGGTTCACTTCACATTTTAATGTGAACCTACCTTATTTGCATCTCCTGAAACAATCAGCGACCAAAAACACAGCTATCCTTCAAAATTTGTATGTCTCCCAAACTGACAGTGCAGTTCCCCAAACAAAAAGTATACATGTATGGGCACAATAATGCATGTATTTTTGGGGTGTGGGTGTGTGGAAACCGCTACAGTATATTAAGCTAAACTGCGTTATAAAGGGGAGAAATGTGCCCTGAAATGCTAATTAATTTTTAGGAAGTCTTCTAAACAAATGCAAACTGATGCAGAAATGTGCCAATTGGATTTAAGATGGGGGGGGGGACACACACCATGAGGCACTAGGAGAAACCGAAATGGACAGATTTTTATAAATTTACTTATTTTAACAGCAGATTTATAAACTGCTCCACAGCCAAAAGCTACTGAAAGGTATACAAAAAGATAATTGGGCCTAAGTTGTTTAGGACTTTGTACACTAGCTCAAGAACCTTGAATCTGACGTGGCAGCAGAAGAAATGCCAGTACAGGCCTTTTAGCCCCAGCGTCATCTCTTGGCGGTTGTCTGTCCCCACCACCAGGCTGGCTGCTGCACTCTGCACTAGCAGAAGCTTCTGGAACAGACCCACAGCAGGTTGCAATATTCTCTGGACTTTCCCTGCCACTGTTTGCGTTTCTCAGCCTCCAGACGTTTTTTTCCTTTTTCTTTTGAGGGACGAGGAAGAGAACTTTTCTGATTTCAGATGAGAGATACTTCCCTTATCTCTCCCATTTAGCTTATTAGCTTTGGTCTTTGTTTATTCTAAAAACACAGCTCGCTCTTGTGTTGTTTGCAGATGTACAAAGAAAACAGCCAGCCAGCTGTAAGTTTCTTGAATGAGGCGGCCTGGCACCACAGCTTCAGAGCACACTGGGAAACCGCCGATACTAACAGCCCACATGACTGTGAGAAGAGTTTTGTTTCCCTGCATGCCTACTTAAGTTTAATCAGAAGTTCGTAGCTGTTGAGTGGCTGCCTCTGTTTTTCCTTGGGTTGAAAAATGTTTCTCACACCCCTCGCTCCCCCAGCACGGAGTTTATCTGCAAAATGTACTCGAAGCATATATAAATCTGTATCTAAATGTGCTCGGCTCCTTAAGAACTCCTCTTTTCCAGTTCTGCAAAAACCTCCGCCTCCCTCCTCGCCGCCTTCCCCTATACTGGTTTGGCAAATCCAACTGACCTTGGCATGTCTTCTTCCAACACTCGATATCAGGAAGCTTTATAAAACTCATATCTCAGAAGTGTCTGACATTACATTACAAGAGGATCTGTAAACCTCAGCAAGATGACAAATGTCTTTTTTAAACAACAGACCAAGACTTCATTTAAATTAGTAACATGGAGATTAGAGGAGCTCTCTCGGGCTGCGCGGCAGCCACGCCGGGACTCGAGAAATATCAGTCACATGAAAGCTGTTAAATCTGAGATGGAAAATAAATCAAGGAGCCTGTAAAAACTGTCAGCGGGTCAGGGAAGTTTATGAACTCTTGCTGTATCTCGTCGTAAATCATAAGAATAAGCTAAAACTGAGAAGAAAAATGTTCTCTTTTGTAATCTAATGCTGTCTGTTAAGGCAATAAAACTCAAATGAAATGCATGCATTGCAATTTTGAGTTGATACTTTACATTATTACCAAAGTGAAGGGAAGAGTCTCAAAGTTATAAAAGTGAGACGGATGAGAGGTGGGCCTCCAGCTTCCCAAGTCACCAGACCTGGGTCTTCATTAGCATATGCCCAGAAAAAGCCACGGTCATCCTCTACACGTCTCCACTCACCAGTCTCCTCAGCTGTTTCTCTTGATGCTATCCTTTGCTGCTGGGGCTAGCAGGGGAAGTAGAAGCACACCAAGCAGGTCACGTCCAGGCAATGTCAAGGCATATCCCTCTAAGCAGGTCAGGACCCTGGACAACTCCCAATGGGCCCTGCTTGCTGAGCTTTGGAAGGTGTTATCTCAGCCAAGACCTTCAGAAGCCTTGTGTAGGCTGACAGGGCCTATACAGCTCTCGGTCTTGTCTGCTTGAGGAGCCAGCTTTGCTGAAGTTAAAAGGCTCTGCTCAGTTATGTAGGCACTGTGGGAGTGATGGGGAGAATTCACCTCCATGTCTAAGGAAGGTGGGAGAGTTACATCCTGAGGCCTACAGAGGTGCTGGGAGCCCCCACAGAGCTGAGGTCTGTATTTTCTCTACATCTTGGTTTTCCTTAGGCTAATGCAAGGGGTGGGTTCAAGAGTCATGACAGGCACTGGGGCTGAGATGCTTCATCAGCCACACACATGGCTATGTCTGTCTTCACTGCAGAATATGTAGGGGAGCGATCCATGCCTGAACTGACATTTTCAGGAGATGAGTTTGAAGAGCTGAGAGAAATAGTGGTGACAAATAGGCCTTCTTGATAAATAAAAAAATGTACAAACCACCAGCTCCATACAGTAGCCACCTGGGAGTTCTTAAAGAAATTGAAGTCCTTTTATATATTTATTTTACAAGTTTATATACTACTTAATCAACAAAAAACTCCTAAGCTGTTTAACTTGAGATATAAAATATTCATTTAAAATGCTGATGAAATCTTCTAACAAAAGTATGTAACAGATCCCCATGATCAGCGGCCATAACTGAGAACAGATCTAACACCAGTTTTTTTTTTTTAAAAAAGGGATCTGGGTAGTTGCAGACTCATTAGCTTAATGTATGTTCCAAGATAACTGATGGAAGTCTATAATAAAAATAAAGCGACCAAGCATGTAAAAGAAGATGTTTTGCTGAAGAAGAACCGCAAAGGAGAGCACTGTCTATCTAACCTTTTAGAGTTCTTTGAAAATGCCAATAAGCAGGTGGATAGAAAAGATCCAGAAGACACTAACTATAAACTATGTACATACTATACATTTATAGCACATTCAAAACACATTTTTCCCCTCAAGGAATTCTGGGCACTTCTAGTTTTTTCAGGATTTCTGGGAACTGTAACGGTGAGTGCCTGGAATTCTTTGAGGGAAAGAATATGCTTAGAATGTGCTTTAAAGCTGTCGTGCATAGTTTCAAAAAGCTTTGTACATCAAATATATAAAAAACAGATATATTGTAGAGTAGTCAGTGGATAAGCGGACAGGTCCTCTTATGTCTCAGTAACTACTTGCAGTTTGTCATCTAGTGACAAAATGGAAGTGGGACTTCTTTGCAGTGGCAGCAGCCCTCTGGAACACTCTCCCCCATGCAAGATTTTCATTCACCCTGACCTTGTGACCTTAATTTTCTGTTTATATTCTAGCAGGGTGGGATCAAATGGGCTCTGATATCTATCTATCTATCTATCTATCTATCTATCTATCTATCTATCTATCTATCTAGATGGGCCATTGGCTCATCTTGTGCTTTTATGAGTACAGTACGATCACAACTTACACACGTTTAACATGTGTGATTTCAACCTTAGGCAGTTGAAGTCCAGTAGCTTGAAATCACACAAATTAAATGCATGGGTGGCAGAAAGCTATAAAACTATTTTTGCACAGGGATTTCCTAGAATAGAAAGAGGTTTTAAGCTCTCTACTTTGCTTACTGAGCTCTCAAGAGATCTTGCAAGAACTTGGATGGCCCCAAGAGATCTCACAAGAGCATCCTAGAGCCCGGTAAACAAAGATTTGCTTGGGGGGCAAGACCCACTCGGCGCATAGCTCCAGAATAGTAAGGGTGCCTGAGTGGGGATGGTTCAAGGTGGAGGTTTGATTATATACATTTTTTTTGCACATACACACTATCTTCAGAATGTAACCCTACACAAGATGTGATTGTACTGTCTTGGAAACCATCTTGGGCGAACGAGGAAGGCCACTTTGCAACTCCCTCATGGGGTAGGGCTTGATAACAAAGCTGAACCAAAGTGAAATAATTTCCCCTTCGTTTCTCTCAATGTAACCACGAAAATGTTCTCTCTTGCTCTGGAGGGTAGAACTCAAACCAATGGCTTCAAGTTACAATAAATAAGATTCCAACTAAACATCAGGAAGAACTTTCTGACAGTCAGAGCTGTTTGACAGTAGAATGGAGGTTTTTAAGCAGAGGTTGGAAGGACATCTGTCATGGATGCTTTAGCTGAGATTCCTGTATTGCAGGGGGTTGGAATAGATGACCACTGGAGTTCCAACACTAAAATTCTATGATTATATGACACAAAAGTGAAGTTTCTAAAATAATTCCTTTCTTACACATGCAGGTTTCACATACTTTCACACCTCCCACTATCCTCCTGATTATGCTAAATTTCTCTACGTGTGGGAAATGTTCTCTCCCCCCCCCCACTAAAAAAACCATGAAGACTTTTCACTTCAGAACAAGCTTCATGCCTGATTAATCTTCTATGCGAGTTGTCTGGTGAGTACTAATCGCTTATACTTCCTTCTGCAACTTGGAAAAACATGTTTTATACTTGCCCTCTAGACACAGACAGGACATCAGGATTAGAGAAAGGCTATGAAACAGCTCTTCATCAGTTTCTCCTCATTGTTACTCCGGTGCGACCTTCATGACATCACTTCCTCTTTGAGAGGGCCCGTGCAGGCAGGTGCACAGGTGCCTGAGCATTCTGTTTCCTCCAGTCTGCTCATCGCAAACGCTTCCACAACAAACCTAAACTGTTTTCAGAAATCAGACCCTTCAGCTTTTATGATACTGGCTCTCAAGCGAAACATTTAGCAGCCTGAAGCCTGCTACAGCCCCTGCTGCTTCCCGGGCTTTTCTCACTGAATGGACGGAAATGCTTTAAACAAGTTGTAATGATATTGAAGATGAATGGAGAGTATACAGCGTTTAAATCCCTGTCTGCAGTCCTTGTTACGGAACAGTGTGATCTCAACACATTCTTTGCTGATGAAACTGAAAGGGGGGATTTTGACATTTGTTAGCATAGCAGGGAGAAGAGCTGGTCTTTTTGCGGAGAGGAAACTGGGTGTAAGGTAGAAAATGGGACCCACCAAAATGAGTAAAGAGAAGGACAACATTTTACACCTTGGACTAATCTTTGAAAAATCCCAAACATGTCAAACTAGATTTGCTCATGTTTCTTCCCACATTTTCCTTGATCTTCATACTTTTATCATGTTTATCCCAGGCTCGGGTTGCCATATGTCTGGATTTTCCTGGACATATTTGGAATACTGCAGTTGGCAGCAGTGTCCGGGTGGAAATTGGTCTAATGTCTGGGGAAATCCAGACGTATGGCACCCCATGTTGGCAGCGCCGTTTTTGTCGTTTCCCCATAAAAATAGCTCAAAGCTCAGCAACTTTTCTGTCCGGATTTTCACTGTTTGAAATACGGCAATCCTATCCCAGACCCCCTCTTCCTTCCTCACTGTTTAGATTGGCAGCTCCTTGGGGCAGGGAACTGCTTCTGCCATAATTCAATATGCACTTCTCTCCCACAATAACTCTGTGAGGTAGTTTAGGCTGAGAGGCAGTTGCTGCCACAAGGTTACCATGCTGTTTACATGGGTAACAACTCCTGGGGGCCCTGGGAGCCTGGGCACCAACAAAAATTTCACTGTGCATACCCAGCCTCCACCCACCGCTTCAGGTCTTTGGTGCCATGGCAGCAACTGGGCCAAGGCCTCTGCCTCCGTTGTGGGACCTCTGTTGGGGCCTGCTGATGTCGCGGACGTGCACCCACACTGTGCCACCCGACCCCCGTCACCACTGTGAAAGTGGCACCGGAGAGCAGTGGTGGATGGGTGTGGGTGCAACATGATATCGTGACATCATGGTATGATGCGACGTTGTGACATCATGTGGCACACACAGGCTGAAATCAGCATCTCTGGCTGTTTAGGTTGTTGAAGAGAAAATGAATACAGCATGCAGTAGGCGAAAAAGAGCTTTCATAGAATCATAGAGTTGGAAGAGACCACAAGGGCCATCGAGTCCAACCCCCTGCCAAGCAGGAAACACCATCAGAGCACTCCTGACATATGGTTGTCAAGCCTCTGCTTAAAGACCTCCAAAGTAGGAGACTCCACCACACTCCTTGGCAGCAAATTCCACTGTCGAACAGCTCTTACTGTCAGGAAGTTCTTCCTAATGTTTAGGTGGAATCTTCTTTCTTGTAGTTTGGATCCATTGCTCCGTGTCCGCTTCTCTGGAGCAGCAGAAAACAACCTTTCTCCCTCCTCTATGTGACATCCTTTTATATATTTGAACATGGCTATCATATCACCCCTTAACCTCCTCTTCTCCAGGCTAAACATGCCCAGCTCCCTTAGCCATTCCTCATAAGGCATCGTTTCCAGGCCTTTGACCATTTTGGTTGCCCTCCTCTGGACAAGTTCCAGTTTGTCAGTGTCCTTCTTGAACTGTGGTGCACAGAACTGGACACAGTACTCCAGGTGAGGTCTGACCAGAGCAGAATACAGTGGCACTATTACTTCCCTTGATCTAGATGCTATACTCCTATTGATGCAGCCCAGAATTGCATTGGCTTTTTTAGCTGCCGCGTCACACTGTTTCAGCAATGTATAAGGGATAGGGTGAAAATAGGGGCTTTTTATCTGTAAAATGTAGTCAGATATGTATTCCCAGGTGTTCCCTTTGTTTTTCCAGCCACTCCGCTCGTGGGCCTCAAAAATAAAATGTTAACTGTCGATGGTGCATGCCTGTCCTTTTGGGTGATGCATGGAAGGGATTCTTTACGGCAACTTCCACCAACCTGGTGCCCTCAAAGCGCGGAGGGTCTTGTCTGTTTTAAGACATCTCTGGTTATGGATGTGCAGAACCAGCATGGGAGGGAAGATTCATCTAATCCTTATGAGTCCTCATGCTTCAGGGCGTAATAATGTGATCACCAGATGTGCCCAGAAGAAATGTTTCCCTTAGGAATAATAGAGCAAAATTAGGTGCTTTGTAGCAGCCTTTTTATGGATTTCTGTGATTCGCCCAGCCTTGGACGGTGCTGAAAGCAAAAGAACAGTGGCAGTTTAAGAGATGGCTTGCATCTGCACCCAGGAGCCGCTAAAGAGGGGATAGATTGTGGTCAGTGGCCAAGGCAGCAATTTTAGGGCACAGTTATGCACACACAGATCCCAGGGGTTTCTCAAATGGAAAGAGGGGGGGAAATGCTCAGAAATCAGAGGGAAATTTAAGACAAACATTTAAAGGCACATTGCACAAGAATGAGAGGAATTTATTATCTGTTTCAATGGATAATCCTTTCCCCAGTATGAATGCCAAAGGGAGGAAAATATTTATCTCAAGGAGAGTTTTCCCTCCCCATCAGACTCCCCCTGCTCAGTATGAGATCAGCTATTAGAGCCTTGCTGAAGTTGTTAAGCTATTTGGAGGTTGGATTAGTTTCCATATGAAGCAGGGCCTTCTCTGTAGTGGCCCCTCAGAATGTTCTGCCTGGCTTTCTTTCTCTGCATTACTGTTTCACAAATAGGTTATAGAAGAAGAAGAAGAGTTTGGATTTGATATCCCGCCTTTCACTCCCTTTTAAGGAGTCTCAAAGCGGCTAACATTCTCCTTTCCCTTCCTCCCCCACAACAAACACTCTGTGAGGTGAGTGGGTCTGGGAGACTTCAGAGAAGTGTGACTGGCCCAAGGTCACCCAGCAGCTGCATGTGGAGGAGTGGAGACGCGAACCTGGTTCACCAGATTACGAGACTACCACTCTTAACCACTACACCACAGTGCATATATACCAGGTGTCATGTGCATGGCCCAGAAAGGAGTGAGGAGTGCATTGGGAATTGGTGGGAGGGGTGGGTGGGATATGGCAATCTTAAGAGGATCAGATCGAGCCTGCTGGCCACCAACTACCATACCCTACTCTAGACAAAAATTAGGCTCTCACATTCATCTTTATAACACCGCAAGCTTCCCAGTAGATTTCCAGTTGCAAAGCATCTTCCTCCAATGTCAGAGGCAGGAATGCTTCTGAAATCCAGTTGCTGGGAAGTGCACGAGGGGACAGTGCCCATGCGCTCAGGTCTTGCTTGTGGGCTTCCCATAGTTGGCCCCGATGCAAACAGGGTGCAGGATGAGATGGGCCACTGGCCTGATCCAGCAGAGTTCCTATATTCTTATGCTCATCTCAGGCCTTAGAGAAAGCAGAGGCATAGTAGGAGCTGACATGGATGGAAAATGAGGAGCAAACAGTAGTGGAAAGACGCACACGGTATAAAACACCATGGTCATGGGAGAAAGTGGACAGATTACGGAATGCAATGAAAATGATAAGGAAAGCAAAGGCAAAAAATTAAAGGAACTGAGGATTGTGCAAGAGATTAAGGCATATAATAGGCCAATGTTCTGCAAGGACAGAAGGAGCATGAGGTCATTGAAGGAGGAGGAAGGCCGCTCAAGACACAACAGAGGTAACGTGCTGACACAGAAGATGTTTCTGAAACCTGCTTGTCCTGTGTTCTGTGCCTCAAGATGGTCACAAAAGGAAGACAGGGCAGATGCTGGAGACAGACGTACAGTTCCCCAGGGGCAAGGGGGCAGGGGGAGAGTGAAGCTAACACCAGACCACCTTACGACTTCCTAGAACTGGCAAGCAGCATCAGAGAATGGGATATGAATTGAGGAAAACAATGTCTTATCATTATGCCAGCTGAACTAAAAGGCGAAGCTGGGAAAATGCTTTCACTTCAGGCCATTGTTATTAAGCCAGTGAGCAGAGCACCCGGCTGCCTTGCTGGCAGCTAACTGGTGCACAAACTCAGCGGCCTTTTGCCAAATTGACGTGAACGAGAGGCTGCCGCTAACTTCTGGAAAATGCGGTGGTGGTGCGTCGATGTCTATAACGCATCATTTCCCGGCAATCCAGAAAAAAAGGAGGTGGAGGAACGACTCTGAAAGCAATTGCCGCTTAGGTGGAGATTTGTACACGGGCCATTTGTACACAGCTCTAAAATTATGGCATTGGGCATATTGTCACATGTGCAATCTCTCCTCAAGCCCTACCCGAGGTCACTAGTTCAGTGGCAAATTCAGAAGTGCAGGGGAGCCCATTAGTGGTGCACGTGTATTGCATGGAGAAAGTTCCTGGTTCCGTCCATGGCCTCTCCTGTTGAAAGAATCAGCTAAGAGGTAATAAGACAAGACCTCTAACTGAGATGCAGAACAGCCACTGTGGGTCAGAATACCTAATACGGGGCATGGCTGACAAAGTCTGATCTGGTATGAAGCAGCTTTCTACATATGTAGAAGGGAAGATTTAGTGTGCATTCTTTATATCTGTGCAAAGGAAAACGAAAGTCCTAAAACGTATCTTTCGCTCATTTTCTTCTTGAGGTTGTCCAAGGAAGATCACCTCCTGTGTTTGCCTTGATTTTGTGCTACCCACCCCAAATAGATTCAACCGTTTGATTAATGGCATTTTGTGTTTCAAGTTAGAAGTGTCAGCAAGACTTTTGTATGCTGGTATTATTCCCCTCTGGAACAATAGAGTTCAGTGAAGATGCAGGGATTTGTGCCAAGTGTTCTTGAGGACAGGAGGTCATGTGCCACTTTTCTGCTAGGATACAGAGAATATATATATATATATATATATATGCAGAGAGAGAGAGATTTTAGGGTGTTGGAGAAGTGAATGTGTTCTAATAATAAGCAGATCACATGGTGACTAAGTCACCTACAACAAGGCTTAGTTTGTGGAGGTGATTCGGAGTGCTAGGAATTAAGAACTTTTGTAAAAAAGAAAAGAAAAAAAGGAAGTCAGCAACACAATATAGGAACAGATAAAGGTAAATTCATATGCAACGAAGCAAGAATGTCTAAACCAGCATCACTCCAGAATTAGCCATACATTTGTGAGTCCCCTTTAAGCACCCTCTCATCAGGCCACCTAGACAGGCGTGTTCACATGTCCAGAGTCAATAATATCATTAGGCCAACTAGGCAGCCGCTTAGGGCACAGATGTTTGAGGGGCACAGTGTTATACAGATTAATTTTGATCATTTCTCATAAATTTCTGATAATATTTTATTTTTATATTTTGAATGAGGTCTCCCCCACCCCAAAGCTCAGACCTATAAAAACGTACAATGTTGCAAAAGAGACTAGTGAAAATAATAAAATAATAGTTGGCTTGGCAGTGATAAATAAAAAAATAGTTGGCTTGGCAGTGATATCATTTGAACACGCCCAAGCATCAGCACTTGACTTGAAGAAACTGGTGTCCAAAATTGCGAAGGAAAAGGCACACGTCGCAAAATTCGGATGTGCCTGGAATCAAAACTTTGAAGAGACTTGAAATTTTAACATCATAATTCACTAGATTATTCAAAATGAATTTTGTGCTGGAAAAAATTCTTTTCTATTTGAGAAAGATAATCAAAGATGGTTGCATTACTTATTCTTGCAATTTAAAATAAACGGAGCAGTTTCAAGTGTTGTGCTTGTCATTTTCCCTACAAGATGCCTGTTTTTGAAAACTGATGTTAGCAATTTGGCAGTGGGACTGGGGGGGGGCACGTAGTAAGTCTGCTCACCTTTTCCGGTGGGCGGTGTTGCAGCCAGGCATCCGGTGGGGGGTAGAGATTGACACCCCCTCGTGCCATCCCGGCCACATCACCAGCACTGGGTGGGGCCACACCCGGGGTGACCCTGCTGTCCAATCAGTGCCAGTAGGGGGCATGGCCACAGGAAATTTAAACTATGGCACGGCCAAGGAATGCTGCTCTCTTGCCCTTCGCTGGATCTTGCCCTTCCTTGCTGGATCCTATGTGGCGATCATCTTTTGCAGCCTTTGGATTAAGCCTTTTGGTTTTGCCTTGGATCGAGCAGCCCAGTGGATGGGGAGTTCCCTGCCTTCACAGCCTCGCCACTCACTCTCCTGCTTTTAGTATCCGGTCAGTTTCGGTGATATCGAGCTGCACTCATTTGGTGGTTGCTGCCAGTCAATGTAGGCATTATTGAGCATTTTGGCAGCAGGACAGGGAGAGGGCAAGTAGTAAGTAGTTTTCCTGGGGCACAAAATAGCCAGGCGCTGGCATTGCACACACCACATTAAATGAGTGTACAATCTGTGAACACCAGCAATTGAGCTGCACTCTCATGTATTTATTCACCTGTAACCTTCAGCGAGTGTACAGTCTGATGGGTAACAATGATAGACATAAGTACATGGAGCCAGCCAAAGGTGAGCTGAAACAATTCCATATCCACAAACCCTTTCTCAAACTGAATTGAAGCATTCCTTATATCTGTATACTAGTGATAAAGTGGTGGTAAACATCCCAGGTCAGAACGCTGTTACGCAAGCCGCTTGTGGAAGGCCGAAATTGGATTCTCCCCAAGTCCCTCAAAATTCTACAGGTATTTTACCAGAAGGCAACAGACCTTCATATGGGTTCTGTATTATCAAATTCACCTCGGAGTTTTCAGATTCATCTCAGGTAGGAAAAATGCCCTGGAAATTCTGTTCAAGGAGAAATTAGGTGTCACCTTTATTAAAGGACTACTTGATGATTTCTTTTAAAGATTCAGTTTTCATTTGAAATATCAACAACAGACTTATTTTGATGGGTGGGACCATGATTTTCACTGACTCTCCAGCACTTCATTTGGAAAAACTATTTTTATGTTTGTTGAAATTTCTTTAAGTGACTAGTGCTCACTTGTTCACTCTCTTTCCTTCGCACTGTAATACACACAGTGTTCTGTGTTCTTCAGCAACACTGCAAAATGTCACCATCTTGTGGAAGTCCTCTTTGAAAAACGTGTTCTATTTAAAAATCTGAAGCGATGGTTTGGTTTCCCTTTGGTACTACTCAGTACTCAGTACTGTCAGCTTGCATGATGATGGCGCTCAGGGCTCCAAGAGCTGCTGCCTCCCAATGTCTCATTGGTTGGCAGGGATAAATGATGTCAGGGGATATTAGGCAACCAATGAGGGACTGAGCTTGTAATATGAATTTGAGGCCTGGCCTCCTTATGTCACTGAGATGTGGTGGAGAGAAGATGAGAGTCAGTTCAGTGGTGGAGCTTGCAACCTCAGATTTCAGCGGCACCCTGTGTGACACCAAAATTTAGTGCCCCCTGCCTCTCACCTTCCATTTTACATCATAGTTGTGCTGCCTCCCGCAGCACACCTGAAGCTCACCTGTGTGCACCTTGGGTGAGAGATGGAGTGACTTGTTTGATGGTGTTATAGATTTTTTTTTATTTGGAGGAGGGGTCTTGCTTCAGGGTTGATTGATGTTTAATTAATAATAATAATAATAATAATAATAATAATAATAATAATAATAATTTATACCCTGCCCATCTGGTTGAGTCTCCCCAGCCACCTTGGGCAGCTTCCAAGAAAGTATTAAAATACAGTGGTCTGTTAAACTTTAAAAGCTTCCCTAAACGGGGCTGCCTTCAGATGTCTTCTAAAAATCTGGTAGTTGTTCTTCTCTTTGACATCTGGTGGGAGGGTGTTCCACAGGGCGGGTGCCACTACTGAGAAGGCCCTCTGCCTGGTTCCCTGTAACTTGGCTTCTCGCAGTGAGGGAACTGCCAGAAGGTCCTTGGCGCTGGACCTCAGTGTCCGGGCAGAAAGATGGGGGTGGAGACGCTTGATTACGACTGATCTGTTTTGCGTGACCAGGCAGTGACAGCCCCAGCTTCCAGGGATCATAAGTAAGGAATAAAGACTCTGACAAGGTGTTAGGGAATTAAAATTAGGCCACAACTTTATTAAACTTCCGAATGTAGGAAGACCTTGGCTTAGGCCTTGGACATGTACCCCTCCCAGCCCCCCAGCCGGGGGAACTGGGGAACATCAGGGTAAATGGGATATGGGGGTGCACTGTGAGGCGTAAGTGTACGCAGGCAGCCCAGCCCATATCCCCACACGCAGGGTAGTTCACTGACAACCTTTCGGTGTATGGCCAGTGACACCCTTTTGAGAGGGGACCCTGGTATCGCTGCCACAGGTGGATGAGTCACCATTTCACATCCACCCCCCATTACTGGGAAGAAAAGACTAAAGGATTCCACCCAAGGCCATAAACAACCAAAGTTGTGACAAATTGCTACGGGGAAGACAAAACCTGCCAATGCAGGAAAATTTCTTCCCGGTCCTTCAACAGCAACCAGTCAAAGACCTCAGCAGCACCCACTAAAAAGTAAGAAAAAGTTAACCTGCAAACAAGAAAACATTAAACTAAGTGAGGGGAGGGTGGGTGAATCTCCTGAGCTGACTGCCTGGTTACTGTCGGCTCCACTCCCTATATATAAATGGGACTGGCCCCACCTCCCAGAAATGAAACTTGACTACTGAGGCTGGGTGTGAACCTCCAAATAATAACACGGAGAGGCAGGCCTGCCCCTGTTTGCCATTAAGTTCCCTGGGAACTGTAGCGCCGCGTGTGATCCTGCAAAGGGCACCCACAATGTAAAGTGTGTGTGCTCGTTTTGTGATTCATACAGTTTCGATTCATTTATTGTATTTGTCATGCTATCATTTTCAATCCATTTATTATATTTATATATTTATTGTATCCCTCGCAATTAGGAAATATTGCTTTTATTTGTGAATGCTTTATTGCTGGTGTGAGCTGTTTTGACCTCCACTTGCAAAAGATCAAATCAAAATCAAATATGGGGGAAGACAGCAACTCAGGGAAGATGCAAGCAGGAGGTAATGCTAAAATGGCAACCCAATGTCACATGATTTCACTGCCAAGTGATACACTCCAAGTTCAGATGAATATAGATGAAAATGCTAAGTGAGGACCCAACGAAAATTGAAAAATGGGCCACAGGTTGTACAACTTGTCAAAAACAAACACTAAAGAAGGAAGTGGCTTCAAATACACTTTTCTGTGCAACATTGAGATGGAGTATTATTGCCACACTTCTGTTTTTGAGCAAAGTCTTATTTTCCCAAAACATTAACTGAACATTCAGTGCAGCCTGGCCAAGTTGTCTCACCTAGTTCCCTAGCAAAACAGACAGTACTGTGTCACTCTAAGGGGAAGGGAAGTTCCAGAACTAGGAATAAATTCAGTACATAACACCATGGCATTAAATAGGTACAGTTCGAGGGTATGGAACCCTCCCTTTACTTTAAAAAAAAAAGAAAGGAAAAGGGAGCAGGGATACAAAGCTTTCCTATAAAACCTTGCTGAATGAACAAAATAATAATAATAATAATAATAATAATAATAATAATAATAATATTTTATTTATATTCCGCCCTCCCCAGCCGAAGCTGGGCTCAGAGCAGCTAATAACAGTAAAATAATACAGTATTCTAAAATCAATTCATTATTTGGGAGGAATTCAGTTTATGAACCATAATGTTGCTCCCTTCCAAAAGCATTTCTAGTTAGTGGACTTTGCTGGAGACCACCTCAGCAGCCAGTCCAAATATATACAGGTCATTGCTTTGAAATTCTTCTCTTGTTATTTGCACAGGCGAGCAAAGGCCGCCTCTTTTTCGCTTCCCAGGAAATGCTAATTGCCCTGTGTAAAATACTCAACGGACTTCAAGGAAAACTATTCATAAATACCTCGAGCCTGATATAACGGAAGAGCTCTTGATTTCTAAACACCAGGCAACAACATACACCAATCCTCTTTATTTTCGCTATCCCAGTGTGCGTTTCTACATGACTTTATGGGCACAGCCTCTGAGGAAATATCCTCAGAAACTGTAAGCCACTAGAGGCCTCCTGATTACTTTAATTGATTTCATTTCCAGGAAGGCTGCTGTTTCCTAAAAAGTAGATCAGCCTAACAGAAGCAAACAGTTCACAGTCTGCAGTGCCAGGTTGACACAGAGCCCTGGAAGGATAGCTGAAACACGCTGCAGCTAAAATAAAAAGAACAGAAGAGCACTTGGAATTTCAGAGCTTCAGTTTCAAGGGGGGTGGTAAGGAGGAAGTCATGGTGAATTACTCCTTTGAATGTAGCCTGTATTTGTTTGCAGCCTGACAAAAGGAAGAAGCAATGGCTGCATTCCTATACACATATACCTGGGAGGAAGTGCTATTGAACTTAGTGGGGTTTACCTCTGCTTAGGACAAGTGGACTTTCGATTCCATATAATATCGGCAAAGGGCCAATATTCATATTAGTAATTTGAGGGCTAAAGACAATCCTAGCAAAAGACCATAAAACAGCCAATTAATTAGACTTTAAAGACATCAGTTTTTATAATTTTGTGTTATATCCTTTGCCAATCATAGCTCCATCATCATCATCATATTTGCAATGCAATCAGTGAACCCTTCCCTTCCTTGCAAATGTTACTGCTGCCTTTCCCTCTTGCCCTCTCCATCTAGGTTTAGCCCATACCACTACACAGAATTATGGTGCTGGAGGAGACTCTTGAGAATTCCATGGACTGCAAGAAGATCAAACCTCTCCATTCTTAAGGAAATCAGCCCTGAGTGCTCACTGGAAGGACAGATCCTGAAGCTGAGACTACAGTACTTTGGCCACCTCATGAGAAGAGAAGACTCCCTGGAAAAGACCCTGATGTTGGGAAAGATGGAGGGCACAAGGAGAAGGGGACGACAGAGGACAAGATGGATGGACAGTGTTCTCGAAGCTACCAGCATGAGTTTGACCAAACTGCGGGAGGCAGTGGAAGACAGAAGTGCCTGGCGTGCTCTGGTCCATGGGGTCACGAACAGTCGGACACGACTAAACGACTAAACAACAAGAACAACTATACAGAAAAAGTGGGATAACTGAGCAGAAGCCCATGCTCTTTCTTATTGAATTTGTTGCTCCTTGCACAGATGGAAACAGACTCAATAAACACATGTTTATTGCGTTTTAATCTTAGAAACTGTCCTAAGGGAAGATTATCATGGAGATGTTTGGGATGGTTAGATCTGTAATGTAACAAAGAATTTCTATCTGTGCTTTTCTTATAAGGATGCACTTTGATTCTTAAATCATCCACAACAATTTCCAGATGAAGAAAAGGTAAATAATGTGGACTTGATGTCCCTTCAAAGGTCAAGTGTGGATTTACACTGTTGATCCAGCGGTTAAACGGTTCAAAAATATCATCAGAAAATATGAATATCAAATCATCTATATATTGGCCATAAAACAGAATATATTCACTAAATGGATTATTATGAACAATGTGTTCTAAATCAAAATTTCTCATAAAGATGTTGGCCACACTGGGAGCACATTTCGAGCCCAAAGCTACACCTTGTTTTTGAATGAAGTACTTTGAACCAAACCTAAAGAAATTATTCGATGGAACTAAATCTAGAATCTCCATTAAAAAATGGTGGAGAAGACTGATTATGATCAACTAGCAATTCTTGGATTAGAGATTGTACTTGTCTTAGACTCTGTGAAAGGATTCTGTGGAACTGTAGCAACCCTGCATGTGGATTATTGGACTCTAAGAACAGACAGGTGGAATAGATACTTATACATGTATGGGCCTTATGCATGGACTGACTAGAGAATGAACTGATCCACTGGTTCTTCTGCTTTTTTCATTGAACTTTATGAGACTTCCATTGAAATCTACAATTTGATACAATGAATAGTATACCTTATTTATTCAAAAGAACAGCCGGTTACGTCTTGTGTGTTTACTGAGTATGTTTCACGTAACCGTAGGTTTGTTGTTGTTTTGCAGATGGAAACAGAAGCATTGTGCCAAAAGAGAACTGTCATTGGCAGTCATGAGCAGTAGTAGAAGGCTAGAAACCCCACACTAAGGCTTGCACTTGGAATTCCAGTAGCGGCTTAGGGGTGTGGCACAGTTGCAAGGAGTCCTCCAGAGGAGAAGCCAAAACATTTCTGTTTAGGCATAAATTTTCATTCAATTTCACTCGGTGTTGCTTTCTCTTGTTTTCTCCGTTTTCCTATTGTTGAGCCATTTATTTTCAAATATATTTCTTCACATTGCAATGAACGGGTAGTGCATCAGCTACTTTGGGTTGCATATACTTTTTGGAAGAAAAGTGCATTATAAATCCTTAACTACACCCCCCCCCCAGGGTGTTGGGAGGAGGAATCATATTGCAGACATAGAAAAAAAAAGGAATGCAAATTCACATTTTATATGTGCAAGGAAAGGAGGGTTTTAGAAAGGGCGTGGGGTGGGAATGGCCAAAAGCTTCTTAGCTTCCTGAGCAGCTGTGATGATTATTCCAACAGTGGTCAACTGGTAGATGACACAAAAGGAGAACGAACATTTCTTGACCTTTCCACGAGGCTGCATGGGCTATGGGAATAGGCTGCATGTGCAGCTCTTAGCTGGAATTGCTAGCCCAGAAATGGGAGAATATAGGAGTATCTTAAAAATTTCCCAGTGAAATGGGAGGCAAAGTAGTTGTCTCATCTTCAACTTATCCTTCCCATTTGCTGATCTTTCTGTATACCTTCCTCAGCTAAATGCAACAGGGATAACCTGCTCAGCAAAGTAAATGAACAGGTGCATACCGTTCAACATTTCTCTGATAAAATAGAGACATTATTATTATTATTATTATTATTATTATTATTATTATTATCCTGTCCATATGACTGGGTTGCCCCAGCCACTCTAGGCGACTTCCAACATACAGTGGTGCCTCGCAAGACGAAATTAATTCATTCCGCAAGTCTCTTCGTCTTGCGAGTTTTTTGTCTTGCGATGCACGGTTTCCCATAGGAATGCATTGAAAATCAATTAATGTGTTCCTAGGGAAACCACTTTCAGACCAGGTCCGGGGACAGTCTGTCCCCGGACCTCTTCTGAAGGCTGGGGGGGGGACAAGGGCTTTTCTTCCCACCCCCAGCACTTTAAAAAACCCCGGGACAGCGGAGGACTTCTCCGCTGTCCGGGCGATCTTAAAATGCTGGCGGGCGGCATTTTAAAATCGCCCCGGGACAGCGGAGGACTTCTCCGCTGTCCGGGGCAATTTAAAAGCCCCTGGGAAGGCAGGCAGGGGGGACAAAGACTTTCGCCCCCCCGCCCGCCTTCAGAAGGTGTTCCCGCCCCCCCGCCCGGCTTCGGAGCAGCGTTCCGAAGCCCGGAGGCGGGGGCAGGTGTTCCCGCCCCGCCGCCCGGCTACGGAGCATCGTTCCGAAGCCCGTCGGCGGCGGGAGGAGGCATTCCCGCCCCACCGCCCGGCTTCGGAGGAGGTCCGAGGACAGTGGGGAAGACGCGCTGCGCTTCCCCGCTGTCCCTGAGATTTCCCTATGGGCTGTCGTCTTGCGAAGCAAGCCCATAGGGAAATTCATTTTGCGAAGCGCCTCCAAAACGGAAAACCCTTTCGTCTAGCAGGTTTTCCGTCTTGCGAGGCGTTCGTCTTGCGAGGTACCACTGTATATAAAAACACAATAAAACTATAAAGGTCTGCCTTAGATGTTTTCTAGAGTTTGTATAGTTACTTATCTCATTGGTCACCTAACTCCATACCCTCCAATATTTCTCCAATGAAAATAGGGAAATTCTAAGGAAGAGCAGGACATTCTGGGATCAAACCAGAAACCGGGACGGCTTCTGCAAATTCAGGACTCTCCCTGGAAAATAGGGTCACTTGGAGGGTCTATAGGTGTGGTCTCTGGTGTTGTGCCCTGCCAGTCCTGCTCGTAATATATGGTGCTCTGCTCATGTGTATGGACATGGATCCAGCTTCTGGCATGCCCAGGTCACTTTTGAAGTATTGATGTTTGCAGGAGTGAATGATGAAATTCTGCTTGTGGCATGATAATCCACTTGCCTGGGAGCCCGGACCCCGCAGTCCCATCTGCACTATACCTTAAAAGCAACACCACACCATTGCAAGCAGTTGTGCCCCCCCCCGAATCCTGGGAATTGTAGTTTGCTAAGGGTGCTGAGAGTGGTTGGGAGAGCTCTGTTCCCCTCACAGTGCTACAGTGGGATTGAGAGCCAGTGTGGTGTAGTGGTTAAGAGCAGTGGACTCATAATCTGGTGAACCGGGTTCGCTTCCCTGATTCTCCACATGCAGCTGCTGGGTGACCACACACAACTGTGTGTGCAGTCAGTGGTGTCAAGACTAAGGGAGATAGCTCAGAGCCAGTGGATTCTGAGCTGTATCATTCTGGTACTGGAAGTTTGCTGTATATTTCTCAATAAAGTAGACAAGTATGAGTTACTCTGTTAGAATCTTGAGTAGGGTTTGTAAGTACTTGTATTGTAGTAAAAGGTAAAGGTAAAAGACCCCTGGACAGTTAAGTTCAATCAAAGGCAGTGTGGTGTAGTGGTTAAGAGCGGTAGTCACGTAATCTGGGTAACCGGGTTCGCGTCTCCGCTCCTCCACATGCAGCTGCTGGGTGACCTTGGGCCAGTCACACTTCTGTGAAGTCTCTCAGCCCCACTCACCCCACAGAGTGTTTGTTGTGGGGGAGGAAGGGAAAGGAGATTGTTAGCCGCTTTGAGACTCCTGAAGGGGAGTGAAAGGCGGGATATCAAATCCAAACTCTTCTTATTGTAGTAGCCTGGAGAGGGCTGAAACATGTTTTTGTTATATGTAGTTGTTGTCTTAAGTGGTCACCCTCAAGACCAGAGGAGCTGAAGTGCTTTGTATATAGTGACTGGTCCAACTTGCCTGACTGAGAGCTAGTGTGGTGTAGTGGTTAAGAGTGGTAGACTCGTAATCTGGTGAACCGGGTTTGCGTCTCCGCTCCTCCACATGCAGCTGCTGGGTGACCTTGGGCTAGTCACACTTCTCTGAAGTCTCTCAGCCCCACTCACCTCACAGAGTGTTTGTTGTCGGGGAGGAAGGGAAAGGAGATTGTTAGCCGCTTTGAGACTCCTTAGGGTAGTGATAAAGTGGGATATCAAATCCAAACTACTACTACTACTACTACTACTACTACTACTACTACTCTTCTTCTTCTTCTTCTTCTTCTTCTTCTTCTTCTTCTTCTTCTTCTTCTTCTTCTTCTTCTTCTCCTCCTCCTCCTCCTCCTCCTCCTCCTCCTCCTCCTCTCTGTGAGGGCAATAGGGGGTCTCCAAATCACTCTCAACACCCTTCATAAACTACAGTTCCCAGGATACTTTGTGGGGGGGACGACGTAACCCATGACTGTTTGAAGTGGTTTGATATTGCCTTAGATATATGTGCAGATGGGACCGGGGGCTGTTCAAACCTTTCCCCTGTCAAAATCACGAAGCACCCCATGGTTGTACAAGTGGGCCCTGTGCCTATCACTTTAAGGAAAGTTCTGGCAGGTCAGACGTTCCACTCTTGCCTCACTGAGCTCAGAAGTTCAACTTCTTTTTTATCCCCCCTCATCTCCTCCCCTCCTGTCCCTTTTTTGTTTAGTTCGACCTTGGTCACTGATGACAAGGCTGCTTTTCCTGCCAAACCAATCAATAAGCTAAACAGAGAGAAGATGAGTATTTAGAATATGGGAAGCCAAACTCAAACACAGATAGGTTATCAGCCTAGCCCAGAGCAGACTTCTAAGCAAATATTTCATTAACAAATTTTTCATGGCAACTTGCATGTAAAAAAAAAAAGAGGGAAAAAAGATGGCAACGACAGGCGAGAGGGAGAGAGAACAGCAAAAGGGATAAAGTGAAGGGGGGGGGGAGAGACACATGGCAGGAGGCTTAACTGTGGCACAGTTGTCTTTGGTTACAAGTACGACAGGCTTCTATATGCTGCGACTCTCTGGGCAAATGCTAAGCTATCAGGGTAGGAAGACTTTGTGCAAACAGAACGTTGAAAAACCCAGCTGGCTCCAGAAGCATCTTTCTTTGCGTTGCAGGCAAGGAAGGAAAGCAAAAGGGTTAACAGAAATGGTGCTGAATTGTCTTTCTGGGCCAGTTCTGAAGTTTGTGACCATTGAAACCTTGGGTGTCCAGCAAGACATTGTTGATGTCCTGACCGATTGTTATATTCTGTCGTGACTTGGTTGACGGTGATGTGCTATGTAGAACAGAAATCTACTGTGTCACTAGGCTGAGGAGTTGATTGTTATTTTTATCAGTGGTTGTCATAGTGATTTAAGGGACGCAGGTGGCACTGTGGGTTAAACCACAGAGCCTAGGGCTTGCCGATCAGAAGGTCAGCGGTTCGAATCCCCATGACGGGGTGAGCTCCCATTGCTCGGTCCCAGCTCCTGCCAACCTAGCAGTTCGAAAGCATGTCAAAGTGCAAGTAGATAAATAGGTACTGCTCCGGCGGGAAGGTAAATGGCGTTTCTGTGTGCTGCTCTGGTTTGCCAGAAGCGGCTTAGTCATGCTGGCCACATGACCTGGAAGCTGTACACCGGCTCCCTCGGCCTATAGAGCGAGATGAGCGCCGCAACCCCAGAATCGGTCACGACTGGACCTAATGGTCAGGGGTCCCTTTACCTTATCATAGTGATTTAATCCTACATTGCAGGGGGTTGGACTAGATAACCCTTGGGTACCTTCCAACTCTATGATTCTATAGTGTTTGCTGCATTATTAGGTGTTCTTTCATGCAATGTTGGAGGATAAGAGACGGGGTCTGAATGTGCTTACAAACAAGCCTACTGTACATTAGGGGAAACTGCCTTTGGAAAACTGTTGGAATGTGGCCCTCAGAAAGTTACCCAGTAGAGAATGTGGCCCTTAGGCTGAATAGGATTCTGCACCCCTGTCTTATAAGCTGCACATTGCACACCATACATCTTGGTGGGTCACCAGCAGGCCCATACACAAACTGTAATGGACAAAAATAGACAGGAAAGGCCCTAGGCATAAAATTAAGGCCTCTTTGAAATAAACATTAGAAAGATTTTTTCAGTAATGACTTTAAGATCAGATCATAAACATGCTCAGATCTCTAAGATCAGATCATAAACTTTGCCAATAATGCAAGTGTGGACCCACATACACACATCTGTGCACATGTGTAATTTACCAACACCCCACACAGAAATATTGTGTATGTATGTAGGTCAGGAAGCAATGAACTCTATATAAGACAAATAGATCCTTCTGGCTAAGGAAGACTCTGAATCGCCCTCCACCTTTTACTAAAATGAAACCAAAATCCAAATCCAGCATAAAGCATTACAGTTTTAAGTACTGAAAATATTTATTATTTTTATACCAGTAATCCAATAGCATAATCTCAAGAACATCAATGCTCTAGGAATGTCTAGAAACACAATGGATTTGCCTTTATTCCTTTATCCAGATGTTGCATAAAACGCTCTGGATACTAGGAATCTGCAAGGGAATTAAAGATTTATTTATTTTTAATACTTGAAAAAAACTTGAATTTCTAATAACCATGATCCTTTAAAATGTTTTAACTGCAGATGGGCCATTTTCATTTCCTTGACATTTCCTTTATCTTTTTTTTTATTTCCTCTTCCAAAACTTGAGATGAAGCAGTATCAACTGGTAGCTCTTGTGGAGCTGCAAAACTTTTACATTTTTCTCTAGCAGACTTATATGTGGTAATAAAATTAAGAGCTGACTGATACCATCTAATTCCACAGATTCAGATGCAGATTCCCTATGATCTCCATCTCTCTCTGTGGTTGTGTTTGGGTTCTTAGTCCTTGGGATGCTCATGAAACTATTTTGCATCTGTACTTTCATGCATTCATGTGGGGGTTAGATTTTCACCAAAATCCAGTATTTCAAGATTAGTTCCGATACAACCAGCAGACGAAGGCCTTTGAGAGATCCACTGGGTGCAGAATGGCACGTGAAACACAACCCATTGCTAGAGTACATTCTGTGCCGCCAAATTTTGTCCCAAAGATCTCAACAAAAGCTAGTGAGCTTCGAGATGACTCCTTCCCCTTCATAGCCTCACCTCAAATTCTGTATCTTGGTCACACTGGTGCATGTCGAAGAGACAGAACGCTGGTTCTATTCTAATACTGGTGCTGGTTTACAAGGACTCACTTGAAAGCTATAAACAAAATTCAGAAACACATAAAAATCCCAAAGCCTGGATTAGCAATGCTTTGCAAAGTACTAATATCTTGATCTCATCTTCCGTGTAACTAAAAGCAACAGATAACGGGGAAATGCTTTAAGGCATTTCTTTTCTTTGTTGATGCCCTTAGGGCTCAACTCTGAACTTTGTTAACAAAAAGGAATTGCCGGAGGCAAAATGGTAAATTCCTCTTGCTATGAGGACTGTAAAACTTGCACTTCCAATTGTTTCCTTTTTGCTGTGGCTGGGACATTGATCATCCCCACCGCAGGCATGTTTAGTTGCATTTTTTAAAAAACACACACCCAGGCATTACTAATACACATCTTCCCTTTAATTCATGCTACTTTGTGATGCAACAGGCAACTTGCTAAACATAGAGGACCACCATGATGGGCTGACATCTACCCCTACTACAAATCCAATGTGTGTATCTGCTTTACATTGATGCAGGTGACTGGTCCCTTTTAGACCAAACACGGACAATTCCAACCCACAGCGCACTAGACCCTCCAGCAAAGGTCTCTTCCAGCCCAAGAGATCTTTTCGACTGAAGATGCTGCAGACTGAACCTTTGACCTTCTTCACATGAAGCAAATTCAACAAATTAAAAGGAAAATATGGGAGGACTGGCTGAGAAGCAAGAGTGATGGAGAGAAGAGGTGGAAAGCATTCAGAATCTATATTAATAGATGCCCAAAGGTCATTTGACATGCCGCCGATTATATAATTCCCCATTGCCTGGATGGACAAGCTGAAAACTAATCAGGAGTTTAAAAAAGGACACATATGCGAGTTATTATAAACAGGTATAGAGGAGCACACAAAAGATTACCCAACAAAGTAAAGGGAGTATAAAAATGATAAGCTAAGCCAAGCTAGGAAACATGAGGAATTGAAAAGGAGATTGCACAGGAGGTTATGATAAATATTATTGGTCTTTTTCCCCCCTCCCCAAGCACAAAACAGGAGGAGAAGAGGTCAGTGTAGAGGATTGGGAGGCAACTAAGACATGGTCGAGATAATTTATCGGAAGAATAGGTAGGCATTGCGGAAAATATTAAAAGAATTTTGCGCTTTGGTGCTCTCTCCAAGAAGGAAGGTGGGGGACAGATGTTAGAGAAAAGCATACATTTCTCGAGGGAGGAAAAGGAAAGAAGCAGGCAGAAGGAACACAGGGATATGCCAAAAACGGTAATCAAGAAATTAAAATATCAGAGGATCTACTAATCTCATTAATCAGACTGGATGCAAAGTGGCCATTTAGGCTATAATTTTGTGCTCTCAGTAGACATGGGAATACAATATTTAGTACGCAACAGACACTTTCAAAAAATGTTATTCTTCCTACAATGCTTGTCTGTCTGTCTGTCTGTCCTATCTATCTATCTATCTATCATCTATCTATCATCTATCTATCTATCTATCTATCTATCTATCTATCATCTATCTATATCATCTATCATCTATCTATCTTTGTAAGTATAATTGGAAGGGAAATGTGCAAGCCTTTCCTACAGTTAAAAATAAAGTCAAATCCCTCATTCTACATCATGCTTGGCTACGTGGATAGTTTTGAAGCATGTTCTCCACTGAAATAAATGAGACCAGAGAAGGACAGAAAGAATACAGGCCTCCCACCAATGGGGAACACAAGATATAGCCACAGCGAGGATCCACATTTGAGATGCCAAGGAAACTACCATTTCACTACATAGAAAAGTCACCAGAGACGCATTGTATGCAGTGGGAATCAAACACACATTGGAAACTGAATGGGAGGAGTAAAAGCAGTAGAGACTTCACATTTAATGAAAGACACCAGCTGTATCATCAGAGAGGAGGCTGTGCCTAACAAGCTTGCAGGAACTTTTTTTTTTTTGCAAAGTTAAGTTAAAGGTTGAAAGGGGACAGCCATGGATATCATTTCTCTGGACGTTGAGAAACCTTTTGATTCGATATCAGACAAAAGATGACTTCCTAAGGTCAGCAGGGACGGTGCAGGGCTGATCTACCTCCGTAGATGTAAAGAACCAGCTTGGATATCAAAGCCATAAGGAATTCATCAACGGAGGCTGCGGGTCAAATGGAAGAGGGCTGAAGAGTGGTGTTAACATATGGATCCGTGTTGGGTTTGATTTTGTACGCTTTACATAGTCATGAAAGGCTTTGATGGAGAAGTGTGAGGGAATATACTGATGCTATAAAGCTTGCCGGGGTACAAAGGTGGATGAGCTAATAGAAAGGAAGTGGGAGTGGTAGAGGTCAGGCGGGGTCAAGGAACCAACCAACCCCAACTGTGCCAGTCAGTAGGGAAGGAAGAACCTGGAGATGATGTGATTCAAAGCGAAACCTTTGAAAAGGCTTTATGAAGGAAACTGTTCAGAGAATTCATATAGCACAATAACCGCCTCCTCCTCTTCCAGGCCTATCACCACTATCAGGCTTCTAGGAAAAGAGATCGCTTTCCATCAGAAGCATCATTGCAAACGTGAATCCTCATAAAAGGTGGACCTTCTCACTTTCCTTCTTTCCTAGCATTTTGGCTAGGACAATGAGGGCCATTTCAAAATAAGAGGAATGGCATGCCCATCTCCCAAATCCACCACTAAAGAGTTTTCATGTAAGGGAGAGGTTACATGTCTGGGGAAGGGCCACAGCTCAGTGGTAGTGCATTTGTCTTACACAGAAAAGGTCCCAAGTCCAATACCTAGCATCTCCAGGTAAGGTTGGAAAGAACTCCTGCCCCAAATCCTAAAGAGCTGCTGTCAGTCAATGTATATAATTCTGGGCTAGATGGGCCGATGATCTGACTAAGGCAGCTTCCTGTTCATATCTGTGACTATGGATGTTTAGAAAGGGACATTTTTAATGTTTGTATTAATATGCAAGTGGTTGTCTATAAGCACGGCTCCACACAAAGCAGCTTAACTTTTCAGAGTGGAATGTGTCCCAAATTTTTTGGTTTTTTAATTTCTCTGAAGGTACAATGAAGGTGCACGTAAATAGAATATCAAAATTTGACTCACTTTCATAAAGCAACAAAAACCAATGTAGAAAACGAAACAATCAAAGCCACTAGTTGGAAAATCGTCCACCTCATCTCCTAGATGGCCATCAAACTAAAAACATTTTGGCAAGTAAGCGAAAGGTTTAGTTGGAATTTAGTTGGTGGTTCTTCCTGGAGAAGGAGTTTCAAAAGGAGGGGTTGATGTCTATTATAACTACCTGTTAGAGTGGATTTTTGATTTCCACACCAGCCTGATAGATTTCATTATAAAGAAAATGTGTCATGTGTCATCAAGTATCCTAGTCCTTACTCAACTTCCTTGGTTACTGCTTGTGAGGGATTGAGTAAACACCAAGAGTCATTCCCGCATGCTTTCATTTGTCAACTTTAACTAAATGTTACTGGGGAGATGCAATTAAATAGGAGTACTATGCTGGTCGTAAAAAGGTCAGTCTCCTACTTAAGGAATCAGAATCACCTGCACCCCACTGACCTGCTAATTTACTTATTTCATTCTGAACAATCTTCCACAGATGTCAGCTTTGGAAGAGACTACATTCTCAAAGCAGCTAAAAAGACTGGCTTCTGTTCACTAGATATTTTCCCGAGATTTTATTGAAATGTTCAGGCTGTGATCTATATGGAGAAAGAAAACAACATAGGCATAATCTCAGCCTGAAAGCCATTTGACAATTCATCTTTACTTTTATTTAGAATCACAATACAAGTTGCATTGCTCCTTGGAGACGGAGGAATCAAACAGCTGTTACTGCTGTATGAAGAACAGTATAGGAATTTATTAGAATTTTATTGAAGCATCCCACTTAGCCATCCTCTATATCTTTTCAAGTCTGAAAACATAGGAAATTTTATCTCCTCCGTCTTTCCTGAAGTGCAGATTGGTTTAATGCTGTTAATGGAATTTCAGTGGAGACTAGATTCATTGGTTTCTTGAGCTGATTTTTACTAGCTTGGGATCACAACCATTCATTCAAGAAAAGGCTAAGGAGTAAACACTACACAAATCTGAAGTGGAGTCCCTAAGTTGGTTGGATGGCATCTTGTATGCCTCCTTCCAGCACCCCCTGCAGCCAAGCTGGTGCCAAAGGTACTGCTCTGCTTTCCTTTGGATCACATCAATGAGGCTGAGAGAGGGTTCTTGTCATCTGGGCAGTCCATGCACACTGTCCAGGCTTGTACCCCAAGGAGATCATTTTCACACTGCTAACATAGCAAAAACGAATAAACATGGGAGGCAGCAGAATTTTAAAAATTGTTTTTATTCAAGATTTTCTTGGGTTACAAAAGTACATACGGTATATCATCTCTATGTTCAGATCATAAAATCCTTTCTACAGATCAGTTCTATTCGATGTGAGACACTGATGTTGTATACAGTATAAGGTTGTTGCTGGTGGTCAACAAAAGAGGCTCAAAGATTCTCTCAAGGCAAATCTAAAAAAATGCAGTATAAACACCGACAACTGGGAAACATTGGTCTGTGAGTGATCCAATTGGAGAACAGCTTTTACCAAAGGTGTCATGGGTTTTGAAGATGCTCGAACTCAGGGCGAAACGTGCTAAGAGGAAGGCAAGCTTGGAAAACCCTCACCGTGATCAACTCCCGCCCAGAAACCTACGTCCCCACTGTGGAAGGATGTGTGGATCCAGAATTGGCCTCCACAGTTACTTACGGACTCACTTTTAAAACCGTGTTTATGGAAGACAATCTTACTCGGTTACAAGTGACTGCCAAAGAAGGGGAGGAGATGGAGGTAGTAAACTTTTATCCTTTTACATAGTGCATGTGTAGGATTTTGACTCAGAATCATGTGGGTAGGATCTCTTTCTATTCATTTATTAGTTTTCATTGGCAGTGAGAGAGGTTGTGGGGCCCAGGACATGGTTGGTTGCCTTCAGTTGACTGCAGTGAGTTTTGTTGGCATATGTGAGGGGAAGGGGTTGTTGGGTCAAGTTAGCCATATCAGTTTGTATGCTGTTGGTGAGTACTTGTTGTTGTCTTGTTGGGCTGTGTGTGTAATACAGGGGACCTGCACTGGGGTGAAGGCATCTTCTTTTATTTGGACCAAAATGTGGTCTAAACCTCCCTTTAAATCCTTCTCAGCCAAAAGAAGGGAACTCACTTTGAATCTTATCTATAGATGGTACCTAACACCACGGGCATTAGTGTTGAAACACCTAGGAACCTCACCAAAATGCTGGAGAGGTTTTACCTCTACACGCACATGCCTCCACATATGGTGGGATTGCCCCGAAATCCAGCCCTTTTGGACAGCAGTCCTACAAGAAATATGCAAAATAACTAAACAGGTATCAGAGCCTACCCCAGAACTGGCCCTATTGCATATCTTCCAAGACAATAACGTACACTCACATTACAAAGAGCTTGTAAGCCACTTACTCTCAGCAGTCAGAAGCATCATAGCCAGACACTGGAGCGACCTGTCCAAGGGCCTTATCAGTAGTGGCACCCGCCCTGTGGAATGCCCTCCCATCAAAGAAATAAACAACTATCTGACTTTTAGAAGACATCTGAAGGCAACCCTGTTTGGGGAGGTTTTTAATGTTTGGTGTTTTATTGTGTTTTTAATACTCTGTTGGGAGCCACCCAGAGTGGTTGGGGAAACCCAGCCAGATGGGCGGGTATAAATAATAAATGATGATGATGATGATGATGATGATGATGATGATGAACATGGACCACTGGTACCAAACTATATGGAAAACAGCCTTAGTAGAAAAGCTAACCAACAAACTGAAACTAGCATGGGGAGGCAGCAGTTATGAGTTACTGCAGCCATCAAATGATTGCTGGCCACTGCTGTTTCTCCTCCCTTTAAGCTGCCTGACTTACTGGCTGCCACTACTGTGTATCATATGCACCATAGTTTATGTGCTTGCATGAAGAAGTACTTCCTTTTATGTGTCCTGAATTTCTTACCATTCAGCTGTAGGTTCTAATATTATGGCTTCTCTAGAATAATGTAATATTATACTTCTCTAGAACCACTTTCGTTACACCATGCGTAATCTTGCACCTCTGTCATGTCTTCCCCTTATTCATCTACCCTGACAAACCTCGAATGTTGTGACCAAGAGCCTGTGGGATCAGGCAAATGGCCCATGTTCTCAGGTGCCAATCAGATGCTTGTGGGAAATGCTCAAGCAGGACCTGAGCATAAGAACACTCTCCCTTGCCGTTTTCAGGCCCAATGCACCGGTGGCGGGTCTTGGGGTCTCAAATTTCAGCGGCGCCCTGTGCGACACCAAAGTTCGGCACCCCCTGCCTCTCGCGCTCCATTGTAAATCATAGTTGCAGGCCCTCCAAGCGCCCCTCTTTTCCAACGACAGTCCCGGATTTACAGACGCTATCCCAGTTTCTGATTTGATCCTAGAATGCCCCACTTTTCCTTAGGCTGTCCCTATTTTCATTGGGGAAATGTTGGAGGGTATGGAGATAAGTAACTATACAACCTTTAGAAGACATCTGAAGGCAGCCCTTTAATGTTTCATTAAGTTTTTATATATGTTGGAAGCTGTCCATAGTGGCTGAAGCAACCCAGTCAGATGAGCGGGGTATTATTATTATTAATAATAATAATAATAATAATAATATGATGATGATGATGATGGAATAGGACGTCCCCATTTTCATCAGAGAAATGTTGGAGGGTATATGTAGTTGTAGCATCCCCAGTGGTGTCCCTAGGGCTCCAGTGTGACTGAACCGGTCGTGCTCCCCTAAATCTGCCTCTGAACATGCTAACCACTACACCACACAGTGTGCACCAATTGTGTTTTAAGTCTCCTGTTCTTAAGCTGCTCTTAGTGGGCTGGACCCTAGCAGTGCTTCAGTACCATTCCAAACACGTGGCATTATGAAACAGAAATAATAATAATAATAATAATAATAATAATAATAATAATCCAGACATGACCAGAGTTTTTCTGTAAATCAAATATTGAGCTGTGCAACATGCAAACACAAAGATGTCGGTGAAGCACCATTTTACCGGGGATCTGAATGAGAAAGACGTTGTTTGGTAGAGTGGATCTTATGAGCAAAATGGAAAATTGTGTCTGCGTGTGGAGTGGAAAGGATAAACACAGGAGGTGGAGCTAGATAAGGAAAAACGATTAAGTTCTTGCGTGAAAGTCGTTAAGCTGTTGTCTTAAGCTCACTTTATCAGAGTTATTGCTGCTTATTCATAATAGCGCTAAGCAACAGATGTTCACCTGGCCAAACAAGGCTCTTGAAAGGGAGAGAGAGAAAAAAGATCCATATGCTGTAGGGAGTGTGGCGTGATCAGATTCTTAGAAAGAAAGAAAGGTCCTTGTTTCCTTGTATTTGTCAAAGCTTAATCAAAGCAAGCTGGGGGGTTTAATGAAAGAAAGGGAAAGAGGGCAATGAAAAAGAGAAAAAGGCCCGACAATAAACAACTCAGAGTCAAAATGAAATAACAAATGGTTGGAAGAGATTCAAGGACCTTTCTTAAAGAACAGCAAAAAGCAAATGTAAGAGACTTACAAAAGACACTAATGAATGCTAAACACATCCACACACACATCCACACACACAAAAATAGTGCAAGGAATTGCGTCACTATCAGGGGATGTAACTGCATTGTAGGCAAGCTGGTGAAAGTGCCATCCATTTCCCCCAGGGAACTCTGGGAAGTGTAGTTCTGTTAATGGAACTAGTGATCTTTGCCCGAGAAGCCCCACTAGGCTGTTAGATCTACAATTTACACACATGCGCATTTCTTTGACCAGTCCCACAGCCTTTGCTCACTGTGACATTTCCCCCTGATATCCTACAGGTGCATACCTAGTGCATCTAGAGCTGCTAATCATTCTATCCATATTGTCTCCCAGTACCCCCCCCATTCCACCCCATCTCTGAGGCCTCCTTGGTATCCCCACCCCGCAATGTCCCATAATAAATTTATTTAGCAATATTTCTATCCCCCTTTAGAGCCCCGAGAGACTCTCAGAGCAGCTTGGCATAAGATTCTCACAGTAAAACAAAAATCACATTCAACTCTGATAAAAGGAACACAACACAATATCCGTATGGTGTCGGTATGATTCAGGGGCCATGAAATGCCCTCTTCATTGGCCCTTCATGGTGCTGCCTTTCAACAGGAGTGGGGAACATGCTAATGATAAATAGTAAACACTTTGCCTGAATTTAGCTACCCACTTACAACCTGATTTCCCCCATTACCTTTTCCTTCCCCACTAGTCTTTGGCCACATTCACACCCTCTATGATACCACTTTAGACAGTCAAGTCTTCCCTCAGAGAATTCTGAGAGCTTTTGCTTAGGGTGTTGAGAGTTGTTAGGAAATCCTTGTTCCACTTCCAGAGCTACAATTCCCAGAGTTTTCCATGAAGAAGGATTGATTGCTAAATCAGCCTAGGAATTATAGCTCCGGGAGGAAAACCGGGGTGTCCTAACAATTCTCAGTGCCCTTGAAGTGGTGCTATTGTGCTGGAAATGTCTGGTGTGAATGTGACCTTTGACAATCACACAACCAGTATTTTTCTTTCCTGCCTTGCCTATTTCTTCTGTCACAGACCGTGAGATTTCTCTGTTCTGTACAGTGCCAAAGAATACCCACAATGCTAATCGTAGGCACATCTATCAGGGAGTAAGTCCTATATTGTTCAATTCTGAGTAAACATGCCAAGCATATTAACATGTAGTAGCATTCATAGCAGCATGTTAGTAGTCATTATTTTGGTAGCCGTTACTAAGTAATCTTAAAATGGGATGGGAGGGGGGAGGCAGAAAGATGAGTGCAGTACAGGACAAATTAGGAATCTGCCTAAGGCTAGGGTTAAAACAGACACCGCCAGAGACCTTTAAGAACGGCATTCATGAGAAAAGAATAGAAATGAGCCAAGGAGAGCTGGGAACGTGTGGAAAACAGACAAAGGCAGCAAGAAGAGGAGTGAGACGATCTCACTCCCTCATTCCTTAGACAGGGCAGATGGCTGGAGGAAGCCCCTGAGACTTCCCTTCAGAAGAGATGGGATGTGTGTGGAAACTTTTGCTGGGCAACCCTGGCCAATCAGAAGAGTCCAAGCATCTTCTTTTTAAGGCTGAAGCCTTCCCAACTCAGGCTCTTAGGACTAGCACAGAATACCACCCTCCCTCCCATGGACTAATGTGCGATCAGCTTGTAGCCCTGAAAGTGGAGGTTAACAAAGAATGTTTCGGGTGCTCTGTGATTGGCCACTGGGTTATTTCTGTGGAGATGTTAAGGACACAGTGGTACCTTAGGTTAAGTACTTAATTTGTTCCGGAGGTCCGTTCTTAACCTGAAACTGTTCTTAACCTGAAGCACCACTTTAGCTAATGGGGCCTCCTGCTGCTACCGCGCCGCCGGAGCCCGATTTCTATTCTTATCCTGAAGCAAAGTTCTTAACCTGAAGCACTATTTCTGGGTTAGCGGAGTCTGTAACCTGAAGCATATGTAACCTGAAGCATATGTAACCCGAGGTACCACTGTAGTAGGGACGGATATATTGGATAAGTATTATCCTTCCTTCACTCACGCTAGTAAGTGATGTGGCAGAGGAGATTTCCCTCAACATAGCTGGAAGCTAGTTTGCAGATTCGTTTGAATTTCTTAGTTAAGATTATTTCCTGTTGTCCCCTTTAATCCCTCTTAAAAGAATAAAGACACAAGAGTCTTTCTGAGTAAAGTAACAAAAAGTTTGCTCACATTTCAGTTCACGATTTGGTCCCTGAAAGGCAGGCTTTACTTGGTAGTTACACAACAAAGTGTGAGTTCATCTCATATGGAGACTGAACTCATGTGCTGCTGGCTGAGAGCCAGCCGACAGCAAAAATTACATTAAGACAACAAAATGGCTGCAGGAGAGCAGCATGGCAGCAAAAGGGCAGCAACAAGAGATCGGCAAGTGAAGACTAGATTGAGAAAATGGCTGCATGACTCGGCTCTTTTATGGAGTCAGCCAGAGCCACGCCCATCTCCCAGATCACATGCAGGGGTAGAAAGTTCCAGACCAGTGGAACCTAGGGAAAAAAGGAATGTTGCATTTGACTGCACCAATAGATTACATCCCACAATTCCTCCCGCTACTCCACATTTCTCTTTACATTTGGGGCCTGGCTACATGTTATCTTGTCTCTTTGTCACTACTTTTGGGTATGTGGTGTGGGCAGGAAGAAAGATTCAAGCAGGCACCTCTAGTGAGCACTTTTTCAGCGAAGGGTACCTTCCATCATTGCCTGGCTTGTAGAAACTGCATTGGCAAGATGCTCTTGTGTCCTGGTGGATTCACTGTTCCCACCAGCCAACTAGGAAAGCTGGGGCAATAGGTGTCCCCCATCTCTATGGTGAGTTGTCCATTAAAGGTCAGTATCAGTCAACCAATGGGTGCTGGGCTTTGCCCCAGGTTTGTGCCACCGATGTAAGGAGATAGAGAGAACTTCCCTCTGCCATCTCCTTAAGTCAGATATGCAGATAGTAAGTTTCAGGTTATTGTTGGAATTGTTGTAGTTCCTTGATGGGATAGGTCAGGGATAGCCAAAGTGGTACTCTCCAGATCTTGTTGGGACTCCAGCTCCCACTGGTCTCAGCCAGCGTGGTCAGTAATCAGGAATGATGGGACCAGAAATATCTGGATGGCATCACATTGGCCAGCCTTGTGTTAGGTTAATAAAACCTGTGACCACAATAATACATATTCAAATAACATAGTGAGTACAAAAAGGGAGGCAACAATAATACTGCTCCCGTATTTTCATTCCAGGATGTGGGGGCACGTAGTAAGGAATGGACGAGTGAAATTGCAGATGGAAAACAAAGAGTTTAAGGAACAAGAAGGAAGAAATTGTATGGACTAGGCAAACGCTGACTTACATAGGTAGCAGGGTATCACACCATCTAACTGGGTAACCTATATTTGCTCAATGCATTCTTGAAAGAGGAGGTCAGGAAGACTATATTGTTGAGTTATTTCAGCTCTTGCTGAATTGTAGGAGAATTCCAGCACAACCCCATGCATGTCAACTTAGGTCTAAGTCTTGTGAAGTCCAATGGGACTTACGCCCAGGTATAGGACTGCAGTCTTTAAAAGAAAAACCGAAAAAAGAAATCTGGGACTAGCATAAAAGTGGTGTGCCAGAAGACTTCCATAATGTTTGAGCTTTCACTATGTAGTGCATTGTAGTCTTGACACCCAGAGTTTTGCATCAATTTGCCATCAACAGAATTAAAGAGTCATCATCCATACAAAGTTTTCCTGACCAAATAAGACATTAAATTCGAAGGTGATATGTGTCTTTTTAAAATAATAATAATACACAAGGCGAATATAGATAGAAAGCAATTTGAAGCATATTTGCAAGACAGATGTTATCCAGACTAAGAGAATCCCAGCATCAATCTAATACTTATCTCATGTACCAAAATATATTCTCTTAGCCTTAATAATGATATTGCGGTATTTATGTATATCCTGCATTACTTATAGCACAGAGTGGCATGGAGCATATTTCTGTGAGTGATAATCTTTTGCAAGACCCAGCACCAGGCAGAGGACAGAATGTAAGACATTGACAAGTTCAAATTTCAGCACAACTTCTCTATCTCCATCTTCATTTCTCATCTGAAAAACAGGATGAATGATTCCCTGCCTTGGCTCAGTGTTAGAATCAATGAGATTGTATAATAGTTTGCATAGCAGAAGGTATATCATGATGTACAGAAACATCATCACATTCAGAAGCAGAGAGTATAATCTGTCTGGGGCCAATGATCATTCCTTACAGGGCTCTGGAACTGTGCTACTCATTTTGTTTATTTATTTATTTCTAATATTTCAAATCTGCTCTTCAGCTGTAGCTCTCAGAATAGCTTAAAATAAACACATAAAATACAATGGTTTGGACCTTGACTTTGACGATGGTTTGAAACTCTGCTCAGGGAATGTTCCTGCAAGAGATGTCTTGATTAGATTCTCCCTTTTCATTGAAACATCTTTTGCTCTCCCAAAATTTGCTCTGGAGGCCTTCTGAAGCAGTGAGGGAAGTTGTAGGGAAGGGAGAACTTGGCAAAAATCACCTCCCACCTTCTGCCAGCAGGATCAAAAGCTTTCCAAGGATGGAAGAAACCCTTCCATTTGCAGAAGGCTAAGTTTCAATCCAAGTCAATAAAGTCAACATCATCCAAATCACAGCAGGCAGCTAAAACCACTATAAAAATCAATGTTATTCAGAGGCTAACTGCCCCCAAACCCTAAGAATCCTTGGTTAATTCAATTTTCATCTGCTCCTGAAAAGAAGATAGGGATGTTGCCAGGTTAACTCTGTGGCGAGAGAGTTCTACATGATACCCCAATGTGTAATTTGAAAGTCAGTGTTCTGTAGGTAACATGCAGCTCAGCTATAACATCACAACAAACAAACCACTCCCTACCAAGTTGATATTAGAATAATAAGCACATTTGTATACATATTCAGGACAAAATGATGCTAAGCTAATTCATCTCCAGAAGTTGGAGACAAATCACATGATATAACAATCACATCCTGTCTATGAACTCCAAGGGGCAGCTGGTTGGCAGATGAAGCCTAGTCTTATCTAAAGAGTAAAGATAATTTGCTCTTAAATTGCCAGTGTGGTGTAGTGGTTAAGAGCGGTAGTCACGTAATCTGGGAAACCGGGTTCGTGTCTCCGCTCCTCCACATGCAGCTGCTGGGTGACCTTGGACTAGTCACACTTCTCTGAAGTCTCTCAGCCCCACTCACCTCACAGAGTGTTTGTTGTGGGGGAGGAAGGGAAAGGAGAATGTTAGCCGCTTTGAGACTCCTGAAGGGGAGTGAAAGGCGGGATATCAAATCCAAACTCTTCTTCTTCTTCTTCTTCTTCTTATCCTATACCGAAGAGTCAATAGAACTGGTGGCCATCCAAAGGATGTCAAGCATGCCTAAAGCAAATCAGTGATGTTGTTAGGTAATTTTAGACTCTGGCTTTATATGTCTCATGGGGAGTGGGCTTCTTAAATTACTTCACTTGCTTCAAAATGCAGCAACCCAGGCCTGCTTTGTTTGGTGACCCTCTGGCTTATTCTGTTGACTGGGACACTGGCCTTTTGCCCCCAAGTCCTGCCCCGGTGATGCTACTGTTTCAAAGGACCTGAGTTGTGCTTCTGGGATGGTGATTGTGGAGCTGGTTCGTTGTGAGCATATCTCACTCAACATAGTTGCTTTGTTGAGCTATGGTGGCCTTGGCTCAGTGGTAGAGAACATGCATTGCATGCCAAAGGTCCCAGGTTCAATTCCCAGCATCTCCAAGTAGGACTGGAAGAGACCCTTGTCTGAAACCCTTCAGAGCCGCTGCTGGTCAATGTAGGTTTACACCACATATGGGGAACCTTTGGTTCTCAAGAAGCTGCTAAACGACAGCTCCCCTCATCATTGGCCATGCTTGGTGGGGCTGATGGGAGCTGAACTTCAGCAACTTCAGGGAGGGGAATGTCAAAGGTTCTCTACACCTGGTATAGAGAATACCAATATAAGGCAGCTTCCTACGTTCCTATAGCACTTGTTGTGAGGCCACCTTACAGTAAGCATAGCTTAGGTTACATATCTACTCAACCCACTTTCTCACTGTGCCTCTTTGGTAGTATGAATCAGGGCTGAAGCCTATTGGAACCAGACTATGTTCTTCTCAATAATACATCATTACATCTAAGTTTCTCTGGATTATACTTACTTGCATTGCTCCTTCTTCACTAGTAGATTGAGCCAGCAGTGAAGATTTGCACAAGAAGAAGAAGAAGAGTTTGGATTTTATATCCCGCTTTATCACAAAGGAGTCTCAAAGCGGCTAACATTCTCCTTTCCCTTCCTCCCCCACAAAAAAACACTCTGTGAGGTGCATGTGGAGGAGCAGAGACACGAACCCGGTTCCCCAGATTACGAAACTACCGCTCTTAACCACTACACCACACTGGCCCTCTCTACTCTACTCACAATGTTCAGTGTTGTGGATTAAGGGTACCTGGGTTTCTATAGTGTTGATGATATGACAAAAGAGAGTATTCCAGGGCTGGGGGTGGGGATCAATTTCCACTAAAAGAAGAAGCCATTTTTGTCCCAATGCTTTTGGAAGAAATTGAAATAATGTTCTTCTTGGCTATTTGTCTACCTGCCTCCCTGCCTAAATAGGACGCTATTATGGTAGTTGAGCAGACATAATGAAGGAAAGGAACAATTGTAAAAAGCAATAGAAAAAGTCATCTAGAGGCAAAAAACGGAGAGTCTTGTGACTCCTTAAAGATGAACAAGGGGAGTTTTCATTTCCTTCCATAACTAAGGGGTTACAGTGTGCAGCTTTTGAGATGATGGCATCTGGCTGCTTAGTTTTGCCAACCATGCAGACCAGTTGGCCATACGGAGAAAGGAAAATAAAGTCATCACACATTTTGATGGATCCAAACTCAAGGCTCATCACACAGACAAGAATTGTAAATATATTAGGTTTGGTATACAGGCAGGGGAATTATGGGTTTGGTAAAACCACTGTTTCCTTTTATGGCTAAAACCAATCACGAGAGCCTCTCCTATAGCTTCTTCTTTAAGTTGAGCCACAGAAATGGTGGCTGGCAGACAGCAAAGGGGAAGAGAGTGAAAGGATATAACAGGATGCTAAGTGAACAGGATGAGAGGCTTGACAAGTTGTCAGTTTCACTTGAGCAGGATGAAAAGGAAGTGCACAGACAACACCAGGCCTCACTCTTGACGTTTCTCAAGGCATGACAATCCCAGGCTCTGTGTCTGGGCATTTGTTATTCGGGCCCCCTCTCTGTTTTGAGGAGAGAGAGAGAGAGAGAGAGAGAGAGAGGGAGAGAGAGGGAGGAGGCTTGTTTTCTTAAGACTATTAAGACCTTCTAAGTACCACAATCGCCATCCTATGATTGAAAGTGACAAATGTAGGCAACCCTGCTTAAAAACTGCCACTTTGCATTAGCAGAAATATCAGCTCAAGTTTTGCAATATTTTATTGCTCTGGGTTCCTCCCCCCTCCCTGCTCCTTTCTGTCTAGATGCTGTTTTATGTAAGGATGACTGAGTTGATATCAGGGAGACTTAATCTCAGCCAGGAATCCCTCGTTCCCTCCGCCCCATTAGCTACTGTCTTAAAAATGCCAAACAAAACAGAACGTGACAGCAGTGTGGCAGCAGGCACAAGGGCCAAATATCCAAACAGCTGAGCCAGAGCTGTGTCCAGGAAACATGCTGCCCGTGTAAAGAGTTGAACATTAAAGATGCGCAGATGTGCGTATTGACTTAGATCTGAGCAGGCTGTCATTCGAGCTGGGCCTCAGACCTAGAAGCTTCTTGGTGCCAGCAAAAGTCAAATGGAAGAGGGGAAGTTTGCAGCATTAAGGAAGAGGCGTAGCCCAGGGGCAGAGTACATGCCTGGCAGGCTAAAGGTCATGGGTTCAATCCCTGGCAACTCCAGGTACGGTCAAGGAAAGATTGTTGTTGTTGTTGTTGTTTAGTCGTTTAGTCGTGTCCGACTCTTCGTGACCCCATGGACCAGAGCACGCCAGGCACTTCTGTCCTCCACTGCCTCCCGCAGTTTGATCAAACTCATGCTAGTAGCTTCAAGGACACCATCCAACCATCTCATTCTCTGTCGTCCCCTTCTCCTTGTGCCCTCCATCTTTCCCAACATCAGTGTCTTTTCCAGGGAGTCTTCTCTTCTCATGAGGTGGCCAAAGTATTGGAGCCTCAGCTTCACGATCTGTCCTTCCAGTGAGCGCTCAGGGCTGATTTCCTTCAGAATGGAGAGGTTTGATCTTCTTGCAGTCCATGGGACTCTCAAGAGTCTCCTCCAGCACCATAATTCAAAAGCATCAATTCTTCGGCGATCAGCCTTCTTTATGGTCCAGCTCTCACTTCCATACATCACTACTGGGAAAACCATGGCTTTTACTATACGGACCTTTGTTGGCAAGGTGATGTCTCTGCTTTTTAAGATGTTGTCTAGGTTTGCCATCGCCTTTATATGTGCTTGGAATCCTGGAGAGACACTGAAGTAGGTGGGTGAGTGATCTGTCTTAGTAAGGAGGCAGCTTCCTACAGGTTGTATCCAACTAGGCCATACCCAGAGCAAACCCATTGAAATTAATGTACACAGTGGCGTAGCGTGGGGGGTGCAAGGGGGGCAGGCCGCACCGGGCGCAACATCTGGGGGGGGCGCGCTCGCTGCCTCTGGAGTCGCCGAAGAGCCTCGGGCGCAGGCTGTAGCAGAGCCGCATGTCTCGCGGCGCCCGGCTGAAGGCGTCCGGCAGGCAGCGGCTCTCAGCGCTCGCCGCGGAGGACGCGCCAGGCAGCCCCTCCTCACAGCCCCGCCTCTGCCGGTGCTGCTGCAGCTGCTGGGCCGTTGCATTTTCCTCGCCTCTCTGCCCCCCTCCTCCTCCGGGCAAGCGGCGTCGTTTGGGCAGCAGCGCCAGCGGCAACTCGCAGGTTAGGGGGTAGGGGGGGCGCAAATTACATGCCTTGCCCCGGGTTAGGGGGTGCAAATTACTTGCGTTGCCCCGGGTGCTGACAACTCACGCTACGCCGCTGAATGTACATGACATAGGGTTGCCACTTGTCCTGTATAATACATTCTTGTCCTGTATTTCAATGTAAAATGACTCGTCCTGTATTGATACAGTTTTGTCCTGTATTTCTCTCTCTCTCTCTGCCAAGTTAGGGATCCTCTCCAGATGCATGTGTTTGAAAGGGTGTGTGAAAGATCATGCATTTAAGCTCTGGGTATCCAAGCACAGACAGATTTACAGGGGGGGTGTGTGTGTGTGCATGTGTGACAAATTCTAGAGGGGCCAGCCTGTTAGTCTGCAATAGGTTGTAATGGATTGCTCTGAAGTCATTTCAGCAACAGATGTGGAAAAAAATAATCATCCCTCAATCTCCCCTGCCTCACCCTCTCCTGTATTTTGCCAGAACAAAGGTGGCAACCCTAAGATTAAGTCTGTTGTTTCCAGTGGGTCTACTCTAGGTTTGACTTAGTTGGGTGCAACCTTACGTTCCTATGTACAGTGGTACCTCGGGTTACAGACGCTTCAGGTTACAGATTCCGCTAACCCAGAAATAGTACCTCGAGTTAAGAACTTTGCTTCAGGATGAGAACAGAAATCTCATGGTGGCAGTGGGAGGCCCCATTAGCTAAAGTGGTACCTCAGGTTAAGAACAGTTTCAGGTTAAGAACGGACCTCCGGAACGAATTAAGTACTTAACCCGAGGTACCACTGTAATATTAAGAACATAACAGCAGGCCTGTTGGATCAGGCCAAAGACCCACGTAGTCCAGTATCCTGTTCCTACCTGCAAGTAGGACCTGAGCCCAACAAAGTATTCATGACTAGGAGCCATTGTTAGCCTTATGCTCCATGAATTTGGCCACCACTACATCTTTTGATGGTTTAGCTGTGTGCCGTTCTTTGTTCTGAAACTTCCAGCCTTCAGCTTTGTTGGGTGGTCCTCTCTTTTAGTATTATGAGAGATTTTTTTTTTAAGTCTCTATCCACTTCTCCACACCATGCTTAATGTCATACAACAATAACATCCGGTTATTGGCCAGCTCCAAACCTGCTTATCTTCAGAGTTAACACTACAGCCCTTGCCTTCAGACTGCCCTCTGGTTTCTTATGTGCTCTAAGTAATAAAGATATCCCAACCTGCGCTCTACAAATCGAAGAGACCACAGCAGCCCTATTACTCATTGCCCTTTGAAAATTGGCGGCATTGTCGATGCAACCTGGATGAAGGAAATCAAAGGGAGAAGTCAAGGTACAATGAGATGCGTGGCTTGTCTTGTCTTATTTAGAAACCCTTCTCCTATTGTGCAGACAGAGTAAGGAATTTTTGCTTTCAAAACAAAGCTGAATTTGAAATCTTTGATCTTTCCTTTGTAGTCTCTGGTTTGCATAAAGGAAGGCCCAGATAAAGCCATGCCTGTAAAACAGGTTATTTATACGCCAGCTTGAGTATCCATTAAATCTTAAAGGCTTTATGAAACTGACTTTTCAATGCTCGTGGAAAAGAAGCTTTTCTTCTTTCTCACAGATCTTCCAGAGGGCCAGATGAACAAGTTGGCTGTGCGGCAAGCAGCATAAAGAGCAGCTGACATACATTTGCTAGCATCTGGGCAGGGCTTAGTCTTCTGTAGGCCTGATAGTGCTTTTAAAAAAATGCAGGAGAAATAAGAAATGCTCCTATATAGTCAGGATTTTTTTTTTAAAAAAGGAATGACAAAAACAGCCCCTTACAGAACATTTCTGACCTGAGCGATACCACCTTTAACGCATGGGAACATTTATGCTTGTGTGATCCCTGCATGACTAAATATTTTACTGTCCCTATTCTTGTTCTTTAATACTAATACTAATAATTTTATTATTTATACCCCACCCATCTAGCAGGGTTGGCTCAGCCACTTTGGGCGGCTTCCAACACATATAAAAACAGGGAGAAATAAATGGGTGAAGCTTTCTCTGGGATTAGATTTGGCCCCTTCATTTCCTGGCCCTGCTCCTGTGCCCTTTAACAGATGACGTTTTTCCACACTGCTGATCTACGTGCAAGGAAAAGTGATGCAGTCACTAGCAATGTGTCGCTATGGGCCAAATACGCAGAGGGACCCCTGAGCGTTCAACAGAGATTGGACTGCCCCCAGATCATTGCATCAGTGTGACTGTATATAGTCTCCTTTTGCCTTTTCTTGGGAACTGAGGGAATCAGGCAGTCACCCTGCTTATAACACCCTTCCAGCTTATCACAATACAGTGGTACCTCTGGTTAAGAACTTAATTCATTCCGGAGGTCTGTTCTTAACCTGAAACTGTTCTTAACCTGAAGCACCACTTTATTATTTTTTTAATGATATTTATTGAAAAAAGAACTTTAAAAAAAAATTACAAACAAATTACAAAGAAAAAAGACAAAACAGAAAAAGAAAAAGAAAAAAATAAAACCATCATTTTCAAATTCTCCACTTTCATTACCTTCTTTCTATGACCTCCTCCTCCTCCCTTTTCTTGTATCTTGATTAATAGTTGTCACAGCAAATCCTTTCCATAGTTCATAGTATTCTGTCATTACATTACCTTACTCTATTTTCATCTTATCTTATAAAAACCTTTAAGCTTAAGACTTAAATCTTATTTTTACCAAATTCTTATAACCATTACCTTTTTACCTAATTCTTTAAACATTTTTACAAAAGCCAAGTAATTTCATTTCAACATTTTTCTAACATTCATCAATTTTATAAGGCATTCCTAATGATAGAAAAAAGAAATAAACAATCCAATCTTCTTCCAGCGTCCCTTCCTCCTGGTCCCGGCTTTGTCAGTCCTTTTTATCCCATTAGTCTGGCACATTAACCTGGTGATCTTATATCCGAGGCCTTCAAGTCTCTTCCATGTCCCTTCCGCAGCTCTTCTTCATATTTTCCTTTCACTCGTGGGAACTCCAGCTTGGTAGTGTTTTTGACCCTTTTCAACCAATCAGCCCCTTTCCCATAGTCCAGACTAGACCCCATGTGGTATTTTAAGACATGTTTCAAATTCCCTCCAAAATTGGGAGCCCCCACAACTCCAAACATCTGACGGCCGATTGCCAGACTCGGAAAGTCCAAACATCTCTGCATAGGGGGGTCAGTCCAACCCCCCATTTCCAAATCAATCCAAACTTTATCTTTCCAAATCTGGTTTTTTCCAAGTTCATTTGTCCAATCCAAAGGCTCATTTTCCTGCAGGGCCAAAAGTTCCTCCCTTTCTGGCGCCCAAAATTCAGCAACATCCTCTTCTCTCAACTGTTCTGTCATGGCACACTCCTGTTTAAGTTCCTGAGTGGGCTCCACATAGTTTCCCACTACCTGTTCAAATGTTCTGGCCGCATTAGTCATCAAATCCGTCTTCTGACTTAACTGATCCAATAGGGCATTTATTTTACAGAAAGCACCCAACAGTGCTTCTGGAAACATTGTCCTGCAAGGTCACAAGTCCTTTCCCACGGTTGTAATCTGTAGCAGCTGCAAGCTCCCTAGAATTAGTTACAGTTTCACAGTCCCCCTCTAGGGGGGAAACTTCTGGTTGTTCTTTCTTTTAAGGACAATAGCAACAAAGTTTCTTTTTAAAAGATATTTTGTCAATATTTGTTCCTTTAAAATGCGAAAGGAAACAGTGGAATCACAATGTTACTCTTCTTTTAACTGTCTGTCAAAAATATTTGTCTCTGGTCAATGAGCTTCAAACGTCAATTCTGACACCCCGCTCCAGGATCAGGACGGTGGAAAGTTACTTTACTTTAAACTCACTTCTGCAGGTTTAAACAGTCCAAAAAAGATCCCCCTTCTTCTCCTGCTACCGAAGGGGGGTTCAACGATTTTAAATGGTGAAAACCAATCCTTTGAAAGTGATTTTCTAAGCTCTAGTTGACGTTGTCTTTGCTTTCTTCTGACTACAAGGAAACGGAAGGCTGACTTCCTGTTTAGACCTTCCCGTTTCAGTACCAAATTAAGGTAAATTTTTAAATCTAATTCCTTTCTAATCGCCAGTTCTTATTTGAAGTCCAATTGTTCAATGTTTAAGTACTCACGGGTGATTACTTTAGATGCCAAATTGTCCCAGGAAAAAGGCAGCGCTCTCCGGCAACGGCTATGCAGCTTCGCTCCACGGAAATAGCAGTTGACTCACAGCACCGCGCCACTTCCCCCTCTTCGCTTCGGAGCCCGTTAGTGGGTTCCTTTGCGGGTTGGGGGGCGCTAAAGGTGCCCGCCGAGTCCCATGGTCACAGGCTTCATCCACCTGTGATTTCTGAGAGGGTCCCCGCTTCGCCGCAGCGGAAAAGACCCGTTTCGCGCGGAGCTGGTCCCTCCGGTTCAGAGGGAGTCCGCCATTGCCAATGGCGCCACCCCGGAAGCCCTGAAGCACCACTTTAGCTAATGGGGCCTCCTGCTGCTGCTGCAGTGTGATTTCTGCTCTCATCCTGAGGTAAAGTTCTTAACCTGAGGTACTATTTCTGGGTTAGCGGCGTCTGTAACCCAAAGTGTCTGTAACCCGAGGTACCACTGTACCCATTTTTAGCCCTGTATTGTTCATGCCTGTTTTTAGAATCCTGCAAACAGTTTTGTGGCAGTTTTCCTGTCCCAGAAGCTGTGACACTTCCAGTCTAGGCTTTCATACCCTCCAATACGGCCGAAAACTGGGACGCCATCTTCCAGGGCCTCACTCTTGTGCGCATCATGTGACCCATGTAAGATCACACCCTGCCCCCACAAAGAAGCGCTGGCACCTTGAGCTGCTTGGAGAAAAAGGTGGGATATAAATGCAGTGAATAAACATTGTTTTGGTGGGTGTGAATTAGGTAGGCTCGCATTAGACTCCTAAGCAAAGCAAATTGCACCATCACCACCTCATGAACTGACCTTTGAAGGAGCAGGTATATAGCTTGGGGGTTATTCCTTGATCCTTTGCTGTCGCTTGAAGCTCAGGCAAATTTAGTGGCGTGGAGTGTCTTCCGTCAGCCTCAGCTGGTGCCCCAGGTATTAAGGATAGCTTAATTTCTGTCATCTATGCTCTGGTAATGTAGGTTACATTATTGCAACACATTAAAGGTAGGGCTGCCTCTGAAGGCAGTTCAGAAACTTTAGCTGGTGCAGAATTCGGTGGCCAGGTTGCTCACCAGGAGAAGATGGTTTGGGTATATTACATTGAACCTGGTCCAGCTGCACTGGCTGCCAATTAGTTTCTGGGCCCAATTCAAAGTGCTGGTTTTGACCTCAAGACCACAATACCCCAAGGACTTCCTCTTCCCAAATAAACTGCCCCCGACTCTGTGATCATCCTCTGAGGCTCTTCTTCATGTGCCTTCTCCATGAGAGGTCTGGAGGATAAACAACATGAGACAGGCCTTTTCTGCGGTGGATCCCCGTTTGTGGAATGCTTTCCCCAGAGAGGTTTGCCTGCCACTTTCATAATATATCTTTAGGCGCCTTTGGCCGATTGATATCCGCTGCCCTTTTAAAATGTGTTGTGGAATGGGGTATTCTTGTTTGGTTTTGGTTTTGTTCTTGTTTTTATTATGTTCTTTGTGGTTATATTCTGTATTCTATTCGGTGAACTAACAGAATAACTAACAGATCTTCAGATGAAGAGTGTTATACAAATTTAATATATAAATAAATAATGATGTTGAACAGTGAATGTTGTAGTCTTTTGTCTTCTTTAGTCATATCAGTCCTGCAACACCCTGAGTGTAAAAGGACCACCCGTCTAATTTTAAAATAGATATTTCATTCTAAATCTCTAAATCAAGGAAGGGCTGTATTGATAAGGCGTGTCAAATTTTTCAACTTTCATATTCAGAAAATGAGGGGTGCTAGAAATCCGTAACATGACTTGGGAACTTGAAAGATATTTTGGTGAAATTAATATAATTTTGTTTTGCTTGGTATGTAAAATGTGTGTAGAACTGCATAGTAATAATTAAGAATGATTACCAAGTACTTGCAGTTATATATGCATATTATTTCTATTATTTATTATTTTTGTTGTTATTTAGCGTAATGTTACTAGATATTTTTCAGTGGATCCAGGGACATTTTTCAGCTTCAATGGATTTTGTATGGGGACTGATTTGTAAATCCGGGGACTGTCCCCGGGAATCGGGGACGCCTGGTAACCTTAATTTAGCGTTTCCTGACATTTTCAGAAGGTAAGATTAAGATTCTTTGGCTCTCTGAGGGCAGTTTAATTAAGCATAGATTTACCAAGCTAAATGCCCAATCACAAAAATAATAACTGATTTGAATTCCTCACACCCAAAAACATATTTTATAGACCCCTCACTGAATAAATGTCCAAAAATTAAGTTTTATCCCCTAAGATCACAGTGTATTAAGCCTGACTCGGGCAGCACTTTTGCCTCAAAATGGAGCATTGGAAGGAGACAGTGTCTCTCCCCCCACCAATTATATTTGCTGGGCTAGGAGCCACGGACCCAGAATGCCCTCCGCTTCTCCTGTCACTTGGCCCAATGCGTTGTGCTCCATTTGCTTGTTCTGTAGCAACAGTTCCTTAGCAAACACCACTCTCAGTGTCCTGCTGCTATTTAATTGATGAGTCTGGTGCGCAAAGTTGTCTTGGCATAACAAAGCAGCATCTAAGTAGGGGGAGAGAAAGAGGGAGAAAAAAAAATAAACAGTCACATTCATTCCAGCTCATATCAAAACAGGGGGAAATAAATCTATGTTTCTCGCAGGAGGAAAGGGGGGGAATATATGGGGTGGGAGCAGAAAATGTAAATCATAGGAGGACATTGCATCTGGGGATAGTTTTGCGTTTGGATTTTGGTTTGAAAAAGAAAAGAAAATTAGAAGCGTTTGCCCAGTCTCCTAACGCAGATTGCAAGAGTTCTGTTGTCAAAAATTTGGCTGGTTTCATTGAATCAATATGTGTGCTCATGTTCAGGTGGCCGTGTGTCTGGCTTTATGTCCTCTCTGCTATGGTGAGATATACTGCATTTCTGTTTAAACACCCCCACTCTAAATTAACATCTATGCCTGCAAATTTTATGCAAGTCTATGCATTCTCGCTCTCTCTATTTGGCAATGCAAAAGTCACTACAGTGGTACCTCTGGATACGAACAGGAACCGTTCCGGAGCCCCATTCGCATCCTGAAGCAAACACAACCCGCGATTGTGTGTCTGTGCGTATGCAGGTCACAATTTGCCACTTCTGCACATGTGCATGGCGTCATTTTGACAGTCTGCACATGCGCGAGCGTCGAAACCCAGAAGTAATGCGTTCTGTTACTTCCGGGTCACCACGGAGCGCAACCTGAAAGCGCTCAACCTGAAGCAACTTCAGCCCAAGATATGACTGTACACCCAGCTCAGGGCCACACATATCAGTAGGGTGAGGTAGATGTCTTAACTAATGAATACTGGGAGTGGGGAGTGATGGCAATTTGTTGGAGGAGAGAACAGTGTGTGTTGCTTCGGCCTGCTGTGCACCACCTAACCTTACCTGTGGTGGCCGCCTTGCCTGTGGTGATGGATGCTGTCCCACCCCCAGTGCTGAAATAAGATGCAGTTGCCACACTCATCGGTTTCAGTTGTGTCCATTTGGGTGAGACTTGTTATTCCTAAATTTGCATGTGTACATCTAAATGAGGACATGCCAATATTATACAAATCTGTGTCCTCTTTTGGGATGATGGATTTCTTCTTCTTTTTGCCTTGGTAAGTTATCCAGTCTAACCAAGAAAGTCTGCTCACTTCTGTAGTTCTTTGCCTTATGCAACTCTTCCTTCAGTCCAGCCTGTCTCCTTGCAGAGTAATTTTTTCTACTCTTTCCTCTTGTCCAAAAGGCAGCTATTGGAGGGGGGCACTGAAAATGAATAAAGCAAAACTAGGGATGGAGCCAGATTTAAAAGCCCGACACTTGCCTCCTTTCAATTGGGGCGTATTAATAATAATAATAATAATAATAATAATAATAATAATAATAATTCATTATTTATACCCTGCACATCTGGCTGGGTTTCCCCAGCCACTCTGGGTGGCTCCCAACAGAATACTAAAAACACGATAAAACATCAAACATTAAACAGGGCTGCCATCAGACTCCCCATGAGTTCCTCAAAAACTCTTCCTTGGGAGAAACCACTCTGTAAGGGGTGTGCTCCCCCACTCAAGAAGAAACCACTCTCTCTCTCTCTGTGTGTGGGGGGGTGCGCCCCCCACTGAAGAAAGGAAAGGTTTGCATTTAAGGACATCATTAGGACAGGGTCAAAATCTACTGTCCCAGCTGAAATTAAGCTGTGGGGACCTAACCCAATGAAGCTGACTCTAGGTCCCCTCTTTGAATTGAATTTATCATGTGGGATCTGCAGCAAAATGCAGAGGGCTCTAATTCAGGATTTCAGCCAACCACGCCTTCCTTCCAGCATACTCCATTCCATTCCTCCAACTCGGTTTTCCTCCCCAACATTTCATCCGCATTTTCATAGAATCATAGAATCATAGAGTTGGAAGAGACCACAAGGGCCATTGAGTCCAACCCCCTGCCAAGCAGGAAACACCATCAGAGCACTCCTGACATATGGTTGTCAAGCCTCTGCTTAAAGACCTCCAAAGAAGCAGACTCCACCACACTTTTTTTGTGGTCACTGAGTATATCTTCTCTTCCTTTAGGGTTTTTCAGGGTGGGGGCTACTGCTGCAAACCTAGGTACTATTTTGGCTGCATAACGGTCCACACAGAGAATTTGTTTGCTATCAGTATATAGGATTAACATGGGAAATATAAATGAACCAGGATTATACTGAGTTTTTTGCAGTTCCACATTCCCTTGCAATGGACCCCTTGCGCACTCTTAGACTCCTTCACCAAGACATTTCTGCCTATGAGATTGCCAATGTCTGTGGCAAGAAGCAGACCTCTCCTCCAAAGCAGTGCCTAAGGACAGCAGGCCATTTCCTTTGTCCCATTAAACTCAAAGGGTAGCCATGGGCAACCGAGTCAGCCCTTATCTGCTTGGGTCCTCCCTGCTTTCCGTTTTTTGGTTGTGGCACAGTGGGTGGGTGGGTGGAATGCTGGGAATGATATCAACAACCAACTGGCAGTAACAACCCGGGCTATTGACGGCTTCTGCAGCAAAATGATTTCTTTTTTGTTCTGTCCTTGAGCTTTGAATGAACACATTCATCACTTGTGCATATAAAATGAATCTTCAGCTAAGTAAGTAAGGACCCTCAAAGGAGAATTTATACTTTAGAAACTAGGTTAATATTAAGTTAACAGCAGCAAAACAATGCACTTGAAAGTTCAGAACAGTCAGAGATAGTTACCATTCTTCATACATTCTTTTGTGCTTGCATTATGATACCGTATTGTTATATGAGTTTAGGGAAGTAGGCTGTAGGCTGAGATCCTTCTAATGCACGTGTTACCCTTCTAATTCCTGGATTCAGCACAGATACAATTGCTGGAATAGTCAGGCCAACCTTGTAATGGCCCGCTAAGTACATGCACACAAACTTTTTGTTTTTGTTTTCTGTATGCTGCCTTTCCACAGTTCAAATCATGCTCAAAGCAGCTAACAACATGAAAAAAATACATAACTACAACCAGTGGTTTTTTTTGCAACTGGAACACACCAGATTGGAGTTTAGGTATCTTTTAGGTGGGCACCATGGCAGGCTGGCACTCCCCCCCCCCCGCTTCTTGCCTTGATGTACTTCTGAGAAGCCCAAAATGAACATTTCAAGTCAAAACAGAAGCTAGCCAGCATGTGCAAGTCTACACTTTTTGTTAGTTCTATGACTCCACCTAGTTCCTAGCTGCTCCAAGCTGCGATTGGTCAAGCTATAGGGCAGGGCAAATTCGTATTTCCTTTTCTTCAATCCATCTCTCCAGCCAGGCCTCTACCGTTGCACGCACACACGTTTGCGCAAGGTCCCTTCCAAGCTGCCCTAGCTATCTGCCTGAATCTAAGAGAATGAAAAGGGAGGGGCACATTTATTTGACCTGCACTAGAACTAGGGGCATGGGCACGGGCATCTGTTCAGGGCTGCCCCAAGTCACCTGGGGACTTATTGTAAGAATTTCATGGTGAGTTCCAACACCTATTTTTCGTGCAAAAAAGCACTGACTGCAGCATAACAAAAGTAGTCACAAATAATAAATAGAATATTAAATAAATATTTAAAAGTACACAACCAAACTGAACAATTTCCACATAAATCACAAGATCTCTAATAAATAAATGAACTCTGCAAGAGGGGGGTTGCATCACTCTTTTTAGGCTAGCTTCCAAACAGACCTTCGCCATAGCTGGTGAACCAGATTGAGCTGGTAAAAGGTATTCCCATCCACAGAGGGTACTTGGCTCCAGGAATACGTAGGGCTTTCAGCCTTTGTTGGAAAGCTTTCAGATTTTAGGCTGCAATCCTATCAAAACAACTTCCTGTAAATGAACCCCATTGAATACAGTGGACTGTGCTTCCAAGAAAATGGCATAAGCTGGTGCCTTAAGCAGAAAAAAGTCCTGTGAAGAGCTAAAGAAATTAAGAAACTATTGGACAGTGAAAAGAAAACACTGGAGGTACAAATAAATGAGTATAATTCATTCATTTTAAAGAGGCAAAGATGATTCAAGTATCATCTGAAAACGTATTTGGAAACCATTATTACACACTGAATAGCATAAACCCAGCTTGTAAAATATGACATGTATTGTGAACCAGTGACCGAGAAGAATTTTTTTAACACTTCAACCTGCCTTTACAGTGAGACCAGATGGCTGCATGAACTGTAGCACTCTTAGGCACGATCGTCAAGACTAATGAAATAAGATTCACCCCCTTCTTTTGTTTGGTTTGTTGGCTTGGTGTTTTTTTAAGAGGGTTGTAAGCAATGACCACCAAGTCACAAGGGACTTTGTGGGCGGGTGTTAAGTGTGTTAGAGGTGCGCTTTGTCAGAAGGATGCAAGTCATTTTGGAAACATCCTCCACCCACAGCTTTGGAAATAGTTCCCAGTTTGTCCCAAAATTGGTTGTTTGTTTGTGACCCATGTTGGCTCTGATTCTGTGAGAGAAGCACGAACTGCTTGCTGTGCAAAGTTTTGATTTGTTTTTTAAAAGAAATCACATCTAAACTGATACTTGGGGGGGCCTCTCGCACTTTTGCTAGAATGTGCTTGTGTGGGTGTATCACATATATACAAATGCAACTTTGGACAGTGTTGAGAACACTTGCTGTGGGTGCAGAGAGACAAGGGAGATGTCTAATTGCAGTCACTACAGCTCCAAATCCAATGAACTTGACAACAGCATCAACAGCAACTGAGATATATTCAGGCCTTCGTTTTTGAAACCTGTATATCACATTTATGAGCTCTGGCTTTGATATAATGAGGCTTCCCTAGTCATCAGCTCAGTTTCTTGGGTGTTATAGAATGTTGGGTGTTATGAACATTCCAAATGCTGAGATTTGTTTGAAAAAAAACTGCTAACACACAAGGAGAGGGTGGGGCGGGCGGGCTGAATGTTGTTAGAGATAGGGTAGGCATTCATTCACATTTTAATGCATACCTGCCTAATTCACGTTTCTCTAACCAATATGCTAAAGCAGTTATACTTCACTGTTTGCAGTTCTGTGACTTTTGCAATGCAGACTCCCCCATCAAAAATCCATACAAAAAGTGTATATTAGCGGAAAGTGTTCACAAAATTTTTGTATTAGTGAAAATAATGTTCTAAGCACATTATATTAGGGGAAATTGTAAAAAATGCATACATCCGTGCAAAATTGCATACCACATTCATAGATTAGGTGAGATGCACACAAATATGCACACAACTGAGGAATTTTGGAGAACTCCGACATTTTGGTTGGCCTAGTAAAGGCATTGCCCTAATATGGATTTTGGATTTTTTTCCTTACAGCCCAATGTAGCTATCTTTACATTTTCTATGACCTGAAAAATCCACTGGGATCCTAAACTAAAGGAAGAGGATCTTATAGGGCTTTATTCTGAGGGGATCTCCAACTGCTAGGTTAAGTTATCCAATTTGGCTATCCAGTTACTATTTTTACATAGAGCACTGTCTAAAACCAATCTCTCCTTGTGTGAATATAAGGGTTACCTTTAGTTCTGTTCTCCATCTACCAAGAAATGTGTGTGTTTTGCCTAAGGACATGGGCATTTGCAGAGGAGAGGGCAAGGGGAACAGCTGCCCACCACGATGAACGACAATATGCAACCCCCCTTCCTTTTTTAAAGGAGGGTATGTTTCTAGCATTTGTAGAACCTGAGATGTGAGCCAAACTGTACAGGCACTATTCTTATCATTTCTGGCTGTGTGAGAAACTAGCCTGTGCCACACCCCCTCCAACCCCTGCTTTTCAGTTTCTTACATTGCCCTCTCTCCACTTCGGAAAATTCCCATGGACACCCATGCCTAAAAGATGGGAGGCAGAACTGCGTAAGCTAGTTTTTGTTGTATTTCTAAAAATGGCGGGTCTGCCATTATGTATTTCTCCTTTCCAGGGGGCTTTGGTGCGATCCACTACCCACATAGCCCCTCATGTGGATGTCTGAGTCCTCCTTGATGGAGGATCTTCAGACTTGTAGCAGATGCAGACATGGATGTCCTGAAAAATCCAATTCCCCACCCTCTCTTTTCCCCACTCCCTATTTTGTTTACCATCCAGCCCTTGGAGAACTTGAGAGGTTTCCTGATTGTGGGATTTTCCTTAAGGAGCATGTGGACTACCCTGTCCTTTTGAGCTGCTGCATTGCAGAAAAGAAGCAAGACTGATTAAAACAAAACTGATTCTGGAGGAAATGGGCACATGATGCCCTAATGGAAGTTTTCAGCTCAATTTAGCAATTCTTACAGAATGAATACTATCTTGTTGTTCAAGACCCCAGGCAACCAAATGAGTTATGGAGACAAATCCTTATGTGCGGAAATGAAGGATGACACAACACTGAATATATTAAGGAAGCCGCAGATAGCCCTTTTATCTCTTTCTATTCACAATACCATTCTCAGGAGCAAGGGATCACTTTTGTCTGGCAGGGCAGGTCAAAAAGTGGTCACCCCTCCACCAGCCACTTTTCACTGGTGGGCCTCTCTGTGTGCTCCAAATTGTCCCAAAGCTGTGCAGTCTTAATTTAAATTCAGCACCAAATGCATGCCCCACTGCTTTCAACAGGGATCAGATCCATTCAAGAGCTCTGATTGGCTTGCATTCAGGGCCAAATTTAGACTGGAAAATCCCAAATGCAATGGAACATTTAATCTTCCTTGGCAGCCTTCCACAGTTGACATGGTATGGCTTCATATGAATAACAGACATGGCCTGCCAAAAATTGGCCAGCCTGGTGGGTCTAATTTGGCCCATGGGCTAGAAGTTCCCCATCCCCTGCCATAAAAGGTAGCTTTTAAACCAGAGCTAGGGAATCTGTGGTCCTTTAGATGCCGTTGGACTCCAAATCCAACAACAAATCCAACTGACAACATAGTCAGGGTCAGAGTTGATGGGAGTCCAACAACATCTGAAGGGTCCTAGGTTTCCCAACCCTATTTTAAAGAATAGTTTTAATAATGTAAGAAGCATCTGCTGAATCAGGCCAATGACCCACCTAGTCTAGCATCCTGTTCTCACAGATGTCAACCAAATCACTATGGAAAACTCACAAGCAGGACCTCAGTGTAAGAGGACTCTGCCAATTAGTAATTACAAGCAACTGTCTCTCATCATGGAAGTAGCACATAACCTGTGATTTTGAGGAAGTAAAGAAGGCTAGGGAAATCTTTAATGCAGCCCACCCTACAGCTCAGAGGGACAGGAGAAATCCCAGAAGCATAATCATATCCCAGAGAGCATTACTTCCATTCTCAAACTGTATTTGATCGAGCAAAGAAGAACCTGTTCTATGTAGCTGATTGTAGTCTCTGGGAGCTCATGACCAGTACTTGTAAGCAGGAGCATTTGTGATGGCATTTTGAGGAGGAGGCCAAAGTGCTGCCCTATGGTGTACATAGAGCCAAGAGACAGGGAACAGCTACAGTGACCTGTACCACCTCTGCCATGTTTGTCTTCCTGCCTGAGAATGTGCAAAACTACTCCTGAACTAAGTGCAAGCTGGTTGCCTTGCTGAAAGAGAAGGTACAGCAACTATAGGCTTTTCCCACTTTTCCACATTTGAGTTACTGGGCAAAATGAGGAATTTATCAGTAGAGCAGAGTGGACTGTCCTGAAACAGGGACACAGCTGGGGTGCCCCTAGAGAGGAAGAAGAACCCCTGGAGGAATGGGGCACACAGAAGCAGGACTGTCAGGAACCACCACTGGAGCTGCAAAATCGATTCCATGCCCTCACCTCGGAAACCAATTCTGGACCATGGTCTCTGCTTCCTTGAGGAAGTTCTGGAAAAAGATGGGTTGCACCACACACTGGTTGGCAAGAATGTGTTTACTAAGAGTCTTGCAAACCTGATCAGGAGAGCTGTAAACTAGATCCTGTGGTGGAGAGAGACAACATTACAGATGACACAGGAACACCTGGTACTGGGGATACTTTATGTGCAAGAAACTGGAATGGCACTATAGAAACCTGCTAAAGCACAGGAAACTACAAATAGGAAGCAGCTCATGGAAATGACTTGTGGTTTTGGTTGTCTCTACACCAATGCACAGAGTATGGGAAGCAAGCAAGACGAATTTGAATGCTTAACACAGGTTGGCAATATGTCTAAGAAGGTTGCTTACCCATTTTTCTCAGAGCTAATCATGAAAATGGCAACCTATATTTCTGAATGAAAAAGTGAAGAATATCTCCAGTTATAATCCAGAAGAAAACTTTACCTCAAGTGTGAAAAGTTTGATACACTGCTAGGCCTTTCAGGGGCTTATAATATCTTCAGCTACTTGCTGTATGATCATGCGTCATGGTGGTGGTTATTTGTATATAGCTGTAATTTTACAGTTTTATTCTTGAGGTATATTATGCATCTTGTCACAAATTGTAGGTAAAAAGGTAATGGTAAAGGATCCCTGGATGGATAAGTCCAGTCAAAGGGGACTATCGGGTGCGGCACTCATCTCGCTTTAGGCCAAGGGAGCTGGTGTTTGTCCACAGACAGCTTTCCGGGTCATGTGGCTAACATGACTAAACCGCTTCTGGCACAATGGGACACAGTAACTGACACCAGAGTGCATGGAAATGTCGTTTACCTTCTCACTGCAGCGGTACCTATTTATCTAATTGCACTGGTATGCTTTCAAAGTGCTAGGTTGGCCTGGCAAGTCCAAAATGCTCAGTGGTTTAGACCACAGCACCACCCGTGTCCCTTTATTCTTGAGGCATATTCTGTATCTTGTCACAAATTGTATACCCCCCCCCCCCAACGAAGGAACCTCATTTGTAGGGCAGTCTAGAAATGAGACAAATAAATAAAAATAAAATAAATATCCCAAAGCAGATTCACATGCGCGCGTACACACACACAAATCCACAAGCAATTAGTATCTGAGCAGAAAAGTTCAGCTTTGCAAGCTAATATGTAAATTGTTTAAATTGATTTTCTTTGTGTATTTTGATGTGGTTGTTGCCTTCCCTGGGACCTGGCAGTGAAGGGTTGGTAAGAAATTGTGCCCAATAGAGCCATTGCTCCTACTTGTTTGAATATGTTAAGTACTTCATCTTACTAGCAGATATGGGAACTGGTAATAACATTTGCTCACAGCCAGTCGTATAGCAATATGTTATAACTGGGGTGGTGGTGGAGTGAACGGCCATTCCCACATTAGGCGACTGGATAGCAAGAATCTGGGAAACAGGCCATATGGCAAAACCAAGTGATATTATACAAGTGAGGGAAGGCAGACAACTTGATAAGCTATTCACTGAAAAGCGGAGCAGCTTTGTTATGTGTCAGTGTAACAAGACTCAAGAAAATGTCCAACCATATGCACTACCGGAAATGCTTTGAAGCGTAATAACTGGTACGTTTATCCTTAAAATTATACTTATGGGGTTTTTTCTGTTCTAAGATTGGCTTTTAATGTTGTTTGCTTGTTATGTGCATTTTCTCCATCTGAAAATAAAATGAAAACAAACCCTCTTTATAATAATATTCTGCACTGTCACCAATACATAATCTAGCAGGACTGGCATTGGGGGTTTGTATTAATGTTGTTTTTTTGTTATGTACATTTTTAATGTGAAGGAATTGAATTTAAAAAACAAGAAATCCAATAAATTGGTATCATCTGACCAGGGCTGGCATCAGGGGTCAGCACTGTTGACCTCACTCCTTTGCAAGGTCCACACCCTGGTCATCTCCTGGAACCTCCTCACTCTGCTGCAAGTCTTGTCTCTTCTGTCAGTTCTGTTCCCCCCCCTCTCCAAACATGGGGGGGGGCAAGAGTGGGGAGGAGATTGGACTGCTCTCCCCCATGACAGGTGTACAGATGGGCCCAAAAAGATACAGTGGTGCCCCGCAAGACGGAAAACTCGCTAGACGAAAGAGTTTTCCGTTTTGGAGGTGCTTCGCAAAACGAATTTCCTATGGGCTTGCTTCGCAAGACGACAATGTCTTGTGAGTTCCTGCTGGGTTTTTTTCCCTTTCCCCCCTTTTTCTAAGCCACTAAGCTGCTTATCAGCTGATCCGATCAGCAGATAAGCCGCTAAAAGCCGCTAATAGCACTAATAGCGCTAATCCGCTAATCCGTCAATGGGCTTGCTTCGCAAGACGAAAAAACCGCTAGACGAAGAGAGTCACAGAACGGATTCTTTTCGTCTTGCGAGGCACCACTGTATGACAATGGAATGGGTGGCAAAAGATAGTGGCACAGGTGTGAACTGTTCAGAGAGGAGGAGGTCCAAGGCCACCTCACAACCTGAAGGCAGCACTATAACTCATCCCTTATGAATGATGCTCCACTGCCCCATCTTTTCCTCCCTTGAGTTCCTCTGCTCCTTTTTTTCTTTTCTTTTCCACAGCAGGTAGAAAACATGATAATGATGGAATTTAACCAAGATTAGTCCATCATATGCTTCATTCAGTTTGGGGATTTGATAAAAGGTGAGAGAGGGAGGGAGAGAGGGAGACAGGGAGAGAGAGAGAGAATCAAACAGGCAAGATACCAGAGGTTTAAAAACCAATCAGCCACTGTTTATGTAAATGCCTTCCACAAAAATGTCAATGGGATTTATGGAACGGCAATATTGTGCTCACGTGCAGCGGAGAGAAATTGACACCAAACCGTTTTGCTAGTGCTGCGAAGAAGAAGCACACTTGATTTGTTGGGGGTTGTGCTGTTGTTGTTTATTAAGCTGACGCCACTGTCTCTTTGCTGGAAAAGCCCCGAGCCCCGAAAAGTAAGTAAGAAGGGGGATTTATTACTCGGTTCTGAAGAGCAATTTTGAAGTTTCGAAGAGAGGAAACTTGGGGTCCTCAGAGGATTAGAAAGCATTCAGAACCAGCTCAATACACTTTGCCACCAGAGGCAGCCTATCAGAGGCTATTATTATTAAGATTTATTTATTTAAAACCTTCTAAACCACCATCACTTTTATATGCCTGTTGTTTTTGTCCATGGAGTTTTCTTGGCAGGGATACTGGAGTGGCTGGCCGGTTCCTGCTCCAGGTGGATCTGAAGCTCAACATCAAAAAAACTAAGATCATGGCCACTGGTCCCATCACCTCCTGGCAAATAGAAGGGGAAGAAATGGAGCCAGTGAGAGATTTTACTTTCTTGGGCTCCATGATCACTGCAGATGGTGACAGCAGCCGCAAAATTCAAAGATCCCTGCATCTTGGGAGAAAAGCGACGACAAACCTAGACAGCATCTTAAAAAGCAGAGAAATCACCTTGCCGACAAAGGTCTGTATTACTAAAGCTATGGTTTTCCTAGTAGTGATGTATGGAAGTGAGAGCTGGACCATAAAGAAGGCTGATCACCGAAGAATTGATGCTTTTGAATTATGGTGCTGGAGGAGACTCTGGAGAGTCCCATGGACTGCAAGAAGATCAAACCTCTCCATTCGTAAGGAAATCAGCCCTGAGTGCTCACTGGAAGGACAGATCCTGAAGCTGAGGCTCCAATGCTTTGGCCACCTCATGAGAAGAGAAGACTCTCTGGAAAAGATGGAGGGCACAGGGAGAAGGGGACGACAGAGGACGAGATGGTTGGACAGTGTTCTCAAAGCTACCAGCATGAGTTTGACCAAACTGCAGGAGGCAGTGGAAGATAGGAGTGCCTGGTGTGCTCTGGGGTCATGAAGAGTCAGACACAACAACAAAACCACCATCTTAGGGTGATTTAAATATAAAATAATTAAAAATGGTTAAAAACACAAAAACAATACATCTGAAACAAAATTAAAAGTCAAACAAGTGAATACTCATGACAACGACCCCTTTTTCCAGTTGGGGAAGCCTGTTGGAACAAAAATGTCTTCAATTGTTTCCAGAAAGGGTAAATAGTGGGCACCTGTCATATCTTGACAGGCAGGCTGTGCCACAGAACAGGGGCAACCACACTAAAAGCCCTGCTCTGACTGACTGCAGAGTAGGCATTTGAGATCTTTGCAACTTGCAGGGGACGGGAGGAGTTTTACAAGGTGAGATTAGAACAAAGATGCAAATACCTGAATCAATCAATCAATTGAAGATAAGGAGATTTAAACACTAGGGGGGGGGAACAAGGTCAGAGATGTAAATAGGCCTGGCAAATCCATCTGGTTTCAGGACCCCCAGCTTTTCAATGGACCACTGGAGCTGTGTGTTGCTGTTTTAAGACAATAACAACTCCCACCACTGAAGGGTGAACCATTCTTAAGAAGGTCTACAAGACAATGCAAAGCAACACAGAGACTGAAGAGACTTGAAAGCTATTTACATAGGAGGAGGGATAGTTTTCTCTTTGTTTTCTTGCTTATATATAAGGTGTAACTATGTTCCTCTCCGTTCTTGTTCCATATGATGGGGTTTTCTATTATTTGATTACAAGAAGGGCAAAGATGTGTATTTAGCTTTGTGCCAAATGTAAGGAACAACACAAGGCCGACTCAGTTGTATGCTTTGTTTACAGCAGCTGCCAGTCTCCCAGAAGCTTGCAAGCAGGAATGAGAACAACAGCATTCCCTTCTTGATTGTCTCTGGGATTCAAACCTGTGAACATAGAATACCCTCCAACATGCTGAGTCCCCAAACCGGGACGGGTGGCTTCCCATCTGTTCTCCTGCACGAGTCCTGTGACTTACACAAGATCACAGAGTCTAAAATGCACACTGTTGGGGCCCCCGTGTTCTCATGGCACCCGAAACCACATGTTCTGGGGTGCCGTGTGAGATCCCAGCCCCCCAAAAGCACTTGTTGGGGCTAGATATTGGTGCAAAATTTCTCAAGATCACAGTGCCCCAAATGGCTGCCATGCTCTCACTGGGGGGTGGGGGTGGGATACCCTAGTGTCAGGCTTCGGGGGATCAGCTTCCTCTCCTGTGGCAGATCAAGTGAAAGGAAATTGTTACCAGTTAGTTTCTTTAATAAACACGGCGAGAGACAAAAGAAAGTGTCTATCTAGAATAGCGGTGCTCCCAATTAAAGCTCACTCGCCCTCCATCCCTATTAACCTACGCCACTCCTACGTCTTGTAATCTGAGCTTCTACCCTCTGCACTTTCTACCCTCTGAGACTTTCTGAGCTCTTCTTGACCTTGGGAAGGGCGGTGGAGGAATGCTGCCCACCGACTGTAAATCTGTTAACCCTCTCTCCACGTGTTTCTTCTTCTAGCTGTTCTCCATCCAGTATTTCCCAGCTTCTGCCTTCTGAAATATGCCCCTCTGCAAACCACTGTTCCAAATCTGCAATGTCCTCCTGTTCCTGGGAAGATCCAGGATCAGGGGGAGGGGGTGGCTTCCCACCATTCCTCCTCAATGCAGCCCCCCTACACATGGTCCCTAACACCTGGTTTCTTAAGGACACTTGTAGGCTATAACATAGGAGAGATTTCAGGAGGTGGAGATGGGATGCAGAGGAATTTGGGGTGGAGCCAAGAAAAGATGTCATAGGAGTGGCTTCTTAGGCTGGGTGGGGCTTATCACACCTGTCAATCAGGAGCAGCTGTTTCTGTGGCTTACCAAATGGGAGAGGTGAAGAGTGAAGCAGCAGGGAGGTTGGTGCATTTTGGGTCTGGCTAATTAGGCACACCCAGTGATTCATCTGTGCCGACCTCCCTGCCTCCTAGCCTCTCCCACTTTTGGTAAGTTGAAGTGACATCAATGCCAGGAGGCAAGCTCTGCCGTCCCTTCCTGCTGGCTGCTCCTGCTCCCAACTGTAGTGGCGGCTGGTGACTCTAAAACTGGGTTCCTTGTGTAGTTATAACTGGGAATTTCAAAGCGGGCTTCTTAGTTAACTTTGTTGGCTCACTGATATAGCAGTGGAAGGAGGAAGACACCTATGCATATTAAGCATAGGGAGGACACTACTGCCTACCAATGAGATCTGATGTTTCTGCACCACCCCTTTTCTCAATTCCCTGCTTCCATTGTGGAGTGGAGCTGGTCCAGAATTAGGACTTAAGAGGATGTGTCATCAAGCATAACAAAAGCTTCACCCTGATAATTTCTTACGGATCAGTCTGTTGCGACATATAATATTTGAGGCTGTCTCGAATGTCATTCCCGTTCCCCATTCAAACAAAGCACAGCGGCGCTTCCCCTCTGCCTGCAGTTTGTTCCAACGCAGCCACTAGTAGCTACATATTTCCTCTTTCGTGCCAGGCAGAGATGGCACAGAGGCTCTGTGTGCCTACATTGCCAGTTAGTTGTGGCACTCGGAGATTGGACGGTCGAATTGCACAGACAGGTTTATGTGCTGGGGAAGATCAATGGATACGAGAGGTTCATTGATGACAGATGGCTGGTTTCAGGCACTGAAGGAGTAACAGAGGAGGAGGAGAACCAGCTGTGAGCAAGTTGCAGGAGAAGTGCCTTGGATGAGTGTGCAGGGCAAGGGAAACGGCCGTGTTCCAGCAGAAGCAGGAGGATATTAACGGCAGCGGCTGGGTAATTGTGTGAAGGGGTAGTAAAGGAAGGACAAAGTGCAATAAAGGGAGGGAGGGAGGGAGAGAGAGGGCTGAGACATTTTCATCACCATTTTCAACTTTTTCTAACCACAGAATTCAGTAAACAGCATTGCATGTGATATATCCAAAAAAATGGGGCTCTGGCACGTTAGGCCAGAGAAGCGTTAGCAGCAGATGAATGGTCTAAATAGGAGAGTCCCTCTCTGCTCAGACCACCTCCCAATTGCCCTGTTCTAATGTTGCCACTTATAATAATAAATAAATAATAATATAATTTATATGCTGCCCATCTGATGGGGTTACCCCAGCCACTCTGGGCAGCTTCCAGCAAAATATTAAAAACACAATGAAATATCAACCATTAAAAAGTTCCCTGCACAGGGCTGCCTTCAGATGTCTTCTACAAATCATATAGCTATTTATCTCCTTGACACCTGACAGGAGGGTGTTTCACAGGGCGGGTGCCATTATTGAGAAGGCCCTCCACCTGGTTCTCTGTAGATTTACTTACTGTGGCAAGGGAACCGCCAGAAGGCCCTCGGAGCTGGACCTCAACGTCTGGGCTGAATGGCGGGGGTGGAGACGCTCCGTGTAACCAGGTGATTTGTTTACTTGCTCAGCTCACTGAGCAGGTGCAAACTCTTGATGAGCAACTCTAAGGCTCCTTCTCTCCTTTCTTATGGTTCTTTACCTTTAAACTGGACTTCAGCTGGGACAGCCAGTCAAAGTGAGGGCTATTTTCTATATATAAATAATAATAAATATATATGAGGACGCACAGTCATCTCACCCAACATTGCGTTAATAGAACTGGCCTCTGAATCTGTCCATCATGGCATATTTTGAAATCTAATCTTCAGAAGCACATTCATTGATTTGAAAGGTATAATAATAATAATAATAATAATAATAATAATAATAATAATAAATTTTATTTATATCCCACCCTCCCCAGCCAAAGCCGGGCTCAGGGCGGCTAACAGCCGAAAAAGCCCTGGCTCTAGCTGAGGCCAACCTAACTTCTCTGTGGCCTGGGACCTTTAAGATGTTTTTATTTGAAGACCGTAAGTTTCTCTGTGGGACATACCAGGAGAGGCGGTCCCGTAGGTACAAGGGTCCTAGGCCGTATAGGGCTTTAAAGGTTAAAACCAGCACCTTAAACCTGATCCTGTACTCCACTGGGAGCCATTGCAGCTGGTATAGCACCGGGTGAATGTGGTCTCGCAGCGAAGACCCTGTAAGGAGTCTCGCTGCAGCATTCTGCACCCGCTGGAGTTTCTGGGTCAGTCTCAAGGGCAGCCCCACGTAGAGCGAGTTACAATAATCCAGTCTGGAGGTGACCGTCGCGTGGATCACAGTGGCTAGGTCCGGGCGAGAGAGGTAAGGAGCCAACTGCTTAGCTTGGCGGAGATGGAAAAATGCCGCCTTTGTTATAGCTGCAATCTGCGCCTCCATGGAAAGGGAGGTGTCAAAGATTACACCCAAACTCTTAACGGACGGTGCTGGCACTAGTTGCACCCCCGCAAGAGATGGGAGTTGCCCCTCCAATCCCATATCGTCCCGTCCCAGCCACAGGACCACTGTCTTCGAAGGATTTAGCTTCAACCGGCTCCCACGTAACCAGCCACAGCTTCCAAACATCTGGTCAGTGTGTCTGGGGCCGAGTCAGGATGGCCATCCATCAACAGATAGAGTTGGGTGTCATCGGCATACTGATGGCAACCCAGCCCAAAACTCCGGACAAGCTGGGCGAGGGGGCACATAAAGATGTTGAAAAGCATCGGGGAGTGTATCGCACCCTGAGGTACTCCACACACCAAGGAGTGGTGCGATGACAATTCCCCCCCCAAGCACCACCCTCTGTCCCCGACCAGAGAGAAACGAGCGCAGCCATTGAAGGACTGTGCCCTGGATCCCTACGTCGGCAAGGCGGTGGTCCAGGAGTTCGTGATCGACCATGTCAAAAGCTGCTGACAGATCTAGAAGAATCAGCAACCCCGACCCGCCTCAATCCAGCTGTCTATGAAGATTATCTGTTAGGGCAACCAGAGCCGTCTCGGTCCCATGACCAGCGCGGAAGCCGGACTGGAATGGATCCAGAGCCGATGTTTCATCCAGAAACCTACCAAGCTGTTCAGCAACTGCTCTCTCAATCACCTTACCCAGGAACGGAAGATTTGAAACCGGGCGGTAATTGGATAGATCTAAAGGATCTCATGATGTTTTCTTTAAGAGCGGGCGCACCACTGCCTCCTTCAGTTCCCCTGGGAATGTCCCCGTGCCAAGGGACAAATTGATGATATCCCCCAGGGGGCCCCGCACCTTGTCTGGACACGCTCTAATCAGCCAAGACGGGCACGGGTCAAGAGGACAGGTGGTGGGCTTTCCAGCTTGGAGGAATCTGTCCACATCGGCTGGAGATATCCGGTCAAAGTGGTCCAATACTGGACCCGAGGACAGTCGAGGGGCCTCCAGTTCCTTTATTGTATCCAAATTGGCAGGGAGGTCATGGCGGAGCAACAATACCTTCTCCGCAAGAAGAACACAATAAGAGACTGCTAGCCCATCTAGTCCAGCATCCTGTTCTCACAGTGGCCAACCAGATGCCTGTGGGAAACCAGTAAGTAGGACCCAAGTACAAGAGCTCTCTTCCCTTTCAGCAAATGCTATTCAGAAATATTACTGGTTCCAGCCATGGATATAACCATCCTAACACTCAGTGCAGCTTATGACAAGTGTCAGTGTAATAAGGGAGAAAAGATGGGATACAAATGCAATAAATAAATAAATAAATAAATAAATAAATAAATAAATAAATGCAGCAAACAAACAAACCATTTAAACACATTACACACACACACACACACACACACACACACTATAAAAATGAATCAATGCAAGAAACCCCCTAAGATAGGAGTGGGAAATCTATGGCCTTCCAGAAGTTGCTGGACTACAAATTCCATCACCCCTGATAACTGGTCAGCATCAAGATCAACATAAGAAAAGAAAACAAAACAATACAAAAACACCATATGCCCTGGCCAGAACACAAAGAAATATGCTGCAATAATCTTGGTACATATTTGCATATGTGGTGGGGGTGTCTAGTGGTGCAAGAATGTTGGCAATGTATGCAGGGTGAAATTGCAGGAATTACAAGGCAATAAATGTCAATAAACTCGCAGCTAGTATTACTTACTTCATTAGCTGGGCCAAATAAAGGTCTGTTGCTCAGACCTGATCTTTTGGTGGCAGACTTGACGTTGCTAAACATCTGGGCCAGCGTCCTTTGAATTAAGTTGGCCAAGGAAATGGGCATAACTTTGGCCAACTCATGGTTTCTGTCAGAGAAATTAGAAATAATTCAAACAACGTTGCTTTTGATAAAACAGATTTATTAATAGAGGAGGTTCCAGACAATGTCTTCTGCAATCTCATGGATATAACTGGTAAAGTTATTTTGTTTCTTAGTTCAAAGCTGGTCAGATACGATTGAAATTTGGATTTTGAAATTTAATCCAATATGGAATTTTCTGAGTTTCAGCTCTCCCTGCCTCCCTTCGCATACACAGAGAGTTCTCCCAACATGCCCAGAATGAAAAGGAAAAGTTTGAGATTAGCGGACGCACAGGCTATGGATTTTTAATGAGCCTGTTGACAGGTTAAAATTCTTACAGAAGAGCCTATGATAGTTGGAATAAATGAAAGGCTGGGAAAGAGTCCAGGAATGATCGAAAACAAAAGCTTCACAGCCTTTGCCTGAAAATGAGAAGCTGCATAGTAATGCTTTCTAATATGCAAAAAGGTTCTCGTTCCCACAGACAGATTGACTGGTCTTGGGAGGATAGGGAAATAGTTTGGGGGAATCTGAGATGAGGACTTCGATGAGCAGCAGAGCAAAAATGAAGGTGGTCTGATTTAATCCAAACTTTAGAAAAGTAGCTTTGTTGCTGTTAGAAAAAAACAAAGCAGTTCCAAAAGACTAAGGGGGCAGATCTCTTATAGCCTCTTCCGCACCCAACTAGGTCCCTAATTTACAGGGAACAGACCTCTATTTGAAAAGCTGTCTGGTCCGAGTTCAGTTTAAAGATAAACAACTTTTAAGAAGCCAGAGAAGGGATGGGCTTTGAATTTCCCCATCAAAATCAGCCCTTGGACAGCAAACTGAGTAGGCACCCAGGCCCACAATGATGGAAGGCATTGCACCTCAATTTAAATTGCAGCAATTATTTCTTAATTTGCACTTACACACCGGCATGTGCAAATGCTATGCAGCTATGGATCCTCTTTCCTGGTGATTCATTTCCTCTTTCTTGGCAATGCTCACACAGAAGTGGGTAACTTCGTACGGGTGAGGTGGAGAAGGAGCGACGCCAAGGTGCTGGAGCAGAGATGTGTATGAGTTGCATGTCCTGCTCAGCACCTCCTAAGATGCTACTCCAGCTGTGGTGGTTGTCTTACCTGCAGTGAGGAATGTGCTCCCATCACCAGTGTTGAAATAACATTCAATGGCAGGTGTAGAGAGTAGTGAGCTCTATCAGACAGTAAAATGTCTTGGGGTGGCTGTCACCCAGCCCTGTCACGACCTGGAGAACATGTGGTCCTCCAGATGTTGGGGAACCACAACTCTTACCATTTTTACCAATTGCTGGTTAGGGCTGTTGAAAACTGGTGTCCAGTGACTTAGGGCCCTCGTATTTACAGGACCGCCTCTCCTGATATGCCCTGCAGAGGACCTTAAGGTCCATGAATAACCATAGTTTAGAGGTCCCAGGCCCTAAGGAAGTCAGATTATCCTCCACCAGGGCCAGGGCCTTCTCAGTGATGGCTCCAGCCTGGTGGAATGCTCTCTCCCATGAGAGCAGGCCCCTGCAGGATTTAACTTCCTTCAGCAGGGCCTGTAAGACAGAGCTATTCCGCCTGGCTTTCAATTTGACCTTAGCCTGATCTTTTATTCCCCTTCCTTTCCTCCCTCTCCCTTTTTTATGAAGATTACCCGCTCTGGGATCCCACAGCTAATTCTAACCTGGTCTCTTCGCTGGCCCAAATAGGACTAATTTAACCAGCTAGCCCTGGTGATCATCTAATGTTTATTAGATGGATTTCCCCCCTAAATTGATTTTTGAATTCTGAATTTATTGTTATTCACGTTTTATACTGTATTTTATGCTGTTTTTTTGTTGCATCAAATTTGTTGTTAGCTGCCCTGAGCCTGGTTTTCTGAACCGGGAAAGGCAGGGTATAAGTAAAAATTTATTATTATTCATTATTATAAGGAGGGCCATAGCTCCCCCCCCCCATCCCTGACCTTTATGTCTTGCTAGAAGTGCTTTTCAGTCATTTAAAATCCATGAACCATTTTGCCTCCCCCCAAAACTATATGCATTCAGTTTGTTAGGGCCTCTGAAGGTCCTTGCATGTGACCAGTTGAACTTCCTTCCCAATAAGTATGTTTAGGATTGCAGTCTTGAGGGTAAATTAGAATACTCTGTTTTCAAATATATGGAGTGGGGGAGGCGATGCCCCTGGAGCTGGAAGACAACAAGAAGCTCAGTAGTTGGGGACCACAAATGAAGACAGTGGTGTTGCGTCCAGGTCTTCCTTTCAGACTGCCCATAGGCATCTGCTTGGACACTGAGATAATAGGATGCCGTAGATGCCAGATTATATGGCCCTTTGATATGATCCAGCGGGACTTTTCTTATGTTCTTAGTCCTGAGGTGTCAAAATAAGTTAACAGGAGGGGTTCTGGCTTCTGCTGGTTGAGCATCTGCTCAGGGCCCTGATCCTAGTAGGAGAGAGCACTGATAAATAGCCTTCTTGACTTGCCCCTCTTCTTGGATACTGCCACCCGCTTGCTGGGTAACCTTTATATTTTATTAATTAATTATTTGATTGATATACAGTGGTGCCCCGCAAGATGAACACCTCGGAAGACGAAAAACTCGCTAGACGAAGGAGTTTTTCGTCTTCTTAGCCGCTTCGCAAGACGCATTTCCCTATGGGCTTGCTTCGCAAAACAAAGCTTGCCCCGCAAGCTCCGGGGATAGCGGGGAAGCGCAGCGCGCCTTCCCCTCTCTCCCCGGACCCCTTTTGAACCAAGGGGCGGCAACGGGGAGAAGCGATTCTCCCCGCTGCCCCTTCCCTTGCTTTAAACAGGTCCGGGGACAGAGGAGAAGGCACGCGGCGCTTCCCCTCTTTCCCCGCACGGTCTCCATAGGAACGCATTGATTGATTTTAAGTGCATTTCTATGGGAAACCGTGCTTCGCAAGACGAAAAACTTGCAAGAAAAAAAAACTTGCGGAACGAATTAATTTCGTCTTGCGAGGCACCACTGTACTGTCCTTTATGCAAAAAGCCTAGGATGATGTACAACGTTAAGAACATACAGTGGTACCTCGGGTTACAGACGCTTCAGGTTACAGACTCCGCTAACCCAGAAATAGTACCTCGGGTTAAGAACTTTGCTTCAGGATGAGAACAGAAATCGTGCTCTGGCAGCGCGGCAGCAGCAGGAGGCCCCATTAGCTAAAGTGGTGCTTCAGGTTAAGAACAGTTTCAGGTTAAGAATGGACCTCCGGAATGAATTAAGTTCTTAACCCGAGGTGCCACTGTAATTTACTTTCATTCTGGCCCAGACAACAGTGGTGATAACGAGGACCCACAGATGCTACTGCCTGCTTCCTCGTTGGCTCTGGTGGCAATGGTGGCCAAGAGGAAGACTCAACATGGGATGGGGGCCACATAGAGGGCGTCTTGACCCAGTGGTGGACTTTAGGCTCTCAATTTTCAGTGGGGCCTTGTGCAACGCTAACACACACACACACACACACACACACACACACACACACACTCCGCCTCTCACACACTGTCCTTCATCATTGTTGTGGCACTGGTGGCCCAGTGCAGCCGAACTGGTCACAACCCTAAAACCGCCTCTGCGTGACCAAGGGCCCTCCGAAATCTGGGGAGAGAAAATCCTGAGGGAGAGGTTAGAATGATAGACACTCTCTTTACATCAAAATCCTAAGATGAAACAATGGAAATGTGTTTGCCACTAGGACACGAGGCAGTTTGGGTCGGGGCTAAGTAAGGACAATCAATGTAAATGCCTGGATGTTGCTAGAGGTCTCTAGGGCAAACAAAGAGAAAGTAGACCAGGATTTTCTCTCCCCCCCCCCGCCCCCCGCAGATAACAGAAGCCAGTAAAATAGCCTGGAGCATTGATCTCTCTTTTTTTAATTACTCAGCTATTGATTGGGAAAGCGACTATGCAAAAGCAACGAAGACAAATGGGTTTCTAGGAGTAATGCAAGATTGCCATCTTCCATTGTTTGTCAAGCAGCTTCACATACATGATCTGAGGGTATTCAGGTCTGAAGTCTAGGAAATGAGCCAAGTGGGATCAATTAAGCTGAACTTCAGGGGTATTTAGGATACAGTGTCAGCATCTATCATGAGGACTGTAGCTCTTTTAGAAGAGACAACACTAACGCTCTTGTCTTGAAACTTGAAGAAGTGGGAAAACCTCCCCTCACCATGAATTTAAACCCAACATTGGATTGCATCATTTGAGTGTGTTTGTTGTACAGAAAACAAGTTTGTTATCTTTAAAAATATTATTATTATTATTATTCAAAATGGAAGTGTTGTTAGTCCTGAATGCTCATTCCCATCCCCCTCCTTTTTAGCATTTGCAAGCCATTGTGGTTTTTATTTTATGTAATAATTTAATCATACTTCATTTTATTTAAACATATCTTATGAGATAAAAATCAAATCAATATTTATCAGTTACACTTACAATAGCCTGTCTTTCTTTTTCAGGCTAAAAAAGAAGAAGAAATCACTGTGGGCTGTTTCCAGACTGTATTGTTTCCTTCATAAATTGCCAGCAAAGGGCTCTGAACTGGATCAGGACTCTCGTATGTTTGTGTGTTGGGGGGGGGGAGCACTTGCAGAGTATGGGCATCCTGCAATTTGAATAGGGGGGAAATCTTCCACCAAGGAGAGCTTTCTTTTCAGTGTAAACTACAGGTTCGGGGAGTCTTTAGTGATGAAGATAAAGCTCTACTCTGCAGACGGGATCCAGTGCCCCATTGGATTACGCCTGCTTTGTTTGCTTGGCCCTGCTTGCCAGTTTGTTTATGGGCACAATTCAAGATGTCAGTTTAGCCTTTGAACCCCTAAACAGCCTGGGACCTCGGTGTCTTGTGGGCCACCTTCTTCCACATATTCCTTCCTGCCTTGCTTGAGATTCGCTGGCCGTCTGATGTGCAGCAGGAAACGACAAGGTGACCTTCCACCTTGTGAAATTGCCTTCCAGGTGAGACAAGTCAAACCCCAGCATTGCCTGCTTGATTAAAACTTGGCCGCTCAATGTGGGTTCCCTCCCTCTCTCGTGATGTGCTTTATTATTCCTGCTCCCTGTTTGATCGCCATTTTATGATCGTTGGAGCTTGGTTTGTTGATGGTTGGAGCTTGGTTTGCTAATGCTGCTCTTCTGTGACTTTCGGGCGTGTGGGGAAGGGGGAACTGCAGGCTTGGGTACTGAACGTGACCCCCAGATCTTTCTATCTGGCCCTCAGGACTCTTCCCAGGCCACACCTCTCAATAGCCCAGCTGTGCACTCTTTGAATGTTTTTGCCTGGCCAGAATGTATCATTTAACTCTGATAATTATAATTTTTGTTCCTTGCCTAGATAGAGGCCAGAGAGAGACGCGTGAGTGTGTCTAGAATCAAGCCTCCTGAACAATTAACATCCTAGCTCCACCCACTTTTTCTTCTGGTCCCACCCACCACCATTTGATGCCCTGCCCACTTAAAAGTTGCCTGGAAGGGAATGTGGCTTTTGGACTGAGAAAGGTTCCACACCCCAGATAACTTTCTTATTGTAAGCTGCCTCGAGTTCAGTTTGAGAAAGGTGGTGTACAAGTTTTTATACATCAATCCATGCTTGTTCTCCTTTGACAGGCTTAGAGAACATACCAGTCAGAACAAAGACTTTATTGTCTCCCTATCACAAAGACAGAACAGCCACAGAAACTCCCGGCTCCTCCTGGCTCCAGCCATGTCTAGCGCCATCTAGCAACTAACCATTCAACAACACCATCTGCACGAACCTTCAACAACTTCTCCATCGCGACAATCCAGGATGATGCATACATTTAAGCCTCTCTGTACCATCCTAGATCTATAGTGCTGCCTGTTGAATGAAAGGGAAAGCTATGAAAGTTTTTTTTTAAAAAATGGCAAATTAGTGTTCTTTCCCACTTGCTCTTCACTGAAGACATGGTGGGTGGGTGGGTGGGTGGGGGATGCGTTTAGCAAGAAGCTTTATCTCCACTCCACATCTCTTTGTAAATAAATCAAGGTTTGCTGCAACCTTGTATAAGTGCCGAGGAACACTGAAAGTCCTAAATAGTGAAGTGCTTTGAATGGAGGCTCCTAATGGGAGGACTGGAATAATAAAATCGAGCTAATATTAATAAATGTAGAAGGCAAATGGAGCAAAATAAAAGAGTTTTTTTTATTTTACTTTTCTTCTGTGGCACAATCAATAACCTCTCCATAAAAGTAAGCCAAGACCTCCGTTGGAGAGCACCACAGTGGTATTTTTAATCTGCCTCGTTTCTGATCAATGTGTTTCCAAACAAATATTTGTAGCTATATGTAAAACTGTGATTTGAAAAGACTTGGTGGGGTAGTGGAGAATGGGAACAATGAATGTTGAACCATGCAGAAATGAATGACATGAATGTCTCTGCTCCTCTCAGAATGCCCTCACAAAGCAGTAGCTTAACTCTCCTTTATTTCAGTGGGTGTGCTGCGTTGGACCTATTTGTCTCTAATCCTCTCTGGGCTACATCGTTGGACTGGGTGATGTTTTTATTCTTCCATTTATGGTGTGGGTGGCTGGAGCACAGGAAGCCTCATGACACTGAACCAAAATGCACCATCACCAGCCCTCAAACTATGCCATCCTGTGGACAGTCCACTTTTCGTGCACACTTTTCAAAAAGCTTTTCATTTACCCCATCACTTCTGGCCCCCATTTCTTTGATGCTTCCATGCCTTCTAGGTCCTTCCTAATCAAAAGCGTGAGGACAGAGGGAAGGCAGGAAGTGCCCTCACATCTGAAGCCTCTCTGCCCTGAACTGTATTTAAGCCACGCTGGTTAGGCTCTGGATGGGGCCGGCCCATCCATGAGGCAAGGTGCAGCAATGGCCTCTGGAGGCAGGAACCACAGGGGCAACAGATCCAAGGGATGCATCGCCCACTGCCGCCGCCACTGCCACAGATGCAGCAACAGAGGCAGTGTGTTCCTCAGCAGTTGATCTGCTCTCCCCGATGCTGCCTCTACAGCTGCCTCTTGGTGAATAGGAGGGGCAGTTAGTCCCCTCCCACCCTCAGTCAGTAGAGCATGAGACTCTTAATTTCTTGGTCATGGGTTCAAGCCCCACGTTGGGCAAAATATTCCAAAACAAATACAATATAGTCATACCTCATGTTACGTCCGCTTCGTGTTACGTTCTTTCAGGTTACGTCCCATGGCGACCTGGAAGTACCAGGGTTACTTCTGGGTTTCGCCGCTAGTGCATGTGCAGAAGTGCAAAATGACATCACACGCATGTGCAGAAGTGGCGAATTGCAACCCGCGCATGCACAGATGTGCTGCTGCGGGTTGCACGCTTTTCATGTTGTGAACAGTCCTCCGGAATGGATCCCGTTTGAAACCAGAGGTACCACTGTACCTTGTTACGCAGATGCAATAGTTACAACATATAGAGCGCAACAGGCTGAATGGTAATGTTTGTAACAGATTTATTTACTGGTTACTTCCTAACATATGAATCAAGTCCAGGATGTACACCATATACAATCTTTAAGGTATATAACCTATTGAATTAAATCCAATGCATTGGGCAAAAGATTCCAGCATTGCAGGGGGTTGGCCTAGATGACCCTCGCGGTCTCTTCCAGCTCTACAATTCTATGATTCTATGTTCCCACTTCACTGGTGGGGTGAGGGGAGAACCATTTTGTGGTTTACCTCAGGTACCAAAATGTCTTCGGCCAGCCCTGTCTTTGTGGAAATGCAGAAAGACCAACACCAGCCCCTGGGACTTTGTCACCTTGCTAACTTTAGTTTTGCTTTGGGCTGTATTCAACTAACAAAGCTCTCACAGTGACTTGCGGTGGTGCAAGACAGCTTTCTCCCTTCCTCCGCATGTCTCCTGTGGCCCACCAAATTGGTTCGGCCGTGTGTGTCAGTCAGGAGAAACAAGTATTTTAGAATAAGGTACATATAGAAATGTGTCGGTTGAGGTAAATACAATGTGGATTCAAATAAACATGGCTTCCCCCCCAAAGGCACAGATTAACGTGGAAATAGGATGTGATGATAGAGTGCATGTCCATCGGACATGGACCGATCTGTGCATCCCTAACTGGACAACAAAAGTCTTTGGGTTTCAGTGAAGACTTCTGCTCATCATAATCACTCCTTCCTTTTCCTGCTCTAGAAAACGGGCCAACATCAAGGCTTCCTGTTTGCAAGAAGAAACACGGGAGACGCAAGTGTGCAGCATTGCACGGGCCAAAAGGTGTCGACAAAGTAATAAATGCAAATGCGTTTTACAAAGCCCTGAAATTAGTTGACCCAGAAATTGCTTCTCCCTTGACACAGACACAATACGTGCCGTGCACTTTTGTAATGTCACTACAATGAGCGTCGAGACCTCAGGCTGATACCGGGCGCCCGGGTGTTTATTGTTCTATTCAGTGGTGTTTCACACAGCTGTTTTTGTACCTGGGTAGCTTCTGCCACCAAAGAGGCTTTGGACTCCATATGATCATTTGAAATGTGCAACAACAGAGTAGCGAGGATCTGCAGACAAAACCATGAAAGCCCTGAATGGGAGATATTTCTCTCTCTCTCTAAATAGAAAGGAAAAAGAGGACACAGGGACAACATTTGATTTAATGTCGATTAAAAGGATTGCTTAGCAGGGTTCCCCCCCTCTTTTGAAACAGGCAGTGTTTAATGTTATCGGAAGCTGGGGGAAAATATTAAAAGTTCAGGTTGAATTTGCTTCCTCAGGAGTTTTATTTCTCAAATCAAAACACCTCTCTGGTTTGAAGTACCCAAACTCATCGCTGTGAAGAGGAATGTGCTGCCCATTCGTTTATTCCTTTTGGAGGAATCAAAGTAGCCCTGAGTGAGGCCGCAGGAGGGCAAATGAAACCTGCTGATTGTGCTGAATGTTAGCTGCGTGCTTCGAGAAAAATGGACTGGCCTCAGATAATATTGGGACGGGTCGCTGGATGATCTGGGTTCAGCTTACTTGATTCTATTTCTGGTGGTAATAATAATTTACACCTCTTTAGTAGTGATAAAGCGGGATATCAAATCCAAACGCTTCTTCTTCTTCTTTGGGTGAGAAAATCCTGACAATAGGCCGAGATCTACCTGAGCGCAGGCTGCGTCTTCCCAGAAGAGGGTAGGAGCTTGACAGTTCTTCATGCCTGACACTCTTCCATGTAACAACATAATTAAATGTTACCCCCAACTCAGCCCACTAATTTGGGATGAGATCTGGGCCAAGACAGGTAGAGCCCAGGGTGCATTGGCCTGATTGGGGAGACCTGGACCAGGGAAACTGATGGCCTTTAAAGATTATGTGGCCAAGGGTTTCACTTTTTGACAAGGGGATTTAAAAAAGGAGACCCCCTCAGTCCCCTCATATTTATGATAAGCCCACCTGCAACCTCAAAGCTATTTAAATTGGTCTGCCTGTAAAGATTAAATCTGATATTCAGCAGGCGTTTTCACAGCGCCCACTTAAAGTGACAAAAAACTCTGGGCCAAATATTGCAGCCCAGTGCTGAAAACGAGTTTCATAATATTTGCATGCCAAGAGTCACACAGTTAACTGGAAGAAGTTGCGCAATCAGATGTAATGATATCAGTGAGGGCAAGTGAGAGCAACTTAAAAGTGGAACAAGTGAGGGCAATATAGAAAAACAAGACATTTTCCCAGTGATTTACTAAAAAAAAGGTTATCCAAAAGAAGAAAACCCATGAGCGATTACCATTTTGATTTTAGATTTGTTCCCCATTGTCAAAACGTGCCATTTCCCATTCCACTGCTCTATTGGGTTCTCAATAAAAATGAAAAAGAAGGAAAACCTTGGGGGTAAAATGAAAGCCAAGAACTGTGTGGAATAGAAACAGAAGCTTTCTTGGGCTGCAGTGGCTGCGGTTGTATGAAAGTTTTATCTTGACAGCAGCTTCCGATATCAAAACCATTTTCAAAGTTGATTTTGATGTGAATCGCAGGAGGTGGGACTTCTGGGATTTGCATCCAAATAGGAACCCTGCAGACTTCTTCAACTTCTGGTGACAAAAGTGTGACATTTATGATTTGTGACTGTTATTCTGTGTGTTCTGGTTGCCAAAAAAAAAATCATGGATAAAAATGCAAACTTTCATTTTGCCACAACAAAACAACACATTTTGTTTTTGCTGTGTTTTTTTTTTTAAAGAGAGTAAAGGCTGGTGTTTCCATTCTGAACTTTCTAATCCTATAATACATAAGTATTAAAGTGATCAGTCTAGATTCCACACCTCCCACCCAATAAAAGCTCTAGCACATGCATATACCAAAGAAGTAATTCTCTATGCTGTGGTCAAGTTCTGCTCATTTTAACTGAACCCTACACAGGCCACATTGAAATACATGGAAAAAGTACAACAGAGCTCAGTGAAGTATGCCATGGTCCACAAATGCTACCAAGGTTGGGCCAATAAACATCTTCAGTGTTAAACAAAAGGACCTACCTTTTTTGCACTTGTCCATTGATGTTCAGGACACCGATTAGCCGCTTTGGCACCATTTCTACTCCTTCTCTTTCAAATCGATCTTCTGCTTTCCAGCAATGGGGATGTCATCATGTAGCTAGATTTTGCTGCACTGTTGTGGATAAAGTTAATGCAGAGTGAGAGTTTCAAAGCCTTCAAAGGCAGTGTTATCATTCTGCATTCGCTTTGTTTGCTCACAGCACTATCAACATGTGGCAAAATCTGACTGGTTACGTGATGCCAACACCGTTGCTAGAAAAGGCAGTGGTGGAACAAGCCGATCGGGCGCCTGGGGCAGGGCAGGACGCTCCGTAGAGCCTCCGAAGAGTAGAAGAAGAAGAGTTTGGATTTGATATCCCGCTTTATCACTACCTGAAGGAGTCTCAAAGCAGCTAACATTCTCCTTTCCCTTCCTCCCCCACAACAAACACTCTGTGAGGTGAGTGGGGCTGAGAGACTTCAGAGAAGTGTGACTGGCCCAAGGTCACCCAGCGGCTGAATGTGGAGGAGCGGACACGCGAACCCGGTTCACCACATTAGGAGTTTAACCGCTCTTTACCACTACACCAAACTGGCTCCTCACACTCAGACTTCCCACAGCTGAGGAGGAGGAGTGGATGAACCATTTGGGGCAGCGCAGAGCCTGCGGGCGCCCAAACCACCACGTCACTCCCAGGTGAGACGTGTGGCTCGAGTGAGCTGCAGGCCCTGCGGTGAGTGCTGCCCAGCATTTTGTCACCCCCCTTAGTGGTGACACCTGGGGCGGACAGCCCCCACCTCACCCCCTTCCTCTGCCCCTGAGAAAAGGGGAGGCCAGTTTAAAGAGTACCAAAGCTGAAGTCGCACAGGACAGCAAAGAGGTACAAAGGAATACTGCCTAGCTGTCCCATTTTAAGTGGGACAACCACGATCAATAAAAGCCTTCCCGGTTTCCGATCCCATTCCCGGGTGTCTCATTTTGTCTTCTGTGCTCTGGCTGTGCCAGAAGGCAGGACCAAAAGATGGGCATTCTTTTGGTTTCACGAAGGCCAAAAAACAGAAGCCCAAACCTGCCTTGCACCCACACGTCAGTACACTTCTTCCTCCTTTCATCGTGGCACTTCCAGAAGTTATATTCGGAACGGCCACTTTCCAAATACAAGGGCTTCCTGAATGTGTGAAAGCCTTCTGTCTTCAGTGCACCTAATTGAAATCTGCACGCAGATGATCCCAGATTCAGTTCCCAGCCTCTCCCCATAAAAATGTAGTGCCATGAGAGACCGCTGAAGGAGACTCTAGCAAGCAACTGCCAATCAGAGCAGACAGCATTGGGCTAGATAGGGTGGTGCCAAGCAGCCACTTCTTTACCAAGAAAAAATGGAGGCTTGTTAAATGGGGAGAACAACGTGGCTATAGGCACTCCCAAGATTAGGCCTACAGCCCTCATCATCTTCCATGAGAGCTTGTGGATCAGCTCCAGAACATCCCAGCCAGCTTGTACTTTGTGAGAAGCAGATGCAGATGGTGACTGGGAGCGGCCGCCGGGACCACATAACACCAGTCCTGAGAGATCTGCGTTGGCTCCCAGTACATTTCCGAGCACAATTCAAAATGTTGGTGCTGACCTTTAAAGCCCTAAACGGCCTCGGTCCTGTATACCTGAAGGAGAGTCTCCACCCCCATCTTTCTACCCGGACACTGAGATCCGGCACCGAGGGCCTTCTGGCAGTTCCCTCATTGTGAGAAGTGAGGTTATAGGGAACCAGGCACAGGGCCTTCTTGGTAGTGGCACCCACCCTGTGGAATGCCCTCCCATCAGATGTCGAGGAAATAAGCAGCTATCTTATTTTTAAAATGTTCCCTGTTTAGGGAAGTTTTTTAATATTTAATGCTGTATTGTTTTTAATACTTGATTGGGAGCCGCCCAGAGTGGCTGGGGAAACTCAGCCAGATGGGCGGGGTATAAATAATAAATTGTTGTTGTTGTTGTTATGCACTGTAGCCATATTTCTTCAATAGTGAGGGAAAGGTATTTTGTATGCCGGCTGTATTTTACCTCCACTGTTGGAGACAACTGGATACCAGTTGCTGGGGGTCCCCCAAAATGGCCAAGTGCTGTTGGGCTCAGTTCCTGTTTCCAGGCTTCCCATAGACATCTGGTTGGCCCTTGTGAGATCAGGATACTGGGCTACTTCACCGGTGACGATAAAGTGAGGAGGGGGAGAGCCATGGATACCACCTTGAAGAAGGTGGGCTATAAGTGCAATAAAGACTCTCCTCCCTGAAAGAGAGGGGAGTGGTTGTGGGCGGGAGCCCGAGCACCGCCCAGCAGGGGGCGTGGCCCCCTGCCTCCAGCTCACCTGGCTGGCGCTCACGCCCCCCGGTGGCCACCCAACCAGGTGCCGCGGAGGGGGCGTGTTCAGCAGCTGCAGCACCAGCCTCTCCCTGGCCTCATTCCTCGTCGTCGTCCCGTCGCGAGTCACCCACCCTCCACTCCCTTTTAGTTAGGGCTTAGGTCATTAGGTTGGTCGCCCTGGTTGCCCGGGGGGCCTGGTAGGAGTTTTTCCATTTGGCATTAGGCTTTTTGGTTTTTTCGCCTACCTCGTAGCAATCGTCACAACTTTTGTGGTATTGGTGGGTAGGTTAGGCATTGGAATAATGTGTTGTGGTGTGTCGAAGGGCTAGGTGTGGCCATCGCCTATGCCTTCAATTTTTAGGGGTATTCCGTTAAAGGAATCTGGGGGTCATGTATTCCGTCCGATGCCTGCCTGGCAGGAGGCCATGGCACGACCCACTGTAATTTTCTTATCCTCGCCTCCCCCCCTTCTTTCTCTGATCATTTCAAACTACAGGTTTTTCAAATTCAACAACATGTCTTTGGATGTGTGCATTTCGTAAAGTTCCCCACTCACTGTGCTAAACAGGAGGAAGAATCCTCTTTTTCCAGACCCTACCTGTCTCTAAGCTTTAATGCCGTACTGCAGATTAGAAAACAATTTCTAAAACATCTCAAGGATGTTTAGTAAGAAGGTGGGGATGGTAGCTTCTTCATTAGAATGACCCAGCAATGAATGCAGATTATATAAAGCAGCCTTATGCAACGTGGGGCTCTACAGCTGCTTTCGACTATAGCACTTCATTTCTGGGTAAGCACCTTGAGCAGGTCGTCCCCAATCATTTCAAGGAATTATTGGATGAGACTGATCTTCTGGATCCATTTCAACTGGTGTTTTAGCCAATGCCTTAAAGACCACCTTTTCCCAACTGAAATTGGCCAGAACCCTGAGATGGACACCTGAAAGCATTTTCTGTGTGCTACCCCATGCTCACATGTCCCTCTCTACCCTCCGTCTAAGAAAGCAAGATAATAGTTTTCAAGGTTGCATTCTAGCCAGTCAAAAACACATGAGCGGGGTGCAAAACAAGGCCCACGAAGGGCAGGTGGTCCGGGAAGAAGGGCTGTGGCCTGGGGAGAGCCCTGACAGCCAAACAGAGAGGTCCTAGGGATTGCATTTGGTCCTTTTGGTTTGAAGTTCCGCATTCTTGACTTACACATAAGGAATGAGTGCTTCTAATGGTTGGTGCTTGCCTGCTGTAACTTCCATGTCTTTGTATTAAAATTATTGGCCAAATTAACACCAGGGGAAGGGGCACCAATCTGAATAAAATATGAGGGTGGGGGCAGGTAAGCCCTGCCCTACATGACTGATCATATGACACAGTGGCAATGCCCATCAACTTTGGGGGCCCCGCCCCCTCAAATATCATAGTTGGCTTTTATGATCAGGGGCATCTTATAAGTGAATCTCAATGTTTCTGATCAGTTATTCTAACCAATTCAGTGACAAAATGTTATAGGTTTAAAAATCACACACACACACACACACACACACACACACACGTGGAATACGGGTGCCAAGCACAATTGCCACATAAAACATGAACCTGCTTTTGGTATTATTGAGATGGTAGGATACAAAGTTAGAAATCGGAGTGCGAACCATGGATCAATAAACAGAAATGATGGGAGAACTCCAGAACACTGCTATCTAAATTGAACTGTCCCACTTCATCGCAGAATTCTGTCTTGGGCCACATTCCTTTCAATAAGCAGGGACCCAGTTGCTTCCCTCCTCCGCCTCAAGTGCCCAGAAGTTTTCCTTTGTTTGATGGACCCTGGACTGAAGCCAGTTCCACCCAGCTCTGGGTTTCCACACCCTTGGGAGGGGTCACAGGTCAGTCTAGGGAAGTTGCGCTGTTGACGTGGAGTTAAATGAACAGGAAAGACATTAGCGTTTATATGATTTTGGCAATGCTTTCTATTTTCCCCATGCCAGTCTCCCCCTGCTCAGCTAGAGGAAGAAGAAAGAAGGGTGAGGTCAAGGATCAGTGCTGAGCATCAGACGGATTTAAAGTCTAAGGTGCTTCCAACATGACACATTATGTATACTCAAGCTCTGTGAGTATCGAGTGTGCTTCGAGAGAGACGGTTGTGGAATCAAGTTAGTCTTTTAAGGGAGAAAAGAAAAGCCAGATCTCTGTCGCGAAAATTACACGATACCCGGCCTAACCCATAACTACCACTTCTGCTGTCAGCTGCACAGCCACTTTAATCAGGAGGAGATGGAGAGAGGAGGATGAATGATAACTTCCTGTAGGCTTGCCAGACATCCTGTATTTTAACAGATGCTTCACATTTCACAACAGCGCTCAGCTCTCCATTAAGCTCCATTGAAGCTGCACTCCAGATCCCGACTGTCGTAGTGGACGGGCAGTACAGTTCCATACGATCAACATTTTGAGAGCTGGAGTGCGGCAGGTTGCAAAATGCATAGGCTCGCTGCACCCCTAAGAATGCAGCTCATCAAGGCCCACGGTGTTGCTAACATTTACTCTGAAAACAAAGTATTGTGGCACCTTAAGGACTACTAAATTCCTCATGGCACAAGCTTTCATGGACTTAAACCCATCACAAAAGCTTATGCCATGATAAATTTGAAGCCAATTGATTGTTTATCCTGCAAGAGACCAAGACAGCTATACATAACTGCCAGTACAAACAGTAAGTGTGTTAGATTTAATTCAAAACATCCAGAGGCCAAAGTTCCCCCACACTGTACAGTGGAACCTTGGTTGTCGAACGTAATCTGTTCTGGAAGACTGTTTGACTTCCGAAACGTTCGACAACCGAGGCTCAATGGACCGCTCAGCAAAATCCATTGAAAAAATGGAGAAACGCGTCTCAGAAGCTGTTTGACCTCCGAGGTGCATTCAAAAACAGAATTATTCACTTCCGGGTTGTCAGCGTTCAAAAGCCAAAACGTTCGACTTCTGAAGCATTTGACAGCCTAGGTCCCACTGTACTACAATTTGAGTCAAGCCCTGTACAGACAACATAGATGTAACAGTATTAAATGTTAATGTGTACCTTCACACAACAGCTAAGAGTTAAGGCTATGCTTACTATTGACACACGAGAAGAACATAAGAAGAGCTCTGCTGGATCAGGCCAACGGCTCATCTAGACCAGCTTCCTGCTCTCAAAGTTGCCAACCAGACAACTGTTCTGCATAACTGATCCCCATCATTGCTAACAGGATGAATGTCTGACCTAGCCCTAGCTAAACACAACTAGGCTCCTCGATTTCAGTGGCATGCCACTTGCTCATAGCCAAAAAAAGAGGAAGCAAATCGCAAAAAAGGAGCAGAAAAGAGGACACGGATTTGCATAAAAATTGCATGTGTTAATTTTTAAGTGTAGATGCGATCTGAGAAATAACTACTATAACTGAAGTAGAAATACCACCTATCTCATCATGGTGATGAAGACTGCTCATGAAGAGGTGGATTTAGGGGAGCACAACGGGTTCGTTTGCATTGGGTTCCAAGCCAAAAGGGCACCGCAAGGGACAGCACAACGATGTAGAATGGAAGGCAAGGTGTGTGTGTTTGCAGACGCCAAATTTTAGGGTCGCACACTGAAATGGAAAGCCCAAAGTCCATCACTGGCTGGGGTGACCTGTCTGCCCGCACAGCCTATTCTCCGGGTTCTGTTGACTGTTGATGGGCACCTTTGAGATGCCTCCTTGAGATGCCTCTCTGGACTTGAACTAGATAGCAAGAAGGCTGTCCGCCATTAAGTATGACACATGGCCACTCTGGCTGCTGTTTAGCTTTGTTATGTTAATGTAATTGCAATTACCATGTTTTTATGGCTTTGGTATCATATTGTTTTACATTCAGGTAGGTAGCCATGTTGGTCTGACGCAGTCAAAATAAATAGAAAAAATAAAAAAATTGTTCAGTAGCAAAAATTGTTCAGTAGTTAGTTGGTCTCTAAGGTGCTACTGAACAATTTTTTAAAATTATATTAATTATATTAATTATTTTATTATATTATATTATATTATATTATATTATATTATATTATATTATATTATATTATATTATATTATATTATATTATATTATATTAATATTGTTTTACAGATGCTGTGAATGACCTGCAGGGCCTGATGGCACTGGTAGATGGCTTGTAACTAAAAAAATATTAACTCAGACTAATTGAAGGACTGTCCTTCAGTTAAAATAGGTCTTTGAACAGAATAGGGGTGAGGAACCTTCACCTCTCAGGGTCCTCTGATGAATTTCATCCCTCCCTCTGGGGCTTCCTTTCTCCCACAGCTGTTTGGCAGGGAGCAGCTGAGAAGTTCCATCTTCTGGTCTTCTTCAAGAAGATCAAAGCAGAGGAGGAAATGTCTCAGCAGAGGGGTAAACTTGTGTTCCTTGCAAATATGCACAAAGCATCCATGCACTCCCAAATTGCATGCATGCAATGCTCAGAGTGCAGTTGCATTTTGAGATTTTGACCAGCCATGGAAGCAGGGCTCAACAGCTCAGCTGTGCATTGAGATCATGTGAATTCTTATGTTGGGATCAGTGGGTCATTTTGGCCTTTTGCACAGCCAAGACAGACAAAAGCTGAGATATGTAAGGAAGAACAGTTTTCTTTTTCAAATGAACTTGGTTAAAAGAAGTGTGAGAAGTAAATGGAAAACGAAACTTAAGTGTTAAAGATATATGCTTCTTTTTCTAGGGGAAATGCCTTTGAGTCTGATTGCGCGTATCAAGGGTCTGTGATTGTATGCTCACTTTGGTGTCTGACCCCACTCACTGCATGCCTCGTGGTCTTTTCATGGGGTCAATGCAGCTCCCAGCCTAAAAATTCAGTGATACCTCAGGTTAAGTACTTAATTCGTTCCGGAGGTCCGTACTTAACCTGAAACTGTTCTTAACCTGAAGCACCACTTTAGCTAATGAGGCCTCCTGCTGCTGCCGCGCTGACGGAGCACGATTTCTGTTCTCATCCTGAAGCAAAGTTCTTAACCCGAGGTACTATTTCTGGGTTAGCGGAGTCTGTAACCTGAAGCGTATGTAACCTGAAGCGTTATGTAACCTGAAGTACCACTGTATATAGAGAGAGGTTTGTCCTCTGAGAGCCCCTTAAATACAGGGCTAAACTCTGTAAGGTAAGGCACACATAGTCGTCTTGCACAAACCTTCCAGGTCCAAGAACTAGGAAGCAGCATCTCATATCAGTTAGGTCTAAGGCTATGCCTGCTGTTGAAGCTTTTCAGTAGCCATGACCATTCTTTCAGTAGTCACACTCACTTCTGCACAAACTCTTGGAAACATTACCCGTAAAAATGAGAGGCAGATTCCAGATGCGTCTTTTGTTCATGGGATCACAGGTTTCAAGCACTGGTGTGTGGGTGGATGTGTTTTAAAGTTTGCTTTCAATTCCTCTCCTCATCTTGCTTCTTAACAATAAATGGAAGCCAAGAGTAAACATGATTCTGTGCAACCCGTTTCCTGCAGTTGCTACTTCAACAGTCTTTCGAAGCTGGGAGGGGCAGAGAAAGAATAAAAGATTGCTCTGGTGTACATTTCATAATTCATTTCTGTTTTCAAAAGCTTTCCAATTAAGCTCCTTATGTTCCACAAAATAAATATATAAGTGCCGGACGTCTTCCCGGCAGCTGGCTCCAGAGTAAACTTGGAGCACCTGCTTTCTTTCCCTTTTGTTCAGGTTTTTATAAGTATTATTATTATCGCTAAATGTATGACACTCGACGGTAGATAAAGACAAAGAGTGACCATGGCTACGGAAGAGATTCAAAGGCAGCCTCTGCATCGCTGCGAAAGGACCTGACTGCGAGAGCCCAGACGCCGGAGCAGATCGGGAAGAGTTATGCACAATCATTTGGCATTAATTCCCATTGTCTTTTGAGCGACGGAGATGCTTGAATGTCGCTGGGAAATTCTGAAGGAATGGCATCGTCTGGGGTGCCACAATATTCCCTTCCTCTTCTTCTCCTTCTCCTCCTTTTCAAAGGAAGGGGGCATGTGCATTTTAAAGGGGTGGCCAAGGGCCCTCACAGTGCCATCGGTGTCCTTGAAAAAGCTGGCGGAGGAGCTGCAAGAGAGTTGAGCTCATTCTGGCCTCTTCCGCAGCTGGGTTGGTGGTTTTTTGTTTTTTTTTCATAGGGGGAAGGGAGAAGCGTTCTTGAGGTCTTGATTATTTTATTTGTAAATAACCATCTGCTTCTTTCTGATCAAGAGCCAGAGAGGCAAGGTAGGATCTCGGGGGATGGCAGTGATGATACGCCTCCCCCTCAGCTAGCAGGGGGTTCTGCACAAAAGGTAGCGTTAGGCTTGCTTGTGGCCCGCGATGAAAAAGAATAGACTTTCTTTAAAAATGTAAGTGATCTAATTTCATAAAGGGATGCAGGTGGCAGAAAGCATGGCAGAGAGGGGAGCGGGGAGAAACGAGCCATCAAAACCTTTCTCTGCTGTCCCTATTCCCATTCCCGACCTTTCGGCAGCGCTGTAATTTATTTATTTCATTGCCAATCTAAAAGACTGTTTCTCATTTGCGCACCGGCTACAGAAACATGTTTCACTGATGCCCGTGGTTTGAAAACACAGGGACATAGGAAGCTGCCTTAGACTGAATCAAAGCACTCGCCCGTCTCGCTCCGGGTCGTCTGCATTGACTGGTGGTTTTGGGAAGGGCATATTTCCCAGCTCTACTTGCAAATGCCAGGGATTGAACCCAGACCAGATGCTCTGCCATTGAGCTTCAGCCCTTCCCCAACTTATGTCCAGTTCTTCCCTTCCTTTCCACTATGAAGGGGTGTTTTTAAAGCAAAGGTGGCCAGTCCTATGGGCCTCCAAATATTGCTGGAGAAGAACTCCCCTCAGCCCTTGCTGGCTGGGACTGACAGAAAATGAAGACCAACAAGATCAGGAGGACCAAACACGTACCCTCCAAAATCCCTCAGATCCCTCAAAATCCCTTTCCTACCAGACGAAGGTTGAGTGCCGCCATGATGACGACACAAATGGGACACAGCACACACACCTTCCAGCGCCCTGAGAAAACCCCTTAATCCCAATATTATTTTATTTTATTCTTTGGTAGATTTACAAAGAGAAAATGCTCACCAATAAATAAATTTTAGAAAGGGGCAAGATTAGATGTGGACACACACTGCACACACACACACACACACGTTGTTGTTGTTGTTGTTGTTTAGTCGTGTAGTTGTGTCCGACTCTTCGTGACCCCCTGGACCAGAGCACGCCAGGCACTCCTGTCTTCCACTGCCTCCCGCAGTTTGGTCAAACTCATGCTGGTAGCTTCGAGAACACTGTCCAACCATCTCGTCCTCTGTCGTCCCCTTCTCCTTGTGCCCTCAATCTTTCCCAACATCAGGGTCTTTTCCAGGGAATCTTCTCTTCTCATGAGGTGGCCAAAGTATTGGAGCCTCAGCCTCAGGATCTGTCCTTCCAGTGAGCACTCAGGGCTGATTTCCTTAAGAATGGAGAAGTTTGATCTTCTTGCAGTCCATGGGACTCTCAAGAGTCTCCTCCAGCAACATAATTCAAAAGCGTAAATTCTTTGGCAATCAGCCTTCTTTATGGTCCAGCTCTCGCTTCCATACATTAGCCACTCCAATTTAAAACATGCTAGGGTTCTGTCCTTGAAATCTAACTGCCTACACACTGGGCCCCAGAGTCAAGGATGTTATGAACACATGGGGTGGTGTAACCATTTGCACACTTTCTGTGCAATTGGTTTGTTACTAGGCCAAGTTCTAGGTTGCGCTATAAAGCCCTTCACCGCTTTGGACCAGCTTTCTTGAAGGATTGCTTTGTCTGCTCAGCCGCTTCAGTCAGCTGAATTTCTGCTTTTACAAGCCCCATGTAATGCTTGTTTCCCCATCTACTGGATTAGGAGTTGAAATTTCAGTATGGCAGCACCAATGCTTCGGAATTCCCTGCCATTTGACATTAGAGAGTCCCCCTCACTATTACTCTTTTAGACCCCTGCTAAAAACTTTTACAGCATTTTAGCAAGCCTGTCCAGACACACAATGTACTTATGTTTCTTGTTTTTAATATCTGCTGATTTTATCAGTGTCTTAATTGTTTCATATTGTTTTATGTACACCACTTAGAGATCTTCTTTTTTAATTAAGTGGTGTGTGTGTGTATACAGATAAAATAAACATTTTACTGTTGAAAAGGCGCATTCTCTCTTCAATAGGAAGAAGTGTAGCAACTCAGTGGGAGCTTCTTACCTCCCCCCACAAAGCACCACTTGACAACTATGGGGATAGCAAGAGGCTAAGTTACAACTAGGTGACTGCAAACTTAGCTTTCCTCTGCATTTTCCAGGCACATGTTGCGCTTTAAAGCTCCATGTCTGAGCAGGTAAGCCCTTAGATGGCAAGTCACAACTGTTGTCTCCGAAACTGATGTTATTAAAGTTCTTGTACAGTTCTATTACTATCTAGAACCCACTGAAGTAATGGGCAACTGTTCCATATAGAGTAGTACCCCATCTGCTGTTGCAGGACTAGTATTCCCATCATCCCATGCTGGCTGGGACCAATGGGAATGGGAGTCCAACTATAGGAGGACTGTCAGTTCTAATCTAGGGCTAAATTCTCCCCCCTGTACTGTTTATAGGCTATATGTTCAGAGAGTGTGCAACAGCAAGAAGTACATCACAACAAGAAGAAGTGATGGCCACCAAGCTGGATGGCTTCTAAAAACGATGAGACCAATTCATGGAGGATAAGGCTGCCCAAGGCTACTGGCCACAGTGGCTATATTCTACTTCCATTGATGGCAACGCTATGCCTCTGTGTGTCAGTTGTTGGGAATCACAAGTGGGAAGAGTGCAGTTGCTCTCAGGGCCACTGACCTCACCCTGCAGACATTTCTTACGTTCTTAATGCGTGAGTTATCCTCTTTCATCCCCGTGCCATGGTCCACAATCCTGTGATAAATAAAAGCTTGTTCTTAGAGCCAGGGCGCATACATGATCAAGGGAATTTCTTAGTGAAATTGGTCACAAGGAGGGAAGAGGGGATGGGGAGAGACTGCATATCTGAATTAAGGGTGTGCATAGAAAAATAATTTGCTATGAAATCCACTTTGGTGGTTTGGATGCAAGACTGCTTCACTTCCAGCTGGTTTGGACAAGACTTGCTTCACTTCAGATCCGAGGAAGAGGCTCACCTTGGTTCATTTTCTAAAGCTTTGAACATCTCCCCTTTAACTATAATGGAGAAATTATCAAATGATTGTTTGCAGGTATGAAATTGCCCCCCCATTCAGAAAGATAAGTAAAGAGGATGATATTCAATACTAATTCTACACAGAGTAGACCCATTGAAATTAATGGGTATGACTAACTTAGGTTCTTTAACTCCAGAGGGTCTACCCTGAGTATGTCTTAGCTGAATACAACCCAGAGGTGGGTTGCTGGTTTTGTTTTGTTTGGGGGGCTTTTAAAGTTGTTTGTGTTGGGATCATGCCACCACTGCTTTGCCTCGCTCCTTTTTCATCCTGTATGGAGTACATGATACTTTATCAAAATATGAAAGAGTGTCAACAATAAACCTGCATGTTTGCCTGCTAAACACACTACAAAGAACAATATGCTTTCAGCAGATGCATTCTCTCCCTGCATCCCCAACCAAGATGTTTAAAAAATTATATAGCCAGGAAAATAAATAAGTAATAATGATAATGATAATAATAATAATAATGGTAACCAGAGATAAATTCAGTGTTTTTCCACTCTGGTGAGCACAACCTTTGCTTTTATTCTGGTGGAACCAGCTGCAGGTGCCTCAAGTCAGGCAGCTTCCTCTCTCTCCCTCCCTCCCTCCCTCTCTCTCTCTCTCTCTCTCTCTCTCTCTCCCTCTCCCTGCAATGTCATCCATGTTTACTTGCTGCAGTGGACTTTAGATTCTGTCCGGGTGCCAATCCATTGGGCCGCCAGGCACTGCAGCTGACAGTCAAATCTGTAATGCCGAATCCTTCTTCTGGAAAAAAAGGGCTAAAGAGGTTAATACACTCAAGTAAGGATAAACACACCAGCTGTTATAGTTTCTAATATTTAATGTCATTATCAAATAAAATAACTCCTAAGAAATTAAAAACAACAACAACATACACACATTTACATCCAGGTTTCCTCCAAATCACCTACCTTTGTTGGAAAAGCAGCAGTAATGATGTTAAAAGGCTTTGGTATGAAATAATAATAAAAAAATTCAAAAGGAGGCACTTAATTAGAGGGGTATTTACTTTGCTGCTGTGTTGATGTTATACAGGCAGGGCACAATCTACTGGGAAGTTTGCCGGCTCAAGCCTCATTGGAGTGCAGGGGAGCAGAAATAAGAGCCCTAGCCAGTTAAAAGGCAGAAAACTGTTAATTGTGTACTTGATTAGTATATTTAGGGCTCAGCTGAAACTGCTTGCAGTGTTTGCGCAAACACTCTCTGCGAGACTGAAAAACATGTCACCTCCCTTTGTGACGAGTCTTCAGGACTCCACATGAAAATCTACTCCTGTTTCCTTGCTGCCTCGTGCTCTCGCTCTCCATTAAGTAGAGCCAGCCGCATTAAGCCAATGGTTCATCTGGCCCACCATCCTGCTCCCACAATGGCCAACCAGATGTCTGTGGGGTGCACACAAGTAGGATCTCAATGCTACAGCACTTTGTCCACTTGTGATGCTGAGGAACGGGTATTCAGAGGCAGGAGGCAGGGCATAGGCAACATGGCGAGTTGCCATGGAGAAGCCTTGCATAGCTGTCAACTTTTCCCTTTTTAAAAGGGAAATTCCCTTATTCCGAATAGGATTCCTCGCAAGAAAAGGGAAAAGTTGACAGATATGCAGCCTTGTCATCCATGAATTTGTCTAAGACTCTTTTAACACCAGCCAAGTTAGTGGCCACCACCAATTCTTTAAAGCCATCCAAATTGGTGGCCACCACTGCCTGCTCTTCCAGCTATTCACTGCATGAAGAAGGACTTTCCTGAATCTTCCAACATTTTACTTCATTGGATGTCCACAAGTTTAGTGTTATGAGAGGGGAAGAGAACTTTTCCTCTCTCCGTTTCTGCATCCATACTTTTAAGAACTTCTGTCATGTCACCTTATACCTTTCCTCTAACCTAAGATGCTGCAAACAGAAGCATCCAGCCTCTACTTATTTTCTTCACGTTTATGGCTAATCTGCCATGAACTTCACTTCATGCCACAGCAATGAGGACCTATCAATTACCCAAGTGCTCCTGTAGGTGATGTCAACATCCCTGCTCTGGCATGAGTCCTGGAGCTGTGCTCCCCAGAACTCCCTTCCAGTACAGCACTGTCAGGAGTCGGGATCAGGAGTACGTCAGCAATGAAAACACCAGGGTCTGTGAAGTTAACTTTTTATTCAAAAAGCCAAAACAGCTTGGGTCTAGCGATCACAGCAACTTTTCCCAATAGGTCTTGCCCCAACAAGGCAATTGTGAGAACTGATGGTCCCCTCTTTCTCACCACTCTCTAAGGCTGCTCTCCTAGTTCCTTCCGAGGCTCCATTGTCTTGCCTCTCATTTCTCCACCCTCTACATTTCTCTGCATGTTCTGGGAGACCAGGGGGATGGGAGCTGGTTGCAGTGGGAGGGGGAGACCCCCTGGCTTCTTCAGCAGTCTGTCTCATCTTTGTCTCCTGGTCCTTGTCCTCTTCTGTCTGAGTCTAGAGAGTTCCTTTCCTCTTTCTGCTCACTAAACCCTGTTACCTCTTCAGCTCTCAACACCTCCTCCTCCCAGTCTTCTCCCTCTTCTCCCTCTAACCACTCATCGTCATCCCACCACCAATCCACTGGCTCTGAACCTTCTTCCCATGTGCTCCTCTGCATCCAGCCAGTCCATGACAACCACTGACTCTGTTCTGTAGGAACTCATTAGTTCCTTGCTCCTTAACCATTCCACATTCAGCATGCAGAGTGTTTAGTATTGTTACATTCCACCCTCAATCTCCACAGCAGTGTGAAATTCCAGGGGTCTAGGCACTTATCCAGGTTTTCCTTCAGAAATGAGGCACAGCGAAGACCGTGGTGCCTTTATGATATATGGTTTATTTACACATATATACAACTTGACCCAACAATGGAGGAGCTCCCAGCTTTACACTCAAAGAGGGTTCTGCTTCCTCCATTGCTGCAGCCTTAGAAACAAACAGAAATCAAGCAAGCTCCAAAACATAGCCTTGGCCCTCTTTCCAGCTTGCTGACTTTAACAGACTGAAACGATTTTCCTCCAGCTTGCATCAAGCAAAAAACTGTTAACCTGAAACTCTACTACTCGTCTTTTTTCCTTCTAGCTAACTCAGAGTTCAGGGTAGGGACCCACCTGTCTGCATCCAGCACAGAACGTTTGCCTAGTTGATGGCATTATTGACAGGTAATCAACCTGTCTGTGTTTGCTTAACAACTCGGCCATTATCAGGCTGGCCTGGACATGGGAAGCTGAGTTCAGCAATTAATAGTGTGCCTTCCAGTTTAACTCCCCAAGCATTGATTACATTATAACACTAAATCTAGAAATCATGAGTGCCCAACACCCACAAATTGGCACTCCAAACTCATAACAGTATACAGTGGTGCCCCGCAAGACGAAATTAATTCGTTCCGCAATTTTTGTTGCCTAGCGAATTTTTCGTCTTGCGAAGCACGAAATCCCATAGGAATGCATTGAAAATCAATTAATGCGTTCCTATGGTCAAAAAAAGTCCAAACAAAGCCAAATTTGGTACAACAACAGTTTATTAACTGCTCTTTAAAGTCACACATACTGTAAAGAGCAGTTCAAAAATTTAAGGGAAAATAAATTAACTTTATAAACAAAACATGTCTTTGTTTTTAGTCAAGGAAAAAAAGTCGCGAGACGTTTTCGTCTTGCGAAGCAAGCCCATAGGGGAAATTCGTCTTGCGAGGCAAATCGCGAACGGAAAAACCTTTCGTCTAGCGAGTTTTTTGTATTGCGAGGCATTCGTCTTGCGGGGCACCACTGTAATGGCATGCCTTACAATAACATACCATCTCATGTGATATGAACCCAAGGGTGCATTAGCAAAGTCACTTAAATAATGCCGATGGAATCCATAGATGAAAGAAATCCTGATAACACTTTACTGAGGGAGCTGAACAAAACAGTATATAATTTGAGGAGAAAGGAACAGAGTGGCTCTGCTTCCTTACTTCAGGTCTTCTACATAGCAGGGAGATATTCAACCAAAACATACAAGAGAAAACTCCCTCAGAACTACATGCCAATCAGAGCATGTGCTACCTCAGCAAATATCATGTCACTCTAGCTGGTTGCTAGGCAACAGCACCACCACTAAGGACAGAATTAACCCCTTAAATTACAAACAGAATGATCCCTGATGTTGCATTTCTAACAGGGTGGTGCATAGAGAAGGTGGTAAAATGCATGCAGGTCCTAGATGTAATGCTGGGTATTCTCAGTTAAAAGGGATATCAGACGTTAGTTCTAAGAAAGATTTGCACTATGACAAGCTACAGTGCATAGATGGACCAATGGTTTGACTAAATATAAAGTGGTTTCAAACTATTTATTTATTTAATTCCAGTTATGAAACATCTCGATGCTATTAGCAATAATAAACTGCGAGCAGCATTATCCGGCTGCCCAGTTTCAAGTGCATCTCTGCCCATATTTCTTTCCTGACAAAGATCGCCTGCCATGTCACCCTCCTTGGCTAAAACCAAGAATAAACTGATCATGTTATAAAGGCTGAAAATTGCACAGAGAGTTTCAATAGTGGATATTTCACACTCTGCAAACCACAGCCCACAATGAGCTCAGCTCCCAATTTATGGCTTATAATTAAAAGAGGACCTGTTCCTGGTGCTGTACTTAAAGGTCCATGACAAATTCTGTGATAAAACCTGCATTTTAGACTTCATAGCTCTTCCAATTAGAAACTCATTAGCTTGTAGCTTCCTCCTCTCCCCAGCTGTATTCATGCGTGTGTGTGTGTGTTTTAAAAAAAACCTGGACTGAGTTTGATCGAACTAATACTTCTTGGTTATTGTTCACACAGGAATAAAAACCCTCCAGCAAATCCAGCAACTGTTAGTCACAATGAAGTTCCAAAGGAAGCTTACGACATAGTACTTATCTTTGACTAATAGTCTAGCAAACTACATGTTGCACATTATGGAAAGTTTGGGGTCTAACAAAATGCTTGTTTTCTGTTTTCCACAAGACAGACAAAGGTAAACTCTGTTCTTAGGCCTTGAACTATGGAAGCAGAGCATAGTCATGGCTACTAAAATACATGGCTAGTAGCCTAGCTGTCTATGGTCTACCTCCACAGTTGGAAGCAGCAATACTTCTGAATACCAGCTTCAGGAAACCACAGGAGGGGAGGGTGCTCTCCTGTTTGGGTCCTGCTTGTGGATTTAACATGGACATCAGGTTGGCCACTGTGAGAGCAGGACAGTGAACTAGATGATTCAGCAGGCTCTGCTGTTCTTAAAAGGATGGTTCCTCTTTCTGCTGTGGACATTTCCCATTTCTATCCATTGTGCCTACTCAGGACATTTGACATGGCATGGAAGTTGATGGGAAACAGAGGTGGAAGGACAGTTGGACTTCCCAGATGATCATTAAGCCAAGAATCGGACCAGCCCACCCGCTCCAAATTAAGGCCACATTTGTACCATACAGTTAAAGCGTAATCATACAACTGTACACAATTCTGATCAGCCATGGCTCCCCACCATAGCAGCCAACTCCTAGGGGCTGTGAAGCTTCAGGGAATCCAATCCCCTTCCCTCATGGCAGGCTGCCAGCAATGGATAAACAAGAAGCTCTTACCGACATCTTTTGTTTAATATTCACAGAGAGAGGCTTGGAAAAGCTACGCTCGTAGTAATAGTGTTGCTCCACCCCTTTCCCTTCTCACTCATAATAATAATATTATAATAATTTATTATTTATACTCTGCCTATCTGGCTGGGTTTCCCCAGCCACTCTGGGCGGTTTCCAACAAAATGTTAAAATACAGTGGTCTGTTAAACATTAAAAGCGTCCCTAAACAGGACTGCCTTCAGGTGTCTTCTAAAAGACTGGTAGTTGTTCTCCTCTTTGACATCTGGTGGGAGGGCATTCCACAGGGCGGGTGCCACTACTGAGAAGGCCCTCTGCCTGGTTCCCTGTAACTTGGCTTCTTGCAGCGAGGGAGCCATCAGAAGGCCCTTGGTGCTGGACCTCAGTGTCCAAGCAGAATGATGGAGGTGGAGACAACATCAACAACACCACTCTCCTTATGGTGACTGCTTAGGCCTCTTTGCCTGTTTGCCTTTTGCTCTCCTACTTTCAATGCTTGCTGGGTTCTGGGAGAAGGGTCTGGAATGCTTTCTAGTGATAACTAAGCCAGCTGTTCCTGCTCTGCTCCTCCCCTCCTCTTCTCCCATTATTTCCTAGCTTTGTCCTTCTTCTGTCTCTGAACTGTGATGCTCTGCAAACCACCTTTGTAAATCTATACTGTCTCTCTCTTCTCTGGAAGGTACAGGAGGAGGGGGAGGTGGACTCCACCATTCCTCCTCAGACCAGTCCCTGACAGGGGCCAAGGACCCTTCGCCTCCCCCAATGAAATATTTGAGGGAGCTAGCCCCTCCCCCAAGTTGACAGGCATTGCCATTCAAATGGTGTGCATGTTCTGCATCTTGTGAGCGATTATGCGTGGCATGGCTTACCTGCAGCCCCATATTTTATTCAGGTTTTTACCCCTGCTCCCCTCAAAGATCCTGAGAACTCAATATTAATTGTGCTGAAAGTTGTTAGATGGTCCCTATTCCCCTCAGAGAGCTACCATTTCCAGAGTGATTTAAGCAAGCCATCTTTCTTCCCGGGAAACTCTGAGAATGGTAGTTCTCTGATGGGAACAGCAGTGCCCTATCAACTCTCAGCATCCTTAACAAACTACACCTCCCAGTATTTTTGGGGAGAAGCCATAGCTTTTTAAAGTGGTATGTAAATTAAGGTTACCAGACATCCCCGTTTCCCAGGGACAGTCCCCAGATTTACATATCAGTCCCCTGACAAAATCCATCTATTTAGTAGGAAGTTGAAAAGTGTCCCCGGATTCATTGAAAAACATCTGGTAACCTTAATGTAAATACTGTAAATATGTATGTATCTATTAAATTCATATATCACCCTTCAACTGAGGATCACAGGGCAATTTATAGTAATGGGGTAGATGCGGCCAAAATCTGGCTCACCAGTTGCATAAGATTTATATCACCCATGCTGTACATGATGAACTTCCATCAATGTCTCCCCTACAGAGGATATGTGCCATAGTTAAGTTTAAAATGTGGGGATACGTCTCCTTGGCATATTTTATTCACAGAGAGCCACCATTGGCCAACCTTTCTCATAAAGTGCTGAAATTTGCCCTTGAGGCATCAGATGGAGTAGTCAGATTGTCAAATAAGTCTGCTAATTGAAGTTAACACTGGCACAATATTTGCCTTCTAAAAATAAACACAACCAGGGAAGTTTGCAGGTTTACCACACACACTCTCTCTCTCACACACACACACACATACTTTGGCAGGCTTAGAAAGACTTCGTGGAAGTGCATGGTGTATTGGTGGGGGGGAAAGGCACTTTCGCTGGGGAACACAAAGACGTCTGGAAAAATAACCTCCTTCCAGTGGGAAACTAGAGGATTCCACCACAGTCACCAAAGCAACACTCTCCCATTGAGACTCATCAGAGAAGGGTGCTGCAGAGTGGAAGAGACACAAGCGACAAACCAACCAAAATGAGACAAAATTATTTGCATATTTGTATCTTGAGGGAGTCAGGGAGCAGCCGCAAGAAATCAGTAGTTCTTCTTGTGCTTTGTCCAATTAATCAGTAACTTTGTGGCAATGCTTGCATTCATGAAAACACATTGAATGGACATCACATGCATCGCTTAGAAAGAACGACTCATGTGACATTCCAGGTGGATTTGAAAAGATAAGGAACACAGCACTTTCCAAGCATGAATGAGATGCTTAGAAACTCCATGTAAGACGCATACACCGAAAGGGCCCAAGCAGGTGTACACGTTTATTTCCAATGTAATGTTTGCTCTCTTTTGGCATCCAAGTTTCATGCACTGAGGGGGAGAATGGGATGAGTCCCTCTTAGGCGTGGGGTGGCGGATATGATTCAGATTGCATTTAAAGGCAACCTTATAGAATTTGAACTTTCCAAAGCCGTACTTCCATAAGTCCCAGCCAACATGACCAATCGTCAGAGGTAATGGGAGCTGTAGCCCAAAATGTATGGACAGCACCATGTTGGCAAAGGCTGTAGATGATACAGAGGTGGACAAACCAATGGTCTGACTTGGTGTAGGCAGCTTCCTGTGCATCACCCTAAATTCATAGGGCTGTTGTGGTGAGAGAATGTTGAATAACCCCTGCAAGTTACTCCTTTCAAATGTGATAGATTTTCTCCTTCCTGATATGTACTATTGTGCCAGTGTCAATGGAGTCACTGAAGCCATAGCACAGAAACTTGCAGTAGCTAATGAAATTTCCTTGGAGAATTTCATACAAAGTACAATATTTATATTTAAAAATGTGGACAATTTGACATGAGCAAAATAGTACGGCAATACAGTGATGGATAGATAAATAGTCCCTAAAACATACACTCGGCACAATTCCTTTTTTTCTGGCCCTTGTCTCTGATAAATTTCCCTATCTTGTCCCTTATTTCCTCTTTTTTTTTGGCATTTTGGGCAGTAATGTTATCATGGCTGGACTTGAGGAGCAGACGTCCATGGCCCCACTCCACAGAATGAACAGGAGGGTCCCAAACACAGCAGGGTTGACTTACCACATTTTGAAGGGATACACATTACAGTGGTACCTCGGGTTACCTATGCTTCAGGTTACATACGCTTCAGGTTACAGACTCTGCTAACCCGCTTCAGGTTAAGAACTTTGCTTCAGGATGAGAACAGAAATCGGGCTCTGGCGGCACGGCAGCAGTGGGAGGCCTCATTAGCTAAAGTGGTGCTTCAGGTTAAGAACAGTTATAGGTTAAGTACAGACCTCCAGAACGAATTAAGTACTTAACTCGAGGTACCACTGTACTCTCTGAAGAGAAGCCCCACCTCCCCAAATTCCTTAAGTCCAGGGACTTAAAATAACCCAAACCAGATGCCTTCTTAGAACACCTTCCTAGTTTTGCCATTATTCAGGGTTCAACTCCTCCCGCAGCAGTTCTAGAAATGAAAATGCTGAAAGAGTTGAGTGGGTTGTCTTGCCTCTAGCGCAAGAACAGGGAGCTTGTGGGCTTCGACCTGTTGCTGAACTACAACCGCCATAATTCCTGACCTGCAACTCCCATAATTCCAGGCTGCTTGGAGCTGATGGGAGTTAGAGCTCAAAAACACCTGAAAACTACCTCTTATTGGTGTTACTTATTTCATTTATTTCATTTATGAATCACTTCCCATGAAGCATCTTGATGAGATTTATAGATTTAGATTTATAGATATAGATAAATCACATATATAAAAACAACAACAAAAAAACCACCACTGCATATATAAAAAGTAAAAAAAAAAAATGACAGATAATCATTCCAAATCCAATACAGATTTGGGGTTTTTAAAAAAAATCATTTTGGAAGCCTTGTTGAAAGAAGAAATTATTCAACAGTCTTCCAGAGACAACTGGAGGGAGGTCCAAAGGATAGCTGCTGCCACAACAGAGGCCTGATATTTTGCCATTGCCATTTATGCAGAATAGACCTCCTGAGAAGATGGTGGCTGTAGGAGCCAGTGCAGAGGTCAGCTGGGTATTGTCAGGGGCTGGACTGAGAAGGAATGGTGGGGACTGGGTCCCCCCCTTCCTGCACCTTCCCGAGAAGAGGACAGTATAGATTTAGAACAGTGGTTTGCAGAAAGTTCAGAGGCTGCAGAGGGGAGAAGCTGGGAAATAGTGGGAGAGGAGCAGGAGGGAGAAAAAGCACCAGGAGAGAAACAGTTAACAGACTCAGTGTCTCTAGAAAGCATTCCTGACCCACCCCCTCTCCTAGGACTAGGTGTGGCCTGAGAGTAGTAGAACAGTATACAGAAAACTCAGAGGCAGAAAGCACAGATCAGCTGGGACAGAGGTGACGTAGAATAGGAGGAACTGAGGGGGTGGGACTTTACTTGGAGCAAGGCCATTATCTAAGAGAGACCACATTCCTTCGTCTCTCTCTCTCTCTGAATATTGAATAAACTACTTAGTAAGAACTCTTCTTGTTTATCTGTTTCTTGGCATCCCACAGTGGGAGGGATAGGATTCCTTGAAGCCTTGAGAGGTATATCCGGGACACTGCTTTCTCCTGCCCTAAGTTAAAAATGTAGATAAATGCACACATGGTGAACACCAGGATAGGGCACAGACTAGCATTTTGCAACTGAAGTTGCTGAAATATACTTTGGATGGTTGATAACACCAGGGGCAGACTTTCAAATTGCAGTGGCACCCTATGCCAGGGCAAAATCCGGTGTGTGTGTGTCTTGCATTCTGTTCTGCTCAATTCACTACATCCTAGTTACAACATCCTGTGGAGCCCCCTCGGCTCAGCGTCTAGTGGGTGGAACCGGTCACGCTGCCCTAAACCTGTTGCTGATGACGTACTGTGAGACAAGGATGTCTCTTCCTCTGCCTTCCTGCCCCAATATGTCTTAATGTGACCAACAACATGTTATTATGTTTTAAACCAGTGTTCTGCAGAGTATTGCAGGGTAAATCAAAACAGCAGCCAGCAAGTGGTTAAGAGCAGTGCTATTTTTCCAGAAAAAAATGTGCCTGAGCTCACCATGAACGCCTCCCTAGTTCTCTTAGAATGGCAATGGTGCCCACCTGAGAGGTGCTGGAACTCAGTTCTGGTGAGTTCCAGATTTTAAAAAGCCCTGGTTAAGAACCACCAGCAACATGTAATGTTGGAAGGGTACGGCTCACAGAATGAACCGTGGTATGAAAATTACGGGTGTTGCAAGCCTGTCACTATTTTTGTCTGTAAAATGTTGGAAGTGGGAAAAATAACAGCTTTTCCTTCATGACTTATTGTTAAATAGCGGAGAACTTTATTAATAAAAGCGTTAATATGCCCTTGAGGCTTTTCTTTTCTTTCTCTTTTCTTTTCTTTTTTCTTTTTTGCAAGAGGGGGCTGGAGAACGTTTGTCAACTCTTACCTTTTTTGCGCAAAACTTTCTTGAATAGCTCATTTACAGAGAAAACACTTGGAGAGAATATTTGTAAACTCTTTTAATGGAGTAAAGCCATCAAAATGGAAAAATCCAACTTTTCCTTTCTTCTTTTCTCCAAGAGAGCCATTAAGTGTGATTAAACCTTCAAATGGAAGGAACAATGGCTGCAGCCCTGTATTTAGCAATTCCATGTCTTTAATGGCACAAAGATTTCTTTAAAAGCTTGGGCATGAAAGGAGGCCGAGCGCTACAGTATTTACCAAGGGGGAGACGGATCGCTCCCTCACAAATGGAGTGCGGCCCGGACATCGGGACAGCAACAAAAGCGGCAAGGACGGCTTCCTTGCATGGTGTCTCTGAAATAGAGCACTCGAAAGAGGCAGCAATTCTTGACTCAGCTTCGCCTTCCACAATGGGCATGATTACAGAGTAGGAGAGGCTTTCGGCAACGGCAAAACATCTCATTTATAATGGCATTGTAATTAGACAAGAGGTAGATTCCAAATCAAGGAGAGGGATGGATTCTGCCCACAGGATCTCGGAGGGGTGTGCAGATGTGGTGAATGAGAAGGCAAGGCAAGAAGAAGCACCAAGGGTGACTTGCCCGCCTTGGAAAGAGATGACAATCAGAGCTGGCGCACCCATGAGGCAAGGGGCGGTGACTGCCTCAGGTGGCAAAATCCAGCCTCCAAGGAATGCCACATCCTCGGCAGGCCCCCCTCCATGCTGTCTCTACAGTGGCTTCTTGGCAAATAGGCAACTCTTGTTTCCAATAAAGATGTTCCTGATGTAGATCTTCACTCAACCCTTCTTCCCTGGTGGTGGCAGGGGTGGGGCACGCCATTTTGTGATTCACCTAAGGTGCCAAAATGTCTTGGGCTGTCCTTGACGTCACACTTTTTTGGTCCTTCTGGGGTACCTACCCTGGTTCTAGTGCTACTGACTGTCAACACAAGAGCAGGGAACATAGGAAGCATCCTTATCCTGAGAATTTAGGAAGCTGCCTTATCCTGAGTCGGGCCATTTCTACACTGGCTGGAAGTGGCTCTCTCTAGGGTTTGGGGCTGGAGATATTTCCATTCTGACCAGGAGATGCTGGGGATTGAAGCTTTTGCATCCAAAGCTGATGCTCTACTACTGAGCTGTGACCCTTCCCATAAACCAGAAGGACCTCTGAGGAAGACCTATTTCATTTGAAAGGCATCAGGCATTGAAATATGATTTGGGGTGCTTTGTTTTTTTTATGACAAGTGAGATTCAGCATAACATCAGTGCAAGAAGTTTGGGAGCTGATGTTGGCGGCACCCCATTGTACAAGCAGCAGCACAAGAGGTAATGTAAAGCTTGACTGGTAGCTTCCACAACAACTTTTGCAGACCTCAGATTGGATGTGGGTGTTGCATTCCTTCTATGGAATGGCTGTTCCACAGAACAGGCTACCAAATAACCACCCAGTATTTTTTCAACATTTTTAGTCCTTAAGAGGCCACACTATTCTTTTTTTGAGTGTGGTGCGAAGCGTGTTCTCCCTAATATAGAGCACGTGTTGCGGTGGGGTCTAGCAGGCTACTCCACTGTTGCTGGGTGGCTCTGTTTGGATGGCCACAGGCGGTCATTGGGCAGTTGAGTTTCTGGGGAGATTTTCATGTTGCCAATTTGGGGGTGGGACACAAGGGTTTTAAATACAGGTCACGCAGCTTTGGACTTCCTCTTTTGCTGTGTGCACCAGATCACCCACCCACCTTCCCTGAACTGGGGGTTATTTCGCTTGACCTTGCTATGCCTGTCATGGGGTCGCCTGCTTTTGGGGCAGAGGCCTGGTAGGAATTTTGTCCATTTGGCTGATTGGCTGGTGCCATTTGGTTTTTGCCTACTGCATAGCAAATTGTCACAACTTGTAAGGTTGCGGTTAGGCATTGTTTATAAAAATTGGTTGGTGGAGGGGTAAGTGCCTGCCCCTCCAATGCTGGTGCTGCAAGGGAATTCCGTTAAAGGAATCCGGGGACTTGCCATGCCTTCATCCAAATCCCTGGCATCGGGTTTGGGCTGCGCAAGCCCCTGGGAGCATGCGGGGAGAGGTGAGGGTCTGTTGCCCAGCTTCATTGATCCCCAATATTGTTTTCCCTGACTGGCTTCCGCTGGAATCTGGAAGTCAGTTCTGTCCCTGGGGCATGGACAGATAGTCATAACCAATGCCTAAGCAACCACTCACGTTTGTGTATTTAAATAAAGTTGTGACCAAAATTATGCCAAAACCTTAAACAAAAATTTCTGTGTGAAGTGTGAGTTAATTTGGGGTGGCTTGGGGACCTTGACATGCAACAGATTGATTTCAGAACATCAGAATATGATATCCAGCTATTGTTACTCTCAAACTGTTTCTTCTTCAGATCCAAACTTATAGCTGGTCTTTTCCAGCTTGATTCCAGCTTGTTTCCAATGCTGTTGCGTTCATTCTGGAGTTTTAGCAAATTGCTGGTAATTTCTGCTTCCTACCACAATCCCAACTTAATTTTACTTCCAATTTTGAAACAGCAAAGTGTCATCGTTCTCTCAATTCAAACCAATATTTGTTGTGAACTAGTGTCTCTTTTCGCTACCTGCACAGTCTGTGTGGTTGGCATGACAAAGCAGTCTCACCTCAGCATCTTTTCATATGCTCAAATGTTGCTCGCTTTAACCTTTTTGGTACTGATGGAAATAAAAATGTCCCTTGTTTACTCTTGCTCAGGACAATTTTGTCTGGACTCTGACTCTTTGCCAAAGGGATGAATATATTTAAGAGTTTGAATCTGAAACCATGTAACAACCAATAACATTAGAATAATTGTTCATACCCATTTCTGTGAAGACCACATCTCCAAGAAGCACCTTGGTTGTGTACATGTGCAAATAAAATCAGAGATGATTTGAATAATTGTATATAGAAAGCAAAGAACAGTGGCTTTGTAACATGGGATCCATAATTTCAGTGCCAAAATCTGAACAGTAACTGGATCAGTTTGTCCATCGCTAACTTTGACACACAGCTTTGCTGAAAAGGATAACACACAAAACCAGTTTTGTTCCTGTTAATAACACACAAAGCACACTTGTTCATGTTAATGGGTGTTTACCAGGTATATTTTAAAGCACAGATGCCTTCTGTCGAGTTTGCATGTTGAAATGCGAGCTAATAAGGGTATAGTGCAAATGTAGAGAGCTATGATCTGAAATAAAAGCAAATTAAACTATTTTGCAGTGTTGTGGCCATTAATAATGGCTATAAGGCAGGAGAGACACTTATACCGGAGGAAGTATTGTAATTATAGTGCAAAAAGCAAGTCCTTATGGAAAATGAAATTATGAATTGAGCCTTACACCCTCATGCTCCTCGAATTTGTATCATTTTTCCCCGCTGATAGTTTGAGGCCATCAGTCTCTATGGATGAGGCCGGAGCCACTGGTTGTACAATGGCACACACATTAGCAAAACAGATTTGATGTGTTCTGATGCTTCCTTCTGCTAACCTGTGGTGACCAGAAGCCATTATTTCCACGGGACACAATGGGCACCCGAAGCATTAACTTCTACATTATTGGAAGAAAGCAAAATGCATTATCGTGTGACCTCTAAGGAGATAATGTGTGTTATTGCCGTGCGGAGGGAGAGGGGGAGGGAGAGAGAAATGAGTTTTCCATAAAACTGTTTATGTATATGACAGTGATCTTGGTAGTTGTTTGGTTTGACCCCAAAGAGGAATGAGTGGTTCAGAGATACGGTATTTAGGGAGGTGATAACAAGAGCAGTAGCGGAGGCATCTGTCTTGAATAAGTTGAGATGGCACATTGGCACGTGGGGGAAAAATGGGTAATGTGTGTCATTGGGTAAGAGAGACAAAGGATGCCCTGGTCAGATGGGTCTGGCAGGGCATAATGCGGAAAGCAGTGCACATGCCAGGGGAGGCTGACATTGCTACATTGGCTCAATTAATTAAATAAACACATCTGCAACTTGTCTTCCTGTGGACATTTTTGGGATTTTTCGTTTTGGTCAATTCACCTACACACACACCATGGAGAAAGGAAGTCATGTTGTTGTTGATGATGATGATACACACACACACACACACACACACACACATGGACATGGGTGGCGCTGTGGTCTAAATCACTGAGCCTCTTGGGCTTGCCGATCAAAAGGTCAGCAGTTCGAATCCCCACAACGTGGTGAGCTCCCATTGTTCTGTCCCAGCTCCTGCCAACCTAGCAGTTCAAAAGCATACCAATGCAAGTAGATAGACAGGTACCCCTGTGGCAGGAAGGTAAATTGTGTTTCCATGCACTTTGGTTTCCGTCACAGTGTTCCATTGTGCCAGAAGCAGTTTAGTCGTACTGGTCACATGACCCAGAAAGCTCTCTGCGGACAAACGCCGACTCCCTTGGCCTGAAAGTGAGATGAGTGCCGCAATTCCATAGTCGCCTTTGACTGGACTCAACCGTCCAGGGGTCCTTTACCCCCCCCTCTCTCCTTTTTGTGGGATGGGGTCTCAAGGCAGCTCCAACAATTAAAACAGCACAGATAAAATGCAAAATTCTGATTTACTTGGGAGCTTCATGGGATGTTCGGGTTTCAAATGGCTTTTGCTCAAATAGATGAAAACCCTTACTCATATTAGACAATGCTCAAGATTGCCCAATCTAGATATAGTGGGATTGGTGGAGAAATAGAGGAGAAAAAACCTTCTCCCTTTCTCCACAGCATATAAATACTAGACCTCTCTCCCACATTTCAACTCTATACACAAACCTTTGTGCTGCGGTTTTATGAGACAGAAAATGTCCTGATCTCTGCACGTATGTGTTGGAGAGTTCACGGTGAAGCACATGGAGAATACCAGTGCCACCTGGGAAGGAAGACACAATGAGCTGAGGCTTTCTGTTGCACCAACGTAATTGCTCTGTGGCTCAGATTTTAAGGCTTCAATCCATTTTTATCAGATACAGTGGCTTCAACAGAACTACTCACATGCGGTCACCCACTTGGCTACAAACCATCCAAGAAAGATACGCCTTCAAAAAAGGGAAGGAAATTGAGAGCCTCACGAAGACTTCCATACAAACAAACAATACGAAAAATACAATTCTCAAAGTATAAGAGAATTCTGGTTGCACACACACGCACACACACACACACACACACACGGTGTAGTATATAGAAAGCAATGAATATTGATTGGTGCGGAACAAACTAAACAAAACTGTATTGTACGAATGTTCAGGCAGATGGGCTCCTCCTGATGGGTTTCAGCAGGCCTTCCTCTTGTCCTAGAATATCTTATTCTCCTTGCTAAATGGTATTTAAGAGCATAAAATACTTTTTATGAAAATGCTTTTCAAGGCTAAATGACGTTGAAAGCCTTTTCTATAGTCCACATTGCTATTTAGGAGAGCATGTTATTTCTTTTTAATTTGCTCACTCATTCCTGAATAACTTTTCATAGGACTCCAGACACTGCAGTGTGACAGCTAAACCAAGGAGCATCGGATGCAATGGAATTGCTCTACAAGCAACCTTGCCAAAGGCCCTTTTTCGCTGCACAAAGCTGGCTCTATCTTTGTATATTGAGGGAGCTAAATCAATGTTAAATGCTTGGCTCTTTTTACAGGACAATGACCAGGACCTAAGCTGTGTCCTTCCTTTTTTGATTGACACTTGAAACGTTGAGTCGGAATCAGCCAGAGGCGCTGCTACAAGCCTGACGCCTCTGCTGGGGATAACAACTGGTGACATCTGCGGAAAGGCCGACAAAAGGCAGTTGAAAGCCGTGTTTGTTGCTTTCCCCTCTCAGATCTCCTCGCTTTCATGGAGCTCCTTCCTAGCTTTAATATTATGATTCAGCACCTGGCTCTTTTGAACCTTGCTTTAAACTTCAAAAGACGAGGTGGTATTAACAAACATGAAACGGAAAAGTGGCGGTAGTTTGATTTACTGTTGTCGTCTTATCAAGGGGTTTTTTTGTCACCAGCTGCCACTTCCTGTCATCTTTGGAACCATTATCATTTCTCTAAAATCTAAAAGACTCCACTTAATAACAGCTTTGAATGCAGGCAGGATCAGTAACGTAGATGGTGCTGGGGACGAAGGGACCGTCAAGTGAATAGAAAGCTGTTACCATTTTGGGGTTTTTTAAGGAACAAAACAAAAACAAAACAAAAAAAACCCCCAAGCACAAATAATAATAATAAAAAGCCGTAGTACTATTTGTAGTGACCTTGATTACGGCATTAAGCAAATCAAACCCAGGTCTATTGTTCTATCAGTCTCTCATTGTGTGAATTCTGTTTTGCATTTTCCTTGAGACCTTTAGCTTTTTGTTCTAATAAAGGCTAAAGAATTGCAAGGTACAAAATAAGTATAATGCTTTCAGAAGGACTAACTTGTCGCAATTGATCAAGAGGAGGAGACACATCTTAGGGTAAATGTAGGGCAAATCTTAGGAACATAGGCAGGTATCATATACTGAGTCAGGCCACTTGTGTGTCTGGCACAGTATTGTCTACATCTGTGGTTCCCACCATGGGGCACATGCCCTACAGGGGGCAATTTGATTTTTTTTGGGGGGGGCAATGATTCTTCAACATCTACTCTATTCCAAACTTAAAAATGGAAGGCGTAATGCTGGTGGTCAACAAAAGAGGTTTAAAGACTCTCTCAAAGCAAATCTAAAAAAATGTAGTATAAACACCGACAACTGGGAAACACTGGCCTGCGAGCGCTCCAGTCGGAGAACAGCCTTTACCAAAGGTGTCATGGCCTTTGAAAACACTCAAACTCAGGACGAAATGGAGAAATGTGCTAAGAGGAAGCCATGCCTGGCAAACCCTCACTGTGATCAACTCCCACCTGGAAATCAATGTCCCCACTGTGGAAGGACATGTGGATCCAGTATTGGCCTCCACAGTCATTTATGGACACACTGTTAATACTGTGTTTATGGAGACAATCTTACTCGGCTATGAGTGATTGCAGCAGCAGCAGCAGAAGAAGAAGAAGAAGAAGAAGAAGAAGAACAACAACAACAACAACAACAACAAGAAGACGACGACAAATCCCAACATGGGGCACCCCCCCCATGGGGCACCCCCCCCACAGGGGGGCAATTCTATTTTTACGGGGGGGGGGGCAATTCAAGACTGAGTTAGACCAAATTAATGGTATTCCTCCATGTGAATAGGAGGCTCCCTCGGCCAATAAAGCGAGATGAGCGCCGCAACCCCAGAATCGGCCACGACTGGACCTAATGGTCAGAGGTCCCTTTACCTTTACGTGAATAGGAGTTCACCTCTTGAATAATAAGAATTATATGTCTGGGTGGGGGAGCACCAGGATTTTAGAGATGCTTAGGTGGGCCATGGCCTGTCACGGTCCGGTTTACGGGTGGTCAAAGTCCCAGCTGAGGACGTCGGGACCAGGGGCAAGATGGCGGGGTGGGAGCAGGAACAGGAGTCTGGAAGCCAGGAGTCTGGAAGCCAAGGGTCCGAGGGTCAGAGAGCCAGGAGTCAAGAAGCCAAGGGTCTGAGGATCAGGAAGCAAGGAATCAAGAAACCAAATGTAGCAAGGCAGGAAGCGTGTTGCTGTGGCAAAGAGCCAAAGGGAAGTGTTGACCTTATATCCCTTCCCGGTTCTTGCCACCAGGTGCTGTGAGTTACCAATCGGCCTCACCTGTGCAACAAACTTAGGAAAGCCCCAGTCCTGCGAAGCCCTACTGGCACTCCTGACATGGCCACAAAAAGGTTGGGAACCATTGGTCTACATGGACTGGCAACAGCTAGATTGCAGCGCCACCTCAAGATGCTGGGGATTGAACCTGGAACCTCCTGCATGCAAAGCAGAATTTCTACCACTGAGCTACAGTTCCTTCACCATTGCAATCCTAAGGACTGCTTCATCTAGCACTCTTGGCAGCACACCAGAAGTGAGGTCACAGGAGCACTTTGACATCATTTCCCCTAGAAAAGGAAAAGGAAAAGGAAAACACTTCCCATAAGGAACAGCTAGCTAGAGGGAAATTTATAGGAAATTATACAGGCCAATTTCAGAAGCGAATTTAAGAGTGATAACTTTAATGGAAGCTAAAAGGGAAGCTGTATGTATACACTATTTCCAGTGACGAGGCCCTTGCTCCTTCCCCTTTTTATAACTTCCTATGCCTTTTAGTCAAATGGGTTCCACAAGTTTTTGAAACGGGATGAAAACCTGCTAAACTTAAAATAAAAAAAATCCTTCCATTAGCACCTTAAAGACCAACTAAGTTAGTTCTTGGTATGAGCTTTCGTGTGCATGCACACTTCTTCAGATACACTGAAACAGAAGTTGCCAGATCCTTCTATATAGTGAGAAGGTGGGGAGGGGTGTTACTCATCCCTTGCCTTTTCCTGGAAGACCTATTGCAGTCGTTAAGAGTCGTCAACAGGCTCATCTCAGCTATCTGCCAATCTCCCATTCCCACCACCCTTCTGAGTAACACCCCTCCCCACCTTCTCGCTATATAGAAGGATCTGGCAACTTCTGTTTCAGTGTATCTGAAGAAGTGTGCATGCACACGAAAGCTCATACCAAGAACTAACTTAGTTGGTCTTTAAGGTGCTACTGGAAGGAATTTTTTTATTTTGACTATGGCAGACCAACACGGCTACCTACCTGTAACTGCTAAACTTAGTCACTGGAGCTATTAATTAGGGACAGGGTGTGCACTGTGAACAATGATTTCTATGTGACTTTCAGCACTCATCTGTACCCATCTCCAGCCCTTCAGATAGACTGGGTGTAAACCATATAAGATTTTATAGAGCACTTTAAATTGTGCCAGGAAACAGACCAGTAGGCAGTGGAGCTGTTGTAACAAGGGAGTCATGCATATATTCTCCTTATAACCAGCCCCAGTCAACTATCTGGTTAGAGCTCTTCGGGCCAGTTGAAGTTTCCTACAACTTTTCAGAGTGCGTTACAGTAATCCAAACAGTATGTAAGTAAAGCATGCATGTAACTGTGGCCGGATCAGACATCTCCAGGAATGGTCACTATGGCATTAACTCTGCATTTTTATGCTGCTTTATAAATCACTTAGAGACTGTTTTTCTAATAGGCAAGTAATCAGTCAATCAATATAAAAATAATACCTCCTGTGAGCTCAACATTGCGTGGCGAATTCCCCTCTCCCCCCAGTAGGAATAAAGACACATGACACTGTTATTTTCGGTTAATGGGCTAAAATTGGCCACAACTTTATTGGTTACAGGTGGTGAGCAGTATTGGCTTAGGCATTGGTCCTAACTGACTATCCGGCTTCAGCCTGTTTGCATGAAGACTGGGAAGGGTTAACATCAGCAGGGGGAGTCCTGCTGATGCACTTCAACTAGGAACTCCCCCGGGGTCACCGCTCGGGGGGGGGGGTGCCTTAGGCCCTCACCTCCATAGGCTTCGGACAGGGCCACGCCCCCTGGAATCCTTTATCGGACTACCCTTCAATATGTGGGGGAGGTGATGGCGCTTCCTCCCCCCCCCTTCCATCTACATAACAATACCCATACCAATGCCTAACCACCAATGCCGAGGAAGTTGTGACGATTTGCTACGAGGTAGGCGAAAAACCAAGTGGGTGGTGCCAATTTGCCAAGTGGAAAAAATTCCTACCAGGCCCCTTAACGGCAACCAACCGAGGTCCATAGCAAGGTCAGAAGGAAAACCTTGAAGGGTGGGTGGGCAGGAAACCGGAGCAGCTGAGCGGCAAAAGAGGGAGATCCCCGGCCGCGCCTGCATTAAATAACGCAGGCCACACCCTCTGGGCCAGCCGATTGGCTGGCCAGGGGATGACGCAGCCGAGGAGTCCCCTAATCGCACGGAGTCTGAGAGCCAGCCCCCACGCGTAGGGGCGTGAAGCCCGCAACACCACCACCTCCCTAGGTTGGAAATGGCTTTCTGAAGCTCTCTTGACTTACACCATGGCCCTATCTGTATTCCACATTTAAAGAGGAACTGATTGTTAAACCAATCTGAGAACCCTGCGAGAGGAATAGGGGCCTCTTAACAACTCTCAGCACCTTCCCAGGATTCTCTGGGGGAAGCCACAACTGTTTAAAGTGGTATGATATACTGCTTTAAATGTATAGTGCTGATGGGGCCCCTGTCTTCTTCAGTATTCTGGGCAGTTCCAAGCGCCTGTCATTCTTGAAGCAATTAAAGTGATTACAGACTGCAACCTCAGTCTGCCCCGTCTTCTGGGCCAGATTTCCAAGATACACAACAATTCTTTGTGTGTGTGTGTGTGTGTGTGTAATTGTTAGTATTGCTCACCTTTCTACCTTACACGGGGATCCGTGTCTAAAAAAGAAACAAGGTAGGGTGGGGTGGAGGAATCCTTGCCTAGATAAAAGATGTATACATTATTTTATTCTGAACTTTGGCAAGTGCCCCTGTGCAATCACCACAGTCCATGATCTGAAATTTGGGATTGTGATGAGACAGATTGAATCTGGAGATTATGCAAAGCTACTCTCCCTAAAGTGACTGCAGGAGAACTTCCCATCCAGCTTTCTCAATGCCAAGGCTAAACTTCTGACTGGTGGGCTTGGAAGAGGGTGAGAAATTGACCACGATTAGCCAAGCCTGAAATTGAAAGGAGTGTGGGATCCCCCATCTCTTTTTCTCAGGAGTGGCCTCTTAATGATAGGGAATTCCTCCCATGAACACATCATGTGGACACAACCTTTGGCATTTTAAATGGCACTGCTTGCTTCTCCTCTTTAGTGTACTGTGTGGATGGAGTGCTTTCATCTGCATCCCTCTAGCTTTTAAAAGCTGGACAAACAATTCAATTGCCACTGCCATTTTGTTCTCTTGAATGATGCGGCATTTTACCACCTTATACAACGAAACACCTATCTCTTGATTTCTTTCTTTTTGAAGGGGGGGGGAGTTGTAATACATGGGACAAAAAAGCTGTTCCACTGCAAGACTAGCCCCCATCTCTGCTTGACTTGGACATGTCAATTGTTCAGAAAACTGGATAAGTATGATAAATAAGAACTCACAACTATATTAAGAACACAGTAGGAGCTCTGCTGGATCAGGCCAATGGCCCATCTAGTCCAACATCCTGTTTTCACATCCTACAAAGCGTTTTTTCCTTCATGGAGAGCACGTGTTGCAGTGGGGTCTAGCAAGACATCCCACTGTTGCTGGGCGGGTAACTAGTTGGCCACCATTGCGATTGGGATCCTCTTTGTTGTTGGGGAGAATTTAATGTTGCTATTTTGTGATTGACAGCCAAGAAGAGTTATATTCCCTGGTCGCAGCGTTGAGCTTCCTCTTTTCGCTGCGTGCATCGGATCACCCGCCCACTCTCCCTATATTTAGGGTTGTTTGCATTGACCTTGTGATGCCTGTCATGGGATCGTCTGCTTTTGGGGCAGGGGTCTGTTAGGAATTTTGTCCATTTGGCTGATTGGCTGGTGCCATTTGGTTTTTGCCTACTGTGTAGCAAATTGTCACAACTTGTAAGGTTGCAGTTCGGCATTGGTTTTATGAATTGGTTGGTGGAGGAGCATGGATTGGCTGTGCCTGCCCCTCCAATGCTGCTGCTGCAAGGGTATTCCGTTAAAGGAATCCAGGGGCTCGCCATGCTTTTGTCCAAACCCCTGTCAAGGGGCTAGGGCCACGCAAGAGCCCCTGGGAGCATTTGGGGAGAGGTGAGGGCATGGTACCCAGCTCCATTTTCTCCCCAAATTGTTTTTCCTTTCGTAGGCATGCGGATGTTAGTCTGTCCCCGGGCAGGGACAGATAGTAGCAACCAATGCCTAAGCAACCACTCACATTTTTTTGTATTTTAATAAAGCTTTGGCCAAAATTATGCCAAAAACCTTAAACAGAAATTCTGTGTGAATTGTGTTTTATTGGGATGGCTTGGGGACCTCAACACGCAACTCAGATGCTTGTAGGAAACCTGCAAACAGGACCCAGGCACAAGATCACTCTCCCCTCCTGTGGTCTCCATGGAGGAAGAGCATGGCCATCGTGGCTAATAGACATCCTTATCCTCCATTAATTTGTCTAATCCTCTTTTAACCATGATGGAGCATGATACAAGGTCTCTGTTACAACTTTTTGAAATTCACAAAGCCATTGCCACAGGTTATTTTACCCTCATTGGGACCTAAGATAAATTGACCTATAATTATGGTTCTTGCGGAAAATAGATTCATGTAAACAGGTGATGATTCCAAAACCGCCATATGACATAAGAATAATTGCAAATATTATCATATTTGAATGGGCCCTTTATTAATACTAAATACAAAGTGAAGCACAGGTTAAAGCAGTAATGTAGTGCACACAAACATTTTTTTTTTTGGGGGGGAGCATGTTTACCCCCTAGGCTTTAAAGGGAGAGACTTCAATCTATTCCGAAGACACTAAGCCCCCAATGTCCAATCCGGGGGCTGCTGATGGGCAGTAGGTTACTGGAGCCTTGTGAGCAAGCCATGAAGCTGTTGGTGGGTAGATTTTGGTGGATGATAACAGTGAAATGATAGCGAAATCTCAAGCAAAAGCAGGAGGATATCTAGGTCATGGATAGGATGGGATTTTGGGGGGGGGTCCTCTCCAACCAACCCTGCATTGGATCCTACTCCCCTTTCATGACAAGAAAATAAGTTAGGAAGACCCCCTTCCCCAAGGAATACAGGGAAAGGAGGGAAAACGTGTCTGTGAAGTACTTCAGCAGCCCTGGCGGCCATATTACCCATGTAACGAGGCCAAAAGGAAGCTTGAAAAGCTGGTTGAAGCTGACAGGCTGGGTTACATTTCTCAAAAGGAGGTTAATCAAGGATATAGCCAGGATCCAACTGCTTTGAGGCAGGCTTACCAGCAGGAGGCTGATTCAGGCCAGATCCAACCTCTTCGAGGCTGGCTACAGGAAAAGAATAAACGGCAGAGCGTGATCAGTCAACCCAGCTGCAGAACTGGCTGTGGGATTGTGAAGTGGTGCTCTGTCTTGCCTGCTCCATCTCTCTCTCTTTTTTGGAAGCGACGCGCGAAAGGGTTTAGGCAATGATTTCCATGCATATGTGTAGGAAAGTAGGGAAACGACTGACTACTAAGCGATAATTATTGACTATTACAGCCACACTGATCACATCCTTGAACCTCTAGCAGGCCGATAATGTGTGGTTTGTTTGCTGCAAGCTCCCAGCAGATACATACAGGATACAAACACACACACACACACACACACACACACAGATATACTTCTTGTTAAAATGATTTGCTTAAACAAATGCCACTTGTGCTTATCCCAAGCTCCTCTTCCACAACTTCTCCCCTCAGAAAGAGATCCAAAATGGCTCAAAGTCATCTACTGATATTGGCAGTAATTCCCAAAGTGTGCAGCTAAGTACAGTCTGAGGGAGGCCACCAGATGGTTTGGAAAGAACAAAGCAACCGTCTTGGTATGCGCGCACTGCTCAGTGCCAATTGTGCATGTGTGGATCATTGCATTATATTGTTTAGACACTAGGTGGCACTGGACTTAGTTGTATCCAGGAGGAGTCAGGAGTTTCCCGTTACTGTTCTGTTTTAGTTCAAGAGAGACAATAAAGTTCTTGTTTGGCTTATTCTTTGCAAAACACTCATGAGATCCAATAATCAGCTGAGAAGATCTGCAAGAAAGTGCTTTGTTTTGAGGCTTAGTGAGACCCAACAATTGCATTTTAACATAACGTAACAAAGTAATGGGGATGCGGGTGGTGCTGTGGGTTAAACCACAGAGCCTAGGATTTGCCGATTGGAAGGTTGGCGGTTCGAATCCCCACGACGGGGTGAGCTCCCATTGCTCGGTCCCTGCTCCTGCCAACCTAGCAGTTCAAAAGCATGCCAAAAAGTGCAAGTAGATAAATAGGTACCGTTCTGGTGGGAAGGTAAATGGCATTTCCGTGTGCTGCTCTGGTTTGCCAGAAGCGGCTTAGTCATGCTGGCCACATGACCTGGAAGCTGTACGCCGGCTCCCTCGGCCAATAAAGCGAGATGAGCACCACAACCCCAGAGTCGGCCACGACTGGACCTAATGGTCAGGGGTCCCTTTTTCTTTATAACAAAGTAATGAGGCCCTCTGCAGACTGATCCACTGGCCTTGTATTGATTTATTTGCAATGACATCAGCTCAAAGTAGGAAGTAAGAAATATTAGGACTTCCTTGACACAATTTGTGGTGTAGCTGACGTAGGGAGATCCCAGAAAACATTTGCACTACCCAGAAAGTGTGATCCCATCCCTGAGCTCTGCTTGATTAGATTCATAGAATCATCGAATTCTATAGTTGGAAGTGACTCTGAAGATTATCTAGCCCAACTCCCTACAATGCAGGAATATGCAGCTGTTCCTTACTGGAATCAAACCTTGGCGTTATCAGCACCACACTCTAACAAGCTGAGCTACCAGCCTAGTCCTAGAGAAAGGGGAGCACAGCTGTCCCATGAGTAGGATACCATCCCATTACTCTGTACACATTGCTGTTGTTTGCGTCAAGTATGCCTTCAACTTTTCATCAAGATAAGATAGAGGGGGAAAGGAAGACCTCTGCTTTGAGTACTGGCAGACACTTGGGCAGGCTGTAAGTTTCTGCTTCAAATAATTGGTAGCTCTGAAACAATAACACCGAAATTCTGCTCAGCCAACAGGCACATCAGCTTCTGTTTATTTCACTTTCACGATTGATTCAAGTCACAAGATTGATGGGTGCTTTACCTGATTTGGAAGAGAGGTGTTGAAAGGTGTTCAGAATCTGTCCATTTCATAATAATAATAATAATAAATTTTTATTTATATCCCGCCCTCCCCAGCCGAAGCCGGGCTCAGGGCGGCTAACAACACTAAAAAAGTGCAACAATATAAAACATCATAAGAATTAATTAAAATCAAAATTAATGGCAACCATAAACTAAGTATTGTAAAGATTGCTGAAGGAGGGAGTCAGGCTGTGCCCTAACCAAAGGCCTGGTGGAACAGCTCTGTCTTGCAGGCCCTGCGGAAAGATGTCAAGTCCTGCAGGGCCCTTGTCTCTTGTGACAGAGCGTTCCACCAGGTTGGAGCCGCAGCCGAAAAAGCCCTGGCTCTAGTTGAGGCCAGCCTAACCTCTCTGTGGCCTGGGACCTTCAAGATGTTTTTATTAGAGGACCGTAAGTTCCTCTGTGGGGCATACCAGGAGAGGCGGTCCCGTAGATACGAGGGTCCTAGGCCGTATAGGGCTTTAAAGGTTAAAACCAGCACCTTAAACCTGATCCTGTACTCCACTGGGAGCCAGTGCAGCTGGTATAGCACCGGATGAATGTGATCCCGCAGCGAAGACCCCGTAAGGAGTCTCGCTGCGGCATTCTGCACCCGCTGGAGTTTCTGGGTCAGTCTCAAGGGCAGCCCCACGTAGAGCGAGTTACAATAATCCAGTCTGGAGGTGACCGTCGCGTGGATCACAGTGGCTAGGTCAGGGCGAGAGAGGTAAGGGGCCAACTGCTTAGCTTGGCGGAGATGAAAAAATGCCGCCTTTGTTATAGCTGCAATCTGCGCCTCCATAGAGAGGGAGGTATCGAAGATTACACCCAAACTCTTAACGGACGGTGCTGGCACTAATTGCACCCCCGCAAGAGATGGGAGTTGCCCCCTCAATCCCATATCGTCTCGTCCCAGCCAGAGGACCTCTGTCTTCGAAGGATTTAACTTCAACCGGCTCCCACGTAACCATCCAGCCACAGCTTCCAAGCATCTGATCAGTGTGTCTGGGGCCGAGTCAGGATGGCCATCCATCAACAGATAGAGTTGGGTGTCATCGGCATACTGATGGCAGCCCAGCCCAAAACTCCGGACAAGCTGGGCGAGGGGGCGCATAAAGATGTTAAAAAGCATCGGGGAGAGAATCGCACCCTGAGGCACTCCACACACCAAGGAGTGGCGGGGTGACAGTTCCCCCCCAAGCGCCACCCTCTGTCCCCGACCAGAGAGAAACGAGCGCAGCCATTGAAGGACTGCGCCCTGGATCCCCACGTCGGCGAGGCGGTGGTCCAAAAGTTCGTGATCGACCATGTCGAAAGCTGCTGACAGATCTAGAAGAATCAGCAGCCCCGACCCGCCTCGATCCAGCTGTCTACGGAGATCATCTGTTAGGGCGACCAGAGCCGTCTCGGTCCCATGACCAGCGCGGAAGCCGGACTGGAATGGATCCAGAGCCGATGTTTCATCCAGAAACCTACCAAGCTGTTCAGCGACCGCTCTCTCAATCACCTTGCCCAGGAATGGAAGATTCGAAACTGGGCGGTAATTGGATAGATCTAAGGGATCTAATGATGTTTTCTTTAAGAGCGGACGCACCACTGCCTCCTTCAGTTCCCCTGGGAATGTCCCGGTGCCAAGGGACAAATTGATGATATCCCCCAGGGGGGCCCGCACCTCGTCTGGACATGCTCTAATCAGCCAAGACGGGCACGGGTCGAGAGGACAAGTGGTGGGCTTTCCAGCTCGGAGGAGTCTGTCCACATCGGCTGGGGATATCCGGTCAAAGTGGTCCAATACTGGACCCGAGGACAGTCGAGGGGCCTCCAGTTCTTTTATTGTATCCAAATTGGCAGGGAGGTCATGGCGGAGCGACAGGACCTTCTCCGCAAAAAAGCTCGCAAATGCCTCACAGCTATGTGTCGAATTGTTATTTAAATTTGGCTGTCCTTCGAGGGACGTTAAAGACCGAATTATACTAAATAATTGTGCCGGGCGAGAGCTAGCGGATGCAATGGAGGCCGAGAAGTAGGACTTCTTGGCGGCCTTCACTGCCATCTCGTAGGTTTTCATAAAAACCCTATAAGATGTTCTTGAGGCTCCGTCACGGGCACCCCGCCATACTCGCTCTAGCCGTCTGAGGTCCCGCTTCATTTTCCGGAGCTCCTCAGTAAACCAGGGAGCCCGGTTTCTGCGGGGTCGCAGAGGGCGCTTAGGTGCGATCTCATTGATGGCTGCCAGGAGCTGGGTATTCCAGCCCTCAACAAGCTCAGTCAATGAGTCGCCAGGGGGAGAAAGGTCCCGCAAGGCTTGACGGAATCTATCAGGGTCCATCAGCCTCCGCGGGCGAGCCCAAATCGGCTCACCACCTAAGCAGGGTGGGGGTGGAACATCAATCCTGGCTTTCAGAGCATAGTGATCCGACCATGGCACCTTCATCGAAGGAGACAGGATCACATCTATACCGACGCCAAAGATCAGATCCAGCGTGTGGCCTGCTTGATGTGTGGGGCCCGAAACAAACTGGGAGAGCCCTAGTGTCGCCATGGAAGACACCAGGTCCAGAGCCTGTGAGGAGGGAGTGGCATCGGCATGGATGTTGAAGTCCCCCAATACCAATAGGTTAGGGAACTCCAAGGCCCAGCCGGCCACCGCCTCCAGCAGGCCTGACAGGGTGGCTGCTGGTGCGCTAGGTGGCCGGTACACCAGCCACCTCGGAGCCCCACACTAGGCCAACACATTCAATGCCGGGGATCGATGGCGGTGGTAGAGCCCTGAAAGAACAATCTTCCCGGATTAATAATGCCACCCCTCCCCCCCGGCCCACAGTCCGTGACTGGTGGAGGACGGAGAAACCCGGGGGCGCCATCTCTCGTAAGGTAACAGTTACCCCTTCGCGCACCCAGGTCTCCGTCACACAAGCCAAGTCGACCCCCTGCGAGATGATGAAATCTCGCAGGGTGGCGGTTTTGTTGCCTATAGACCTGGCATTGCACAACACCAGTGACGGAGGTGAGTAATCCTTTCTCACCCTACCCTCGTCTCTCGGGATGGGGCGCAGATTGGAAGGGGTACGAGCATATCCGTATCTCGATCCCCTTCGCCTATGCCATCTGCCCCCACCGCCATACCTCCCTCGCCCCTCCACAGTAGGAATCCCAGGCCTCATACTCGCCTCCATTTACAAAGTATAAAAGCAAACAAACAAACAAACAGAAAAAAAGAAAAAAAACAATTACACCAAAGCAAAACCAATCCCCACCCCACTCAACAAACCGTCCCACCCCAACCCAAAATAAAACAAAACAAGTAAGAATACATGGATAAAAAACCACCGTTTCTGGTGGTACAACAAAGTAAAAAATAAAAACACTTTTAAAACACTTTAAAATATATAACACGATTAAACATTTGCTGCCACAGCAGCAGTGTCCTTCGAGTTGTGATGGTGGTGAGTCTGGGGCCCGCCCCCAGGCCCAAGGTGGAGAATGGGCTTGCAGGGGGAGCGGTCCTCCCCAAGACTCACCGGCAGAGCGGCAGCAGCGATGTCCCGAGGCCTCCTTGGGGCCTTATATGCTGAGGTGGAGTCTGGGGCCCACTCCCAGGCCCAAGGTGGAGAATGGGCTTGCAGGGGGAGCGGTCCTCCCCAAGACTCACCGGCAGAGCGGCAGCAGCGATGTCCCGAGGCCTCCTTGGGGCCTTATATGCTGAGGTGGAGTCTGGGGCCCGCCCCCAGGCCCAAGGTGGAGAATGGGCTTGCAGGGGGAGCGGTCCTCCCCAAGACTCACCGGCAGAGCGGCAGCAGCATTCTGCATATGCTCTCCCAGGGCAAATGAAGAGGAAGAAATATCAGGGAAGGGTGAGTGGTTGCTACATCATCATTCCGTACCTAAAGGAAGGAGATCACAGAGAAATTCCTCCCGGACTTCAGTTATGTACAGATAGTTTTAGAACCTGGTCTTAATGGTCCTGTGGAGGGGAATACTCCTTAAATGGCTGTGTGTATATTAAACCACTTCAAAGGGTCTTATGCCCCCTTTTTAGATGGTGATGGGCATTACTTTACTTTAAGATGTGGTCTGGATACATACCATATATTTAAAGCACATTACTTTTCCCAAAAGACCCTAGGAACTGTAGTTTGTTAAGGGTGCTGGGAACTGTAGCTTTGTGAAGGGTTAGCTGCAGGTCCAGGGATTCCTTGGTGCTGGTGGGGAGCTACATGTTTGAAATGTACTTTGAATGTATAGTTTCTATGGAGCTGAGGTGATCCAGTTCTGCTGTGCTCAGGGGCTCTCCTGCTCCTCCTGCTGTGTGGTGCCATGGACTCTTGCCCCAAAGTCCTGCCCTGACGCCACCCTTGGCTTCAAAGGCCATTTCCCCGAGTCTCTTAATAGTTCACAAAACAGGCTCCTTGTCAGGACACGACAGTGCAGTTATTTGATGGATGCAAAAACGCCCCTTTTTCGTGGAAAGCCACTGAGAGGCCTCCAGCTATAACCAAGAGCATGCCACACACCCATCGATTACAGCAAGCCCTGTAATAAGCCGCATTTGCTGAAGGATGTTCACATCTGAAGGGCTTACAGCTTTCTTGAAGCCCCCTCACCCCAGCCGATCACCATGCGGGGGTGTGCCTTTGAAGCAGCCCCCCTCACAGAATATGCATTGCATCAAGCAAGAGCAAGGCGGGGGGAATCAAAAACACCACCGCACAAAAACTCCATTTGCAGAAATCATTTCTCCTGCAGCCTGACAAGTCACTTTGTATTGGCGTTGGTGCTGTTTATCCAGCTTCCTATGGATTTTCCTCTCCTCCCTCCTTGTTAAATGCTGACAAAATCAATGGTTGAGAGGCCAGGCCATTCCCGATCCCTAGCCTTTTGTTTTCTGTTGCTTTGGGTGGACTTAACAAAAAATAATTGACAAGTTCATCAACACACTAATATATATATATATATATATAGAGAGAGAGAGAGAGAGAGAGTTACAAAAGAAAAAAGCAGGCAGTTCTTTCATGCACCAAAGGTGCATTTAATATCTCCTTTATTTACTGCTCTTCAGGCTTGTGTCTCCAGTCATGCTATGATTGTTCCATATCGTGATTCCTGCTTAAATAATTGGGAAACCTCTTACTGATGGGTGTTGCATTTGCCTTTAGTTAGATGAAGCATCAGGTTCTGAATCAAACATACTGACTTCCTCTTCACATACAAGATGGGAAACAAGACATAGCTGAGGTGTAGAGCATCTACTCTGCGTGTCAAAGGTCCCGGGTGTCTCCAGGCTAGGACAACAACTTTGTGAAGCAGGTTAGGCTGTGTCAAAGTCAAACATGGCTGTGTTGAGATTTGAACCCTGGTCTCCCAGGTTCTGCTCCATCTCTGCGACCATTAGAGTCTAACCACTACACCACACTAGAATATGTGATTTATCACACATATATCCAAGGGCTGTGAGTATTATGGTGCTAAGAATCTCACAACTCAGAAATTACACCATGTCTGGGTTTGAACTCTGGACTCCCAGGTCCTAGTCTGTCACTGTAACCACTGAATACCCCTGGTGTATGTGGTATATCACACCTATGTCCAATGGTTGTGAATACTATTGCAGAGCCAACACCTCAGAAATTCCACCATGCCCCTTGCCTCAGCCCTCAGCCCTCAACCCATTCAATCAGGCAACAATTACGAGACTACCAACAGAGATGAAAACTGCAGGAAACCTTTGCAGCAAAACATAATACGTCGGTGACGAATGGACACAAAGCTCTGGAGAACCCCCAGTTCCTGTCACTAAACTGCCCTATAGCAAATGTCAAGCACCTTCTATTCCAAAACAAACCCAGCCTAAATTCCTTTCACCAAAGTAGGATGACTCATGGCAAGTTATTACGGCAGCCCGCTTGGAGCACCTCCTAGGATGTCGGCTTCATTAAAAAAATATTCCATATATTTTAAAAAGAAAAAGAAAAGAAAAGAAAAGGAAGCCCATTATAGGCAGGCCCTTTGACAGACAGGAGATTAGCTCAGTCATAACAACAAACCTGCCTGGATCAAATCCAACACCCAGATCTGTTCCAGTATTGTGGGTTTAACAGCAGCCATCCAGATACCTGCAGAAGCTCACAAGCTGTTTGTTATGGTCACAGCTATCCCCTATGGTTTCTTTCGAAACCTGGTACTCAAAGGCAACACTAACTCAGGACAAGGTACCATTTTGTTACTTGGGGCCAGGAAGGGGTAGAGGACATCTGGCCTCAGAGCTGAATGCAGACCTCCAGGCCTCTCTACGTGGCCCTAGAAGTCTCACTGGGCCACACCCCTTCTCCAGCCACACCCCTCACCTGCCCTCCTTTGCACCCCACATGCTTTTGACTGGTTGTCGTTCACGTGTCCTTGACTTCTAATAACGTTCCTTGCTTATATGGATGGAAGATAGTGAGAGGGTCTAGGAGAAAAATAGCCTACCATACAAAGGCAAAATGTATATTCATTGTTCCAATACTTTTGCCTCTAGTTCTGCCTACCACTCGCATGTGGCCCTTGGAAGATTGCTCGGAAGGTAATGTGGTCCTCAGGCTGGAAGATGTTCCTCACCCTTGCATTAGGCAGCTGTTGCCCATAGGTGAGGAGCAGTGATGAGGTTCTGAGGGACAGAGCTATGTATGCCACATGGCCTGCCCTGCACCCCCTAAGATGTCTCTCATACAATATTCTACTGTCACTCCAGTCAACTTCTCTATGTGAAATGGGAGGAGCATCACCACCTGCAGCTGCTCACAGACCTAGACTGTAAACCTAAACATACTTAGTAAGGGGGCAAAACCCAAAGCAGGGCTTATTTCTGAATGTCACCAGTGTCAAAGCAATGATTCTTCAACATCAACTTTGTTAGACTGGTCATGTGGTTTGGATGCCTGATTATTAAGCAACTACAGTGGACACTCGGGTTGCAAACGTGATCCCTGTGGGAGGCACGTTCGCAACCTGCAGCATTTGCAATCCGCAGTGCCGCGTCTGCGCACACGTGGGTCGCGAGTCAACACTTCTGCACATGTGCAAAGCGCGATTTGATGCTTCTGTGCATGCACGAGCGCCGAAACCCAGAAGTAACCCGTTCCAGTACTTCCGGGTTCAACACGGTGTGCAACCCAACAATGCACAACCCGAAGTGTCTGTAACCTGAGGTATGACTGTACTCTAATCCCAATTTAAGAATGGGAAGCGTAATGCTGGTGGTCAACAAAAGAGGGTTAAAAATGCTCTCAAGGCAAAGCTTTAAAAATGCAGCGTGAGCCCAGAAAACTGGGAAACACTGGCCTGCAAGCGCTCCAATTGGAGAACAGCCTTTACCAAAGGTGTCATGAACTTTGAAGAAGCCCGAACTCAGGATGAAAGGGAGAAACCTGCCAAGAGGAAGGTACGTTTGGCAAATCCTCAATGTGATCAACTCCTGCCTGGAAACCTATGTCCCCACTGTGGAAGGATGCGTTTATCCAGTATTGGCCTCCACAGTCACTTATGGACACACCATTAAGACTGCGTTCATGGAAGACAATCTTACTCGGCCACGAAGAAGAAGATTTCTGAGTAGACTGCTTAGCGTTGTGCTGCTAATGATGAAGAATTCATCTAGTCATGTTTCAGATCTAATCTTGAGTTCGTCATCATGTCTTGATGATAGACAAACCCCGTCTTCCATAAATTGGTATGTGTTTGTGAAGATTTCTGTTCCTCTCTATTCCAAAGGATCTGAAGGAGTAACAAAGACATAAGTACCTAAGGCCAATGGCCCAGCTTGACCAACGTCTTGTTCTTACAGTGGTCCTCCAGAGGTCTGTGGGAAGCCTGAAACCAGGGTCTGAGTACAAGAGCACTCTCAAACCAGCCATTACATAAAACCAATGTATGTCAAAACATATGAAGGTTCTATATACTTGCTTGGCCATTCAGTAAAAGCAAGACTATCTGCTAATTTTTTACTTTTTGAATGTTGTCTAGATTTCTACAACTGATTTAGGGTGTTTTTGCACTGCTGAATCAGGAAATGGCATCCATTTCTCTCCATCAGGTCAGGTTTACTGTAAACTGAATGGTGGGCATTGAAGGTAAGTACACGTAAATTACATGTTGCTTCACCATTTTTCAAACTTCAGGGCTTGAACTTCCGTTTCTTGGAATTCCTGGAATGCTCAGCGGCAGGGAGGTCTCTCTTCAGAGTCCAACAGTAGTCAGCCATCATGACTGCGTCCCAGCGACCCTGATACCTGGTCTCCATCTCTTTCATGTCCTGATGGAATCTCTCCCCCTGCTCATCACTCATTGAACCCAGGTTCTCAGGAAACTGGTCCATATGTGAAAATAGGTAGTGCATCTTGACGCTCATGTTGCAGCCCAGGCTTCTGAAAGCAGTCAGCATGTTGTTGACAAGTTCTGCGTAGTTTCTGGCCTTATTGTTGCCAAGAAAGCTCTTCACTACCAGAACAAATGCCTTCCACACTTCCAGTTACACTTCGTTCATTGAGTTTCCGAACTCTGGATCTCTGATGAGCTGACGGATCTGAGGACCGTCAAAGATGCCAGCTTTCAACTTCTCCATGGTCAATCCTGGAAAAGCCTGGCACAAGTAAGTGAAGCAGTCACCATCCTTGTCCAGAGCCTTGGTGAACTGCTTGATTAAGCTGAGCTTGATGTGCAGCGGTGGGAAGAGTATTCTGTCTCTGTCCACCAGAGGGTCGTTGATGACGTTCGTTTTTTTGCAAGGCACCAATTCCTCCTGCACAGGCCAGTCCTTCTTCGTGTAATGCTGAGCACGGTCCCTACTATCCCACATGCACAGAAAACATGGGTACTTGGTGAAGCCAGACTGTTGTCCCAACAAAAAGTTCACCATCTTCAGGTCAACACAAATAAACCACTTATGCTGATCATAACCAATTTTCTCCAGCACATACTTCACCGCTTCATGACCGAACCCAAAGGGTGACCGAACCCAAAGGGTGCTCATCAATGGTTCCTCTTCATCCTGGAGAAGAGTGACTAGTGGGGTGCCACAGGGTTCTGTCTTGGGCCCGGTCTTATTCAACATCTTTATCAACGACTTGGATGATGGACTCAAGGGCATCCTGATCAAATTTGCAGATGACACCAAACTGGGAGGGGTGGCTAACACCCCAGAGGACAGGATCACACTTCAAAACGACCTTGACAGATTAGAGAACTGGGCCAAAACAAGCAAGATGAATTTTAACAGGGAGAAATGTAAAGTATTGCACTTGGGCAAAAGAAATAAGAGGCACAAATACAAGATGGGTGACACCTGGCTTGAGAGCAGTACATGTGAAAAGGATCTAGGAGTCTTGGTTGACCACAAACTTGACATGAGCCAACAGTGTGACGGGGCAGCTAAAAAAGCCAATGCAATTCTGGGCCTCATCAATAGGAGTAGAGCATCTAGATCAAGGGAAGTAATAGTGCCACTGTATTCTGCTCTGGTCAGACCTCACCTGGAGTACTGTGTCCAGTTCTGGGCACCACAGTTCAAGAAGGACACTGACAAACTGGAACGTGTCCAGAGGAGGGCAACCAAAATGGTCAAAGGCCTGGAAACGATGCCTTATGAGGAATGGCTAAGGGAGCTGGGCATGTTTAGCCTGGAGAAGAGAAGGTTAAGGGGTGATATGATAGCCATGTTCAAATATATAAAAGGATGTCATATAGAGGAGAGAGAAAGGTTGTTTTCTGCTGCTCCAGAGAAGCGGACACGGAGCAATGGATCCAAACTACAAGAAAGAAGATTCCACCTAAACATTAGGAAGAACTTCCTGACAGTAAGAGCTGTTTGACAGTGGAATTTGCTGCCAAGGAGTGTGGTGGAGTCTCCTGTTTTGGAGGTCTTTAAGCAGAGGCTTGACAACCATATGTCAGGAGTGCTCTGATGGTGTTTCCTGCTTGGCAGGGGGTTGGACTCGATGGCCCTTGTGGTCTCTTCCAACTCTATGATTCTATGATTCTATGATTCATAGTTCTCCTTCAGTGTACTCGAGTGAGCCAGGGGTATAGAGGCAAACTGGTTGCCATTGTGTAGCAGAACACATTTCAGTGATCGCTTGCTGCTGTCAATGAACAGTCTCCAATCTTTGGGTTCGTACTGTGCCCCATTAACTTAGTTTTGATCCCCCAACTTTATGCTTTACCGCACCATAATCACCCAGAACTATCGGACCTGAATATTTCTTGTCATTAAAATAATCATTTCCAATCAAAACAATTATTCGACATGGCATTTTACCCCCACCAACTTCTTCTAAAATGCTCCACACAAGTGTACATGTGAACAAAAATGTAAAAAAAATGACATGTGGCCATAGCTCAAAAACTTGACCTGATTGAGCAAAACCAATGTGATTTTTGGATTCAGCGCATCAGATATGTCCTAAATCAACTGAAAAAAACGCAGACAACAAATTTGTTGTTGACCAGTGTAATATTTAGATATAAGGGAATGTCCAGGACACAGAACTTACACTTCAATCTGTTGAACAGACATATAATGTTTATTGCACACTTGCTAACATCTGGATCCATTAATAGTAAAAAGGTAAAGGGACCCCTGACCATTAGGTCCAGTCGCAGATGACTCTGGGGTTGCAGCACTCATCTCACTTTATTGGCCAAGGGAGCATAGCTGTCAACTTTTCCCTTTTCTTGCGAGGAATCCTATTTATAATGAGGGAATTCCCCTTAAAAAAAGGAAAACGTTGACAGCTATGCAAGGGAACCGGCGTACAGCTTCCAGGTCATGTGGCCAGCATGACTAAGCCACTTCTGGCGAACCAGAGCAGCACACGGAAACGCCATTCACCTTCCCGCCAGAGTGGTACCTATTTATTTACTTGCGCTTCGTGCTTTTGAACTGCTAGGTTGGCAGGAGCTGGGACCGAGCAACCAGAGCTCACCCCGTCATGGGGATTCAAACAGCCGACCTTCTGATTGGCAAGCCCTAGGCTCTGTGGTTTAACCCACAGCGCCACCCACGTCCCTCCATTAATAGTGGGTGTGCTGAAATGATTATTTGGTATTCACCGACAGAGGTGCCCAATGGAAGTTTGGTCCCTCCTCACTTTTGGAACAACAGTATCTCCACCTGCATCCTGCCAATGCAACACCACAAAGTATTTTTAAGAGCCCCATTCACTTTCAAATGCAGTTTTAACATGACGTGGAATGAAGCTGTTATGTGAAGAGCAAAAATCCCAACATTCACATGGTGGCCAGAACTTCTCATATCATAGAATCATAGAATCATAGAGTTGGAAGAGACCACAAGGGCCATCGAGTCCAACCCCCTGCCAAGCAGGAAACACCATCAGAGCACTCCGTATATGCTTCCATAGACCCCAGCTGCTATCTAATTTCGAAAAACAAGTACACCAAGCTCCCTCTGTTAAGAACTGTCCTCTAATGAAGTCTTTGCCTGGCCTCCTTTTTGCATTCATTTCCCTCCAAACTGTCAGTCAACGTCAGAAAGGATGTATGAATCAAAACTCCTCTTCTGATGGAATTATAGAAACTTGCAGGGGGGAGGGAGGGAAACCCCCACAGGTGAAATTGTGTCAAATGCAGGTTTAACTACATAAATCCTCCTCCCACCCTCCACTCTTCCTTTTAAATTGAGACATCTGTCTAATCTTGCTACTTTTGGGTAAATGAATATAGGCACCACTGAAGCTTATCTGAGCCCGATGTTAAAGAAAGAAACATTTCAATGGGCATATTTGCACCTGTCAGCATTTACTCTGGAGTTCATTCTCCTATATTAATGCAACTGACATCAAAATGCTTCAAATGAATGTTAATGTCAACTCTACTACAACACTCATTCTTGCCCGTTTTGAAATGGGGATTCTGTCCTTGAACCCAATTGCATGCGGAAATGGTACCAAAGGCTGATAAGATTTGGCAAGCTTGCGCCAGCAATGAGTAGGAAGATGGTCACTTAAGAAGAAGAGGAGTTTGGATTTGATATCCCGCTTTATCACTACCCTAAGGAGTCTCAAAGCGGCTAACATTCTCCTTTCCCTTCCTCCCCCACAACAAACACTCTGTGAGGTGAGTGAGGCTGAGAGACTTCAGAGAAGTGTGACTAGTCCAAGGTCACCCAGCAGCTGCATGTGGAGGAGCAGAGACGTGAACCCAGTTCACCAGACTACGAGTCTACCGCTTTTAACCACCACACCACACTGGCTCTCTTAAGAATAGCACTCCTGAGAAAGGTCCATCTAAGTCCAGCATATTGCAACCATTATTAGTGGAGATAGAACACAACTAGTGTGTCTCGGAGCCCTTGATAGCCTTTTACTTCAAGAAATGGTCTAATCCTCTTCTAAAGCCATCCGAGTTGGTTCCTACCTCTGCCTCCTGTGGGAACAAGGAACAGATTCTCCCCTCAACTATGAGCCCTGTGTCCATTGAGGGACCCTGCCTATTCAAGGGTCTATGGACATGAGCAGGTTTCAGTGGAGGTTGACCCATTAAGGAGAAATGGGGCACTGCCCCCCATCAACCTCCGTCTGACCTCAGCCAAACCCCACCTGCCTGCCTTCTTACCTACCACCAGTTAGGGGGCAGCTCTGGTTATCATTGGCTGTGGCTCCACCTATCACCGGTCACCTTGCCTTTCACCCCACCATTCCCAATCGGCTCCAGCCACCAATGACTGACTCTTTCAACGTTGCGATGAACTTCCATATGGAAAGGGGCTACCAGGCAAAAGTGGGGGGGGGGACCCCATCCCATCTTCTGCACACATTCATAAAAAACATAGAATCATAGAAATAACAACAGCAGCAACAACAACAACAACAACAAACAGTTAATTAAAATACAGCTTAAAATACAGCTTCTTAAGACGGGGCCTTTAATGTTAGAGGGAAGTCTCAACTCTAGTATGAGTTCAAACCCTACTTAAAGGCCACATTCCCAATATATATTTAACACGCTATTAAATTGCAATGGAATTTCCAGAGCTGGTGTTTGCATAGTCCCCTGTGAAGAGGGATTGACTGTTAAACCACTCTGCAGATTGTAGCTCTGTGAGGAAAATAAGAATAAGAAAAATTTATACCCCACCCATCTGGCTGGGTTTCCCCAGCCACTCTGGGCAGCTTCCAAGAAAATATTAAAATACAGTAGTCTGTCAAACATTAAAAGCTTCCCTAAACAGGGCTGCCTTCAGACGTCTTCTAAAAGTCTGGTAGTTCTTGTTCTCTTTGACATCTGAAGGGAGGGTGTTCCACAGGGCAGGTGCCACTACTGAGAAGGCCTCTGCCTGGTTCCCTGTAACTTGGCATCTCGCAGTGTGGGAACCGCCAGAAGGCCCTCAGCGCTGGACCTCAGTGTCCAGGTAGAACGATGGGGGTGGAGACGCTCCTTCAGGTATACTGGACTGAGGCTGTTTAGGACTTTAAAGGTCAGCACCAACACTTTGAATTGTGCTCGGAAACGTACTGGGAGCCAATGTAGGTTTTTCAAGAATAGGGGTCCTCTCGTGACTCTCAGCACCCTGAACAAACTACAGCTCCCAGAATCCTTTGTGGGAAGCCATCGCTGTTTAAAGTGGTATGCTTTAAAGGCAGGGTGTGCAAGCGGCCAAAGACATCTCAACCTTGACTTTCTGTTTTCCTTTCACAAACCCTTCGTTCCTCTCAAAACACTCCTCCCCCCCCTCCACAGACATGCACTCATGAGTGCTCCCACATGAGTCGCAGTTATCAGAATAATAATTAACAGGCTCTCATTAATTTGGGATCAAACAATGGCCCCTAATGAAGGCGAGCACAGCCAATGTGCTCCCTCGAAGGGAGGCTCGAGCTCTCCTTACACCTGGTGGCACATAGTCCACTGCAGCCCACGAGGCGTCGAACTGACCGTAAAGGTCTGTCTAACATTGAGTCAAGGACAGTTAATGGATGCTGGAGCACAAACAAGAGTGCTCCAAGCATGTCAGTCAAGACTAACCTGAGGCGAAAACATCAAAATGCAGGTTTGGAGTTTTGACATTCCTGCAGGCTCTGTACGCCTCGCCAGCGAATTTTTTAAAGTCAATATCCCCCTTCTGCTTGTGAACACTTTCTATCTGATGAGTAGGGGTAATGGGGACCTGATTGAACTGTGACTATAGTCAGACTTAAAAAGACAGCTTTGAATGTGTGTGTGTGTGTGTGTGTGTGTGTGTGTGTGTGGCTCCCCCTTCTCACCCCCTTTCCAAAGGTCTGTGATAACAATAAAGAGAGTTTACACAGATTATCACAGGCTGTGTCTTTAGACTTCAAGGTTATATGATTAGGAAATTAGAAATGAGATGAGATTAGAAAAACCACAGAACAGGGCTTCCCTCCCTCCCTCCCCATCCCCTGTTGTTATTTTATTTTTTTAACAAAAGGAAAGCTTTTCACAAATTATCTGTGTACTGAATTTACACAGAATCTGATAGATAAATCTTCTAATATTTGGAAATGGATAAATGTGGTAATGTAAATAGGAGGAACCAGCTTTAGAGCTTGTGGCTGGCAGAAGTTCAGGAAACATATTAAGTATTCTAATTCGCTTAAAGCTTACTTATAAAAACATGCATACTGTGATCTAATAAAATGTAATGATTCATACGCAGAACAGTAGTGAACAATAATAATTGCTCTCGATGAACGTACTCAGACTGTTATACAGTAGACTCGCTTTGCTTCCAATTTCAGATTAAATTATTGCCTTGCTCGCTCGCTTTGGCCCGGCGGATTGCAGCAATTAGAGCAAAAATGTATATTGCACAAACAATGGTGGAGGGGGTGCAAGTAACAACCCTACAGAGAAAAACATTTTAAAGAGCTCTTTGGTGAGTTTAGAATAGCCATAGAAGATCATAGCTTACGGTTTTGCCTCAAGGTTTTCCCTTCCCCTTAACCCAGAATATAATGTGGTCTCTTTGTTTGGTACAAGTCTTGAATTAATGGCAGGCCTTAAATAAATAAACAGGTGCATATTCTCCAACATTTCTCTGATGAAAATAAGGAAGTCCCATTCCATACTGATAATTTTACTATTTATACCCCACACATCTTATTGGGTTGCCCCAGCCACTCTGGGCAGCTTCCAACATATGTACTAGAAAACCATAATAAAACATTAAACATTTTTTAAAAAAACTTCTCTATACAGTGGTACCTCGGGTTAAGTACTTAATTCGTTCCAGAGGTCCGTTCTTAACCTGAAACTATTCTTAACCTGAAGCACCACTTTAGTTAATGGGGCCTCCTGCTGCCACCGCGCCACCGCCGCATGATTTCTGTTCTCATCCTGAAGCAAAGTTCTTAACCCGAGGTACTATTTCTGGGTTAGCAGAGTCTGTAACCTGAAGCGTATGTAACTAGAAGCGTATGTAACCCGAGGTACCACTGTACAGGATTGTCTTCAGTCAATACCCTCCAACATTTCTCCAATGAAAATAGGGACATCCTAAAGAAAAGTGGGACTTTCCGGTATCAAATCAGAAACCGGGACGGCTTCTCTAAATCAGAAACAGAACAGAATGGACTTAAAGAATGAACAAATGCAGAAGTAGCAGGACCAGAACCAAACTTTCTGTCCACCCCTAATATTTTCACATGTCCAGTTCACACATGAATGAGCTCACATGATCTCTCATTCCTGAACTATTCAGCACTTGATAACTTGCAGTTAGTTGTATGTGTCAACAGCCTCCATTTAAAAGTACTGTACAGTGGTGCCTCACAAGACGAAAAGAATCCGTTCTGTGATTCTCTTCGTCTAGCGGTTTTTTTCGTCTTGCGAAGCAAGACCATTGACGGATTAGCGGATTAGCGCTATTAGTGGCTTTTAGCGACTTATCTGCTGATCGGATCAGCTGATAAGCGGCTTAGCGGCTTAGAAAAGGGGGGGGGAGAAAAAACCAGCAGGAACTCGCAAGACATTGTCGTCTTGCGAAGCAAGCCCATAGGAAATTCGTTTTGCGAAGCACCTCCAAAACGGAAAACTCTTTCGTCTAGCGAGTTTTCCGTCTTGCGAGGCATTCGTCTTGCGGGGCACCACTGTATTTGTGATTATGTGAAACACCAAGGCACAGTCCATGATGTCTTCTGTCCACATAGGCCAGTAATTTTACTAATTCCCCCTCATCAGCTGAAGGATTTCTTTTTGCACTATGGGACTTCCCCTCATCTCATCTGCACATGTGCCCCACACCCTCCCCAAATCTTCTTTAGAGGCTTGGGGGAACACCTAGAACACATATAGTAGGTGCATGGACGATTAAATGTATTGTTGCACAAGCAGAAATTCTTGCACTGGCAAAATGTTCTCCTTAGAGCAATGTTGAGTTCGACCCATACAAATTATGCAGCTGTACTGAACTGCTCTCTCTTTCTCTCTCTCCCACCCTTGTAGGAAATAACCTGATAGGATTGCGAAGTATTCTCCTGTGTGATTCTTCACAGTGCCTCCCCCTTTGAGGGAAGTTGCCGCACAAGGCCAAGCAGTTAGGAAATTAAACAAATCTCCATCACCATCTATTATAGCCATACCTTTGGCTCTTAACATAAAGTAATGATCTTATGTCAATGTCATGAAAACGCCAAAGAGATGAGGCCGTATTAAGATGTCATTATGATGGCAAAATGATGGCAATTCCAGCCTGTAGGGACTGTGTGATGAGACCAGCAAAAACAAACTCAATGCAAATCTATCAGAGCACATTATCATGTCAAGAGAAGGGGGCCCTAATAGGCCTTTTTCTTACTCCACGAGGAGCAATATTAATTGCTGCCTTCGGGAAAACAACCACCACAATAATGTATCAAAGCAACAACCCAAATAATGTCAATAAGCATTAGCTTCCTACCAACTCATTTCCCCCCATTTGACAATACTGTTGCGTGCCACCCCAATCTCTGAGAGGTGAAAGATTCCAGGGGTTTCAGGAGCTTACCCAGGGTTCGTGTTTCCTTTGGGGATGAGGCACAGCTGAGACTGTGGTGTCTTTATGATATATGGTTTATTTACACATATATACAATCTGAGCTTACAGTGAAGGGGTTCACAGCATTAACACCCTAAATGGGTCCTGTTTCTCCCATGGTTGCAGTCTTGAATTCCCACATGGTGTTCTGACTCTCTTTTCAGCTTTCTGCTTTTCTTCTAGGTCACATCACTGCCCCTTTCAGTAATAATAATAATAATAATAATAATAATAATAATAATAAAATAATAATAATAATAATAATAATAATAATAATAATAATAATAATAAAAATTTACAGTGGTACCTTGGGTTACAGATGCTTCAGGTTATAGATGCTTCAGGTAACCCAGAAATAGTACCTCGGGTTAAGAACTTTGCTTCAGGATGAGAACAGAAATTGTGCTTAGGCGGTGTGGCGTCAGTGAGAGGCCCCATTAGCTAAAGTGGTACCTCCGGTTAAGAACAGTTTCAGGTTAAGAAAGGACCTCCAGGACAAATTAAGTTCTTAACCAGAGGTACCACTGTATTACTTATACCCTACCCATTTGGCTGGGTTTCCCCACCCACTCTGGGTGGCTCCCAACAAAATATTAAAAACACAATAAAACATCAAATATTAAAAACTTCCCTAAACAGTGCTGCCTTCAGATGTCTTCTAAAAGCCAGATAGTTGTTTATGTCCTTGACATCTGATGGTAAGGTGTTCCACAGGGTGGGTGCCGCTACCGAGGAGGCCCTCTGCCTTTGTCCTAGCTATTTCTGAGTTGATGGAGGGCCCCAATCCATTTGCCATATCGCACATAGCCCCCTTCCTTTGTTCTGTTAATGGCCCATCACCCAGGGAATCACCTCAACACAGACCTGGCTTATAGTTTAACACCTGCTGAATCCAGGGGTTAGAAAGATCTCACATACGGCCTACTTCCCCCCAAACTCACAACAATACACTTTTTAATAGGTGCATTCTACACCCACCATAGATGCTTACACTGAGTCCACTTGTGCAACATGGTGGCACTCGAACTCCCGGTAACCATCTCTCATCCAACTTACCACCATCTTGCTCCAGAGGTAGTCAGCCCAGATAGTATCTCTGTGTATTGCTTACCTGAGTGAAAGGCTAAAGAAGACTGTGCCTCTAACCCAGAAGATCACTTTTCGTCCCTTTCCTCATTTGTTGATAGTCCAAGGGGGTTACGCTCCCAGCCTCCTTTAAATGGGAAGAAGTCCTGGGACTGGCTGATGCATCTGGAAGATCTGTTCCAGTGAACCAAGTACCATTTTTATCACCCATTTCAATATGAATCCAAGACACATCTAGCATGGCTTTCCCATGATGATGATGATTATTATTATTATTATTAGAGTTTATATATTGCCCTGTACCCGGAGGTCTCAAGGCAGTTCACAGAAAAGATCACAACATATATACAGTGGTATCTCGGGTTAAGTACTTAATTCGTTCCGGAGGTCTGTACTTAACCTGAAACTGTTCTTAACCTGAAGCACCATTTCGGCTAATGGGGCCTCCCTCTGTCGCCGCGCCGCTGGAGCACAATTTCTGTTCTCGTCCTGAAGCACTATTTCTGGATTAGTTGAGGCTGTAACCTGAAGCGTATGTAACCTGAAGTGTATGTAACCCGAGGTACCACTGTAATCAGAATAAAAACAACAACCCAGTAACACCCCCCAGAAAAAGCCACATTTTAAAAGGGTACAGGATGTCGAACAGATCAACCAATGGCCTGGTTAAAAAGGAACGTTTTTGCCTGGTGCCTAAAGGTGTGTAATGAAGGCACCAGGCAAACTTCCCTGGGGAGAGCATTCCACAGATGGAGAGCCACTGCAGAGAAGGCCCTGTTCTCGTGTTGCCACTCTCTGGACCTCTTGAGGAGGAGGCACACAAAGGAGGACCTCAGAAGATGATCTCAGGATCCAGGTAGGTTCATATGGGAAAAGGTCTTGAGGTATTGGGGTCCTGAACTGTTTCAAATTGGTTGAATCAGGATGTTGTAAGTAATGATCTTTCCAAATGTCAAGTAAATTAGAGCAGGGCTTTGAGGCAAAAGTAGGATCAATGGCCAACTTTATTTATTTTATCAATTTCTCAAGCATACTACACAAAATACTGCTAGAGTGGTACGACAAGCAAAAGGCACATTGGCAGAAGGAGGAGGCAGGTTCATGGTTTGCAGGGACATAGTTCATGGTTCATGCCCACCAGATGTTGCTGGATTCCAACTCCCATCAGCCCCAGCCAGGGATGATGGGAATTGGGTGTCCAGGAACAACGTCCAGAGGGCAATGAACCTGCCCTGTGGAACACCCTCCCACCAGATGTCAAAGGGAACAGCAACTACCAGACTTTTAGAAGACATCTGAAGGAAGGCCTGTTCAGGGAAGCTTTTAATGTTTGATGCATTACTGTATTTTAATATTTTGTTGGAAGCTACCCAGAGTGGCTGGGGAAGCCCAGCCAGATGGGTGGGGTATAAATAAATAAATGAAAATTATTATTATTATTATTATTATTATTATTATTATTATTATTCCTGCTCCTCTCCAAGTATATGCTACAACTTCCTGTTTCCAGGACTCTGGCCAATGAGAAGAAACAAACCAGTCAAGAGAAAACTGTTGAGAAAATTGTTGCCAGCGCATGTTGAGAAGGGCTGTAACTCTCTATGAGAACCTATTCTTTGCATGCAAAAGATCTCCTGTTTAATTCCTGGAAACTGCAGGTATGGTTGGGAAAGACTTTGGAAATCCACCGTGGGAAGATCGCAATGGTCCAACTGGGTATAAAGTGGTTCCATATGTAACATGTGGAAAGTGACATTTCAAATATTGCCAACCAAGTTTGATTATTTTTTTTAGTGAAGCACCTACTCCTCACCCCAAACACCTTTTTTCAAAAATAAATAAATAAATAAAAACAACCTATGCTTAGCTTATAAAGATAATTGTGTACAGCCTCTGAGTCCATTACCAGTATATTAATGGTTGGCTTGAACTTTGGAAGCCCTCAGCTCAGCCGTGGAGCCTGAATTCCCAGATGGTCATTAACTGTCTAATGAAAGACCACCATATCTCTCATAATTACTTAACATCTTGTCCATAAAAACACATTACACAAAGTGGGTTTTTTAATATTTAGATCTAAATTACATTAAGTAAATGTTAGTCTTGGTAAATAAATTTGAGAGTGGAAAGGACTGTCTGGAATTTTCCTTAAAAGAAAAAAAAATCATTTTTCACTCTCCTTCCTAGCAGCATTGACAAACAAACCCATACTGTACAGATCATTTGTAAAAGTGACATTTCAAATATGAGTGATTCATTTAAACTCCATGTTGCTATTAAACAAAGGCATTTAAGCTCTGGAAGTAGCAAGCTTTTTAATAATAATAATAATAATACCAACTTCTTCAATTAAAAAGATTATCATAAATGGGTTGGGGGAACATTGATTTACCCATGTTGACATTGGTTGACCTATGCAATAAGGGCAAGAGAGAAAATAGGTTGAATCCAGATCATCGTTGTTATCAATCATATTAATACAGTGGTACCTTGGGTTACATACGCTTCAGGTTACATACGCTTCAGGTTACAGGCTCGCTAACCCAGAAATAGTACCTCAGGTTAAGAACTTTGCTTCAGGATGAGAACAGAAATCGTGCTCCGGCAGCACAGCAGCAGTGGGAGGCCCCATTAGCTAAAGTGGTGCTTCAGGTTAAGAACAGTTTCAGGTTAAGAACGAACCTCCGGAACAAATTAAGTACTTAACCCGAGGTACCACTGTATTGCTATCTCTATATCTACCAGTTAAGAATGGGTTGCCACAACATGCTTGAATTCTGGTGAAAGTCAACATACAAATGTGAATGTTAGCTCTTTTCAAAATTTGGAATGGTTAAGTGAATAGGAGATATGTACCATCAGTTTATGACTGATGTATAGTGTAAAAACCTAAGAAAGTTCTGAGAAGCTGTCGGAAGGGAGGGGAGAGAGAAAACTGGATGGGTGGGCCGAGTGGAATGGAGTATCCTGGAAAAGGGCACATCTGGCTGGCTGGAACCCTCAACCACTCCAGACTTTCAAAGTTGGGTTGTATAGTTCAATAACAGTTTTCAGATGGTGCAATGCCATTCAACTTTACCCACTTGGCACAAATACAGGCAGTGGCCTTGAGTGGAAAAGGTTTATATCCTATTCCCAATCTGCTTGAGCCAGTACGTTCCTCCTGATTGCCTGCTTATTAAATTCCCGTCAGCCTTAACAACAGGATACAGCTCCACCCAACCTATTTTAATAGGCCTCCAATTACTTGATTAAGTTTTGAGGGAGGCAGGAGGGAAATGTGACTGGATTTACTACTCTAAACACCTGATTTCATTAATAAACGAGGTCTCCTGGGTGTCCCCTGAATCTGCCTTGGAAAAAGGCCCATTTGCTGCCATAAGATTTCTTTATTTACTCACCTAAAAGAGACTTCACAGTTGCCACAATCAGTCTGAACTAGGAGCACTGAGAGAGGTAAAGCAAATTAAATGTCTGGACGTGCCATTGAAAATACCCTCCCTATGTTTCAGTGGATCTGCTAGTAATTTCCCATTCAACGGGATGCAGTTGCAATCCAAATCCAAATCTGGAAAACATTCAAAGTGCTAGTCTCATGTGTGTCAATGGGAGACACACAACTTTCACCAGACTGAGCCCCAGAAATTGACAGGTCCATTTTATATGGGTGTTTTCTTTGCTTGCTTTTTCCTAGCCCACTTTTCCTCCAAGAAGGTCACTGAGGAACATAGCTCTCCCTCTCTCCATATTATCCCTACAACAACCCTGTGAGGTATGTTATGTGGAGAGCTAGTAACATGCCCAAGGTTACCCAGTGAGCTTCGCGGCTGAGTGGGGATTTTACTCTCAAACAGAAAACCTCAGTCATTGTCTTACACTATTCTCTAAGCAGAAATGTTGAGGCTTTGAATAACGATATTACCTTAAAAACCTAATTCATATATCTGATAATATTTCCGGTACACTACATGTTTGGAAATATTTTTGGCAATTCCTATGCAATTTAACCTTCACAGATATGGAGGACTTGGCACTTATTTGGGAAGAGGTCTGTAGTTCGGTGGTAGAGAATCTGCTTTCCATGCAGAACATTCCTCATTCAAACTCCAGCATCTCTAAGAAGAGCTGAGAGTGAAGAAAAAGAAGAGGAGGAGGGGGAGTTTGGATTTGATATCCTGCTTTATCACTACCTGAAGGAGTCTCAAAGCAGCTAACATTCTCCCTTCCCTTCCTCCCCCACAACAAACACTCTGTGAGGTGAGTGGGGCTGAGAGACTTCAGAGAAGTGTGACTAGCCCAAGGTCACCCAGCAGCTGCAGGTGGAGGAGCGGAGACGCGAACCCGGTACACCAGATTACGAGTTTGCCACTCTTAACCACTACACCACACTGGCTATATGTTGGAGGTACTGAGTTAGATCAGCCAATGGTCTGACTTGTTATAAGGGCAACTGAAAACAGTTACAGTGCTGCGATGTAAATCTATAAGGGCATTAAAAATACATTTATTTGCAGCTCTTGAAATGGTTTGCGCTTTGCCTTCAGGAGGCAAAAATGACTATTCACTCTTTTCTTTACTTTTGAGTAAAACAACATAAAGAAGAAGAAAAAGAGGTTAACTCCAGACTTTGATCACTCCATCAGACTTTTATTAAAACTATTTTGAGTTGGACACAAATGTAGTGTCGGATAGAGTGGGGAGATAAGTGTATCTCCTGAATAGCTTTAGCATCCGAAGTGGGTGAGAGAGTCCGCAGAGTACTTCCACCGATGAATTTTTCGCATCTCGAAGATTTGCCGCTTACGGCTGATAACCCTTTTCCGGCTTGAAGGGTCAAAAGGTGAAAATGATTGAGGTACCTTTTGCTATGAATATTTTACAAGCTGCCTATCCCCTTTTCACTGAGATCTCGGTGCTGACTGAGGGCTTCTTCAGGATGAGTCCTTAGTTGACTGATGAATACAAAACACCTTTCGAACAAAAGGCATTCAAGATTAGCGGAAGACAAGACAGCCTACTTTAGTTTCTGTGTGCAGTACCTGGAGTATCAATGGAGATTAACACAGAGAGAGACGCACACACACAACACTGAGTGACGGGCAACTGAAATGCGGAATACCACAATATATTGTTCCCTATTGATGGAGGAAATAATGGGAAAGTTAGCAAGTCACGGTAATGTCACAAGCAAATGATGAACTTTGAAGAACTGAAGGACCAAAAAGTAACATGAAACAAGAAGTAAATTGAAGATAATATTTAGTTACAGCACCGTTCTCAAATTGTCCTGAAACACATCCTCTGGCCTTTGAGGCTGCATGGTTTTTAAAATGAAGACAATGGGAAGGAACCAGTGGCTGAAACAATATAGCCATTTTATTTTACGATGGCCAGTAATGTGAACTTCTTGGAAGACATCTTCTTTCAGCACTTGAGTGCAATGGAGCACATTCAGCGGCTATGAATCAAAATGATCTTCGTGCCGACCTGTCTTTGGACCCTATCCTGCAAGGCGCTGGCAGGAGTCAGAAATACACAGTGCTCCCCTTTGATGTGCTGATCATAGCAGGCAAAGAAGACAGACTTTCTCAGACCTATCCTGGGAATGTGTCATGGGGGGGGGGGAGTTCTCCGAAAGGCAAAATAATAATAATACATTTTTCTAAAAGGCCTAGAAATATTATACAGTAATTAGTTTCGCTTTGTTTTAATCTTTAAGTACAAATTATAGATAATTGTTTCTTAAGCAAGGAGCAAGTTTGGCTAGCTCTTCACCTTACACGTTCTAGAAATACGGCAGAAAAAATTATTATCCATCCCCACTCAATCCCTACCACTACAAATGTCTTGTTGCCTAGAATGTCACAGTTTCTGGGACACTTCCCTAAATTCTGTCAAACCATTGTTATTTCTAAATACTGTCACAAGTGGTGGTTGTTGGTTGTTGTTTTTTAAGTACAGCAATATTTATTTCAGTCATTTTCTGAAGTGCCGACAAATATCCCTTCTAAAGATAGGGAAATCAGGTTATAAAATGATTTGCTCAAGGTCACTTCAGGGGAATGGTGGTGGGTTCCAGGTCTTATGCAATGAGCAAGCTTTGTTAACTTTCCAACGCATTCCAGACATGTGGCATTTATTCTCTCTCTCTGTCTCCCCCACCCCCAATGCCTTGCTGCCTAGACTGTCCAATTTCAGGAGTATTCTTTAAATTCTGTCAAAGCGTCACAGAGGAACATAAGAAGCTGCCTTATACCATAATGAGTACCATAATGGAAAACCTCTTCAACTATACCCAGGTCTTTCAACTATTCCTCATCCCGGTTTCCCTCCTCTGCACATGTTCTGGTTTTCCAAAATGCCATTCTTAATATGTGGCACCCAGAACCACTCACAGTAGACCTGATTGGAGAACAGCCTCTCCCAAAGGCATCATGGACTTTGAAGAATCACGACCTCAAGACAAAAGGGAGAAATGAGCTAAGAGGAAGGCACACTTGGCCAAATCCTCACCGTGATCAACTCCCATCCGGAAACCTATGTCCCCACTGTGGAAGGATGTGTGGATCCAGAATTGGCCTCCACCGTCACCTACAGACACACTTTTAAGACCATATTCATGGGAGACAATCTTCCTTGCCTATGAGTGATCGCCAAAGAAGAAGAGACCTGATGTGGTTGGGCTCATGCAGGATGGGGGGGGGGGGAGCCAGTTCACAATGGATCTGGAGACAATGGATCTAGGCTGTTAATGCAGCCTAAAATTGCATTTGCTTTTTAAAACAGCCTTATTGCACTGCTCTCTCTTGATCAGCTCAGACACCCAGTGGTGGTGGACCCTGGGTTTCCAAATTCCAGTGGTGCCCTGTGCAACTCCAAAATTCAGTGCCACCCAGCCTGTTGTTCATCATTGTTGCAGTGCCCCCTGTGGCACCCTCTTGGCTCGGTGCCCAGTGCAGGCGAAACAGTTGCACTCCCCTAAACCCTCCTCTGCACCTAGGTCCTTCTCCCATGCACCCTGAAAGGGCATCGCAAGGGCATCAGTAAGTTCTGCTGTGTGCCAGCTGTTCCATTTCTACCTCTCACTATGCCAGAGTCCTAACTCTGTGCCCATTGTACCTTCACAACAGCTCTACAAGGCAGATCCAAGCCCAGGGTCACTACTGCACTTTGGGAATGAGCAGAAATGTGAACCTGGGTCTCCCCAGAAGTAGCTCTCTCTGTGAGGCTAAGGGATAAAACTAGCTGTCACGGTCACTTACAGGGAGGCAGAGAGGGTGATGCAGCAGGTAAGCTGAGGCTGTGTAGATTTACTGGTGAATCCAGCATACCTGCGGCAGACCCTCCAAGTGTCCCTATTTTCCAGGGACAGTCCCAGATTTACAGAAGCTGTCTCTGTTTCTGATTTGATCCTGGAATGCCCCACTTTTCTTTAGGACGTCCCTATTTTCACTGGAGAAATGTTGAAGTGTATGGAGCTATCCAACCCTGAGCCAAGGAAATAAGTAACTATACAACCTTTAGAAGACACCTGAAGGCAGCCCTGTATGGAGTTGTTTTTTTCTTAATGTTTAATGTTTCATTATGTATTTATGTATGCTGGAAGCTGCCCAGAGCAGCTGGGGCAACCCAATCAGATGCAAGGGGTATAAATGATATTACTACTACTTCTACTACTACTACAACTGCATAGGACTTTGCTATTTTCATCAGAGGAATGCTGGAGGGTATGCTGCTGGTCTGCCCACACAGCCCTCTTCCCACCCACCCCCCATCTGCTATTAGCCATGCCTGCTGGGGCAGATGGGAGCTGAAGTTCAGCATCACGGTGTGGTACGCTGCTTTGGCATCAGCTGATAGGAAGTGCCTACAGAGGGTAGTATCCCAAGATATTATGGGCTGTCCCATGAATCTGCTGGATGAAATAGCGGAAGAACATTGCCTCAAGAGAGTGAGGAATATTCTCAGGGATGATTCACACCCTGGCCGGCACTTTCTTGATCTCCTACCCTCAGGCAGAAGATATAGAAGCATGCTTCTATCCATGGGCTGTTAGGCTGCTGAATGAAAAGATAAGAACAGGGCAACTGACTTTCGGGTTTGGTGGGTGTGCATCAGTAAACGAGGGGAAATAAGACTAAGAGAGCTGAGTGGGGGGTGCTTGTGTAATCTCACTGTATACAAGTTGTACAAGTGACTATAAAGTATTTCAATATATTAAAAAAAAATCCAGTGGGCCAAAGGTTCGCCTCACCAGATTTAGAGAGTAGCTGGGTGTGTTGCAAAACAGAGTGCCAGTGAGACCCCAGCTCCTAGGCAGCTTAAGCCATGGCACAGGTCTGTCTGCCCCAAGTCTTTGAAGGACCCAGCAGTGCCTTCCTGAGCAAAATGTGCAGCTAAGGGTTGAAAAACTCTTCCCGTGAACAGGGCCCAAGTTGATCGATGACACTTTTCTTTTTGTTTATGCACTTCGCTTAGCAGAACAGATGCTCCTTCTTGAGCCAAAGGAAGCTTCCAGAATGGCCTGCTGAGCTGCGTAAAGGTAAAGCGTGTTGCAGCCGAGCCATCCTGCTGTGACCAAAGACTGGTTCGCTGTCGATAGTCCTGCGCCTGAAGGATGGTCCCCTGGCCAGATGGAGGTGGAGGTTGTCTTCCATGAGTCATTCCGAGCTCCCCTTCCTCTCAGTGCTGAGAAGGCTTTCAACTTGCATTTACACTTGAAAGGCTGCTCAGCAGGTGATTTACCTGACAAATTACCCTTCTGAAGTGACAAGGTAAGCTGAAAGAAGCTCTTCTCTTCTCCTCCCTTCCCAAGTTTTAATATTAAAGGGTTTCAAAAATTAAAGACGTCTGAGGAGTAAAATGTAAACGCTATCGGATTTTGCTCCTCAACACACTTTTGTCTCCTCCTTCCTATTGCATCCTCCCCCCCCCCAAAGTAGAGCTATGTGTCGTTTTGTAAAGTTGAGCGAATTAAAGTCTAAGCACCACTTTGTAATTACACAGAGGCAATTCATTGGGGATTATTGCTCCGAGCAGACTAGAGGGAAAGGAAGGGAAGGTTGCTTGACAACATATTGTCAGATTTCTGTTCGGCCAGGCCTCTGAGGGGACCTCCTTAGAGGAAGAGGTGTGGGACTAGGGACAGAGAATAAATTGGTATCTATCTAAAGCAAAACATTAACAAATAATAGAATTGTAGAGTTGGGAGGGATCCCCAGGGGTCTTGCAATACAAGAATCACAGCTCATTTGTACTTCCTGAAACAGCATACTCAGATTGGTGGGCGGGGCGAACCTGTGGCCTGCCAGGTGTTGCTGAACTGCAGCTACCATCGTCTTTGGCCTTTGGCCATGCAGAGCCCAACAAGATCTGGAAAGCTAAAGGTAAGCCCCCCCCCCACGGCAATATGGGAACCTGAACTAAGCTACACTTTGAAATTCATACTCCTCTGAATTTTGTAGTGCCACAATCCGACTCCAAGAGCCATAAAACTCATAACTGGCAAAATTGCATGAAATTCATGATTGGCAAAATTGTGTACAAAAATGTATTTGCTAAGAGAAAGGCTGAAAGAATTCATGTGGGCTTTTAAAAAAAGAAGAAACTGATGTGGAAACTGTTATTGACAAATTCGTCCATCCTGACATAGTGCTTAATGGAGAACCTTGGCACAGCTGGGGACGTGGAAAAATCCACTATAAGCATAGGTAAAGGTAAAGGGACCCCTGACCATTAGGTCCAGTTGTGGCCAACTCTGGGGTTGTAGCGCTCATCTCGCTTTATTGGCCGAGGGAGCTGGCGTACAGCTTCTGGGTCAAGTGGCCAGCATGACTAAGCCGCTTCTGGCGAACCAGAGCAGCGTATGGAAACGCCGTTTACCTTCCCGCCGGAGCGGTATCTATTTATCTACTTGCACTTTGACATGCTTTTGAACGTGGGCAGGAGCAGGGACCGAGCAACGGGAGCTCACCCCCGTCATGGGGATTCAAACCGCCGACCTTCTGATCGGCAAGTCCTAGGCTCTGTGGTTTAACCCACAGCGCCACCCGCATCCCACTATAATCATAAGGCAGTCCAAATTATCTAGCTCCATGGACATGGACATCTCTGCCTGGAGAGGTGCTGCCAATCAGAGCAGACAGTATTGAGCTGGATGGCCCAATGATCTGCCTTGTTATAAGGCGTGTGTTCAGGAGCATTGTGGGAAATTACAATGGTTGGCATCTTCTAGAACACTTGCCTGGCTTGATGTGTGTGGTGGGGGCAAAGCTGGCGGCAGCAGCAGGCCGGGCCATGACATGGAGGCCCTAGCATCTGCCTGAATTTCCCCAGTGCTGACAACAATCCTGCTTGGATGCTAAGAGAATGGCTGCATCAGAGCCCAAGAATTCATAAATGGAGCTAGTCAGTGTGTGTGTTTGTGTGTGTGTCAGAGCAAGAGGAATTGTTTAGCTATTAAACATGAAGGCTATTGAGGCCACCAATTTCTTAATAAAAAAAGGTGATGCGGTAAACAGAAATTAATGACAAATAATCCACTATAAAACAATTTCGCCCTATCCAGGTTTCAGAGTTTATTGAGCTGTAAGTAGATAAACATATCGGCTACAAACCATTCGCTGGCCAGTCTCTGCCCCCATCATTAACAGATAAGAGAAAAGATGGGGAATCTGTGACTTAATGCAGGATATGTATCTCGTGCCATCAGATTACATCAGGTTCATCAAGTCATGCTTATATAACTTGATTTTAATTTATGGGTTTTATGGCTGGCAGTTTTCCGAGATTATGGTTTGATTGAACGTCTGTTGAATGTCTGTAAAGTATCTGTTTGTTTGCAAATGGGCTCTAATGGATTACCCTGCTTGAGTCTTCCTTCACGAAGCTGTTCACCTTTGCATGGTGTAGTAGACAAGCCACATCTTGCTTAGATTGCACACAGCACCAGTTATAATAACAATATGTCAAAGGCTACAGCGTGAACATGCTCTCAGAATGTTTTCCCTGAATATCAGCAGTAACTATTGATTTCAGCATCTTAGAGGTATCTATCCTGGACCGGTAATTTTCTGGCTTTTATTTTCTCGATATCACTTCCATCTTTTATTTTCATTTCCCCACCCCCTCCTTCCAAGGTTACATTATTATTTTTTTATAATCATGTTTATTAAAATTTCCAATAATAACAGAATAAGAAAAATAAAAAAGATAAAGAAAAGAAAGTAAAAGAGAAGCAAATTTAGACCCTTCTTTTCATAGCCTTCTTTCTGGGACTTCCTCCTTCCCCTCCCGACTGTATTCCCCTTTCCCTAAGTTGGTTCCACAAGCTCTCATTCCCAAATTAAACCTAATACATTTTACTCATAAGCCAATTTAAATTTACACAATCTTAACAACATTCCTCATCTTAAAATAGAGCACAATTTTCCCCCCAAGATCAGTTCTCATTTCCTTCCACGAGTTCCCCCTTTCTTAAAAAAAATAAAACAAAAACATGTAAGATCAAAGTTATAAAAGATATAAGATAGAAAATATAGGAAAGTTCAAAAAGTTGATTACATAGCCTTTGGATTCTAAGATTCCCCCTCCCTTCCCCGGTTTAGATTCCCCATGTCCATCTGTCTGTATGTTGTCGGCCTGGAGGTCTTAAGTCCACAGCCAAAATTTGTCTCAATCTATCTTGCCGGTTTTCTTTAGATTTAGTTGTTTTGGTAGTTTTTAACTTCAAAAATCCAGTCTAATAGAGGCCTTTGGTTTTCCTTGATCATTTGTTGCTCCTCCCGTTGTTCTTTCCGTGTCGTAGTTAGTCCTTTGCTCTTTTATTTCTTACTTTCTCAGGTTTCTGTCTTGTTCAGCTGTTAAAACATTCTTGTTCCAAGATTTAGTGTCTCTACAGAGGTTTGTTATTCAGGGACAGAGACTTACGTCCAGTTCCTTTCTTGCTTCAATAGAAGATTCTATTGTATTATGGTCACCTCTGTAGACAAAATAGTATTTCAGTTTTACAGCTTTCCCAGGAGATAAGACCTGTGCACATCCCAGAGTAGTTTTCCACATACGACACTTGTAATGTCCCGAAACACCTCTAGGGGGATTGCAATAACTTTGTATCCTCTAATCCAAAAGTCAATTTGTTGTTTCTTTTTCCCCGACAGTTTATGTCCATATTTATATCAAATTGTAACAAAATTGACCAGCAAAAAACTTGTAACCAAATCCTCTTTATATTCTCTAGCTTTGGCAGCTCCTTTGACAGCTGTCAAATTCTCCATCTCTCTTCGCCAGGCTCTCCGAATCGCCCCGGTTCCCGGGGGGGGGGGTTGCCTTTTTCCTCTCACCCTCCACTCTTCTCCTCCAGCACAATTCTTGTAATTCACATCGTGGAGTTAATCATTTTTGTCATCAATAAACTTCTGAATCGATCTTGGTTTCCCAGTCCTTGTTTTAGCATGTTTACAGTCAGGGGGGGGGGACTGACTTCCTTTTTGGATCCCCCCCGCTCGTGCTGAATCCGAAAAAAAATTCCTTTTTTTTCTCCTTTTGTACCCGGTTACCCGGTTACCCAGTTACTCACGGGTTATCGCCAAATGTCCAAATTTCCAAAGGAAGAAGCCAGCGCTCTCCGTCGAATGGCATGCGGCTGCGCTCGGCAGGGGAAGCGGAGGACTCAAAGCACCACGCCACTCCCCGGCACCCGATCCGTAGCCTTCACAAGTCGGGAGGGCGCTAACGGTGCCAGCCGAGTCACCATGTCCACGGGCTCCGTGCCCGTGGTTTTTAAGGGTCCCCGCGTCGCCGGCGCGGTAGGACCCAGCCCCTGCCGAGCCGACTCCCTCCGGAGCTCGGAGGGAGTCTGCCATTCGGCGATGGCGCCAACCCGGAAGGTTACATTAGAGAGCCTGTGTGATGTAGAATAGATGCTGTGTTTGATTGAGATCTGGGTTGAAATCTCTGCTGAGCCATGAGAAAGCATTGTGTTTAAACACCCACAGTTAGTGCCTGGACTCACCATTTCCATGGTGGAGATGCTGGGGAAATATTGGGGTTCAATGCCTAAACAAATGTCCTGTTTGATTGCCCAGTTGGAGTCTGGATTTTATTGGCCATCCGGACTGAACTCACAGGTTATTGGGTATTAATATTTCCCCAACATACTTACTACTGTACTTATTTTAGTTTATACAACAGCACAAGTACATTGAGACAATTACTCATGTACATGTTTAACTTTCTCCTTTTTTAAAAAATAAAAATGTACACATTTTAAGTATGGCTGCTTCCATACTGAAGGTATATTCCTGAGGTCACAGATGCTAGCCAGTCAGCACTCTCTGCTGCTGAATTTTCTCATAGGAACACTTGAAATTGCCTTACACTGAGTCAAACCTTTGGTCAATCTAGCTCAATATTGCCTACACAGGCTGACAGAAGCTCAGGCAGGAGCCATTATCAGCTCAGCTTGGAAATGCTGAAGAAATGTTCTGCCATTGAGCTATAGGCAGCCCTGTATAAGGAAGCTTTTAATGTTTGGCGTCTGACTGTGTCTGATGTTTTCATTTGTTGGAAGCCGCCCAGAGTGGCTGGGGCAACCCTGCCAGATGAGTGGCATACAAATAATACCAAACGGTATTATGGCATGTTTGGCAAATCCTCACCGTGATCAACTCCTGCCCGAAAACCTATGTCCCCACTGTGGAAGGACATGGGGATCCAGAATTGGCCTCCACAGTCACTTACGGACACACTGTTAAGACTGTGTTCATGGAAGACAATCTTACTTAGCCATGAGTGATCGCCAAAGAAGAAGCTATAAATAATAAATCATATGATTATCAAGAGATACATTGGGACCTTGGTTGTTGAGCGTAATCCATTGAGGGAAACCGTTCGACTTCTGAAACATCCAACAACCGAGGCGGGAAGGTTGGTCGGCAAAGTGAATGGAGAAAAAAGAAGGAAACGCAGCAGACTTCCGTGGCGTGTTCAAAAAATGGAAGCAATTACTTCCGGGTTTTCTGCATTCGGCTTCTGAAATGTTCAGTTTCCGAGACGCTCAAAAACCGAGGTACCACTGTACAATGAATATTTTACAGCTCTGTTCTGGAGGAGTGCACTTGGATTCTCCACACAGACAACAACCCAATTTTGTTATGCCAAACGGAAAGGAGAGCAGAGCTTTATTCTGGTCTTATCACCATCCTTTGCAGTCAACAGCTTTTCAAATTAAAATCACTGTTGTACTTAGGAAACCTATGAAGGAACACATGTACTGGGTGTCTAAATTAGAGAGATTGATTGAGGGGGAGCAAGGGTGAAGGCACATGGGTCCGATCTTGAAACAATCTGCAGAAGTTGCGGAGCTGTGTAGCAGTCAGGTGCAATTGGTGCCAAAGAAATAAACTTGACTCGTTTATATTTATGAAACAGGCATCGTGACCAGCGGGAGATTATGCATTCATCATCTGAGATGCGTATTGGGAAATCGTACTTAAGAATTCTTTTCACGCTCACTCAATAATGAATAGGATGCGCCATAAGATGACACTGCCGACTCTGGAGTAGTCCTACCTGCTTCGGCAAACTTCCTCTGGAGTAAGCGGGTCAAGGATCTGCCCCCTAAATTGCGAAAGGGACTAACCTCCAGGTCACCGATGGAGGGAAAACTCTCAGAGTGTTTAAAGTGAGTCTGTTTTTATTATAATTAAGGTATTAGAGCATAAACAGAGAAATGTACTTCGAGGACTCGTGGCAGGTAATTGCCACTGTTTGAAGCACTTGTTTCACACCCACCAATTATGTTCCCTGGCCTATTAGAATTCCTTCCAGAGTGCCTTGAACGCTCTGAAGAAGGAGATTTCAACAATTGGCTGCTTCTACTTACCTAGCTGCTCCCCGCTATGCCTTCACGTATCCTACGGGATGTGGGCTTTTCAGTGAAGAAATTTCAGTGTCAATTAATCATATCAGTTTTTGCCCATTTCCTGAATGATTAAATCTGCAGAAACCTGCATACTGGAAAAGGAATCATTTGATAGCTCAATGGCAGAGCATTGTTTCTGCAGACAGGAGGTCCCAGGGTTCGAGCCCCAAGATCTCCAGGTGGGGCTGGGCATACCCTGAGTCTGGAACCGGAGAACAGGGAACTGGGTCAAGCCAGCAGGCTAAACCCCTCAACTCCGCTCCCCCTGGGAGTTGACATTGACAGGTGGGCAGAATTACTCACCAGTCAATCGCCTGATGCTGTAATGTCTCTGGCTAGCGTGGGGTTTTGTGTCCCATGTTAGCTGTGCTTCCAAAAGGGATATGGGTTAGGGATCTGTTGGTGCTCCACTGCAAGACAACCTTGGTTTGTCTGTTTCTTTGGTTTATTTATTTGCACACTGCATTTCCCCAGAATTGTGCCCAGAAAAGTGCCTCGGAACATAGGAAAGGAACAATCAGTGTAACAATTCAAAACATTACAGTGGTACTTTGGGTTAAGAACTTAATTCGTTCTGGAGGTTTGTTCTTAACCTGAAACTGTTGTTAACCTGAGGTACCACTTTAGCTAATGGGGCCTCCTGTTGCTGCCACACCGCCACTGCACGATTTCTGTTCTCATCCTGAAGCAAAGTTGTTAACCTGAGGTACTATTTCTGGGTTAGCGGAGTCTGTAATCTGAAGTTTCTGTAACATGAGGTACCTCTGTATTTGAAACAATTGCAAATAATCATCATAGCAATATGTACAAAAAATCATCAGAATAGCCAACATTGTGTAAAATAATACAAATAAGCCAGCAGAATTCAATAATGGAAAATAAACAGAAGAGAAAACTGATACCACTGTAAAACCAGAAGAAGAACATATGGAATGTCACCCTGTTCTAGATGATGCATCTGTATCCATGGTTTGGTTCTAAGTCTCAGTGCAGGACCCAACTAAGTACTGGACACAGGTGACACTGTGGTCTATACCACGGAGCCTCTTGGGCTTGTCGATCAGAAGGTCGGTGGTTCGAATCCCTGGGATGGGCTCCTGTTGCTCTGTCCCAGCTCCTGCCAACCTAGTGGTTTGAAAGCATACAAGTGCAAGTAGATAAATAGGCACCACTGTGGCAGGAAGGTAAACGGCATTTATGTGCACTCTGGTTTCTGTCACGGTGTTCCATTGTGCCAGAAGTGGTTTAGTCATGCCTGGCCGCATGACCTGGAGAGCTGTCCGTGGACAAACGACGGCTTCCTCGGCCTGAAAGTGAGATAAGTGCCGCAACCCGATAGTCGTCTTTGACTGGACTTAACCATCCAGGGGTCCTTTAACTTTACCTTTACCTTACCCAACTAACTGCTTCCACAAGTGCAAAATTTTCCATTTGAACACTAGAGGAAGCACTTCATTGACTTCCAAGCACTTCCAAGACTGCCCTGTGTCTTGGAACCAAACAGCTGAGTACAGGTGTATCATCTGGAACAGAGTGGTGAATTAAAACTGCTTGCAAAACGTGTATATTATGACAATGTACATGAAAATGTTCATTAATTTTCACAAGGACTTAAAAACCAAAACAAAACTGATGCTGATGCAGAAATATAGTGAACTGGAGGTTGGGAAAAATTAAGAAGCTGGATTTGTTCAGCCCTACAGTGTTGTCTGAGCAGCTTACAAATAAGAAAAGGATTCAGTAATAGTCACAGAACAAACTCCATCGTAAAAATTTGGAAAAATATATTTTGGCAGCAGAGGGCAAAATTGGAAAGAGAAAAGCATCAGTCAAAGAATGCAAAAAAATAAAAAAAATTAATTCTAACGTTTAGTGGATTCAAAAAGTTCACAATTTAAATAGCCTTGGGAAATAAAATAAAAAGGGTTCATCTGACAATGGAAATATATTTTGAAAGGGCACCAGGCAAGCCTCTCTGGGGAAGGCATTCCAGAACTGGGGTACTGTGGGTGTATTTGTACCCCAGACCTCGAAGACAACTAGGAGTGGAGTCAGCCAAAGGAAGGCAGAAGTGAAAAGGAAGTACCAGTAGGCGACTGCTTAGGCTGAGTTGCTATACAGTGGTGCCCCGCAAGACGAATGCCTCGCAAGACGAAAAACTCGCTAGACGAAAGGGTTTTGTGTTTTTTGAGCTGCTTCGCAAGACGAATTTCCCTATGGGCTTGCTTCGCAAGACGAAAACGTCTTGCAAGTTTGTTTCCTTTTTCTTAACACCGTTAATACAGTTGCAACTTGACTTCGAGGAGCAGCTCATAGAACGTGGTGTGGTAGCCTTTTTTGAGGTTTTTGGTGATTTTTGAAGCTTTTCCAAAACTTTTCCGACACCGTGCTTCGCAAGACGAAAAATTCGCTAGACGAAAAAACTCACGGAACGAATTAATTTCGTCTTGCGAGGCACCACTGTATCACAGACATAGGCAAACTCAGCCCTCTAGATGTTTTTGGCCTACAACTCCCATGATCCCTAGTTAACAGGACCAGTGGTCAGGGATGATGGGAATTGTAGTCCCAAAACGTCTGGAGGGCCGAGTTTGCCTATGCCTGCTCTATCATATTAGGCTACCTTGCTATTTTAAAAACAGTGTTTTGTGTTTTACTTCTGTCTTTATTAGGTGGTGCAACAGGTGCCATCACCAAGAAGTGGGGTTATTGGTTTGTGGTGTATATTATTATTATTATTATTATTATTATTATTATTATTCTCTATCTTGTATTTTTATGTTGTGAACCAGCCTGAAACCTTTCTCTCTTGCATCACCATCAAACATGCAGCCAAAGGCGCAAAAAGCCAGCTCCAAATCCACTCTCAGAAACAGTGGATCAAACGACGACCATACCACTCTAAATGCGAAATGAAGAAAGGTCCTATGTGCTGTGGGAAGACATATTCTCTTTTGTTTTCACGTTGCATGTGAAGTATTTCCTTTTGTCTCTTTTTGTATTCATATTCCGTAAACTATGTTCTAGGTCCTCCTCTTTGCCAATCAGTTTACCACAAGTGTTATTGTGTGAAGCTGCCTCTGATGTGTTGAAGATGAGTTGCTGTTCAGCGGAAGGTACATTTGTGGCCTAAGAACCATGCACCAAGGTTGTCTAATAGTCAACTGAAAGGCACTGAGAGCCGGGTCATGATTTCAGCCTTTGCGGGTGGAAAATGTTGTTTTTCAAAAACAACAACAAAAACAACAACAGTAACACAAAATGGATTAAGTTAAATTCCCTTGCACACTTTCCTGGTTTGAAAAAAAAAGATAGAGGTTTCAGACCAATTGTTTGCCCAGGCAGGTACATACTTTTAAAGTATGTACGGGAAAACATTTAATTACAAAGTATTTTAAAACAGTTAAAAATATGTAAAAGCCAATAATGCCATTAACTCTGGTTTACTGAACTGGCCAATGATCTCCACACAAGGTTCTTCCTCCTCAGTTAATCCCCACAACAAGCTTGTGAAGTAGCTAAGGCTGAGGCAATGACTGACACAAGGTCAACCAGTGAGCTTCATGGTGGAGTGAGGATTTGAATCTGGGCCTCCCAGGTCCTAGTCTGACACACTAACCACTACACCCCACTGCTTCTATAGTTGCTAAACATGTCACTGGGAAGCATGTCCAAAATCGATGAGAGAGAGAGAGAGAGAGAGAGAGAGAAAGTGATTTTCATTGGGACTACAGCATTTAAAGACAAATGTTCTGATCTTTCTTTTCCAGAAAGAATCACACACACAAAAAATCAGACTTCAAAATTTGTGATGAAATTTAATGCTGCAGAAATCTTTGGCGGGAAAACAAAGATCTGGATCATATGTGCAATCTTTCCTCCATTCCATGAAATGAAACAGGATTTATTTGAAACCAGTCTGAATAAATTGCAAATTTTATAAGAGCACTGAATTCCCTATAAAATATTACTGTTTCACAAAGCTTCACTAACACAGGCTTCCTCCATGTGCTGAAGACGTCCTTCTTTTCCTGGGCTTTTGACAGTTAAGGTATTTTGTTTTGTTGAATCCACAGTTGGAATGTTCTTTCTTGTTTTTACAATTGTATATTGTATTGTTGTAAAGTGCGTAGGGACCTTGTGGTGAATGATAGGTAAGAAATAAATAGCTAAACTAACATAAACTCAAGGAAGGTAACGACGGTATTGGTGCCTTAGCAAATCTGGGTGAAAAAGTGTTCATGGTCTGTAGTAAGAAACCATGTTTAATCAAGTAGATGCTCCTTTGGTCAACAGTGTCTTGGCTTTTTAGAACATTTGCTTCCTACACATTACAAATCTTCCTTTCAGATGCCATAAAAAATATTCTCCTACCAGTGTCCAGCAATAAATTGGGCATGATCTCTGGATTCAACACCTTTAACCAGTAATTTTTAGGTGGCAAGCAAATGAATCTGTCTAATGGGAACCAGAAATGATAATGACTTTCTACCGGCCCAACTAAGGTGTGACATGACCATGGCCTCCCACAGCAGATCTGAATCAAAGCTGGCATATCTTTATTCGAAATTTTCCTTGCTATTTTTGCACGGTTAGTGTTTTATAGAGTGGAAAGCAATTAGTTTTATAACAGGGGAATAGGTTCAAACCCTGTTTAAAAGTCAATGAGTGCCTAATTGTTCCGTTGCTTGGAAATAACACCCAATCATTGCTGTTTATGAATCTTGCCGTTTTGACGAAAGCCTACAGTCAAGAACCTTTCCACCCCATGAACCGTCTTGCCTATCGCTTTTTGCATCAAAGAAAACTTTTGCACAAGTGCTGCATGCAATTAAAGGTGAGTCTCCTGTTGTTGCAGAACCTGCAGTGTAGGAAATGGCAGAGATGAAGGGAAATCCCGCTAGGTTCAAGATTTTTAAAGGAAACAATCTCATTTGTCCCTCCCAGACTAATACACATATCAGCATGTAAGTTATCCATTGAATTTTGCTCTCCTCCAAATTGTGCAATACAGTTTTCCGTTCAAAAAAGTACTAACTTGCATAAGTCATTGGGCATTTTAGGATGAATACATCAAGAAATACATATATAGAGATAAAATATGCATTTAAATACATATTTAAATGTGATTTTTCTTTGGCTTAAAAAAAACCACTACTAATTTGTGCAGAAACAGGATGGAAGGGACTTACGAATGAACACATACAGAATTGACACAGCTTGGAAATAGATTGCTCTGTCTATCACTAGACAAAAAACTGGGTTTTTTTTTAAAATGAGCATTCCTCACAGAGGGACAACACTCAAAAAAGCCCAAAATAGACATGCAGAGTTAGGCCCACACATGTTGCAGAATGAACTGGGAATGGAGCAACAGAGTGGTGAGGGGGGAAGAAGAAGAAGAAGAAGAAGAAGAAGAAGAAGAAGAAGAAGAAGAAGGGGAGCTTGGATTTGATATCCTGCTTTATCACTACCCTAAGGAGTCTCACCCCTTCATGGATCACTGCCTTGCCATGGTGAAGGGGCTTGAATAACTCAGAGAAGCTATGAACTATGCCAAGCAGGGCACCCAAGATGAACAGGTCATAGTGGAGAGTTTTGACCAAACGTGATCCACCTGGAGGAGGAACCGGCAAGCCACTCCAGTATCCCTGCCAAGAAAACTCCATGGACAAAGACAACAGGCATATAAAAGTTATGACACTGGAAGATGAGCCCCTCATTGCCAACAAAGGTCCGTATAGTAAAAGCTATGGTTTCCCCAGTAGTGATGTATGGAAGTGAGAGCTGGACCATAAAGAAGGCTGATCGCCGAAGAATTGATGCTTTTGAATTATGGTGTTGGATGAGACTCTTGAGAGTCCCATGAACTGCAAGAAGATCAAACCTATCCATTCTGAAGGAAATCAGCCCTGAGTGCTCACTGGAAGGACAGATCCTGAAGCTGGGGCTCCAATATTTGGCCACCTCATGAGAAGAGAAGACTCCCTGGAAAAGACCCTGATGTTGGGAAAGATGGAGGGCACAAGGAGAAGGGGATGAGAAGATGGTTGGATAGTGTTCTCGAAGCTACCAGCATGAGTATGACCAAACGGCGGGAGGCAGTGGAAGACAGAAGTGCCTGGCGTGCTCTGGTCCATGGGGTCATGAAGAGTTGGACACGACTAAACGACTAAACAACAACAACAAAGGAGTCTCAAAGCAGCTAACAATTTACTTTCCCTTCCTCCCCCACAACAAACACTCTGTGAGGTGAGTGGGGCTGAGACTTCAGAGAAGTGTGACTAGCCCAAGGTCACCCAACAGCTGCATGTGGAGGAGCAGAGAGGCAAACCCGGTTCCCCAGATTACGAGTCCACCGCTCTGAACCACTACACCACACTGGCTCTCAGGGAGAATGATGCACACTCATTCAGACTGCAGGTGGGAGCGCATTGTTTTTCAATGATCCTAAAATTTTGCTGTATCCAAAAACCTACCACTCCAGGGGAAAGAGCTGGGCTCGAACCTTTGTCACTGACATTCTAGCTTTCTGTTTTCAAAGAGTTGGGTGTGTATTTGTGTTTAAGGTGGAGAAGCATTCAAGGAAAAGAAAAGATGCTCATCTGTAGTGTGAAGCAGTACAGACCATTTAATCCCTCTACTTAGTTCTCCTGCAGGTGCAGATCTTAAGGCCTCTTGTTCAAATGTCTATCATGCCTGGTTTTACTCCAGTTCATAATCAATGTTGGAGCAAGTGCCGCAACAGCAAATTGGACGAGGTGTGTGATAAGTCTGTGTTTTACCACTGGCTGCTGGACCAAGAAGTTACACATTTGCTGCATCACATGGCTGGGTACATTTTCATCCTGTGATTAGCTGTATGAAGAAAGTTTCTTATCTTATTGCAAGCTGAAAAGCAATCTGACAGCATGGCAGATCCATCAGATGACAGTGTGACTTTGCGGCCAGCTGTGCTTCATGGTGAACTCTCTGGCTTGGGTGCATCAGCGCATATTCTTGACTAAACCACAGAAGACCAAGAACAAATCTTCATATATATTTTTTTTCAGCTGTCGGTGTTTTAAGACAGAAATCTGGTGACGGTTAAAAACCGCCCTGTTCTAAATCTCCCAGCAGCAGGGATTCAAAGGGAAAGTTGTGTCCCTCCTTCTCTTTACAGAAACAAAGAATGAATGTCAGCCAACAAACAGGAAAATCAAATTTTCTTTTCTTCTTGTCTTATTTCTCCTGCCCCCCACTTTTGAACAAAGAGATGTCTCTGCTTATCTCCTTTTATTCTTGCCGAATGAAGAAACAGAAAAAAAGCAAAACAACTAAAAAAAATATATATACAACCAGGAATGGGGAGGGGGGAAAAAATCAAACGGGCAACAAATAATTTTACCATTACCAGGTAATATGCGTTAATTGCTCAGTTTATATACTCTGAATGACATACCATTAGAGACTGTGTATGCATTGTAACTAGAGCATTAATAAATTTAAAATGTGCCTATTAGGATGACAGCTTTGGAGGTGCAAAGGAATAACAGTTATCACTTGGCAGAAGCAGAACTCACCCCATCTGCCGAGACTTTGCATACATTTTCAGCTTCCTGAGCAATGATTAGGGCTGTCAGAACCTCTTTAACCTTCTAACTGCTGGTCCCAACTGGCCTTAATTAGAGACTAATGAATTCAGAAGATGCAGGCCGTGAGGAAAACTGCCTTGACAGTTTGTGTACAAATTAAGCACCAATTACTTCATGCATCTTTTGCATTGCTGATACAAGTCTCTGTTATTATTTTTTGAATATGGTCATTTTAGCATAAACCGAGAACTTTGCTAATGTATTTTGTCATTTTTATGGCTCATCATAAGGAAGAGGGGGGAGAGGGGGGAAATACCGGGAGGGTCATGAATATGTGAAATAAGCTACTGCAGATGATAAAAGAAATTCATTTCCCCTTAGGGAATTATCATCCAGTCTTCTCCCCCACCCACCCCCTCCGCCTTCCTTCTTTCCTGTTTTTAAAGGGGGGGGAGACACCCCACCCAGATATATTATTATTATTGTGATTAGGTGCATAATGATCACAGTGTAAGAAGCAGACAGCATCGTGCACTCTGAATATTTTTATTAGCACTGTAAAGGCTGCTATGAACATAGGAAGGAAAACAAACAAAAGGGGGGGAAATGGGAGGGGCTGGTCGAAAACTTTTTTCCACCCAGCTGCATGTATCTTTGGTCCTCTTGTTTGTGCTATAGCTGGCAATATAGACCTTGCAGTAGCTCTTTGATTCTCAGTCATGGGGCTCTTACACCATAAGGCCTCTCTCTCTCTGCCCAAGGGCATCATTAAGCCGAGCCTCTCTCCCAGCTGATTGGACGGGTGGGATGAGAATGCCACCAGTTTCTCAAGGTCCATTCCAAAGTAGTGGGTGCTTTTTGGACTGATTACCCTGAAGGGGGAGAACGTTATCGCCTACTTATGCTCAATCCATCCATGCAACTTTGACTGATCCTCTAAAGGGAGGGCTGACACACATCCAGATTTTCCTGGACGTTACCAAGATTTCAAAGTCGGAATTGACATCCGGGAGGGAGGGGAGATTTCCAAAAGGTGGAGCTTTGTCCTGGATCTTAGGCAGCCCTATCTAAAAGGGTCTTAGCATCTTAGCATTGTGGAGTGGGAAGGGTCACCCAATCCAACTCTTTGCAATGCAGGAATCTTTTGCCTAACGTGACCCTGAGATTAAGGGGATCATGGTTGATGAGGCACCTCAGGCCTGGGGAGAAATGTGGTTCTCCAAGGCTTTTTAGTTCATCCTTGGGACTTTTCCAACATCACAGCCACTGCTCCCCAGCCACTGGGCCTGCTTTGGAGAAAGGCAAGTGTTCCAGATCTAGAAACCATTACAACATCTCCCAACAAGATGTAGTGATAGTATTGGATGATGTTCCAAGAGGATTAGACACATTCCTGGAGGATAAGGCTATCAATGGCTACTGACCATAAGGATTATGTTCTACCTCCACTGTCCGAGGCAGGAGTTGTCCGAATACCATAGAGAAGAGAGTGCTGTGATGCTTGGATCCTGTTTGCAGGCTTCCTACAGGCATCTGCTTGGCCATTGTGAGAACAGGATGATGGCCTTGATGGGCCATTGGGCTGATTCAGCCAGCTCTTCTTATGTTTTTATGTTTTCCCTCCTCCCTCAGGGTCAGCCCAAGACATTTTGCCAGCTGAGGCACAAGACAAGATGTCCCGCCCATTCCATGCACAGAACACAACTGGCCTGACAGTCAAATCTCACTTCAACACAGGTGATTGGGTAGTGTTCACCATACACCTGGAGTAATTTGGACGGTGTGAGACAGGCAAGCTGGCACATAAAACACTGTCCTAACAGAGAGCAATGGCAGGAGGCGGTTACCAGCTTTAACTACCCGCCTCTTCACCTGGCAGAGGTGACCCTCCATTCCCTCCAATTTCCTTTTTCAATCACCTGGGAAGTGTTGTAAGAGGAACAACAACTCATCATTGGTTCTTTTTGATATGCTTCTTTAGAAATCAGCTCAAGATGGAGAGACTTCCTGCTAGATAAGCCATAAGGTAGCGATCTCTCTGGAACCATCTGCAGCAACTGAGTCCATTCTCTACGCCCACCTTGAAAATTATGGCAGACCTATGCTAGCGCACAGGACATCCTTTTGCAAGACTACCATAGTATTAGATCACCCACTATTGCATATATTAATATTGAGCAACTTGAAGCCATAGGATGAATAAAAACTGACTCCTCTTGGAATAAAAATGGCCCAGACCCATAAATGTTATTTCAAAGCTTTGCTCACAGAATTTGTTTCAAACAGATACAAAAACAGGTAACGATACATCCAAACAGTTGTATAATATCATGTGTATGCTCAGCACAGGTTCATCGTCTTACAAATTTGAAAAAACTCCAAACAGACCTAAAACCAAAGGTCTGTCTCTCCCCACAGCCTCCATTAGCCTGGAGCTGTTTTCACTCCAGGAGAGAGCTCATTAGCACACCTTTGACTTGGATGGCTTTCAGAGAAAGACTCAGTGGCAACTCCCTTCAAAATGGAGATTTGCAACTGAATACCTCTCACGTGATCTAAAGTTAAACACCATGTGAGAGCTAGCAGATAACATCCTCAGCTAATTATCAACCCATTTACTGTAGGTGCTCAGAGAGCTCTTCTTAGCCTCAATGGAATTTCCCCAGTTAGCAATACACATATAGGCATATACTGGGTTATTCTCCATTTCAGTGTCCAAATAAACAATTATACTTAACCCCTGCAGTTAAACCAAGACTTACTAGTCCCAACTAAGCTCTGCTTGGAGTAAACCCATTGAAGTTACTGGACCAAAGTGAGTGATGTTCCTTCATTTCAATGATTCTACTCTGAGTATGATTAACTTTGGATCCAGCCCCAACTTGAACAAACTACACAAGTATAGCCTATTCCTGCTTCTAAGGGTCACACACAAAAGCTGCTAAAGAAAGACATCACATTTACAAAATGTTTTATTAGGTTTCGAATGCCACCCATCCTTTTTAAAGCATCCACAGAGAGAGAATTCTGGTTCGTTCAGAGCAGTTGCTGCAATTCCATTCTTTCATACAAGCTGCAAGTGTCTTCTTTACTCTTCTAGATATTCAATTTAATTTTCTTGGGCCAATGACTGTACCAAGAGGGAGGCAACTGGGGAAGGTTCTTGTTTCTATTTGTTATTATAGTCGCACAACTTTCCCCGTAATGAAAATTAATTTAAAAACAAAAGATTAAGGGGCGGGAAAATCAAATGAATCTATTTTACAGCATTTTCTTTAGCTTAATAGCATCAGAAAAGGACTCTCCAGAAAGTGTTAGAGAAGCCAGAGGGAGGGAAGGAAAAAGATCCCTGTAAAGACCAAACCCAGAACCCAAACTACTTTCTGAAGCTAGGGGGGGGGGTGAAGCATCAATACCAGTGCTAATTCTCCGAGGTCAGTGTTGCGGAATCTGAAAATGAGTCCAGGCTCTGCTGGTGGCAAGTCAGGGAGCATTATGTGGCCAGCAGCTGTGGATGTTAAATTTTAGTTAATTAAATCCTAATTAATGCCTTGCATTCAAGCCCATCTTTGTGCTCGTAATGTCACAGGTGACCTCTTGGATCAACCCTTGTCTCAGGCCTGATCTTTCTTTGCACTGCTCCCACGTGCATTTTATCCAACTATTTTTAAACATCTCTAATGATGATGACTCAACTACCTCACTCAGCACTGTAAGCAGTTATTTCCCCTGCCTAATTGCCCTGATCGTTAAGCGCTGATTTCTTACGGCTTACCTAGAGGGTTGTGGGGGTTTTTTTTAATGTTTAATTTTGGACTAATGCAAATCATCCTCATAAACTGCAGTTACAACCTTGTTCTTTCCACTTCTCCCAAACTGTCTGTATATTGATAGCCAGTTTTCTTCCCTAAAGCCAACTTAATTAAACTTAAATTACTGTTTGGGCCATAATAGCAATTACTGTTTCTGCAAAATCCACTGTTGTCCAGTGGATAGTGTACCAGACTTGTCTAATGGAGATCTGGAGAATCATAACTCATGTCCCAATCTCCATCCATGAAATGGGCATTTTAGTAACCTGCACCATAATAATAATAATAATAATAATAATAATAATAATAATAATAATTTATTATTTATACCCCGCCCATCTGGCTGAGTTTCCCCAGCCACTCTGGGCGACTCCCAATCAGTGTTAAAAACAGTACAGCGTTACATATTAAAAACTTCCCTGAACAGGGCTGCCTTAAGATGTCTTCTGAATGTCAGGTAATTATTTATCTCTTTGACATCTGATGGGAGGGCATTCCACAGGGCGGGCGCCACTACCGAGAAGGCCCTTTGTCTAGTTCCCTGTAGCCTCACTTCTCGCAATGAGGGAACCGCCAGAAGGCCCTCGGCGCTGGATCTCAGTGTCCGGGCTGAACGATGGGGGTGGAGACGCTCCTTCAGGTATAAGTCTTTGGGGAAGGTGGGTGACTTAGAGACAGTAACATATGCACTAAGGGCTGGTTTCATATGTCTATCACTACAGTCAGACCTTTTAAGTTTGGTTGTTACCGGTGAACAGGGACTTCTTGGTGGGACCTACCTGCTGCTTACCTGCTGTTTAACCTGCTGCAGGCTTAATCAGTTTTATCTTTGGCACTTAGAATCATAGATTTGTAGAGTTAGAAGGGACCCTGAGAATCATCTAGTCCAGGGGTCAGCAAACTTTTTCAGCAGGGGGCCGGTCCACTGTCCCTCAGGCCTTGTGGAGGGCCGGACTATATTTTGGGAAAAATAAATAAATGAACAAATTCCTATGCCCCCAAAATAACCCAGAGATGCATTTTAAATAAAAGGACACATTCTACTCATGTAAAAACACGCTGATTCCCAGACCGTCTGTGGGCCAATTTTAGAAGGTGATTGGGCTGGATCTGGCCCCCAGGCCTTAGTTTGCCTACCCATGATCCAACTCCCTGCAGTGCAGGAATATGCAGTTGCTCCATATGGGGATCAAACCTGCAACCTTGGCATTATCAGCACCACAATCTGCTTTTATAGTTTTATATTATTGATTTATTTTCTGGTAGGTAATTTTAATTTGCCTTTATTCTGGTTGTATGTTGACTTGAAAACTTGGTTAGAGGGTGGCGGGAAAATGCCTAATATGAACGATTGAGTGAGTAAGTGAAAAAAGGAATGAATGAAGATCTCAGCTGCAACACTTCCCCCAGAATTCAGCACATTTAAATGATAAGTAGTGATCTACTTTCTTACATACCTGTGTTCAGTTGAGGGTCTTTCAAGAGATGAATATGCACTTCTGACAGGTTACAGCACTTCCAGTGTTCTCCAGGAGAGGAGAATATTCTCTAAACTGAAGAGTAACTTCATAGTAGTGCATTTACCACACAAAAAACAAATTGGGGGGGGGATAATAGTTGCACTGAATATTCATTCACATTTGAATGTTATTTGCTGCCCATTTGTTCCCCCTCCCTTCCTAGTTGAAGTCCCCTGAGCTCCCCCACTTCTAAAAAATACTTCAAGTCTGCTGTCTCCCACTTATGCGCAGATAGTGCCATCTTGGTCACTGGAAAATAGCACTCACAGCTTAACCATGGTTTACTTAGTGTTCCAACAAGAAGTACATTTTAAAGAGTCAAGAAAGAGAAATTATTTCAGAAAAACATATAAAATAAAGATATTTTGGGAATGTGTGGTCTTTTTTAACCTTTTGATTTTTGTTGCTTTATCTACTGGAGACCTAGATTGGTTTTCAAATCTAGGGAGAAATTCTAGGAGGGAGGGGGAGGATTTCATTAGCACTGCTAGTGGGAAGCTAGCACCTAAGTAAAAGGGGTGTCTATTGTCCGTGGGGCATGGGTGGCACTGTGGGTTAAACCACAGAGCCTAGGACTTGCCGATCAGAAGGTCGGCGGTTTGAATCCCCGCAACAGGGTGAGCTCCTGTTGCTCGGTCCCTGCTCCTGCCAACCTAGCAGTTCGAAAGCATATCAAGTGCAAGTAGATAAATAGGTATCGCTCCAGCGGGAAGGTAAACGGCGTTTCTGTGCGCTGCTCTGGTTCTCCAGAAGCGGCTTAGTCATGCTGGCCACATGACCCGGAAGCTGTACGCCGGCTCCCTCGGCCAATAAAGCGAGATGAGTGCCGCAACCCCAGAATCGGTCACGACTGGACCTAATGGTCAGGGTCCCTTTACCTTTACCTATTGTCCTTGATATGCTAACTTTCAGTGTGCAGGGTGTTTTTGGCTAAGGAAGCATTCACACATGAAATCCTGCCTCTTTGAAGTCTGAAGTGCTCTGGTCCAGGGAGGAATGTAACATATGTGTGTGCAGTTTGATTTTGTGAATGTGTGGTTTGTTTGTTTGTTTGTTTGTTTGTTTGTTTGCTTGCTTGCTTGCTTGCTTGCTTGTTTTTGCATGTTTGAATTGGCAGCCCTGTGTCTTTATGGTTGGGTTGCATAAAACCACACGCTGGAATCTTAAGGACTTTGTAGAGTGCATGGCAGCCTCTGTTTGCCCTTACTATACGGACGATGCAATGCAGGAATCCTTTGCCGAAGGTGAGACTTGAACCCACAACCCTGATGTGTGCTAAGAAACTAACTTGTGCAGTTCTGTACTTCAACAGGGCTCTGGATTCTCACACAAACCCTCCTTGCGTAATCAGCCACGAATTTTACTGATGTCAGCTGCCTTGGAATTTTTATTTCATTTTAAGGAAAGGAAAGGTATAAATGTAACAAAATAAATAAAATATATTATGGATAGAATAAAGAGAGAGATATATAATTCTTGAAAGGGATGAGGATTAAAAAAAAATACTTCTCAAAGTTGAAGGCCTCGGTTTATGCAGGAATACTCAAGTATGCTAAAAGGATTGGGTTGAAAGAAGGCCACTCCAACACAATTTCAATGAATAAAATTTCAAATAAAAACCCTTATGTGATTCACGCTTGCACAGAATTCCCGATCAATGGTTGGCTGGCTGACGAGTGCTTAAATACAAAGCTGGTGCTATCATTTGCTCCAACTCAGACCACTATGTGCCATATTCAAGCGCTGTTGCTTAAGTAACCAAAATTGTAACACCCGCACATAAGAACTGATGCCTCTCTCTCTTGCAGAAGTACGGGAAAAAAATATTAAGCTGGCACAAACTCTAACAAGCTTGAGTTTGCTTTTTCCCTCCTCCCTCCTCCTCCTCCTTTCTTTGTGTGCAGCAACTTTTAGATTGGGAATCTGAGGGCATGGACTGTTCTCGCCTACTGATCTCCTGCCCACCCCACACTCTGATAAAAATCTGGGTTTAAAAAAAAATCCAAGCTTTGAAATAAATAAATAAAACACCACCCAGAACAGTTAAACAGCACCTCTGTATCATTTCAGGGGCTGCTTCAAAAAAACAAAAACAAAAAAAACACACCCCAGCATTAATGGAGCTCCTTCCTTACTTTATGAGGATAAAACTGGCTGAGGGCTTCGAATCTCCTCTCTGCTTTCAAGCTTTAGTTTTCCATCTGCTAGGACCATTCAGTTAATCTATCCCACCAGGCCAGCTAGAAAGGAGGGGGAGAGGGGGGGTGAATTAAATAAACAGCAAATTAGAAATCATAGGGCAGTTAGTAGCCCTTCTCTCCTATGTCAGATATTTATATTTAACTGCTTTGCATGGCAGCCGATCAGCTCTTTGAGAAAAGAAAGCCCCAACATACTCTACATATAAAAATTTAAAACCACATTGATAACCCATCTGGCATACTCCTAATTATGAATCTCATAGTAGACTAATATTCCCATCAGAAGCAATGCAGTAAATATAACAAGAGGGATGTGATTATTAATTTCATTCCCGCTTTGTCTCTTGAAAGAAGGAGCCATTGGTGTGTTTTCCCACACACAAAAACCCACATAAGACACTTTGCAATAGACTTTTTTTAAAAAAAATAAAATAAATAAATAAAAAGCAGAGGAATGGCATGCTTCTGATTTTAAGAAGAAATTTGCTCTGGTATGAACAACTTAATAAGAGCGTTAAAAAAGCATTGGCATGCTAACTTAATTTCCCCATCTCTCAGTGGAGACCTGCCTTGCCTAATCCTGATTCCAAAGAATACAGCTGTCCTGTAAAATGAACAAGAAATTAAAATTTAAAACCACACACACAGGCACACGCACTTAGTTAGTTATGTGGGAACAGCAAGTGAGGCAGAGCTGGAGTTATCAGCTTTTCTTTGGCTGGGCTCCCAAGCCTTTCCCAGCTGCACGACAGGCAGAAGTTTAACAGGTCCAGCTTTCCCTATCACTCTGTCTCCATAATAGGCAAAGCTGCATCTGATGAATTTCTATCTGCCACGCTGCTGTAAAAAATATCCTTATTGAAAATCTCCCAGGGTGAGCGAAGAAAAAGAAACTCTCAGGGGAGAACTGGGAGCGTCAATCCCCTTTTTGTGAGAGACAAGGTTAAGATCTACTTCTGATAGAGGGCTTTGTGTCCCCCCCCTTCTCTTTCTCTTTTCTCTTTTCTCATTTTTATTTAAATTAGTTTCTTTTTAAATTTTATGTTGAAAAGTTTATATATATATATAAAAATTAAAGTATACAGTACCTGTCAGCGTAAAAGAGCTACAATCCCCAGAGATCCAAGGAAAGAGGGGTTGACTGTTAAACCATGATTAGAACTATAGTTTTGTTGAAGGAAATAGGGGTCACCTAACAAGTCTCTGCACTGTTAAGAAACTATATTTCCATTCATTGAGGGAGGTCATGACTGTTTAAAGTAGTATGATACTGGACTACTGCAATGCACTCTACGCAGGGCTATGGTGACCCAGAAGCTACAACTAATCCAGAATGTGGCAACTAGACTGGTGACTGGGAGCGGCCGCCAAGACCATATAACACCGGTCCTGAAAGACCTACATTGGCTCCCAGTATGTTTCCGAGCACAATTCAAAGTGTTGGTGCTGACCTTGAAAGTCCTAAACAGTCTTGGCTCAGTATACCTGAAGGAGTGTCTCCACCCCCATCATTCAGCCCAGACACTGAGGTGCAGCACTGAGGGCCTTCTGGCAGCTCCCTCACTGCAAGATGTGAGGTTACAGGGAACCAGGCAGAGGACCTTCTTGGTAGTGGCACCAGCCCTGTGGAACACCCTCCCATCAGATGTCAAAGAAATAAACAACTATCTGACTTTTAGAAGACATCTGAAGGCAGTCCTACTTAGAGAAGTTTTTAATGTTTGATGCTTTATCGTGTTTTTAATATTCTGTTGGGAGCTGCCCAGAGTGGCTGGGGAAACCGTAGGAGTATGTATGGATGTATGGATGGATGGATGGATGGATAAATACTGCTTTAAGTGCATATTGGGCAAGTGTAGATGGGGCAATAGAGAACACATAGATTGAGCCCTCCATAGGTAGCTCATGAGCTGCATCAGAACTGCTCAGCCTCTTCAATCAGACCACAGAAATTTAACTAGTCCTTCTCTGATCAATTGATACTGCATTTCCCTCTTATCTCTATTACTACATATGGTCAGGGGCACCCGGGGGTTGTTCCAGGATTTGGGGCAGGCATGCGGTGGTGTCACATGTCCTCCTGTGGGTTTCCTGTCCCTCCTATTCTTTTACACAGGAGCAGTGGCTCCTTTCCATTTAGGAATCCTTACCTTGGACCTTCCTGGCATTATCAGGCACTGTCCCACAACTCTGAGCCCTGGTATCAATTATGCTGGCACTGAGGGGTGGAGGAGAAGCTAACATGTGAATACAAACATACCTGGTTCCTACTTCCTGAAACAATTCATGATTTGAAACACAGCTACCCTTTGAAAATTGCATTTCTCTGAATTTTGCAATGCAATCCTGCAACCAAAATGCACACGCTGAGGGAACTGTGCATAAAATCACATATGTCTGAGAAAGTAACAGAGGGGGAAATGCTCCTTATTAGAGGAAACTACTTGGGGAAATATGAATATTAGGGGAAATTGCATACAAAATACGTATATAATCAGATTACTTTGCACTAAGATGCTGAGGAATTTTCATGAGCACTTTACAAAAAGATTGCAAATTGGTGTGGGAATGTGGTTAGCGCACGACTGGAAAAATGGGAAACAGGGAGAAAATGAAATTGATGGGTTTGTCCATCCCTCTTGGCATGCTAGTACTTAATTTGTTCTGGAGGTCCGTTCTTAACCTGAAACTGTTCTTAACCTGAGGTACCACTTTAGCTAATGGGGCCTCCCGCTGATGCCGTGCTGCCGGTGTGCAATTTCTGTTCTCATCCTGAGGTGAAGTTCTTAACCCAAGGTACTACTTCCGGGTTAGCGGAGTCTGTAACACGAAGTATTTGTAACCCGAGGTGTTTGTAACCTGGGGTACCACTGTATCAGCTGCCACATTTTGTCATTACACTCTGTGCATGCCCTGTTGTAATAATGAAACATGCCAGCCAGGATTGGATCACTGAAAGCCCCTGAGCAGGGAATCATTATAGGGAGCTGTGGAATACAGAAAGGAGAAACTACAGATTGCTTCCCACATTCCAGGACGAAGCCATTGGAAATAGATTCCAGGCTTCAAATTGGCTCCAGGGTGGGATAGTGGTTGGAGTCTTGGACAAGGACCTGGGACCCCAAGGTTCAAGTCATCACTTGGTCATGAAACTCACTGGGTGGGCCAGTCCCTGCTTCTCAGCCTAACCTACCTCAACAGAGTTGTGGTGGGAATTGAGGAGAGAACCATGTGTGTCACCATGAGTTCCTTGGAGAAAAATGGTAGGCCCTAAATTCAAAAAACCCTGCAAAAATAAGATCTCACTTTTTACTATCTAACATGAGATTGTGTACCCACGGACCTGTCATTTCCTTCTCTCTCCTGCCCCTCCAAATCTTGCTATCTACCTCTGCTCTCCCCGCCACCCCCTTGTTCCTCTCTAAATTTGAGAGCTCAACAGACTGAGCTTCCCAATATTGATTACCAGCTTTAAGAAATCTTTTCAGTTCAGTCGTAGGCTTATCTGCTTTCGTTGTCACATGCTTAGGGATGATGGCATCAATACAGATTATGCCCCCGTCTCTGTGTCCTATAAATCTGCAAGTTTCCTCGGCTTCAACCTTAGTACATCCTAAAACCGTCTTAACAAGTTCAGCCGGGAAGCGCGAAAGGTTCAGCATGTGCTAAACAGTTATAATTTAGAGATGTGCAATTGGTGGGAGATGACATAAATCCAAGAGGGCTTTAGTGGGGCTCTTGCTCAGACATCTGCTCCCAGCAAGGGCATCTAGGGATCTGGTATATATTCCTGAGCCCCCACCGCACACTCCTTGAGGATCATCGTCAGGCACTTTGCAACAAATAAAAACGCAAAACACTGTGACAGCCCAGCAAGTCAGGAAATATTAAGGCACTTGTGCTCATCTTTCTGCATCTCCGAGCACAGAGCCCAAAGACAATTTGCCAAAGGGATGGAGATTTCCCCCTCCCACTCTCCCTCTTATCCAATAAAAGAACTGCTGAGAAACACTCCATTAATCAATCCCTAATCCCATGCAATGTGTTGCAATGTAAGTCGTGGATCATTCTGAGCCATCCAGCTCAACTTGCAGTGATCTGCGGTTGTGCGGCAAGACCCTCAAGCTGACCCCCCATTAGGGTAAATAAATTCACACAGACACGGATATTTTGTTTAAGGTTTTGGGGCAAAAATTTGGCCACAAATTTATTGATTACAGGAATGAGAGCGGTATTGGCTGAGGCACTGGCAAAACTATATCTGCCCCCTTTGCAGCCCAAAGCAGGAGCCAAACACATGTTGAGCTGCCGCTTTTATACTTTCCTCCACTATCACCCTTTGACATGATTGGGCAATAGCCCTGGGTGATTATGGTGCCACCCCGGCGTGAGAGCGATAGCTCCACCCACGCCAGGGTGGGGGGAACCAGGTTGAGAGCCTGCCCGCAACCAGGACCGTCTATTAAGATGATCCCATCTGTCTGAACTTGACTCATCTCACACGCAAGTCCCTATGAATTAGCCCAGAACTGAGCTCAATCCTCAGCTCTAGTACATAGAATCATAGAAGTGCAGGATTGAAAGGAACCCAAAGCATCATCTACACCACCTTCAATGCAGGAATCACAGGGAATGAATCCTTGGCAGCTGGCCATCCAACCTCTGCTTAAAAACCTACACTGAGAGTCCACCGCCTTCCAAGAGAGTCCATTCCCCTACCGAACAGCTCTTACTGTCAGACAGTTTTTCCTAATGTTTAGTTGGAATCTCCTTTCTTGTAATTTAAATCCATTGGTTCAGATCCTACCCTTTGGAGCAGCAGAAAACAAGCTTGCTCCATCTTCCATGTGACAGCCCTTTAGATATTTGAAGATGGCTGTCACATCACCTCTCATTCTTCTCTCCTCCAGGCTAAACTTACCCAACTCCCCCAACCGTTCCTCATAAGGCTTGGTTTCCAGACCCTTGATCATCTTGGTCACTCTCCTCTGCCCACTTTCCAGCTTGTCAACATCAAAGTAGGAAATGATTATTCTACAGTAATTTCCTTCATGGCATTCTACCTCTTCCTAGCTCTCATGGACATACAGTCTCCGATGTGCTAGTCAGTCTCCAATGAAACTTGGGACTAGAGCAAAATCTTTTGTAGTGTTACGCAATAAGAGAAAGGATTGTACATACCTCTGATGGCCGACCTGATTTCTTTGTCTTGAGTTCTGTTCTATAAAGAGTTCCCTAAAGCTTATGTCTTCCATTCAAGGATCTGTTTCAGATCCTGAAGCTTTCTTGCACTATTGGAATTTACCACAACCAGGTGTGTTCTGGTCATTTTCAGAGCCAGGAATACCTTTAGCAATGTTGTGAAATGCACAAAACAGGCATAACGGGTCTCTTGTGTGCATCCCTAAAGCCTTCCAAGCTGGAGCCCTTGCAATCCTGACAAATTCCTTGGTATTGGCATGGTCCCATCAGGAACGGAAACAAATCTGCTTCCAGATTCAACAGTGAACTCAAGTGGTGGGTGTCGATGGCAGCGAAACCAAAATGGGGCCAATAAGAAACAAGAGAGATATATCAGCATGCTCATGGGGAACCCAGTGTTTGTAAAAGTCCATAAAATCTTGAAAATCTAGTGAGGCAAATCCCCCTCCCAAACATCCCAATGAGAATAGAGTAGCTGTGGAATGTTTAGTATCAGATAGAAAAGAAAAATAGAAAACTGAAGGCAGATGGTGAGGGGATGTAATGGAATATTCTGAGGAAGGGCATGACTTGATGGTTGGTTGGCTGGCTGAAACTCTGAACTGGAACACTCCTGTTAGGAAGTGAAATGTAAAGGTAAAGGTAAAGTACCCTAGATGGTTAAGTCCTGTCAAATTCAACTATGGGGTGCAGCACTCATATCCACTTTCAGGCCAAGGGAGCCGGCGTTTGTCTGCAGACAGCTTTCCGGGTCATGTGACCAGCATGACTAAACTACTTCTGGTGCAACGGAACACTGTGACAGAAACCAGAGTGCATGGAAACACTGTTTACCTTTCCGCCACAGCAGTACTTATTTATCTACTTGCACTGGTGTGTTTTCAGACTGCTACGTTGGCAGAGGCTGGGAGAGACCAACGGGAGTTCACCCCATTGCGGGGATTCAAACCGCTGACCTTCCAATCGGCAAGCCCAAGAGGCTCAGTGGTTTAGACCACAGCACCACCTGCATCCCTTTAACTAGCCATAACAGTCTTATAAGAACAGACTAGTAACAGCTGGAGTTTGTTGGTAAGATCTAGAACAATAATGCACTTTGGCAAAGTGTTCTCTCTCTCTCTCTCTCTCTCTGTATGTGTGTGTGTGTGTCTTTCTTGCCAATCTTCTCTGAGAAATTCCACCCCAGCCCCCTCTCCCATTTTCTACTTTTCTTTGTACAGGCACTTTGCTAGAAAGAACATATTCACCCCCCCCCATAATGGTTAATTAAAGAAAACTAACACAAATAATCACTTTCTGGTACTTGAAAATATTCTAATTTTTTAATGGAGAAAATGCATTCTTAAATTAAAAATGCATAATAAGTCATGCCAATAATAAGAATAAAGTGGGATTCGGGGTGGATGAATGTAGGTTTGTAAGTAAAATGCATTTGCTGGATATAAAAGCAGCCTTCAGTGCCTAAGATTCAGGGTGGAGGGAGGGGGAGCAAGCCTCATAATGCCTATAAATTGTCCATAATTGTATGGATTTTAAATATAAAAGTTGGCAGTGGCAAAAGCTAAAAGCCATTAGGAGAGGTACTATTGTGCGATGCATCAGTAGGAACAACTCATGATCTTAAAGTGGGAGGGGGGACACCAAAGATGAGTTTTCTAAAATTTTGATAACTACACTTGAGCCATGTCTTAATGTTTACTACAATGCTAGCATTGTTCACAAATGACATGGCCTAATGCATAGATGAATTCTGTTTGAAAAGAGCTACTAATTAACATGAATAGTCTTCTCCTCTGAAGGTCGCCTGATGCAAAGTTCATTTTTCAACCGAGCATCGCTAAAGTAGTCACCCTCGATAACAGCCATTAGATTAAGAGACTTAGGTCTGTTCTCAGCCTGACATTGGGTCACAGTTTTCAAAGGAAGTCTCTCTTCCATGCCAAAAAGCCCTTAAAAATAATACCGGAACACAAAGAGAGCTGATGTAATTACACTGTAAATATTTCTGTACTTATTGTGTTAATGAATTCCATTATCTCCAGAAATACAAAACAAAAAAAGAGAGAGGAAATCACTCAAGTATTTATTTCCTATGAATTTTTATCCCAATCCCCCACTTCTGCTAAAAACTTTTCCTTTTCTCTATCCAAAATGGAAATTATTGTGGTTTTTGTTGTTGTTCTAGAGACACTCTTACAGCCATTCATATCAGAGAATAGGCTGCAGTTTTCTTTGCTGATGGGCGCTAATTTCTTTAGACAAAGTTTAACTGCAGCTACAAGCCACAACTTCAAAAGCCAGTTAATGACATTTTAGTAAAAGTAACTCAACCTTGTTTGTAACTATTTTGAAGTAGCTGTGTAATTTCCAGTACTCCCCCCCCCGCCTTTTCTATTTGCCACACCCACCATCAGGATCGAAAATTAAAACATTTATTTAAGAAAGATAAATAGTCAAAGCCAAGTAGTTTACTAGAGTTTGGAAATGTGAGTCAGGCTGGACATTAAATAATTCCAAACTCAGTTTACCCTGAGATCTGTCTGCACTAACCCTAACCTTAAATAGAACCTAGGCTGCATTCAGATGTGAGGAATGTTGCATCAGTTTCCCTGATTATAATGCTAATGCTTCTGTCCTGTTTTCTAGTGGTCCTTTCACACTGCAGTACCTGTTGCATTATGAAACTATGGCTTATTGACCGAGATACAGGCATGCCATGCTAAATTTCATTCACATCAGTGGGCATGGTGTGACACAGCAACAAAGGTCATTGGACGTCACTGTGGCGCTGTGGTCTAAACCACTGAGCCTCTTGGGCTTGCTGATCAGAAGGTTGGCGGTTCGAATCCCTGCGACGGGGTGAGCTCCCATTACTCTGTCCCAGCTTCTGCCAACCTAGCCGTTTGAAAGCACACCAGTGCAAGTGGATAAATAGGCACCACTGTGGCAGGAAGGTAAACGCCGGATTCCTCGGCCTGAAAGCGAGGTGAGCGCTGCACCTCATACAGTAGTTGCCTTTGACTGGACTTTACCATCCAGGGATCCTTCACCTTTTTTTATATACCTTACCCACCCTTTCCATGTGTGCTTCTGTTTCCCCATGATTCACTAGTGAAGATGGCAGGAAAGGACTGCACACAGCCTTAAAATTTGTCAGTTTACTTCTGAGATTTTCTTGGTTAACTGGGTGGCAAACAGATCTTTTTTCCTGGAAGCAATTAACACAGAAATGAGCACTAAACTTTCACCAGATTTCACTATGTTGGGAACGAAGGGCTTGAAAACACTCCTGCTTGTCCCATCCCTAGAAAGCATGGGTCCCTAGAAAGCATGGGTCCAATAAGTTTTCTGCTTGCCCCATGCTGTCTGGGTGTCCTGCCACTTTCCCTGGGAAAACCCGCTGTTTACAGCTGAATCGGAATAAATGCCAATCCGCAGAAATACTGATTGACATTGGTTACAATTCAGCAGCAAATAGCAGGTTATCCTGGGGGGAAGCAGCAGGTCAAGTGAAGTGTAGACGAGCCCTAACAGTTAGGGAAACATCAGGGAAACAGAATAAACGGGTGTGTGGATGCCACCCTGTGTGTAACACTTCTCCCAGTCCAGTTTAAGGATCACAAACTGAAGACTAGGTCCCCCCCCCCCATGTTGCTAATCAAAATCCCTTTCTTTAATGCAACTGTACAGTTTAATATCAATAAGCCTCTCAGCACTATTTAAGCAGCAGAAAGGCTACAGTTCCATCTCAATGGCTTGTGGAAGAGGATGGCATAGATGGGAAGAGAGTAGGATGGCCTTCAGGGGTGGGGAAGCAAGTCAAGGTGGCGCTGTGGTCTAACCACTGAGCCTCTTAGGCTTGCCGATCAGAAGGTCAGCGGTTCGAATCCCCACGACGGGGTGAGCTCCCGTTGCTCTGTCCCAGCTCCTGCCAACCTAGCAGTTCGAAAGCACATCAAAGTGCAAGTAGATAAATAGGTACTGCTCCGGAGGGAAGGTAAACAGCGTTTCTGTGTGCTGCTCTGGTTTCGCCCGAAGTGGCTTAGTCATGCTGGCCACATGACCCGGAAAAACTGTCTGTGGACAAATGCCGCCCCCCTTGGCCTGTAAAGCGAGATGAGCGCCACAACCCCAGAGTCGTCTGCAACTGGACTTAACTGTCAGGGGTCTTTTACCTTTACCTTTTACACTTTCCAAACCAAAACACAGCCTTCCTTTGAAATTAACACTTATCCAAACTTTGCAATGCAGTTCTCCATAGATTAGAGTAAAATACATCTATTGGTGAAAACATAATACCCAAAATGTGCTTTAATGTTGTGCAAAAAAAATGCACATTGGGCAAAATTGCATACAATGATGTAGGCGAAATTCACACTGAAATGCTGATGGATTTTTATGAAGATTTTTTTTTTTTAATTCACAGGCTGATGTGGAAATGTGGAGAAGACTGGAAAAACAGAAATCTGAAACAGACAGATTTGCCCCTCCCCAGATTACAGCTCATGGTTTGCTGGGATCAAGGCCAATTAAGAGCCTTGGTTCAGAAGTAACACTGAGCCAAACCATGGTTTAGTTTCCAATAGAGCAAAAGCAGCAGGACTTGCTCATTTGTGATAAACCATGGTTTGACTTAACGTTATTTGAAAACTGGGTCATTGCTGCTGAATATAGATAAATATATCTTGTTTGCCCTCCTAACTCTTTCTCCCATCTGATAGTGTAGGCAGTGGGAAGCATCTCAAAGAGATAAAATGCGCCTAACACTCAACATACAAAGTTCACTCAACATACAAAGAAGAAAATAAATCAGGAGCTTTTCACACACAGCATCACAAGTCTGCTCTTCTCTGACATTCTTACTGATACAAGAGGGTTTGTTTTTATACCATCAGCCTCTATTTTAATGAGGCACAGCAAAGTGGGTTCAGAAGAATGAAACAAAAGAATGGGGGGCTGGGAGACCCAACCAAAATCTTATACATGAACCTTTGGCACTGTTTAGGAATCCTTATGCTTTTATGATGAAGTGAAGCATCAAATTGGGCCTGCGATGAAGAAAAAGCAGCTGGTCTATAGTTATTACACAAAATGTTGTCCTTTTAAAAAAATAAAGGGCAAAATCTTTCAGAACTAAAGTTCTGAGCTGTACTGGGTGGATGCTTCTCCTGTTCAAAAGGAAGTCCTATACAGAGAAAGCAAGTTTTACATTGGTGTTTAAAACACGCACCAGAGTAGGCTTATTTTTGTTCCATTTGATAAAAGAAGAGAGAGATTTCCTACCCATGTTTACTCATAAGTAAGCCCCACTGCATTTGATATATTTTATTCCGGAGAAAGGGTATACAGGACTGAGCTTAAAAGATTGTGTCAACTAGCCCACAGGTGTTAAAATGGGTAGAATCTTAGGAAGTTACTTTATAGATCTGGTGGGTCCCAATCAGCTACCAGGTTAAGTTCCAGTTGTTGGTATACAATGTTGTATACAGCTGGGGACCAGGATAACTGAAAGATCATCTCAATATTTATATCGTACACCAGGGCTTTTTTTCCAGCCAGAGCTTACAGGAGCTCAGCTCCATCACCTCTCAGGTGGGAGCCATTGCCATTCTAGGAGAACAAGTGAGAAGTTCATGGTGAGCTTCAGCACCTCTTTTTCAAGAAAAATAGAACTGCTGTACACCTAATAAATCACTGCACTCTGCAAGAGAGAGACTTATCAGGAGGTCCATTTTGATGATGTTGGAATTGAGCGTTCAGCATGGCACTACCTACCCTTCAGAATGCCACCACCCGATACCCATCCATCAGGTGCCATCTCAATTGCCTATTCAGTGTCTGTTGAAGACCTTCCTTTTTCAACCAGACTTTTAGGTGGAGGTCTTTATCCTAATTTCTACCTGCATTGAATTTCAAATTGTTTTACCTATGCAATTGCCTTCTCTTGTTTTTAACTGCTGGTGTTTTTCACCACTTTAAGATGTTTTATGGGAAGGTAAAGGTAACTGACCACGAGGTCCAGTTGTGACTGACTCTGGGGTTGCGGCACTCATCTTGCTTTATTGGTCAAGGGAGCTGGCGTACAGCTTCCGGGTCATGTGGCAAACCAGAGCAGCGCATGGAAATGCTGTTTACCTTCCCACCAGAGTGGTACCTATTTATCTACTTGCACTTTGTGCTTTCAAACTGCTAGGTTGGCAGGAGCAGGGACCAAGAAACGGGAGCTCACCCCGTCACAGGGATTTGAACCACCAACCTTCTGATCGGCAAGTCCTAGGCTCTGTGGCCACGTGATCCATAAATGGAACAAAATGAATAAATAGCATAAGCTTTATTCGGGAAACATTCCTAACCTTACACTAAGATTAATAAGGAAAATAAACAATAAATGACCTTATCTTCCAGAAGCCCAGTCTACTTGACATGGCAGACATGCAACATAATGTCTTTGCTGTTGTGTTTTTCTTTATATTAATCATTGAGAACCAATTTTGACTTCTCCAAATGCCCATTTCCACACTCCTATAGAAACTACCGGCCTCTCTTATCACCAGCCGGTGCTTCTGAACCATGTCCGTTGCTTATTCCTTTGTAAAAGAAATCAGGTTTTCTTTAATATTTGATATGAAGCAAAAGAATGTCCGCAGGTCAAAGCAGGATTGATTTGAAGGAGTTAGATTTTAAAATCCCATTAAACAGCAGGACAAAGGATAGCACATTATTAAAATAAAAATGCTTTAAAAATGAAAAGTATTATGCCACACAGTAGAAAGATCAGATTTTTATTAATGCAAGTTTTAAATGCTGATTAATCCTCTTGAGAATCAGTTTCCAAAAGCTTTGGCTAGCAGTCAAGTCTCTTTCAAAGGGGCACATCACTTCCATTATTCTGAATATTAATTGAGGGATATTATAACTAAGAATACTGAGCAAGATTTAAAACATGATTACAGCTGTCGTTGCTTGTATCTAAACAAGTCATTGGAAATTGGAGGGGGGGGTCAGAACTGTTGTTTCATGGAGAATAAGACTTTCAAAGGGCACTAGTCATGATGGCTATGCATTGCCTCCAGGACCAGAGAAAATATGCCTCTGAATCCCAGTGGCTGGGGGGGGGGGAAAGGGATGAGTGCTACTGTGGTCATGCTCTGCTTACGGGCTTCCTATTGGCATCTGGTGGACCACTGTAAGAACAGGACGCTGGAATAGATGGGCTCTTCTTATGGTAACTGAACAGATACGCTTATCTCCACATGCCCCCATGACCACTTTGGGGAAATGGTTCCAAGCACCTCTCATTCGATCTGCCAACCTCTCTATTCTCAGGGATCATTCGATTTTTGCAGACAGTGGACCAGGACTGCATCAATAGGAGTATAGCATCTAGATCAAGGGAAGTAATAGTGCCACTGTATTCTGCTCTGGTCAGACCTCACCTGGAGTACTGTGTCCAGTTCTGGGCACCACAGTTCAAGAAGGACACTGACAAACTGGAACGTGTCCAGAGGAGGGCAACCAAAATGGTCAAAGGCCTGGAAACGATGCCTTATGAGGAACGGCTAAGGGAGCTGGGCATGTTTAGCCTGGAGAAGAGGAGGTTAAGGGGTGATATGATAGCCATGTTCAAATATATAAAAGGATGTCATATAGAGGAGGGAGAAAGGTTGTTTTCTGCTGCTCCAGAGAAGCGGACACGGAGCAATGGATCCAAACTACAAGAAAGAAGATTCCACCTAAACATTAGGAAGAACTTCCTGACAGTAAGAGCTGTTCGACAGTGGAATTTGCTGCCAAGGAGTGTGGTGGAGTCTCCTACTTTGGAGGTCTTTAAGCAGAGGCTTGACAACCATATGTCAGGAGTGCTCTGATGGTGTTTCCTGCTTGGCAGGGGGTTGGACTCGATGGCCCTTGTGGTCTCTTCCAACTCTATGATTCTAGGATTCTAGGATTCTGTTGCCCCTGTTGTCAACTACCATGATAACGTCTAGCAATAACAGGATCATGATTTTGAAGCAGCTGCAATGTGGATCATTCCAACTACCAGCCAGCCGACTACTGGCTTGGGTCAAACAGTTTGAGCTAGTGATTACCATGCACACTTCAATGACACTGATTATAGGTTTATCTCGGTCTTGCTTTGGCTCTGAAATGGCTTAAGCTCCCCACATGGATGAGTTTTGCTGGGTGAAGACCAGTCGGCTAATTCTCCTGGGCATCCCAGTGGTCTTTGATACAGTTGACCACAGCCACAGCCTTGAATAGGCTTTCTGCTTTGATTTCCAGAAGATGTAATGAATGTTGGACTGTACTGAATCAGACCACTGATCCAGCTAGCTCAAGACTTACCCTCTTGCTATCCCCCAAGGAAAACCACTCTTTACTGCTCAATCAGAGCAAACAGCAATTTGAGTTTTCTCTGGATTGCTGTTTGCTCTGATTTAAGCTAAAGAACAGATTTTCCCTGGAAAACTGCTCAGACTCATGTCTAGAAAGCATGGGTCAAGCAGGAAACCACTTGGACCCATGCTTTCTAGGTACGAAACAAGCAGAAGTGTGTGTGAGCCCTCAGTATTGTCCACACTGACTGGCAGCAGCTCTCCAGAGTTTCCGAAAGGGAAAAATGCCCAGCTCTAAGCTATACGCATGCTTGGGCATGCCAAGCTGTCAAAAGGCAGCCAGGGATCTTGAGTTCCCCCATGGTCTTTAATTGAATGCAAAGTCTCCTGGCCAAGTGAAGCTGTAATTTGTGAGGTGAGGATGGAGTTTGAATTTGGGTGAACTTGGAAATGAACTGAGACCTGGAAGGAAATGGTTCCACTTCTTACCGAGTCAGGCCAATGCTTGCCCTTCTCTACTTGTTACATGGGTCATGGGGACATAGACAGCAGCCTTATATTGAGAGAGAAGGTCAGTGGAAGGTGGTCCATTAGGGCACATGAGGCAGTCAGCTCCCACCTTCCTGCCTCCTTACTTACAGGCAGTTCTGCTTCCATTCTCTCGGCACTGCCCTTGTAGAACTGAGCAAGGAGGAGGATGTGCGCAAGAATCACCTGGCTCCACCTCCCATTGGCTTCAGCTCCACCTATCACTAACTTCCCTGCTCTCCCGCCTCCAGTTCCAAAGAGCACCTGCCACCATTGGCCAGACCATTGGTCCATCTAACTAAGTATTTTCCACACTGACTGGTGGCAACTCTCTAGGATTCTGGGCTCTTCCAACCCTCCATGGAGACACCAGGGGATGAACCTGGAACATGAGTTGCTGCCCTTTTAAGAGTGTAGAATGCTGCTCCTTTGGTTCCAACTTCTCCTGCTGATTAGGCCCGCTGCATTATGAAAAGGCCGTATTAAAAATGTATAGTCCTTGTTTTACTCGCCGCGTTTGTCAGCCACCGAAGAGGGACTCTTACGTAACATTAAAAAAAGGGGATCCAGTCCTAATGATGAAAAAGAAATAATAAAAAAGGATAATGGTGCAATCATAACATCTCTCAGAGTTTGTACATCTCAGTTGCCGTTTGGCACGAGGCGTGGCTTCTCCTTGCCAAGCTGGCACCGAACCGCAATATGTTCACGAGAAAAGGGAGGGCATGGTTTAAGAGGGGGGGTAGGGAGCTAGAAGTGTTATCCATACACTGTCTAATTATACAACCTTACTGTCCCAGAATGCGATTTCTCAAACCATTTCTGACATATGGGAAGAGGGGAGAACAGCTGGTCATTAAGGTTTTCTCAAGACTATTTAGCAACACACTTGAATGTAATTAAAGTGCAACATTAAATACTGCACTTGCGCACAATGTATTTTTAATCTTTATGGTGTGCTGTAAAAGGAAATATATGCAAAGCACTGAAGTTTCTCACTTCATCCTCTTCGCTGTTAAAAGAGAGGCAGCGATTCCCCTTCCTACACTTTTTTGGATTGCCTCAAGGATGATTGGACACTTTTGTTTTGCCTGGCAATCTGCAAATCCCAGTACAAGCAGCAGAAAATGGCTCTGGCCTTACATGGGTGGACTGGATGTTTTTACACTGAAACCTGGTTTAAACGACAATTGCCACATGTTGGTTTTTTTTTTTCTTTTTAACCTTTTATTTCATGTCCTTCCATATTACACTAAGAAAGCCGAACGAGCTCAAATGATGTGATCTTGAACAAATGAGTTATTCCTGCACACATCTCAACAATAAGAAGACCCTCAAATACCCACCTCCAATGAATCACACCACAGATTACAGGTGGGCACACTGTGGCTCTCTGCCTAGTTTTATGTAGCCCTTAACTGAATTTCAAAAACCCTTTGCGAGCAATAAGAGTCTGCCAAGAGTCCTCTTTCCCTTGCCCAGCAGCTTACTGAGCAGGGAAGAATAGGGGCAACAAAGCATGTAGCAGAAAGAGAGTGCTGCTGGCTTCTGCCCTGCTCACAGTCAATATGTTGTTCCCAACAGATAACCACCAAGGGCAAGTAACCCTCTGCAGAAAAGAACTTGCATATACCCAGTGCTTTTTCGGGGGGGGGGGTGGATACACATCCCCCTAAACATTTTTCTAATGGGAGAAGAAACTGCTGCTACCCCCGATGGCAGCCTCTTTTCCTGTCACCGTGTTTCCTGAGTCTCAGACGGAAGCAAGCGTTTAATATGTGAAGGAGGAGTTGGAATCTAGCATGGTGATTGGTCAGTTTTGTTGTTACCACCTGCAATGGCGTCTTCATTTCCTTTACCGGCGTAATTGCATGTTCTTTGTACTTTTGTCCATTTACTGTATTTATTTCTCCCTGATTTGAACTATAAAATGGTGGTTTTCTTGAGTCAAAAGGAGAGTACCCTTAAGCATTTTTTAAGATAAAAAGCACTGCATATATCCCATATATCCATCGCATCCTGGTCACTGTCCCTTCGAGCTTTTGCCGTCGGGACGGAGATACAGGACGATGAAGACAAGAACGAGCCGTCTTAAGAACAGCTTCTTCTCCAGAGCGATCTCGGCCCTGAATGGGAAGCCCGGACTTTGAAAGTCATCGAATCTCCCTTGCTGTATTATACTGTATTGTTTAATTAGTGTTTTTATGGAGCAGTCAAGTAATTTCGTTGTCCCCAAAGGGGGCAATGACAATAAAGATATTATTATTATTATTATTATTATTACCACTGGACTACTGCAATGCACTCTATGTGGGGCTTATCTTTCACTTGACCCACAAACTGGAGCTAGTGCTCTAGGCTGCAGGTGGTTGCCATTGGGACTAAGCCCCTTCCGGCATGCAACATCTTTGCTTAGAGATCTGCACTGGTTGGGATTTGTTGCCGGGCCAAATTCAAGGTGTTAATATTGGTATATAAAGCCCAGAACAGCTTGGGGCTGGTTTACTTGTGGGATCACCTTGCCCCTAAAGTGCCCACTTTACCAGTTGGATCTGCGTAACTGGCAGTGCTACGAGTGCTGCATAATCCTCATTCTGAACTTCTAAGAAATCGCTCTCTCAGTTTGGCAGCACCTATGTTTGGGAACTCTCTGTGGACATCAGGCAGGCCTCTCGGTCGCACCCTTTCCAATGCCTGCTTTAAACATTTTTCTTCAGGCAAGCCTTTGTTTAGACGCTGACGTGCATTTTAATCTGCTTTCAGCTTTCTGGTGATTTTAATTATTTAACTATATATTTTAATTTGTTGAATTCCACTCAGATTTATTTTTTGTCCCCATCCTCCATTTCCTCTGTGTCAAATTATCCATTGTAAGCTTTTATCAGGCAGGGACCTGTTCTTCTGGAAAGTACCAAGCATATCACTGGCATATTCCAAAGAATTAAATACTAATAATTTGTGGGCATTGACATGCCATGTGTCTAGGAATGATTCTAAAGTGGAACCTTGGGCTATGTACCGTCCTCCTTATGCAGACTTTGGGTAACGAGCTCCGCTAACCCGGAAGTAGATGCTCCCGGTTGTGAACTTTCCCTCGGGACGTGAGCGGAAGTCGCGTGGCAGCGGCGCGGCGACGATAGGAGGCCCCATTAGTGAAAGCGCGCCTCATGTTAAGAATGGTTTCAGGTTACAAATGGACCTCTGGAATGAATTAAGTTCATAACCGGAGGTACCAGTGTAGTTTATTGTGCTTTATTCTGCAAACAGTCCAGACATGTTAACGCAGGAGCTTCAGTTGGTGCAACAACTGCATCTGTTCCTGGATCAGGATGGTTTGGCTACAGTAGTCCAGGCATTGGTAATCTTCAGTTTGGATTACAGCAGGCCTGGGTAGCTCAGCTGGTTAGAGCATGGTGCTGATAACGCCAGGGTTGCAAGTTTGATCCCCGTTTTTAGTTATAAGACCTAGTATGTAAGTGGCCTCCCTAACCCTTTCCACCGGCTCATATAAGACCAGCACAAACAGTTAGAATCATAGAATCATAGAGTTGGAAGAGACCACAAGGGCCATCGAGTCCAACCCCCTGCCAAGCCTGGGGAGCACTCAATGTTTCCATCCCCTATAGTTATAATTGGTGGGTTGCCGTCTGGTTTTATTCTGCTCCAAATTTGATTTTAAGCTGTATTTTAATCGATTGTTTATGTCTTTAATGTATCACACTTTGATGTTAGCTGCCCTGAGCCCACTCCTGGCCAAGGAGGACACGGTATAATAATAATAATAATAATAATAATAATAATAATAATAATAATAATTATTATTATTATTATTATTATTATTATTATTATTATTATTATTAGACAGCTGCATATTCCTGCATTGCAGGGGATTGCAGTGGCGTAGCATGGGTTGTCAGCACCCGGGGCAAGGCAAGTAATTTGCGCCCCCTAACCCGTGGATTTGCGCCCCCTAACCCATGGATTTGCGCCCCCTAACCCTAACCCCCAGATGTTGCGCCCGGTGCGGCCGGCCCCCCTGCACCCCCCACGCTACGCCACTGGGGGATTGAGCTAGATGATCATCAGGATCCCTTCCAAATCTACAATTCTATTATTATGTCAGTTCACTCTTGGTGTGGTTTCCCTCAGGTTTGGTTCAGAAGCTGCAGCTAGTGTATAGGTGCCCTATCAACAGTACATGGTACTTATACTGAAAGAGCAGCATTGGCTGCCAATAAGGTCTTGTTATTGGCATGTAAAAAAAGCCCTGAACAACCTGGGACCAGGCTACCTCCTGGAATGACTTGCCTTATCCCTTCCCAGTTAGTAGAGACACGCTTTCTAGTGCCACAGACTCGTGAGGTTCACCTTACATCCATGAAGAGCAGGGCCTTTAGCGTAGTGGCACCCGCCTTTTAAAATGCACTTCAAATAAACATCAGGCAGGAGGCTACAGTATTGGTGTTGGCATTTATGTGCCTGTTTAAATCTCATCTGTTTCCTGAGACTTTTCCTGGGGGGTGATCTAGCTTTGCTGATGTTTTAAGCTGATCCACCGATCTGTGATGTATTTTGTGTTTGTGTTAACAAATGCAGTTTTATTGTTGATTGTATGCTGTTCACCACCATGATATTGAGATATATATATATATATATATATATTTGCTTTCGTAGATTTTCACGGGTACAGGAATGCAGGTTTTGGTGTCTTCGGGTGTCTTCCCGTGTAAGAGTCGGGGTGTCTGGGCGACGTTTCGACGAGGTCTCACTCGTCATCTTCAGGCTGGTGCTTTCGGCTTCTTGTTACTGGAACAGAGCAGAATCTGGTGTTTGAGTTCCTATAAATACTGTTGAGGGGTGTGGTGTATAGCCTCCAACGTTCTGGGCAGAGAGGAAGTTCCTAGATTAGTGTGCCTTTTCTTCTTTTGTTCCTTAATTACTTGAGGGATATCTTGAGTGATTTCATGAGTGATATTCTGAATACCACTGGGTGGGTCATTAAGTGTAGATTAGTTGCTAAAGCTTTCGTGTCTTGACCTCTTGAGCTTGTGAAGAGTTTTTCTGAGAAAGCCATCTTCTCAGAAAAACTCAGCACAGCCATCTTCTCAGAAAAACTCTTCACAAGCTCAAGAGGTCAAGACACGAAAGCTTTAGCAACTAATCTACACTTAATGACCCACCCAGTGGTATTCAGAATATCACTCATGAAATCACTCAAGATATCCCTCAAGTAATTAAGGAACAAAAGAAGAAAAGGCACACTAATCTAGGAACTTCCTCTCTGCCCAGAACGTTGGAGGCTATACACCACACCCCTCAACAGTATTTATAGGAACTCAAACACCAGATTCTGCTCTGTTCCAGTAACAAGAAGCCGAAAGCACCAGCCTGAAGATGACGAGTGAGACCTCGTCGAAACGTCGCCCAGACACCCCGACTCTTACACGGGAAGACACCCGAAGACACCAAAACCTGCATATAAAACCTGCATTCCTGTACCCGTGAAAATCTACGAAAGCATATATATATATATATATAAAAATGTTGGCAATACAGAGATTTTTGCAAATAAATAAAAGGCATCTCCAGTTTGCTCCAGTTTGGATATGCAGTTTTCTCCTTTGAGGTCTGTCACTTGGGCAAGCCATTCATGGACTAATGGCATAACCTTTGATTCCAATTACTCAGCAGCATCATTGAGCAGATGGTGCTGCCCTCATAATTCAGCCATGGAGTCTTGATTGCTAGGGATGGGGAAGGCATTTGGATCAGTTCGCAAAAGAAGACACGAACTGAAAGGCAGATATCCTCTGAATAGCACATTTCTCCGAATTTTGTGGTGCAGTTCTCCAACCTAGAAACGTGTACCAAAAATGTGTGTATTAGAGGAAGGTATACATGGGTAAAATTGTGTGCTAAAATGGGTATTATTAGGGGAAAGTACAATAAATTTGCATGAGAGCGATTTATTATTCATTCATTCATTTATCATTTTTTACGTGTGTCTCAAGGCAATTTACCAACATGCTATGAGAACAGTACAAAACAACCAAAGATAGGAGTTTTGTACTTTTTCTGAATCTAAGGCAGATACATCTTTTCATCCAGCTTTTAAATTTGCAAACATGTTTTGACTGTAAACTGATCTAAACTTAAGAATGAAAAAATGAGAAATGATAGACGATAGGTAGATAAGATTAGATAGATGATAGATAGATAGATAGATGATAGAGACTTTATACTGCCACTCTAAAGGTGGTCTCTCCAGTCTACCCCTTGCATTGTCACTAACTCCTTCATTTTTCTCTTCTGTTCATCGTTTCTATTAAAATTCTATCCCTGGTCCCATCCAGATGTTGTGGACTACAACTCCCATCACCCCATGACCCTCCTCTATGAAATTGTTTGTTCATCTGCATGGTGGGACAAAACAGAAGGCAGCTGGGACTAATTTATCTGCAGCTACCACAAAAGACAGGTGTATAGGACAAGTAACGGCTTTTAGGACTCTGGGCGGCTGGATAGCCAAGTCAATCTGACCATTTTCCGTAGTTGCATCATATTGCACTACATAAATGCTGCTTTGCTCACTGCTTCTGTATCGCTGGGGGCTTGGCATCCAGTGATAAAAAAGATGGGCAGAAATCCTGGCTGATTGTCCATCCAAGAGTGACACATTGTTTGTTGGGTTTGAGAGAAAATCTTGGGAGCAATCTCTCTCTAATTGGTTCCTTCCTAAGCACATGCAAGAGCCGATTTTTGCCCATGAATCCAGTTTCTGGACCAAAGGAAAGAACAGCCTTAAACCGATCCAAGCTAGAAAATGTCTATAATTATGATGAACACAGGCTGCATAGCATGTTCATTTCTGCAAATTATACCGTTCTGATCCTCACCTCTTCCTTGAGTGGCTAATTCCTTTTGTAACTTCGTCACAGCATAGAATTTCACAGGTTTAGCAATTTCAAGTAAATTAAAGGTAAAGGGATAGTTATTTATCTCTCCCATTTAAACTAGCCAAATATAACATGTAAATGAAATGAAAGCAGGCCGTATGATACTAATGCGAGCAGCTCGTTCACTACCCTACACACTCACACACCATATTTAGTGAAACAGACTAATGAAGACTCTGCTAATTTCTCCAAAGTGGAACAAAACATATCGGGTAAATAGCCACCGCAACATTTTCTTCCGTTGTTATCCAACACTGCGTCTAAAGCAACAGCTGCAGAAGGCTATTCATATGAAATATTTCCCCTTGTGTTTAGACTACTAGGAAACTACGACAATCATGTAAAAATGGCCTTGTCCTCGTGAAGGCAAAATGAATCATTTACCCACCCATTCAGCAGCGTCGGTCAGGAATCTATCTGCTCATCCACCCAGAACAGGGTTATTACACACATTTTAGTAAGACTAATGTTCTCAAACCAGCATCTCAGATTGTGGGGATCCTACAGGCCACTGCCCACATTCCTTGTTTCATTAAAACATTTGTAATCTGCCTTTCTATCTAAAAGACTCTCAGGGTGGGAAGCAACAATTCACCACAGAGCCAATGTGGCATACTTCTCCTTTACATTTGCAGGTGAGGCAGTGGAAGTGCTGGTCTTGCCTCAGAAATGGACTGGATGAGAGCCAGCAAATGGAAGCTCAAGCCTGATAGAATTGAGTTACAGATAGGTAGCCGTGTTGGTCTGCCATAGTCAAAATAAAAAAATTCCTTCCAGTAGCACCTTAAAGACCAACTTAGTTAGTTCTTGGTATGAGCTTTCGTGTGCATGCACACTTCTTCAGATACACTGAAACAGAAGTTGCCAGATCCTTCTATATAGTGAGAAGGTGGGGAGGGGTATTACTCAGAAGGGTGTGGGAATGGGAGATTGGCAGATAGCTGAGATGAGCCTGTTGACGACACTTAACGACTGTAATAGGTCTTACAGGAAAAGGCAAGGGGTGAGAAGGTGAAAAATGGCTTAGTCATGTATAATGGGATAAGAATCCAATGTCTTTGTTCAAACCAGGTCTCTCCATGGTTTTGAGTTTGGTAATGAGTTGCAATTCAGCAGCTTCTCTTTCCAGTCTATTTCTGAAATTCCTTTGTAGTAAAACAGCTACTTTGAGATCTTGTATAGAATGTCCTGGGAGATTGAAGTGTTCTCCTACTGGTTTCTCTGTTTTGTGATTCTTGATGTCAGATTTATGTCCATTTATTCTTTGGCGTAAGGTTTGGCCTGTTTGTCCAATATAGAGAGCTGAAGGACACTGTTGGCATTTGATGGCATACACAATGTTAGACGATGAGCAATTGAATAGTCCCGAGATGGTATGTGTGATGTTGTTGGGGCCAGTAATGGTGTTGTCCGGGTGTATGTGGCAGCAAAGTTGGCATCTGGGTTTATTGCAGGCTCTGGTGCAATAAATATGACATAATAGGCATCACTGAAACCTGGTGGGATAAGTCCCACGATTGTAATGTAATAATGGAGGGATACAATCTATTTCAGAGAAACAGACCAGACAAGAAAGGAGGAGGAGTGGCGTTATATGTCAGGGATGTGTATACCTGTGAAGAGATCCAAGATTTAGAACCTCAAAACCAAAGTGAGAACATTTGGGTCAAAATTAAAGGAGAGAAGAATAACAGGGACCTCATTGTGGGAGTTTACTATAGATCCCCAAGCCAAACGGAGGACATAGATGATGCCTTCCTGGAACAGATGGCCAAGCATGCAAAAGGAAGGGAGATAGTAGTAATGGGGGACTTCAATTACCCGGATATTTGTTGGATGTCAAACTCAGCCAAGAGCTTAAGGTCAAACAGATTCCTCACTGGCCTTGCAGACAACTTCATTGTCCAGATCTATAGTAAACTATTTTTCCCTCTCTCCCTGGGCCGCGTCGTTCAACTGGGAGGACAGATGAGATGACAATTTGTGCATTTAGTTGCTTCAATTTCCTGCCGAGAGCCTCGTAGTCTCTTTTGATCTTCTGGAGGCTATTGCTTGCAGTGTCATTGGTTCCCACATGAACCAAGAGGAAGGGGTATTCGTCAGTGGGTTTTATGATTCCTTGCAGTCGTTCAGTTACATCTTGGATCTTAGCCCCGGGGAGACAGCACACTTCCCGAGACATCTTGTCCGGCCCACAGATCACTGCTTCTGTTCCCCTCAGTAGGGAATCCCCTATCACCACTACACGCCTCCTCTTAGGTTTGGTCGGGGTTCTTCCGTGAGCTGTCCATTCCAAGGTCGCCTGCAGATTCCCTGAGGACTGACTTTGCTGCTCGTCTTCATATACCTGATCGACTGTAATGAGGGAGAGATCCTCAAATGGAGTCTGCTCTTCGTCTTCCATGCTAGGGGAGAGGACCTCAAAGCGATTGTGTATTTCTAAACAATCAGAGCGAACCCTGGGCCTCCTACTTCTTTGAGTCACGTTTCTCCATATATCTGGCTCCTGTGTTGGTGAACTAGCCTCCTTCTCAGGGGAGTCCCCTGTCTCCTCCTTGGTGGAGACGGTGTGCTCTGTTGCTTCCAAGAAGAGCTCCAGCTCTCTAATTCTTTGGAGCGTAGCTACACGTTCCTCCAGTTGCTGGACTTTGTCTTTTAAGAGGGCAATCAACATGCAATTGCTGCAGGTAAAGCTGCCTGCAACCTTTGGCAAGATGGCAAACATTGCGCAGGAACCACAGGCGACTGCAGCTGTTCCCTCCCCCTCCATCCTGAGAACGTGTCGTTGGGGGTGAATACAGCGGTCCTCCATCATAAAAAGCGTGAAGACAGGACAAATAACTCCCCCCACAAGAAAAAAACCTAGGTCTCCCCCAACAAACGTTTGAGACTAGCTCCCCTAAATCTAAAAGATGGATCAAACTGTGCTGCCCTGCAAGCTCTGATAAGCTCCTCCCACAGCTAATCCCCTGCCTCAACAGAAACCCTGCCCCCTCTGACCTTTGCACAGGGAGAACAGCTAATCAGCCACAAAGAAACACACACACAGAAGAAAACCTTTTTTGCTCCTTCTTCAACTGCTGCCCTGCTAAGTCAAAATTTGAAAAATTTGTTTTTTGCTATTTCTGCTGGCTAGTCTTGATTTATTTGACTTCAAGTTGTTGAAAATAAAGAAGATACAAAATAAAGTAATCTGACTGTTGGGGGAAAAATACTAAGTAACTAGAATCCCTCTAGAGGGGGTTCTGAGACATTACAATGGCTGCAGATGGAAAAATACAGGCTGAATTGGATAGAATGTTCTTTCTCTTGGGAAAGTTGCAAGATCAGAGTAAAGCTTTGGCTACAGACGTAACGACCTTGAACTTTGAAGTAAATAAACTTGTGGATTGTGCCAAGGACTTGACTCAAGAAAATTCTGCAGCTAAACAGGAGGAGAAATGTGTTGATTTGGAGGAGTGGGAAAGAGGAGCTGAAACGCCGCAGATGAAAAAAGACAACCAGAGGCATGAAAGAATGGATTATAAAAAAAACAAGACCTGGATGAAGAGAATTTGGTTTGAATTTGAGAATGGAGATTGGAGAGATCTTCCTATGGGGAGATTGGAAGACTTGTGGATTACAAACTTGATTAAGACGAAAGTGGGAGCTCTTGGGACATTTGGGACATTTGGACTTAAAAGGAACAAGAATTATGATTTGGGCTCCGACTTTGAATATGGAGGTCTGGTTGGAAGAAACATAAACCCTATTGGGACAGAGCTTCTCCGAGACTTGAAGTCCAACACAAAGGACTACCAACAAAACCGGCAGAGAGGGACTAAGATTTGAGGGCCTCGGATGTGAGAAATCCAGGCTGAGAACTGATAGACTGATGGATATTCTTTGGGGATCGAAACCGGGAAAGGGGGGGGTGAGAGTTTTGGAATCCAAAGGGTGTATAATTATATCATGTTCCATGTTATTTTTGTTTCTTTCTCTTTAATTAATTTAAAAATAGGGAAATTTGTGGAAGGGAAGGTGGGTCGACCTTAGAAAAGGATGTAAATGATGAGCATTGTGGTTTAATTGAGGTTTATAAGTTAAATTTGGTTAATTAAGAAGAATTAAGTAAAATACTAATAAGGTAATAGTTGGAGACAAGAACTTGCTGAGTTAACTATTGGAATTAGGATGCAAGAAGGGGAGGTGTGGGGAAGTTAGGGAAAGTGGTTAAGAAAAAAAGGATTTGAAATTATGCATGTTTGTCTTTGTGTTTGTGTGTTTGTGTTATGTATTGTGTATGTCTATTTAAATTGTGAAAACCCAATAAAATTTTTTATAAAACAATAAATGAAAAAAAAAAGATTTCAGCAAGGCATTCGACAAGGTGCCTCATGATATTCTTGTAAAGAAGCTGGTAAAATGTGGTCTTGACTATGCTACCACTCAGTGGATTTGTAACTGGCTGACTGACCGAACCCAAAGGGTGCTCATGAATGGTTCCTCTTCATCCTGGAGAAGAGTGACTAGTGGGGTGCCACAGGGTTCTGTCTTGGGCCTGGTCTTATTCAACATCTTTATCAACGACTTGGATGATGGACTCAAGGGCATCCTGATCAAATTTGCAGATGACACCAAACTGGGAGGGGTGGCTAACACCCCAGAGGACAGGATCACACTTCAAAATGACCTTGACAGATTAGAGAACTGGGCCAAAACAAACAAGATGAACTTTAACAGGGAGAAATGTAAAGGATTGCACTTGGGCAAAAAAAATGAGAGACACAAATACAAGATGGGTGACACCTGGCTTGAGAGCAGTACATGTGAAAAGGATCTAGGAGTCTTGGTTGACCACAAACTTGACATGAGCCAACTGTGTGACGCGGCAGCTTAAAAAGCCAATGCAATTCTGGGCTGCATCAGTAGGAGTATAGCATCTAGATCAAGGGAAGTAATAGTGCCACTGTATTCTGCTCTGGTCAGACCTCACCTGGAGTACTGTGTCCAGTTCTGGGCACCACAGTTCAAGAAGGACACTGACAAACTGGAACGTGTCCAGAGGAGGGCAACCAAAATGGTCAAAGGCCTGGAAACGATGCCTTATGAGGAACAGCTAAGGGAGCTGGGCATGTTTAGCCTGGAGAAGAGGAGGTTAAGGGGTGATATGATAGCCATGTTCAAATATATAAAAGGATGTCATATAGAGGAGGGAGAAAGGTTGTTTTCTGCTGCTCCAGAGAAGCGGACACGGAGCAATGGATCCAAACTACAAGAAAGAAGATTCCACCTAAACATTAGGAAGAACTTCCTGACAGTAAGAGCTGTTCGACAGTGGAATTTGCTGCCAAGGAGTGTGGTGGAGTCTCCTACTTTGGAGGTCTTTAAGCAGAGGCTTGACAACCATATGTCAGGAGTGCTCTGATGGTCTTTCCTGCTTGGCAGGGGGTTGGACTCGATGGCCCTTGTGGTCTCTTCCAACTCTATGAATCTATGATTATACGATTCTTTGTTATTCGTTGGTGGGAAGTCTCTGTAGGCAGCAAGGTTTTGTCCATGAAAAGAGCCATGGTCTCAGCTGGTAGAGCATGAAACTCTGAATCACAGGACTATGGGATCAAGCCCCACGTTGGGCAAAAGCAGGGACATTTTTCATGAAACTCAGTTCCGGCACCTCTCAGCTGGGCGCCTTTGCCATTCTAAGAGAACAAGAGAGGTGTTCATCGTAAGTTCCAGCTACTCTTTTTCTTGAAAAATAGCACTGGGCAAAAGATTCCTGCATTACAGGGTTTAGGACAAGATCTTCCTCATGGTCCCTTCCAACTCTATGATTCTTTGATTGTTGAACTAGAGACCTGGAAGGAACCAAAGAACATTGTCGAATTCCCTAATCGAGGAAGTGATCTCATCCGTTCCTCATCTCTCTAAAGCTGCTCAGTCTCTAATACGTTTCTGCATGGTTTCAGCTTATTTGGGTAGAATAATTTTTAAAGTTGTTTTTTTAAAGAAACAACAAAAAACTTCATCTCAAATGAGCTGAATCATGCATAAGTGTACCAGCGACTGTGCAACTGTAGAGGAATGAGAATAGATGAGATCACTTCCTTAAACTTGCAGAACAGCAAGTTCATACCCCATGGGAAACAAAACAGAAGCATCCTCATTCAGAAGTGGGGAAACACGCAAAGGGCGGTAGCAGGCAACTTGCCCTTAAAATCAGTGGAGTTGTTTGAAAGCGCTTATCAGAAATGCAAGCTAAGCTTTGATATCTTTCTTTGCAATTGCTGAAGCTCTGTCTTCAGTATTTTCAACTTGTACCACAAATGTATATGTCTGTATAAAAGCAGGATTGCACCCACCCACTTCCCCCATTTGCTGAGGCCCCATTTGCACTATACATTTAAAGCAGTATTTCATACTACTTGAAACCATCATGAATCCTGCGAAGAGTGTAGTTTGCTAAAGGTGCTGAGAGTTGCTAGGAGGCTCCTATTCCCCTCACAGAACTATAATTCTCAGAATGGTCTATCCCTCTTCCCAGGGAACTCTAGGAACTGTAGTTCCATGAGGGGAATAGAGGTCTTCTAGAAACTTTAAACATCCGTAAGAAACTACACTTCCCGTGCCTGGAAAGATCAGAGGGAAAGGTAAGTGTGGATAAGCCGTAATTCAAACCACTGGATGTATCTACCAATAGACCCTGAATGCTGTTTGTGCTGACTGGTAAGAAGAGAGATTAGGGAAGCCAGCAAACCCATCTCCGTCTCTCTGGCCACCTTAAGGCCTATGAGTTTCATCAGGACTGAGAAGAAGAGAGAACTATCAGGTTACTGACTAACTAGAGCTCCCTGTTCAAGGGGTGTTGCCACAAATTACTTCTTGCATGTGTGTGTGGTTTTGCTCTGTTGCATCTTAGGCCCAGGCTCTTCAAAGGAACGTATTCTCCCATACAATCTCGCCCTCTCAAGGCATGTTAAGTGATGATGTGGGAGAGGGCCTTTTCAGTGGCTGCTCCCAGACCAGACTTTGAAACTCCCTTCCTAGAGAGGCTAGACTGGATCCCTCCTTGTTGTCCTTCTGCTGGCAGGTGAAGACTGTTCTGTTGTGACAGGCTTTGGGGAACTGACTGTTTTTAAGGAAAGGGCTTTTAAATAGTGTTGTGCTGTTTTGAATACCTGTACTTTTAATACAGTGGTACCTCAGGTTACAGACACTTCAGGTTACAGATGCTTCAGGTTACAGACTCCACTAACCCAGAAATATTACCTCGGGTTAAGAACTTTGCTTCAGGATGAGAACAGAAATTGCATGGCGGCGGCGGCGTGGCAGCGGCGGGAGGCCCCGTTAGCTAAAGTGGTACCACAGGTTAAGAACAGTTTCAGGTTAAGAACAGACCTCCATAATGAATTAAGTTCTTAACCCGAGGTACCACTGTACATTTGTGTGTGTTTTTAATATTGTTCTGATTCTATTATAGTTTAATTACTTTTTAACAATTCTCTTCATCCACAGGACTTAAGGAGGGAATACATAGTTCTCCTCTCCATTATATCCTCACAACAATCCTGTAAAGTAGGGCCAGATTGAGAAAAGAGTGAGAGGTCCAGTGTCATCTGGTGAGCTTCAAAGCTGAGTGAGGATTTGAACTTGGATCTCCCTGGTCCCAGTCTGACATGCTGTACTGCTACAGTGCACTGAAGTAAAGGGGGGGCGGTAAAGGACCCCTGGACGGTTAAGTTCAGTCAAAGGCGACTATGGGGTGTGACGCTCATCTCGCTTTTAGGGCGAGGGAGCCGGCGTTTGTTCACAGGCAGCTTTCTGGCGCATGTGGCCTGCATGATTAAACCATTTCTGGTGCAATGGAACACCATGACAGAAACCAGAGCACACAGAAACACTGTTTACCTGCCCACCACAGTAGTACCTATTTATCTACTTCCACTGGTGTGCTTTTGAACTGCTAGGTTGGCATAGTATAGTATCGTATACCTCTGGGTATGGGGCCGTAGATAAATTCAATAAATAAATAAATAAATAAATAAATAAACAATAGTAGCTTTAATACTCTTTTTTTTTTTTTCATGTGGACTGAGACACTGAGGTAAAACTTGCCATGAAAGATTTGCCCAGCTTTACCATTGTCTGGCCAGAGTGAGAAGAAGCCCAGTCACGCTCATCCCTAATGCTAGTCTACTTAAGTATTTAGAAGAAAATTATTCTAAAAGGGGAATACAGACACTGAGGGTCAACTTGCACTAGCAAGTCAGCGCATCTATGGCAACACCCTCTTCAGAATACTCAACCAGAAGGACAATCTGTGAAAAGAGAAATGATACAAAGGACAGGTGCATGGAGGAAGATGAGGAACCTGGGAGTGTAGCGGGCAGAGGTGGTCAAGTTCGTGAATCCGGGGTTCAGGCAACACAGACTCAGGGTGAAGTGGGCCTTGACAGCAATTTGGAGCCGTCTCCTCCATGAATTTGTCCAATCCTCTTTTAAAACCATCCAAGTTGGTGGCCATCACTGCCTCCTGTTGGAGAAAGTTCCAGAGTTGAACTATGGGCTGCTTTGTCCTGATTAGAGAGAAAATATTCAAAGAGATAATCTCCACCCTAAGATGTCTGTATGGAACATTGTGGTTTACATAAGGACAGCAAAATGTAGCCAAATTAAGAGTGCAGAAAAACAATGCCGAAGAAACTGTTACGGTGAATTTTATTATGTTTTTATATGTACTGGAAGCCTCCCAGAGTGGCCGGGGAAACCCAGCCAGATGGGTGGGGTATAAGTAGTATAACATTATTAATATTATTAAAATTATGAACCACTTAACACCTAGCTGGAAAAGCTTGTTGACAGTCTCTGATTTGACTTTCATTTGGAATGCACAGATTATATTTTATTGTATATTGACTCTATGACGTGAACTGCTTGGATAGTTCTGTGAGAAAAGCAACATATAAAGTCCTAATAAGAATACCTTATATCTGTGCTTGTTTCAGTTGCATGTGCTCAAACTTAATTACAAGTTGCAGTAAGTCCTGTTTCAGGAATAGCTATAGTACTGTATAGCATTGTTCCTGTTAGTCACTGGATCTAACCCAGGGAGCCAAATCTTCATAAGATAACAACAAGCTTCATTGTGGCGGCAGCAGCCCTCTGAAACTCCTTCCTGTTACATATCAGACAGGCATCATCACTATGGTCTTTTTGAAAACCTTTATTTGTTAAAAAATAAACCTTTTAATTTGATTTTTTTTTATCCTAGTCTGTGCCTGCATTGGCTTTGAAATCATCTTTATGCATGCTTTTATTGCATATGTGCAAATTTTATTGCAAATCGCTTTGGGATATTTTGTGGGAAGTGATCCATAAGTGAAACAGACACCCCAGCACCGTCTTCCTAGGCATTTATTTGCATTGCTTAAAAAAAGAGAATAAGATAATGTTGCAATGAACCACGTAATATGTGCAAAAATGCATATATTAGGGTAAAATGTGCATTAAAATGCATATATTAGAGGAAATAGCATACAAAAAGCATTACATTAGGAAAAATTGCTTTGTAAACATGTGCGTATTAGGTACAATTGCATACGAAAATGTTTATATTAGGAGAAATTCACACTATAATGCTAATGAATGTTCATGAGAATTTTACATTATTGTTACAGACTGATGTGGCAATGTGGAGAACTGAAGACTGGAAAAATTAGAAACTGAGGACACATTTGCCCATCCCTACTGAGGTAGAGTGCCCAAGGGCTTTACGGAAAAGAAGAGACTTGAGTGAAGCAAGAGCATAACTCAGATACCCTGAGAGGCAGCTCCAAGCATCCAGTATCCATCCAGTATAAGTGAAACTGCTGTTTCAGTTTCATTCCCCCTTCAGCTGTGTTACTTGCATTACAGCCTCAACTCGACTTGGAATACAAATAGCCAAGTTAGTAATGAAGGCATGAATTTGGAATTATGTAAATATGTATCAAACAGCACTGTACACATGCCACTTTTGCAAACATTATGCAAATGTTTGTTTTCCTCTCATTGCAGTAATTTCTCTAGGTTGTATACAACTACTAGTACGATTTTAAACTGAATTGTTCAGTGCCAGCGTTGTGGCAGATCACAGGTTCGGAGGAGCACTTAGTATCGGTGGGGTCATGTAAGAGTCACAATGCCCTAACAAAGGCAGAAATTGCTGCCCCTGCTTACAGGGTATATTGCCCTCAGCTATGGAGTCCAAAATACATGTGGATGTGCTTCAACTATGAAGGAGGTGCATACATAAACAGGGCCTGTGACAATTATGGGATGCTGTTTTGGGAGATCCACCTCCTTTTCAGAATTTATACTGTTCTGTTCCATTGGAACAGCTTTACGTGTTTTATAATTGCAATCATTTTATATTTTTCATGATACAGTGGTACCTCAGGTTAAGTACTTAATTCGTTCCGGAGGTCCATACTTAACCTGAAACTGTTCTTAACCTGAAGCACCACTTTAGCTAATGGGGCCTCCTGCTGCTGCTGCGCCGCCAGAGCAGATTTCTGTTCTCATCCTGAAGCAAAGTTCTTAATCTGAGGTAATATTTCTGGGTTAGCAGAGTATGTAACCTGAAGCGTATGTAACCTGAAGCGTATGTAACCCGAGGTACCACTGTACTATACTTTTGAAACAGCCTTGAGACCGTACGGTAAAGGGCAGATAAGAACGGTTATAAACAAACACCACTTTCCCCCTCTAAAATTTACGTGAACGGCAATCTCAGGGCTGTCAGGGAGTAGAGAGGTCACAGAATTGCAACAGGTGATTGGACTAACAACAGAGGCACCAACTAGCAAGGGAGCAAGCCTCTCACTTTGCATAGGAAGACTGGGGCACAGCAGTAAACCAGAGTGGGAGCAAAGCGTGAAGCTGTTTGGCTCCACTTTCAGCCTAGCCTAGTTGACAACACTATGAAGCACAGGTGCATGTTTGCCAGAGGCCCCAGTATAGTTGCAAAGTTTTCCGGGAAGAGGGAATAATAATAATTCTGGGAATTGTAGCTCTGTGAGGGGGATAAGGACCCCCAACAAATCTGATCTCCCTTAACAAACTCCCAGAATGCTTTGAAGGAAGCTGTAACTGTTTAAAGTGGTGTGGTGCTGCTTCATGTAGGGTGTGGATGTGCTCTAAATCAAATGCCTGTCTGCTTGGTTTCTGTACATAAAATGGAGTGGGAAGCCATCTTGTCCACCTCAGGCAGCAAAACATCTTGAGCTGGTCCTATTTACAGTAGTACCTCTGGTTAAGAATTTAATTTGTTCCAGAGGTCCGTTCTTAACCTGAAACTGTTCTTAACCTGAGGTACCACTTTAGCTAATTGGGCCTCCCGCTGCCGCCACGCAATTTCTGTTCTCATCCTGAAGCAAAGTTCTTAACCCAAGGTACTACTTTCTGGCTAGCGGAGTCTATAACCCAAAGTGTTTGTAACCTGACGTACCACTGTACAGATTTGCTTGTTTTGCCTACACAGAACTGCTATTTCCATGAGTAGGGAATCGGTGATATTTATGGTGGCTTTAAGATCTCAGAAATTCTCTGTTTGTAGCATGGAATACATACATCACACCCCCAAGTGGGGGGGGGGAATGGCAAGGAGCCAAGCTATTTCCACTACATTTCAGAAAGGTAAAATGCTGTTGTTTCAAAACAAAACAACAATCTAAGCTGCTCCGCAGAAAGATGCAGTTATGCCTGATGGGAAAATGCTATAGTGTTTGTACAGTGTTTAACCTCTCACTCAAAGCCTTACATCCTCAATGTAACAGCGTGCACACTGGGCTTGAAGTACACATATCTTTTTATGCACTCTATTACCTCATGGGCTATTTTGCTTGTGGGTAATGAATGCTTGTGTTAACAGAACACCATGCTGATGCATTTTTTCCTGCCATTGTATGTAACATATTTTCTAATTCTTCTGCTCTATTCAGCATTTGACCCCAACGATAGGGGATTATGGTATTAACTCTCTACACAGCACACATTCTTTACAGACTTTCACTAAATACTGTAAGCCTGCTGCAGAGCGGAATAAAAGTGAAAGCAGACCGTCTGGTCTTAAGCTGTGCACACAGAGGGTCGTGATCCAATTGGAAGAGAAGCAGAATTTTAAAAAGAAAGAGGTTTGACAAAATTTTAATCCTTGTCATTTTCATTTCTCTTACCCTGTGGATTTGGGTGATTTTATTTACACTGTCAGCTTGAGCCTAGGGATTGGAAATCAGGCTTTTATGGAGATTATTAAAAGTACATACAGTACACTAAAGGTTGGACCACTGGTATATGCTACTAAAAATATGAATATGGAATCACTCAATGTTAGACGCTGAAAACAGAGCAGAGGTTTTTTTTAAGGGTTTTGTTTTGTTGGGGTTTTTTGGTAGCCTATCTTGAAAGGCTTGTGGTAATTGACCATTTTGTGATAAAGGCCTTTATCCCCGAGGATCTTTTTGGGATGGCTTGTGTCTTTTAGGTACAACTTTGATCATGGCCAGCTGAATAAGCTATGATCTTTGCGATGGTCGGGAATGACTCAGCAGTAGGGCTGTTCATTTCTATTTCTGGCAGGGCAGAAATAGTGTGTCAGGCCGAGACTCGACAGGTGTGGTTTCTGCCACAAGGGAGATGGTGGTGGATACAACGTCGCCTGTTGGATTTTTGTCAGTCCTTCAGCTGTTTAACCTGTTGTTGGCCGCCCTGATGGATGACCTCTGCCAGGAGAAAGACAAAAGGAAGTGTGAGCCAGCCCTCGAACCCCTTTGAGGCTTTTGATACCATCAACCATGATATCCTTCTGAATCAATTTTGTGTGCTGAAAACGGGGAGCAAAGTGATATCTACTGGCAGGGATGGTTCCACAGGGTTGTCACGCAGGACTTCAGCCCAGCCCCTTGGCATTTGTGCTACGGCTTCCGCTACCACGCTTTTAAAATTATCTATATGAAGCAACTGGGTGAGACCATCCAGGGATTTGGAGATGGATGCTGTCAGTACGCTAATGACACCCAATTCTATTTTTCCTTCTCAGTCAGGTGAATCCGTGGACCAGACAGTGTATGGAACTGGTAATGGGCTGGCTGAGTGTCAATAGTCAATAGTCAATAATCTGAAGCTCAATCCTGACAAGAGTACAGTGTCCCCCAGGTAAGTGGACAAATAATTGCAGCCTAAGGCACTGATTGAAACTAACCAATCTTACATTACATTAAACCACGTTGATGGACACAGAGGAAATATAATAATAATAATAATAATAATAATAATAATAATAATAATAATAATTTATTATTATACTCCGCCCCCATCCGGCTGGGTTTACCCAGCCACTCTGGGCAGCTTCCAACAAAAGATTAAAAATACATTAAAACATCAGTCATTAAAAACTTCCCTAAACAGGGCTGCCTTCAGAAGTCTTCTAAATGTCAGATTGTTGTTTATTTCCTTTACATCTGATGGGAGGGCATTGCACAGGGTGGGCGCCACTACCGAGAAGGCCCTTTGCCTGGTTCCCTGTAACTTTGCTTCTTGCAGTGAAGGAACCACCAGAAGGCCCTCAGAGCTGGACCTCAGCGTCTGGGTTGGACAATGGGGGTTGAGACGCTCCTTCAGGTATAGCAATCTGTCCAGAATCTGGCATTCATCTTGAGACTTTTCCATCCATTTTATTAAGAACGAAGAAACATAATTTTAGTCTTTCATATTCCTGCACCCGGTTTGAAGTCACTTTCCCCATACACCTATCCTGCCTTGTTTTCCTCACTGAGACACAATCTACATATAATATCACTTGGATGTGCAAAGAAAGCAATTTTTTCAGCACAAGGCGGGCAGGCAGACAAGTGACTTGGACCTATGGGCTGTATTCAACCAACCCCTCTCATCAGCATGAGGATGTTTGCTTGCACAATGGAACTTTTTTGTTCCTTTCCCTCTCGTGTGTACCCCACACCCTCCCCAAATCTGCTCCAGAGGGTTGGGGGAACCCCTTAAACAGATGTGGAGGACGCGGGAGGGAGGAGAGGGAGGCGTTCTGTTGTGCAAGTGTAAATCCTGCCGATGGAACTCATTCGTTGGATACCACCCTATGCTTCCCTCAGAGATAACCACATGCCACATATATGAGCACAGAGGGTTTTTCATTTATTTATTTTTAATGCATTGCTTGTGGGAGAACGAGAAGAAAGGGGTGAAGCATGGCAAATAAGCACTGCAAGTGAATCCATCATGCTGTACCACCTGGCTGCTGTGTGATGCAGACACAGCTAAACACCAGTAGCATATACATGAGGTACAGGGTGGAAATCTGCCCAGCTGTGTACAAGCACTTTCTACTCGCCAGTCCTCAGCTAAGATGTCTAAATTGGCATCTCATAAGAGCTAAGGATGAGACTATTGTCCTTAATATGGGATTCCCTGATTGCGGGGCTCATCCTTCATGGTGCTGAGTGCTTTCACCTCCCATAGACTTTACAGGGAATCTTTCCCTCCAATTCCTATGCTTGTCATCCCACAGGATTGAACCTTTTGTCCTTAATACTATCTCATTCCCATTATGCCTCTATTTTGCCCACAGATAATCCCCTGGCATTATTCTCATTACACCACTTTGCCGTTCCCATTATGCTCTTTATTACTGATCTGCCCATCTTTTCTATTTAATTTCCTTGTTGTTGTTGTTTTAAAAGTATATGAATTTTAATAAACATTTCTGCTGCTGCTTAATGTCAATTCTTGCAAGCTTCTACAACATGCCCTTCTCAGACTTGGAGCCATCTGCTATTACTTTCTTTTGCCCGTGAATCCTTAATATAAAAATAACTGGCATAACCAGGAGAGCAATTGTTGTTTTTATTTATTTGCCACCTATACTCTGTTCTCCTGTCATAAATCACACCCAAAGAGGCTTGCAAAATGCCAAAGCGACAATCAATGGAAGGACTGGGAAATAAAAAAGTGATTTTTTAAAATACGCTTAAAGATTTTTAGAGCCCACTCTAATTGTGATAGTAATTTGTTTCAAGCTGTCTTTAATGCTATATTTTTTATGGCTGTAATGTGCCCACAGACTGTCAAATGAAGGGTGGGTAATAGTAATAACAATAATAATAACAATAACAATAATAATGCAAGATGGGAATAAAGTAGACTTTAATTGTAGAAATGTGTAAAAATACCAGTACACGTTAGAAACTAGGTTTGAGCTAGTAGGTTTACTGAACCCTTCTAAATACAGGAAGAGAGGAGACCTGGCGATCTCTCCAGGAAGGGCTTTGCAAAGTTTTGGTGCTTTCATCACCACCAAAAAGGCCCTGTCTCTTGTAGGTGATCATTATCTCGCACGACAGGACAAAGAGCATGGCTTCTGAAACTGATTTTACAGTAGGGGCTAGTGAATCAGTCTGTTCTGTTCCTCCCTGATTAAACTGTAATTTTCTTTTTAGAAAACCATCTAAAATACATATTTAAATGTGTTGGGGTTTTTTTCTCTCCAAAACTTGCATTTAAATCCATATTTTGGTAGGTTTAAATTGCCAAAAATTGCATCACAACATTTAGAGAAATGTGAAATCCAGGGGGCAGATAAGTTCCAATCTACACAACAGTTCAAGAAGTGCAGTTTCATGCAGGAATTCACAGAGATGAGATTTCTCAGGAATCCCTTTCTCAGGCCCCATCTGCACTATGCATTAAATGCAGTATCAAACCACTTCAACTAAGCATTCATGTCTCCCCCCCATAGAATCCTGGGTGTTTGTTAAGGGTGCTGGGAGTTGATAGGAGACCCCTAATCCTCTCACAGAAACAACAACCCTTCCTAGGAACTCTGGGAATTTGAGCACTGTGAAGGTTCCATATGAACCTACCCAGACCCTGAGATCATCATCTGAGGTCCTTCTTCATGTGCCTCCTCCATGAGAAGTCCAGAGGGTGGCAACATGAGAACGGGCATTTTCTGCTCTCCCTAGGGAGGTCCACCCGGTGCCAGGCGAAAACATTCCTCTTTAACCAGGCCTTTGGCTGAGTGACATCCAACGCCCTTTGCTTTTGTTTTTATTATGTATTTTGTGGTTTTATATTGTGGTTTTAGGTTGTAACCACCCTGAGACCTGCGGGTATAGGGTGGTATTCAAACTGAATAAATACCAGTAATAAAAATATTTGGAGGAAGCACAACTGATTAAAGCGGTGCGATACATTCACAGTGCAGATGCATCGTTAGAGGTAAGACATGTTGATATAGGAGAAGATGACCCTTGAGGTAGGAAGATACAGGTTTTGGTATGAGTGATGTCCCTTTGGAAATTCTGGCATACTCTGCCAGGAGGCAGCATGCAGCTCAGCAGACAGTACTTCTGTATTGCCCCACAGGAAAGCTAGAGAAGGGGGCTGAGCTGCGCTACTCTGCATAATGCAACACTATGCTGACACTCTTACACAAGGACCACTTTGTTGAACATATTGGTAGCAACATTTCGGCATCTCAGCTACATGCTGGAAAGGATTTGAGAGGGGAAATTCTCAGGCAAGATCTGCTAAATAACATGTGTTCACAAATCATAGGACGCTTCCTTATAATGAGTTAGACTGTTGGTTCATCTATCTTCCCTGAAAAGACTGGCAGCGATTCTCTAGGGTCCAGCACAGGCTCAGCATCTTGCAAAATATGAAATAATCCAAACAGACCTAGAAGTAAAGTTCTCTCTCTCTCTCTGCACAGAGAGAGTCTCCAGGCTGTCTCCCTTCAGGAGAGCTTCATTTATATCTTCACTTCTTGGGGTTTGGAAGACAAAGACTCAAAGGCAACTCTCTTCAAAATGGAGATTTTGCAACCCAATACCTCTCACATGATCTCAGGTTACAACACTTACATGCATGTTAGCTACCAGAGAAACAACAATCAGTTAATCATTAACTCTGCAAGAGCTCAGAGTTCTCTTCTTGGCTTTAATATACCCCTATTTGGGGGCGACAGGACCCATGTTAAACCCTTTTCAACATACCTTCAGCCATTTCTCATTTCTGTGTCAATTAAACCATTATACTTAACATTCAAGCAGGGATCTTTCCCAGCCTTATCTTGAGATGCCTGGGATTGAACCTGAAGACTTTGACATGAAAAAACATGTCATTTGTCACTACATTACACCCCTTCCCCAAGAAAAAAAACGTATCACGGGGAAGCTTTTTTGCTACCACTGTGTGTGTTGGGACAGCAGAGGGGGCATGTGAACCTCCAGATGTTGTTGGAGGGTCTCAGTTGGCAAGGCAAATGGCAGGAATGATGGGACTTGTAGTTCGGCAACATTTGGATGGTCATAGCTCTGGATGTTCTGCAGAATAATAGATCTGCACAAACCTTCCTACTGCTCACACATTTTCTCAATTTCACCATTCTTTTTCCAGTCCCATAATGGAAGGACCACCTTTCTGCCACAGGCTGCCATGAAGGCAGCTTGTGTGTAGAAGCTGGAATGGATTTTAACACTTTTTGGCATCCATGTCACGAGCCCATATGGGCCATTGCTTGCAAAATGTTGCTTTTTTCATACCAGGAGAGGAAGGGATCTATTTGACTTCTTTGGTACTGTTTGTAATTGCCAGAGTCCCACCCCACCCCCAATAATGGTGCATATTATCTCATTTGTTTTGAAGCAGAGGTAATATCCAAGTCTTAAGCCTTAAGAAACTTTAGCTTGGTTCTCCTTAATACTCAAACTGAAATTTCTCTCTCTCTTACTCTGTCTCTGTCTTTCTCTCTCTGTGTGTATAAAGCCAATTCATAAAATTAAACTCCACTTTCCAAACATCCTGCCCCACTTTAGTGTGACCAACATACATAATCTAAAGCCTAGCTATGCAGATAGGAGCTGGCTGGATCCGCAATGGTTCCTACTGAGTTCTTTGGAACCAAGTAAGCATGCTATAATTGACAGGAGTTCTTGGTAAGAGACAAGATCTGCTTCCTTGGGTTCACCAGTCTCCCATATGGTCATCATTCACCTATGGAGATAGTAAAATTCTATAGGTTCCAGGGTATGGTGTGAAGGTAGATGAGTCCTCTGGGTTCTCACCAGGGTCCAAACCAACTCTCAGCTCATCCACAAAAGTCTCACAAGTGAGAGAAGTTCCTGGAAACAGCAGACATCGCCCTAGCCCCTCACTCTAGACTTGCTTTTTATGGGGCAGCCCCAAGGTGGATGGTGCTTCCTCAGGCTGCCCACAGCTGTGTCTCATTCAGCTGTACTCATCACACCCAGTACAGCAGGTTTGTTGAGTTTCGGGGGGGGGGGTGTTCCAATGGATGGGGAAAGGGGCCCTTGCCACTCACATCTCTTTCTTCACCTTCTGTCCTCCTCCTCAAACTGCTTTTTTAAATTTTCCTGGCCTTGGAACATTTCTCAGGGCCAAAGAGCAAACTAGAAATGTGTGATATAGATCAAGGCTTGAAAACCTCAGCCCTAAGGGCTGAGAGCCAGTATGGTGTAGTGGTTAAGAGCAATAGACTCGTAATCTGGTGAACTGGGTTTGATTCCCCGCTCCTCCACATGCAGCTGCTGGGTGACCTTGGGCCAGTCACACTTCTCTCTGAAGTCTCTCAGCCTCACTCCCCTCACAGAGTGTTTGTTGTGGGGGAGGAAGGGAAAGGAGAATGTTAGCCGCTTTGAGACTCCTTCGGGTAGTGATAAAGCGGGATATCAAATCCAAGCTCTTCTTCTTCTCTTATCTGTGCAGGCCCTCGGGACTCTCCCCTGGTCCTTTCCCCTCTCCTCAGGCCTGCTCTGTGCCCTCCTTATATGCTTTAGCTTGACTGGAATGTGTCCTTGAGCGGTGATAGCACCTTTGGTCTCCCAGATGAAGGATGGAGAGAGGTGTGTAGAAACCTCTGCTTCTCCTCTGCCTGGAATGCGACCTGCTATACCAATGTAAGCATCACAGCTGTTGCTCCACCCACTTTGGCCTCTGGCCCCACCCACTACCAGCATGCAGCCCACAAAGGTCTGCCCCTCGAGGGAGTGCACCCCTTGGGCTGAAGAAGCTTCCCCACCCCTGACATAGATAGATAGATAGATAGATAGATAGATAGATAGATAGATAGACAGACAGACAGACAGACAGACAGACAGACAGACAGACAGACAAGACAGAAGCATCCCACTTCAAATGCCAAACTATTTAAGACTTTGCAGGACACCGCCAGGAAGTTGAATTGCTGTTCCCTAAGAAAGCTGTGTGGCAGAAAAGACACTTTAAACATATGGAGTGCTTTCTTCTTCTTCTTTTTCCAAGCTCACATTTGATCATTTCTATTGTTGGGTACAATGATAACACGGAGCTTTTCGCTGTTCCATGGGAGTCCGCGTGGCGCTGGAACTGGCACTCAGTGGCCGTGTGTGTTCTGCTTTTCCCATTTCCATGGAAATGGGCGAGCAAGAGCAGAGATAGCAGTTTGAAAGCTTAAAACAATATTTTACCCCCAAGATAGCAGTGATGACGATAACTATGACAAAACTGGCATGTGGAATGTGAAGCGTTTCAAGAGCACCAATTCATTAAGGTGTTGTTGTGTTTTTTTTAATGAACATAAGATTGTACTCATTTTTCATAAAACCATTATGAAGCAAGCTGAGGTATTTTAGGGGGTGGGGGGTTATTGGGTTGCTGTTTTTATTTTCATTATGTATTTTGTGGTTTTATGTTTTGATTTTATTCTGTGAACCGCCCTGAGACCTCCTGGTACAGGGCCATACATAAATTATGTAAACAACAACAACAACAAAAATGTGGGTGCCCTGCTGCCAGAGCATCAGACGTTGGCAGAGGAGGGTCAAAAACACCCAGCCTCTTACTCCCAAGGAGTTGCTGCCTCCTAGTAAACTATTTGCTCTGCTGCTAAGGAAGGAAGGACCAGCTAGTTCACACCAGCTGCCTCTCCTCTCTTGTGATCATCTTCTATGGGCAAGGGGATTAAGGGTTGCTGCTAGTGGGTCATTGCCAGTGGAGAAAACAACAAAGGGCTTTTTACCCTTTGGGTTATCCCATGGGTAGGCAACTAAGGCCCCGGGGCCGGATCAGGCCCAATCGACTTCTAAATCCGGCCCACGGATGGTCTGGGAATCAGTTTATTTTTACATGAGTAGAATGTGTGCTTTTATTTAAAATGCATCTCCGGGTTATTTGTGGGGCATAGGAATTTGTTCATTATTTTTTTCAAAATATAGTCCGGCCCCCTACAAGGTCGGACTCCTGCTGAAAAAGTTTGCTGACCCCTGTGTTATCCCAAGGATGCTATCCTCTTTAGTACTTGTGATTTGAGTTGGTTTGTCATGTGAGAGTGAGCTGTTCCTAGGTAAGAGTCGGGAGCACCCAGTGGTTGGGACTGGGTCTACACTAATGCCCCTTTTGTCTCTGGCCCCACCCACCACAGACTTGCATTCCCTGAAAGACTGCCCAGAAGGAAAAAGGTTTAAGGATAGCCCCACAATGCTACTTTTCGCCAGTCAAAAAGAAAACAAAAAACGCCACACCAGGCCTTTGCTGTCTGCATGTGGCATCCAATCTCACCACCCAAATTTAACATGCACAAGCCTTGAAAGCCAAGAGTACAACATCTGGTTTCTAATGGTTTCCTGTTGCAAACAGCCACTTCAGGTTTCTCTTCAGATGCTCAGACAGCTTTCTGTCTGTAATATGTTTCTCTTCAGCACCAGAGAGAGAGAGGAAAAAAACAACCCTCATAATATTTTTTACCTGGTGAACATCCAACTTGATGAAAGAAGCAGTAAAAACAAACAGGTTGTACTGGTTGTGGCCAATGCTACGTTTGTGTGATCTGCTACTACTGGAAAATTTCAGGCTCAGATAAAAATCATTGGGAATTTCTCTCTCTTTCTCTCCCTTTGCTTTTGAAACGAGGCCTGTTGTAAAGGAAACCTGCAATCATGAGATAGTATGAACGAAAAATAAATATTTCACATGTTTTCATGTGAATCCAAAGGAGCACAAAGTCACCTGCTGAAGCTTTTAACTGTATCATCATTGGAACTGGCTATTTTACTTGTGGTTTTATTTCGACTTGAGAGGGAGAGGTTGGAGGGGCCATTTAGTTATATAATGCATTATTTTCCAGTATGTTTTTGAAGGTGTTCAGAGATTTGACGATGGGGATAATGACAACTACTAGTAATCGTGGCCTTGGCTGCCACTCATAAAGAAGGGCCGTATTGTAGCTCAGGGGTAGTTCATACGCCTTGCATGAGGAAGGCTCAATCCCTGGTGTCTTCAGCAAAGTCCATGGCCTGAAACCCTGGAGAGCAACTGTCAGTCAGTGCCAAACAAATTGTATTACAGTGGTACCTCGGGTTACAGATGCTTCAGGTTACAGACGCTTCAGGTTACAGACTCTGCTAATCCAGAAATAGTACCTCAGGTTAAGAACTTTGCTTCAAGATGAGAACAGAAATTGTGCGGTGGTGGCGCAGCGGCCGTGGGAGGCCCCATTAACTCAAGTGGTACCTCAGGTTAAGAACAGTTTCAGGTTAAGAACGGAACTCCAGAACGAATTAAGTTCTTAACCCGAGGTACCACTGTATTACTATTACTATTGTTGAATTTATTAGTCCCTTTCTCTTGCCAAAGGCAACTCAGAAAGACCTACAGCCAAAAATAAACAAACAAAAACCCTCACAGATACAAAAAAACAACCCCACACCACATTAAAATAATGCATTAAAAATACATTAAAAACATTCCACCCACTCTAAGAGGCCGCAGATAGTTAAAAGACCTGGTTAAAAAGGAAAGCTTTTGCCTGGTGCCTAAACGGTGCCAGGTGAGCCTCCCTGGGGGAGACCATTCCACAAAAGGGGAGCCATCACAGAAAAGGACCATTTTTGTGTTACCACTAAATGTTGGGCTAGATGGATTCGTGGTTTGACACCATAAATGGCAGATTCCTACGTTCTTACTAAAATATTGCCAATGAATATAACATAGGCAAAGAAGATATTGTTTTCAGTCTAAGTGTAGACAGTGGGGAAGAGACAAGCCTGTGGTTAGGTGACCAAAAGTATTATTTATTAGTAGTATTTATGTATTACATTTATACCCCACCTTTCCTCCAATGAGCTCAAGGGGGAATACATACATTTCTCCCTCTCCATAATATAAACATTTTCAGTCTGCTTGTGGGATGTTTTAGTATTCCGTTGGGTGCTGTTGTTTAGTCGTTTAGTCATGTCCAACTCTTCGTGACCCCATGGACCAGAGCACGTCAGGCACTCCTGTCTTCCACTGCCTCCTGCAGTTTGGTCAAACTCATGCTGGTAGCTTCGAGAACACTGTCCAACCATCTCGTCCAGTTGGGTAGAATTCCTCCTGCAGGCTTCCTTTTTTAATATCTCTACAAGAAATGTGGTTTGACTCCAGGCTGCCAGTAATTTGTGGGAGGTAATCAGCCACAAGCTATAAATTAAAGTTTGTGCTCTGGTGCAATTAATCCACTTTTAATTTTTTTAAAAAAGACTTTTGCAGTTAGGAAAGTGACAGGGAAGTGTACTAAATGTTGGAATTCTGCCTGGGTCAGAGGAATGTGCCACAGCATAGGCACCGGCAGATATTCCTGTCGACCTCCCCGCGTCTCCACTCTGCTGATAAGCAGGCGAGGTCCCGGCGATTCATCTCAGATGTGTGAGAGGAACACACCGTTCATCGTCTCTCCCCTTTGGTGTCCCCCAGGAGGGGAAAGAAGCAGACAGAAAACTATTTACATCCTTTATTTCTGTCTCTCATATCAGTACAGAGAAACACGTCTGCACTCGACAACAGCAAGAAGAAACTCCACCCATGTACTTCCAGTACAGGTCATATGACACACACACTGAGCTAACATCTGGTGCTCAGTACAGAATGGACTGCCCCTTTGTTTCCATGGCAACAGTCACAAACATCCTGTCTGGCTTTCCAGCCACAAGCAGCTGACTGAGCTGCTGGAGCCTTTGCTTGCTGCAGCACTGGTGCTTTATGGTAACATACTCCCCCTAAAGTATCAATGCGTGCTGCGAGCAAAGTGTCATCCAGAGAAGAAAACAAACAGTTGTTATACTTATAACATTCCCCTGTTGTTTCAGTTCCACCCTTGGAACTACCCGCCACTGGTTTAACCAATGTACCTCTCTGGTTGTGTGACTTCACATTACCTTGGTTAACAACTCTCTGTTGTGCCTTTGTCTCTGACTCAGACACAGCTTCAATCTGTCCTTGATCGTTTACAACAGCAACATATGCAAGGTTAGCAAACTCCTTTGAATACCTCTTGGGTGGTATACCCTTTGTTGCTCTCTCAGACCTTCGTAAGAGTTGCTGCTCTTCTCTGCTTTCTGGTTCAGCCTCTGAACTCTCTGGAGAACCAGTATTAAGCTTAATCAGTGGTTCATCCTCCTCTTCTGAGGGTCTAGTCATTATTTGAGATTTCCTCTCAATGACTGTGACAACTGAGCTGTCTGAGCTATCGCTGTCATCATCATCAGTACCACTGAACTCACTAAGATCAAACTCATCATCATCATCATCAGAATCATCTGTGGAAAATGTGTGAACAATCACTCTCTCCCGTTCAGGAGCACTCTCTAGAAACTTTGTGAGAATCACCTGACCAGATTCAGACAAAATTACTCTGTAGAGACCTTTTTCATAACCCACAAAGATGCCTCTGGCATTCTTTACCCCACTTGGATCTTCTGTTCTCACATGAGACCCGAAAACCTTAAAATAGGCAACAGAAGGTTTTCTATTAAACAGCTTCTCAAAAGGAGAACATCCCAACTCTGTTGAGACTTTTCTCAACCACACATGAAGATAGGACGCTAAAGATTCGGCCCAATAATCATGTGGTAAATGTGAACTTAGCAATTGCGCATGCATCCCCTTTTGCAATTCTTTGTTCACCCTAACACAGACACATTTCTTCCATGCTTCTTCGGAAGTAGCAAGTTTGTGCTTTATCCCTTTCTCATCCAGGAACCTCTGGAAATCCTGTAAAAGAAAAACTGGCTTGTCATCTGTGAAAAGACAATCAATGTTAGCATCATGCATACTTTTAACCTTGTCACAAAACTCCTGAAACTTTTCTAAAGTTTCCTGCGGTTTCTTCATCAAGTAAACCCAAGAATAATTTGTGTAACAGTCAACACACACAAGGTAATATTTTGCACCGCCTCTAGATGGTTCTAGTGGACCAATCACATCAGCATACACCCGCTGAAAAGCTCTGTGGACCTTCTTGGCCACCTTCTTGGTGCTCACACTGGTCACACCTGCAAGAGAAATTTCGTTAGAATCAGAAGTATTACATTTCATGTAATCACTTTGATCAAAAGTCAACAAATACAGTCCATCTTTCTCTTTGGCAGTAAGAAACAGTTCTCCACCTTTGTAGATCTTGCATCTTTTAGCATCATAGTACAGTTTTAGTCCCTTCTTTGCAATCTGCGAAGCACTCAGCAGACTAAATTTCAGTTCTGGAACCAGGTAAACATCGCTTATAGTCAAGTTCAGACTCTCAAGATACACAGTTCCAATTCCGGTCGCTTCCAGTTCTTGACCGTTGGCTTGTTTCACAGTGAAGCTTTGCTTCCTCAACGTCGAAAACAGTTCTCTGTGTGGGCAGAGATGCTTCGTGGCGCCGGTATCGATTATGAATGCGTTCCCAACATCTGGCGTGGTTCCTTTCGCCATCATTGCCTTTGCAGGTTTCACCTGGCACTTGGTACGGCTTTTGCTTGACCCCTCAGGCTTCGTAGAGCTGTTCTTGGCTCCTTCTGACTGTCGCGGCTTCTTACAGTTACGCTGTAGATGCCCAGTCTGTCCACAATTGTAGCATCGGACGGCACTCAATGCTATGGCATCACCAGCAGTGGGAAGATTTGAACTCTGTTCTTGCCTCCCTCTGTCTTTCACTTCCAGTGCAGCAAGTCTGTCGTGTTCGTTCAGGACGACGGCACACACTCTTTCCGCGGTTAGATCCTGAGCAGGTAGCGAACCAAGCTGACTGGCAACAACCTTGTAGGTGCGATTAAGGCTGTTTATCATCATGAAGCAAAACACTTCCTCCTGTAGACGGAAATTGCGTTCCACCATCTGTTGACGCAGAAACTTCATCTCTGTCAGGTGCGCTTGAACATCTCCATCAGGCGCTAATCTCAGATTGGTCAACTTCTCAAAATACAGCAACGCTGAAGAGCCGGCATCTCTCTGATGCGTTGTACGCAGCGCGTTCCAAACCTCTTGCGCAAATTCCAAATGCTGTATATGCACAAGCTGCTCATCTGAGACACACAGAATTATAGCAGTCCTAGCCTTCACATTCTGTGACACCCAAGCACGCGTTGGTGCTGCAGGGATGGGATTCTCAATCACCCCAAACAGTCTCTGATTTTGCAGCAGGGCCTTCATCTTTACAGACCAAGATGAATAATTGTCATTGGTCAGGAGGGGTGGAGAATGCAAGCCTCCCCCCTTCTTGGCATCCATTTTGAGTCCTTGCATTGACTCTAAAACACAAGCCTCTAAAATCCAATAGCTGGCTTGTTTACTCTCTTGACACCTGGCAACTCTGACACTGGCTGCGTTGGAAAGTCCCTTCCAGCAGTTCGTGAGGACCTAGTCATAACAAACTTTGTTTTCGCCTCTCTGAGGCATAGACTGACTGTCCAGCCCTCTCGAGTAACTTTCCATTTCTCCTCTCTGAGGCACAGCCTTCACAAGGACGTTGCCTAGCAACAGCGCATTCCTTTCCTCGGACAGGAAACCACAAAAATGCCCGGAATGCAGGCCTCTTCTAAGTTGGAGCTGCTTTCCCACACTCGCTCTCCGTGAAGCAGAGAATGAATCATTCTGCATTCACACTTCTAAGCCCTTAAAAGTCTCATACCTTGAGCATCGGCTTGGCTGTCAGCTTCTTCTGGTCAGCTTCTGGCTGCAGAGAATCAGCCTCTCAAATCAGGCTTCCATGGAGCAGAGGAGGACAATACACCAGCCTCTCATCCAGATGTCCGATGGACAGCAACCATCCTCTGCTACCACTGTTGGAATTCTGCCTGGGTCAGAGGAATGTGCCACAGCGTAGGCACCGGCAGATATTCCTGTCGACCTCCCCGCGTCTCCACTCTGCTGATAAGCAGGCGAGGTCCCGGCGATTCATCTCAGATGTGTGAGAGGAACACACCGTTCATCGTCTCTCCCCTTTGGTGTCCCCCAGGAGGGGAAAGAAGCAGACAGAAAACTATTTACATCCTTTATTTCTGTCTCTCATATCAGTACAGAGAAACACGTCTGCACTCGACAACAGCAAGAAGAAACTCCACCCATGTACTTCCAGTACAGGTCATATGACACACACACTGAGCTAACATCTGGTGCTCAGTACAGAATGGACTGCCCCTTTGTTTCCATGGCAACAGTCACAAACATCCTGTCTGGCTTTCCAGCCACAAGCAGCTGACTGAGCTGCTGGAGCCTTTGCTTGCTGCAGCACTGGTGCTTTATGGTAACACTAAATGCACTAAACTGTAAGAGAGAATGATCCATTGTGGGGAAGATGTATACCCTCCACACAAACAAACCAGGATGCATGTTAATTTCCTCTGAGCAAACATAATAAATAATCCTAGTATGGTAAGTGGAGGATTTGATCTTGCATGGTTCCAGTTGCTGCTGCTTCATGAGCAGCTTCCCTGCATGGGACCCCCAGAGCTCAATGGGACTTATTCCATGTATGCATATGTAGGCTTGCACCCTTACTCTCCACTGAGTTCAGTGAGACTTATGCACAGCTAAGTGTATATGGCAGGGATGACTACCTTGTGGGCCATGGGCCTGGTATTGTCCCTAAGAATTTTGTGGTACCCACAAAGACATCCCTCAAATATTTTACAGCAGCAACTACAGTATGAGGCTTTTTCTATTTTTCCTCCATGCCTCCCCCACCTTCCATGTTATTTCCAATATCCCCCCAAAGTAGTACTTTTCTGTTATTTGGGGGGCATTATGATTGTGGTTCCCCTCCCCAAATCAGTGTGCATCACACAGACACCCCAAATTGGCTGAGTTTTGGCACTTCCGTGTTCAGGCAGCTTCAGGATTCCTCGTGAACACTCCTTGCTTGTCTTTAGCAATTTCCATGGCTACCACTTACAATACTTAGTAGTTGGCTGCTATGTTTCAGCTATTAAAGAGAGTCAATCTTGAACGAGAGCTGCCGCAAACATTTCGCATTGCGTTGCAGCATTACTGGAACACAAATCTGAATGTGGAGGGAAAATGGGGTGCATTAAGTTGACTTTTGTATTCAGAAGGTTCCCAGAACTCTCATGAACATGCTTCAATAAAGTTTTGGTCATGAGTTCTTCCAGTCGATTGCTTTTTTCCGGAGGGATTCAGTCGTATACTGGCAAATTCAGGAGGCACAATGAAGCCACTTTCCTAAAAGACTGGGTTTTTTTGCACTACAGGAAGTGATGGAGAATTGTGCTGGAAAGTGTGAGATACCAGTGGAATGACGACCAAGGACGGTGGTGGACTCCTCTTCACTGGAGGTTTTTAAAATGGAGTTTGGATGTCCATCTGTCAGGGATTCTTTAGCTGTGATTTCTCCCTTGCAGGGGGTCAGACCAATGACTCTTGAGTCCTCATTCAACTCTACAATTCTAGAATTCTGTGAACACTTCCTTTGACTCAACGTTGTCTAACCTCCTTGCCAGCAAATCCAAATGCATGGTAATTAAATGGCCAGTGTCGTCTAATCTCCTTGCAAACAAATCAGGATGAATGCTCAAGAAACAGTTCATCTGGAAGCATTCTAAGAGTCGGCGAAGTGCTAAATCTTCAAGATGTTCATATCTCTTCAACACTGGACTTCCCTGCACACCCCTGCCTGAAAATGGTTTTTTGTTTGCCCTTGAATGCGTGTAAGTGTGTTTGCCTTTCCTATGCTGCTCTCTGTTTCCATATCTGATATCCTGTTTGCAAGCTTCCCACAGGCCACTGTGAGAACAGAAGGCTGGAGTAGTTGGACCATTGGCCTGATCCAACTAATTCCCAAAGGGAGTCCATGGCATAATCCTTCGTGAATATTGTCTACTTATCTGATGCACTACATATAATCCTCAGTTGCACAGGGACAGTTTGTCTGGAGAGATTTTTTGGGGGGAAAATAAGTACAAAATCAGGATGAATCGTATGCCCATGGACACCCAGCCTAATTTTGCACTTCTTTTGCTATGTTTCCATGTTCCCACAGCCTCTGTTTCATTTGACATCCAGCCTGATGAAGAAGTCAGGAGTTTGCAGTTATTTTTGTGACATTTTGTTTGGTACTAATAAAGGTGTTGCACAGGTGGGAATTGCTGAAGTTTTCTCTCTCCCTTATGGCTCAACATGGCTTGCTTTGCGTTTTCTCTTCCCGAAGGCAGTATTTTCTGTCTTCTCTATAAAAGTGATTGTTACCACTATATGTAATGCCTAATTACAATAATCACTTAGCTGTGATTATTAATAAAATTCTGTATATTTTACTTATTTATAAGTCCCACTGCCTTCAACTCTTAATTGTGAGAATATGCTCTGATGATAACTGTATCATTTTGTGTGTGTGTGTAGATTTGTAAGCAGTGAATTCTGAGCAAGAATGGGCAAATCTATCTGTTTTGACCTCTCTCCTTTTTCAGACTTAACTTCAGTTCTCCACATTTCCACATCACTTTATAAATTAAAAAATCTTGAAAATTCATCAGTATTTTTGTGTGCATTTATCTCAAGGCATCCATTTTCATATGCATTTTTGCCTATTACATGTCTTTTTTTGCAAATCAATTTCCCCTAATAGAATGCATTTCCGTATGTTATTTTCACAAATATATGGTGTTTTATTCGCACCTTACCTAGTACATCAGGATTTGCCTGAAGAATCGCATTGCAAAATTTGGATAAAGCACATTTTGAAGGACAGCTGTGTTTTGATTCGTGCAACGTTTCAGAAAGTACAAACTGGGCAGGTTTGCCTTCAGCTGTGAACTGAATGGAATTTCTGCCCCATTCCTAGCTCTGCCTATTGTTCTTCCTGCCTCCAACTACCGTTGGCCGCCCTACCCTGTACCCCACCAGCCACAGTAGATGCCAGCCGCCACTGCATGGAAGCTGCATTTGTAAGCCATGAGTTCAGAGGGAAATGAAATGCAAAAAGTACAGACAGTCACAATTCAATTAGAACAAGCATCTATGCACAACAAACACAGCGGCATCGCTTGTCCCTTAAATGCAATAGACATGGGAGAGACTCCACCATCAAATGCACATCCTCCATGCTAAAATAAAGCGTTCAGTGCTCTTCTGGGGACAGCAGTGTAAATGAGAGCGAGCGTCTTAAAGGACAAGCCTAGTCCGTCAGCCTGTGCTGCCATCAACATGATTTCCTATTCCCTGGGGGCAGTTTCACACCACCATCAGCATAACTCTAACTAGTGCCACAGCAAGCCACTCAGACAGCAATAAAGACATTCGAGCAGCCAGCAAAACACTCCGTTGCTTCGACAGGAAAAGTACATTATAAAACCCGGCATCTGTGTCTTGCAGCTGCCAAGTATCCTCCATGTGTTGTTACAGCTGTTGACTCTATTGCGGAGGAAGGCAGAACAGAAGGATGGGAAAGAAGGAGCATTAAGAATATTCCTCTCCTGGACAAGGCTGCCAAGCAGGTAGCTGGAAGCCGTGCCTGAACAAGCCTGGCCTCTCCTAGACACACAAGATCTTCGCTGCTCTCTCTTCGCCGCAGAAAGGTTAGAGGCCATGGCACTTACGAAGGCAGATACTTCGCAGCTAAGCCCAAGTGCAGGATCTGCCCAAAGCAGCAGAAAGCGCAATGATTCATAGCTGTCTGATTTTATTCTCAATCAAGCTGGAAGTGGGGAAGAAGCATTGCTTATGTGGTCAAATGAGAGGGAATAACAGAGTAACATGAAAAAAAGGGGGGAAGAACAGGGCACAATAGAACAGTTTTAAATGGGAATATTTTGAGATTTCATGTTGAATATATGACTAGACAGTGGGTTAGACACACTTGGAGTGTGAGTATGACTTGGTTGGATATCACATGGGGTGAGGGAGAAATTCAATTTTGTTCACATTTTTATTATTATAATCACTGGTTTATTAATTGCCTTCTAATATATGTATAAGGTAGTTAAAAACAGTTAAAAACACATCATCAACAACTACTACTGTGCATTTAAAATAAACATTTAATCTACAACGTTAAAAACACGTTACAGAACATCAAAGATAAAAACATAACAATAATAATAACATACTGACCGCCAGCCAATAATATAACAGTGATCATAATAACAGTTCACACTAGTGCAGAAATATTTCAGGGGGTAGTGGAGTTATTCTCTTGCAGTAAAAAGAATCAGAGTCTTGCGGCATCTTGAAGGCAAATTCATGTATTATGTGGCATAAGCCCACTTGGTCAGCTGCCTGAAGCGATATAATTGTTGTTGTTACACAAATGTATAGACCAGAGTGGTGCACAAGTTAAAACAGAATGAAAAGCAAAGACGCAAGCTATCAAAACAATAAAATCAATTCAAAAAGCCCTAAAGGATTATAAAAGAGAAAATTGCAAGGTTGGTGCTGAAAGGCAACGAGATGCACAAATTACAGCCAGCGATATTTAAAGCTTAACTATATGTTAAATAGGAACACCTTTAACTTCTTAAACTAGTGGGTTGGTGTTAATTGCTGAGATTATTGTGTTACCAAAAATGTAGCAGGTATGGGGAGATTGCTTGCAAGAATGTTTCTATAGGCAAAATTAAAACTGTGTATATTAGGATAAACACACAGTAAAACGCTAATGAATTTTCATGATGTACCCCCTGAACCCCTGCAGACTGATGTAGAACTCTGGTAAACTGAAGAGTTTGGATTTGATATCCCGCTTTATCACTACCGAAGGAGTCTCAAAGCAGCTAACATTCTCCTTTCCCTTCCTCCCCAACAACAAACACTCTGTGAGGTGAGTGGGGCTGAGAGACTTCAAAGAAGTGTCACTAGCCCAAGGTCATCCAGCAGCTGCATGTGGAGGAGCGGAGACACGAACCTGGTTCACCAGATTACGAGACTACCGCTCTTAACCACTACACCACACTGGCTCTTAAGACTGGAATGATTAGCAACTGAGAGAATGAGAAACTGACAGACTCATCCATTCCTCCTTGGGAATAATTCCCATTGCATTCAGTGGTCCTTATCTCTGACTGGTCCCATCTCTGCATTACAAAGATGTCTGCAAACATGACGTGAAGGCTGGCAAGATCAACCCTGCCTTGTGTGAATCCCTTGCAGACGACTGCAGTGCCTGGAGACAGACAGTCAGGTCGTGTATCCACAGCAAGGACCAGAAGAGGAATGATCGCTGGAAGGAGCGCAGAGAGAAGAAAAGCCACGGTGCATTTGCAGTAGCACAACCGGACACTTTCATCTGGCCCAGCTGTGGCAAAACATGTCTCTCCTGTATCGGTCTCTACAGCCATAGCAGGTGCTGTAACTCTCCAATAGTTTGACTTCACCTCAAAGGCGCACTCCTCTATTGTCTCCCAAGACAGCAGATGCCAACAATATCTCTGAGAAGCCATGCATGGTGTTGCACTGCACACCCGCTTAAGACAATGGGACAAATGAATAGCAACAACTACTTTAAGTCCTGTGGTTTCAACAGGACTTGGGGCCCAAAGAGATGCTACAAACAAAGCTAACGCAGTGTTGTGTCTGGAGTGTCATATCAGCACTGAGGAGATCCATGGTCAAGTCTTTCAGCCAAGATGCTCACTTTGGTGCCAGTTGCTGTCTCTCAGCCCAACCAACATCATTGGCTTGGTAGAGGGTAGACCACACCTGCCTCTTGATCTACTGGAAGGAAAGGTGGCCTATAAACAGTAGCAGGTGGTGGGATGGGGTGGCACCACTCAATTGTGTTGTTGCTGTTTACCAGAAGGTAGAGGGGAGGAGTGAGTCAGCGACATGGGTGACGCAGTGCAAACACACTGGCAAAGCCAATCTGGCATTCCTGCTGCTGCATTTGCACCACACCAACATCACCCCTGCCTCGCTCCCCACCCTCTACTTCTCATTAAGCAGCAACTATGCAACCAACCAGAGGTCAGATGAGCAGTGGTACCCCACAATGGCCGTTACTGGTTATACATGTAATAATTAATAGTCCGGTCCTTGGTTGCTGGCTTCAGGCCATAAATACAGTCTTGGAGTGAACTGAGACGTGTGTGTGTGTGTGTGTGTGTGTGTGTGTGTGTGTGTGCAATGTCCACAAGTATGTGGTGAGCTTTGACTGAGTGGCCTATTGTGTTATAAGGAATCACAGCCTAACCCTGGCATCTCTCCTAAAGGGTCTTTGGGGACTGGGAAATGTTTCATTGTGCTAGTCTTAAACTCAAAACATAAATGAGCCAGTTACATTTTATTCAGTGTTAAGAGTCTCCCTGTTTTCTGAAAAGAATTGGGGTTTTTTTTTTAAAGCTAGTGACATCTGTAGATTGAGATGCATGAAGACAGCAGGATTTCAATGCATCTATATCAGAGCAAGAGGTGAGCATCTCCTAAATGTCTGAGTTAATGCCGTAAAATTAAATGGAGGAAAAAATCTTTTCCCCCAGCAAGGCTTGGATCATAAAGAGGATTTGTGGTGCATATCTAATTGTAGGCAAAAAGTAAGGGCTGAAGTTGTAACCACGAGCACTGGAATAAAAAACATGGCTTCCCTTGCCAAATTCCATTATAGGACTTCTGAAAAATGGTGTTGCGACACTTGTAACTTGTCGTAAAAGAAGCTGAGCACCAGGCAGCCATATAGGCCCTGGCAAAGGTGCCTTTCTTTCCTTCTGCTAAACACACCCCCTGCATAGAAGTTCTGCTTCTCATATTATGTAAGTTCCCTGCATCCTTCTGCTTGTGGGTGAGTAAATACCAGTCTTCTGTTACATGATGAGGAAATGGTCAGCCATAGCTGCCTCCATGTCTAATGGGGAATGGGCCCAAGTGGTTGGACCACTCCTATGTGGGTAGCAGCATCCAGCAAAGGCACTCTGATGAGCCTTGGGCAGCCCCCAGTGAAGGCCTGGGATGTGCTATTTTAATTTTCCACACAGCATTGCTCCAAGGTGCTACGGGAAAATAAAATGGTGACTTCTGTGGTACTTAATGTGGGCGACAGGGTGGATCCATCATCTGTGGAGTGCTGGGAGCAGGAAGAAGAAGAAAAGGAAGAGTTTGGACTTGATACCCCACCTTTCACTCCCCTTAAGGAGTCTCAAAGCGGCTAACAATCTCCTTTCCCTTCCTCCCCCACAACAAACACTCTGTGCGGTGAGTGGGGCTGAGAGACTTCAGAGAAGTGTGACTGGCCCAAGGTCACCCAGCAGCTGCATGTGGAGGAGCGGGGAAGCAAACTCGGTTCACCAGATTATGAGTCCACCGCTCTGAACCACTACACCACGCTGGCAGGCAGATGCAGCTTCCCAAAGATGACATGTCTGACACCAGACTTGTAGCTACTACATCTTGAACTGTAAATCCAAACTCTCATTCCCATGGTGCCATGGTAGTTGCTGAAACACTACTTTCCCATAGTCTCTTTAATAATGTGGTGGAGTCCATCTCCTTCTGCAGCTATCGGGCCTAGATTGCTAGCATATTTGAAGGCACATGATGCTGAAGCAAATATGGGTCTGGTCAGGGCCTGGATGGGAGGAGAACCTAGGAGAGGAGGGGATTTAGGGAGCTGTGGGGAGTCTCAGCAACTGCCTCATGGGGGCAAGACCTGCCGGAAATGTGTTGCTCTGCTCATTAGGCCTGACACTCCTGTGCAGATCCTCAAGAGTTAACTCCAACTTGCATGGTGTGATTTACTGCTGGCTCACTCCTGTCAGAAGCCAACCACATGGGAAGACCGCAAGCAGGACGCGAGCGCAACCGTACTCTCCCCAGCTGTGATTCCCAGCAAACGGTGTGGAGATTCACACTGGCGGAGAGAAACCATAGGGGAGGAAGCCTTTACATAGACCCAGAGTAGCAGGGGAACAAGCAGGCCACTTGGGAGTAAATCCAATGCAGCAGCCTTTTCAGTCTGGTGCAAAGCCTCCGCTTCTGCACTTATTGGCTTCCTACTCCCCTTTCTGCTGTGGGTGGGTGCTTAGTTTATGCCACTGCTTCCCTGTTGAACTTCTTCATTTGGCTACAACGTGGCTTACATTGCCTCAGGGCTCTGTTTCCTTGTTTTTCCATGTAGGCCCATTTTCACCGAAAGTATATCTAGTATACTTGCCCAAATCTCTGCAGCAATTACTGGGATGACTGGTCCCAGCCAGAAATCCACCTGTATTAGGCTTGCCATATTTCAAACAGTGAAAATCCAGCAAATTCGCAAAAAAAGCTATTTTTAAGGGAAATTGCAGAAAACGGCACCGACACAGGTTGCTGTACATCCGGATTTTCCAGGACATTTTTTTTTTTTTTTTTTTTTTTGCGATTCCCGCCTGGACACTGCTGCCAGCAGCAGCATTCCAGATATGTCCAAGAAATTCCAGATGTATGGCAACTCTGACCTCTATGTTATGTGTAGCTCTGAAAGCTGTCTAGAGTAAAATATTTTTGAAAGCAGAAGTATAAATTCAATAATAAATCAACATGTAAAGCATTGGGCCTGTGGCAAGGTTGTTCTTGCTAACTTCTTCACTCATTTATCATTTTACATATTTTTTTGTCTTTTATTGATAGGCAATAGGACTATGTTTATTGAATTGCACTTCTAGGAAGGACCATAGCTGTCAACCTTTCCCTTTTCTTGCGAGGAATCCTATTCGGAAAAAGGGAATTTCCCTTTTAAAAAGGGAAACGTTGACAGCTATGGACTAAGGCGTTGTGTGCAGGGTGGTTGGAGGAAGCCAAGGAGCACGGACGGAAGGGGAAACTGTTGGATTTGTGGAAAACTTTTTAATAACAAAAAAAAAAAAGACTGGGGAATTCATTTTATTTCGGCAACATCATTTCTGCAAAAAAAGAGAGGTATTCAAGAACATGAAGGGGCACTGACATTTTGTTAATAGGGTGACCATGCAGATTTTATGAGCTATGAAGCATATTCGAGAAGTCTGTTTGACGTAATCTCTGGAGAAAGATAAATTTGTTGCTCCCGAACTACTAAGACAACTGTTCTCAATATCTGAAGTGCCAGGAACATGGAGAGTATGTGGTGCCTAGCACACAGTGGACTGCAAGCAGATAGGCATGCATGCAATATACCGCTGCTTGATACTCAGAGTTCCCACAGCCCAGTCCACTGGCAAAAACAGTAGCTCAATGGCAGAGCACCTGATTTGCATGAAGAAGGTTCCAGGTTCAATCCCTGCCATCACCAGGTAGGGCCTGGAAGCAGTGCTGTCTGAAACCCTGGAGATGCACTGCCAGTGTAAACAATACACTGAGGATTCAGTGGTCTAAATGTGGTAGCTTCTTTTGATCCTAAACACACAATTCCTCTCCCTGGCTGATTTTCTAACCCCCCCCCCACTAAATTCCCTAGCTGATGCAACACTGGCATACAAGGATTGCTTGGGTAATGCGGACATCCCTCTTATTGATAATACCAGCAATGTTTGCAGTTGTACATGGCATTGGCCCCCAGCAATGGGGCTCTTCTTCTTTCTTTTGTTTGGCGATCACTCGTAGCCAAGTAAAATAGTCTTCCATGAACACGGTCTTAACAGTGAGTCCGTAAGTGAATGTGGAGGCCAATTCTGGATCCACACGTCCTTCCACAGTGGGGACATAGGTTTCCGGGTAGAAGTTGATCATGGTGTGGATTTGCCAAGCGTGCCTTCCTCTTAGCATGTTTCTCCCTTGCGCCCTGCGTTTGAGTGTCTTCGAATTCGATGACACCTTTGGTAAAGGCTGTTTTCCAGTTAGAGTGCTCGCAGGCCAGTGTTTCCCAGTTGTCTGTGTTTATACTACTTTTTTAAGATTTGCCTTGAAAGAGTCTTTAAACCTCTTTTGTTGACCACCAGCATTACGCTTTCCATTTTTAAGTTCGGAATAAGAGTAGTTGCTTTGGAAGACGATAAACAGGCATCCGCACAAGAAGACAAGTCCAACGAAATTGATATTAAAGAATCATTGCTTCAACACTGGTGTTCTTTGCTTCTTCCAGTACACTGGCATTAGTTTGCCTGTCTTCCCAAGTGACATTTTTCGGAGACACCCTAAACACAGCAAATTGCACCAAGAAATGGCAAAGTCTTGTGAGAGATGCACATTAAAAGCCACTTAATGCACAACAGGTATCCTTTAACAGACTTTAGCCACCTGGTGCTTGCTCAGTCAATGGTGGTAAAAAAAAGTTGATGATCTCCCATTCACTTCTAACACAGTCTAACTATTATTATTTAGAATCATAGAATCATAGAGTTGGAAGAGACCACAAGGGCCATCGAGTCCAACCCCCTGCCAAGCAGGAAACACCATCAGAGCACTCCTGACATATGGCTGTCAAGCCTCTGCTTAAAGACCTCCAAAGTAGGAGACTCCACCACACTCCTTGGCAGCAAATTCCACTGTCGAACAGCTCTTACTGTCAGGAAGTTCTTCCTAATGTTTAGGTGGAATCTTCTTTCTTGTAGTTTGGATCCATTGCTCCGTGTCCGCTTCTCTGGAGCAGCAGAAAACAACCTTTCTCCCTCCTCTATGTGAATTTCTATGTAATTTCTATTTCTATTTACAGAAATTAATATGCTGCCTTTCTTCAGTGAAAGTCAAGGCAATGTACCTAGAGCTCTCTGACAGTCTCTCTTCCAAACACTGATCAACTTTGGTGATTGTGCTGCATCATATCTCTTTGGACCACTGCCTGGGAAGAGTAACCTAGGGAGCTTCATTGAACATACTTTTAAAGAACTCTTATGCCATCTTAACAGTCATGGATTCCTCCAAAGAATATTGGGAACTGTAATTTGTTAGGCTAGTGGGAACTGTAGTTCTGTGTGGGGTCTCCTAAGAACTCTTAGGACCCTTCCCAAATGACAGCTCCCAAGAAGACACCACACAGAGCTCCAGCTCAAAGCATCCTTAAGAAATTACGGTTCCCAGGATTCTTTGAGGAAAGCCATGACTGTCAAAAGTGGTATAACAGTGTGTCAAATATATGGCGACGTCTTCTTTAGTGACAGTGGATATATACTCATTGTACTTAGTATTTAGGTTTAGGGTCATGCATTTCGGAAATGAGCTTCACAGAACTGGGAAAATAACAGCCAGTGTGGTGTAGTGGTTAAGAGCGGTGGACTCGTAATCTGGTGAACCGGGTTTGCATCTCCGCTCCTCCACATGCAGTCTCCTCACTCCACAAGGCTGAGTGACCTTGGGCCAGTCACACTTCTCTAAAGTCTCTCAGCCCCACTCACCTCACAGAGTGTTTGTTGTGGGGGAGGAAGGGAAAGGAGAATGTTAGCCGCTTTGAGACTCCTTCGGGTAGTGATAAAGTGGGATATCAAATCCAAAATCTTCTTCTTCTACTTCATGATTATTTTTTTCTTTTGCAAATATTCCTATACCACCAACATAAAAAAGGAAGGTGGTGAACAGCATAAAATCACCAATAAAATCACATCCATTAAATAAAATAAGAAATCAATGTCCACTCCTGCCTGATACCACTGCTCCCCACCCCTATAGCTAAACTAATAAGCCAGCAAAGGTTACTAGCCTGCAAAAAGTATTATTAGCCTGGGATCAAAGGGCATGTGGCTGTTGCATCCTTATCACGCTGCCTTCCCCAAGCTGCTGGGGAATCAGATCAGATCCCAGCTTCACAAAGCAGTGCAGGGCTGGCTCGGGGAGGGTGGTGGGAACGGCGTGCCCCCCAGAAAACTGTACCCGAGGCGATTGCCCCCCAGCCCCCTCCCCACGCTACACCCCTGGAGTACCAGCTGCTGGAAACCAAAGGAGGCAAGAGTGCTTGGATTCTGCTTCTGGGTTTCTTCTGGTTGGCCACTGTGAGAACAGGATGCTGGACTAGATATGGGCCATTGGCCTGATCCAGCACGCTCTTCTTATAATTATTCCTCACACAACAAATACTGCGTCTGTGAGCAGCAAGTGAGCAGCGGGAGAAGCCAGTGGAAAAGCAGCCCAATGTTCTGAAGATGTTTTTAGCGTCTTTATTCCAGCGAAGTCTACTTGTCTGGAGTAAATGGGAAGCCAGACCTTGTGCATTTGTGGCCACAACTACTTTCTTCAGTTTAAAGCCAAGTTCACGAAGGAGCATTGATTTCTTTCTGAGGATCCACAAGGAGTGTTCCTTAAGACCAGGGGTCAGCAACCTAAGGCCCATGGGCCAGAATCAGCCCTCGGAGGTCGTTTGATCGGCCCACGAGCAGCCCCCAAACTGAGCTACCCACTCTCACGCTGCACTAAACCAGCACAGCGCAGCGTGGGGACTCACTTCCGTGGCGCCGAAAATTGCATCTACGCATGTGCAGATGCCGAAAATCACGGGTGCTCGTGATCTGGCCCACGGAGGGATCTCTGCGGGACCGATCCGGCCCAGGCAAGATAAACCTTGCTGACCCCTGCTTAAGACCATCCTTTGAAGCAAAGGAATGTTATGTATTCCATCAAGCCTTCCAGTATTAGGGCATTAAAAAAAAAGTGTTTAGTGATTGAAAGCAAGTACATTAGCTTTTTGACAAAGAAGCTTATGATGACAGTCCTCCATAATAGCTTTTCTATTACTGTAGATCACAATGCTTAAGGTTTGTTTTTTATTAATGCAAATGATATGAATCCCGAATATCAACAGGTCATAGCAAATAGCTTTCCACAGCGTTTGGACACTGAAACAGTTGTAATATATTTTTCTCTCCTGTTTTCATGTAATACTGCTGTAAGACCACAAGAGGAGAGCAATTTTTAATTCACACTTGTGGGTGTTCAAAATCCACTTTAAAAAATAAACACCCCCCCAAAAAAAAATCCCTTTCCCGTTTTAATTTGGTTTCTTTCCTCGGAGATGCCAAGACGTAGACTGTCGTGACAGATGGGTTGAGATCGGAGAGATATGGTACACAACATTTCAGAAGCAGCAAATCACTGCTTCATAATACCTTCTAAATATGCCCACAGACTGCCTGTGATGCTGAATAAAGGCAAACTTATAGAGAATATGGGCAAAACTTTGCTATGTTTCTCCCCCTCAAAAAAATCAGAGGTGGGGGTGGGTGGCGGGATGGTGACACAAACAGATCCACTCAGTGTGATCAAGGATTCATGCAAATGTCTACTGAACATTTTTGGTACAGGAGTGAAAACCCTCTTCCTCTCACCATTGTGAGGTAAGTGGTAAAGAAGGCTAATGTGTGGATGTGACCATTTAGGATGAAGGCAGTGGAGTGACAAATAACACTTTGGAGGTCCCAAGCCAGAAGGTGGTTAGATTGGTCTCAACTAGGGCCAGGGCCTTTTCAGTACTGGCCCCAACTTGGTGGAACAAGAGACAATGGCCCTGCGGGACTTGACATCTTTCCACAGGGCCTGCAAGACAGAGCTGTTCCGCCTGGCCTTTGGTTTGGACTCAGTCTGACCCTTATGTCTTCCCTCCCCTTACGGTTTTGATATATGGGCTACTATTAAAATGAGGCTGCATTTTAAATTGTATTTTAAACCATATTTTAATAAACTGGTTCTCTCCCCCCCATTATGTTTTCTTGTAATTTTATTGCTGTTAGCCTCTCTGAGCCTGGCTCTGGCCGGGGAGGGCGGGGTATAAATAAAAATTTATTATTATATTATTATTATAACTGACAATTAAATGTCATGATGGCTAGTGTCTTTTGAGGCTGGTTGGTGTGGCAAAGGCAGGGAGATCAAGTGGAGCCAATGACAGGCAAAGCCAACTAAGTCTGGTTTTATTCCCGTCGCCTCCCCTGCTAAGTTCTACAAGGAGAATACAACAGAGGAGGTCTCCACTAACAGGTAGTGACACTTTATGGAGTCATTGTAAGTCAGAAAGCAGGAAAGTTGGGGGCTGGCTGACTGCAGAATGAGATGGGCAGGGCAGGGCCCCATTTGCTCAGGTGGACCAGCCACCACCAATTCAATTTTGTGGGTCTTTTCCATTCAACAAATCAATCAAATTTAAAGTACCAAACAGCTTGCCTCTCAGCCCACCTGGCTCTCTGCACTTTTTAACCAGGCAGAGGGCCTTCTCGGTAGTGGCACCCGCCCTGTGGAACGCCCTCCCACCAGATGTCAAAGAGAAAAACAACTACCAGACTTTTAGAAGACATCTGAAGGCAGCCCTGCTTAGGGAAGCTTTTAATGTTCGATGGACTACTGTATTTTAATATTTTGTTGGAAGGCACCCAGAGTGGCTGGGGAAACCCAGCCAGATGGGCGGGGTATAAAATTATTATTATTATTATTATTATTATTATTATTATTATTATTATTAACTTGCTTGGTGAATATGCCCCTCCCTATTGGCGGGGGGAGGGGGAGATGCCTGACCCCTTGAGATGTCCATGGAGGGAGCCATTTTTCTCTGCACAATGCCATAGAAATGATATATCATTCACCATCACATACCATCCATGTCCAGGGAGAGGCATTTTTACCTGCCAAAATTTCAAAGCATGCAGCAACCAGGCAGGCTTGCAGCCAAGTCATGCAGCACTTTTTAAATAATAATAATAATAATAATAATAATAATAATAATATTCTCTCCTCCTTCTCTCCTCCAGATCCCTGGCCAACTGCGCTGCCGAGGGCAGCCCCAGCTCGCTTAAATGCCCAGGGAGCGGACCTGAGGGAAGAATGCATCCCTGAGGTGTAGTTCCCAAGCCCTGGCCTCCAGGTCGCCGCAGATTGGGCAATTTAAACTGGTGGTGCCCTCAATGCTACATGATGGCTGAGAGAGAGCGGAAACAGCCGCGGGGCAAAGGAAAGTGTGTGTGTGTGTGTGTGTGTGTGTGTGAGAGAGAGAGAGAGAGAGAGAGAGAGAGAGAGAGAGAGAACTGTGTGTATATATAACTCATACTTCATGTGTGTGTGTGTCACACACTTTTAAGGTACCACAAGCCCCCCAAACAGCGGTGGATCATATGCCCATGCTGCCCAGGGCGGGCACCCTTCCGAGGAGGGCATGGCGTGCTCCTAAGAGAGGGCATGGTACGGAGGGTGCCCTCCCAGGTGTGGGATAGCCGCTCGGGTGCCCGGAGTGGCACGCACGCCCTGCAGCCGGGCAGAGCAAGCTGCCCACCACGGACATTCAGCCCGCTGCCCACCCGCAACTCCCAAGTCTCCTCCAAGCAGTCAAAATGAAGGGGGAAGTGGGGAATGCTACCAGCAAAGCGGCACAGTTCCCCCCCCCTTACCCCTACGGCTCGGGGTAGGCTTGGGAGTTGCAGGCAGACGGCGCGCCAAATGTCACCCGCCTCCGTGAGGGCACCCGTGGCTGTCTGCCCCCCCTGCCCCCAAAGCCTCAAGTTAGGAATGTGCAGTGGGGGAATACTTTGAGAAATGTTGTCAGTTTTCCCTGGAAATGCCTCAGATGCTTCGCTGGCGTAAGAACTGTGCTTAAAATGTTGCTTTGGGTGAGATCTGATAACAACCTGGCATATGCAGATGACAAGCCCGGCTCCTCCTCCTCCCATTCAGAAATGCCACTAGCCTTGTTGAAATTCTTCCCATCCCTCCAAAATTTCTCTAGAGTGGCTGTCCCTCGCTTTAGAGGCCTGGTGTGACCCCCGAGCAAATCCCACCCCCACCCCCCGCCCAAAGAGCAGCAGCAAAAATAAAATAAAAATAAAGTCAAGGCAGAACTTAGTGCCATAATGGGGAGGCCACTTGCCCCCTTCCCATCGGATTGATAAGTTTCATGAGCAGAGGGTAGCCAGCAATCCTCTCCACACAGATAAACTGAGAAGATAAACTTGTGTGCTGTGTGTGTGAGTTGGCCGCACTTACCCCAACACACACAGCCCTGGTGGCTTGGCCCAAGGTGAAAGTTTAGCCACAGACATCCTCCATCATTTTATTTTTTACTTTTGCACTGAGTGAAATTGCAGTGGTCGGTGCCACCTAAAATTGTGCAGTGGAATGGCTAGAGTGTCGGAATAAGACCTAGGAGACCAGGGTTCAAACGCCCACTCATCCAGGAAGTTCGCTGGGTGACCTTGGGCCAGGCATAGTCACACAGCCTAACTTACCTCACAGGGTTGTTGTGGGGATTAAATAAGGAGGGGGAGAACCATGTGCGTTGATGTGGCATTTGCCCATTCGTTTAGAGCCTGTCTGTACAGGGGGAAATGAAAGAGTTAAAAATGTAGACCAATAGGAAAGCTGGAGGCGGAGCCTACATGTGTATAATAGGGCTTAGCCCGAGGTTTGTTAGAGTTGTTGGTGGGTTGGTTTTAGTGGGTTGGCTGGTTGGGAAAGGCAGTTGGAGAAGCAGTTGGCAGGCAGTTGGAAATAGAGAGACAGGGCAGTGGGTTATTGAGTGAGGAGAGGTAGAAGAGATAGAGAGAGGAAAATAAGACTAAGAAAGTAAAGAGTAACAATGATTGGAATGCCGGGAAAGTTTGTGTCTGAAATAAAATACACTCTTCTTTATTAATCGAGAACCTGACTGAGGCTGAAGTGATTTTACCAGTGAGGACCTGGTTGGTGGCAGCGGATTAGTGGTGTACGGTCAATAGTCCGTGAGACGACCGGGGGCTCTGTACGAACACCACAGTCACCTTGATTAAAAACCCATTAATCGCTAGTTAAGAAAGTCAAAGCCTATGCATATTAGTTTGCACAAGTTTGCATTTCCCGGTATCATTCTCGGGAGGAAGGAGTTTAAGCTTTCCAGCCTTTATTATTGGGCTCCAAAGAAACAGTTCTAGAGTTGAGCCAGGTGTTGAAAGGCACACATACACCCTTGCGTGGTTCTGTCATATTCTTTGGCCATGTGAGAAAATGACCCCCACCGCTGCCATGCTCCCTTTTGGAGTCCATTCAGCTGTCAAATCAATTCCTTTCTCTGCTTTCGTATTGTTAGCCAAGAAGATGAGGATTCCCTCACAATGTAGCTTTTTAAAGTCTGGTCGCTGATTGAGCTTTCATCAAATAAGAGGCCCGAAGAGAGTTAAGAGTTAGATGTTTCGGGGCTTCTCAGGAGAAAGAAAAGGAGGGTGAAGAGAAAGCTGTGGACGGCAGTTACAAAGGTAAAGGTTAACTCCTCTTTTTTTTTTTTTTTTTTTTTTGGTAATTCACTTTGTTTCCCTATCTAAAACTTCATGTGAAAAACAGGTACATCAAGTAACTGTTTTCAATACACATTTTCCCTTGCAAAACTTAAGTTTCTGGCAAAAACACATTTCTCAGTTTGCTTCATGGTCACATCCACACTGTCCATTTAAAGCACTTGCCCAAGGAATCCGGGGAACTATAGTATGCTAAGGGTGCTGGGAATGGCAGCCCCGTTTGGGGTAGTGTACAGTGTTGTAGATACTGGCCTGCAGAATACACTCTCATTGGCATAACTAACCAATGGAGAGACCAGGGTGTTTTTCTTTTCTCAAGACTTAAGCCTGAATCAGCAGGAACCAACTGGGGAAGAGCCACAGCTTAGTGGCAGATCATCTGCTTTGCCTGCCCAAGGTCCCAGGTTCATCTCCAGCTAGGCCTGGGAGAGTCAGGGTAGACAGTGCTAAACTTGGTGGATCATTCTGGTCTGGCTTGCTATAAGGCAACCCCGGATGTTCCTAGACAGAATCCAGCAGAGCTCATGAGATTTTGTAATTAATATTAAATTTCCATGTTCCAACTCTTGTGATTTATTTGTTGCATTTGTATCCCATTTTTCCTCCAAGATGCACAAGGCGGTGAGCAAAAGATGATCCCATTTATACAAAAACCTGCTCTGTAAAGCAAGTTGGATGGAGAGATGCAACATAACCCACAGCCACCCCGGGATTGTTGCGGTGGAGCACAGCAGGAATTTGAACCTGGGTTCAATGTGAATATTTAGGTGGATTTGAAAACATTCCTGTTCACCCAGGCATTTGATGGCTGAAAGATCTTGTTACTGGCAACCTTGAAATTATTTAGTGGTGAGGATATTTGATCGTTCCTAAAAGTTTTTACAATCTTTGTATTGTTTTTCTTGTTTGCTGCCCTATCTCTTTATCTGCTTTTTTTCTGTCCGCTATGACATGCTGTCCTCTACAGATCTGACCACCATTATCCCCCCCCCTTGTTTGCGAATCACCAAGGCTAAGAAACCAGTCCTGTTGAGGTCAACAGATTTCCTTATTATCAAAAAGGAACATAAAGAAGAAATATTAGAGTAAATGATGCTCTGGATCCTGACAAGCTTGACAATGCCTGTCTTTTGACATTTTATTTTTATAGGTCTCTTAATGGTCCCATTGGGCTCTTGATGCTCTTTGCTTCTTCATATATATATATTACGGCAACACACACACACACACACACACACACACACACTTGATTAATATTTTATGGCTACCTGGGTTGCCAGCAGCTCTCATAAATTTCATGGAGGGCTATTTCTGAGGGATATTAATGTGAGAAATCCCTGTTGTTGAGGAACTGTATCAATCACTTAAACATCAATACCTACATGCCAAAAGATGTATCACTACAGCATCTTTAAAGAGTCCTTTACAACTCACGTCTTCCAAGTGCCACTTAGGCTATTGATGAATGATCTTTGAGGTGATCCTTCTCCTTGACCAGCATGGGTTAATATCCATATGAACATTTCTGCATCAACATCCTGAAAGAGACCACCAAGCTGAATGCAGCTCCCCAGTTATGCATAGGGTGAGGTCTGCCAGATGTCTGACATACCCCACCTGCAGCAGCAGACAAGCTGGTTGGGGTGGAGGTGCTTCTCTGACCTCCTGGCAACCCTGCTATGTTTGTTGTTGTTGTTGTTGTTTAGTCATTTAGTCAGGTCCGACTCTTCCTGACCCCATGGACCAGAGCACGCCAGGCACTCCTGTCTTCCACTGCCTCCTGCAGTTTGGTCAAACTGATGCCGGTAGCTTCGAGAACACTGCCCAACCATCTCGTCCTCTGTCGTCCCCTTCTCCTTGTGCCCTCAATCTTTCCCAACATCAGGGTCTTTTCCAGGGAGTCTTCTCTTCTCATGAGGTGGCCAAAGTATTGGACCTTCAGCTTCAGGATCTGTCCTTCCTGTTTACTCCCAGGTAAAGTATAGGGTTGCAGCCTTAGAAATGCAGTCTTGAGGGAAAATAGATTTTGGAATGCATGTTTGGGGAGAAACACATGATCAAAATACTATTATTTTTTAAATGCAGATTTTGCTGGAGGCAGTGGAAGACAGGAGTGCCTGGCGTGCTCTGGTCCTTGGGGTCACGAAGAGTCAGACATGACTAAACGACTAAACAACAACAAAAAGGTGGAAACAGGACAGAAGAGGCTTGTAGGAAATGTCCGCCCCTACATAGTTCACAAGTTGTGCAGGCGCACTGGCTAATGATAATTTCCAGTCGACAACGATGTTGAAAGGCAACCAAATTTCAAATTTCCCTCTCCCTCCATTTTGTCTTCATGGAGCTTTGAGCTTGTGAAAGACGCAAACCAAACTGGGGAGCGAAGATGCAGTGCTTGCTTCTCTGGGGAATTTACCTCAGCGGAAGCAACTAGGGAATTCACAGTTCTCCAATCTGCTGCACCAGCACCGGCTGAGTTGAGCTGAGGAGGAAAAAGGGAAGAGGGGTTCTGTCTCCAAACTATTTCAGTCCTGGCCACCATTCACTTTTGCTGAGCATGCCAAATATGATGGCTGATTGAATCCCTTGGAAGTTACATTGGAGACCACCAAAGACTTGATGAACATCAAATAGCAATTAGGCTGTGAACCTTTGGTTACACTCAAGCTGAGCTGAATTTCAGCCAAAAAACTGAAGGATGGGAAGCTATACGTCCCATTACCCATCTCTGGAGTCATTCAGTTTCCCAAGACAGAGCGCGGGTCTTCTCCACCAAGAGCTAATCATTAGCTCAGTGAGATTCCTTCTGGGATGATAACATAGACAAGTGGTCTTGCAAGTAGTCTCCTTTTTATCCAGTTGCTTATATTGTGGAAGTCTAAAATAATTAGTCTGCTGTAATGAGAGACCTGTCCCTCTTTTTCTCCTTTTTACAATCTTACGTTCACTTCTCCACATTTCCACATCAGTTTGCATTTAAAATCTTCTTAAAAATTCATCAGCAATTTAGCTAAGTATTTTTTGTGTGTGTGCAAGCACTATCTTTCTATTATAATGTATTTTAATAAGCTAGTTTCACATAAGCTAGTTGCACATTTTATCCTAGCATATGCTGCCCATTACATGACTGCGTTGCAAAATATGATGGATATGTTTCAGTTCATGTAATGATTCAGGAAGCGTGGATTTGGTAGGTTCGCCTTCAAATGCAAACAAGAATGAATTTCTCCCCAATTCCTGTCTGCCTGCAACACAGAATACTGCCCAAACTCCCTTCAACTATAATTGCCCTGAGATCATTGGATGAATTTCTGGCCCTTCTGTCGATAACTAAATTCACGCTTAAATTTCACTTCCCAAGATTCATTACTTGAAGGTGTGACTGTTTAAAGTGGTATGGCACACTGCTTTAAAACTATACATTGGTACCTCAGGTTAAGTACTTAATTGGTTCTGGAGGTCTGTTCTTAACCTGAAACTGTTCTTAACCTGAAGCACCACTTTAGCTAATGGAGCCTCCTGCTGCTGCCGCGCCACCGGAGCCCGATTTCTGTTCTTATCCTGAAGCAAAGTTCTTAACCTGAAGCACTATTTCTGGGCTAGCGGAGTGTGTAACCTGAAGCGTATGTAACCTGAAGCGTATGTAACCTGAGGTACCACTGTAGTGTGAATGGGGCCTAGAAAACTAGCAGTCTAGAGCTTGACCTCAGTTTACCTCTCTATGCAGTGTAGTGTTGCCCAGTCAGAAACATCCCAGAAGCTGAGATTTCATGGCCCAAACCTGAGACCTAGGGGTAGCTGCTGGTGATGTTACAGGGGTGGGCTGGAGATGGCAGTTATATAAGAGAGGAAGGCAGGACATACATACATACACACACACACACACACACTTAAAGGGACTATGAAATAATTTAAATTTGGCTCCTGCTGAACCAGAGCTTGCAAGCTGTGTGCGCAATTCTAAAATAATAAAATATTAAGAGTACGCCAGGGGATTCAAGCCCTCCCACTGCCGGCTGGAGGGAACCAGGCAAATCTGGGGACTTCAGGTCAGCCCTGGAGGTCTGGAAACCCAAATCCAGAGGGCACTTCCCCCCGTGTAAAGGAACATTCGATCACGAAAGCTCTTGCAATCTAAAGGAGGCTTGGGCCAGGTTTGCCACCTCTGTAAGAACAGAGCCACTGTTTACACATAACCAGAGCTGCTTCTTTTTTTCCACCTGGAGCTCACCAGAACTTAGGTCCGGCACCTCTCATATGGGCACCATTGCCGTTCTAAGAGAACAAAGGAGGTGTTCATGGTGAGTTCTGGAACCTCTTTTTCTAGAAAAATAGCACTGCACATAACTACCATGACCACAACAGTAATATATACTTCAGTGCAGCAGGGACATGGGTGGTGCTGTGGTCTAAACCACTGAGCCTCTTGGCCTTGCTGATTGGAAGGTCACTGGTTCGAATCCCTGCGACAGAGTGAGCTCCCGCTGCTCTGTCCCAGTTCCTGCCAAACTAGCAGTTCGAAAGCATGCCAGTGCAAGTAGAGAAATAGGTACCACTGTGGCGGGAAGGTAAACGGTTTTTCTGTGTGCTCTGGTTTCCGTCACAGTGTTGCGTTGCACCAGTAGTGGTCTAGTCATGCTGGCCACATGCGCCAGAAAGCTGTCTGTGGACAAACGCCGGCTCCCTCGGCCTGAAAGTGAGATGAGTGGTGCAACCCCATTGTTGCCTTTGACTGGGCTTAACCATCCAGGGGTCCTTTACACACACACCCCTTTATTCCAGTGCAATATAGCAGTACAGCATGTCAGACTGGGACCAGGGAGATCCAAGTTCTAATCCCCACTCAGCCATGAATCTCACTGGATGACACTGGACCTCTCACTCTTTTCTCAACCTGGCCTTCTTCACAGGATTGTTGTGAGGATATAATGGAGAAGAGAACTATGTATCCCTCCCTTAAGCCCTGTGGATGAAAGGTGGGGTAATATACACAACAGAAGCAGTAGTTACAGAAGTAAAATTGCATCCCATGCTCTTGGCTACATGTCTGATTGAGTCCCTTTGGAATTTAATACCCACCGTTATGCAATGCGCAGCTGATCTACATGACATTTCACCTACCCTTTTCCTCCACATGTGCCCAGGCAGCTCAACAAACACAAACGAATTGCAAGCTTTCCTGAACATTTTTCCCGATGATTTCTTTCTGTCTTCGTTTCGTTTTAATGCAAGGGCACGAATCCTAGTTTATGTCATAATAGATGGACAACAATAGTGCAGTTTAATGAAAATAAAACGCTAAACAGTGCTACATGTTGACAGTGTCATGATGGATATAATTTGGAGTGTTTTCGATGGTGTGGATCTTTGAAAAATATCTGGCAAGCGAGCAAAGTGACAAATGTATTTAAGGATCTATGCCATTCAAATGATACCACCACATGTCTGCTTTGGAATTTTCCCTATTAAATGTGGGGGATATGGGCAGGAAAGCACTTGCATATTGTGTTCTTTAAACAACAACAAAAAGTGTTTGCATTGTACAGGGGGATGTCTGTCAATAGCACCCAACATTCAACATCCTCAAAGATATGGCTTTGTAAAGTGCACAGATTGGGCGGCGGGCGGGGGGGGGGAGGAGGGAGGGAGTTGATGGCAGAATGCATCGCTAATGCATCTATGAATCTCTCTTCTAAAAAAAATAATTACCCTATTTCCATACTACAGAGCGACGTGCTTCTGCTCCCCAGCAAAAGTCGTATGCATTTAGCGGTGCTAGGGGGCAATTTCTGATCGCAGCTACCATGATGTAGAAGAAGTCACTCTGCCGATTTCCATGGCTCCGTTCCAGCTTGACATTCACTCCCCAGCAAATCAGAATCCACAAAATAACATGGCTGTTGACTCTTTTCCCTTTCTCTCTGTCACCATAAGCGACCTCCTTGGCTGGTTTTTTAAAATTATTTTTTTCAAATGTTTTCCTGTTCTCCAAGTCCATCTGCTTTAAAAAGTATCCCATCTGAATGGTGACGGAATCATTAGCCACCCTTTTTTTTCCCACCATAAAGAAAGGCGCAGTCCCTCTGTTCTTTAAATTCTTTTTTTTTTTACCCAGTTCAGAAGCTCGCTGGATGCACTAATCTTGCTGAACACTTCAGTTTAGATGGTGTATCAATGAGGCATTCAAACCCAGCAGTTTATACACAAAAAAATTCTGTCTGCTTTGTAAAAGATTATCCTTTTATAAACACTCCACGGAAAACATAAAAGCAAATAGGGGACAGCGCATAGGACAGGAAAGATGTTAGCAGGGAGATTAATGCTGAATGGGTCGAAATGAATGGTGCTTACCCAAACGAGGTCCAGATACTTTGGCTGCAATGAAACATAAATAATGGGAATGACACATCGTTTATTCGGGATAATGAGTTGATCCGAAGTAGGGGCCTAGAACAAGAGATTAAAGATTAAATATCCATCTCCTGATGAATATCAGTAGCAAACTTTAACCTTTTCCTTCCAAAAGCACAATTTCTTTGAACAAATCATGTCAGCACAACACAATGAAGAAATGCACTGAAGCCAACTTAAATAGCCTTCCGACTTTAGTCAGGAGGTGTGGGGGTTAGTGGAAAACGCATCCAGCATTTTCTCTCTTGTTTTAAGAAAAGGATCGCTAAATATGTAGCTATCAACACTTTTGTGAGTGTGCAGAGCTTTCAGAATAATTGCGAAGGAGCCCAAGATAGGGCTTGGTGCATGGGGGGGTTTTTTTCTTTGTGTGAAGGGGTGGGAGAGGAAGACGAAAAGAAGGGGAGAAGAAATTTGGCTTTGCTGCGTTGCTAGTCTGCTAGAATATAATTGCCGAAAGAATTTACCCACTCGGAACATATACTTTGGTCGAGATACAATAACCCCAAGCAGCCTGCTGGAAATAAAAGCTACACAGCACATATCACATGCTAAATCGGAGTCTTGCATTCAAGGAGGGCTTGGAAGATGTCGCAGGCCTCAGATAACAGGGGTGGGAAACGCGGCGTGACAGGGGCAGGCACAGTCTGCTGGGGATAGGGAACGGGCTGCATCAAAACGCTGGCAGTCTTTCCAGACTGGTCAATTAGTGGTCCATCTTGCTCAAGATGCTGTAATGCAACTGAGGCAGAAGACACAGAGGACAAGTGGGAATCTGGATAACGGTGGCTTGCCCAGAACTTGGAACACAGCAGCTGCTGAATCTAGTCAGCCAGCCAAGACTAGCCTTGTGGTTTCGTTGCTTATGGCTGCCTCTTGAAACAATGATTTTTAATAATAATGATGATGGTGATGAAAGCGGGTGGTGGAGGAGGAATATTCTTTCCAAATCACATTCAGCAAACAAGAAGACCACAGCGGGGTGAATCACGTCAGGAAACTTTTCACCTGCTCAGTGGGAAGGAGCTGGATGTGTGTCTAAGCGGCGCTGTTAGATCGTGCACGGTGAATTTGGCCAAACCCACATGCATGGGCAGTTGGCAGGAAAAGACAGGATTTGCTTGGTAAATATTAGTTTGCAAAAACTCTTATTCCAGGGTGGCAGGCATGGATTTCTAAGGCGGCAAAAGGGATGGCCGTGGTTTATTTCTTTGTTTACTAGTTGCTCCACACTTATAGGAATGATACGGCTGTTAATTAAAAATAATTTAGTCGGTCAATTGTATGAGCTTTGGCTCAGTCAACGAATTGCTTAAAATGGCACAAAGTTGCATAAAACTGGTAAGAGCCAGTTTTATGGTGCAGTGATAACATTTGACACCTGGGGCCAGGAAAGACTAGAGACACATCCATGCTCGGTCATGAAAGTCAGGCCTTGGACCAGTCACTTTGTCTCAGCATAACCCCTCTCATAAGCCTGTTGTGAAGCTAAAGGAGCAATTCAGACTCCCCACCCCAGAATTTGGTGGGGCTTCCAGGGAGGTGGGACCACTGCTGCAACCCAGAGGCATAGGAAGGTAAGGTGGTACCCGGTGCGGAAAATTTCTTGTCACCCCCCCACACATTGATTTTTTAATATATATTTTTGCCTGCAAAAATGGTTTTACGTTATTTCATATTTTCTTACAAAGGAATGTGGATTCTGGGCCTCTGATAACAAGTAGGTGACTATGGACAGATACTTAAATCTACAGGATGGATTGTGTTTTGGCTTGTGTTATTTTATTTATGTTTATTTTTTATTTATTTAATAAAATTTATTTTAAAAAACCTGCAAAGTGGTTTACCGAAACAAAACAAAAAAAACAAAAAACACCACAGTAAAATCAAGAAAAATTAACAATCCTACTTTAAAACATACAAAAACTAAAATATTAAGATTAAAATTACTTCAACTTCCTAAGCATCTAGGTATGCTTGCCTAAAGAAGAATGCTTTTATCAGGTGCCCGAAAAGAGTCTAGCAAAGGCACGTGCTTTGTTGCAACAGGTGGGGAGTTCCAAAGTGCAGGTGCTGTCACAGTAAACAATGCAGTACAGATATTACGTGGAACCTGTACTAGTGCTTGAAACTACTGAAGGGGAGGTTTTATTTATCGTGATTTCACCATGCTCTGTATTATCTAATCTACTCGGCCTAGTCTCATTTTCTTCACATAGGCCGACTTTCCAGGACCCGGGAAGCCCAGCGGAGGGTAAGGCAGTAGGGTGGTTCATAAAAAAAAATTAAAATAAAAAAGCCTGCTTCAAAGGTCTTATCTTGCTAAACTAGGGATTATATAGCTATATCTGAAATTTCTTGCATATCAGTTAATATCTTGACCCTGCTCCACTGAATTGAAATTTTGGCCTTCACTACATAGGGAAACGGCCAAGTAAACAGCTACAGTGGTACCTCGGGTTAAGTACTTAATTCGTTCCGGAGGTCCGTTCTTAACCTGAAACTGTTCTTAACCTGATCAGAGTTTGCAGGGCAGCGGCGCAGGGCAGTTATATCCATCTTTTAGATTTAGGGGAGCTAGTCTCAAACGTTTGTTGGCGGAGACCTAGGTTTTTTTGTGGGGGAAGTTATTTGTCCTGTCTTCAAGCTTTTTATGATGGAGGACCTCTGTAGCCACCCCCAACGACACGATCTCAAGATGGAAGGGGAGGGAACAGCTGCAGTCGCCTGCGATTCCTGCGCAATGTTTGCCATCTTGCCAAAGGTTGCAGGCAGCTTTACCTGCAGCAATTGCATGTTGATTGCCCTTTTAAAAGACAAAGTCCAGCAACTGGAGGAACGTGTAGCTACGCTCCAAAGAATTAGAGAGCTGGAGCTCTTCTTGGAAGCAACAGAGCACACTGTCCCCACCAAGGAGGAGAAAGGGGGCTCCCCTGAGAAGGAGGCTAGTTCACCAACACAGGAGCCAGATATATGGAGAAACATGACTCAAAGAAGTAGGAGGCCCAGGGTTCACTCTGATTGTTTAGAAATACACAATCGCTTTGAGGTCCTCTCCCCTAGCATGGAAGACGAAGAGCAGACTCCATTTGAGGATCTCTCCCTTATTACAGTCGATCAGGTATATGAAGACGAGCAGCAAAGTCAGTCCTCAGGGAATGTGCAGGCGACCTTGGAACGGACAGCTCACGGAAGAACCCCGACCAAACCCAAGAGGAGGCGTGTAGTGGTGATAGGGGATTCCCTACTGAGGGGAACAGAAGCAGTGATCTGTGGGCCTGACAAGATGTCTCGGGAAGTGTGCTGTCTCCCCGGGGCTAAGATCCAAGATGTAACTGAACGACTGCAAGGAATCATAAAACCCACTGACAAATACCCCTTCCTCTTGGTTCATGTGGGAACCAATGACACTGCAAGCAATAGCCTCCAGAAGATCAAAAGAGACTACGAGGCTCTCGGCAGGAAATTGAAGCAACTAAATGCACAAATTGTCATCTCGTCTGTCCTCCCAGTTGAACGACGTGGCCCAGGGAGAGAGGGGAAAATAGTGGAAGTGAACAGCTGGCTTCGCAAATGGTGTAAACAGGAACGGCTTGGATCCTTAGATCACGGACTGCAGTTTCTTGAAGATGGACTTCTGGCAAGCGATGGGCTGCACCTCACAACGGTTGGGAGGAATGTTTTTGCCAAAAATCTCAGAAACCTCATCAGGAGGGCTTTAAACTGACTAATGTGGGGGAGGGAGACAGTGCTTCTGAAGGTAGGAGTCTATCAATTGATGAAGATGATCATCCAAATGTCATAGACCAAATGGAGCAAACAGCACGCAGGCCTAGTGGTGGGAGGAAAAATCCTTAAATAAGAGACACGGGGGAATGATTAATGGACTTCAGTGTCTGTACACTAATGCACAAAGCATGGGAAATAAACAAGATGAGCTTGAGCTCTTGGTACAGCAAACTAAATATGACATAATAGGCATCACTGAAACCTGGTGGGATAAGTCCCACGATTGGAATGTAATAATGGGGGGATACAATCTATTTCAGAGAAACAGACCAGACAAGAAAGGAGGAGGAGTGGCGTTATATGTCAGGGATGTGTATACCTGTGAAGAGATCCAAGATTTAGAACCTCAAAGCCAAAGTGAGAGCATTTGGGTCAAAATTAAGGGAGAGAAGAATAACAGAGACCTCATTGTGGGAGTTTACTATAGATCCCCAAGCCAAACGGAGGACATAGATGATGCCTTCCTGGAACAGATGGCCAAGCATGCAAAAGGAAGGGAGATAGTAGTAATGGGGGACTTCAACTACCCGGATATTTGTTGGACGTCAAACTCAGCCAAGAGCATAAGGTCAAACAGATTCCTCACTGGCCTTGCAGACAACTTCATTGTCCAGAAAGTGGGAGAAGCAACAAGAGGAACAGCCATTTTAGATCTGGTCCTAACCAATGTTGATGACCTGGTTAGTGGGGTAGATGTGGATGGATCATTAGGCGCAAGTGATCATGCTCTTCTGAAGTTTACAATACAGCGGAAAGGAGCAGCCAAGCATACTAGGACTCAATTTCTTGACTTTAAGAAAGCTGACTTCATAAAACTTAGGGAAGTGCTGGGTGAGATCCCATGGACAGCAATACTAAAAGGAAAGGGAGTTCATGATGGCTGGGAGTTTGTTAAGAGGGAGATAGTAAAAGCACAATGTCAGGCAATACCAATGAGACGGAAACATGGAAGGTGCCTAAAGAAGCCAGGGTGGCTATCTAAAGAACTTTTAACTGAATTAAGATTAAAAAAGGATGTGTACAAAAAATGGAAAAGGGGGGAAACCACCTAAGAGGAATTCAAACAAATAGCCAGCACGTGTAGACACAAAGTCAGAAAAGCTAAAGCACAGAATGAACTCAGGCTGGCTAGAGAGGTTAAAAGCAACAAAAAAGGCTTTTATGGGTATGTTCGTAGCAAAAGGAAGAACTAAGAAACAGTGGGGTCACTCAGAGGAGAAGATGGTGAAATGCAAACAGGAGACACAGAAAGGGCTGAACTCCTCAATGCCTTCTTTGCCTCAGTCTTCTCCGATAAAGAAAACAATGCCCGACCTGAAGAATTTGGAGCAAATGATTCAGCAAAGGAAACACAGCCCAGAATAACTAAGGAGATAGTACAAGAATATTTGGCTAGTTTAGATGTATTCAAGTCTCCAGGGCCAGATGAACTGCATCCAAGAGTATTAAAAGAACTGGCAGATGTGATCTCAGAACCACTGGCAGTCATCTTTGAGAATTCCTGGAGAACAGGCGAAGTCCCGGCAGACTGGAGGAGGGCAAATGTTGTCCCTATTTTCAAAAAGGGGGAAAGAGAGGACCCAAATAATTACCGCCCAGTCAGTCTGACATCAATAGCAGGGAAGATTCTGGAGCAGATCATTAAGCAAACAGTCTGTGAGCACCTAGAAAGGAATGCTGTGATCACCAATAGTCAGCATGGATTTCTGAAAAATAAGTCATGTCAGACTAACCTGATCTCGTTTTTTGACAGAATTACAAGCCTGGTAGATGAAGGGAACGCAGTGGATGGAGCCTACCTTGATTTCAGCAAGGCATTTGACAAGGTACCCCATGATATTCTTGTAAAGAAGCTGGTAAAATGCGGTCTTGACTATGCTACCACTCAGTGGATTTGTAACTGGCTGACTGACCGAACCCAAAGGGTGCTCATCAATGGTTCCTCTTCATCCTGGAGAAGAGTGACTAGTGGGGTGCCACAGGGTTCTGTCTTGGGCCCGGTCTTATTCAACATCTTTATCAACGACTTGGATGATGGACTCAAGGGCATCCTGATCAAATTTGCAGATGACACCAAACTGGGAGGGGTGGCTAACACCCCAGAGGACAGGATCACACTTCAAAACGACCTTGACAGATTAGAGAACTGGGCAAAAACAAACAAGATGAATTTTAACAGGGAGAAATGTAAAGTATTGCACTTGGGCAAAAAAAATGAGAGGCACAAATACAAGATGGGTGACACCTGGCTTGAGAGCAGTACATGTGAAAAGGATCTAGGAGTCTTGGTTGACTACAAACTTGACATGAGCCAACAGTGTGACGCGGCAGCTAAAAAAGCCAATGCAATTCTGGGCTGCATCAATAGGAGTATAGCATCTAGATCAAGGGAAGTAATAGTGCCACTGTATTCTGCTCTGGTCAGACCTCACCTGGAGTACTGTGTCCAGTTCTGGGCACCACAATTCAAGAAGGACACTGACAAACTGGAACGTGTCCAGAGGAGGGCAACCAAAATGGTCAAAGGCCTGGAAACAATGCCTTATGAGGAACGGCTAAGGGAGCTGGGCATGTTTAGCCTGGAGAAGAGGAGGTTAAGGGGTGATATGATAGCCATGTTCAAATATATAAAAGGATGTCACATAGAGGAGGGAGAAAGGTTGTTTTCTGCTGCTCCAGAGAAGCGGACACGGAGCAATGGATCCAAACTACAAGAAAGAAGATTCCACCTAAACATTAGGAAGAACTTCCTGACAGTAAGAGCTGTTCGACAGTGGAATTTGCTACCAAGGAGTGTGGTGGAGTCTCCTACTTTGGAGGTCTTTAAGCAGAGGCTTGACAACCATATGTCAGGAGTGCTCTGATGGTGTTTCCTGCTTGGCAGGGGGTTGGACTCGATGGCCCTTGTGGTCTCTTCCAACTCTATGATTCTATGATTCTATGATTCTATGAAGCACCACATTAGCTAATGGGACCTCCCGCTGCTGCTACGCGATTTCTGTTCTCATCCTGAAGCAAAGTTCTTAACCCAAGGTACTATTTCTGGGTTAGAAGAGTCTGTAACCTGAAGCGTATGTAACCTGAAGCGTCTGTAACCCGAGGTACCACTGTATTTTCATGGAGGAGGGTCAAGATATTAACTGATATGCATGCAATTTCAGATATAGCTATATAATCCCTAGTGTACTAAGATGCCTTTGGAGCAGGCATTTAAAATAATAATAATAATAATAATAATAATAATAATAATAATAATAATAATAATGAACCGCCCTTGTAGGGCAGTAATTGTTCCTTTATAATTTGTCACACCCCCTCCATGATGGTACCTGGGGCAGCCTCCTCCCCCCGCCTCCCCTTTCCTATTCCCCTGCTGCAACCTCAGCCCCACCACATATGACAACTGGAGCAGAAGATGCAACAGACAGCAAGATCGCTGGCGCCACGATCAACCCTGAATCACACGTGGTTCATGATGCTGGTTCAGTGCTGTGCCCTCCCGCCACCAGAAAGCCCCGTTATGGATCTCAAGGTTCTGGCAAAAAAGAAAAAAAGGAGATCTCACAAGCCTGGTGTCGGCAAGGGAGCTGAGGCACTAGTGATCTTTGCAAGATTGGCTTGAGGCTGAAGATCGGACTGTGATCAGACTGAGTGTGGGGGCAAGGAGAGAATGTTGGGAGGACAAGGGACAAGACTCAAAGAGAAAATAGGCACAGAAAGCTGAATAAGTTTATACTTGGCAATAATTCATGTTAGTACAAAGGACAGCATCTTAAAAAGCAGAGACATCACCTTGCCAACAAAGGTCTGTATTGTTAAAGCTATGGTTTTCCCAGTAGTGATGTATGGAAGTGAGAGCTGGACCATCAAGAAGGCTGATTGCCGAAGAATTGATGCTTTTGAATTATGGTGCTGGAGGAGACTCTTGAGAGTCCCATGGACTGCAAGAAGATCAAACCTCTCCATTCTGAAGGAAATCAGCCCTGAGCGCTCACTGGAAGGACAGATCGTGAAGCTGAGGCTGCAATACTTTGGCCACCTCATGAGAAGAGAAGACTCCCTGGAAAAGACCCTGATATTGGGAAAGATGGAGGGCACAAGGAGAAGGGGACGACAGAGGACGAGATGGCTGGACAGTGTTCTCGAAGCTACCAACATGAGTTTGACCAAACTGTGGGAGGCAGTGGAAGACAGGAGTGCCTAGCGTGCTCTGGTCCATGGGGTCACGAAGAGTCGGACACAACTAAACAACAACAACAAAGGACCAAAGGAGGCTGCCTTCTACTGAGTCAGACCACTGGTCCAACTAGCAGTATATAAATGTAATTAATTAACTAAAACAACAACAACAGCTTGATATTGTCCATACTGACTGGCAGCAGCTCCCCAGGATTTCTGGAAAGTGTCTCTCCTAGCCCCATCAGGAGATGCTGGGGATTGAACCAGGGACCTTCTGCATGCAAAGCAGATGCTCTGCCACTGAGCTACAGCCCTTCCCTGACAGTAAGACTGGGTCTGAGATGTCTAATCAACTCTCTGTTTGCATTCTCCAACCCAGACTGCAGTCCATAAAGGAGTGCAGCGTGGATCATTTCAAAATCCTCCAGCCTACCAAATGTGAATTTGGATTCTGAGATTAGGCCTCGGCATCTGAAATGTGACGAAACTTGAGTGCTTTACACTTCCATGGCAACTGCCAAATCCTGTCAAACATCAACATCTATCAAGGCAAAATATCAAATCCTCAAGATGGGGTTGAAGCATCACTCCTAGCGATTTAAACATTATTTGTAAACATACTTTTCAACAACGGGCTGTTGTTACCTAATTCATTTCTCTTCTATTGCCATTATTAAAAAAATCTTCATAAAACAAATGCCAAAGGAGTTTCCTTTCCGCTTTTCTTTTTTAATGCATTTAAGTCTCCACTGATGAAAGGCTTTGAAGTCCTCACACAGCGGGTTACAAGTATTTTGATACTTCCTCATTAGGGATGGAACAGGAGCCAAAACAAGCCAGCAGGTGCCAATTTTACCCATGACAAATTAAGGCACACGACTGGAAACGGGTGGGCACTTCCTTGTGCCTAATGACCGTTTCCTCCCTGGTCCATATTAACAGGAAGTAGTTGAGATAGGGGGGAAGGCTTTCCTTGAGGACCTGAATTACCAAAAGCTCTGGAGTCGCTACTTCTTGCAAACAAAAACTTGGACGCCGTCTCCGACCCTGTGATTTCGACCTCATTTACGATGACTTCTTTCACCCGCACTGACGGCAGGATGAACAGGATGTTATGATTTATTTAACACTTCGGGCAGGCAGGAGGACAAGGTGGATGGTGCCCTTAGATGTAGTCTTTGCATAATTGATGCCTGCAAGGGCTTAATTTTTCCTCAGGGAAACCTTTTGACGGCAGGACTGCTTTGTAGCATGTTTAAGTGACACAGATTAAGTTGGACCGTTTGCCACAAAATAATAACATGCCGTACAAGAATGCAACCAAATTTCTGCCCAGCTTGCTTCTGTGAAACATGCCCTCCAACATTTCTCTGATGGAAATAGGGACATCCTAAATAACAACAAAGAACAAGAACACAGTGGCACCTCAGAAGTCAAACACCTTGCGAGTCGAACATTTTGGCTCCCAAACACGGCAAACCCAGAAGTGAGTGTTCTGGTTTGCAAACATTCTTTGGAACCCGAACGTCCAACGCAGGTTCTGCAGATTCTGATTGGCTGCCAGATCTTCCTGCACCCAATCAAAAGCTGTGCCTTGGTTTCCGAACGTTTTGGAAGTCAAATGGACTTCCGGAACGGATTCCGTTCAACTTCTGAGGTACGACTGCAATAACTTTACTATTTATACGCCTCCGATCTGACTGGGTTGCCCCAGCCACTCTGGGTGGCTTCCAACATATACCGTATTTTTCCGTGTATAAGACTCCCCCCGTGTATAAGATGACACCTTTTTTAAAAAACCCAAAATTAAGAAATTAAGTTGTTTAGCTTTTTGGGGGGTGGGGGAGGTCACTTCCGCCAATCGCTCACCCACCTGCCTGCCACTGCCAATCATTTGCTGATCACACAGTGGCTGCAGCCGCCAATTGTCTCCCTGCTCACTGCCACCAACAGTCCACCCACCCACTTGCCGCAGGTGCCAATCACCTGCCCAATTGCCACAGCCAATCGCCAGCAGGCCTTGCCGCAGCCACCAATCATCTGCCCACTCACAGCTGCCAATCTCCGGCATGCTGCTGCCATTAATCGCATGTCCCCTCTCTGCATTCACTATCCGTGTATAAGACGACACCCAATTTTTGCCTAATTTCTTTTAGCAAAAAGCATCGTCTTATACAAGGAAAAATACGGTATAAAAACGTAATAAAATATTAAATGTTTTTAAAAACCTCCCTATACAATGCTGCCCTCAGATGGCTTGGGGTCAGATAACTCCATACCCTCCAACATTTCTCCAATGAAAACAGGGACCTCCTAAGAAAAAGTGGGGCATTCCAAGATCAAATCAGAAACCAGGATGTCTTTTGTAAATCTGGGACTGTCCCTAGAAAATGGGGAAACTTGGAGAGTCTGTGGGAAGTGTTCTACGTCAAATGAGGAGTGCCGGTGCGTTTGAAGGCTTTCCTTCCCAACAACGGTCAAAATTAGTCCTGTTCAATGTCATCGACATAAAGCGTGCTGCATTTAGCCTTACGGAGATTGTTAAGAGCTTAAGCCCAAAGAAAGTCAGCTCATACAACACACCACATGACTCCTGGAAGGCCAATAAAGAGCCTGGAATGAGCCAATAAGAAACATGTCAGGAATCATGACCGGAATGAGCAGCAGTGCAAGAAATGTTATGTCCAATTGACTGCAAAGGGGTTGTTGTTGTTGTTGTTTAGTCGTTTAGTCGTGTCCGACTCTTCGTGACCCCATGGACCAGAGCACGCCAGGCACTTCTGTCCTCCACTGCCTCCCGCAGTTTGATCAAACTCATGCTGGTAGCTTCAAGAACACCATCCAACCATCTCATTCTCTGTCGTCCCCTTCTCCTTGTGCCCTCCATCTTTCCCAACATCAGGGTCTTTTCCAGGGAGTCTTCTCTTCTCATGAGGTGGCCAAAGTATTGGAGCCTCAGCTTCACGATCTGTCCTTCCAGTGAGCGCTCAGGGCTGATTTCCTTCAGAATGGAGAGGTTTGATCTTGCAGTCCATGGGACTCTCAAGAGTCTCCTCCAGCACCATAATTCAAAAGCATCAATTCTTCGGCGATCAGCCTTCTTTATGGTCCAGCTCTCACTTCCATACATCACTACTGGGAAAACCATGGCTTTTACTATACGGACCTTTGTTGGCAAGGTGATGTCTCTGCCTTTTAAGATGTTGTCTAGGTTTGCCATCGCTTTTCTCCCAAGGATCAGGCGTCTTTTAATTTCGTGACTGCTGTCACCATCTGCACTGATCATGGAGCCCAAGAAGGTAAAATCTCTCACTGCCTCCATTTCTTCCCCTTCTATTTGCCAGGAGGTGATGGGCCCAGTGGCCATGATCTTCGTTTTTTTGATGTTGAGCTTCAGACCATATTTTGCGCTCTCCTCTTTCACCCTCATTAAAAGGTTCTTTAATTCCTCTTCACTTTCTGCCATCAAGGTTGTGTCATCTGCATATCTGAGGTTGTTGATATTTCTTCCGGCAATCTTAATTCCGGTTTGGGATTCATCCAGCCCAGCCTTTCGCATGATGAATTCTGCATATAAGTTAAATAAGCAGGAAGACAATATACAGCCTTGCCTTACTCCTTTCCCAATTTGGAACCAATCAGTTGTTCCATATCCAGTTCTAACTGTAGCTTCTTGTCCCACATAGAGATTTCTCAGGAGACAGATGAGGTGATCAGGCACTCCCATTTCTTTAAGAACTTGCCATAGTTTGCCGTGGTCAACACAGTCAAAGGCTTTTGCATAGTCAATGAAGCAGAAGTAGATGTCTTTCTGGAACTCTCTAGCTTTCTCCATAATCCAGCGCATGTTTGTCCATGGAGTTTTCTTGGCAGGGATACTGGAGTGGCTTGCCGGTTCCTACTCCAGGTGTAAAAGGGGTATAGATGCTTAATAATGCTGAATGTCTCTGAGCTTCTCGATGTTCTGTGTAACCCTTCCTTATACAATGGTACCTTGGTTTACGAACTTAATCCGTTCTGGAAGTCCGTTCTTAAACCAAAGCGTTCTTAAACCAAGGTGTGCTTTCCCATAGCAGCGGGAGACTCAATTTGCAAATTCACTCAACAGGAAGCGAAACATGTTCTTATTCCAAGGCAAAGTTCACAAACCAAAACACCTACTTCCAGGTTTGCAGCGTTCTTAATCCAAGTTGTTCATAAACTAAGCTGTTCTTAAATCCAAGGTACCACTCTACTGAAAGAAGGGCAGTCTTTCAGAACTTTTAAAATATATATACACCTTCATGCAAATTAATTGAAACAAACAATGTAGTTTATTGTACAAAACTCACATATACATGTACAAAACTCACATACAGTGGTACCTCTGGTTACATACTTAATTTGTTCCAGAGGTCCGTTCTTAACCTGAAAGTGTTCTTAACCTGAAGCACCTCCTGCTGCTGCCGTGCCACCGCCACACGATTTCTGTTCTCATCCTGAAGCAAAGTTCTTAAGGTATTATTTCTGGGTTAGCAGATTCTGTAACCTGAAGCATATGTATCCTGAAGCGTATGTAACCCGAGGTACCACTGTATACGTACTTTACATCCGCTATTTTTAAGCAGCATTTGAACATGGTTTGGCATGGAGTCTACTAATTTTGGACAGTCACTCTTGATTTTCGGATCCCTGTACCACAGTTGAATCAGCGCCCGAATGAGCTTCTCCATAGTCATACAGTCTACAGCACAGAGGCAACTTTTGCATACAGCCCACAAATTCTCAATGGGATTTACATGCAGGGAATTCTCTGGCCAATCAAGTACCTGCATTTGCTGCTCTGTCATGAATTTGTTCAGCACTTTCGATGTGTGACAGGGGGCTAGGTCCTGCTGCAATATCCCAGTACCGTCAGGATACCTCTTTTCCAGTTCTGGAATAACTCTCTTTCATAGAACCTCAATATATTGTGGTGAGCGCATCATTCCTTCTATTGGCTGCAGGCTTCCAACACCATAATGATCAACTGACTTTTCGTGTTTGTTTTGAGTACAGGATTACGAGTAAGATAGAAAACATGCTTGGTTTCAATTAATTTGCATACCTTGCCAACAAAGGTCTGTATAGTTAAAGCTATGGTTTTCCCAGCAGTGATGTATGGAAGTGAGAGCTGGACCATCAAGAAGGCTGATTGCTGAAGAATTGACGCTTTTGAATTATGGTGCTGGAGGAGACTCTTGAGAGTCCCATGGACTGCAAGAAGATCAAGCCTATCCATTCTTAAGGAAATCAGTGCTCACTGGAAGGACAGATCATGAAGCTGGGGCTCCAATACTTTGGCCACCTCATGAGAAGAGAAGACTCCCTGGAAAATACCCTGATGTTGGGAAAGATGGAGGGCACAAGGAGAAGGGGACGACAGAGGACGAGATGGTTGGACAGTGTTTTTGAAGCTAGCAGCATGAGTTTGACCAAACTGCGGGAGGCAGTTGAAGACAGGAGTGCCTGGTGTGCTCTGGTCCATGGGGTCACAAAGAGTCGGACACGACTAAACGACTGAACAACAACAACAATAATGTTGCAGCTACTAATGCCTCAGTGAACTCTTGCCTCCAAGACACGAAAATTTCATGTCCGTTTCATGCCAGACACCGAAAGCCTGGGTAACTTTAACAAGCATCACCTAGAGCAATTCTTGCTCACGTGGGCAACACATTTCATTCTTCATCAACCAGGAAATACAGATTTATTTTTTTACTTTGTTTTTGTTTCGTATAATAGGATGCTAGTCAAGACTATTGGTCCAGCTAGCTAAGAACCAGCTGGCTCTCCGGTTTGGCTGGATATGCCGAAGACTGAAACTGGGACCATCTGCATGCAAAGTATCTCACATCCAAAACCCTAGACCAGAAGTTGGGAGCCTGTGGCTCTGCAGATGGTCGCCTACAACTCCCATCAGCCCCAACCAGTAAGGCTAATGGTCAGGGATGATGGGAATTGTAGTCCAACATCTGGAAGGCCATAAATTCATCACTTCTGCCTTACACTAACAAGCTTGGCACTTTAGCATATGTAGTGCATGTAGTGCATAACGAAGGCTGATCGCTGAAGAACTGATGAAAATTATGGTGAATTATTTTGAATTATGGTGCTGGAGGAGACTCTTGAGAGTCCCATGGACTGCAAGAAGATCAAACCTATCCATTCTTAAGGAAATCAGCCCTGAGTGCTCACTGCAAGGACAGATTGTGAAGCTGAGGCTCCAATACTTTGGCCACCTCATGAGAAAAGAAGACTCCCTGGAAAAGACCCTGATGCTGGGAAAGATGGAGGGCACAAGGAGAAGAGGACGACAGAGGACGAGATGGTTGGACAGTGTTCTCAAAGCTACAAACATGAGTCTGACCAAACTGTGGCAGGCAGTGGAAGACAGAAGTGCCTGGTGTGCTCTGGTCCATGGGGTCACGAAGAGTCGGACACGACTAAACGACTAAACAACAAAAGTGCATATTACCTTAACAATCCTTATGCCAACCCTGCAAGTAAGATAAAAATATTAACTCCCTACTGCATATGAATCTCTCTCTCTCTCTCTCTCTCTCTCTCTCTCTCTCTCTCTCTCTGTGTGTGTGTGTGTGTGTGTGTGTTCTAGGCTATACTTCAGTGGTGATGTTCACCTCACATTTAAGAAACAAAGTTATTTCAATTTTTTTCCGCAAGCTGCATTGAAGCCTTAATATTATTATTTCCATGTGCAATGTGTTAAATGTTGCAAAACTATCAATTCTGTCAAAACCTATCTGAAAGAAAACAAGAGACCCTGCAATCTTAACATCCAAACTGACTGGTGATTATCGGGAATTAAATGTGCAGGAATTCTAAATCTGAGATGTCTAGATGACTTTTGTTTTTCCATAATTGTACGAGGTTTCTACATAGTATTTAAGAATCAATTATATTGCAATTGATGCAATTAACGCTAATAATCCAGTAAAAGTCAGTCGGAGGTCTATTCAAGACAGTAGAAAAGAAGGACTATATGGGTGTTATTAACCTATGCTGAATTTTACCAGACATTTCCTTTCTCGCATAATAAATATACAGTAGTTAGCAAGGCTGTCATTATAATTTTGCAGGGACAATGGCTCATCGTGCTCTTTCCTATGGCGTCCTTAACTAATTCAACATACAGCATGTAAGCAAGATGAATCCTTTTTTAACTGTACTCCGAATCATGTATTACCCATCTATCATTCACTGGATGGACCTCGGTTATTAACATCTATGTTTTCAGAGATGTTAAAGGACAACAGTTGCCAACACACCTTCCCATTCCCATTTCCCTTTTGTGTTCTTGGTTGCTACATGCACTTGTTAATAAATCCCCCTCTTTGGATAAGGTTGTAATGTATTATCACTTTGCTGTTGCAGCTACACTTGACAGTAGCGGCTGGATCCATGAAAATCTGGCTTCTGCTTTGGATATAGCACTGCCATAGGCCTCGTTGCCCTCAGCAGCTATCTGCTTACATCTTCATCACAACTGTGTCCACACCCTCCAAGTGCCTCTATATATTTTTTCAGGGACACTCCCAGAATTACACAAACCATCCCCACTTCGGATTTGAACCCGGAATGTCCCTATTTCCACTGCTACTGCCGCCGCCACTGCAGTCCAGAAGGAGGATGAGCCGGCAAGTCGTCCTGAGTGGTGGTGGCAGTAGCAGCTGTGAGATAATATCCCATGGCCTCTCATTGCCGGCCTCCATCCTTGAGCAACTTGTAGCTGCTGCTGGAGAGTGGGTAAGGAGGAAGAGGAGGAGGAGGAGAGGCTACCACCACTCAGGCCAAGCCCCATGTGACCTGATGGCTCTGAAGTGATAGGCCGAGGACAGGGCTGCCCTGGGTAGAAAAGAAAGGGGGAGCAGGTTAGAGCACAAGGATTTTTGATGTTGTTGGCTTTTAAATGCTTTGTGTGTCTGCGTCTAATATAGACCCTTTCCGAAATTTATTTATTGGTGTGGGGTTTTTTTGTTCTTTTTGTAAATCTATGAAAGAATAAAATAAAATAAAATTGGGATTAAGGGGTTTTCTCGGGACGGTGTATGCTGTGTCCCGCTGCCATAGTAGTGGCGGCACTCGCCTTTCTTCTGATAGAAAATGCTCTTCATGGGAAGGCAAAAAAAGGGGGGACCGAGGAGGGTCAGTTGGGGGGTGAGTGAGAAAAGTTCCTGGTTTAATGTGAGGAATGTTGTAGGGTATGTGTCCCACCTTTTCCTCCAAGCAGCTCAGCTAGTATAGGTTTATTATTATGTCTGCACAACAGCCTGAGTGGTAGATTACGCTGAAGGATAGTTGCTTACTTAGACGAAGGCTGCTGCATTAGCTTTATGGCATTGGATTAAGATTTAATTATGAAAACCCACTGAAATTAGTGGGCTTCCCTGGCCAGGGAGGGCTATAAAAGGCTTCCTGTTTGGGTGGAAACTTTGCCTGAGTCTTGATGATTTCCCTGGCTTGTTGGGTGTGTTTCTCAGCTCTGGTTCCTGGCTTGGTTGTTCACCTCTGACACCATGGTGCAGCTACTGGTTCCTAAAGCTCAGTCCTTACACTCTCTCTCTCTTTCTGTGACACACACAACACAGACAGACAAACAAACAACACCACCCAAACCAATGAAAGAAGCAACAGAATCCCACTTTTGGGGCAATCTTGACCTCAGCAAGTGAAAACCAGTGTGGTTACCATGTCAAACTATGGCCTTGGGAGACCTGGCTTCAAATCCCCACTCAGCCACAAAGCTCTCTGGACCAACGTGGGCCAGTCGTGGTCACCCAGCCCAACCTACCCCCCGCAGGACTGTCGTGATGATAAAACAGAGAAGGGTGGGGCCATGTACACCACATGGAGCTCCTTGGAGGAAAAGCAGGTCATACAAGTAATAAATAAAGAATCGTAATTGAGGTGACAATGTGATGGAGCAACAACAAAAGCCAAACCCTGGTGTCCTGAATATCAGAATCGTGGAATTGTAGCATTGGAAAGGACCCTGAGGATAGCACAGGTCCTGATCCTAAACTTTTCAGTGTTGAATAAACAGGCATTTCTTATAGAACAGGAGATGGACAACCCAGCAGATTTTGAGTCAATGGACTTACCGTAAACTTAGAGAGCAACTGCCTGTTCTGTTGTTGATATTATATTAGACCTGAGGTTTAGCCTAGCTTAGAATTCTCAAGTGTGAATATGAGTCTGTTTCTGTATCTACAACTAATGGTAGGACACACTTTGCACTTACTTTGCACTATTATAAGTGTGAAGCAGAGAGAGCCAGCGCCAGGGCACATGCTACATTTGCTGTGCCAAAAATGCCTGGCCGTAACGCAGATACTTATTTACAGTGAAGTTATGACCTTACAATTTGATTCGCCGTGCCCATGCTAGACAATTTTATTCATTTATTTGCAGTCCACTTCACCACAAAAAAAGAATACTCAAGCAGGTTACCATAAAATACGATTTAAAAATATACAAGAGATTGCAAAGTCAGTACACAAAGATCATAAAACCAGTCCAACAATTATATACTTATTATTAGTGCTTTTCAATTTTTAAGAAAGAAAGGTACTGGTTCTCACCATGAAGTTGTTACAGTACGTGCCGCACACTTTTAACATTTGGAGAGGGGTGGGGGGAGGTGTACCCTTGAGGAGCCCCAGGGGGAAAAAACCACAGGACTTATTTTTTCTTACAGGACAGCCTCTCCTGGTATGTCCCGCAGAGGACCCTAAGGTCCATGAATAATAATAGCTAGAAGAAGAAGAAGAAGAAGAAGAAGAAGAAGAAGAAGAAGAGGAGGAGGAGTAGTTTGGATTTGATATCCCGCCTTTCACTCCCCTTCAGGAGTCTCAAAGCGGCTAACAATCTCCTTTCCCTTCCTCCCCCACAACAAACACTCTGTGAGGCGAGTGGGGCTGAGAGACTTCAAAGAAGTGTGACTGGCCCAAGGTCACCCAGCAGCTGCATGTGGAGGAGCGGAGACACGAACCCGGTTTCCCAGATTACGTGACTACCGCTCTTAACCACTACACCACACTGGCTCTCAAGGTCTTGGCTCTAAGGAAGGTCTTGGGCTCTAAGGAAGCCAGACTATCCTCCACCAGGGCCAGGGCTTTTTCGGTGATGGCTCCAACCTGGTGGAATGCTCTGTCCCACGAGACTAGGGCCCTGCAGGACTTGATCTCCTTCCGCAGGGCCTGTAAGACAGAGCTATTCCACCTGGCCTTCAATTTGAATTAGCCTGATCCTCTATCCCCTTTTCCCCTTTCCTCTTCTATGAAGAAACCCTTTCTGGGACCCCACATTTTAATTCTTCCCTAGTCTCTTTGCTGGCCCCAGTAGGACCAACTTGGCCAGTTAGCCCAGGTGATCATTTGATGTCTACTGAGTGGGGTTCCCCTCCCCCCCCAAAATGACCCCTGAATTTTTTAATTTTATTGAAATTGATGCTGCATTTTATGTTGTATTTTATGCTGTTTTATGCTGTTTTTGAGTCACATTTTAATCAATGTTTTATATTTGCTGTTAGCCGCCCTGAGCCCAGTTTTCAATCCAGGAAGTTTGGGGTATAAATAAAACTATTATTATTATTATTATTATTATTATTATTATTATTATTAAAATGGCTGTGTCACACTTCCAGGGAAATTTTCTTAAACAAAAATGGGAACTGACTAAGCATCAGAACACTAGGCGCTTGTCTGATCTCGATGCAGTAACCGACTTGCCTTGAGAAGGCCTTGAGACTGATTGCCTCTTGAGAGGGCATGTGGAGCTACATAACATCGTGGTGGAACTACACTCCCAAAACAGCTCCATGCATTATAACCATGGGGCAGGTCACTCGCTACACAGAGACTCCCTAAGGTGAACATAAAGTCTGCTCTGCACCCAGGACTCAGAGTATCTCACCACACTACAAGGTTGAAGTGGGTTCAGAATCATTCCCGCTCCTCAGGAAACACTGAGAGATGCACTTCAATCAAGTGGAGTTAAGGTAACTCTTAACAGAAAGTTCTTGACACATTCAACAATGGCAGTCCCCAGAATTTGGGGGGCAGGGGATGAAGCTGTAACAGAGAAGTGTGCAGAGTCTTCAGAGAATTGCTTTGAAAGTTTAACTTGTTGGTCTCTGCAAAGCTACAATTCCCAAAATTCTTACAGTAGGCAGATGATATGAAAGGATGATCATGAGCCAAATTCGTGGCTATGAATGTACAGAGGGGCAGGGCAGGATCATGCCCTCTAGCCCTGTTTACTGACCTCTGTGCATTCATCCAAAACTGTAAATTGGCTCCACACTTCCATTTGTACCGTCATCTGTGTTTGAGCCCTAAGTATGCACAACCTCAGGCAAGGCTCAGTTTTCCTTCTTGTACCTCCCAATTTTGCCCTTCTAAGTTAGAAACTCACCCACGGTACCTAGATGTGCTCCTGAAACGATGGTAAACAGTGTCAAAAATGAGAGACTGTTCAAGAGCAACGTTCCAGCCATTGAAACTTCCCAAACACCCCCTCGTAATTTCATAACCCCGGTTCCTTCACAAGCCACAAATAGGCTTTTACAGAGGTAATTAAGTTACGCTCCACCAGCAGAATGCAAATGAAATAATAAATCAGAACCGTAAGCATCTAGAAATTGTTCTTGGATTTCATGGAAAAATCAGTATTACCTTATCTCTGTGATTTTATTTTTTAAAAAACAGACGCACAAACCCTTTAGGTTACCGCTTTTGGGCGCACTTATGAAAAACAACTAAATATAGCATTAGATGGGAGGGTTGAAAAGCAGGGGAGGTAGGAGCTGATCTCCTGCTGCCGTTACGTCACTCATTATATTATTATTATTATGTGCATTGCCCTCTTGCAACTATATCTGAACACCATTTGAAAATGACACAGATTAATAATAGCAGCTCCGTTTCTTTGATGTCCATATAGGCAATCAGTGATTCCTTCTAGGAAATCTGAAGGGGTGAAATGTCTCTCCCTCTCTTTTAACCAGAAAGGTAGCACAATTAGGCACTAACAACTAGTACTCATGCTGCCATCATGTTGGGTTCAGGATTCCAGAAATCCAGTCACACCCCCTCCCAGGTAAAAGGTAAAGGATCCTGGGACAATTAAGTCCAATCAAGGGTGACATGCCATCACACCCACCCCAGTTAGCATTCTGTGCTCACTGAGCAGGCTCAGCCTTCCTTAGGTTATTTTGAAGAGGTTTGTTGCCCTTAGGGTTTTCCGTTTTTCTCAAACTTTGGGGTCCCCAGAGGCATGCTGATATACACCTCTCTTGTGAAAATATGTTGCCTGCATTGGCTCAGTCAGGTTCCACACTAAGAGAATGAATCGGCTACTACTGTGTTTGTTTGTTTATTGCAAAAGATTTATATACTGCTTGTGTGTAAAACAACAACAGCAACAACCTCAACACAGTTTACTACTAAATGTTTAGTCGTTTAGTCGTGTCCTACTCTTCGTGACCCCATGGACCAGAGCACGCCAGGCACTCCTGTCTTCCACTGCCTCCCGCAGTTTGGTCAAACTCATGATCGTAGCTTCGAGAACACTGTCCAACCATCTCGTCCTCTGTCGTCCCCTTCTCCTTGTGCCCCCAATCTTTCCCAACATCAGGATCTTTTCCAGGGAGTCTTCTCTTCTCATGAGGTGGCCAAAGTATTACTACTACTACTACCACTACTCATCATCATCATCATCATCATCATCATCATTTTATTTATACCCCATCCATCTGGCTTGGTTGCCCCAGCCACACTGGTTTGCCTCAGACACAAAGAGAATAATACTTTTGGACTTTTCTCCAGGTAGCAAAGTGTCTTTGAACTGCAGTGCCATGCTATATACATGAACAAGAAAGATAAAGGAAAAGAAACCAATGTCTTACCAGTTTGGGCGAGCTTTCACAACATAAAGAGGAGCAGCTTTTATTATTAAATATATGTCTTTCTTTCTATGGTAGGGGAGGAAAACCACAGTGGAAAATGAGCTGGAAAATGGGCTTTTCATCTGGCTCTCAGGACACTCCTGAAGCCACACACTAATTCTGTCTCTGTTCTACACTCTCCTAGCTAGAACACATTATTGAACCCTGATAATGCCTCTTGGCTGCCTGGGTCAAAATAGGGGTTTGTGTAAACTCTATTTGTAAGCTCTAACTTTTGTGTCTCTGGAATATAGCCTATTGTACAAAGGTAAAATTTCCATGCATTATTCTTCCCACTTTTCCTTCTGGCTCCACCCACCCCTACAAGGGAATATGTCTCTCAGGAGGAAAAGGTGTCCCAACCCCTGGTTTAGGGAAATAGCACAGTAACAACCAGAACTTCTTGAGGGTGCAGACTTTTCAATGCAACCATTATGGGTGCCTCCTTTCCTCAGCTTCTAAGGGCTGAATATGAGGAAGCAGGCAGTGCAGTAGAAGACATCAGACCAGCAATGAAGGCCTGACTCCATTGAGGAACGGTTCAGATGTGCTGAGACCACAAAGTTTCTACTATAAACCTGGAGGTCACAGACTCCATCCCACTGTCTCAAACACACGTGTGTACGCTTGCCCCACCTGGGAGCTGGGAATCGCGGTGGTCTACCTTTTTACGGTTATTTTAGGACAAACAAGTAAATGGCAGAAGAGCAATTTGCAAAATTAAAAGTGATTTGCAAATGATTGATGACAACAGTTAAGGAAACGATGGAGCAATGGAACTGATTGAGCCTTGACATACCGCCGAGTGACTTAAAGTGAAATATCACAACTATTAGGCCGTAACAGGAGAGTTCAAGATTAAGCTGAGGTTTGAAGGCATGTCACAGAGTTGACATGCAAAGACTGCCGGGCTTGGGTGGTCACTGCTCTTACTAAAACCGGCTGCGGGCCAATCCTTGGAGTGTCACTTACATCAGCTCCAAAGTAATCTGCTATCCTGCCCTTCAAGCCACAGATAAGATGTCACCATCAGTTAATAGGAAGTGGCAAGAAGGAATAACAATAGATTGGGTGGGGAGGGGGGTTTAAATGTACCTTTTTTTTCTCCCTTGACAGCCATGCTGCTAGCTATGGCCTTTCAACAACATCCCCTCATTTCTCCACAAAATTGTTTACGTGCTGACTGGCTCAGATATGGTGAAAATAGCTAGTGGTTTGTGCCTAAAATAATAATAATTACCCTTGAACAGAAAATAACTTTTGTCTAAAAAGACTTCAAGATGACTCCATGGAGTCCGGCTGCACCTTGTCCCATAATAACATGAAAATAATCTGATGGCTGGATCAGGCCAAAGGTCTCTCTAGGCCATCATCCTGTTCTCACAGGGTTGGCATGCAGAACCCCTCCTGCCCATTAACAACAGTAGTAGTAGTAGTAGTAGTAATTATTAGTATTAGTAGTATTATTTTATTATTTGTACCCCACCCATAGAACTGGGTTGCCCCAGCCACTCTGGGCAGTTTCCAACCAATTGCGAAACCACACATCATACATTAAAAACTTCCCTATACAGTCGTATCTCGGAAGTCGAACATAATCCATTCCAGAAGTCTTTTGGACTTCTGAAATGTCCGAAAACCAAAACACAGCTTCTGATTGGCTGCAGGAAGCTCCTGCAGCCAATCAGAGGCCGCGGAAGCCCCATCAGACATTCACCTTCCATAACAACATTCGCAAACCGGAACACTCGCTTCCGGTTTTCAATCGTTCGGGAACCGGAACGTTCAACTCCCAAGGCGTTCTGGAGCCGAGGTACGACTGCACAGGGATGCCTTCAGGTGTCTTCTAAAAGTTGTATAGTTCTTTATCTCCTTGACGTCTGATAGGAGGGCGTTCCACAGGATGGGTGCCACTACGGAGAAGGCCTCTACCTGATTCTCTGTAACTTCACTTCTCACAGTCAGGGAACCGCCAGAAGGCCATCAGAGGAGGACCTCAGTGTCCAGGCTGAATGACGGGGATGGAGACACTCCTTCAGGTATACTGGGCCAAAGCTGTTTAGGGCTTTACAGGTCAGTACTAACACTTTGAATTGTGCTCAGAAACATACTGGGAGCCAGTGTAGTTCCTTATGAGCAGTGTTATATGGTGCCGGTAGCCGTTCCCAGTCACCAGTCTGGCAGCCGCATTCTGGATTAGTTTTAGTTTCTGAGTCACCATCTAAGGGAGCCAGCCCCATGTAGTGGCTTCGGTTTCTTTCAGTTTCTTGAAATAAATAAAAAAAAATTAAAAATTGTCCAGTAGCATCTTAGAGACCAACTAAATTTGTTCTGGGTATAAGCTTTTGTGTGCATGCACACTTCTTCAGATACACTGAAACAGTTTCTCGTTCTTTCATTCTTAAGTTCAGTTCTCCTCATTTCCATATCAGTTAAAAAATCCTTTAAAAATCCATATCCTAAAAATAAAAAAGGCCTATTGACAATTCATCAGCTTTTTGCTGCAACTTTCTCCTAACATACACATATTTGCATGCAATTTTATCTAATATGATGCATTTGTGTGTGTCATAGTCACACTTTATCTCAGTACAGTGGTACCTCGGGTTAAGTACTTAATTTGTTCCGGAGGTCTGTTCTTAACCTGAAACTGTTCTTTACCTGAAGCACCACTTTAGCTAATGGGGCCTCCTGCTGCTGCCGCACTGCGGGAGCACAATTTCTGTTCTCATCCCGAAGCAAAGTTCTTAACCCGAGGTACTATTTCTGGGTTAGCAGAGTCTGTAACCTGAAGCATATGTAACCTGAAGCATATGTAACCCAAGGTACCACTATATAGGCATTTTCATATGCCGGTACTTTATTTGGCTGGAGAATTGCATTTCAAAGGATGGCTGTGTTTCGGTTTTGTGTCTTGTTTTGGACAGTTAAAATCAAGTAGGTTTGCCTATAAAAGCAAACTGAATGGACTTTATGCCCCATCCCTAACGGCTTCCCTCACACATGCAGCTAGCTGCACACTCCCAGTGGTATACAAAGGGGACATTACTGAATTTGGCGTAAAGCATTTGAATAGTTTGTCCATTTTAGTCTTGTCTGTTTTGCTGAGGCTTCACGAAGACTGGGGGTGGGTTGGTTGTGGGGAGGCAATGAAACAGAAGTGGCCCATAGGTTTTAGACAAAGTGGTTGAGAGCCCTTAAAAATAATTATTAGAAACCACAACCAAAGTAATATATAACACAACCATTCTTGACTGCTTATATTAAAGAAGACGCTATCAACCAAGAATCTAAAAACAGGGAAATTAGCATCATGTCAAAGTATGAATGCCTAATTAAAAGTACTTGGATGAAAGAGAATAAAGTTCAAATCAAGGTTACAAAGGGAAGTGATTGAGGAAAGCTGTCATTTTTTGCTCGCAATGCGGAGCTGTTTTAGTGACACCGTTTCCTCTGAATCAGAACCTCACAATGAAAAATTACACTGCCGGGGTTAATAAAGAGGGTGCACATTTGCTAATGCGAACATCTCAATTAAAATGAAAATGCCTAACGTCTTGCTCCAAGGTGAAATGAATGAAAGGAAAATAAACAAACTCTCAAATCGCTGATAATTTATGGGCCAAATTCAGTCCCGCCGTTCCAAGCACAGTGTCTGTTTTAGATCTTCCCCCAGGGAAATCTCACTTTCTTCCTGGGAAGGGCAGTTAGAAATTCCAGACCGAGATCCACAGAAGCGTTGCCAGAAAGGCTGTGTGAAAGAAAGAAAGAAAGAAAGAAAGAAAGAAAGAACGAAAGAAGACAATATGGGAAGGAATCGTGGTTCTAAGTGTATGACTATTGCTAGAAACTTCCCTCTACAGGCTTAGATTCTATCCAAGCACAGGAACGGAACATCTTCACCAAAAGAAATGGTTTCCTATCTTACCCTAAAAAAATGCCTTCCTAATATACTAGCATTACCTTTGATGAATAGCCAATGTGGTGCCACCCAAATGTTACTGAACTACAACTCCCATCAGCCTCAGCAAATACAACCAATGAGAATCATAGACCAGCAACATTTCGAGGGGGGCATGTTGGCTACCCCTGGATTAAAGCATCTATACATTAGCAGATAACGTTTGGTTAGAACCTTCCCTTAGCCCAGATTATAGAAACCGGGGGTGGGGGTGGGGGACTGGATCTGCAACAAAACATTGCAGCGTGGAGAGTTTCTGGCCAGCCAGCAGTGCCTCCTCTAGAATATCCCGTTTTATTAGCCCTGACTTTTTTTTCTGCTACACACACTGGCCATTCCACAGCCACTGAGCACGCGCACTTCTCGTTTGCCTACTTGGAAGTGGCTAAATTGGCTACTTCTGGTGGCTAAATACTTTCTGTACTCTTGAAAACCTTGGGTTTCCCTTGATCCATGTGCTCTTTTCCTTTTATTTCTCAGTAGCTCCTTTTTGGCTATGGCCCTATCAGCACGCACCAGAGAGAATAATTATATGTAAAAGGAGGGCAGTAGAGTATGCAAAAAAGGAGAGCATTTTGAGAAGAAAAAGTGGCGATGAAATAGTTAAACAAAGCCGGCCTCCCCATTCCAAGGAAGCTCCTTTTCATTCATATATATATATATATATATATATATATATATATATATATATATTCATTCGTCGTGGCTCCTTTAAATGCATTTCAGTGTAAAAGTACAGTTTGCCTCTTATTTAGGCCTGGCTTAATTCTGTTACTGGAAAACAGAAACAAAATGGCCGCTGCAGCAGCAAGGTCCCTTCCCGGACCTGGATTCCTCCTTCACTCAGCCAGTGGAAGTGCGCCCCCTGCTGGCCCATGTGGCTAATCTTAAAGAGACAGGACACATTATATTACACAAGGGATGTACTGTAATCGATTTTAACACAGGAGTAAAATCCTGTGCGGCCCACCAAATTGGGCATGGCCAGGCATTGCAAGTTCCTGCTCCCAGTAGTAATTGCATAGTCTCTCTCTCTCTCTCTCTTTCTCTCTCTCTCTCTATATATATATATGTATATATGTATATATGTATATATGTATATATATATATATCTCGAGTAGGAAAAAAGTTTGACTTCTCTTGCATCCTCTCTGGACATACCGTATTTTTCGCTCTATAACACACACCCGACCATAACACGCATGTAGTTTTTAGAGGAGGAAAATCCGTAGGCATGCCACCCGTAGGCATTCCCTCCATAACACGCACAGACATTTCCCCTTACTTTTTAGGAGGAAAAAAGTGAGTGTTATGGTGCAAAAAATACGGTAATTAAAAACTGATAGGAAAGGGAGAGGAAAGTGGAAGCAACTACTTTGCCCCTAAGGCCATATCAGTATAACAATACAGTCCAGTGAGGGAGCATCCCCCAATCCCCAACTGACCACATGAGATAAGCTAAAAGGGGGAGGGAGTTTTATTCAGGCCTTGTGAGCTACCAGTGATAAAGAGTGGAATATCTGGTGCAAAAGATGGTGCTGAAAGCATTGTTTGCTGCATCCCCTTCAGCATCAGGCGGGCAGGAGCCTTTTATAAACAAGCCTGCTTCAAACTCTACTGCCCTCTGCATCCTCTATTCAAAACAGAAACTTTGTACAAACAAATAAAATAATACCAAACAAAAACAGAGAAGCCTAACAATAAAAGTACTTGTCACTGTATCATACAAGGAAACACCAAGCAGAGAGAACAAAAACTGTAAGTTTGCTTCTTCTTTTTTTAAAGGTCCCTGGTGTGTTTTACGTGCAGCAACAAAATATTTAGAAAAATATTTAGAGGTAGATGCCTTCTTCTAATCTGAAAGTTTTAAACAGCCTAGAATGCACCCAACTGTCCTAAGAATTTCTGTAATAATAATAATAATAATAATAATAATAATAATAATAATAATATGGGTGGCTTCCATAGAAACCAAAAATACAGTAAATAACTCATGTCCTTATATGGGGTTCGGTAAAAATCTGATGTGTATCACTATAAAAGGAGCAATATATAAGGACATGAGTTATCGATTCTATGTCTCCAGATTCACAGGGACATTTACGTTGACAATAGGATTTTTTAATTAATTTATTTTTTTAATGTACCAAATGCAATGTTTTTGAATAGAGAGCGCAGGGAACCATCTGCAGAGAGGAGCTTGCCCTTAACTGTGCAGTGATCCCCTGTAACGTGAAACCAGTAAGCCAATGGGGAAGTGATGTAGGAAAGGGCAGCAGGCAGAGCCATGGTCTCACTCACCACCCAAGGTGTGAGGGCAATGCCCAGAGAGGGATACCTTCATACAGAGAAGGGTCCTCAAAAGCTTCACACTAGTCAATCTGAGATGTTGTGGGATATTGTTTTGGTTTCTCTTTCTGAAGGGCGAGGGACTGAATCAGCGTCTGAGTTATATACTCAAAGTGTGTTGGGCAATAACACTGCTTTCTATGTGCTTCGTAGGCCTCTTCCTCCTCTTTCATTTCTGAATAATAATAATAATAATAATAATAATAATAATTTATTTATACCCCTCCCTCCCTGGCCAGGGAGGGTGGCTCAGGGTGGCTAACACCAAATATGAATTACATTCAAACGTAATAGAAAACAACAACAACCAAACAAACAGTTAATTAAATACAGCTTAAAATTCTATATTTACAGCTTAAAATTTCTCTCATTCTTTCCTCCATCAGCCTCATGGTCCTCAGGTTTTGCAGGCCTGCTCTTCAGAGCAGCCACTTAAGCTGAAAGACAAAGTGCATCACCAATGAACACGGAGAAAAGATGGATTTGCATACAATTTTTTATATATACGTTTTATTGGTTTTTGCACATGTTTTCCAAACATAACATCCCATCTTATACAATATAACAAACCTTTGGCTATCACAGCCTAGGACTTCCGTCAATCTCGACTAATGGTTTTCTAACTTTCTTTCTGATTTTGCATTTTATTTTAATAGTTATTGCTATAAAATCGAAATCCTAAATAAACTCCTTCTTAGTCCTTTTTCGCAATAATTCATATAGTTCTCCTTACAAAACTTCTTGCAACCCTACAAGCGATGTCAGTTGATTACAATTGTCTTTCAAATATATCATAAATGTCTTCCAATCTTTCAGGAAAATCTGGTCTTCCTGGTTCTGAATTTTTCCAGTTAATTTTTCCAACTCGGCATAGTCCATCAGTTACATCTGCCACTCTTCTTTTGTTGGTAGTTCTTCTTGCTTCCATCGCTGGGCTAATAGTATTCTTGCTGCAGTTGTAGCATATAAAAACATTTTTTTATCATGCTTGTAAATCTCTGTGCCTACTATACCAAGTAAAAGGGCTTCTGGGGTTTTTTTTGCAAATGTATATTTCAACATTTTTAAAATCTCATTGTAAATCATTTCCCAGAAATCCTTTACTTTCTTGCATTCCCACCACATATGATAAAAAGGTACCTTCTTTTACCTTACATTCCCAGCATTTGTTATTTGTCTTGTACATTTTAGCTAATTTCGCTGGTGTTATATACCATCTGTACATCATTTTCATTATATTTCCCTTTAAAGCGGGATTTGCATACAATTTGTATATGCCATTTCACATAAATAGCTGCAAACTGAGAGATAACCGCTGTAATCTAAATAGTAATAGTAATAGATAACCACTGTAATCTAAATAGTAATACAGCTCTTTATGGGTGATGTCAAAGTCTCTGCTCTCTCTTCTTACAGTTCTGAAATAGAGGACTGTCCTCTGATAGCTCTTCAAGTAGAGGACACCTTCAAATAGAGGCCTGTCCTCTGTTAGTCCTTCAAATAAAGGACTAACCTCTGTCAAGCCTTCATGTACAGAATGCCTTGAAACAGAGGATTGCTCTCTGAAAGCCCTTCAAACACAGAACTGTCCTCTGACAACCTGGCAAAGTAAAGTAGCACACATGGCCAGCCCTAGTCCTCTGTAGTATCATTGTTTCTCTTTCCGATCACCATAGCCTGGTTGTACAGTGGTACCTCAGGTTAAGTACTTAATTTGTTACGGAGGTCCGTACTTAACCTGAAACTGTTCTTAACCTGAAGCACCACTTTAGCTAATGGGGCCTCCTGCTGCCGCTGCGCCACCAGAGCACAATTTCTGTTCTTATCCTGAAGCAAAGTTCTTAACCCGAAGTACTATTTCTGGGTTAACGGAGTCTGTAACCTGAAGCGTATGTAACCCAAGGTACCACTGTACTGTATTTCTAGACTCCTTCAAGGTACAAATGCTGTGTGTGTGTTTTAAAAAAAGAAATGCACACCCAATTTATCTTCCTACACTCCTAGCTCTCCAGATTGGAAGAAAATGCTTCCATTGTGAGCAAGGGGGTGTGAAATGAGACGCGTTGCTAAGCCAATGCTTGGAGGTTTGGCGAACCTAACGGCCACCAGTCACCTCCGTCATTCTTTTCCCACGAAGAGCCCGAACCTTTAGGAAAGCAACTTGATGTGTTAAGGAACTATTAATTGGCTGACAGTTAATTATTGACAGATTTGGACGACTTTATCTCTCAATCAAAAGCTGGAGCTGGACCAAACAGTAGGCAATTTACAGCCAGGAAAGTCAACCTACCCACGTGCCCCTCTCTCTATTTTTTTTAGCCTGAGTTACAAGGCTTCTGTTCCTTTGCCCACCTTCTGCTGCAAACCCGCCAACTCTCTCACACACACTTGCACGGCCTGGTATATTTCTCTGAGGCGGAACCAAGCAGAGTGTCAGACCTTCCGCTGCCATAGAGAGCATCCGAACCCCGACAACAATTGGTGTGCAAAAGGCTCCGTTGCAGGCAATCCCCTCAGATGAAAGGGGAAAACATTACCAAGAAGGGAAAAGAAAGCAAACAGCCAATTCTCTCCGAAGGAGAGTCCCTGATCTCTTGGCAAACTCCAGGCCGCGTCAAGGTGGCTACCCTGCTTAACCCCACTTGGCAAGGAGCAGGAATTACCAAGGGGAGAATCCATCTGGAGCTGCCTGAGATAAGAGGTGTCCAGTGTTAATAAACAGGCTTCCTCTACACCTCAGCAGGTCCTTCCTTTTCTAAACAGTCCTCCTTTAATGTTGTAAAATGTTTTTTTCCATCTATTCAACAATCATGCCTTTGGTGGTAGAAGAGGAGGAAGGAGGGGGTTTGGACAAGGAGCGGGGAATATTTAAAAGAGCAGTGTGTGAGCCTCATCTGCACTATACATGTAAAGCAGAACTTTAAAACAGTCCTGGTTCCCCACAGATAATCCTGAGAGTTCTCAGGAGACCCCTCTTCCCCTCACAAGGCTACAGACCCCAGAGCCCTTCTTCCCAGGGAACTCTGGAAATTGTAGTTCTGTGAGGGGAACAGGAGTCTCCTAACAACTTTCAGCACCCTTAACAAATGCAGTTCCCAAGATTCTTTGCAGGAAGCCACGACTGTTTCAAGCCCTATCCATATTTAAAGCCACTCAAATAGTTATGGGAACTGTGGTTTGTAAAGGGTGCTGAGAACTGTAGCTCTGTGAGGGCTCCCTTGGCAACTCCCAGCACTCTTAACAAACTATGGTCCCCAAGATTCTTTGGCAGGAAGCCATGGCTGTTGAACTTTTATAAAGGTAAAGGGACCCCTGACCATTAGGTCCAGTCGTGGCCGACTCTGGGGTTGCAGCGCTCCTCTTGCTCTATAGGCCGAGGGAGCCGGCATACAGCTTCCGGGTCATGTGGAAAGCATGACTAAACCACTTCTGGCGAACCAGAGCGGCACACGGAAACGCTGTTTACCTTCCCGCCAAAGCGGTACCTATTTATCTACTTGCACTTCATGCTTTCAAACTGCTAGGTTGGCAGGAGCAGGAATTGCGCAAGGGCAGCTCACCCCGTCACGGGGATTCGATCCCGTCACAGGGATCAGCCAACCTTCTGGTCGGCAAGTCCTAGGCTCTGTGGTTTAACCCACAGCACCACCCGCGTCCCTGTTGAACTTTTATAAGAGTGTTTTAACTATATGGTGTGGACTTGACCCATGTTTCCAAAGCTGGTGTTTGCCTGCTGGTTCTTTCCAAATACATTTCCGTTCTCCTCACCATGCTGATGTGTGTGACCTCCTCCACCGTCCACCTCAGTTCTCACTGCCACCCAACACCCAGTGAGGCAAGAAAGGAATCCGAGAAGCACTGTCAACTCTTCGTGCAATATGTGGAAGGACGTACATTTCACGTCCCACCAAAGGGACGCAGCATCCAGCTTCGCTTAATGAATGAGCGAGGTGCCCTTGAAGGTTGCATGTGCCCAACTGAAAGGTCAAGGGACATCTTCAAAACAAAATATTGATTAAAGCAAGTTAAATGTTTTGACTCGAAGGAGACACGAAGGATTAAAAGGAGAAGGAGAAGCCCGAAATGAAGCTGCCCAGATAAGAAAGGGACAGGAAAGGGGGGAGGAATCCACCCACAGACACAAAGGAAATGGTAGAAAACATATCTGAATCAGCTAGTCATCTACTAACAAGCTGTAAAGATTTCCAATGACAAGTTGTCACATTAGTTTAGTGAAACTGAAGCAACACTTATCCCTTTTCCTGTGCTTAATCTCTCCCTGCGGTCCACAGAAACATGCTACTGCGTTTAATAGGATTAGGAGAGTTCACTTTCCCTTCTCCTGAGCTCTTGCCTCTCTTCAACCGCCTCCCCTCCTGCTTTCCATTGGTAATTGTATTTTCACCAGAGCAAGAGTCTTGAATTAAACTGCCTCCTGATAAGCCCCTCCTCTAATTAATCTGTTTCAAGATGCATGCATCCACCTGTAAATTTCTGGGAGGGGAACAATAAAAAAACCAGATATTTATTTGTAAAAAAATAAATCCACAACTTTGGGAGCACAGGAGTTTTACAATCAAGACTAGGTTACATGAAAAGTCACCTGCCCCTGTAGAGATCTGGTAGATCATACAGCAAAATTTCACTCAAGACCCTACAGAATTTCACAGGGTGGTAACCTGAAAATTGAGATTTTCTGCCATTGCCCAAACACAGTGGAATGTATTTCCCCCTGCCATACATAAAGCATCATCTATCATTTGCTTTAGATGTCCTGTGAATATATTGTGGTTGTTTTGTTTTTCTCACCCATGAGATTGAACCTGGCTATTTCTCAATTCCTGTTTTTACCTGTTCCTGTTTTTACCTGGGTTTTCTTTTAAATAATTCTGTTTTACTATTTTTATTACAGTTTTACTGTGTTTACATTATTTTTGTTTTTGTTTTTTTTAATGATATTTATTAAAGTTTCAAAAAAGATTACAAAAAGAAAAAGAAAGAAAAAGAAAAAAGAAAATACAAAATACAGAAAAGTAAAAACAGTTAAAAACAAATCAATCGACTGGTTTCTCTTCAGATCGTATATACTTTGGCTTCTCTTCAGATCGTATAAATCTTTCGCCTTTTACATTATTTTTGTATACTCACTTAGGGATGTGTGTGTGTGTCAAGAAATGCTTTTAAATAAATAAAGATCTATCCACATGTATTTTTTCAACATTAAGGCTGATGATTTGTGCTTGATTCATCATTTGCCTTTTAACTAAATTAAGTACAGTCGTATCTCATGTTACGTTTGCTTCAGGTTGAACGTTTTCAGGTTGCGTCCTGCGTCGGCCCGGAAGTACCGGAAAGGGTTACTTCCGGGTTTTGCCACTTGTGCATGCGCAGATGTGCAAAATGACATCACGCGCATGCGCAGAAGCAGCAAATCGCAACCCGTGCATGCGCAGGCGCAGGTTGCGTTTTGCTCATGTTGCGAATGGGGCTCCGGAACGGATCCCGTTCACAACCAGAGGTACCACTGTAGTCTGTTAAATTTTAACCAACGGCACATGACCAGGAAAACATGTCATTTGCGTAAAGTAGTGTATCATGGCTGGGGCTGAAGGGAGTGGTAGTCCAAAATGTCCAGAATGTGCCAGGTGGCAAAGGTTAGCTTATTGCAACATGTGAACCCATGATCTCATAGCTAACTCCTAGGTGCCACTCCATAACTGCTTGGACCCATGTGTATGGATTACTCATGGCTTGCATTCACACACACAGCTCAACCCAGCATTGTTGATCATCAGCCACTCAAGAAATCTGGGGAATGGTGGCGATACCAAACTTAACTGTGTGATCTGAGGCTGTAGGTTATCTTCCTTTGTAGGTGGCGAGCTTTCATGGGACTACTGAATCCATCCTTTGTGTCCACCTCATGGCAGCCCAACCTTATCTTGCCCAGGGCAACCCAAAGCGACTTACAACCAACAAACCAATGAAATAATAATTGCCAGATAGATACATTAAAACCAAGAGGGAAGAAAAATACATTAAAGGCATCCCACCTACTTCTAAAAGACCACAAATAATTAAAGGCCAAAGGCCTAGTTAAAGAAGAAAGTTTTCACCTAAAGACATTTACTGAAGGCGCCAAGCGAGCCTCCCTGAGGAGAACATTCATAAGGGTGCCATATTTCAAAAAGTAAAAACCAGAACACCCAAAAAGTTGTTTTTTTTCTAGAAAACCGCTGAAATTATTGAGCTGGTTGAGCAGTCCCAGAAAAGACCCGTTCTCGTGTCGCAGCCTCCAGGCTTCTCACAGAAAAGATTATGACCACAGGGTCCAAGTCAGTTCATACAGGGAATTGGCAGTCCTGGAGGTATCGCAGTCCTGAGCCATTTAAGGCTTTATAGGTTAAAACCAGCACTTTGAATTAGGGCACAGAAACTAATTGGCAGCCAGTGCGGTGGGACCAAGCTGGGTGTTATATGCTCAAACCGGTGTCTATTGCCATCACAGAAGAAGACAGCCATTTTGCAACCACATTGCCTCTCGCTCCCTTTTGCCTGTTTCCCCTCTCTTTCCCTCCAATGAGAAACAAGGCCAGATGCAGGATAGCATTCAATTCAAGAGGCCTCCTTTCTAAGTGGCAGGCAGGCTTCCATTATACCTCACCGGTTGTGGCGTTTGCCCTCCTAGGTGTGTGACATCATACTGGGTTCATAAGGAAAGGGTTAATTAATTGTAAAATGACTAACCAATGGGAACCCAAGGGGAGGAGTTAGAGTTAGAGGGGTTGAGAAGTTAGTCTGGAGTTAGAGAAGAAACGGAGAGTGAGAGAATCTGTTAAGATGAGTCAGTCAAACAGTTGAGATAATCAGTCAGAAGGTATTAGGAAGGTATAGGCCGGTAAAGACACTAAAGTTAAGAAAATTGCAATAATATTATCTGAGAAACCATAAACTTGTTAATGCTTATAAAATAAACTTGTTTATTTGGTTCAATTTTAATAACAGTCTGGACTCAGTGTGTACCTGAGAGTAACGGGTTGGTGGCAGCGGGGAAGCGACCACAGTGGTGGCACAGGGATCAATAGACCGTCAAACATCCGGGGACCCTGTGTGATCGCCACACCTCTGTGATGGCCCTGTCCAGGCCACCTCTTCTGTGCTCAGACATTGCAGTGGTGGTGATGGTGGGGCATTGCTGCAGAGAGGTCGCTCCCAGTCCATTGCAAAAGCACGGCAATTTGAAAGCTTCTCCAGAGTGTCCTTGAAAGGCTGGGCGGCTGAGCAGGGGTAGCAGCCACACAAGGAAGGAATTCAAGTGTCTCTCAGCTGCTCAAGCTTCCACGTACACTTCGGCACCCTCATACCTCAGCCCCTGTTAGCACTCCAAGCAATAAGAGGAGACAAAACATGTCATCTCTATGCAGTCTGAGTAGGTGTTTTGAGACGAAACTTCTCTTTGGCTCCCTGGCTGCAGTTGTCCTTTTGCGTTGCAGCGGTCTGTTTTCCAAGGATCCAACCCCCAAGGGCAAGGCTGGGTGATTCTGTCAATTTTGCTTTTCTTTCAGTTTCTCATTTCCCCAATGTTAAATTCAGTTCCCCACATTAGTTTGAGGGGTAGGGGTGGGGAATTCAGATCCCCGTGAAAATTCATCAGTGCTTTAGCACAAATTTCTCATACACATTTTGGTAATAATAATAAATAATAATAATAATAATACCACCGCCTATCTGGCTGGGTTTCCCCAGCTACTCTGGGCGGCTTCCAACAAAATATTAAAATACAATAATTCATCAAATATTAAAAGCTTCCCTAAACATGCAAAATTGCATGGTATGCAATTTTCTCCGATATAATCCATTTCTGCATGCTCTTTTCATGAACATATGTGTTTATATGCACATTTTACCCAACTGTATGTATTTCTGTACACATGACTTGGCTGGAGAACTGACTTGCAGAATTCATTTCAAAGGGCAGCTGTGTTTCCGTTTGCACGGTGTTTCATAATGTGCGAATTAGGTCAGTTCGCCTTTAAATGCGAACTGGATCAAATTTCTCCCCCATACCTTCGGCAGGGAAGCATTTATGTTAATGGTAATGAATAACATATACCTGAGCAACATAATTATTCATTAGACTGTTATGATATACCATTTCCCACCTGTTTTAACACAGGCTTCAGGGGACAATGAATCTGGAATAAGCTTATGTTCCTGTCTATTTGCAGAAATAGGCCTCTCATACTTAAAACAAACAAAAAAATAAAGTGTCCTGGATTTTGCTTCAGGATACTTACATACAGGATGGTGAACCCTCAGTTCAGAGAGGCCTGATCCAGTTCCCCCTAAGCATTTTTTTCTGCACCCCTCCCCATGAGTCAACCAATTTTGGTAGCAATGACAAAAATTAATATAACATTACATATACACATAGTACTGTGTTGAGTAGAGCAATCCACTTGCATCTTGGTCAGTAGATTGCTCATTTGATGAGCGGAGAGGGTGTGATAACCCTCTCCTCTGTTGATCTGCATAGATCAGCTGAGAAGGGGGCGGCTCTCTGCCTGGGGGTGGGCCTGCCTTTGCATATGTGTTTGTGTGCACATATGTGTTTGTGCACACATGCATGCATGAGTATCTGCAAAATGAGGCCTGCTTCATAAACCACCATAGGCTAAAAGAGTGACAGTCCAGAAAGTTGGAGTCAGTTGAGTGACACCATATTGTCCTGCAGTGACCGTGCAGTGTGGCACTTTCCGGATATACTGGTGCCTGTGTTTACTTCTGATTCAGCCTGTGAAGTCAAGAAACTGGACAGATTTGAGCCGTAACATCAAATCACAGCTTCAAATCCATCATCCTATGAAGACAATTGATTGCCATAAAAACCAAAGAGGTCCAAAGAGGAAAAGAGGTGGGGAGGTTAACATTTTTCCTTTGGTCTGTTTTTGCAATCTAAATTGGCTCTGACCCACCCACAAGTGGTGTTGTTAGTTAGTTAGTTAGTTAGTTAGTTAGTTAGTTAGTTAGTTAGTTGGTTGTTGTATTAAATTTATATAGCCATTTGATTTCTCACAAAATGATTGGGTTGAATAAAACCTGCACATTTTGTCTCCTAACTTTTCCTCCTATGAAGGATAAGGGAATGGGGGAAGAACTTGATTTAGTCAACTTTGCCTGTCGTTGTTGGGCTGTTCTTTTCTCCAGCTCCACCTAGTGGTGGCCTCCCAGTCTTCTTCCCTACCAGTTACAACACATGCTAAGAAGTACCGCCCGGTGGGTTTCAGGTTATGAGGTCACACGGGGTTCCATTTTATCTCCCATGCTTTTCAAACATCTTCATGAAACTGCTGAGTGAGATTATTCAGAGGCTTGGGGTGAGTTGCCATTAGTACACTGATGATGCCAAGTTCTCAATTTCCTCAGATTCGAGTCTGAAAGAGGAAGTTCTGATGAGTAATGGACTGTATAAAGGCCAATAACCTGAAGCTCAGTTCAGAAAAGGTGGTGGTTCTGGGTGCCCAAGCAGGAAATATTAAATATATAATAATTAATATTTTTATTTCTGGTGTATTTTATTAATTTTATATGTAAGCAGCCCCAAGAGTTTTAGCTGAAGGGTGGCAAACATTTTTTTCCTAAATAAGTAATAGAAAGTGAAAGGTGCTTCATTGTAATGAGAGACAGGAACTGCTTAACTGTGTATGTGTGTGTGTTTAATTTAGAAGATCTAAAGTCTTAGTACTATGTTGGTTCCCCCAGAACTTTGGAAAATTTACTAAGAATTTGATTATTTATTCTATGGAACTCGAGAGAGTTATGCTAAAGCCCCTCAAATGACTTACCCTCAAGTAATTTTATTGAAGTTACTGATACTACTCTAGAAGAAATAAATATGACACTTGCAGGCTGAACCCATTCTGGATGACACTCTAAACAAACTTACCTTGTTTAAACCTTTACTTTCAAAATGGTTGGAAACCAACAGTGCCTTCAGGACTCGAAAACCTTGCCCAGGTATCCTAGCATGCTGCTCAGTAGTTGCCCGTTGCACAAAGTTATTTTAAATCATTTATTCAATGAGCTGGCAGCTTGCCATTCCTAAACAGCATCTTTCTGTACCATGTGAAACCCAATTGGCAGGGAAATTTAGTGTGTGGCGGACAACTGCGTACGTACTGTACCTGCTGCAATTCTTTTCAAGAAGTAATGTGGGATTCAATACAGCACAACCTTGCTTTAAATACTTTATTTTATTTAGAAGGCAATCTCTCAACTGAATTATGGCTAGCTTGGGGAAAGCCTAGGCAGATAGACAGACTTTCAGACCGTTGCTAGTTTGGGGTGGACTTCAATAGATAAAGGTAAAGGGACCCCTGACAGTTAAGTCCATTCACGAACAACTCTGAGGTTGCAGCACTCATCTCGCTTTACAAGCCAAGGGAGCCGGCGTTTGTACACTTCCGCAGACAGTTTTTCTGGGTCATGTGGCAAGCATGACTAAGCCAGAGTAGCATACGGAAATGCCATTTACCTTCCTGCCTGAGTGGTACCTATTTATCTACTTGCACTGTGTGCTTTCGAACTGCTGGAAGGGAGCAGCTGGGACCAAACAATGGGAGCTCACCCCGTTGTGGGGCCTCAAACCGCTGACCTTCCAATCGGCAAGTGCAAGTGGCAGTGGTTTTAAACCACAGCACCACCCACGTCCCATAACATACCTGCAATTTCAGATTGTTCAGTTGAAGTTTATTTGGCACTCTTGCACAACAATCCCATCCCTAAAATCAGACTTTTTCAGTAAGAACTGTAACAGGGAAATGCACTGTAAAGTGTAAGTTAACAATTGCTTGATAACAACGTTGTATAACCTCACCTGAAACAAGTCTGAATGAATACTCAGTAAAAAGCTGGCATCGTCTAACCTCCCCACAAACTTTGTGCAGAGAAATCAATATCTGGAAATGACAATAGAGAGATAGAGAGACAGAGTCCACCAGACCCAAGTTTAAATCTGTTGTAAAGAGGCATTTCAATAATGGCTTCTGGGAAAGAACATCTGCTACCACAGAATATTCAGCAATACCATATTTGCCTCTTTCTAACATGATGAAGAGAACAGAACACTTGGCCAAATGATGCACAACAGAGTGCCAGTCAATACCCGTAACCATTGCATTTCTCCGGAGAATCTACCTTTCTATGAATGACAGCCTTCAGATTGTGTTGTGCTGCCTTGCTACAGCAGACAAAGCAGATCCCCTCCGAATCTATTAGGAAATCAGGTCTCTCCTCCACCCTCAGAAAAATCAGGGTCAACGGGTGGAGGGAGAGAGAAGTGTGTGGGATTAAATCCGACCGAGAAGCTGAGTCCTGCTACTTATGTTATTAATATGGCACAAATCACACTAGAAATATCTCCACAGAGAGCGTTTTTAAGGCAGGGAGCAGGTATACCAGTAAAAGATGTTTGGGTCACAAGTCAATTGCACCCCATATTTAAGTTCCTTGGGCTCATATTGAGGATCACAGTAAAGGTATATTTGTGAAATCTTAGATTTGCTTCCTGGAGGCACCAGCTATACAATTTCTTCTTCCTTCCTCTCCTCCTCTTCTTTGACATAGTTCACACTTTGATACACGAGATAATCAGCAAGTAGAATCAAGAAAGTAGAATCAAGTAGATCAAGAAGTCTCTTGAGGGAAGATTGACATTATTTTCAAATGTGGGGGAAGGGGACAGGCGTAGGGTAGCCACCAGCACATTGTCGCCGCCGCCACCCAGGAAATAAATAGGCAAAAGAGAGAGCAGAAGAGGGTGCCAATTTATATTCCATTTGCATATGCGAATCTATATGCAGAGGTGCACATTTGGAAATAACTTATCATTTCAGTACAAATTCAGTGCAGTTCACCATAATGGGAAGAGTGTGTCCAGGTGACTTGTGCGTCTTTTCAGTCTGCTGTCCAGTGCTATCTGCAGATGGGCAATTAATTTCAAGTCATATTTGAGAAGCCAACTTATAAGGGTTATTGTTCTGGGTTTTCTTGTTTGTAACTGGTTTTTATTGCTTTACTGGTGTTTTGGCCATTTTGACCAGCATGTGTTCTGAGCTGAAGGTCCTAAAGAGTAGTATACAAGCTTTTAAAATAATAATAAAAGAATAAGAATCTCAAGACCCCTGCTCTTACTTCTTGGGGTTCGTTGACTTTAGACTTGATCCAGACTGACCATCGGTGGTAGACGGGAACCCCTCTTCAGTCAAGCAAAGCTAAAACGTTGCAGTCCTCCCTATTTCAAAGTTTTTTTCTGTTTCAGACTTGCTAGTTCATAGAATCATAGAATTGTGGAGTTGGAAGGGACCCCAAGGATCATCTAGTCCAGCCCCCTGAAATGCAGGAATATGCAGTTGCCCCATATGGGGATCGAACCTGCAACCTTGGCATTACCAGCCCTATGCTCCAACCAACTGAGCTATCCAGTCATTCCACTTTTGGTTCAATTCCCAGATGGGCCCATTCTCCTATAGCAGCGGTTCTCAACCTGTGGGTCCCCAGATGTTGTTGGACTACAACTCCTATCATCCCTGAGCTCTGGCCTCGCTAGCTAGGGGTGATGGGAGTTGTAGTTCAACAACATCTGGGGACCCACAGGTTGAGAAAGGCTGTCCTATAGGGACCATACACAGGAACACAAGACAAGCTGTGCTGGGTTAGGCCAATGGCCCATCTACTCCAGCCTTCTGTTCTCACAGTGGCCAGTGCAACAGCACTCAGCCTACATGATTTCCAGCAATGGGTATTCATTCAGAGGCATAGGGTCTCTGACAGTGGAGGTAGGACATAGTCATCATGTCTAGTAGCTTTTAGGGAAACTCAGTGCTAGAGCACATCCCCCCCCCCACTACAGAATGTAGGCTCAGTCTTTAGCATCTCCAGTTAAAAGGATCAGGGTACCAGAGGATGTGAAAGACCTCTGCCTGAGACCCTGGATAGCTGTCTCCAGGTATTTACTAGATGGGCAGTCTGACTTGACATGTGGAAGCTTCCTATGTTCCTTATAATTGTCATAGAGAAGCCAAAGAGCCAAAGGGCCAAAGATTACCCCCCATACTTCTCTATCAGAACTCTCCTCAACCTGCACTGCCTCCCCAACCACACCTGCTCTCCCCAGACCACATCTTTCTCTCTTTCTCTCACCAACCCCTCTTTGAGAGTGCAAATGGTGTGTGACCACCCCCATGCCACACATGTCCGCGTGGGACTCTTCACTAGGCAGAAAAGAAAACTGAAGTAATTCATTCACAGAACATTAGAAAGCGAAAGCTGGTCTCAGGTACCAACAGAGAGCGAGCTATTTGCAATGTTCTCTCTAAGCTGTATATCCAAAGCAAAGCCTAAAATTAGTGTAATAGTCATTCTTTCTGCACCTACCAAAAGGCTCATGGCAAACCGTAGTTCTGAAAAGGGGTTAGCAGCAATCCCAACGAGAAATTTCTTCGCACCTTTACAAAAATCTAGTTTCTTGGATTCTTTGGGGGAAATCACAACAGCAAAATTGGTTTACAGGTAAAATGCTATTGGTAAAATCTCTACTAGATTATGTGTTAGCCTGCTGGGCAGTACCAATATCTAGTCAGCTTAGTGCCTTTCATATACAGTACAGTAAAATTGTGAACTTTTAACAACTTCCAAGGTAAGCATCATTTAAAGTTCCTCTACAGGTAGTTTTCCTTTTAGGAAGTCTTTTTTTATTCTTCCTTATTCCAGGTGATAATGAAACATGAGAAATAATTTCAATAGAGAAATCAAGTTCAGCTTTATTATTCCAATTCCAAAAGCTTTTCCAGATATGCACTCTGAGGTTCACAATCAGATGGAATAATGAACTAGATGCAGATCAGGTTCAAGCGTTTTTTAACAAATGACATTGAATGCAAAAGTTTGCAAATCATAGATTTGAGGGGTGGTTTTTTTTAAAAAAAAAATCCTTAGGATGCAGCACTTCTGTCCCAGTTCCCAGGCAATATTACCATATTAGAAATAGTATCTATTCATTTCCTGGCCTTTTCCACAGAAGATCCATTTTTTTCTTTTTTAAAAAGGCATTGCTTTTTCTGTATGTAGATAGACCTTTTCTTTTGGTAAAATAAACCGAGATCATTGAGTGTCCTTAATGCCACACAAACACTTGGCGGGCCATCATCCCTCTCAGGAAGCTTCTCCCCCCCCCCCAAAAAAAAAATTGAATTTCTCCAAAAAGAAAAAGATCACGAAGCTGATGAAACAGGAGCAGAAGGGAGATGGATAAAGATGGGCCAAGTGCAGAACTCTTCAGAATACACGGTGTCCTTCTGGGATTCACTCTTTATCGGCTTGAGTGAAATGACTAGATTCTTTCTCAGCAACATCATCTCTCCATGTGGTTGCCACCATCTGTTAATGTCTTGATTTTTGGAAAGTTTGGTTGCCTGAGGCGAAGCCAGTACTGGCGATATCTCGGGTACCAGTCAATTGTGAATTGCTGTTGCATTGTCATGCTCATAAATATTTTTCTCCTTCCACATACACGACCCCACCCAAAGGGCAATGTGTGGCAGGGGGACAAGACCTAGGTTCAAACTGCACTTCAACCAAGGATGTTCTTTGCCATTCATCCCTTAACCAGCCCTCCTTCCTCTCCCCACCCAGCACAGCTCCTGCACCTTTAAAAACTACACAGCAGGCAGAAATCCAACAAATCCAGCCCAAAGTAAAGAATTTCCTAGCAAAGATAGAAAAAAGCCGCACCTGTTGAATGTCAATCAATCATCCCCTGCCATGGGACTGAGTGGGAGAGGTGGTCACTCCAGCATGACCTTGGACAACTCATTCTTTCTCAGTTTTCCCCATCTGTAAAATGGGCAGTACTAATAAACTTAAGTTTGTTGAAGGATCATGGGATAATTATTACTGGGGACCAGATAATGCCCAGAACGATGACTGTGGGGTGGGGGGATATCTTTTCCCCTGTTGTTTAAAAAGGAACAATTGCTACAGAAGTAGAAATGTTGCAATTTTGTCCCATAGGAATGAGAAGTGGGCAACTGCGTCCGGAAGACAAGTGGAGAATTTGCACGGATTTATGTTGCTGTTTTTTAAGTGCGCGCGCGTGGGTATCTTATTTACCGGCTATTGTAAGTTATTGTGGTTTTATTCGGTGGGGAAACGACAGGAGTTTGGGGGTGGGGAGGGGAGGGGGGGTCCGAGGAGAAGCAGGGCAAACTTTTGGTGCGCGGCGCGCAGCGCGGAGGAGCCGAACTTGGCTCGGGAGAAGCGCTCGTTTTATTTCTGTTTAGACTGGAGCCGTCGGTTAAACAAACAGCGCACTTCAGAGGGGTCACAGCAAAGCAGCCGGGTTCCCGTCAGGGAATTCCTCCTCGCAGCTGCCGCTTTTGCATCGCTTCGCCGCGTGGTCTCCATAATTCCGCCGAGGGGGCGAGGGATGCCCCGAGCCGGTCCTCGGTGGGGCAACCGTCGAGTTTGAGGCGGGGGTGGAGGGAGAGAAAAAGAGGGGGAAAGGAAAATAAACTCTGACAGGCTGCGCGTTAAAGCAGGACTGATCGCTTCTCAGTTTGACACAAAGGCCATCAAGCAGCCGCGGGAGTTGGCGCTGACTTTTATGTTGTTTTACAAATAGGATATCTTAAAAAAAAAAATAAACCATCGGGGGTGGGGGTGGCGAGGGGAGACAAAGGGAGCACCTCGAAGCCGTCGCAAGTTATAAAACCGGCGAGGCGCTCATGGGGTCTCCATTACCTGGAGCCACAAGTCCAGGAAGAACTCGAGAGCCGAAGGTAAGGGAATTTCATTTCATTTATTTATTTATTTTAAAGCGGAGAAGCAGAAGTTGCCCTGAGAAGAACTGGCTGCTCGGAGTTCAAGGACTCGGGCCTGTTTTTCCCACCGCAGTTTTATGGTTATGACAGGCTCTCCAAGAGGCACTAAAAACGGTAGTTTCCTCTTTTCTGCAGAAGATAAGGAGACGGGAGGGGCGCGCGGGAGACGCCTCGATGGAAAGAAAAAAAGGGCGCCTTTGCTTCTCCTTCCGCAACCGAGAGGGTTTTCTCCCCCTCGCCTCCTGACTCTTCTGCCTCACCTAACAGATTAGGAAACAGATGGGAGAGTCGCATCAGATATTCAGGAGTTTTTCTCCAGGGAGAAGGGGAGAGAGAGAGAGAGAGAGAGAGAGAGAGAGAGAGAGAGAGAGAGAGAGAGAGATTTGAACAAGTAGATGCAAAGGGCTTTGGGGGGGGGAGGTGGGGAGGAGGACACTTTCCGGGTTTCACTCCAGCTGCAACCCCTGCGTCCCAGATCGAGGTTGTTGTGTGAAATCTTGGGGAAAGAGGGGGGTTAGCCCCCTGGATGAAGGGCCGCGAAATGATAGCCCCCCCGCCCCAGTGGACTACAGCCCAGAAGTCCGCAGTAGGAAGGAAGGAAGGGGGCGTGGACCGTTTCTAAGGGAGAGTTTTTCTTTCTCGCTCACCCCCGCCTCCAAATTTCGCTTCCCTCCCGAATTAAGTGCAGGGGACCCCGGGCGATGGGGCCACGACCCAGCCAGTCCTCCTCCCCGAGAGGGTTGCCTTCAAGAACGACTATTGCACCCCCCCCCCCAAACCCGGCTCTACAGTTTTCTCAAGCGAGAGATGTAGAACAACACAATCTCTCCCTTCTTTCCCCGTCACGCAGTTGCTCTCTGTCCTTTTTCCTTCGCTCGTGTTCTCTCCTTGTTTATTTCTTTTTTTAAAAAAATGTGTTCTCAGATTCGAGTTTCTAATAAGTTTTGGGGGTGTTGCTGCTGTTTTGAATTGTTCCCCCGCTGTTTTCTTTGGGAACCCGTCTCTTATCCACAGCAGTTTTCCAGTTTTTCTGGAGTTGGAATGAGAGAGAGGAAGGGATGGAGAAGGGAATGTTGCACGTGCACGAGAGAGCATATATGCAGAATAAACCCCATGCGCCCTAAAGAAATCCCAGAATTAAAAGTTAGAAAGCGACCAGAAAGAGAGCGCCAAAATCCTCGCAGGCTGCGATCCATTCAAGCAGACTCGGATCTGTGGGCGCGCCAGATTCCTGCGTGTTCTCTGTGTGTGTGTTTTAAAAAAAAGATTACCTGTGCATCGGCATGGGGTTTTTTTCCCGGTTGCCGTAACTAATGCAGACAAGATTAGGATTTTAAAATTATGTGTTTAAAATATTTTGCACAGATACCTGTCCGAAAGAAAGGCAGGGGTGGGATTTTATTATTTTCCCGCGTATAAGATAAGCAGCGCGCCGTCTTTTCTCAAAGCGGTTTAACTTGCCTGCTCTGATTTATTTATTTTTTAATATCCCGATAAAGTTAATTTTTTTGCTTTCCTTGTGGTACCAGGAATAGACATACCTTTAGTATTAATGGTAGTAGCAACAACAATAAGGCAACCTTTGGAAGAGGGAGCTGAATGAGTTGAATAAACTATCAAGAAAAGTGTGGTTTGAGTTCGCGGTGGACATACAGATCGTAAATCTGAACTACCGATAGGAGTTTTCAAACAAACTCGGTGATCTGATTGTGTTCCAGAGTTATTGGAAAGAGTTAGTGGTCTCCACCCCACCCCACCTTCCAGTGACTTAAAGCAGGATTTAATTTAAAGCTCTTGAGTTCATGACCTACACATCATGGATACAGTGAGGCTGATCCGAACTTTGGGTGAACGCTTTTTGTTGCGTCTGCACTAAGGAGCCTCTTCACGACCAACAGAAGATTGTATAGCTACAAGACAGGTTAGGAGCAACCGCCAGGTTTACTTCAAGGCTCCAACGCGACTTCCCTTTCCACTTATTTTGTTGTATCACTCCTGGGAGCGGGAGAGAGAGAGAAACATCGATGAACTTCTTTAAATCAGGAGAAAGTGAATTCGTATTGAAGGCTTTGAAGAGGTTTGCAAAAGTGGGAAAAAGGGAGGGTTGTCCAATTGTTTTAAGTTAGTCACTTGCGCCTTCTGAGTTTTTACGCAGTGCATAGGTTGCTGACACTGGTTTTTGTCTAGATCTAAAGGGCTGTGTGTGTGTGTGTGTGTGTGTGTGTGTGTGAGAGAGAGAGAGAGAGAGAGAGTTTATATATACCGTGATTAAAACTGACCTTTTGATGCCCCTACTTCTATAGTTTTAAGAGTCTGTCAAAGACCGAGAACCATTTCCTGGCCATTGACAACCGTGATTGCCTGGAATGGATGGAATGAGGGCACCTTGGCTTCGTTCAGTGCAGCTTATCCAATGCCACCACCCCCTCCCTCTCTCCCCGTGCCTAAGCAATCACACACAGTCCAACCCACCACCAACTAAACCGAAGTACTGGCAGTGGAAGGAAAGCTTTACTTTTAACGATTTCGCCTTAGCTGTTTTTGCATCGGGCTGTCCACCTACCACAGAGTTGCTCAAAAGGCGACGAAAGCCCCACCAACTTGAAATCTTAACGAGGCTGTAAAGTTTCTTGGGGGGGGGGGTGGTATCCTCGCCACACGTTGACATGCCCCCTTTCCGCTACGCGAGCGCGTCTTTACGCGCGCACCTGCTTTCTGTGCGCGGATGGATGGTTTAATTGTAATTAGTCCGCAATCCTGAGCACTCTTACGTGGGAATGCCCTACAACCCTGCGTGGGACTCCGAGGACTAGCGTCGGGTGCGGGGCTACACCGATTGCACTCCCTACACACCCCGGTTATCTCTGACCACCAGCTATAGAAACGCGCGTGGATATTTATTTCCTCCCACCCACCTCTTCCTTTTGAGTCAGGCGCACCTTTCCACGTTCCTCTCTGCAATGTTGTAGCCATACCCCAAACTAAACTGAACAACCAAAGCCAGTTACGTTCAGTAACTGATCTCCGCACCCGGCAAGGCTGAACTCCGCGCCGGGCACAGACGGCTCGTCCCATGCGCCCTCCTCCAAATTTGGGACGAAAGTCTCCTTCCCATCAGCGACGATGGGGGCCAAGGGGTGGAGAAAGGGGACGGCGAGGTGGGGGCAGCAAGTGGGGGAGACCGATCCCATCCTGTTCCTCCTCCTCCTCCTCCTCCTCCCCCCCAGCATCCCCCCCCCCACGTCTCGCTCTCTTTCCTCCCAAGTTCTCCGCTCGCTATCCCCCTTGAATCCGAAGGAGCCTCCCGATTGGGCGCTGGGCCTGGCGCACGTCACTCAAAGCGTGACGTGTAGTCTTCCTGTTTCCTTCAGCTGTGTCTTAAAGTAAATCTTGTTGTGGTGCGGAGCCCTCAGCTGAGCGAGGCTGCTCTGCTGCCTGCAGAAATAAGAGACAATTGCAGGCTGGGAGAGGAGAGCGGCGCAGAAGAGCAGGGTGCTCCTCCTCCCTCCCTCTCTCTCTGTTCTCCCTCTTGCTTTCTCTCTCTCTCTCTTTCTCTCCTGCACCCTCGCTCATTCTCTCGCTCTCTTTCACACACGCACACTCACACGCATCTACATACACCCTGGCACGCTCACTCTCACCCTCCCTGGGCCAATTACAATATTCATCAGCGGCAAGATAGCAAGGCTGTGTATTTGTGCGGAGCGTGTGCGCGTTCCCTTCTTGCTCGCTCACTCGCTCGCTCTCCGTCTCTCTCTCTCTCTTTCTCTCCTTCTATCTAACCGGCAGGGGGAAAAGAGAGAGAGAGAGAGAGAGAGAGGAGGGGGGGGGCTCAGTTTCATCGCCTTTGCAACTGAGTAAGTATCTGTCTCCCTTCACTTCTTTTCTCTCTTTTTAAATTGGGGGGGGGGGTGGCGGGTAAGAGAGATGGTCTTCTTCGACGCTGGCACGGGCTTGCTCCAAATGCTGGATCAAGTTGTTGGGGGCAGGGGGTGGAGTGCGGTTATTTATTTATTTATCCTTAGGGGAACCTCCCCCCAAAAAACCCCCAGTATGAGGTTAATGACGTTAGAGACTAATAAAACCACACTGATAACGGGGTTTGTTTTTTTTGCTTTTGCTATGCCCCAAACTCTAAAAGCTTCAGTACAGTCATCGCAATAGTTTGCCCAGTTGGAAAGGATAAGGTTTGATGTTGGAAATGTCTCTTCCCCCCCCCCCCTTTCCTGATTGTCTCTCTTCCGTTCTTTCTCCTCTCGACTTTTTTTATCGATGTTTCGTATAAAGGTTTTTTTTTTTTTTAAAAAAAAAGGTTGGGAGTGGGGAATGATTCGGCTTTGTATGAGTGTCTTTCCTGAGGCTGGCTTGCTTCCTTCTTCCACTCCCCCCCCCCCATCGCCCCGCCACCCCTTTCTCTCTCTCCAACTCCTGGTCTGGTCTTTCTTCTTTGTCTTGTTTATTAATCGCTGCCTTTCTTTTTGTCTCCTTCGATTTGCTTATCATTTGCATGCCCCTGACTTCTCATATCTCCCACCCCCACCTGCTGTATTTATAAATACGCGGAGAGAGGATTTGAGCAGGAGGGGTGGGGTGGGGGGGAAATGTATGGGTGTTTGAATACTTCTTTTTTGCGGGGGAGGGAGGACTGAGAAGGACGGGCTGGTGGACGGGAAAGGATGAGCTGGAAGGTTGCTTTAAAAAAACAAACAAACCAAAAACCCAGGGGTCAGGTTTTTAGGGCTAGGTTGCAGTCAGACTCACTTTTCCCTGGAGCTCCCGGATGGGCGTTTTAAGTTAGTTCCGAGGAAATCTATGAAAGGGCTTAATGGGTGGTGGGAAGTTTGATGGGGAGGAGATCCAGAAACGATCAGCGGCACGGTTGCGATCTCCTCCGTGTCTGCTCAAGAGTTCTTGCCTTGCTTGGTTTCTTTTCTCCCTTTCTCTCTCTCGGTGCTGCAAGTTGATCGGCTTGCCTTTGCCCTGCGCGCGTGTGACTTTTCTTTTCGAAAGAACGCTTCATTCTCGAGGAAGAATCTCGCCTCTCCGGAGCGCGCTTTCGCTCTTCCTCTCTCCACTCCCGGCCGGCTTCCTCTAGAGGCGTCGCTCCGCAGCACTTGAGCCGAAGTGCTTCCAAACTCGCGGATCGCGGCGGACTGGGGTTTTTTTTTGGGGGGGGTGCGCGCGCGCGATTTGGAGAGGTGGGGGTGCGGAAGGAGGAGAAATCTTTGCCCCCGTAACGGGACACTTTTCCCTTCCTCGTTTTTTTATTTATTCTTAGCTAGTTGGTGGGATTAGCTTCACTTGGCGCACAAACTCAATATGGCAAAGCTCCTCTACCCCTACCGCACCCCCTTCCCCCCTGCCGTGGTAGCGAAGATCTGGCTACAAACGGTGCCTGTCGGACGACTGTGCAAGTGTGTGCCTGGGTAGGGGGTGTGTGCGCGCGCGTAGGGGGGTACACGTGTATGTCTGGGTGCTTAAGTTTCAGCGTGCGCAAATAAAGGGGAAAGAGGCAAAGAGTTGCAAAGAAAAGTGCCCTCCAGCATGGGAGGCCGTGTCTTAAGAAGAAATAATGCCCGGCAGGTGGAGGGGGCGAGGGGGTTGTCTGGAGATCTGGAGACGGGGACGGGGGGAGCGAAGCGAGTCCCCAGTTGCAAAGCAGCGACCGAGCAGCAGTTTTGGCTCGCAAGCGGTTGTAACAGCCCCCGGTGGCCTCTTCTAACAAGGGCGGGCTGGCGGCGGCGGGAGAGGCTGCTGGTGCGCTTCTCTTTCTTTGCCTCCGCTTTGGCAAAGCTCTTGAAATTGTCCAAGGGGCGCTTCGCTCCAAGTGCGCATGGGCAGTGCCAGACAGGTGTGTTGTGTCAAGAAAGACAGGTGCAAGTTTCTCTCTCCCTCTCCCCCTCTGTTGATCCTCAGCACAACGACTGTTGATGAATTTATGGCGCTTTGTTAGGAGATGGGTCTCGCTGGGTAAGGGAGGGCGGGGGGAGAGAGAGAGAGAGAGAGAGACTTGGACCTCTCCTGACACGCTTGGAGGAGCATGGAAGGGGGAAAGTTGGCATTTGTTTTCATGAACTGGCAGGCTGATGCCATGCCTCTCATCTGCCTGGTTACTTGGAGATTTTATGAGATCACTTGATGGTGCTCCCCGTGGAAACAGAAAGGTCTTCAGTTAGGGAAAGTGCTTGTGAACAGTTTGATCCTGCACATGTCTATTCAGGAATAAATCCCAGTGTTTTCAGTGGGGCTTACTTCCAGGTAAGTGCGTGTAGGATTACGGCCTAAGGCGGCCTCCTTGGTCAGACAGAACCCTTCTAACATATATAGGGAACTCGTAAGTTCCCTAACAACCCATTTCTGGCAACGTTTGCTCAGAAATTAGCCCCACGAAAGTCAGTGAGGCTTACTTGAAAAGCAACTGAATAACTCCCTTTTAAACTACATGGGGCTCACTTCTGAGTGAACACGTTTAAGATTTGGCGGTAGGTCTCAAATCTTGAGGATACCTTTCCCATCTCCATCTGAGGACAGATTAGGTGTCGTTTGAGTCCAGAGCATGGATAAGGAAGGATTGAGCAGGCTTAGAATTCAAATAAAATAGATGGAAGGTAGTTTGAGTATTGGAAGAAGAATTGTGAACAGGCTATTGGATATTACTTTCTAGTACATCAAGTATGAAATGCCGCATATTTGACTTTTATCATTCCTCCCCTAATCTTCCCACAAATGCATGCCTCCAAAGCTGTAGGTTTGTAGCCTGCATTTGAATATACACGTACAAAGGATGGAAGTCTGTATGCATCCATTTGAGAGCCTGTAATTTCTTCCAAGTTAATGTTGTCTGCTAGGTTAGCGGAGGGCCACGTGGAATGAACTGTTAGATTAAAAATGGAGCACATTGTTTGGTCTTGTTTCCATTGCCTTGACAGGTCTGACCACTTTTGAAATGGATCTAGTTGCATTTGTATGTGTCTTTGATTATCATTTCTTTTGCTTAATCTGCTACCATGTATTTCATAGTTTACAACCCTGCAATGCCCTTGTCATTACCCATTTCACCTGCTTTTCCTTCCAAAGCTCATCTCTGGCAAATATAAAAGTTGCCATTTGAGTCCAACTATTGGAAGAACTTGAACTTTTTAAAATGTTGCTCGTAAGCCCATGTGCTTCACAGATTGCTGACAATGGAGATTGCAGACCACACATTCAAAGCAATAATCTAATACAAAACTTTGAACTGCAGTTCAAAATTGAAAGAAGGCCTCTCTGTCACCATTGGGGATTTATTTTAATGATCAGCTCAAAATTAAATTTCGTATATTTCAGATGGTTGGATATTGCTATTGGTGCTTTTTTTTTGCAGCACACTTTCCAAATGCACGAAAGTGTCAGGTGATGGATAACTTAATTGTGCTCTGTTACAAAAGCCTTGAGTGATTTTTTTCTGAGTATGTTTTGTGGGTGATTTGATTCAGTGTTCTGATTGGAGGTTCTATACCTTGATATAACTAAGAAAATCTGGGGTGAAACTACGGTAGGAATAAATGTGCAAGTTTTGATTTCGCTGGTGTGCTCTTTTTTTCTAGTGATTCTTTGAAGCACTGGCTTGTATGGAGAATATGCTGGCATGGCTTTGCCTTTTGTATATTGCTTACCCAAATAGTTTATTCATACGGAGTAACCTTTAGATGCATTTGTATAGGATGGCTCCCACCCTCCCCCCTCAAAAAAGATTTCTAACGCCAACAAAGCAATAAGATAGCAACTCCTTTTCGTCATCAGGACACTTTGTACTTTCTATATTATGTAGGAGTGAGAATGCTAAGCACCTCACAGCAGCTTCTTAATACCTTGCCAGATTGGTCCCCATGTGCCCATGATGCTACACAGTAGTTTCCCTTCCTTCCTTTAACTAAAGATGGGTCCTTAATTTGGTCCTTAATTATAATTTTTTTAACATAATGCCTTAATTTAAATGAAGCAGAAAAGAAGTAATTGATGCTAGAAATAACTATTACTTGTACTTCTAAATTCCTTCACAACATTTTAAAAAGATGGAGTATTGGACAGGAATGTGTCATCTATCTTACAAGTACTGAAAACATTGCCATTGGAAAAATGTTAATGTTGTATATCTCCCCCACCACCACCACCACCTTTTGTACTTCTCAGAAGTACAGTAAGGTGACTTAAAGTGGATCTGTACAATATAATGTTCTGTCGACATTTAACAACTTGCGTGTACCGCTTTCATTGTCTTACGCTCCTTAAACTATTATACCTAAACCCAGTGCAGTAAGGACACTTTCACTATCACATATTTCCCCCTTCAAAACATTTTTTTAGTTACATATGGAATATAATATTTATGGACCGTGGAAGAGAGACAATAACTGAGTTCTGTAAAAAGAACATACAGTTTCAAACTTTGCAGAATGATTTTTTTTCCTTTCAAATTTCTCATTCTCCAGTCTTCACCATCGGCAGCTTTGATTGAGAAACCGCACCAGATAATTCTGCGCTTCTTAAAGCAATTGATTTCTTTTACCAAAGTAAAAATGTTGTTCAACTTTTAGCTGTATCTGCTATTTAAATCATTCCCTTTCCCCCAAATCAATCCACTTTAGCCATATGGGAAAGCAGTTTAGTCTACACTATCTAAGGCGATTACTTTGCAGACAAGTCCATCGACGTTTCTATTTGAGCCATTCTAAACATTTCTGGATTGCACATCTAAGCAAGCTAATGTTTAGGGCTAAGGACTGGGATGCCTTAAGGTTGTATAGTCGACATGGTTTTGGAAAAAAAAAATGTGTTGCACCTTGTGGGCACCTAATCCTCTCCACGGGGTTTTTGTAAACTAAACGCCATGCATTTGCTACACTACACATAATTTCCCAGTATAGCATATTTGAGTGTTTGAGATGATGGTGAAGTGCAGGAGAGGACAGATTATAGATCAGCAAGGTGTGCGCTGCAGCCTGGGACCTCGCTAGAAGAGAACTAAGTCCGGTTTATGATACAGGCCATGGAATTGAGAAAAGGCGCTCTTTGCTTTCCATCTGTGAAAAACAGAGCTCACAATCAAGCCCTACATAATTTGAAGGTTCAGATAACAGAAGCCACACCAGGTCACCAGGTGAAGGGTCACTTGTAATGTATATTGAATTCAAAGTATCGTACTAAGCAACAGCATCTGTGTACATTGCAATCAAATTTAGGATTTCACTGATTTCTAGAATTTCATTGATCGTATATTCCAGAACAGAAATCTGTGAAAATCAAAGCAGTTTCCTTCCTCCCCTTAAAAATGAGAAAGGAGTACAGTCTATAAGTTGACCATCAGTTTGTCCTTCCATATATATATATATATATATATATATATATATATATATGCATGCACATCTTAATAGGAAAGACTTCATCATATCAAATGTGTGCGCTCTTGCTGACTCAGAATCTCACATTCTGCTGTATGCGGTATTCTGTTTCTCTCAGGATGTCAGTTCATGTTGGCATATTTTTTTTTTTGAAACCAAGAGGTTGAGCCACTGGCATTCTTTGGCTGCAGGAAAACACATCTCTCGTCATTTGGGCTGAAAGTTCAAAGCCGGAAATTCTGCTGTCTAAAAGCAGTTGTAGTAAGAGATGGCATCAGCTCAGAGGGTCAATGGGAGCAGAGGGCTAGAGCCCCAGGGAGAGTGGAGGGGGGCTTTGAGGAGAGGACTAATTGTGTCATTCATGAGCAGTCGCTCCTCAGGCTTGCTGTCTATTGAGCCAATGTGGTCTTCCCTTCTGGTGGCAGAACCGTAGGACAGAGCACTAGTCAGTACGCATACAAGAGACGAAAATGGATAGTGGATTCGTGACAGTGACCTTATGATAGCATTTCCTCGGTCAGTGCCATACACATGCACCAGGCCTGTCTGTCTGCTGGCCTCTCTCACACACGCAAATTATCATAGGATGCTGCAGTATACCAATTCAGACCATCGATTCATGGTCTGAATTATCTCCACACGCTAGTAATGGCTGCCCAGGGTTTCAGGCTGCCCTTCTCAGCGCTACCTGGAAACGCCATGGATCGAACCTGGAACCTTTGGCATGCAAAACGTGTCCTCTGCTGCCATGGAACCATGCCTCATCCCCTTGTCCTTGGCAGCAGTGCCGCGAGAAGGAAAAGAAGCGAAGGAAAGCTGGTTCTTCAAAAGGCGTATGTGTGGAGCCCTGTGGTTGGGTTTGTGGGTCAGTAGGAATGGACAGGAATTAAAATATACAAAGTGAAGAAAGACAGAAACCCTCAAATGGCTGCCAAATGGTTTGATTTCAGAGTCAAATGCCACTGCTTTACAGGCGAAGGTAACTACTCTCCCCCCCTCCTGTTGCTGCTACCTTAAGTGAAAACACTTGCAGCAATGTTGCAAATGCTCAGCCCCATTTTACACCTCATAGTATATTCCCTATAGTGAAACCTCTCTTTCATTACAGTGAAGCTCATGTTGATGAAGCACTTGGAGGATAGTCAGCAGCAGCCAGGCATTTTTTATCTGCTGATGCAAATGAGCTGCGGATCCAGTCCCTTCAAAGGACTTTTTCAGCGCTGCACATTTTTGCCCTTTACCTTCATGGAAGTGGTCATTCAGTTCTGCTTAACCTAAGGAGCAAAGGAGGTGTTGAGTTGTTCAGCTGAATCCCCCCCCCCATTAGAATAAACAGAATAGTGAATAAATGAGAGAGGGAGAAATGACACTTGCCAACTCCACAAAAGATTTGATAAGACCATTGCCACTATTATTCCCTGACTTATACCAATTCACAGCGAACTTCCTACATAGAAATAATAACTCTATGTAAACAAGCCTCCTGATTGATACTGATTATCCCAAGCTAAGCTTTGCTTCTTAGGCCTTCAGATAAATCCAGTTCTACCATGCCATCAAATATTAATTTATTTTCACTCATTGGAGAGAGAGAGAAAGAAAAAGAAAAAGAGACACTACTTTTTACTTTTGTTGTATATAAAATGATTGTGGAAAAATAGACTTATTGGTTTACATTCATCCAGCTATGCCAGGTCAATTGTTTATTTAGTTGTTATTATTATTATTATTATTATTATTATTATTATTATTATTACTACTACTACTACTATTACTACTACTACTACTACTACTACTACAGTATTTTGCATCCCTTGTGTGTGTATGTTTAAGTAGAATTTTTGACTAAAATACTAACAATTGTGATTGATTCTAGCTTCACAATTTATCTGAAAGAGAGTCTATATACCATTATCCTCTTTTGGGTGCAAAATGCAAGGAATGCAGACGAGCATCCTGCAGCTCGCGTGAAAGCAAAAATCTTTTAAAGAGTTCTTTTAGTAGGTGCAGAATATTTGGGTTGGGGGCACAGCCTTCAGATGATTAAAAACAAGAGCCATGGTTTTCATTCTTTCAAAAAGATTTTTCATTTTGCTGCTGCTGCTGCTGCTGCACTTACAAGCACTGTCTACACACTTGATTGTACAGATTATTTCATGCTGAAATTATGCTTATTTGCATGGGTAGTCATTCTTTAAAAACTAGCCACAGATGCAGTCCTAGGGAGCACGTAGATGTTTTTACAGGTGAACCGAAACAGATGGGAGCAGCTCCAAAAAGTCTGCGTGCTGCCTTTGGCAAGAGACCCTGTTATTGTGAAGATTGTGCTCTGTTAAGCAAACGTGAAGTTTAATATTAGATAAACACAGTATGGGGGGTGGGGGGGTGGGAATTAATTTTAACTTGGTATAGCTTTCAACATGAAGGCACCGGAAGAAGTCTGTAATGCCTCACATGCAATGTGAGTTTAGCATCACTAGTTAATGTCAAGAGGCATATATATATATATATATATATATATATATATATATATAGCAAGGAAATGTGTTATCTGTCTTCTTTTTTATTCTGTATTCCTAGGAAACAATGGTGGTTCCTATAAAAGAGAAGATATCTTCCTTTCTCATGCTGTTGATTGATGTTGTTTTCTTTCATGTCTCCATATTTTTCTTTCAGTCTTCCTCTCTCTCTGTGTGTGTGTGTTACAGGAAATAAGGTTCTGTGTATGCAAAATGTTGTATGTAAGAATGATTTCACTAGGCACCTGAGATATTATCTTTGGAAGCTGTTCTAAAGGACAGTGTCACAGTGCTGAAAATGCCCTGTTTCTGCTTATGCAAACACCTTGGTGCCATATATCATAGTTTATGAAATGTGAAAATATTCCAGTCATCAAAGGTGACAGGTTCTTTCCCCCTCCCCATTTAGAACAACACATTGGGATGTTTTTTAAAATGACACAATTTTGGTAACTTGTATAGACTAGGAAATATAGTAACCATTTTCTTTATATTAGTAATAGATCTATTTTTTTTTTAAAAAAGAACATTAAAAGCAAAATGTATTTCTCCCCTAAATTGTAGTTCCTATAACCATTTCTGAAATTTTGTGCAACCCAATCACTGTTTACATGCATCAAAATCCTCGTAAAAAAAAATAAATTCCAGTTTTTACTTTAGCCTGAAAACTGCTTTCACCTTCTTGCAATGAAATTGATTTTTCTTTAGTTCAAATTTGATATGGCTGTCTTGTTTAACAATAAGACCTACTTTCATCTTCTTTTGTAACATGTATCTCAATACCCTAAATTTAATCAATTGGTTGTCAGAGCCTGTGTTCTTCTAATCTACTGTTTCTTCTGAAGATAAACAGTATCATTTTAGGCATTTGTGCAAGAGAATCCTATATTACTGGTGCTTAAGCAGTCCCCCCCATCCCTCTCTTTCTCTCTCTCTCTTTTAAAAAAATCTTAATCCATCTTAAACCAGTGGAGCAGAAATATTTAAAATGTTTCATTTCAAGCAGAGTGCATAATAAATTGCAATAATTGTAATGTGCCATAAATCCCAGAGCCTATGCATTTTGCATTTGATTCAGGATTGAGGTCAGGAAATTTGGAGAAATTTAAAGAAAATGATTCATCAGTCCTTTTGTTCTGTTGGCCAGGGTCCCAGGATTCTTGAGCTGTGCCCAGCTGACAAGCTTTTGAAGATGGCACAATAACAGTCCAGTGATGCCTGACCATGACAGCACAGCCCTCTTAAGCAGGCAAACCAAGAGAAGAAGAGTTGACATTGGAGTGAAAAGGACGGTAGGGACAGCATCTGCATTTTTTGCAAAGGCGAGAGCGTCGTTTTTTAGTGCCATGAATCCCCAAGGTTCAGAGCAGGATGTTGAGTATTCAGTGGTGCAGCATGCAGATGGGGAGAAGTCAAATGTGCTCCGCAAGCTGCTGAAGAGGGCGAACTCCTACGAAGATGCCATGATGCCTTTTCCAGGAGCAACCATAATTTCCCAGCTGTTGAAAAATAACATGAACAAAAATGGTGGCACGGAGCCCAGTTTTCAAGCCAGTGGTCTCTCCAGCACAGGCTCAGAAGTGCATCAGGAGGATGTGTGCAGCAACTCTTCAAGAGACAGCCCCCAAGAGTGTCTTTCCCCTTTTGGCAGGCCTACCATGAGCCAGTTTGATATGGATCGGTTATGCGATGAGCACCTGAGAGCTAAGCGTGCCCGGGTTGAGAATATCATTCGGGGGATGAGCCATTCCCCCAGCGTGGCATTACGGGGCAATGAAAACGAAAGAGAGATGGCTCCGCAGTCCGTGAGTCCCCGGGAAAGTTACCGGGAGAATAAACGCAAGCAAAAGCTGCCTCAGCAGCAGCAGCAGAGCTTCCAGCAGCTGGTTTCGGCTCGGAAAGAACAGAAGCGAGAGGAGCGCAGACAGCTGAAACAGCAGCTGGAGGACATGCAGAAACAGCTGCGCCAGCTGCAGGAGAAGTTCTACCAAATCTATGACAGCACAGATTCGGAAAACGATGAAGACGCCGGCAACCTGTCCGAAGACAGCCTGCGCTCGGAAATGCTGGACGCCCGGGCCAGAGATTCGGTGGGCAGGTCAGATCATGAGATGTGCGAGCTGGACCCGGGGCAATTCATCGACCGCGCCCGAGCCCTGATCAGGGAGCAAGAGATAGCAGACAACAAGCCCAGAAAGGAAGGCCCCAAAGAGAAAGAACACGGGCCGCACTCTTTCCACCCGGAAGGCAAGCACCTGGCCGAGACCCTCAAGCAGGAGCTGAACACTGCCATGTCTCAGGTGGTGGACACTGTGGTCAAGGTTTTCTCATCCAAGCCCGCCCGCCAACTTCCTCAGGTCTTCCCGCCTCTCCAGATCCCCCAGGCCAGATTTGCTGTGAATGGGGAGAACCACAACTTCCACACAGCCAACCAGCGCCTCCAGTGCTTTGGTGATGTCATCATTCCAAATCCGCTAGACACCTTTGGCAATGTGCCACTGCCTAATTCCACAGACCAAACGGAAGCGCTGCCCCTAGTTGTCCGCAAGAATTCATCGGACCAGTCGGCCTCTGCCCCTCCTCCCGGCAGCCACCACCCAGCTCTCCATCAATCTCCACTGGCAGCTACCGCAGGCTTCACTTCCTCCTCTTTCCGCCACCCCTTCCCGCTACCCCTTATGGCCTACCCATTTCAGAATCCCTTAGGCGCTCCTTCTGCCTCCTTTCCAGGGAAAGACAGAGCTTCCCCAGAATCCTTAGATTTAACAAGGGAGACCACAAGTCTGAGGACCAAGATGTCATCGCACCACATGAACCACCACCCTTGCTCACCAGCACACCCTCCCAGCTCCGCTGAAAGCCTCTCTATATCTCTCATCAAGTCCGAGTGTGGTGACCTACAAGATATTTCCGAAATCTCACCTTACTCGGGGAGTGCGATATCCTTTACAATGCAAAGCCCACATTTTGCATGATGGGGTTTCTTTCGTTTGGTGGTAAGGGGTTAACTGATGGGCGGGAACAAGGGAAATGCCATGTGCATAAGGCCCTAAATTTCTCACAAAGTGGAGGAAAGGTAAACTATGCTTGTTCCGTTGTGGATCAATTCTGCGCAGTTCCTCACTGGCACAGTTTTAGGAGATAATTTCAATACAGGTGTGGGGAACCTCCAGATGGTACTGAACTACGACTCCCATCAGCCTCAGCTTGCCCGGTCAGGGATGATGGGAACTGTAGTTCAGGAGAATCTGGAGTCTCAAGGGTTCCCCATGCCTGATTTAAATGGGTTGTCTTCTAATGTTTGTCCATTAATCCTGATAGAAAATGATAGATTTCTGGATGTGAACATCTTGGTAATGTATATTGGGGGAGAAACCTCGTTATAACTATAACTGAAGCCATTAAAAAGATCCAAGTTTGGGAGAGAGAGGGCAAGTAGCCCCACTTCCCATTCTTCAATTCCTGACCTGTCAAACTGTACACATGATATCTGAGGCAGATCATAGGCAACTTTAAAAAAAGCAATTTTGAAGGCACTCCCAACCATAGCATTTCGGGCCTAAATTTGACATCTGCATAAGGGAACAAATGCAGGTGGCAGGTGGGGAGGGAGTCGCATTATTAGCCCATGACGAAGCAGAGCATCTACTTGGCTGTGATGTTCAAGCCAGCTTCATTGCTGTCTTTCCCCAATCTGACAGAACTCAGAAGGCAGCAAGGGGCTTTTATCACTTTCACGGGTAGAAGTTTCCCCTCGCGTGAATTCGACTGCTGTCAAAGGGAGGCAAGTTTTCCTGCTGAATAAGCCCAAACTTTTGGTACCCATGTCAGCTGCCTTGTCCAGCAGTGTGGAGCTTTTATTTGCGAGTGGTTCTATAGATATCTAAGTAACCCCTGCGCTAGTTAAAAAGTCGTCACCAAAGGCAGTGATGAGCCGGTAGGGAATTTTCCATAAGACCTGCTACTGTATTGTCCTGTTACCTTACTTTTGCTTTATCTTAAAAATTCAATAAATAAATAATTAAACAATAGCCACCCCCTTACAATCTAGTTCTGGAAGGGTTGTTTTTCCAGTTCCCTTCCTTTCCTATGCCTGCATCAAAATATCCTAGCCACACTGACAGGGATGTTCCTTCTCAAACTGTTTCCAAAGCTCCAGTGTTCACTAGCAGACAAATAACGTCGCTTATGTGTTTATTTTGTTGGCTGGAGTTCTGCAGGCATAGATATGTCATCCCACCCTATACATACTTACCTGGGAGCAGGCCCCATCCAACACAACAAACCTTTCTTCTGAGCAGAAATGTGTAGGATTGCGCTGAGAGGGATGGAGTTTCTTTTCCGGGTAAAACTTCCACATTAAAGCCGAAACGATATTTCCCAATTTCGGGAGGGGAAAAAACCTGGGGAAATTTTCAAATTTGGATGCCAAAACAAGAAAGAAAGAAACAGAAAGAAATTGACTTGTGATACTCAAAACCAGAAGGCTTCTGAGAATCTGATGTGGGGTGGGGGAAAATAATTTCAGATCAAATCCAAACGTCTTATTTTCTTAAGCAATCCTAGTGAGCCTGCATGTTAACAGTACCTTTGCTGCATCTCTCCCAAAGGACAAGTGATGCATTTGTAGATCTCCTAACTTATTTTCTCAAGTGGGTAAACAAAGCAAGCACAAAAGAAGATAGAGATACAGGTACTGCTGTATTTAAGCTAAATCAAGTCCTTCCCCGCCCCCCTTTCCTTCTGATCGGAGTCCCGTTCTCGGCTCTTGTGCAGCTGCCGGGTATGCATGGTTAACCTCTGCTCAGCCATACACAGAAATCTTTTGTCCTAACATACAAAAAGCAAATCATTTGGCAAAGCTTGAGAGTATAATTAGATATAAGACTTCAGCTGGATTAATCTTTTAGGGCATGTCTTCTTCTTTTCCTCCATCCTTAAAAGAAAGAAGAAAGAATCCCCCACAATTTCGAAGCCTTAAATAATATTTAGTTGAGGGGAATGACACTGTTTTCTCTCTTTCCTTTTTAATCTAAGAAAGATGATTATATTTTCATAATGGCTTTCAGTCACTGGCCTACCAATCCTATGCATGTTCACTTAGAAGGAAGATATTTCGAGTTCACTGGGATTTGCTTTCCAGGAACTATGCTAGGATTGTGACTCTGGTTCTATTTAGTTTTTTTATAAAATTGCCCAGTCCCTACCATCAAATGTCTACCTCAGGGTATATAGGGATGTCTTCAGATAAACTGAAATGGGCCATTTTATTGAAGGCCACATAAAATCTGCCCTGTCTTCAACAGAGGACTTGAAATAAAGGCTAAACTGATCATCTGAAATTAGATAGTCCATTGCAGAATACGGCTGACCTAAGTAGGCTTAGCTTCACCTACTTGGAAAGGAAGCTGTTGTAAATAGATAACTGTCTTCACCCTTGTGCAATCATAGCAGTACTGGTATGGTTACTGTCAATTGTCCAAGATGGTGGTGGGATCTGCTGAAAGTCTATACATGTTTTTCTTAAATATACACAAGGTGTTTTTTTATAATTATTATTGCAGAATCATTTGCTTCAGCCAGAATAATTCCAAACGTATTTTGCTTCCAAATTGGTTTAAGCGAAAGTTTTAATGGTCATGAAGAAAATGCTTTTACAATGCTTTGTTCTAGGCAATTGATAGGAGGGATTGAGATCCTGTCCCTACAAACCCTTTCACAAGCCCCACTCACTTAATGTTTCTTCAGCATTGTAGGATTTGGTCTGTGGAAGCTTTCGGCATTAGTGCACTGGCTAAGACTGAACTTTGGATGGCAGTTAAGTGTCTTTGAATGTTATTCTTGGGTAGAGGGGTACGAAGATTGAGCTGGGCTTATTCTGCATTAAGCCTCAAGGGATATGAAGAGAACTGGACTGGGAGTTTCTGATGTTAATTGTGGAGATGGAATAGGAATGTTTAGAATGGCCTTGCCCAACCTGGTGGTTGAGTGAACTGTATAGCCCATGCACTGTTCACACAACACGTTTCCCTGCATTGCTAGTAATAGGGACCCATTCACGGGAGTCATTCTGCTCTGGGAATCAGCCATACATTCCACTGGGAATCAGTGGAAAGAGCCACTGTAGGGAAGGAAGTGAACAGAACCTGAGTGGAAAGAGGGTCTTAGTGGAAAAGAAACCCAGAACACAAGGAGTGATGGATTCACTTCCAACCTCTTTCGGCTGGCTGTTGTAAAATTGTAAAGCAAACATAGCAGGAGCCCATGAAGCAGGTGTCAGAAATAAGCAATAAAATCAAAACTGTGAAAATACAGCCAACTGTGGCCCACCAGTCATCTCTGTTCGGCCCTTGAAAAAACCAGGCCACACCCACAACCAGGCCACACCCCTTACCAGGTGATTCCACATCTCCTTAAGTGCTTTTGCCTGGCTGGGATGTGTTGAGCTGTGATAATGTCTCTGGCTTGCCTGGATGGAGAAGTGTGTGAGGAAAACCCACCTTCTCTGCTGTGAGCGTGCCCCAGTCCTGCCATGCCCATGGCAGCAGTGGTGTGTGCCCATGACAGAGGAGGCAGGGACATGGTTGCTGCGGGGGCATGACAGTGGCAGTGCGTGGTGCACCCCTCAGGCCCAGGTCTGCCACCTGAGGTGGCTGCCCCACATCACCCCATGGGCCCTGCATGTGAGAATGTAGAAACCTCTGTCTTTTGGATAGACTGCTGTACAAGGTAAGAGTCGCATCCTTTGCCATGCCAGCTTTTCTTTCTGGAAGGAAAGTTTCCCACCCATGGTCTAAAATATATAAACTATTAATACAGCATTCTGTGACTCTGCCTTGATGCAGTTCTCCTCATAGTTACTGAAGGTATCTCTTTAATTTACGACTACCAGTTGCTTTCAGTGAGACTCTCCTGATATATGTAGCCCCTTAATTGCTTTCTTCATATTTCTGGAACTACCATTGTGTGTGATTTTTGTTTGTTTTAATCTTTCCTCCTTTCCTGTTATTATTATCATTATTATTATTTATTCCTACGTTTGTATAGTGCTTCCAAGCATTCAGATCACTTCACGTGTATCTTCTAGTTGCAGTCCTCACAACAGCCCTGTGAATTAAGCTAGTATTATTGTTCTCAAACCCGTAAAATGGGGGGTGAGGCAGAGACTTGCCTAAACCCAACTAGCAAGATCACAGGCAGATGCAAACTGAGATCTTCCTGATTCATAGCTTCTCTTATCCACTGTGCTCTGGACAATCTTGACTAGGTTCTTTGCCCTTCTCACATTTTCATAGCTTGGAACTTTTGGAGAAATTGAGATCTTCAGACCCCCTTCCCCACTGACACTGTTACAGCTTGGGGAGTTAATTTGTGAAATCAGATTTTAACTGGGGCTTATCCTTTTCTCCATTGATTGCATCTTTTCTTAGACATCCCAGAAAAAGTCCCATTCACATGATACATCTGGGGATATATCAGATTTGAATCTCTGAAGAGAGTCTGCATGCAGGCAAGCTGTGCAAGCATAAGCTCTGGCCATACATTAAATTCTGTTTCCTCCACCCCATCCCATCCGTGTGCTCATATCCTCAGATATCCTCTATGGACAGCCATAAAGATTGCTTGACTACCCTGCTGCTATTCCAGTCCTAAAGATGTTACTCAAAATGCAGGGGACTTTGTGCACTTGGCTATGAAACTGCAAAGCTTTCATCATAATATTCACCTGGGTCTGGATACCTTCCTCTTTTTGCTGCCTGCCTGGGTCTGCCAGTACGGGGTATTTGACACCTAGTACACCCAACATGCAGCTGATGGACCATATTCATCATGGCAGGTCACCAACAGTGTAGGCCTGCTTGGTGGCTACTGCCTCTGTCAGCCTGACGGCCTCCATGCATTATGGACTACAATTCCCATCAGCCCCAGCTAGCACATCCAATGGGAGCTTGGCAAAGTGTTTCTACTTTCTGTGGTCCCCAGTGGAGGATTCAGTTGGAGCTGCTTACATGGGACTCCCAGTTTCCTCCTGTCCAGGTGCTGATCTTCCCCACTTCACCATGATCACAGGAATTAGCATCACCCAGACCATTAATTTGGCCTGTATGTAAGAGGCATGCCAATCAAACAAACAAACAAAAATGTCAGACGCAGCCCACAGCCCTTGTTCAGTAGAAAATCTTGCACACACACACACACACACCCTGTTGGTGCTGGCTGCAAGTATATTTCAAAAGCTATTGTATTTCCACTGGGGGCCACCACTACATCTAGAATTTGCTGCTCTTCTTATTTTCTCACAGCTGCCTGTTTGTCTATGTTATCTGGAATCCATCGTAGGCAAAACCAAACGGGGGAGAGAGAGAGAGGCATGTGAAGGTCTGTTTGTTCTCGACCAGGTTTTTGTTTTTGTTCCTCTTTATTTCACATGGCTGAATATTCCGATATAAAGAATCTTAAGAGCAGCCGTTCTTCTTCCCTTTGGAACAGAAAGCAACATCTGTTTCCTTGGAGAATCCATCCAGGATAAGAGCACAAGCCTTGCAGATAAGAGCCAAGTTCAGGTTTTGGTAGCGAAAGCCCTTCCTGGTATTTTTGTTTTGTTTTTGCTTTAGTTCCCAAATACATCTCGCTCTTCCCGTAAAAGGCGTCTAACCATTATCCTCCTTGTTTGAGGGCGAAAGGAGAGAGTTAATGTTTGTATGCTGCATTAAACAAGATGAGAAGATGCACCTGCAGCCAGAGTTCCTGCCTTGTTCGCGAATGTATTGTATATCTTTGCAAACTAAATACGTTTAATCAAATATTTTTTCAAGTTTTTATTCAAATTGCAAAAGAAACAGACAGCCAATTGTTTTGCTGCCTGATCTTCCTTGTCAGGCCACCCTCTTTGCATCTCAAGAAAAATAGCCTTGTGCAGCCTCGGGCTATTTGCATAGAGAATATTGAAACACAACATTAGATTGTGGGTTTGGTTTGGTTTTGTTTCTTGTTGTAATGCATGAAGATTATCTTCCCAGGTGAAGGCTGTAATCTTTTTCTCTTCAGAAGGGTTGTCTTCTATAAAATTCACAAGGAGAGGGGGGGGGACTTTTTTTGAAGTAAGACAGACAGTTCTTGTCCAAGCTGTGCAAGGATGCAGTATGGACAAACAATGCTTTATGAATGACAGCATTTTGAGTTATTTTCTCTGGCCAAAGTAAAAACACTTGCAGCAAATTCAAGCCTTCTCTCTCTCTCTCTCTCTCTCTCTCTCTCTCTCTCTCTCTCTCTCACACACACACACACACACACACACACACACAGCTGTTTGATTAAACTGGGGGTAGCTTGAGTTCAATATGGTGTCGCATTATTAAACCCAATAAATATATGCAGCACAATTTCTATTAATCTGGGGATATATGACTGAAAGCAGGAAAGGTGTGTTGGAAGCACCAATCTGCCCATAAGATATATATTCTTTTCATTTGGCAGATACCCTGGGTTATGGTACCGAAAAAACAAAACAAAACCACACAAGAGGCCATAAGAGGATTTCAAAGAGGAAGGGATAAAAATAAAGGCATCTTCATATAATAATTCTGACAATGATGCTTCCAGACCTGATACAATCCAGATGCCAGTCCCCTCTGCTCCCCAGCTCCCCAAAAAGTTTCTCAAATCAAGAGCAACAATCCATATTGTATACCTACAAGGAAAACATGAGCTGGAAAACTGCATACAACAATGCGTCTCTTCCTTTATCGTCTCTCCACTTCCTGCTCCTTACATCTCCTCTTCTGCTGTTGTGTTAAGCAGGCTGCGTTGTGCTTTGTAAATAGATAACACTCGGATTCTCACGTTGTTTGAACACTGTTTTAGGTTCAGCTGCAGTACACAGTTTCTCTGATCTTTTATGTTCCTGAGCAGATGTCTTTCATTAATTTATGGATTTATCATCTTTCCTTTTCTTTTTGCCCCCCCTCCCTCTCTTCTCTCTCTTTCTCTCTCTCTCTCTCTTTTACACCTGGCAGCTGGCTCAAGTTTCAGCAGTTATTGTCTATTTTGCATTACACATAGAACTGAATGTCATCTGTCTTCACAAAGCTATGGCAAAGAGTACGGAGGCAAGCCACATCAGCTGCTGGGGCAGAGCCTGTTTGCGTGTCTCCTCCTCCTCCTCCTCCTCCTCCCCCCCTCTTCTACCTCCCCCTCCCCTTTTTACCTCCTTAATATTTATTTGTGCTCATTTTCTTTCCTGGCCTTGAATGGAGATTAGCTCGTGTTCAGTACAGCTGTATGTTTACTGAATCTATTCCATCATGAGTCATTGTGCGTGTGTAAGTATCCTGGAAACAGCCAGTGCTTTCTTGGAAGAACAGTTGCTTTTCAACACAAGCACTTAAAAAGAAAATTAACCAATTGGTCAGCTCAGATTTAGCAAGGGGGTCATCTCACTACTGGCCCTTTTAGCGTTCCATTGGCTCTTTTTTTAATAGTCACTATTAGGGATGCTTTTTAGCAATAATCTAATCTGTTTGAAACAAAATAGAAACGGTGTATGAGGACTGTATTGTGAACGACAGGCAAGGTTTAGGGGAACAGAAGAAAGGGGCTTCTGGAAATTTACGTTTGAAATAATCAAGCCATATGTGTAAATGGATATTTCTGCCTTGTAAGTACTGAGATGTGGAGGTGGTCTTGTGAACATGTGTTGCGTGTCGAGTTCAAATATACCCTCCCAAGGCAGAATGAAGTGCACTACCTGACCTTGCGTAACTCATCATCTCTCTGCCTAACCTACCTTATATGTTCGTTGTTGAAGATAAAATAGGGAGAGGACTGATGCCCCATTGTGAACTCCTTGGGAGAAGTGCAGCACACAAACCTAATAAAAAATAATAATGCAATAAGCATGATTATAATTGGGGTCCTTTCCTAGCAGTGCTTTTCTAAAATAGAATGAGAGCTCTGCTTTTTCTTGTGTCACTTGTTTCAATGGGACCTGCCTAGGAGAAGTTCCCAAGAAATTGTGTCTTGGGTTAACTGCTTTGGAATTATCCATTACTTAGAGCTTTAATACATTTTTTTTAAAAAAATATATGTTGATGTGTGTGTGTGTGTGTGTGTGTGTGTGTGCAGGCTTCCTCAGGACAATTGCATAATGAAACAGATTTCTATCGGAGAAGTTTTGACTTGTCTGAAACTCTTATTGCTAAGCAATAGGTGACAGCTTGCTACTATTATTTCACTTATGCATTTTGACAGATGGCGGTTCCTAGCGCAATGCTCTTTTAGACTTCTCTATCAGTCTAATGGAGGTAGCTGTAGGTTCTTTCAACTCTTCTCTTGGCACAAGAAGTATGTCAGTCATAAATTATCTTCTTTGTAATCATTAAACATCTGAAGCTAAAAACAAAAAAAAATCTAGTTCAGCCAAGCATGTTGCAGTGCGTGTCACATAAAATTAAGAGCTTTAAACCACAATATTTTCTATATATCCTTTTAGAATTAAAACAAAGCTTTTTTTTTTTTGGCAACATCTTGTGCTTTTAAATAATAATAAACCTTCCTCCATTCTCCTGCGCATCCAGGAGTAAAATTTTAAAATCTACTGTTAGATGCAAGGGCTCTATTTAAAAAGAGGCTTATTAAAAAAAACCCCAAACCATAAACCCTCCAAGAGCAGTATATAATGTGTGTTGTATCACTGAACCTCATGTGTCTTGTCTCCCCATTATGCTGTTAGGAGAAGGTGCTTCAGTTTCTAGATCACGTTGAACTTGTTTGACCTTTCTCTGCCATAACGCATGTTATATTTAATAAGTGACATTTGTGTGCATGTGTGTGTGGTGATTGTCTTTAAAGGAAACAGCCCTCCAAGAAGCTACTGGGAGCATTCTTAATTGACCTTGTGGGGGCCACATTGATTTTGTCACGTGCATCTTCATTTCTGATAAATTATAAAGCCATTAATTTGCAGAGGAAATGGCAGGGCCAGCCTGCCGCACAGATGTGACCAAAACTGTCCTAGCAAACAGTACACAAAAGAGTGCCAAGAAGCCCCGAGAAGGAGGGGTGGCGAAAAAACCCATCCCGAAAGCCTAGATTGTTATGCTTAGTTTCACATTCCCTTGGGAATGCTTTTGGTTATTTCTGTTTACAGGCCTGAAAGGTAATGATGTTTGAAGAATAAATAGGTATCCTTGCAGGGTAAGCAGCCATGGGTCAATCGGCAGTTTTCCACTTCTCGATATTTGCTGGCCCCCAAACACATTTCTGTGCACCTTTAAGGAAAGCTCTTATTTATTTCTAATTGGGAGAAGGGTTCTCTAAACCTTTCCCTGCCCCATTCTCGAGGAGCTAGAGCATCAGAGATATTGGAAAACATGGTGTATACCCAGCGAAAACATTTCTATTTTTACTCTTAGCATAATTTGATGTGAGTGATGTGGTACTCAGGGAAGAAGAATGCATCAAAAGGCAACTGCAAAAATGGAGAGGGGAGTCGTCTTCTTGGAAACACATGCATTGTGTGTTTGTTTCCTTAGCAACAGGTGAGCGCACACCTGGCGTTCAACCTTGCACCCACAAAATTTCCGCCACCATCTCCTAAGAAACAAATGAGGCCCAGTTCAAGATTTGCATGGAAGTAAGTTCTACAAGAATGGTTCCCAAGAAAGCATGTAGGTTTTCTCCCATTCCAGTTTTGACCCTTCTGAGGTGTGTTGCAAATTGAACGTTAATTTGTCGGTCAGTTCCAGGTACGACTCTTCTCCCAAAAGGTCTTATCAGTTTCCAAGCAAAGCGTTTTTCCTTAACTAATTTCATCCTACATGCAGGAAGGTCTGTCTCCCAACCACTTGAAAAAGGCCAAGCTGATGTTTTTTTATACACGCTACCCAAGTTCCAACATGCTGAAAACGTACTTTTCAGATGTAAAGGTAGGAAAAATCCTTTTATTCATTTATTTTTATTTCCTCTTGCTTTTGGTTGCATGTTTTAACCCCCTGAATGCTTTTTTATTAATTTAAATTTGATTTCGCTAATAATATATCTTGGCAAACTGTTGTTATATTTTTTTGCTACTGTTATTATTTTGCTGCTAAGTCATTCTTAAGGTCTGTGTTTATGCTCTCCCTGTTCTCTTTATCTCCTTTACCCTGTTGACATTAAAAAAAACCAAAACCTGTAAATTTGTAATTTTTTTAAGCACCATTGGACAGCACGCTTTTTGCATCCGTGAAATGTCTACTGGTGGCATTAGCCTACTATACAAGAGCATTTTGAAAGTGCTCCTTTAATTGTTCCATTGCAGCCGGGTTCCTCCTATTCCGCTTAGATTAGTGCCCGCTGTAGAGACCCATTTTTCTTTCCGTCAAAAAAGAAAAGCGGGGGAAAAAGAAATACTACATTGAAATTCTCCGTGCAGTAGCTGCTTAAAAACAAAAGTGATGATTGTCTCTTATTTACAACTTAATTTGTTGTTGATGCAGAGTACACTGAGCATAAGGAGGATGAATAAACTGACAGATTCAGGCCACATTATTCAAATGAGGATATGAAAGCTGTCGACGTACAGCTGCATCCTCCCCTCATTTTACAGAATATTAGGACCTCCTGGTTTGTTTTTTTTTTAAGTAATTGTTCTTTCACATCAACTTGATTTTTTTGTGTTATAATCATCTACTTTTTTGTGGGGGGAGAAACAAGTTTGGGTTCCAATTATTATAATGATACACATGGTATCATTTTGTAAGCCTTTAAAAATAAACATCACATTAGTTTAAATTTGCCGTGTTAAAATTCTTCTCTTCTTGCCTTTTCGCTCCCCCCACCCCCCCCAGATTCTACAAAAACTTTAGCCATGATCACCACCTCTCCTCCACTATGGCAAATTTGCCTTCTGTGCTTCAGGGATGTTCTTAAACGGGCCTCCTGTGAAACTGGCCTGCTGTTCACTTAAAAAAAAAAAAAACCCCAAAAAGAAAAAGCTGGGTTTTTGTATTTTGTTAACTACCTTTCACTTTTTGCTTACATTTTTTTTTTAAAAAAGAAACTTGGTCTATCTTGTTTAGTTAATTGGCTTCTATTTAATCAATTTAAGAATTGGGGTGTTTTGAATTGCACACCCTTCCTCCCATTGGTTGCAGCATTTTACTTAGAAATATTTGTGCTTTGTGGGCTGATTTTAATGGGTTCTTCTTTCATTTTTCTTTTTGCATGGCATCCATGTATACGTACATTCAACATATTCTGCCCTGCTAGAGTTTCGGGCCAAACTGGTTTTCTAGGCTGTTTCTTACTTCTGCTTTTTAAAAAAATTTAAGAAGTGCTTTGAAAACCATTTTGTCCAGAAAGTCAAGTAGGGTGTTGGCGAAGAAAACTGAATGTGTGTATTGCTGTTAACGACTGCTCTGTCATAGGCTTTTGCTTTAATAATAATAATAATAATAATAATAATAATAATAATGCGTCATCCATACAGTGCCTATGCCTGGTTAATAACCTGCCATGACTCATCCAATGGGCCAATGAAAATGCTTCTGTGGCAGTATTACCTGCAATGCAACAATGTAAAGAATTCTTGCTCTGGAGACGTTGGAGCCATTGGTGCAGCTTGACCGCAGAATGGCTCGAGGGAATCCTCCTAAAGGCTCTCTCTGATGTTCTCTCTGCTCCAGAGTTTCCCAAACTTGGGTCTCTGGCTGTTTTTGGACTACAACTCCCATCGTCCCTAGCTAGCAGGACCAGTGATCGGGGATGATGGGAATTGTAGTCCAAAAAGAGCTAGAGGCCGAAGTTTGAGAAGCCCTGCTTTGGTGGATGCCGATGTAGGCAGCCCTACAGAAAAGAAAAAAGTCTCGCTAGTATGTAGTGCCTGTTGTCTTTTTTCAGCATGTGACAGCCGAAGTCGGTCTTCTTGCGATGTTGCCGAGTGATATGAAATATTTTGATGTTATGCCACCTTATATTTATATAGCATCATTCATCCAGAAGAAGCCCAAAGTGCTTTACAAACAGCCAATATAGGGATCATTCACCCACCACTGAAAGGCAGCCACTTCCGTGGTGGAAGGCAACAGCCATTCGGGGTCAGCAACACCACACACCAGTAGATGTAAATATTAGATACATTCCTCTTTTCTTGGGGGAGCGGGGTTGGAGGGTGGGTTTCCACGTTTAATATTTTTGGAATGTTTTATTTCATGGTGGGTAAAGTCAGCCTCTCCTTTAACCTGCTCTGTAAATTTGGTTGGGCTGAATGTGTGATCCGGGCTGGGTTAATGTTTATTTTAGGCAAGCTGCGAAGTAGACGCTTGTGGGAATTGTGCACATAATTTTCTCTCTCTCTTTTTGCATTGAGCTCCTTTTTTTAAAAAAAAATAATGTCAGGAGATGGGAAAGGGTTACTTATCTCAAGAAAGGAGATTGGTGTCTTCAGTCTTAGCCAGACAGAATGCTGGTACAGTAGTCTGGTGGAATAAGACCCATACTACTGCTTGCTGAAAATAGGGTGTAAGAAGGCAGTACCCAACCCGGTTCCTTCCAGATGTTGTGGGCTGCAATCCTTTCATTCCTGACCGTTGACCAGGCTGAATGGGTCTTTCTGATGAGTCTAGAACATTTGGAGGCATCAGGTTGGGGAAGGCTAGTGAAAAATATTGACCATTGGCCTTTCTCAGTCAGGCTTGTTCACGTAGACTAGCAACAACACTAGACGCTCATCACAGTCCTTCTGCCTGATGTTCTTCAAATGGCTATTCCAGGAATTGAACCTACTGTGGGCTAGCCATTCAAAGGTGTCATGCACAGGTCAGGAAAATGTGGGTGGGAATGAGGAGAGGCGCTCTGTGGGGAGGGGGGAGGCCTGCAGGCTCCTTATGAGTAGATTCTTTCCATGCGCATGGAGGTAGTTTTATTTATAAAAGAAGAGAAAGGCCCTGTGATAATGGCATGCTTTGGGAGGCATGTTTACTTTCATCTGGAATTGCAAAGGGGCATGGTGTCACCCATAAACTTGTGTCTGGACAGTTGACCCAACTTACTTTAAACCAGTTCTTTTATTTTTTTAAAAAAAATCAGTGTATCCTCCATCTGAAGTCACCTTTTTATAGTATTTAATCAGCCAAACCATGCTAGGCAACAGTAATTCAAAATCAGCTTGGCTAACCTTTAGTGTCAAACTTTTGGTTGGTATTCAACCAACTCTTACTCAGAGTGGGTCCAGTGCTATTAACGAACATGGCTATTAGCCTCAATAGATCTACTCTAAGACATAGATGAACACCACCCTTTAAAAAAGAAAGCTTTAAAAAGATTGCGAACAAACTTTAAACAAACAAACAACCTCTCACAATTTTCACAAGTTCATGCCAGCAGATACAGAACATGTATGAATCACTACTTCAGCAAAACATTATAGATCATAATATGCCAGTCTTACCAGATATCCCTGCTGGAACAATAGGTTGGGGTTTTAGTCCCACTGAACTCCTTGGTGTAAATGATCAATAAATTGACTTCCTAAGTATTTGCTATGTACACAGGCCGCTAGTTAAGACAGGTGAAAGAGAAACCCAATGCAACTTAATGCATGAATTTACATAATGCATTATAGCCAAAAAATCTAGACACAATTAGACTAACATGAGATACCCTGGTCTAACTTAGCTGCATGAGAATGTTGCCCGTACTCTTAAAGACCAAAACCAATGGGTTCAGGCGTGCCAACTTAGCCCCGTGACTGTGTGTGTCTGGGGCCATGGGTGCCATGCCAATGCTCATGGCCCTGGCACTGAAATTTGTGGGTGCTTGGGCACCCAGGGCCTCAGGGAGTTGGCACCTATGGTAGGTTTGATAGTGTAGCTATTCATGTTTCTAGATAAGAAAGAGGTCTTGAAGAAATTTCTGGGTCAGATGCTTTTAGTTAATGTGAAGGAAGAACCAATGGAAGGACTTCATAATGTACGGTGGCAGAATAGGAACTCTTTCTGTTGTATTAGCAGTGCCTATAAAAAACCTCAAGGAACATTCTTTACACTAATGCAATCAGGGAAGAAAGGATGGATGGAGCCCATCCTCCAGGGTCCTTCTTTCCACCACAACCCCATGTGCCCCATTAAAAATCCATTCCAAAAAATCAAGAGATCATTCAGAGTGGCCTCCAGTGCGGCATGTGAATCTATAGTTGGAACAGAATCCCTGGAAAACACACAAGGGCTCTTTGGAACCCAGCCCATGCACTGCAATCTATCCTAATACGTTGTACAATAAATATACAAAGTCCAGTTTAGTGCTCTGTGCTGGTCTTGTATGCAAAGGAGCTTACTCCCCCCCCCCCGAAAAAAAAGCCAATTTAACCAATTTGAAAAGAATAAAATATTTTTCATACACAGATAAGCCCCAAAAATCTTTCGTTTGTAAATAAATCCAAACCGATTTCTGTGGATCAATCTTGCTTACTTAGTTTATTTGAAATTGTCCCATTGATTTTTTTTTTATTTTTCCAATCGCTTATGCATGAATCACCGTACCCAAATTTCACCCTTGATTTTTCTGCTGCTTTACTTAAGGAGCTGCCATTTGTGAGGCTGTATAAGATGCAACCATCTTATAATTTTGTCCCTAAACTGGGGGAAAGGGGAAATCTCCTGAGTCGGTATTGTGGGAACAAAAAAGGATTCTCCTTGTATCATCTTCGTTCGCTCCACTTGATGCCGATTTTAATGTATAAGCTAATAATTCTAAGACTACTAAATACAACAGATTCAGTGTCATTTTAGCTTTGAAGAACAGGCGCTTCCAGGCTTTTCAACCCAGCAGTGTTAAATGATGTATCTCATTCCCTACACCCCTTGAGTCAACTGCTGCTTAGCCAGATTAAGGTGTCAGATTGATTTGTTTTATACATCTTTTGACCATGCTCATTGAATATTTAGGAAGTTTCTTCAGCCCATATTGAGGCTGAGGTATCCCGTGGGAAGCATTAATCAAAGTCACAGAGACTCTTACACTGTGGAAACACAGACTCTTTATTGTAGCGATTAGTTTTTGCAGTAACACATTAACACACTACAGAGCTTTTCTTTTATAGAACAATTGATCCTTTTCTTGTACTCCACTAGAGAAGGGCGGGGGGGAATAATTAACTCTTTAAAGTTTAGCAATTTTAAAAAGACTGATTTATCTACACCAGAATGTTGAGGCGAGAGAGGGCATTTGTCTCTGTGTTTGTGTGTGTGTTGCGCACACATTCGTATGTATGCACAATTAACTCACTCTCCGAATGTTTCTATACTATTCGAGCTGATTAGTTTTGTTCCTTAAGCGCTTATGTCTGTAATTTTTGCATGTCTTACTTTTTTTTTGTCCACTCTAAAAACTTTCTCTGATGTTTCCATGCTGCAGCAATAAGCATCAAATCTCTCTTTCTGTCCTATTGCTAAATAATGACATGCGCACCTACTTTTTGTTGTTGTTGTCCACATTAGGTCATTCATGACCATTCTAGAAAAAGAATCCCCTTTCTATTTTCCTCCCCTTCTACCGTACTCTTGCCCATATGAGACAATGCCTTGTAACAATACAGAGGCCTAATCTCCATGTCAAAGCAATTTTCATTCCCCAGTGCACACCCTGCTATCATTTTGTAATGTTTTGTTTCTTATTCTAAAAGAATTAAAAAGGAACAGTAAGCCGTCACGGGGGCCTGTAGTCCTTATCTCAGTGTCTGGAAATTTGGACAGTGTATTTTACTGCTGAGATAAAATGGAAAGAACTCCAAGTTCAGCAAATCGTAATGGGTTTAAGTTCTATTGAAATCGGTAACCAGAAGATCAGATAACGGGGGTCCTTCAGTTGTCTTTTTAATCAGGTTCCCCGCAAGGGCTGAATAGAGACAGAGCAGACACACAGAGTGAAAATATAATTCTTGGATAGGTTAAGTACATGTTTGAACTCTTGCAAGCAGAAGCGATTTGATGATGACTTAATCATTTTCTGGTCAATTATCTGTAAGGACCCTTGCAACTGCATGGCAATTATGATGCAAGTTGGCCTTTTGGGAGAAACACCAGTCTCCCTGCTTCTGTTTCCTTGTTACTTAGATTCCCTGCCATAAATTTTCATTCGTTTATTATCTTTGCTAGCATGGAAACAACTTTCTGTGTAGTAATTACAGCCCCAATGCACACTTTAGCTGTCATCTTGTTGGAGGCCTGGATGTTCTCATGGCCAGCATTTGATAAGTGTTCTTTGTTGATTTTTGATTAATGCACATCTCTTTCTGGGGGCCGGGGGAAGTGAATGCCTGTGATGACAAAAGGCAGGGGGTAGTATATCAGCCTGCCAGATATATAGCTATGGATTTATTGGTTTTAACTTGGCAAGTTAAGTTGCATCTGTCCTTTAAACGTAGGAAGGGCTGTCAATAAGAAGGGATCAGCTGCAACGCAGTTTAGGTGACATCTTCAGTTCAAAGGTCAGAGGAACAGTAAGGAAACTTGTCCTGAGAGACGTGGGCACTTTTAACCTTGACCTTCTGACTTCTAATAAAGGGATCCAGTGCATTTTCCTCCATCTTACGGATGAGCTGGAAAACTTTAAATTTGCTGGATGGAATGCCTAGGGATTAAAGGAGAATTTGCGGATTTTGATACTCAGGATATGATAAGCATCTACAAGTCACATGCAAATTTATAAATTTATTTTTTGCAAAGTGAGAGCAACCCTATAGGAAGGCCCCATTTTTGTTTAGAGTGTGTGCAATAAAGAGAGAGGGGAATTCTTTTTAGCTTGACATAGAACGAGAAAGGAATTTTGCATCAGATCTATGTGACACACTGAAATGTAACCAACCTCAAGTTACTTATGTCCGTTACACCACCTGCCCATAAATATTTTCTAAATTGATTTCACACTTTTATTTGTGGGGAATAACTGCTACATAACAGGAAACACATTGCAACCCCACCCATCTTATATGTGGCTCCATAAATAATTGCCTTCAATGGGCAAGACATAGTCACATTTTACTGTTTTGGCCACTCATCTCTTATATTGGACAAAATACATCAGCACAAACCTGGAAAGTCCTGGACATCTCCTCCTGTAAGAGCCTAGAAGTTTGCTAGTGGTGACTCGAAATTTGAAAGTGCTTTCTATGTATGATACATAACTTGATAGAACAGCAGTGCTCTTTAGCAACCTTAGGAACGAGATCCAATCCTTTCCGATTTAAAAAATTGGTGCAGCATTTTTCTATCATTTGACTCGACCACTCAAGCCTCTTTACCCCTTGGGTTTAAAAAAGGCTTTTGAAGCTTGGCTACGGGGTGGGTGGAAGAGAAGGGGTGGATGTAAGAAAGGATGTTGTGAAATGGGGAGAAAAGAGAGAACGTGTCAACGCTCTAATCCTTCTTGCTCTTCTGATTTCCACAGTTCAACAGATGTATTACCTCTCAGCTCATCAAGTGGTTTAGCAATTTCCGTGAGTTCTACTACATTCAGATGGAGAAGTACGCACGCCAAGCCATCAACGACGGGGTAACAAGCACTGAAGAGCTGTCCATAACCAGAGACTGTGAGCTGTACAGAGCCCTCAACATGCACTACAATAAGGCAAATGACTTTGAGGTACGCTGTGACATTTCTGGGTTTCTTCCTCTTCTATGCATGCATATAATTGAAATTTTCTTTTCCCCCTCCCTTTTTTATGCATTTTCACTTATTTTGGAAACTGTTTCTTTTACAGTGCCCACCTTGCGAATGATGTTAATGTGTTTTGTTCTATGTTTTGTTAAAAAGGGAAGAAGGTCATTTTTGCCTGCCTTAGCAGAAAGCAGGAAACTTTTCTGTCTCGATAGCAGAGCGCTGCATTTGGGTTGCTTGCGTTTCAGCTACATTTTTGAGAGCTATTTTCTTGAAAAAGCCACCCTACTCGAGATCTTTTGACTGTAGTTAATCGTTTTGCAACCCGGACAGAAAATGCAGCTCGCGAGCGAAACAAAAACAAACAAAAGCACGACTTAGTTGTGTCTCGGTTCCATTGAAATCAACGGGGACTAGGCCTATCTAAATGTCTCTGGATTATACCCCGTGGATTGGCAGCTTTGATTGAAACTCTTCCTTACAGGCCAACAATGAGCGGGTATGAGCCAATCACCGAGGCCTTGGCTCAGCAAGCGATTGTTGCTAACCTGCTGACCTTCCGTAAGCCCCACGGTGGCAAATTCCTTCGTGCTGATGATAAGCATTTTGCACTGTCAGATGCAGGGATGAGGCGAGAGGGGCTTCTGGGAGTTGTCACTCTGTGGCATTGAAGCCTTGTGGCAGTGCGTTGGTATTATCTGCTCAAAGGATGGGCCACATTGTTTGGTATAAGCTGCACAGTGGCGTGGTCAAAAGGGGTGGCAAGGGCTATGGAAGTAGTACTGCGCTAGGTACAAAAACGTGCTCTGAAGCATTTCTAAAGTGATTGCCATCACCATCATCACCACATCTAAGTGATTCAGTTGGAAAGGGACGCAGAAGGTTAGGATGCAGATTTCACTTCTACTCTTACTCATTCACCAGAGCTTTTTATTTCAGTATGTGTTGCCAAAACAAAACAGCCATGGCCCACCAGGCTTATTCTTTATCAAATGTGTGCCCTACCTTGCGGTGGTGGCTAGTGAAGATCCCTCTAGATCAGGGTTTCCCAAACTCGGGTCTCCAGTTGTTTTCGGACTACAACTCCCACCATTCCTAGCTAGCAAGACCAGTGGTCAGGGATGATTGGAATTGTAGTCCAAAAGCAGCTGGAGACCCAAGTTTGGGAAACCCTGTTCTAGATGCTGCTGGACTGTAGCTCCAATTGTCCCTGGCCTTTTATGGGCCATGCTGACTGGGGCTGATGGGAGTTGGAGTCCAGCAACCTCTGGTGGGCCAATGACTACACTACTCTTGGATGGAGCTTCTTCTGAAGAAACCAAGAACAAAAACAAAAGGAAAGTGCATTTGACACCCTCCTAATAACAATTTAGCAGAAGATGAATAAGGGTTATATGTACAATTTCACAATATGAGCCTCTTCTCATAAATCACGTCTCTGTCTGAAAATGTAAAAGCATTAATATGCATTTATATATTGTGTTGCCCTCTTTCTGTCTTTGAGCTACCCATGTGAGTCTTTCTATGTTGCACAGTTTAAAGCATGGAGGAAATGGCTTTTAATTGGGGCAGCCTGAGGCTGCAACATAACACCTATGGTATATTGTTCCCAGTAGTTTGCAATTATCTGATCTGGAGATTGCAGCATAAGTTTTGCCCCCCAATAAGTTAATTTCTTATAACACAGAACCCCTTTCACTTGTGTTCAAATGCATGGCTATGAAATTCCTAATTCATACAAATAGCTGGATGGCAGCTTTAAGACTTCTATCCACAACTCCACGCACTAGGCTGAAAACCTGGACCTGAACAGGCCATTACTGCATATCGTTTAATCTGAAGGTATGCATTCTTGCCTGATCAGCGGCCAGCCCAGGTGACTAGCACTGAAGCAAAAATGACATGTACTGTGGTGTTGAAATTGGATCTGAAGTCCTTGAGCAAATGGAGCATTTTCCATATTTAGCATCATCAGAGTTCCTCCCCTTCATACTTTTATTGCTGATCCTTTAATATAATTGAAGCCTGATATGCCTTTCATCTTAAATAATTTAAATGGATTTTCCTAAACCTTTTCTGCTCGCTTCCTCTTACGGAGTTAACATTCATAACGTATTGAAGAAATGGGGATAAAATCTCATAGAAAAGAAGGGACTCTGGGCGAATTATGGAACCTGTTTTCCTTAAGATCTATTACTCAACATACACCTGCCAGAGCCACAGCACACATGGTGCAAGCGGCATCCCTGTGGACAACACACATGCTTTTTAGACTCATGAATGTCCTTCAGCAGTTCATACGAAACACATCCTCAACCCACTGTGGAGCTGCTAGGGCCTGCCTTTGCTCTAACATACGAGCTGGCTTTTCTGACTTCCTTTCACAATGCCTTGGAGCCGCCAGCAGCTGTTAACAGAACTCAAATAAGATCCTTAACAATCCTCATGCCTCCTTACTTTAGATTTGTCACAATCGCCTCAGGCTCATAGCCAGAGGTAGCTGAAACACCTTGCAGAAGGATTTGGTGACTGAACGAGTAATCTCTCTCTGTTTGCGAGAAGCGTACCAATTTGTTTCTGTGTTTCTGTCATTGGAGGTCAGTTGAAATTGTGAACACATTAGGCTCAGCTGCAACACAAAACTGAACCAAATCATCTTCAGTAGTAAGCAAAACTTACATTCTGATGAATTAAAGATACGCGTGCTGGGGAAGGAGGATTTTCATATGTCCATCCTTGCGCGTTACTGTTTTCACAAATGGTAACTTATAGAGCATCCTACTCCACCGTAATTCATTTATGTTTTCAGCACACATTAAATAGAAGCTCTCCCTCCTAAATAAGCAAAACAAAAAACACCTCAGCGGCTATGTGTGCTGTTTGTGTAATCTCTAGTATGTTTTAAACTCAAGTATCTAAAGACTGCAATTCTAGACACACTTAGAACAAAGCTCCATTGAACTTGCAAGTAGACATCTAGATATGCACTCCAAATGCGATAGAAACATACTTATCCTGGATGGTTTGCAGAGAATATATTAAAGGGATTTCCTGCTTGGCAGGGGGTTGGACTCGATGGCCCTTGTGGTCTCTTCCAACTCTATGATTCTATGATTCTAGAACATGAAAGAGACAGCAGCTTTCTATGGGTTTCTTACATAAGTCACACACACACACATATTATTTGGTTTTAATATTTAATTGTTAGGGTGGATTTAGTTAGCTCTTTGTTCTCCCACCGGCTTTCCCCCAGTTATCTAGTGGTAGTAGCAATGGACCAGTTCCAGTTTATCTTCAACTTCCTTGCCCACCTAAAGATTAGGTAGGCTAGCATATCCAACTTGTGAATGGCCACTGAACATTTTGGGATTTTGCAGAAATCTAATTGCTTGTACGCTGTGAGTGGCAGATCAATTCAACCTAGATGAGGAGCACTTGTTCATATTACACTTTGTTCCGATTGCACTTAGATACAGCTTTCCCCATTGCATTTCATACTTGGGCAAATTTATCTGAGGAGAAAAGAAGTGATTGTGAAATGTACTGGTGGGATTCAACCGAGTTGTTATGTGCATGGAATGAGGTCCACTTGTGAATGAGACCTTTCCCGCTTTGTTCCCCATACCCTTTAAATCTGCTGCAGAGGTTGGGGTGTAAGAGGGGGAAGTCCCATTGCACAAGCAGATCTCATTCTGTGCTGGCATACCCCACTTAGCACTATGTTGAATTCCACCCTATGTACCTGTGTAAATTGCTGTTTCCCCCCTTTAAAACATACAGAATTGGCATTTGGGAAGCAAATTAGCTGCACACCCCCTATCAACATGCATTCCACGCCAGTTGTGGTTCACTGTGAGCTCCTAGATATAAAATAGATACATTGCATAAATACTCATGCATGGATGTGCCTACTTTGCAACTAAAAGTAGCTTTGGGAAGTTGATTTGCATTTGAGAACGGGCATTGAAAACAAGAGTTAAACTCTCCATCCTGCCTTACAAAAATCAGGGCCTTCTGCAGCTGCTTTGAGGAGATAGGAGGAAGGTGTCTGGAAATCCAGTAGCAGAACTCCCATGTCATGTGGCCCTCAGTTATCACGTGCCGTGAGAAGCGTGTAGTTATGCCCATGGTGGGATACAGGAACGAGACTCATGGACTTCCCCTTATGCATATGTTCTGTGTAAATTGGACTTGCTCATGGCAGTCAACCAGCCCTTTTCCATGGTGTGGACCACATCTTCAGAGCCAACCTGCATAGGCACTCTTGCCTGTATACCTGCTTAAAGGCTATACATGCAGTATGGAAGATAAGCCAAAGGCTGACTCATACACCATACAGAGTGTGGAACCTACATATCTGGTACACATGTTGCTGCCTTGTTGTATTTAATTGTTTTGTGGATTAAACGGTATTGGGGATCAACCTGCTAAATGCTATAGCGAACACTATGCTTACAGTAAAGGAAAACAGGTGTGTGAGGAGAGGGGCCATCCCCAGTAGCCCTTCACCCAGACATCGATGCATACAGTGCTCTGCAAACATTTGAAGGAAGGGAACCTTTGCAATCTGGAACCCTGGTTGCTCAAGGTTCCAGATCATGTTCTATATCCCTATAGATGCCTGTTCAGATTTGGCGTGGCCCCACTTCCCCACTTGTGCATGTATTAACTGTATGTAAAACCCCTGAACAAGGCTTGCAGTGTTAATTTTATGGAGAGAGACAGCTGAAAGGTCTCATGAGACATGCTGGAGTATCCTTGGAGCCAAAAGGTAGGCAGCTAAGGATGCTAGTTGTGCAAGCAGCACCTTGTTGCAGTGACTGCCAGTGTGTGCAGGTATTCCTTGCAAAGTCTACCCTCCCCTATTCAATGGAAGTGTCTGCTACATGAGCCCCTAGAAGCTGACAGTTGCATTGAAGCGAGTGGTGGAAGGCTTTCAATGGAGGGGCTTCCTGGTACACTGCTGCACACATGGTGTTTGAAATTAGAAATAAATATATACAATAAGAATGCACGAAATAAAAAGTGGACAGTATAGCCAGTAATATATGCACCTGTTTTATGAGCATGTTTGTTTATAATATGGACATTCGTAGTAGATTTGAATACAATAAATTGTGATATACTTTCATAAATAGTGTTTCAGTCACTGTAATTTCTGACAAGTGGGTAGTCTCTGTTTGCCTTTCATAAGCAATTACTTAGAAATTTAAGCTGAAAAGTCCCTGTGTCATGTGATGGGGAAGAGGTTCACCCCCCTCCGAAAAAAGGGAACTTAAGGAGGAGGTTGAAAGAGGGCCACTCTTTCCCACTTCATTTTCTAGTTGTGTGTGTTTTCCAATGTTCAGATTAGAAGCTGAAAAGGAAGTTGAATGGCCAAGAGAGGAGAAGAGAAATGGGAGCAATATTGGATGCCCAGGCAGGAAAATGGAATAACTAGGGGAGAACCAGAGAGAGAAAAAGTGAGATCTGTAGGGGATGAGGAAAAAGAAATAGAGTGTGTGCGCGCGCACACACACACACACAGATTGGCTGCAGTAAAACAGAGTCTCTTGAAATTGTGTGGTTTTTTCATCCTCCCAATATCACATAACAGAAACATCTGTATCCATTGACTGAAATGAAAAAAAAACCTCATGACTGGTGTTTTCCAGCACTGCCATGACTCAAAAACATGAATACAAGGCATGTATCCTCATAACTTTTACAAGGGTTACTCTGAAAACTACCACCAAATCATTGGTTACCTCTGCATCCAGAGGTGTCCTGTAATTTCTTGGTGCTTTGGTTTTCATCATATGTAAATTTTGTGAAGATCCGTGACAATCTTTGCCTGTAACTTCATCAGTGTTTTTGTAATGCTGGCAAGCACCAGCTCTGTAACTTTTACTGTGGACTGTACCAACACAGACCTTCAGAGCCGACAGGAAAGCCCAGTGTGCGTGCGCTTGCTCTCTGCGTCAGGAAGGGGTGTGTCTGTGTAGAATTACCAAAGGGAGGGGGAAGAGAAGGAAGAGGGTGTGGCACCCTCTCAAAACTTCAAATCTGTCGTGGGCCCCCAAAGGTTGGAAACTTTGGTATAAAGGAATAGATGTAACATTGTGGGCTGGTCATTGTCTAACCAACTACAGTGCGCTATTATTTCTCGGATCTCTCACAATTCTATAATCTTTCAAGTGTATCATTTTCTAAAGTCATGTCTATCGATGCTGATTTAAAATCTTCAAACACGCTCCCCTAATACAATACATGTAACTTAGCATTAACTAAAATGCCAAACTGCTGATTGTTCTACCCATTATATAATGTACGTACTATTTTGCTTTAAGTCTGAAAGTTAACAACAATCCACATACAGACTGCAGAGCATTTCATGCCCCCCTGGCTTTTAGTTTGCTTGGCTAAAGCCTCAGACATATCCCTGTGAAATATGTAAGCGACTTTCACCCTAATGAAACAACGGGTCAAAATTAGCTGAATTTGATTAATTGGTTGTGGTTCTGACTTTCTAACATCCATGGCATGTTTACCAGCAATACTGTTGCAAACATTCTGGAATCAGACTTCAAAAACTATGTAGCACTGTGCATTTAACCTTTGGTACCACCTAGGCTGAGTGCCTGTGCCTTAAAGGATGCCTTAAACCTAGGCTTCACATTTTGAGTGAGAAAGTTCTAACAGGCTACCAGGGCTAAAAATATTATTTTAAAGTATGCAACAAAAAAAGCGGGAGGCATCAGTTTTAAAGAAGTTTGATGCGGCTGTAACAATGATAGGACATTAGTTTGCACTTTGCAATCAGAGTAATAGGACTTCATTTGCACTTTGTTATATATTGAAAATGCCTGGCTACATGTATTCTTCAGACATTTGATAGCAGTCTTAGTTACACGTGCACATTTTTTATTATTATTATTATTATTATTATTATTATTATTATTATTATTATTTCATAATAAGCTCTAATTCCTCTGATGTGCAACAGAAGAATTTGAAACTTAAACATTGGGGTTTGAAAATAATTAAAATATTCCTGCTGGGCTGATTAATTATATCCAAAATCAATGAATGGAAAGATTGCAGAATGGGATTCGTGGCAGAACTTTGTTCCTCTATTTTCCATCAAAAATATAGAGACGTTGTAGCTATCTCGTTGCATCTTAAACAATGTTGATTTTTATTTCTTTAAAAAGTATGAAAACATCCTTCAGGAAGACAGTTTCCCTCAGCTCAGCCAGTATATCTCATTTTATTAAATTCAGTTGCAAAAGTTATGCAAGCATAAAGTGGCGCTGTAACAGGATTGTAAATGCCACTTTTAATTGTCAATGAACCTTGTGTGGACCCCTAATAATAATTATACATTCAATTGTTGTTTCTGGTTCAGCTGAGGAAGTTCTTCCTCAAACAGTATTTAATCAGCTGAACCAGGCATGGCAGTTGAGGGTATATGTAGTTTTTGAGTCAGGAAACTCTCATTTTGTTATTTATCCCCCTTGGATTCAAGGTGTTTGCTGCTACAATGAGATAGGCCTGAAATGATGTGCGGGCTATTTGATTTAATGTCATTAGATTTTCTAGCTCCCTCTGACTATTTTCCCCCATTGGGTTACATTTAAGCACAGCAAGATCAAGTTTTTAAACCTCCTTACTCAACAGCTCTATTAGTTATAATGTACCGTGACCTCTCTCAACATTCTTAAAGAAAAAGATACAGTGTAATGTCACTTTACTTTGCTTATTGTTCTTTGTTGAGGTGAACAAAGCATTTTCTACAGTGGTTATAGCACATAATTATACAGCTTTCAATAGTGGTGTCTTGGCACATATCAAAGTTCAGAAGAGCCTTTAGGAGAGAAAAAAAAGATGTTTTGTGGCAGCCTAGTGAGGGTCTCATCTTTCCTTCAGAAAATAGTTCAAGGCTCTTCTGTCAGGCTTCCTTACTTAGAGCTTTTTCCCCTCCTGCTTCATAAAGTTTAAAGGGGATTCAGTGGAGGTTCTGTGATCTGTTTCCTTTGAAAGATTGTTCCTTTGCACAGAGAGGTCCTTTGACTTCAAGAGTTCACAGATTCATGTCTTTAGGTATCATATGTCTGACCTTATCAGTTACTCTATTTAATGTCGGAGAAAAAGTCTCAAACTCTTTTGTGTTTGTCTGTTTTTCTGCCTCTGTGAAGTGATTTGGCGGAGAGAAGGGGTGGGGGAGAGAGAGAAGGGACCATCCTTTTTAACGCACCACGGCGAGGACGTTTTTTCCTGACTCCAACCTACCCTGTGGCTTTTTTGGCGGGGAAGACGGGGCGCAATTGCCCTTGCCTGCTTTGTGTGTGTGGATAATAGAGCGATACGAGGCCAAGCTTGCGCACACTATATCTAGCTAGGAATCGTCTGCTTTCCTAGCCACCCACCCCTAGATGCAATCTATTGCCTTATTTCTGGTGGCTGCTGCTTTAGCTTTCCAACAGGCTGGGCCATTTAGCAAACACAGAGAGCGAAACGGCTGGAGTTGCTGGGCCAGCAGTAGGCTTTCCCTTTGCTTCGACCTGCCCCAAAGGCTTTGATAATTAATTGTCCTTCAGAGATGAGGAAAGTTCAGAGACAGTGTGTGCAGCAACGTCTATTGTCTGACCTTCAGTTCTCCTCCGTTCGGCTCTTTTCCCTCTCCCCTTCACACCACAAAGGGTTATCAATGGGAGCAGAGAGCAGCCGCTCCTTCTAAGGTCCGCAGGTGGCGGCTGTGGCGCTCTGACAAGAGCCCGGTCATTGTGCTTCCGCCGCCGGCGGATGAAATGGGCTCGGAAAAGTTCTGACAAGCCTTTTCAGAACCCTTTCTCTCTCTCTTCTTTAATGCCATATACATTCTAGCAGAGCTGTTCTGCTAATTCTTTGGGAAATTTAATAGGGTTTCTCCCCACCTCCCTTTCCCCACCCGCCTGCCTGCCTGTCAAAGTGCATGAAAAAAGTTATCATTATGCACATCAGCTGAAATCTTGTATGGCGGCCTAGGCTAACCTGGAGCCCTCTAGGTGTGCTCGGACTACAACTCCCATCAGGCACAGCGGGAGCTGTAGTCCAACAACATCTAGAAGGCATCAGGTTGTTGTAGACTGGTATAGCCATTTAATGCAGGTGGGATTGCTGCTGAATTCAGCATGGCTCCCTTCTGAGCAAGCTTGCATAGATTTGCACCGCGACTTTCATTTTTTAGCCACACACAATTTTAAGAAGGAAGACTGCTATGGATCCATATGCAGAAAACGTGGGTTCATTAGCTGGGTGCGGGAGGAATTGCTAGGTACTTGAACAGCTCAGGGCACATGCATGGAAGTTGTGTATGCTAATTTAGGCACAGATTTAGGTCTCTGGGCAAATTAAGATGGTGGGTGGTGCCTCAACGGCACTGTGCTTTGCTCACAGGTCTGTTGGGCGTTGTTTCTTGGGAAAAAAAAATAAGTTGGGAAGAAAAGGGTAGAATAGACAGGAGACATGGGACTCAGTGCAAAAGGTCCTGTGGAACACCCTCCCATCCTATGTGAAAGAGATAAAGAACTATACAACTTTCAGAAGACAACTGAAGGCAGCCCTGTATTGGGAAGTTTTTAAATTTTATTATGTTTTTATGCATGTTGGAAGCCATTCAGGGTGGCAGGGGTATAAATAAGATGATGATTAGGGCTCAGGGGACCCTGATCCGCCCTGCCCGCCAATAATGCCCCCGTCATTAGGTTGAAGTAAGGGTTGCAGTTACCTATGGGGGGGAAAACTTTTAAGACCCTGCACTGACAAATACGAGAATATTTCCAGTTTAAATTCATTTTTATCTCCACCAGCCAGCAATACACGAAGGGGAAATGTTTAAGGAAAATACTGACGGAATAGTATTGAAAATGTCTAGTTTTTTAAAATAATAATAAAATGTTTGTTTCTGTCTGTGGCAAACCATTGTCCTATATTAAAGATATGTGCACACGCGCACACAGAGAACATCTTTTGCTACCCTTTCAAAATTTGAGTATCCTCAAAATTCTTCAGGTATTTCACCTGAGGAAGAACTCATCATTCAGTGGTGCAACATCTGTTTTGCATGCAGAATGTTCAATCCACAGCATCTGCAGGTAGGGCCAGCAAAGTCACCAGTCTGAAGAACTGGAGAATTGTTGCCGGTCGGTGTCAGCAATACTGAGCTAGATGGACTAATGGCCTGACCCGATATAAAGCAGCATCCTATTTCCCTAGCTCTGAATTCATCACAAATTTGCTTTTGTGAACCTGTAAATGTTATGGTCCTCCATTGAGTTGGCTAGTTGGGAATGTTAAGTGCCTTGGTCAAACCTCATGACCAAGCTAACTTGCACGGAGATGGTGAGTGAAGATGGAAAATCATTTGCTCAATCCATTGCTGTTGTAAATAACTAAACAAATATGGCCTGTCAGTTTTTGGTGACAAAATAGCTAAAGCTATGTTAACTCTGGTATTTCATTAAGGCAGGGAATGCAGTGTGGTTCTCACTAGATGGTGTTGGACTACAACTCCCATCTGCCCCAGCCACTAGTCGAGGATGATGGGAATTGTAGTTCAACATCTAGAGGGAACTACACTGGCTGCCGCTGCCTTAATGATATGGTTTACATAGCTTTATGGTAAATGGTGTGCCACTTCAGGCTCCCTGAGAAATGTGTGCCTAATTAAAATTGTAATAGCCTAATAATATCTATCAAAGAGCAAAGAGGCTGGCGTTTGCCGAGCAGATTATTAATATTGTTTTACCGTCTGTGATTAATTTAGAATCCTCTGTGGCATAATTATTAGGCTCTGTAAAACAAAATGATATACATGTTCTGTTGTTTTCCCTAATGATATAGTAAGCAAAGATTTAGTTAGAAGATGTAGGGAAAGTACACAGAACAGAGCATTGCCTATTTTAATCAAAGTTACAATATAAGGGTGTTCAATACAAAGAAACCGAGGTGGTAGGGAGGGAATATGGCACTAAATTATCTACCGTACAATCTCTCCATTAATTTAATTAACTTTGTATGTCTGTAGAGTTCTAAACACTTGGTTGAAGCTCACATAATCATAATATAAGTGAAGCAGCTGTGAAAAATGTCACTCCCCACATATGTAATCCTCTATTCACTTCCTCAGAAGTAAACTCCATTTAACTCAATGACAATTTTCCTCTGACTAGGATTGTACTGTAAGTAAACCTGGGTTACTCAGGTCCTTGTTATATAATGATTAACTTTCTTATGCAAAAACCTTTTGAAACAAGTTTGTATTATTATCATCATCATCATAATCACCAGTATTATTATTATTATTTTAAAAACAACACCGTAGCAAACTCTCTAACATTTCTCTGATGAAAATAGGGGCATTTTTTTATTATTATTATTATTATTATTATTATTATTATTATTATTATTATACCCCACCCATCTGTCTGGGTTGCCCCAGCCCCTCTGAGTGGCTTCCAACGTATATAAAAATATTGAACATTTAAAAAATCTCCCTATATAGGGCTGCTTTCAGATGTCTTCTAAAGGTTGTATAGTTACTCATCTCCTTTGCTTCGTGGGTCACATAACTCCATACCTTCCAACATTTATCCAATGTAAATAGGGACACGCTAAGGGAAAGCGGGACATTCCAGGATCAAATCAGAAACTGGGATGGCTTTTGTAAATCTAGGACTGTCCCTGGAAAATAGGGACACTTGGAGGGTCTGCTGTAGGTGAAGCAGACACAGCTTACGCAATTAAGGGATCATAAAAATTTAAAGTTAATCTGATGAATTTTTCATTAGACCCAGATGAAAAGGGCCATGTTGAAGCAAACAGCTTCGCTTGGAGTCTCTCCTAGAAGATGCCGACTTGCAGTACTTAACGAACACAAGCAGGTTCTTATTTATTGATTCCCAGTTGTGTAGATAGAGACTGCCACAGCAAACAGTTTGGGAGACAGGGACCATAGGCTGTGCCTCAAGTTAGCACCGGGAGAAAAACTGCTTGCATATTCATAAAGCTGTTGGGATTTCCTTTCTTAGTGCAGAACAGTACCTTGGGAGGAGCTGCTAATAAGTTGTATATTTATAGTAAAGCACTGGAAGTGTTCTGCTCTGTGTAAATACAATGTGCTTCAGATATATTATCCCAGTAGTCATTGAATCAGTGCTGCAGATATTATCCCTACATTACAGATTGGGCTTCGGTGGTGGCTTGCCTCAGGTTCTCCAGTGGTTTATAGAGCTACAATCCCACAAACTCTTAAACTGGGGCAGAAGTACCATTGAAAAACAAAGGGACTTGACTTCTCCGTAAACATGGGACTGCACTGCGAATAACAAGAGATTTGGACTTTGAAACCCTCTAGTCATACTCTTAGCTACTATTACAGTTTTTTGTTGTTGTTTAGTCGTTTAGTCGTGTCCGACTCTTCGTGACCCCATGGACCAGAGCATGCCAGGCACTCCTGTCTTCCACTGCCTCCCGCAGTTTGGTCAAACTCATGTTTGTAGCTTCAAGAACACTGTCCAACCAACTCTTGAAGTAAGAGACAATAGTGATGGGATGGGGAGAGAGAACATTTTGCACATCCAGTCAATATTAGGCACTTTAATTAATTGTACTTCTCACCAGCCATTCAATGAACAGTCCCAAACAGGTTACCAGAAATGTCCCAATTAAAACAAGCGCAATTTACATTGGAACCAGAAACTGAAACCACCAAACAATGGGCGGCAATGAAACAAAACAGTAGCACCGAGGAGCAGTATAGAGCAATGAGGAGGAAGAAAGACATTCTTTGCTGCAGCTCAGTCGGTAGAGCCTAAAATCGTAGAATCATAACATGACACCCTTAATCTCAGTCATGGGTTTGAGCCCTACACTGGACAAAAGTTTCCTGGATTGCAGGGGGTTGTTCTCGTTGGCTCTTGTAGTCCCTTCCAACTCTGCAATTCTATGATTTTATGACTGTGGTTAAATCATTCTTTACTGAAATCAGTGGCCTTGAAAATGTCTTGCTGTGGATGGCTCATGCCCACGTTAAATATATTGAAGTCACAATTTCACAACGTGTACTGAATGGTTGCCATATTTAATGTGCAATCTGGCTTGCATTCCCCTCCCCTGATAATTTCTGAAGAGGAGATAGATAGATAGATAGATAGATAGATAGATAGATAGATAGAGGTATAATTCTTATTTAAATCAATCATTTGAAGATCATTTGAGCAGCTGCAGTCTATAGTGGGTCTTTGATATGTGTTGGACATAGTGGTTATTACCAATACTTTACCCCCCTTTCTTCTTCCCTTCTTCGCCTCTTCTTGCAAAAAGGAGTTTGCCAGACACTGTGGAGCGTTGCTGACATTTCACTTTGCATGCAATGAGGGCAAGGGGAATTAAGAAATTAAGGGGAATTAAGAGGCGGAAGGGGGAGAAACTGCACAGCTAGTTGTGCCGGCTTTGCCCTGCTGAAGATTTCTTTTGCTTGCCTTCTGCATTATGCTCCTGACTTCTTCCAAACTGCCTGGTGGCGGCGACAATAGTGAGGAATGGTTATTCCACCCCCCACTCCCCCATGTGTGTACTAGATGCCTCTAAAGACTCTTATTTATTCCCTCCCATGTCACCTTGTGTACAGTCTGGCCTGTGACACTTATGGTGATTATGTCATTATTTTGCTCTGGGGGCTTTGGCACATCTGCAGAGCTGATGCACATCTTCTTTGTTACACTGGCAAACGTCCCATATTGCAAATGCTTCATTAGCCTTCCTGCCTGCCTGCCTTGCCAGACAAGAATGCCCAAACCCAGGCTTCTTTTCGCTGTGTTCTTTTGTGTACTGTGATGAGCCTTTATTCATCTTCCCAGTTCTTCTCTGTTTTTCCTGAACTCCAGATGTCCTGAGCTCAAGTCTCCCTTAAAAGGATTGTAAGGCAAAGTGGAAGAGGCGGAGCGGATTGTTAACCTCTTCTGACTCAGCCGGAGCTCTCTGCGTCTCCCCACCTTCTACTTTCTTCTTCTTCTGTGTTTTTGGGGTGTGTGCTTTTTTGAGAAAGGAGTGTGCTTCAGTGTGCCTTTATTCACTGAATTTTGCAGCCACCGCTTCCTTGAAAAAAAAATCTAAATTTTCATTTTAAAAACAGGCAAGTTTCTAGTTCTCATGAATGTGGTGGGGAGGTAGGGACTCAGTATGGACTCTTTCTACTAAGTCAGGGATCCCCAAACTTTTTCAGCAGGGGGCTGGTCCCCTGTCCCTCAGACCTTGTGGGGGGCTGGACTATATTTTTTGCGGGGGGGGGGGATGAATGAATTCTTATGCCCCACAAATAACCCAGAGATGCACTTTAAATAAACGGACACATTCTACTCATGTAAAAACACGCTGATTCCCAGACTGTCCACAGGCCGGATTTAGAAGGCAATTGGGCTGGATCCGGCCCCCAGGCCTTAGTTTGCCTACCCATGGACTAAGTGCTTTGAAGCTGAATAGTGTCTGATTAGTGCTTATTACAGGGCAATGGGGGAGGGCTTTAATCATGGCAGGTTGCAATGCTGTTGTGTCCCCATGTATCTGGAGCTGTACAAATGAGATATGAAGAGTGGCAGGTGTCAACGATGCGTGTGAACACAGAAAGCGTGGCTCAAATTGCACTCCCTGTGTTCACACACATACAATTACTGAGGCTTCTAGACTGCCCAGTAAACTCTAGTTCCTTCTCTCACTGCTCCTGCCCGTCTAGTGAAGTCTGAACCACCCTGCTACTACTTAGGGCTTGAATGATAGAGTAGACCCATCCATTAATATTACATCCATGAACAGCATCTTCCCAGTTTTTGTTCCTCTGGCTTCCTCTTCCTGCTCACAAGGATCTTTACCTTTTTGCCCCTTACCTTCTTAGCTCCAAGCAGGGAAAGAAGTGGAAGGAAACACCCAATTTGGGTGGGGGGCGTTGTATGAAAATAAATATGGAAGTAAATCTATGCATGTTTTAATCACTAATTACAATTGACAATTTTTAAATTATAGAATGTGTGGTTTTTTGGCCACAAAATTATATCTGCTCTCCTCTTTATTTTGGTGCTTAGATAATCACTTCCCTGGTTTTATTTTTAAGTACTGGCTTTTGAAAGCATATTTTCCAGTATCTGTTTATTTTTATTATATATAATGCACCACACACACACACACACACACACACACACACACACTGTTTTCATATTTTGCTGATAATGTTTTCTAAAGTGCTGCTTATTGTGAGCAGCATTTTTTTAAATAAAAAATGCTATTCATGCAGTTGCTGATCTGTAAAACTGCAATGTGCTTCTACTTCATTTAAGATTCTAGATATTTGCAGTGTTCCACAGTGTATGAAAATTCAATTCTCATCCTATTTGTATGAACAGGCTGGGGAACATGCTCAACTGTTTACTTCTTGAGTGCTAGCATTCTCTACCCATTAGAGTGGTTGGGGCACCACCATGCTTGTAGCACACCACCCCCCTTGAGTTCTTGAACATTTGAGCCACAAAACTATTCTGGTGGCTGACTGATTTGCAATGAAGCTGTGATCCTGCCACTGCTAACCACACTTGTTGATTCATATAAACCAAATACACAGTTAACATTAAAATGCAATGTTTTCCCCAAGTTGTTTGTTGTACTACAGCTGTAAACTGATTAAAAGAATTGTAGTGAGCTAATGAAACCCATTTTAATGAATTAAATTTGCATGTGATGCAGCAATAGTCTTCAAGAAAAGCAGCACCATTACTTGGGGTTTTTTTAGATGGCATTTTAGAAGAGGCATTCTCTCCTGTTTGAGAGTGAAATGGGAATTTCTCTTCCCAAATTGTGCCTGGTGCTTGCAGTATGCAGAAGCCCTTGTTTTAACTAATTATTTTTAATATATGTGTCACCTAGTTAATCGGGAACACCTTTTTAGTTGATTAAAAAAAAGGATTTTAAACAATTATTCTAATGAATTAATCCATTGTGATCGTGTAGCCTAAGTGTCTTCAGTGAAGAGCCAGTATGTATTTGAACAGGGTTTTTTTTTTACATTTAAAAATGTTATCTGCATTTTAAAGTTTTTGAGAATTTTTCTGAATAAACCGCAACCCATCTAAGATTATTTGCATTTAAACGCTTTAATCCCTTACACAGCAGGGTCCCAGTATAGCTAATTTCTGTGATCAAAACAGCAGACTAAATGATTCAGGTTACAGTCTAATTTTGCTGCTACTGTGTGGTTTCAGTGGCAATTATTTCTCCCAAGCGTTGGGTTCACAAGGCCTGGAAGTGTTGAGCTTCTCAGTGCTCCTATAAATGGGATTAAATCATTGTAGACTGAAGTAGTTTGTTCTAAATAAATAGGTTATGGACTGAGCTGGTAGAAGAGTAAACATTCAACTTAATCCTTGCCCTCCCCCCCTTCTTTTGCTGGTGTTTTTACGAACTGATTCAAACAGGAAATCTATGAAAACTCAATATTAGTATAATGCTGATAAGATCTGGCATATGGTATTTTAAATTGTGAGATCTGTTGGGATTAGAAAATAAGAGTTCTATAAAAGATACTTCTTAGCATGGGTTATCATGCCAGACAAAACTTGAAAGAGAAGTTCAGTCCAGTGGATGATTTGGGACTTTGCTCTGGAGTTGAAAACTACTGGCTACAGATGGTCTTGTGCAAATTATTCTTCCCTTCTTACGTAATGAATAAAATAAAATAAGCCTGGGTGCTTTTTACAGCCACTGCAAACAACTCAGTGAGTAGAATATTAAGATGTAACACGTCTGGAAACATATCATAACATGTATTTCTGAATGATTGATTCTAACTCAAAATAGCTACCAGAACCCCAAAGCACCTTCTACATTGCACCGTGTGAAGAAACATCTTTGTGCAGAAGAGCGCCTAATCTAGTCTGAAGTGGTACAACCTAGAAACATTAGTGAGAATTAGGTATTAAATTAGGCTCAGAGTTTCAGGGAAAGCCTACAAAGTGTGCAAGTCCTTTCTTCTAGTACTCTTGCATCTGGTTGGTTGGTAATGGCTTGGTTTACACATAAAGCTAAACCATGATTCATTAAACTATGGTCTAGTGTTATGTGTGAAACCTCCCAACTTAACTATGGGTAACGATAGCTTGTTAACCATAGTAAAGGTCTATAGTTTGGGTATAAAACTTGAGATGCAGGATGAGACCTAATGACTATAAATTGCAAGGAAGCAGCTTTTGACTAAATATTAGGAGAAACTATCTAGCAACATAAGGGACGCGGGTGGCGCTGTGGGTTAAACCACAGAGTCTAGGGCTTGCCGATCAGAAGGTCGGCGGTTCAAATCCCCACGATGGGGTGAGCTTCCGTTGCTCATTCCCTGCTCCTGCCAACCAACAGTTCGAAAGCACGTCAAAGTGCAAGTAGATAAATAGATACCGCTCCGGCGGGAAGGTAAACGGCGTTTCCGTGCACTGCTCTGGTTTGCCAGAAGAGGCTTAGTCATGCTGGCCACATGACCCGGAAGCTGTACGCTGGCTCCCTCGGCCAATAAAGTGAGATGAGCACCGCAACCCCAGAGTCGGCCACAACTGGACCTAATGGTCAGGGGTCCCTTTACCTTTACTATCTAGCAACAGGAACTGCTTGATAGTGGAAGACTACGTTAGGAGGTGATGGGCTCTTTTTAAGAAGGGACTGGGCAGCTATCTGCCAGGCTTGGGATAGCTGTACCATGCAATCAGTGGCTGCTAACCACTATATTCTACCTCCACGGTTGGAGTTGGCATGCTTCTGAAAACCAGTTGCTAGAAACCAAAGAAGAGAGGCCAGGTCCTGCTTGCGGACTTCCCACAGGCATCTGGTTGGCCACTGTGAGCAAAAGGACGCTGGACTAGGTGGGCCATTGACCTGATCCAGCATTATTTTGCCAGGCTTCCACTGAGCAGTGGGTTGGATTTCGATCGTCTACAATGTTCCTTCCAACTTTGTGATTCAATAACAATGACCCACTTGCAGTTTAGCTTTTAAGTTGGGGCGTTTCGGTCTAGGTCTTAGGAGGTATTTGGCAGAAGATTAGTGAAAGAGCGAGGGTCGATTGTCAAGGGATTTTATCTGTTTCCCCAGGCCATATTGTAAAGCAGAAATCTGGAACAAAAACCAGGGGAACAGGGGTTACCACTGTGGAAATACATCTACGGTGCTTTGGATTTACTTGCTAACTGTAATGTACCGTGTTGCCATATGGGGCACGTAAAGAATACTTCTGCAGATAAAAAGCTTTATTAAAGTTCATAAACATAATCTACTGTAATGCACCATATCCACTTTCACTGTGGGCTTATCTTTTCTGATCGTATCGGGCACTCGCAGACCCTGCCTTTCTCTGTGGGCCAAGTGGCTTTTCTGTTGTGAGAGAAGAGACAGACCCCACAAAAGCAGAATGATCAAGGAACATGCCCGAGTCACGCCACAATGATAATACTAATAATGAATTTATTATTTATACCCAGTCCATCTGGCTGGGTTGCTCCAGCCACTCTGGGCAGCTTCCAACACAAGCAAAAAACATAATATAACATCAAATATTAAAAAATTCCCAATACAGGGCTGCCTTCAGATGTCTTCTAAAAGTTGTGTAGTTCTTTATCTCCTTGACATCTGATGGGAGGGTGTTCCACAGGGAGGGTGCCACTGCCGAGAAGGCCCTCTGCCTGGTTCCCTGAAACTGCACTTCTTGCAGTAGTTCAGTATTGTCTCCACTGACCGGTATCATTCTCAAGGATGGAAAAGCTTTGTCTAGGATCCTCTCCCTGCTGCACCTCTCTTCTGATTTGACTGTGGGCCTGCACTGGTTACCTGCGGGGCCAAGCTGCACATCCTTGTGCATCCGGAAAGCACCTCCACCCATCACAAAGTGTGAAGAGAGACCCACACTCACCAGCCAGGGACACATTCTTTTCATACTTATTAAAATGCCAAGAATTGCTGGCCATTGACCAGCACCGATATTAGAACAGTCAACCGGAACTGGCTACAGCTGCTGTAAATGGTGGATAGAAAAATTCCAGCGAGGCAGGTATGGGAGATAAGAACTGATGGGTTAGAAGCTGTAAGAGCAGGGAACAGGGTAGCTAATCCTTTTAAGGGCGGAAACCCCAACCTTAATAGTTGTTAGGAGATCATTGACAGTTACTACAGTTTTCTCCCAGTTGCTGCTGTAAGTTTTCAGCACCTTATTCCTCTCTCCTGTCCCCACCCATGATGAATATTGTCTCAGGAATGCTGAGTGGGTGGCCAATATTCTCATCCCCATATTGCAAATGGCTGATAAATAATGGCTTGCCTAAGGCTACCCAGTGAGTTACTAGCTCAGCTGAGTTGTTAACTAGAGACTTCCCGCTCATAAGGTATTCTCTTAACGGCAATGTTCCACCATATATATATATATATATATATATATATATATATATATATATGCTTTCGTAGATTTTCACGGGTACAGGAATGCAGGTTTTGGTGTCTTCGGGTGTCTTCCCGTGTAAGAGTCGGGGTGTCTGTGCGACGTTTCGACGAGGTCTCACTCGTCATCTTCAGGCTGGTGCTTTCGGCTTCTTGTTACTGGAACAGAGCAGAATCTGGTGTTTGAGTTTCTATAAATACTGTTGAGGGGTGTGGTGTATAGCCTCCAACGTTCTGGGCAGAGAGGAAGTTCCTAGATTAGTGTGCCTTTTCTTCTTTTGTTCCTTAATTACTTGAGGGATATCTTGAGTGATTTCATGAGTGATATTCTGAATACCACTGGGTGGGTCATTAAGTGTAGATTAGTTGCTAAAGCTTTTGTGTCTTGACCTCTTCACAAGCTCATGAAATCACTCAAGATATCCCTCAAGTAATTAAGGAACAAAAGAAGAAAAGGCACACTAATCTAGGAACTTCCTCTCTGCCCAGAACGTTGGAGGCTATACACCACACCCCTCAACAGTATTTATAGAAACTCAAACACCAGATTCTGCTCTGTTCCAGTAACAAGAAGCCGAAAGCACCAGCCTGAAGATGACGAGTGAGACCTCGTCGAAACGTCGCACAGACACCCCGACTCTTACACGGGAAGACACCCGAAGACACCAAAACCTGCATATATATATATATATATATATATATATATATATATATATATATATATATATATATGCATATGCTTTTCTTTCCTTCTTTTTCCTTTTGCTAAACTCACGATGGTCTTCCATTGCTGTTTCTCCCTGTCATTTTATTTACCCACTTCAAGATCCTAGTCTTTACATGTCAATACCCTTCATCCTTGCTCTGTTATGCCTTGGGACACATCCTCCCCCAGGCTTGTAGTCTAATTCCCTCTCTTTTCCACATAAGAATAGTCAGCTGGATCTAGTTGGTAGCCTATCCAGTCCAGCATCTTGTTCTACAGTGACCAGCCAGATGCTTATGGGAAGCCTCTCTCCCCACTTGTTATCCCCATCAAGTGGTATTTAAAGGCTTTCTGCCTCCAACAGTGAAGGCAGAACACAACTGTCAAGAGTTAGTAACTATGGATAGCCTTCTCCGCCATGAATTTGTCTAACCCTCTTTTAAAGCTGTTCAGGTTGGTGGCCATATCTTCCCAGAAGCCATTTCTTCTGTAAAACTTTCCTGTACCACTATAGGTTCATGTTCAGTTCCAGGGATAAGGAAGCTCAGGCCTGGGAGAGGGGATGCTCTTTAGGCCACACCCCCTCTCCCTAAGCCACACCCCTCACCAGCCCAAATTGAGCAATTTTGCCAAGATGGAGTGTGTCCTTGAACTCTGTTGATAAAATTGCTTGCCTGGATTGGAGGATAAAGAGGGCTGTGTGTAGAAACAAGTGTGCTGTAAAAAAGCCAAATTCACATTTATTGTGCTGCCGACTTATGCCTCTTGGCCCATCCACCACCATTGACATGGGCTCCTAGAACGTTGCTCTGAAAGGAAGGTGACCCTTAGGTGAAAATGGCTCCTCATCCCTGTTCTACCGTTTTCCATTTTTATTTCTTTTAAATTAATCTTCTTGTCCTGCTTACTCACCTCGTCTTTACCATCCTATTTAGAATTTAAGGTTTCAAGATAAGAATGGATTTCTCTTCCCAGGGCATATCCACAACATTTGGCACATTGTTAAAACTTTAGTAGAGGTAATACAGTGGTACCTCAGGTTAAGTACTTAATTCATTCCGGAGGTCTGTACCGAACCTGAAACTGTTCTTAACCTGAAGCACCACTTTAGCTAACGGGGCCTCCTGCTGCTGCCACACCACCAGAGCACAATTTCTCTTCTCATCCTGAAGCAAAGTTCTTAAACTGAAGCACTATTTCTGGGTTAGCGGAGTCTGTAACCTGAAGCGTATGTAACCTGAAGCGTATGTAACCCGAGGTACCACTGTAGTAGTATCTCTCTCACTCACTCCCTTTCTCTCTTTTAAAAAGGGACAAAGCTGGCCCCAGGCCAGTCTGGTGTCCTCTGCATCTCATAAACACAATTGCATCGTGAGTAGGTGGCAAAAAAATTTCCCTGGCCTTTGCAAAACAGTTGTGATAACCTAATGAATAATTTGTTCCAGGTGGAACCCTCTTTTGTCTGTGGAAATGTGGGGGGAACATATGCTGCTGGAAGACCAGCCAAACCTATAGAAGTTTTGCGACAATCAGTGAAGCAGCGCACAAGATGTGCGAAAACGCTCCGACTCTTAAAGGCTTCTAAATAGGATTACTCAATCTTAATCCTACCCAGATCACACTTCATACCTTTTAAAAAGCTTTATATGTCGATACTTTTTGAAACGCTTACAGGCAACAAAAAACCACTCACTACAGCAAATTCTTTCCCTCTTTCACCATGGATTTGGGGTTTTTCTTTTTCTTTTTCTTACTTTCCTCTCCTACCTGTACTAGCTGGGATTCAGTTTTTGCTCGCTACAGGTGATCAAGGGGAGTTGATGTCAGAACTAAGGGAGGCGAAGGCGGGAACTAACAAGCAACAAACTATTGTATGTTCTGGCTACTTTCTGACATTTATTCCCTCTGCAGGGGGAAGCAGTAATGCTTCTGAATACCAGTGGCTGGAAATCTCAGGAAGGGAGAGCGCTCTTGTGTTTGGGTGCTGCTTGAGGGCATCTGGTTGGGGTGCTAGACTGTAGGAACAGGGTGGTAGACTAGATGGGCCATTAGCAATTCTTATCTTCTTAGATGATTTGTAAAATGAAAGAAAAGGCACTTGCACAACCCCCCCGGCCACCTCAAAAGTAAGGCAAGCACAACGAAAACCCTACACGCCACCTTTGAGGGCTTCACCCATTATTCCCTGATTTATTTACTTGGTAAATGTATGGACTGTTTGATAAACAAAAAAAGAAAATCTCTTAAAGCAGTGCGCACATAAAATTATAGATAGATAGCTAATCTTTGATGATTTTTGACTGCAGCTTTTTCTCTCATTAATTTAGAAAATGGAGAATTCTCTCTCTCTCTCTGTGTGTGTGTGTGTGTGTGTGTGTGTGTGTGTGTGTGTGTGTGTCCAGTATAGCCCTGCTTATTTCACACACATTCCTCCCCTCATACGATGATGGGAAGGAGCTGGGTGTATGTTGACTACCTCAAGGCCTTCAAACTACATGAAAAAGTTTTGCTCTCATGTTTTATTTGAATTTAAAAAGAAGCCCCCAAGGCAGCAAGCTTTATCACAGGGACAGAGGGGGAGTGGAGAATACCCTGCAGTAAGGAAATCAGCTTGGGGGCAGCTTTGACTGGGAGGATCACCAGAAGGGAAAGGTGTCAACAGCCGCTTCCATTTGCAGTCTTTTGAGGCCGCTTTTCATTTTTAAACTAGAGAAAGGATACATGCCGTTATATACCATGTCTTCCTGGGCTCTCTGAATGTTCATACTGGATTGTGGAGTAGAACATTCTCATCAGAGCTTTCTCTTGCTTTATTTTTAATCTGTAATGTTTCTAATACCCCCTCCTTTACCCCCCTTTTTATCCAAATTGTGGGGCTCCATATTCCCTCGGAGCTGCTTTACCTTGGAACGCCACCTTCCCTTTCTGCTTGATCTCACACTTTTTTTCCTGCTGCAGAAGTTCCAAGTCAGCTGCCCCTAATGTACCCTTATCTGCGTTAAGAGAAAGCACTATTGCAGCATCCAAGGAGAAGACTGCCAGCCTGCCCTCCCCGCTACCTGTTTACTTCCCGTTGACATGACCTTGTGCGGTTCAGCTCTGCAACGTGAGCAGCTTTCACCAACCAGAGACCTCTGATCTCCAATCCACAAGAGATCTGAGCTTTTCTGTTTGGCAGGACAGTATGTTGCCCACCAGGTGAACATGAATAAAGATGGACCCGTAAACTCTCTGCTGTTAAAAACAAAACGAAAAAGAGGTCTCCTGTTAAAGCGATAAAATCTCAAACCCTGAGCTCTTGAAATTGGTTTGTTGAGAATTGTGATTTGAGAGCAAGTGTGAGAAGCTTCCCAGGCTAACAATTCTACTTTTATATAAAACTGCTAAGCAAACGAATCGTGGCCAGTCTTATCATATTTAAAGTATGTTTGTCCAGCTTTGTAGTAGGAACAAGCAGACTGTTTGAAGGCCACATAGCTTTCAAACCTTGGTTGCGACACGTTAGCCCCATTTTGAAACCATCTTTATCTGGCCGAGAAAACTAAAATCTGTTTGACCAACTAGCTCTCGGGCCAGTTTATCTTGTAATATGCCTTTAGCTCACAGAGCTTATTGATTTCCTTAAATTAATGTTTACAGAATGCTGCTGAATTTTACTCAATGGGACATTGTTCTTTTGAAGCTTTGTAAAATATGAGACAGAGTGTTATTGCTCTTAGTTCTTGTGCTAAGACTGATGAAACATTCCGGGTTTGTTTTTTCAAAGAAAGGCTAGCCTTGAACTATAGCTGTTTCCTACAAGTGTGTTTACCCTGGGTACATTTGTAAGGCAGCACAGCATTAGGCTACACAGTTGTATACTTTGCTTAGTTTTGCTGTTTCTAGAGATTTTCTAACACAGCTCTAAAAATGCTAAAACAAATCATGGTTTGTCAACATGAGCCTTGAGCTTGCACACTTTCTTTGGCAGGTGAGAGTATGAAATTTTAAGCTTCTCAGTGATATCTGGTGTTAGTAAAAATCAACGGACTTAAATTCATTTGTTTGTTACTCTGAATATGAATGGATATCACTCTCTAATCCTGATCTGTTGTAAACCACAGTTCCCAGTTTCATCCCAACTCAGGAAAGTGTGGTTTCCACAAACCATAAGAGCTTAAGACAGTTTCTGTGAGATAAACTGAAAGGCCCATTTAGTCCAGCATTCTGTTTCTAACAGTGGGTAACCAACTAGCCTCCAGAAGCCCACAAGTTGAGAAGTCCACAAGTTGGATAACAAAGCAGGAACCTTATATGTGAAGGGGAGACGGGCGTGCATGTTTGAGGGTTGTGCACAAAACAACAAACTATTTAACATTTCTGCTTCCTCTTGCATAATGTGTTGATCTCATGATGAAACTTTGTGGTGTTCAGGTGTAGGTACCAAAGATTGTGATAGCAAGACCTATTCAATCAGTTGGGCTTCTAGGTGAACAGTTTATATTATCAGCACAATGGACAAATCCTTTTCTAGACTGTGATAGAGAACGGTTGAATTTCCATGACAGAAATCTTTTTACATGCCATGAACAGTGCTAAACTGAACCCTTCTCCCTGATATGTTTTGGATTTTAAGGGATTTTGTTTTGTTTGTTTTTTTCAAATACAGAGGAATATTTACATTCTGCCAATGTCAATGTTTGTGGTTTGAAATTATTTTGTCCAGCTGCAAGGAGAAACCTCTGGCTCTCCTGATGTTGTTGAACTCCACCTCCCATCAGCTCCAGTTAGGGATGATGGGAGTTGTAATCCAGCAACATCCAGAAGGCCATGGGTTCCCCATCCCTGCTATACAGGGAAGGCACTTTAACTTGATGTTGCTAATGAAATCAACTGGTCCTTTGATGCAGGCCTTGCGAACATCCCTGGATGCTCTACCTCAAAAAAAGATAGTTTATTTCTGGTTAAAAGTATACAAAGATGCAGCTGAAATGATCACGGCCGGTTATTTAGGGAGACTAATTTAAAATGTTGATTGGTTTAGGGGGTTGGTTTTTTAAAGTATAGAATGAAGCAATTGCTTCAGATGAGAAGAAAACGAGATGTAGGCTAAATATTAGGAAGAGCATGTATTTCACTGTCTCGCTGAAACCAACAGGGCTTACAAGCTCTTAACAGTTCAGCTTGGTTTAGCAGAGGAACAAATCGTCTAGAAAGGGGGTAGAATTTCCTTTCCAGAAGGTTGTCACAATAAGGCTTGACGTGCATCTGTGCAGGTTTCTTTTTAAGTAAAGTATGTTCTGCCTCAGGGCAGAGGGTTAGACAAGGTAATCCACTGATTCCTTTCCAACTCTGTGATAATATGGGGAAAACAGAGAAATTCTTTAAAAGATTTCTCAGATGGCCATCCGTCATGAGGGCTGCATTCATTGAGGAGCAACCTGCCTAGGACCATATGCTGGGAGCCAGAGGGAGTCAAAGTCAGTGGGAGGTGGGTGTAGGGAGAGCTGAAACTGAATGGGCCACCCTTTGTCTCTCTCTCTCTGCCACCCCATTCTCCATTTTCCCATACTTGCCACCTGCACGATATTAGACTGAAGGCTGCATCCTTGGGCTGCAGGTTGCCTGCCTCCATTCTATATGCTGCTGAGGCAGAGAACTGGGTTTTATTTTAAGAGTCAATTTTACATTTGACACTTAAGTTTTGAACGTCTGCTCAGTTTAGAACAACTGAGCTAAAGGAGTTTGGGGTGAGGGAGCAACTAAACTATTTTTAGTTTGCATCACGCTCTGTCTCCAAGGATCTCAGGAAGCTCTTGTGGGGTTTCTCCTACTGTATCTTCACAACAGCTTTGTGAAGCAGACTTGGTTAAGAAATGGCCACTTGGTCATGCAGCCTCATGTGTAGGGATTTGAACCTAGGTCTCCTTAGACCAAATCCACTACAGTGGTACCTCGGGTTAAGTACTTAATTCGTTCCGGGGGTCCATTCTTAACCTGAAACTGTTCTTAACCTGAAGCACCACTTTAGCTAATGGGGCCTCCTGCTGCTGCCGCGCCGCCGGAGCACGGTTTCTATTCTCAACCTGAAGCAAAGTTCTTAACCTGAAGCACTATTTCTGGGTTAGCAGAGTCTGTAACCTGAAGCGTATGTAACCTGAGGTACGACTGTACAGCATGCTGGATCTCTGAAATAATTGAAATACATTCTGTGGGCTGCTACTGGATCATTTTAGCTGGAAATGCCAGACATGGAACCTGGGGCCTTCTGCTATTGGCTATAGCCCTTCAACTGAGGCTCTTCCTCTATTCTTTCCATCTTTGCCAGTGACAAATCTTGTACAGCAAGTGGGATGCTTTGAGCCGATAATGAAGTTATCTTCTCTGCACTTTGGAGAAATGGAAGCATTAGGTCTGTGCAAATAAGGAGATGTGCAGCAAGGAAGAAAGCACTTCTTCATACATATGGACTTATTCCAACAGGAAGCGTTGATGGCCACCAACATGGATGGCTTTCAAAAAAGATTAGACAAATTCATGGAGGAGGATAAGTGGCTATGAGTCATGATAGCTATGTTCTACCTCCATAGTCAGAAGCAGAAACGCTTCTGGATACCACCCGATGGAGATGGCAGGAGGAAAGAGTGCTCTTGTGCTCAGCTTTTACTTAAGGGTTTCCCCCGGGCATCCGGTTGCCCACTGTGAGAACAGGATACTGGACTAGATGGGCCATTGGCCGGATCCTGCAGGCTCCTCTTAAGAAACGATGTTAGGTCATGAGAAAGGATAGAACAATGAGCGCAACGAGTGCGAATGCTGAAAAGTAAATGACTATTTCTAAAGGGGGAACTATATTTGAATTGTCCAAATCGGGGGTACAGCAGGAATGAAAATGGCTTCAGCTCAGGCCTATGAGATGGGTTCTAAGAGCCTATTTCTCCACTGTGCAATGGAGTTTTGCCCAAGGTGGCATGTTCATCTCATCTTGCTGCTTGAAAGGGACCACCATGTAGGATTCTTCCGCCAAACTTTTTTTTTTTTTTTTTTTAAACCTTGCTGGATTTATGGTAGCCGCAGAATGCATCCCATAATGATGGATCCCTTAAGATTTCAGTCCTTCTGAGGGGATTCCTCTGGAACGCGATTGCAAATAACTGCTTGCATTTAGTTTTTGAAGTGCCGATAAATGGGAATTCCTTTTACGTGGGGCTATGTGGTCACACTGTTTCTTTAAAGCCACGCGGTTCAGCGGGGCAATGAAGAGATTATCTGATAACTGAAGTTCAGGGATTTCAATTCAGTTATTTCTGCTGTGCAGATTTTGTAGTGCCTAAGTGCACACGCATTCAGGAGAGACCATTCACCGCCCCCATCCCTTCGGATAGGAATCCATTACCACTTCAGCGGTAAGAAGGAGGGGGGCACAAGACAAGCCACTTTGAAGCTGAACCGCAGACCAATTAAACTGGCAAACTTGATTTTAAGCTCACCTAATCCCATGCATGGCCTAAATCATCTTAAATCGGAAGACTTTGATTTAGCGGGTTTCTGAATCAGGCTGTTAGGCTTCCAGTTGCATGTAAGAGAGGGCATAGCTCCCCAGGATGTTATGAGCAGAGAAAAATCTCCCCCTTTTCTTGACAATACGCTTGGAAGAAGAAAAGGGGTCCCTCCTCCTGCCTCTTTACCTAACACTCGGGGTTGCTTAAGCTTCCAAGTTTATCTGTTTTAAGTCCACTCTGTCTGTAGTGCAAGTCCCCAGCTTGTGTCACTGCTGTCGGGAGATAGATCTCTCTCCTTGATCAATATTTGCTCAACAAACAGCAGGGATAGGAGAGTTTGTTTAGAAGAATCATGTGCACACAAGGGTGAATGAATGCTCGGTAAAAAGTACTTCAGCTGTTTGCCTCTTTTCCTCGTGCCTCCCCCCCCCACCAAACACACGGTCTTCTCTCTTCATTTCATACCACCCCAGTGTGACTTCACTAAGGTGGTTGGTACTAAAACAGTTTTAATAACCCTCACTGGAGAGGAGCCTGCGTATAATGGCTTGCGTTGAGAAGAGTAGCCAAGAGACTGAGCTATAAACAGGGAAGCTCCCAGTTTGAATCCTGCCTCGGTCATAAAGGGCAGATTCACAGCACATTCAACACACATTTAAAACACACGGCTTTCCCCCCCCCCCAAGGAATCCTGGGAACTGTAGTTCCCCCCTCACAATTACCAGCACCCTCAACAAACCACATTTCACAGAGTTATTTGTGGGAAGCCATGCGCTTTTAAATGTATAGTGTGGATCTGCCCCAAGTCACTAGGCCCTTCTGTATGCTTCTCTCTCTTTTCAGCCGCAGCCCGAGAGACTTACCTCACAGGGTTGTTGTGTCAAGATTACAACTAGATGGTGCCTGGGAAGCACTTTTGATACTTGGAAGTGCTCAGCAGATATTCGGTTATTTTATTATTCATTTGTTTTGAGAACATCAACACTTACCTCTGTCACCCCTTGATGTGCAGATTTTTGGGTTTAATAATACTGACTTATCCTACATGGTTCTCGCTAAGATTTACTGGGACATGGTAGTTTAAAAATACTTTATACATGTTAAATTATTATTCTTAAAAATTAAGTATTTATATTTGAAGGAATGCCCGTTTCCCAGTATTCAAATTTCACTTTCTGGAAACCAGCAACTCATGATGCCTGGCTAAAATAAAATAATGTCTAATTTGTTATTATTTATGGTGAGGCCAACCATGTTCATGTATGTGGAGGCTGTGTATGAAATTGTGCTGGTCATATCTCTGCAGGGTGTCTTAAATGACCTTGCAAATATATAGAGATATAGTCTGGGTTTTGTCCTTTAGAAAAAGATTCTCCAAGGACTCCCATTGATACCTCACACAAACCTTTCTAAAGGACCGGGTGTGTTACTAAGGGAAATGGCTTCCCTAGTTGTGGACCTGGCTTAAACCTTTCCAGCCCCAACATGGCACCTAGACACATGTGCTTCTATGCAAACAGAGGTCACTTCCCAGTAAATGCATTTAAAATGAAGGTGCAACTCCCCTAAATACAGCTGTATCTAATTGCACTATATTTCTTCCATTTTTAAAATAAATTCATTTGCGAAAACACTCTCACACATTCCGAATTAATACTGTGAAACTCAGCCACTCCAACAGGAAAACATTGACACCCCCCCCCCCCAAAGGGACTTGCTTCTAAATAAACATATATAGGATTGGACTGTTAGGCTACAATCCTGTACCTCTCACCTGGGAAGGAAGCCTGGGTGGGACTTGCATTTGAGAAGATTTATGTAGCCTTAGACTGTGAAATGTTGCCTATTTTAGAAAATAAACAAATAAACCGCTTAAATTAAAGAAAGCCAGCCCTCTAAACAGCATACATAAAAACCACATTACCTAGATCTTTTTAAATCTAAAGAGCTGCACTCAAAAGTTAAGGACGGAAAAGAGCAGCTCTTTATTATCTACTCCAAAACAATTGAAGTGGCCACATGCAATTAGCTTTAAGGCATCCAAGTCTAGTTTTGCGTTTGTGTGTGTGTGTGCTTTTTTATTTTGTGAATCAGAGTTGTAAAAGCCATCTGAAATATTCATGCAGAATTGTCTGAGAAGCAGTTTCTGTTTTATTTACTGCACACTAGAACAGCCACAGTGGATTAGTTTGACAATACCCGTAACAAAAGCACAACAGCTGATGCGTGTGATGTTAGGAGGTGACAAAACAGTTAAAGTATGCTGCTGGCTACAGGCAAGCAGTCAGCAGATGCAGACAAAAGGGTTTGTGACAAGAATAACTCTCTCTCCAAGGCGAGCAGTCAAGAGTATCCAAAATACCAATACCCTTTTCTCCTTGACATTGTCTTCTTACAGTCAGCATTTTATTGCCCTTTTATAGTCAAAAAAACAAAATGCAGTTCCCCAGGAGATCAGTTTTGACATGACGACGATCTTCATATCACCCTGACTTTTCCTTTCTTCTGGGTTTAATGACAATTAAATCTAGAGGGCAGCGCTAGTGGTGGTGGTGGTGAGTTTGAAAGTGCAGTGGGAAGGTCTCCTGCTCAAGCAGTCCTCAGAATGCACAGGCACTGCACAATGGCACACTTTCTGTTCCTTTCAGCAGAGGCTGCACACCACAACTTGTCCATAAAAGAGTGACATGTGGGTTTAAAAGAAAAATTGTGGGGGGAAGCATGGTAATAATCTTAAGGAGGCAAGCTCCACCGTTTAGGTGATAAAGCGTGTTAACTTCGTGAAACAAGTTCATTCTCCATAAAATCACAAAATTGCAAGCATCTTGGGGCACCAGTGAAAAGACAATAAAGGCATGAGTGCCTAAAAATAGGCACAGCATCAGCCCCCTTTCACAAAAAGGAAAAGCTTTGTTTGACAGTGAAAAAGTTTTAAGGGACTGAGTAATGATTCCCTGTACAAGCTGATGTTTCTTTCAGGAGAGTGTGAAAAATCAGTTTCCAGAAGGGGGAAAGAAGTGGGGAGCCGGGTGGAGAGGAGAGAGGAGGAAGGAAGGAAGGAAGGAAAGAAAGAAAGAAAGAAAGAAAGAAAGAAAGAAAGAGAAAGAAAGAGAAGACGAGGCTGTCTTCCCTCTAACCTTTGTAATTCCCCTTCTATTCTCTATGACATTCATTCAGCTGCCAAGCATGTTTGGCAAAGGCTTGAGCCAGCCAGCACACTTCCAGTGACCGCTAACCTTGGTATGTCCTGACACTTATGATGAGTATCTGCAGGACACAGAAGGCAGGCAGGCTGCTATGTCAGGCTTTTATTATGTACTGCAGAGGCTGGGGACAGTCAGTTTAATAAAACAAATCATCCTTGAAGGTAAAGCAACTGGGAAGAGGAGAAGGAGGGGGGCAGAGGGGGAGGAGGGGGGAGAAAGTCTTTGCTGCACAGGCAAAAAATAAAAATAAAGAAATAACAAGAAAACAACTGTTGGCAGTGAAGGCTCAGTGCCAGCCTGCGGAACATCATAAGCACACACACACCCCAAACTCTCACCCTGTGTGCCCTAATTTCAAGTAGGAGACACTGTTTATTTTTTGGCAAACCAGGGAAATGTAACCCTTTGCTGCTTGATTCATGTGGGTTCCCCATGTTGAGTATGATGTCAGTGAAATTCTGTGCCAGTCTACACTCTTTGTTCCAAACCTGGTGACTTAAAACGGAAATTCTACTTCAGTTCGATAAATTTAGCAGCGCAGCCACTGGATAAGTGTCTGAGCACATCAAATTGTTGAAGTGAAACCCTTTTTTCCCTCTGGGAAAAAAAAAGGCATTCAGCACATATTTGAAAACTTTTCCTTACAGCGGCTCCAAAGCCCTGTGAGGTTTAAGAGACAGATTGGCTCGAAAAGTTACATTTTGTTAGGAAAAGAAGAACAAGGTAGCTTCAGGCTGATTCATGCAACTAGTTTTAGGAAAAGTGAAAATTACACATTTTCATGATTTTTGACGTTTCTTTATCATTTTTATTTGGCAGCTTATATTCCGCTTCTCTTCGTGAAGCAAAGTCAAAGCAGCTCACACACTATAATATATAAAAACCAGTGTAATATCATATACATGTCTGATACTGTTTTGTTTTTGGTGAGAATGCTTAACACAATGTGATGAGCGGGTCTTGTGAAGCCTCTGGCAAAGTGTTCAGGGAGACAACCTATGACAGTTTCAAATAGTGCAATGAATTTTATACAGGATGTGGCAAGTCAGATTTTGGAGAGACTCTCATATCTTAAAGCCTAGTTGATAACTTTATAAGAAAGTAAAGGTAATGGTAAAGGGACCCCTGACCATTAGGTCCAGTCATGGCCGACTCTGGGGTTGCGGCGCTCATCTCGCTTGATTGGCCGAGGAAGCCGGCGTACAGCTTCCAGGTCATGTGGCCAGCATGACTAAGCCGCTTCTGGCGAACCAGAGCAGCGCAAGGAAACACCGTTTACCTTCCCTCTGCAGTGGTACCTATTTATCTACTTGCACTTTGACGTGCTTTTGAACTGCTAGGTTGGCAGGAGCAGGAACTGAGCAACGGGAGCTCACCCCGTCGTGGGTATTCGAACTGCCGACCTTCTGATCGGGAGAGTCCTAGGCTCTGTGGTTTAACCCACAGCGCCACCCTCGTCCCTTTTATAAGAAAGTAAGAAACGCTTTACTCCTGTTTGTTTGGTTCCATGTAAGGTTGGAAAAAGAAGCTCCATAGCTCATTGGTGGAACATCTGCTTTATATGCAGAAGGTCCCAGGATCAATCCTCAGCCTCTGGACTGCGAGATACTCCTCCCTGCAGTCCTAGGAGAGTGGACAATATGAAGCAATATGAACCGCTGGCCTGACTCAAGAGAAGGCAGCTTTCTAAATTCCTACTCTACCCCCAATTATTAGCAAGTGTTTTCACTCATTTGTTTCAATTGGTTTGCTCTCTGATTGCCTCCATTCGCCCTTCTTGAGGTATGCCATAAGATGACTGACAAGTAGGGATTAAGAGAGCCAGTTTCTCTGCCTTGTAGCAGTGGAGTAGACTGTGTGACACGTAGTCTGAGAGCCCTAGTATTCCATATCAAAATGGTAGAGTCAGATGGGCTTCTTATCCAGCTGCCGATGCAAGCAAGTAGCCTAACCAATAGCCTTATAGGAAATGGCAGGTTCCCATTGTACAGCAAACGGTATATCCAGACTGTGCAATGGAATACAGCTACTCCAAGTATTATTAAGCATTTCTATAGAACACGTGTGTGTTCAAAGCACTTCACTTGCATTATCTTGTTGTAAGCTTGCCTGTAACCCTATAATGTTGATTAGCACTGCTATCTCCATGTTGGCGATTAGGTGGTCTAAGGAAGTGAGAGAGTGTTTCTACCCCACCTTTCCTTGTAGAAGCAAAGGGCAGCCTAACAATAGAAAAATAAAACAGCAATATCAGTATTTATAGTTTAAAAAACATATCAAATCCTATGGTGCTATCTTGCAGCAACAGAGCACTATACCAGAATTGCACTCAGTCCAAAGGTCTGGGTAAATAGAAATGTCAGCTGCCTACCCACAATACTGTACCAGCGCTCATGTCAGGGTGTACCTCTACATTGATTCTGCACATGGAAGGCTAGTTATGCATATGAATCTGGCTTCCTGGATTGTGTTTCCATGGCTGGTTGACATTTCCACCCAAACCATCTATGTGGGTTTTTTTTTTGGATGGCGGAGGGAAAAATAACACTCAGCATTTAAATAATGCTCATGAGATGTGATGAGGAACTGGTGGGCCTCCAGATTTGGTTGGACTTCAACAGCCAGCATGAACCATGGTCAGGGACGATGGGACGTCATCCAATGATATGCAGAAGGCCACAGATTTCCCCTTAAGAGGGTTCAAAGCACTTCATTTTATGAGATGTAATTCCTGTAATAAATGAGCAAGTAAGCAGGGCCTTTACCAGGCAACCCATCTCTTCCCTCCTGGTTAGAAAATAGTGCATCTTAAGTGGGACTTGGGTGATTTGTAAGACTGGATGATAAGCAATTGCTGAACCAGCTCATAGGATCACAGATAACCATTACCGGTATGCACTGACCAGGATGTTCCGTCTTTCACTTATTCAACACTCCCTAAATAATCAGTAGTTTTTCACCAGTACTTTCACTGCTGGTTTCTCTGCCATGTTGTAGACATATATAGCCATTTGTCCCTGGGATCTGCTGGTTACGTGGAGCAATGTGAGGCTTCTTTTCTGAGACAACCGTGTCTAAGTCTGAAGTCCACCACCTAGCTCCCCCCCCCTCAGCATTGTCTTTCCTCCTGGCGAATGTCAAGTATTATTACTTGATTGACTGCAGCCACCTGATGCTAGGAAAATGTTCTGGGTTCATACTAGGGATTGTTGTTGAGTCTATAAAAAGAAATCTGGACGGGGGTCTTATTTGTCACTGAGGCATTGTTTCTGCAGATGTTTCTGCTGGAGAGATGTTCAATCAGTTAGGTGTAAAGACGTACTTAGTAGGTCATCATCACTTAGGGTCAGGCAAAAGCTACCCCCAGACACACGCAATTAGCACAGCTGACTGCTTAATTGCCCACTTGGAGAGAAAAAATATCTATCTAGCCACCCATCCATTTAAACAATTAGATGCTTTGCCTCAGAATGTGCAGTTGTCTTAAGAAAATATTGTACTCTTTGTGATTGGGAATGGGGGGGGTCAGCTACGACTAAGGTGGGAGGAGTGCTTAATTTCAAAAGATAGTCTCTCAGGCTCAAAGCAAGCCTGGGAGCTGCATCTCCTGACCTGGAAATTTTGACATACTGGTTGTGGTTAGTCAGTGGTGAGGGAAAGGCATTCTGCATAGGCCCAGAAGCTCTTTTTTGTTAAAAAGAAATAGCAAAATCCATCTAATTCACATGGTATGGAAAACAGGTCGCAGAGCTTAGCTCTGCTGAGCCCTGGCTCAAGCTAAACCCTGGCTATTAGGATAATATGCAACACAAAGGAATAAGCTAAGGCTCCCTGGCATGAAGAAGCAAGCTGGATGGACAATAAAAATAGACCAGGTCTGGAATGGCTGGAGACTGTTGTAAACCTTTGGAAACATAGGGTAGGCAGCCACTTGTTTTGCATATGTTTCCTCAGAATGAAGGAGGGGAATTTGTAAGGAACTCAGCATTTGGTGTATTTACCTATAAAAGCTGTTACTGTTTGATATTTTCTCAAGCTATTTGAAGTCCCAAGGTACCTCCCTATCTCCCATATATGCATCATATTTTTCAGTCAACTCTGACGTTGTCCTTTCTGCTTTTTATCTGATTTTATTTACAGCAGGAGTGGGGAATAGTTTTCAGCCCCAGGACCATATTCCCTATGGGGCACCCTTCCACTGGCAGGCAGGGCGAAAGGCAAAAGTGGGGGCAGCAATGAATGTAAATTTTATCTTTGCACAGTAGGTTAGTTTTACACACACACACACACACACACACACACACACACCCCTACCTCTCTGTCTTCCATCCAGGCAAGCAGGAGGCGTTACCAGAGTTCAAGGACACTTTCTACCCAGGCAAAAGTACTCAGGGAACATCTGAAGCAAGGCCAGGGAGAGTGAGTGTGTGGCTGGGGAGAATCTCGTGAGGCTTGGAGGGTCACATTTGGCCCCAGACCTGTTCTTTTTACAGCACTGTGTTGTTCTTTTAGAGAGGAAGCAACTCAAGCTGCATAGATGAATCTAAAACTGGGAGTCCCGTAGCAGTCATGAAATCGGGCATCTGATTCTTTCGTGTCGTATGAGTTACTTTGAATTTCATCTGGAGCTTGAAGCTCTTCATCTGTTTCATAGAGAAGCTGTAGGAGCTCTTAATCATCTGCTATAATTGAATAATTTGGGGTCATCTCCAAACCTGGCTACCTTACTGTTCACCTCTCATCAAGTTAACAGTGAGAGTCCGCAGACCCTTGAAGGGCCCTGCTGTTTACACTTCACATAGCATCCATTTATTCCTGCCCTCTGTTTCCTACTGTTCTAGCTGTTCCTGTAAGCAGCAGTGGCCAGCATGCAGGGGAGAGGCGGTGCTTACCTGACCTCCTGACAGCTGAGCTGCTGCTGCTTACCAGGAGGGAGAGGAGCAAGGCGGCAGGGAGGCTGGCACAGTGAAAACCCTCCAGCAGAGTCAATCCAGCCCTGCTGTCAGTGCGTTTGCATCATGCTGACCTCCCCACTGCCTTAGCTCTCCCTTTCTCCCTCCTGGCAAGCACTAGTGACTTGGCTTTTAGGAATTAAAGTGAGCATTGCCACCCACAACACCTTCCACTATAGACTTTATGTAGCCCTGTACCCAATCACTATCACATTTGTTGGTTTGTCACATCCTCTGAATGACCTCTAGTAAACTATTCCTGGCATTGTTTGAATGGATTAATGAATAAAATCTGAATTTTAAATTTGCTTACAAAAATGGTGTGTGTGCACTGAAATATCAAAGTTCTTTAGGAACATTTGGGCAAGTGTTATTTGGCTCTGCAACCTTTGTCACTTCTCTTTCCCATTGTTCCCCTCCAACACGTTCAGTGAAAGTTATTGCAAAGAATCCATTCAGCTTTTCTTCCTTTAGAGCTCTCTCTCTTTTTTTTACACACACATTTGTTCTGTAGGAGTTTTCCTTTGAAATGCCCTGAGACCTGTAGGTTTGGATGCTATGTAAATTCAACAAACAAATTAAATAGGAGTTCCACATATGCTCTGGAATGATGTCCCGCCTCTGTGATACGGGTTTGCTTGTTCATCTGCTTGTCTAGCATGGCCTTCTCCAAGCTACCATATGCTTCAGACTGCGATTCACATCAGCCCAAGCCTTTAGGGCCAGTGGGTTGATGAGAGTTGTAGTCTAGCAACTGCTGGATGGGCACAGGTTGTGGAAGGCTACTGGCAAAGGACTGGGTGCAACAAAGAGCTGTAAGACTCATCACCACACCACAATCCCTGCCAATCAAGACTAGACATTGATGGGCTGGCTTAGTGTAAGGCGGTTTCATACCGCATATGGGGAAGCACCATCACAGCTCAGTGCTAGAGCATCTACTATACCTTGCGTGCAGAAGGTGCCAAGTTCAATCTCTGTTATCTCCAGTTAGAAAATAACCCTGCCTGAAAACCTAGAGAACCACTACCAGTTTGTGTCACCAGTGTTCTTCAACCCTAGGTCCCTGCCCTGATGTTGTTAGACAACATCATCCCATCATCCATGACCATTGACTAGATTGGCTAGGGATTGTGGGAGTTGTAGACCATCAGTATCTGAGGACCCAAGGTTGAAAATCACTGGTGTAGACAACATTGAACTAGATAGACCAACGGTCCAGCTCCGTATAAGGCAGCTTCTTGGAACTGGGATGGGGAATTTGTGACCTCCATATGTTCGACTCCATCTCCCACCAGCCGCAGCCAGAATGGCCAGTAGTTAGGGGTCATGGGAGTTGTAGTTCATCCACATTTGGAGACCACATCTTCTCCATCCCTGCCATAGTAAGTTCCCTTGCCTTTTTATGCCACCCTTGACTCCATTTCTTTTTTTATGAGGGCACTTAAGTTCTCTTTTCTAATCTGTAGCACAACTCTGAAGGGGGAAATGTCTGTTGTTTTTGAATACTTAACCAAACCTACAGAAAAATATTTGACTTTATTTATCAAATATTTGTTATCTTTCCATAACATTTGGCAAATACCTCCCACCCTCCCCTAACTCCCAGCCCTCCATAATCAGATTTGGACAATAACAAGAGCTGTCGTTTTCAAGGGAAGGATTCCTAGAACTATACAGCCTCTGATTATGGACCCCTACAAACACCAGCACCAAATAGTTAGTGCATTTAGTGTTTATATGACTAAAGAGTCAAACACAGCGGTGTGTTGTCGAACTATTTTTCCCTAGAAAAGACGGACATTTTTTTCAATCCTGAATATTGAATGCCCCCCCCCCCCCGTCTCTCTTTGCATATCACGCCTTCAGTATTATGAGTCAATATGCCATTTGCAAATGACACTCAGTGTTTGGGTCCAAATTCCACCCTCTAGCGCATGCAAGCGACTCCCACTGACTTCAGCAGCAGCTGATCACATGTCTGCCTCATGGCAAAACCTGGCTCCTAGATCACTGCTGTGTCATCTGCTACAACGGGCGAGAAAGCTTTCAGTGCTTTGTTACAGGAGGAGACGTTTAAGGTCTTCTGTATGAAGTGTGAAGAAGGTGGATGAACAACTCCTTTAAGAGCAGCTGGGAGGAGAGGGTTTTATTAGCCGGATCTGAAATTACAGATAGTCAGTGGTCCATGCCTTCAGGAAAGTTGTTTGAATGGGATATGCCCCAAAATGCATAGAACAATGCTTGAGCTGAACATAAAAAGTTGGCTTAATCAGGTCAAACTATCCATGTGGCTCATCGACCAGATGACACACCGGCCTGGCAATTGTTTATGCCCCCACCAACCACGCAAGATCTCACCAATTTTGACTAAAGGAAATAAATCTAGATTAGACCCTGATCTAGGGTGGACACAGAGAGGTTTAAGCACCCTAATGAGGATGCAAGTTGTCCCCTCCCAGATGTGTCATCTGCTGAGCAGGGAGGGACAGTACAGTGGTGCCTTGGGGTAAGTACTTAATTCATTCCGGAGGTCCGTTCTTAACCTGAAACTGTTCTTAACCTGAAGCACCACTTTAGCTAATGGGGCCTCCTGCTGCCGCCGCAGCATGATTTCTGCTCTCATCCTGAAGCAAAGTTCTTAACCCAAGGTACTATTTTGGGATAGCGGAGTCTGTAACCTGAAGTGTCTGTAACCTGAAGCGTATGTAACCCGAGGTACCACTGTAATCTCCTTCCTCAGCTCTTTTGCACAGACTATCATCAGAGGAGGGGCGGGGGGCGGGAGCTGTGTGCCTTTGGCCACTCCCACTGCTGGCATGTGCAGTCCCAGGTCTTCAGAATCTCTGCTGACAAGGGTTGGATTGTGAGGGGCCACCCGCATGGGATGGGCATGACAAAGTGGGCTTGAATCTGCAATAAATAATACTGTAAGAGTTTCCTGCGGGGAGTAAGCTCCATGCAACTTGCTTGGCTGCATAGATTCAACTTGCAAAACAAATGAATGAAAAGGAGGTGATTTAGAGGAAGTTGCCTTCATGACAAGGGCACTTGTCTCCAACCCACAGTTGCAGAAGATGCTGGAAGCTGCCCGTCCATGTGCAATGATTTCCAATATGCCAGATAGACTGGGTTGCCATTTAGAAACCTAATGGGTCAGAAAGAACCTGGGTCCCTGGTCACAACACAGACACACACCAAAAGCATAAGGGTGTGTTTTTATCTGAACACTCATGTTGAAGGGGGCTTGTAATGTCTGAGTGCAAGGAAATGTTATGGGAGCACAACAAACAAAGCACCTTCTCAGCCAGGCCATTTGAAGGGGGCTTTACTAGGTGCTCCTAGATACCCTTACTTCTTTGCTGGGCTTTCAGAACTAGCTGGGACCAGAATAATAATAACAATATTTATTTATTTGTACCCATCTGACTACGTTGCCCTAGCCATTCTGGGCAGCTTCCAAATAATATATAGAAAAACAATCACAACAGAGCATCACACATTAAAAGAGTCCCGATACATGGCTGCCTTCAGACGTCTATGGAAGGTCGTATAATTATTTATCTCTCTGCCATCTGATGGGAGGGCGTTCCAGAGGGCAAATAATAATAAAAATATTAATAGAGTATGCTGGAATTAAGAGGCAATGTTCTTTTCAGCACATGCTAAATTCTCAGAGAATAGAGGAAGAAACACATCAATATTTGGGCAAAAAGCCCCTGCAGATCTTCAATAGCTGTGTATTATTGCTCTTTGTATTTTTTATTTTTTTTACTCTTTCCATTGCCTTCCTCTGCTAATTATATCTTATAAATCCAGCACCCACTAAACCCAGATGTTCATATTTTAATACCTACATTCTGTGGTTCAACTTTGCAAAGCTAGCTAACACATGTTTTAAAAGTTATTACTATTGTACTATATATAACAGCCTTGCCTAAGAGAATAGAGGCCTGCCGCATTTAGAAAATGCAGGTGCTATGTAAGCTCCCTTTTGAAAGCAAGAACTTAGCTCAGTTTCCTTTGAAGACCCAGAGACTTGAAACTGAAAACTTTTATTAATGCCATTGTCTCCTTGTATCAGCAGGTTCCAGAGAGATTCCTGGAAGTGGCTCAGATCACATTACGAGAGTTTTTCAATGCCATTATCGCAGGCAAAGATGTTGATCCTTCCTGGAAGAAGGCCATATACAAGGTCATCTGTAAGCTGGACAGTGAAGTTCCTGAGATTTTCAAATCCCCAAACTGCCTCCAAGAGCTTCTCCATGAGTAGAGATTTCAACCACTATTTATGAATGTATAAAAAATTAGCAGACCCCATTTTTGATGCCCATGTTGTGCATGTGAGTGTGTGTGTGTGTACGTGTGTCTATATTAATTTCATTCATATATATATATATATATATATATATATATATATATATATGGAATCAGATAAGAATCCACCATGAGTATTTTTATTTGATAAGTAACAAGTTGATAATTATTTTAACTCCAAGTTTTGTTTTACTTTTGCCCATGATTTTTAATATTTGGAAGGGGAAACAATTGGGTTACTTTTCTTTTTCAGGGAGAAGAATGTTTTGAAGTGTGTGCAAGCCTGTTTTAGTAAGTTTAGGGCATTACATTTTGCTACAAAGTGGCATTTTGTCTTAGACAAATGTCGCATCGCAATCCTACAATGATGTTTTCTTCGTTTGTACGAAGCTCGCGGCTCTAGGGAGGCATTTTACAAGCGTAGAGCTTTCTAAATTTTAGCTCAACTGTTCATTGAAGGCGGTAGATTTTTTGTGTTATAGTTTAGAAGACATATAAACAACCATTTCAGTTACTTAGACGTCAAAAGCAGTATCTATCCACACCAGTCTTCATGCTTTTCTCTTACAAGAACAACATATGCCCCCCCAAATCATTTTGCCCCATTTTCCAGTGCCCCTAGATGCTGCTGTAGCCATGTGCATCTTCTGCCACATACCCTATTGCAATGTTCTTCAACCTTCTGTCCCCAGATAGTGTAAGGTCATAAAACCATAGAATTGGAAGGGACAACATTCATCATTGGACAACAGTTCTCATCAGCCACAGCCATTAGCCAATGGTTAGGGAAGATGGGAGTTGTAGTCCAACAACATCTGGAGACTCAAGATTGAAGAAAACTGCTCTACTGCAGTGATTTCCCCACCTTGCCCATCCCTTCAGTAAGGTTGGGAATGGCGATGAAGAGTTTCTGTGAACCCACTGTAGGCCTGAAAAGGCTCGATTTTGGATTGGACCAAGATTCCAGCAAGGTTCGGGTCCAAACAGATTAGGGAGATGGAGCTAGAACCCCAAATTCCAGTGCCGAGAGTTTCGCTCACTTTTGGGCTTTGCTCCCACCACTGTTCACCTAAATCTTGCCGCCGCCACCACCCAACTGCATTTCAAACAAAGCAATACTGCACAAAACATAAAGTAAATTAAAGCAAGGGGTTTTGGTGTTATCGAAGAGGCTATACACAGCATTCTAGGAGCGATTTTAAGTGTCATAATAATACTGTCAGCTTATAAAAGCAGTAGTATTTCACTCTCCGTAGAGTAAAAAACAAAAACAAACTCTTGCATGGCTCTCAGCCATAGCTGAGCATTTTTAAGTCCCATTATTTCACCAGTAAATATTGTGGTAACTCTCTCCTGTGGGAATCGGTGTGCCTTTAAGGTTACAATCCTATGCACACATACTCGGGGAGGTATGTGCCATGGAACCTAGAACTTACTTCTGAATAGATGTTGTTAGGATTAATCCGCTTTTTTAAGGTGTCCTTTCCCTTTACCACACTGAACAGTCAGGTTTCCCCCACATCCTGGGAGCCATCTTTATCAAAATACGTTCCCCTGTCCCAACCAGACCCTCGAGTGGTGTATATATTTGATATTTCACATTTTTACCTGAAAAGCAATGTTTGAAATTACCCTTTCATCTGAGAAACACTGTAACATACCTTTGCTTTATTCTAAAAATTAATTGCTGAAGAAGCAGAAAAAAGAAAAATGTAAAGCAAAGCAAAAAGCTACGTCAAAGTCCAAGACAGATTGTATTTTTCTGGCTGGGGTTGATGGGAGCTGGCATGTGGAGGGCACCAGATCAGAGAAAGCTGGCACAGAGACATTTAAGACATTTTTTGTTTAAAGGAATAAACACAGCACAATACACAGAGAGAACACAACTCTAGCAAAAATGGGCTATTCCAAGTTTCATTGAACCCAGCAGGAACTTAAGTGGTTAACGGTGCTTTCTCACTTCCTTGGGGTTGAGCAGGCTTCAGTGCCTCTGGGTTTGTAGCCTGTAAATCATGGAGAAACTTTATCCCTGTCTTTTGGGCTAGGGAAGCAGAAGCTAGCCACTTTTATTATTTCCTCAATCGTAAGTGATTCATTAACACGGAAGTAAACCTGATCAAACCACTTCTCTTCTACAACAAAAGTAAGCGGCATAAAATAAAAAAGAGCGTAGTGCTTACCAGAATGGGGCTTACCAGTGCTTTTCTGTCACTTCTCATCAAGAGAACTTTCCCCTTTTTAAAGCCACCTTGCGTTGAAGAGCCACATGGATCAATTCGAGTCCTGGCTGCAGACAAATATGATTTCAGCAAGTACCCAAGGCCAAACAAGACATGATTCTTCCTTGTAATGTCAAATGGAAATGGCCACCATATACACATTCCTGCCCCTCTGTAACATCTACTGTACATCGCTGTATGCAGCCCATAATGTTCTATGCTTGTCCACCTGCATGGTGCAGGAAGATACCACAATAGCCAATTGTGATGAAGTTCTGCTTTATGTTGTTGCTGTGAGGAGATAGACACATGGCGGCCATTTTCAGCGCCGAGTGGATAAAAAATTATGGGTCTGAATATAAGCCGTCCCCAAATCTAGCCACTCCCTATATGGATTTGTTAAATCAAGGTATCTCTAGCTATAAGAGCACAATCGTAGACTGTATTCAGGTTTTATACAAGCCAGATTTTGAGGAGGGGCAGGAGAGTGTGGCCTATATTCAGACCAGTACAGCACTTAGTAGATCTAGTTGGCCCTGATTTTTGACATTTACTGAAACAGAATTCATATTTTAAAGCAGCCGCAGATGGAATTTCTCCACAAGGTGACCAAAATAAGTTTACCTTAGAGTGGAAAATTAGTAATAGGAGTTGAATGAATACAACTGCAGTGAATTGATAAAATAACCAGCTTTTTTCTTAAAAGCTCGCTGTTAGTTTTAAATGCTTTCTTCAGTGGTCTCCCTTTTTCTTTGGGCATTTTTGCAAAGGTGTAGTGTCTAGTAATGTTTTCTTATATTCTATGGCACTATGTATTTGTCGTTTCTCTGTTGTCTTTTGTACAGATGCAGTAAGAATTTATTGTTACCTGGGCTAGCAGTTTTCCTTATACACCCCTTACTGGCAATTTGATACAGATTTGATACCAGTTAGCCAAGGTATCTTTTTTTATAGCTTAGCAATTTAATTTTTTTTAAAGGACGCTACCTTTTACTCCATTTCTTGAACTTTGCTGTTTTTTTCTTATTAAACAATTGTCTTTTGAGTTTGAAGAGTGAAAGTTTACCCCATGCAACATTATATATATTTTGAAAAAGCTGACCTAGTCATTGCAAAGATGCTTCATTTACAAATACTGCTCGAAGAGACAGAAATGGATGAAAGTAGTTGTCGGTGAAAAGCCTTAAAAACCTGCTGATTAAAAACAAACAAACTAGGACACCAGGACCACAATCTAGCGACCCTCTTCCAGATGCAATAACAGAATTTATCCATGCTGAGTACCCATTTTCTTGGTGCAAGACTTTTGCACAATAATACAAGCAAATACATTCAGGCAACATACACTACAAGCAAAGCCCAATGCGTCTTTTCATATGTAACATCCCTGGCCCAGTAAACCATGGTTTTTTAAACTAGGAGCATGGCTCTCCCCTTGCATGTCATCCTTAGCACTTCAATCCTGGTTTGTTTAAAATCTAGTTCCCAATCGTATTCAAACTTGGGAGCTGTGATACCAGTTTATTAACCAGGATCTTAAACTGCAGTTTGATCCACATTCAAGAACCCGGCTAGTAACCTGACATCAAACCACAGTTCCCTGTTTTGGACATGAGCCATAGTTTATACAGACCAGGATATAAGTGCCAAGCAGGTACACAAAGAGAGGAAGCAAGGGCAGAGCTTTCTGGATTGGCACTTGTTCCTAACTTCATAAACTATGGTCTATTGAATGTCTGAACTGCGCCTAATTGTACATAAGCTTCTTTTTTTCACTCGCCACTCTGTGGGTTGCAGCCCCTGCTGTTATTTTCAGATGTGAATTGTGTCTATGCAGTGTAGGTGATTTAGCCAATACCATGGGATAAAGGACCACCAATTAGTTGTAGTACGCTTTGCACTCAAAGCAAGCCATGCTGCTTCCAGACTTCCTCTAAAGTACTTAGTACATTTTTGCTTTTTGCATACGTACAGTTGACAGCATAATTGCCACTCTTTTAATTTGTGCACAATGGGCAGAGCATTAGGACATTTGTATATGTCGGATTTTGCTGACGATCTCCTGCATCCCCACGTTCAGGATATTTGTTCCTGTTCCAAGCACTGCTGGCCTAGATGTGCTTAGTGCTACTGCCATGCCCAAATAATGACTGCAGCTCTAGATTTCTGCACTAGCAAGTACCTCTTGCTTGAAGTACTTACTGCTGCGCTTTCTGCCCTGCTGTGCCATTGCTGCTCAGAACATCTCAATATGCTTCTTCATTGAGTAGTGGGACTATTCCATTTCTGATTTAGGACACATTTCTGCTGAAGCTTTCTGGAAATGTAGAGGAGGCCTTCAAGAGCTATCCCCCCCCCTTATGCTATCACAAGAACAATTTACCATTGGGCTGTGCATATACTTAAATTTATTAATTAGGGAGGGGACCCATTTTTGTAGCGATCGCTTACATACAGAGTCTGCTGTTTGATTGGCCAGTTTCACATGTAGTGCTAAGCTAAACCATGGCTAAGTGTGAACGTGCAAGTGAGGAAAAAGCATAGTCTCTTCACGCCTCTCCTGGTCCTGCTACTGTCATGTTATGACATGGTTTAGTTTTGTGTTATGTCTGAACTCAGGCTAATGGTTTGTCTTGCTCCAGACAAACCACAAGCTGTAGCCATGGTTTGTTCTTGGCTTACGGAGGGAGACTCAGCTTTAGACATAACGTTGAACCAAACCATGTTTTAGTTCTGGGTAGTGCAGGATTGAAGCAGCCACACTTTACATCTGAGTCACACTTTACATCTGAGTACTGACACAATTATTCATTTTTGCTAAGCTATGTTTTGCCATTGCATTATGTGTGAACTCAGCCACCTTGAAACATAAAAAAACCCCAACTACCATACTAAAGCCATACTTCACATATAATATATATTAGATGCACTTCTAGAAATATTTTCCTTATACGTGTTTTTGTTTTCACTGTTAATTGTTAGCATTACTGGTTTTGTGCGATTATCACTACTATAATTATTATTGACTGAAAATGTGATTATTTGAATTTGGTTGAACACTACAGCTTGGGGCATTATTTTATTTATTTATTTATACGTAGCATACATCAAATCACTAGTGAATGACACACAAGAATGCTAAGGAAGGAAATACAGGCAAGTCTTGATCTGATACATTGACATATACAATTCAACTAGATTTATGGTGACTTCATTGCATTATATAGCCATATTGCCTTTGTGCCTTCCAAGGCACATAAAATAAAATAGAAAGCATCAATCTTTGCTGTACTTCAAGTAGTCTTCATCATCATTGCTCTTTAGTATTCCCCATATATATATATATATATATATATATATATATATATATTATCTGACCCTGATCCTACAGATGTCCATTCCCATGGAAGTCTTTTGTGCAGAAGGGGTTTCCCCCTACTGTGCTGCCCATTACAATCCCATTATGAAGAAAGCAAGAATGCTAAGCCTAAAAAAACACACATAGGATTGCAGTTGAGGCAGCTGCCTCTGCCATGCCCCAAATAATGGTTTTGTAGGTGAGCTACTCCTTCTCCAGATATACAGGGTATAGTAGTACTGGCTGGAATATATTCCTGGGGAGCAGACCTGAGTGAAGACCATCACTCACCCCAAAGTCGGTTAAGCTAAGCTTACCAGGGGGGACAGTCCCCGGATTTACAAATCAGTCCCCTGACAAAATCCATCTATTTAGTAGGAAGTTGAAAAGTGTCCCCGGATTTTATTGAAAAAAATCTGGCAACCTTAGGTTAAGTGGCCATGCCCAACCAACCAAGCAACCAATATCCCACCAATAAAAACTGGGAGAATTCAGTTCCCAGTTGCAGGAGAGACATTGCCTTTGCAACCTCTGCAAAACCGACGTGAGCTTGTAGTGCAGATGTGCTTTTGCCATTACGATGTGTCTTTTGCGGCAGCTTTGCCTAGCGATAGCAGTTGCTGGTGTCGTATTGCCATAGCTGTCAACTTTTCCCTTTTTTTAAGGGAAATTCCCTTGTTCTGAATAGGATTCCTCACAAGAAAAGGGAAAAGTTGACAGCTATGCATATTGCTGACCCCGCGCTTCTGAGCCTAGGATGTCAGCAAACTCCCACAGGCGTGGCATGAAGCAGGGCCCACAATAATTACACACACACACCCCTCTCTCACACAGACACCAGCTGCCCTGCTCTTTCTGAGCAAAACTGTGCATCGGATTGGGTCATCAGGCTGCTTTTGTTGTGGTAAAGAAAGGTTTACATGGGGAAAGGAGTTCAAAAATAGCTGAGATCCCACACTGGCCCTTCCACCTCCCCGATCTGACTAGACAAAGGTGAGGTTATAGTGAGTGCCTAGACCTTACATTCACCAGCAGAAGGATTAGGGAACAACAACACGACAAAAATCCTTCAAATCACCAGTTTTTCCTCCCCTTCACAAGTACAGCTGTTCTTGTGCCTTCTGTGGCTTAACAATTTTCATCTTTTTGAACCTTTTCCTGCCCCTTTCCTCACAGCCGCAATAAGCTAGGTTCTTTTCTCCCACCCTCTCCCACCCCGTTTTTTCAGCTGTTTGACATGATGTTGATAGCTATGCATATTTTGTGTCTTTTTAAAGAAAAAAAAATTAAAAAGCAGGAGACTAAGTTTTTGAAGAAGAGAATTTTTAGAACAGTTTGATAATGCAAATTATTTTTTTCTCAGTCCTTTGGGCGGCATTCAATTTTGGAAAAACAACAACAAAATCTTGTAGAAAGCCAACTTTTTTGTAATAGTGGTGCAGATCTTGTGTTTTCTTAGCCTAATAAAAAGTAGTATAGAAGCAATATTTCATACGTAATATATATATGTGTATACATATACATACATATATACCCACATATACATACGATAATATATATATATAGATATATATATATGTATATAAGCTTATACACACACAATATGCGTGTGAAGTGAAAAGCTTACCTTTTTCCAATGTAGATTAAGAACCTATTTTAGACATTTATTATGTTTTGTGAGAAGAATGTTCTATTTGAAACTATGAAACATTTAATTCTTACTGTATCTCTGGTTGTGTAATGGGAGCGCTTCCCATTAAATGGTTTTTAAAAAGTGAAAGATATTAGAATGTAGTAATTATTTAATGAAGTGTTCGCCCATATAATCCTGAGGTTTGCTTTTGTGCCTCTGAGTATTATTTAATTTAAAGTGTTTTAAGTTTGCAGAATCGTTGTTACTGTACCAGGTATGTGGGTGAACATCTATAGCTGAGGGGAACTTTTATAAAGCAATGTATATATTCAGCTTGACGGTTTTTCTCAAATAAAAGGCACATGATTTTAATAACTACACTCTGAGAACATCTGTTAAATTTATAAGAAACGCTGCAGTAACTGTATAGATAGTTGAAAGCATTCTTTAAAACCCAGCTCAATACTTTTTAAAAGAGCGCTCTCTCTCTCTCTCTCTCTCTCTCTCTCTCTCTCATCATGTGTCCAGGACATGAGTGATTCAGTTTCTGTAAAATTACTGAATTTCCCCCCCTTCCCATGTGCACAAAATAATTTATTGGCAAAGGGTTCCCTCCCTCCAGGTTAATAGTAACTAAGAAATAAAAGTGAAGATTTTGTGGCTTTAAATATAGGACTTTCACCAGCAGAACAGAAAGATATAAATATATATAAATATATATAAATAAATAAATATAAATATATATAAGAAGTGGTTTGCAAACCCCCTCAAATGAGCATTGTACATGAAAATGAATCAAAAATTAAAAAAATAAATCCTCCTCTATTTGTCATGTGTATTATATAGTAATTATTGATGTTCTAGTGCAAAGACTTCTTTTGGGTATCTCTTCTGTGTTTTGACATTTTTTGATAAGCATTGTTTTCAAAAAGCTCCCCTTTCAAGAATGTAACTGATTTATATGAGTAAGCAGTTACTGTATTGCACTTAAATGTTCTGTTGAAGGAAATGCAATTTTTGTTTTTCTGTGGAACTGTTGGTTGTAAAAAAAAAAAACACAAAAACAAAAAAAAACCATTGAAAATGCTCATATTTTCAGCTGGGATTAAAAAAAAAGCTGGTGTTTAACTTTTGTGTCTTCTTAGGAATAGGTCTGTTTCGAAGTAGGAAAGGTGGTGATTTCAGGCATCTTTCTTGTTTTCCTTTTGCCATCTGAGACCCTCAGTTTATGCTCTCAGCTGTCATCAGAAATATTAAAAATTGTACAAGATATATACAGTCAAATCTGGATGAGACTCAACCTTGAATTCTAGCCCGAGTATGTATGGCCTGGACTTTCACAAGGCATTAATAACAGTATAACACTGGTAGGTCAGACTTTCTTCAGCCTGGGGTCATTCAGGTACAGATGGACTTCAGTTCCCATCAGCCCCACCAATGGCTAGAAATGATGGGATTTGTAATCCAGTTGCACTTGGAGGGCCCCAAATTGAGGTATGCTGCTGTAGGTTTTGACGCACACACAACCACACGTTCGTTTAGTGAGAAGATATTTGGCCATATAGATCTGAACAAAAGACTCAGAGAAATATATTTATTTATCTGGAAGAATCAAAGGTTAAGGCATAAAATTCTCTTGTCCCAGCTACTTCTCATATGTATATAGTTAGGAAAGTGACAAAAACACTGCCTTTATATTATTTAGCAATATGTTGTAAATAGCATTATTAAACTTTTTTTGTAATAAAGACCCTTTAATTTGAACTTAGTACAATAACTGAATTAATAAAGTCAATTTTTGAATTTTTTTTAAATTTTTTTTTTTAGCTAGAGGCAATTTCAACTGTGGAATTTTCTTTTTGTTTGTTTGTTGATGTTGTTGTCTATTGTTCTGAAGACTTTGCATAATTTATTGGTTTAATTTATCCTAATTTATTTGATGGTGTACAATTTTGTATTGCCAAGGATGTACTGTAATATTAATTGATGATGTGATAAAACATGAAGACTCCCCTGTCTGTATGGAGGGAAAAAAAGGTGCAGTAGACAATTGATTTTGGGGGGCGGGGAATTACAATTCTAGCTTGGCAGCTACTAAATTGAAAAGAAATCAGGAAAAAAATGTTTTTTGGGGTTGGGGGGGTTGGGGTGGGGAGGGAGGGAATCTTATTTTGTGTGTTTTCAGCTTTTGTATACTCTCCAGACCTTTACCTTTTTGCTTTGTACCACTTAAAGGATACAGTAGTTCAATTGCCTTGTGTGCCTTCCATCTTCTCTGAACTGAATGTATGTGCAGTATATATGCAAGCTTGTGCAAAATAAAATATAAATTACAAGCTCATTGCCATGGTTTATATTTCTTTCTAAAAAAGCCTCTCCTCTGGTGCGCCAAAGGCTGAATGGCAAGGTATTCTACAGAACACACACAGCACACTTTTTTTTTCCTGTTGGGGAATCAAAATAGTCCCCCAACATGTCGTTGAGAAGCTTCAGAAACCAGGAGGGTTAGTGGCGATAGGGAAGGGGAAAGTTTGCAACTATCTTACTTTTAAAAGACATCTGAAGGCAGCCCTATTCAGGGAAGTTTTTAATGTTTAATGATGTATTGCGTTTCGGTTGGGAGCTGTCCAGAGTGGCTGGGGAAACCTAGCCAGATGGGCGGGGTATAAATAATAATGTTGTTGTTGTTTAGTCGTTTAGTCGTGTCCGACTCTTCGTGACCCCATGGACTAGAGCACGCCAGGCACTCCTGTCTTCCACTGCCTCCCGCAGTTTGGTCAGACTCATGTTTGTGGCTTCGAGAACACCATCCAACCATCTCGTCCTCTGTTGTCCCCTTCTCCTTGTGCCCTCAATCTTTCCCAACATCAGGGTCTTTTCCAGGGAGTCTTCTCTTCTCATAAGGTGGCCAAAGTATTGGAGTCTCAGCTTCAGGATCTGTCCTTCCAGTGAGTACTCAGGACTGATTCCCTTCAGAATGGAGAGGTTTGATCTTCTTGCAGTCCATGGGACTCTCGAGAGTCTCCTCCAGCACCATAATTCAAAAGCATCAATTCTTCGGCGATCAGCCTTCTTTATGGTCCAGCTCTCACTTCCATACATCACTACTGGGAAAACCATGGCTTTAACTATACGGACCTTATAAATTATTATTATTATTATTATTATTATTATTATTATTATTATTTATTATTATTATTATTATATTCCCTGGACTGTTCAAACCTGTTCAGTCTTGTAGGAGGCTCTGGCTTTCTTCATTCTAACTCTGTCACTACCCATCAGCACTGACTTCATATTCATTATCTCAATAATCCTTATGAACTATCCTGTATGGTGGATCAGTGTTACTATTCTCCTTACTGCAGATTTGGAGCTGGGGGCACAGGTTGCAGTCTCAGAGAATAGTCACTTGCCTGAGAGATTAAAATAGTCGATATTATAATACATTTATACAAATCTATCGTCCCACCAGTTTTGGATTTGTGTACGATTAATTTTTTCAATGTGTTTTGGTGTTGTGTAGTTGCGCCATCGAATAAAGCCGGACGTTGGAAGATCCAGGACAGGCAAACTAAAATACTTCTTCATGTAGCACATAGTTAAACTACAGTGGTACCTCAGGTTAAGGTCTGTTCTTAACCTGAAACTGTTCTTAACCTGAAGCACCACTTTAGCTAATGGGGCCTCCCGCTGCCGCCGCGCCGCTGGAGCACAATTTCTGTTCTCATCCTGAAGCAAAGTTCTTAACCTGAGGTACTATTTCTGGGTTGGCGGAGTCTGTAACCTGAAGCGTCTGTAACCCGAGGTACCACTGTATTGAATTTGCTACCTGAAGCTGGTACAGACATGGATGGATTTAAAAGGGGTTAGACACAATCATGAAGGGTAACGTTATCTATCAGTAGCCACTAGCCATTATGACTGTGTAGCACACAGCATGTGTCCAGTATGAGAGGCAATCTCCCTCTCAATACCAGTTGCTGGGATCCTGCTGGTTGGCCACTGTGAGAGCCAGGATGCTTTTTCTAAATAGGCCTTTGGTCTGATTCAGCCACACAGTTTTTATTTCGCATATCAAGACGTTGCACCACAACACAAGGGAACAATAATTGCTATGCAAATGTTCAGAGTCCCAGTCGTAGGGCATATATTCCTGAAATCTCCCCATACTCCTGATTCATGTAGTATAGAGTCCAAAGTGTATGTGTGGGGAAGGGTATTATTTCTGGGTGTAGCAAAGAGAGATATCATCACACAGAGAGCTTCCTGTGTACTTTGCCAATTTTAATTTATTTTTAAGCAACACAGGCTTCAGCCCCATAGAGTTGGCATGCTTGTTAAGCAATACAGTCATACCTTGGAAGTCGAACGGAATCCATTCCGGAAGTCCATTAGACTTCCAAAACATTTGAAAACCAAAACACGGATTCTGATTGGCTGCAGGAAGCACCTGCAGCCAATCAGAAGCCGCAGACATTTGGCTTCCAAAAATAGTTTGCAAATTGGAACAGTCACTTCTGAGTTTGCGACGTTGGGGAGCCAGAACATTCCGGAACTAAGCTGTTCAACTTCCAAGGTACGACTGTATATTTTTATACAACTGCTCATAGATCTCAACAGTCTTCAGATTTTAAAGGCAACAAAATGTAATGCACACTTCACTAAAAGGTAGAGAGAACACTCCCAAATAACCAGAAAACACAGGAAGCAGAAATCACCTTTGGTTTTTGATGTGCAACCATAATAAACAGGGTAAGCTTTTTTTATATCTGGGGAGACACCAAGGATGGCATGAACTTCCCTTGGAACAGAATTCTGTAGTGTGGGGGCTGAAACAGAGGAGGCCCTGCTCATGGCAGAAACCAGCTTGTCCTTCCTCGTAAGCTGGAGGGGCGGTTGAAACTCATCGGAAGATCTCAAACGCTGGGAAGGCTCTTAAGCACTTTCCATAACACTTTAGACTCCTCGAAGCATTTTCCATCTCCCATCTGCCGTGCGGATTACCATTTGGACAGCGCGGCTGCTATACAGCTTGCGTGCGTTGCCATCAATGCGCAGAGCGAGTGCCTGAAAGGGCTGTGGGGAGGAGACCAAGTGGGGACACTCCTAGTCAAACGGCACACTTCAGATTAGACTTTAGCCCAGATACGTATCCAGACGGCTTGCTCCGAACCGTTAAATGCGACTCGAGGATAGCTCCATTTGTGCTGCCTATTAATTTCGGGAAAGGCAAGCTTGTCCTCAGAAAACATTTACGCTGAAAGAGAGAGCCCTTAATAAAGAGCGGCTGCTCAGTCCAATGCAAATGCCCTGTTTTCCTTTGTAATAGGCACACCAGACAGGCAGCTGGGGGAGGCGACAAGGGAGAGCACTTGATGGGGAAAATCTTGTGGCAACACTGGCCAGTTTCATTATGTCCACTGCCAGACTATGAAACAACTCTCGGGGCCTGAAATCCTATTGCCTATTAAAACTGGGCATGACAGCTCTTTTTTATGCTTCACCAACCAGAGATGGAGCCAGATCCTGGGGGAAATAAGGAAAAATATTTATTACAAGTGTTTAACACCTTTTAGTACAAAACAGCCCTAGTCATCGGCAATTTGTGCCAGCACGATATAAAACCAAAGGGAATCTTTCATAAATCGAATAAACGTCTGGAAGAAGAGAGGGGAGACCTGTCCCCCCTCAAATCCAAAACCTACCAGTCCTGAGATATTTGGGTTCCTTCTCTCACTCTCAGATTTATTTAGAATTGCAAACGGTGTTGCCTGCAAGGCTCAGAATAGGTTAAGGAATGCTTGGGAGAGACGTTTTCCTATTTCTGAAGGTAGGCTTCAAAGGTTCTTCAGCAGTTCCAGTCCATTTCTGAGCCTAATTTGAAGTGTTAGTTTTGTTTTTTAGTTAGGTTGCCTGAAATACCATTTTCTCCCACAACTTGAACTTTAAGATCTTAATTAGAGTCCCTGTGTATCCTGACCAAATGAAGTGAGGCAAGTAACCATGGAGGAGAGGGACTTTTCAGTACTGGCACCAACTAGTTATGGAACTACCTAGACAGGTTTGCCTGGTGCCATCTGTGTGACCTTTTGAGTGCCTGGTGAAGATATCATCATTCACCCAGGCTAACTCCTGCAAGCCACCTCTTATACTTTATTTCTTTGATTGGGAGCCTGTACAGATGTCTGAGATGAGTTTGTCTTCCCTGGGGCAGTTCGGTCCTCAGTACTCCAGTTCACAGCCACATGATGGCTTAGCAAAACTGAGCCAGTGGGGAAATTGTGGTTGCGTTGTTCCTCCCCTGGTCGTCCTCCTACCATGCTACCCAGAGCTAAGACATGGTTTCGCATAGCATGTTGTCCAAAGTCAGGATCGTGGTTTGCCTTGCTTCCAGCAAACCAAGGTTTCTTCTTGGTTCATCGCTTGTGGGAGAAACAAACCAGAAGTCTGGGTTTGCATGCAGTGCTAAGCCAAACCATGGCTTAGCCTTAGTAGCGAGGCAGCAGTAGGAATGGGCAGGGGGAGGAAAGCAGCCATAATTTCTGCTCTGGTACCCACAGGCTTGCTCACTCTCTCTAAGCCATGGTTTGACTCTGCGTTACGTGTGGCTAACAGCATCCTGCAGAGCAGCTAAGGACCTTTTTCTTCTTACTGCACATCACACGATGTATATGTATTTTTAATTATTTTAATTATTTGGCACCCATTGCACACAAAGTGTGTGTTGCGCCCTGCAGAGCAAGGAAGAAATAGACTAGGAAGCAAGCAACACAGAAAAAGAGTCTCCCAATCACAAGAGCACGAAGGTCATAATGGCTCATCACAGAGATTAATGGTTCCTCCTACTTCTCCCCCAGCTTCTGCTAGGTGGCTTCAATGTCAAAAGAGTATCTTCAGGGAGATGAGGGGGAATCATGCGAGCAAAGCTTTTTGCTGCCATACATGGCCGTGGATGGGCATTGCTTTACCCTCACTAAGGCCCAAGCTAGATGTGACTTTAAATGCCCAGATTTTCCAACAAAAGCAAATAGCATCTGCCTGGAAGGGTGATAATGATGATAAGGAAATTCCTTCTCATTCTGTTGAAATGAGGGGAAACGTACCTCTGAAGTTAGTATTTGTTTTTCTTTTTGGGGGGAGGGGAATCCTCTAAATATAAAACAACTACACAAAATAAAAGCTTTGCCAGTTAGGGTTGCCATATTTTGAAGAACAAAAAAGGGGACGCATTTGGTGACTTCTACTTTTAACTATGAATCGCTATGATGACTCCACCCATGAAAAAGAGGACGTGTCCTGGAAAAAGAGGACATATGTCAACCTTATCTTGCATTGCACCCTCACTTATGCTCAGGTCAGGTTGTTCATCGAAAAGCCTAATTATATGCAAAAATATAATTTTATATAGTAGTAACACATGATACATAAATTGCATAGTATTAATGCATAGTTTTTTTTAATGCCACTGTATGTTCTGCTGTACCTGTCTGGTTATGTGCTGGTTACTTTAGGAAATTTTGAATGTCTACATGTGTAATATTACATATATAATAATGCAAAAATAGTTCATATTCTTAGTGGAACTGGTAAAACAACAACAACAACAACAACAACAACAACAACAACAACCCTTCTCATCATGATCAAGGAGTCAGATGGAAATCTGAAAATATCTGTGCAGAGCAGCTCAAAATCAAAATTTGCAGAAAACCTTCTCACTGTTTGTTTGTTTGTAAAAATATTTACATACCACTATATCACAAAAATATATCCAAGCAGTTCAACAATAAAAACAAAACAAAACCATACAATAAAAGCATAAAAGGCTAAAAACCAGTTTTTCAAAAAGTTGAAAACACCCTAACCACCTTGTTAGTGACTGATTCTTCATGGCAAAAATGTTGTGAGAATTACTAGCTCCAATTTCCCCCCAAGGACACGCAAGAGGATGATTTATGCTTATGGTGAATGATTCAGAGAGCCCACCACCCGCAAACTTTGTTCCAAATGTGCAAAGAAAAAGAATAATTTCACCGTGATGCAAAATATCCCAGTAGCTGAAAATAATTTTTTTAAGCCCTAATATTTTGCTTTGGACGCTTGTTGCAAACAAACTGGTTGTGGATACAACCAATAAAAGTGTGTCTTACATAATATTCTTTTGTCCTTCGTGTCCCAAAGGCAGGCGTTTTGTGAAAAGGCCCTGGTGTTAGTAAGCAGGACTGGCAAAACCCTTGTCTGAATCCCTGGGGAGTTGCTGGCAGTCAGGCTAGACCAAGCTTTTCACTGAAACAAAGGACAAGATGGCACTACCACCCTTCGTTTCATGTAGAGAAGCTGATGGGGCTGGAAGTTTGATCTCACATTGACGATGAAAATGCGGCAGCATCGGAAAGCTGCAGCCTGGTTTAGAGCGGGTAGCAGTGGCCCTGTGGCACTCGCAACTTTGCTCTCCAATAAAAGAGATTGGCCTCAGGAGAAATGGGGGCAGGGACTGGAGCAATTGCCTCAGAGTGGACCAATCCGGTACCCTTCAGATGCTCCTGGACTTCAAATCCCAGCCATGGGCCATGCTGGCTGGGGCTGATGGCATTTGCGATCTCACAACTTCTTGAGGGTGCTGCATTGAGTACCCTGGACCAGACAGTATTAAGTTTTGATAGTCCAATTGCCGGGCACAGTATAAGAGTCAGTGTGGTGTAGGTATTAAGAGCGTCGGGCTGGGATGTGCGAGACCAGGGTTCAAATCCCCACTCAGCCATGAAGCTCACTGGGTAACCAGTCACTTGAACAAACCAGAGCTTGTTCAAGTAGGAGTCTAACCTACCTCATAGGTTGTGGGGATTAAATAAGGAGTGTGGGTGAGAACCATGTACACCACCTTGAACCCCTTGGAGGAAGAGGCAGCAAATAAAGAATAAATAAATAGTAAGGCCACTTCATGTGTTCATGTAGAAGGAGGGTTTCCTATCCAGATCACGAAGCTGGGACACCTTCCTCTGTTTCCCCCTCAATGCGCAATAATGGTACAAGTGTACGGTCTGCCCATTTATTTGTCTTGTGCATAATCGAGGTGACCCATGTCTGCCCTCACCAGGTGTAGGAAGTTTGGGAAATGCCTGCTCTGGAAAGAGCTGGGAATTCAGAGAATCGTAGAGTTGGAAGGGATCCTGAGGGTTATCTAGTCCAACCCCCTGCAATGCAGGAATCTCAACTAAATCATCCATGACAGATGGCCGTCCAACCTCTGCTTAAAAACCTCTAGTGAAGAAGAGTCCAGATCCTATGCACAAGATATAGAGGACACCTTCCAGGGCTGACGGGACACCTTTCCCCCCAGCCCATGTGGAGCTACGAACTAGTAATTTCCACATGATCACAAGCATGTATAGCAAGGGGACTGATTTCACAGCACGGCATGGCAGAAGAACTACATGGTGCTTCGTCTCCAGTCACTCTCGCCTGCCACTTCACATCCTTGGACTTGGGACAATGAGAACATGGTCCAGAACTTCCAGGAATTGTGTTAGGACCAGAGCAGCAGTTTCTCCGGACACAGTACTTCATACCAGCATGGTTAGAGATGGGGTGAGGTGGAAGGATGAGTATAATAATTTTGTAATGGTAATGCAGCAAATCAGGACAGCAGTTACCAGAAACATGTCCCATCCGCCCAATGTAAATTAGCTCCCAAGTGTTGCTAATGGTTTGCCATTCAACATTAGGAGGAACCTTTGGAGGGGAAGAGCTGTTTGACAGTGGAACGGACTCCTTTAGAGGCGGTGATCTCTCCTTCCTTGGAGGTTTTTAAGCAGACGTTGGAGGCATCTGTCAAGGATGCTTTAGTTGAGATTCCTGCATTGCAAGACTAGATGAACCTCAAGGTCCCTTCCAGCTCTACAGTCCTACGGTTTTGAACGCCTTAGTGTATGTCCCACTGGCTCCAATGGAATTTGTCTCCAGGTATGTGGAAGGTAAGGCTCCCAGTCGTAATTGGAAAGAGCCATAGCTGAGCTCTGCATGCAAAATCTCTCAGGTTCAGACCTCAGCATCTCCAGGGTTCAGCTGTAACCCTGTAGAACCACTGTCAGTCAGTGTCGACAGTACTAAGCTAGGTGTAACAAGGGTATGACTCAGTATAAGGTAGTTTCCTATGTACCTCTGTGTACCAGTTGCTGGGGATCATGAATGGGTGAGGGCTACTGAATGCAGATCTTGCTCGTAGGCAAGATCCTTCTGGTTGGAGGATGCTAGACTAGGTAGAGCTTTGGTCTGACCCAGCAGAGTTCTGTCGTTCTAATGTATGTCAGACTGCTGTTAAAAATGCCCTTCCTCCCATCACATGGGGTTAAACCCAGGTTTGGCTTGGTGAGGACACTTGGCTCGTGCGTTTGTCACATTCACATATTACATTTTTAGATGCACTTTAAAAACATTCAAGCCGTGTGTAGCAGGGTTCTCTCCATCTTCACTCTGGTATCCCTAAAGAGGAAAAAAAGAAACAGATTTCAGTTAATAATGAAAATGTGTGAGAAATAGAGCAAACCACTGATGTGTAGACTGATAAAATAGTTATCTGCACATAGAAGTAAGCACCCAGATCTAGAGAGCAGGTTTCTTTCCATTGAATAACGCTTGACGCAGTGCTGACTTCCTTTAAAGATGAAGCGCTTGTGTAACCGAACGAGGAATAATAAGGGAAGGGGGAGGAGGTGGGAGAGGGCATTGCCTTTATCAGAAGAAAATTATCCCAATTTCTAATGCTGCTGGCGGGAAAAAATGTTAAAGTTATTGCCACACAAAGAACCTCTTGAACTGCTCCGGCTTCCAAAATTTCTACTGCACTCTCTGCGATTACTTGTGTATGGCAGAAGCAGCATCTTTGTATTATATGAACAGTCTGCTTCATAATCAAATACCATCTGTCGGTACATCTGAACTTGTTTTCAACATCTGTGCGTTCTGGTCTTAACAAAGCTTTAAAAACTAATTCAAAAACTTTCACAGATCACTGGCTAAATATGTACATTTACCATCTTTCGTATTGCTTTAAAATATTTCTTTGCCTTCCCTGCACGCCCGCTGGCTGGGAAACGCGGAAGATGCCTGCCTCTTAGAGGCTTTATTAAGCTTATTTTCTAACGGCCTTGGGTAGCCAAGTGCAGAGAGGGACTCTTGCTCAGGCACCGAAAGGACCCATCACATCCTTTCTTGGTGCCAATAGCAGTCCCTTTCTGCCAATGAGAAACCTGAAAGTTGATCAGCTACCATACCCCAATTACTCAAAATGACACTACAGATAAAACGGCAACCAAGGGGAGAATCAACTCTATGGCTTATATGCTGCTAAAGTGCGTCTGAACAAATGGCGAAGTAAAATCATGAGAGCTCTCCGGAGGATTGGGGGAACGTTGTTACTTTGCACATGCTTCAGAAATGTGAAGTACATCTTTACCGAACTTCGGGCCAACCCACCAGCAGATGTTGACCGGTTTTGCTTATGTATACATCAGTTGCAGAACACTAAAACAGAGATTAGAAATTTTAATTTAGTCAAGGCAGTTGGGCTAAAATGATGGCTTTTGTTGAAACCATTAAATAGAGCTGCCTAATGAAGTACAGTACGGAGCTGGCAGAGGCATTCCTGATGGGAACACGCCTGTCGTTTCCAAATGGCAGCCTTGGAAAAGGGAGAAGGAGGAAGTGTCAGAGTCTTTAGCTGAAGTGGATCAGCGTGGCAGCCCTTGTAAAAGCCGCGTCCGATTTCATGTTGGAGGGCAGGGCGGCACTTGGACGCCATTACCCTGACATTTTAACCATTAGCTGGAAATGTGCCGTCGTGAGGCGTGTGTGTTTTCCCCCCTTCCCCCACCCCCCTTGCCAATCTCCACCCTATATTTCTTATTCCTATTTGTTAGGAAAGGGAGGTGATACAGAAGGTGATGAAACAGCCATAAATTCGTTCTTTCAAAGGTCATTTGGGTTCAGAGCCTAAAGATTGAATATGGCCAATTTCTTAGGCATAAGGAAGGCGGTGGGGGGCGAGGAGGGGGTCATCCCCACTGATGGGTTCAGTGACTGATTTCCCTACACAACAGCATCGGCCATTTAGTTTGGAATAGCTATTACCAGTTCCTTGCCCATTATTCCTCCACTTCTTAGGGTCAGTACATAGAGTTGAGAAAAATATCGCCTTGACGGCAATAAAACACACATTAAGATTACCGGGTGTTCAGCAATTGGAAGGTGCCTTCGTTATTAAGGATATCTAAGTTTAATATCTCTATTGATATATCTGAGGAAGTTCTTTTGACACATTTCAGTTCATCTCATAGTGGTCAAAAGAAGGATACGCGCACGGTGTCGTTGCGGCTTCTAGAATCGGTCTTTTATTGGCCTTTTGGACCATTTAATAATGTGTGTGCTGACACAATCTAGCAGAGCCCATAAAATTTCACATGGATGTTTCTCAGAATCCATGTGTCTAATAATCCATGTGATGTGCTTCTGTTATGTGATTCTTCTGCTGAGGGCTTGCCCTGCACCATGAATGAGCAACCTATGGCCCTCCAAATATTGGTGGACCCCAGGTCATCATTGTATGGGGTGATGGGAAGTGTGGTCCCAAAACCTCTGGAGGACCATGGTTTCACCACTCCTGTCCTTGATCAAATGGCAGCAGACATACGCATCGTTCTTGGATTCTGCCCTGGGCCCATTGTTATTTAATGTCTTTAGAAATGACAGGGGAATTGAGGGGATGCTCATCTTTTGGGAAGGTAGATGTTTTAAATAAATGCATACAAAGGGGATAATTACAGCCCAGTCTGGGACACAGCCTTAGGGTGTTAGAGATCTCCGTCTTCATGGACGGAGATACAGAGGTACCTTGGGTTAAGAACTTAATTCATTCTGGAGGTCCATTCTTAACCTGGAACTGTTTGTAACCTGAGTTACCACTTTAGCTACTGGGGCCTCCCGCTGCCACCGCGCCGCTGCCACACGATTTCTGTTCTCATCCTGAAGCAAAGTTCTTAACCCAAGGTACTATTTCTGGGTTAGCGGAGTCTGTAACCTGAAGCATCTGTAAGCTGAAGCGTCTGTAACCCGAGGTGCCACTGTAGAGTTTTATGAGTGGAGCAGGACGTTCACTCACAGAAGTCAGCTTGTTGCAATGGTATAACAGGCTGCAGCTGCCCATTACTGCTGCCAATGGTCTGACAGCAGCGAGGGCAAAGATGAGACTTTCTGGGGGCATGTCATTGTGGATCAGGGCAATCTGAGTAGATCTCTCTTTCTCCCCCCCCCCCCTTCTCTCTGTGTAAGTGTGTCACCCCTGGAGTTGGCATACACATTTTCTTTCCCATTGGGACCAGTGGGAATATTTTTTTTAATTAAAAAAAAAACCCAGAAAAGGAAGGACGGAGGGAAACACAGCCCTGCTGCCACCTTCTGCTCTGCTGGCACAAGGCCAGCAGGCCTTTACAATTGAAGATTTGTCTGCCACAACCACTCCCTCCTCTGACCTGTTAGGGTTGCTGTGCCAGATATAAAGATGGTAGGAATGAAAGGTCAGCATTTTTCAGACAGTCTTACTTCTGCACGTGTTCACCCAGAAGTCTATTTCCACATTAAGGTGCACCAAAAAAATGCATTAATCTTTATTAAAATAGGGATTGTTTTCAACACATTTCCCCTCAAAATACACATTTCTAAACACATTTTCTCTCAGTCAATGCATTTTTAAACACACATTGGCCTGTGGGTATCTTTGAGCCAAAAACTACATGGCACAACCGTTTGGACTATTGGCATACAGAGTATGCAGAGTGCGGCTTGTGAATTTGGCTAGACTTTACCTGTTGAGAGTCCCACGGACTGCAAGAAGATCAAATCTATCCATTCTGAAATCAGCCCTGAGTGCTTCGTTGGAAGGACAGATCGTGAAGCTGAGGCTCTAATACTTTGGCCACCTCCTGAGAAGAGAAGACTCCCTGGAAAAGACCCTGATGTTGGGAAAGATTGAGGGCACAAGGAGAAGGAGATGACAGAGGATGAGATGGTTGGATAGTGTTCTCGAAGCTACCAGCATGAGTTTGACCAAACTGCAGGAGGCAGTGGAAGACAGGAGGGCCTGGCATGCTCTGGTCCATGGGGTCACGAAGAATTGGACACGGCCAAACAACTAAACAACAACAATTATCTGTTGCAACAGATGTTTGTAGAGTAAGAAAATAAGTTGTTTATTACAGTAAGTACACGACATGGGCAGAAGTGCTACTATTTCTAATTTCTATTTCATGTAGCTAATGTAGAGACGACAAAGGCAGCCTTACTTGCTCCTTTGTTCTCAGAGGGCAGATCCAAGGTGAGCTCTGAGAGTGAAGTGCAAGGAAGAGACACAAGTAGTAGAGAGAATGCAGCCTAAGACATATCAATAAAAACTTCAGAGGATAGAGAGGTTGGCCCAGAGATCAAAGGTTCACCATAACTTCACAACACTCAGAAAAGTGTGAAACACAATAGATAGTTATGTTTTGATCTTCATATCAGTCTGGGAGTTGCAGATCAGTTCAGTAAGTAAAGGGAGAGAGTCTTGCAGCAGAGCACTTGATTTAACTCTGCCAGTGACTCCTGTTAGAGCTTTAAAGCTCTCAACGGCCTTGGCCCAGTATACCTGAAGGAGCATCTCCATCCCCATCGTTCAGCCTGGACACTGAGGTCCAGCACTGAGGGCCTTCTGGCAATTCCTTCCCTGCGAGAAGTGAAGTGAGGTTACAGGGAATCAGGCAGAGGGCCTTCTTGGTGGTTGCACCCACCCTGTGGAACACCCTCCCATCGGATATCAAGGAAATAAACAACTATCTGACTTTTAGAAGACATCTGAAGGCAGCCCTGTTTAAGGAAGTTTTTAATGTTTGATGTTTTATCGTGTCTGGGGAAACCCAGCCAGATGGGCAGGGTATAAATAAGTTGTTGTTGTTGTTGTTGCTGCTGCTGCTGCTGCTGTTAGTCTTCTTCTTCTTCTTCTTCTTCTTCTTCTTCTTCTTCTTCTTCTTCTTCTTCTTCTTCTTCTGCGATCACTCATACCCCAGTAAGCTTGTCTTCCATAAACACGGTTTTAACAATGAGTCCGTAAGTGACTGTGGAAGCCAATTCTGGATCCACATGTCCTTCCACAGTGGAGACATAGGCTTCTGGGCAGGAGCTGATCAGGGTGAGGGTTTGCCAAACATGCCTTCCTCTTAGCACGTTTCATCCTTGCATCCTGAGCACTCCTCACCTCCATGGAGGCACCTGAGGCCAGACCAGATTGTGACCCCCATCTCTGCCCCCATCTCCAAGGACATGGCGACAGTTGTGCCACTACAAGCAGACATAACCTACTCTCAGGAGTGTCCGCCCGATTGCCCAGTCCCATGGCTCAGGACGACAACCGTGTGAATGATTGTGCCTGCCCCACTCTACCAAAGGGAAGCTCAGCGGGGGTGTCAAGTGTTGGGACAAAGTTTTAGCTTATCCCTAGCCATTTACCTCAGAGCTCTGCTATGAACCTTGGAATCGGGTAACCTGTGGCCTGATCTATCATTGGGCATTGCAGTAAATTTTGGAATAAGGCCTTGGGCAACAGCCAAGCTGTGAATTTGAGTGGGGGGCTGGACCATTCCAATATAGCAGCACCTTATTTCTGTTGGCTTGGTTTTAGGCTCCATATTTCCCCCCCCCAAAAAAAAAAAAATCCCTTCAGGAATGTGAAATAAAAGAGAGTGTTCTGTCCCTTCTGACTGTGTGTCTCACCATCTGACAACCACTTGTGTTGTTAGTTTGTTTGGTACAGAAGGAGCCAGCATAGACAGAGGCTTCTTGTTTCGCTCACTCTGTGACTGGTATCTACCACAAGGCCCGGTGCTAAGAAACACATCCATGTGACGGTGGTGTGTGAGAGACAGGACTTCGTTCTCGCCATGTGCACAGAGGTTAAATCAATGTAAACAACGGTTTTTTTATATGCATCTTTAACGAATCTAGAAGCAGAGCCTTTCAGGAAATCCGATACTTGTGAAATTAATGCAATAATTGAGGGCCCCTTTTCCTTGCTGCTGAGAGACCTTTTGATGCTGCAATACTCCTTTGGTGATCTTTTAAAACACCACCAACGCCAGAAAGCAGTTTCCCTCCCTGCCACAACGCCCATACAAGCCAGGCCACAATATTCTACGAAGGGGGGGAAAGGAGAGAGGCACGGCAGAAAGGCACCCCCTTCTGAAATAATGATTAAAAAACTATCAAGCACAGTCAAACTATGAGGGCCACTGCTGAAGTATCTCATGTAGGACTAGAATGAGGTGTTGTCAGGAAAGGCAGCAAATAGACATTTAATATAAATTCTGTTGCAAACCTATACTTATTTACCTAAGAGTAAGCCCCAATGAATCAGTACGCTTACTTCTGAGTAGGCATGAGCAAAGCATAGAGGCTCTGTTAGCGTTTGGGGAATTTATGGGAGCTTTTTTAAAAAAAGAGGAAAACATATTATTATTATTGTTGTTATTGTTAACATTTCTGAGTCCAGGCATACCTTTTCACCTCCCATGACTTTCCATCTAGACCTGCATCCCCAATATATTTAGATATCATTTGATTGTTTATAAGATTAAGTAAGAAATCTTTTCAGAGCAGACCTTGTAGTATTTTATTTGAATTTAATCCACTGAATCCTGGATTTAACTTGTAACTGGGCTTCTATAAAGCCTACTATGGCAAAATATCAGATTTCATCATAGTATTATCATTATTTGTGTCCACATATTCTTTGATTTATAGCCCTACAAAATAAACTTACACCTATCAGTACAGATCAAGCAAATACACACAGAGAGACACACAAAATCACCATCCTAGGGATATTAGTATTCATGCTCCTAATTTATTAAATTTAAATGCTTACTTAAGAGTAAATAAAAGTCATATATTTTGCTTGGTCTGCTGCTATTTGTTTCGTTGAAGGCACATCCCTCCATTCGGCCTGTCATATAACAAAGATGCATAAACGGCAGACTCAGAATTAGAGATGGAAGCTTGAAAAAATGTAAGATTAATTATTTCACTGCTGGTAGTATTTTCTAAACTTGCAGTTGTATAATGTGATATTTCTAATGGGAATATTTTAACATTTATACAAGATGCACAGACAGGGTTGTGGTTCTCTTCATTAGAGCAGAAGACTTGTACATTCACACAGCACTTTGTTTGGAAGCATTGATGTTGGCATGGGATCTGATCCACCTCCAGTCGGTTGTGATGCATGTGATTTGGAATCGACAGCCATCCATCAAGTTCACTAGGGCTCCAAAGAGCATCACAGTGTAGCTCTTCAGCCACAGACACCTCCCTTGCTGTTTAAGAGCATATTTGTATGTCTGTGCATATGGTTGTTTTTCCTCTCCCCGCCCCACTCCTCCCTATTTGCTTTTGCTTCATGTGTTTTAGACTGTAAGTCTGAAGGCAGGGAGACAGGGACTGTCTCCCTTACAATCTGCCTCAGTTGCAGAGATCTTCTGATGGTGAAGGTTTAGCGACCCTCCTCCATGATTGAAGAAAGACACAAAATGGATGCCACATCTAAAAGGAGCAGAAAATCACACCTCCCAAGTGCACTGGGGAAAAGGGACACCCTGTTTTTTCTGTGTGAGATTTTGAGTGCCACAATCTCGCGTGCTCTCATGCCTTGCTCTCAACCCAGCGGGGGAGGCGGCGGCGTTTTCAGGATGAGAGTGAGGTGCAGGTCTCGTGACTCACCCAGGAGTGCATCTCAGAAGACGTGTGTCCCAGTTTGGAGCTTGAAAAAGTTGGATGTATGGAAAAGGGGATCAAAAATATCACGGTTGTGAGCCCCCCCCCCATCAATTGGGGATGGGGGAGAAAGGAACTTTACATCAGCCACCGCTGAGCTTGGCCACAGAGAGGAACCCTGACATGCCCTTTGCATTCTGCAATACCAAAGACCTTGAGCCTCAAGATTCCATCCTCAAGACATATATATACACATATACATATACATATACATACACAAACACACACACACACACACACAAACACACACAAACACACACACACACATTCTCTCTTTAATTCTTGTACAGTGACACTCACTCTCCTTTCAGCCCTTCATTCAAGAGTCCTCAGTTTCTCCATCTGCACAACAGAATGACAATTTTCTTCCTCCGTAAAGGCTCCTTGTGCGACTGCCGAATATTCTCATCCAAAAATACCCCCTTGGCTTTCATCCTAGGCACACCAGCCCCCACCCACCAGGCTTCCGACTGTCGCAACAACCGTACTGCTATCAAGTGTAATTTGAGCGCCACTTGCCTCCAATTCCCCAGTATTTAATTTTTCATAGCGTTCTCAAAACCTTTCACATATTTGTTTTGATTTATTCAATATTGATCCCTTCTCTGACTTTCGACGAGCTATCACCTTCCCCGCCTGTTCTCAAATAAACTGCCAGGCCAGCAGTTTGCGATTTTGTCATAATACATGTGTTTAGATCTCTGAGTGGCTGTCACAAGCTTCTGGATCTCGCAAATGTCACACTCTCTCTTTTTTATTCACACATTTTATTCATACTATGTGATGGCTGTGGAAAGCAAGAGCCCTTTTCTTGTGAAGAGAGACTTAATCCTTCGTTGCAACCGCTTAGTAGCGGTGCTGACTACAGCATCGTGTTATTATTATTATTGCCTTATGGAGGGGGAGCAGGGTGGGTGGTGGGTGGGGGTGACTTTGAGATTGGAATGACTCCTACTGTTAAAGGCTAAAATCATAGAATCATAGAAGAGTTGGAAGAGACCACAAGGGCCATCGAGTCCAACCCCCTGCCAAGCAGGAAGCACCATCAGAGCACTCCTGACATATGGTTGTCAAGCCTCTGCTTAAAGACCTCCAAAGTAGGAGACTCCACCACACTCCTTGGCAGCAAATTCCACTGTCGAACAGCTCTTACTGTCAGGAAGTTTTCCCTAATGTTTAGGTGGAATCTTCTTTCTTGTAGTTTGGATCCGTTGCTCCGTGTCCGCTTCTCTGGAGCAGCAGAAAACAACCTTTCTCCCTCCTCTATATGACATCCTTTTATATATTTGAACATAGCTATCATATCACCCCTTAACCTCCTCTTCTCCAGGCTAAACATGCCCAGCTCCCTTAGCCGTTCCCCATAAGGCATCGTTTCCAGGCCTTTGACCATTTTGGTTGCCCTCCTCTGGACACGTTCCAGTTTGTCAGTGTCCTTCTTGAACTGTGGTGCCCAGAACTGGACACAGTACTCCAGGTGAGGTCTGACCAGAGCAGAATACAGTGGCACTATTACTTCCCTTGATCTAGATGCTATACTCCTATTGATGCAGCCCAGAATTGCATTGGCTTTTTTAGCTGCCGCGTCACACTGTTGGCTCATGTCAAGTTTGTGGTCAACCAAGACTCCTAGATCCTTTTCACATGTACTGCTCTCAAGCCAGGTGTCACCCATCTTGTATTTGTGCCTCTCATTTTTTTTGCCCAAGTGCAATACTTTACATTTATCCCTGTTAAAGTTCATCTTGTTTGTTTTGGCCCAATTCTCTAATCTGTCAAGGTCGTTTTGAAGTGTGATCCTGTCCTCTGGGGTGTTAGCCACCCCTCCCAGTTTGGTGTCATCTGCAAATTTGATCAGGATGCCCTTGAGTCCATCATCCAAGTTGTTGATAAAGATGTTGAATAAGACCGGGCCCAAGACAGAACCCTGTGGCACCCCACTAGTCACTCTTCTCCAGGATGAAGAGGAACCATTGATGAGATAATTTGGGTTTGTTCCCAAAAGAAGCTCAACAATTTTGGTGGGTTTCCAAAAAAACAAAACCCTCAATAATTTTGCAGGTGTCAGGAATTTCGAAATATGGCAACGCTATGTATCACAGGGCTTTGAGAAGGCACCCTTCTTGACTGCATGCCTGGTGCAACCGCACTACCCTAATTCCGCCTCTGCAGTTGTCACAGCGTCTGACCAGATGCCTGTTGGAAACCTGCAAGCTGGGCATGAGCGCAACAGCACTCTGCCCACTTGCAGTTCCCACCAACTGGTATTCAAAGGCATGGTGCCTCTGGCAGAGGAGGGAGAGTGGCTACTGGATGCTGGCTGGTGGCTAGTAGCAAGTGGACGTTGATAGCCTCAACCCCCATGATTTTGTCCAGTCCTCTTTTAAAGCCATCACTGCCTTCGGTGGGAGCAAGTTCCATAGTTTAACTATGCACGGCTTGCAGAAGAATTTCCTTTTTCTCTGCTCTGAATCTTTTGACATTCAGCTTCATTTCATGTCCATGAAGCAAAGCAAGTTAGCTTATACGTGTGTGTGTGTGTGTGTGTGTGTGTGTGTGTGTGTGTGTCTATGATAGGGTGAACGCATTGCCGCAAGTGAACAAAATGTGCTGAGAAATGGGTCAAAAACAAGTTGGCCAAATCCCATACAGGGGTACCTCGGGTTACATACGCTGCAGGTTACATACGCTTCAGGTTACACACTCCACTAACCCAGAAATAGTGCTTCAGGTTAAGATCAGAAATCGTGCTCCGGTGGCGCGGCAGCAGCGGGAGGCCCCATTAGCTAAAGTGGTGCTTCAGGTTAAGAACAGTTTCAGGTTAAGAACAGACCTCCAGAACGAATTAAGTACTTAACCCAAGGTACCATTGTATTAGAAGTGTTCATCACTCTGGCCTGTGCAGATGCAAATAGGGGAAAAAAGAAAAGGAATAAAAATATTGCTAGTATTCATTGAATAAGATCCTGATGAGCATAAATGGCCATGACACAAACAATGCATTCTTGATTCGCAAGGAAGAGAATTTCACTGGCTTTCTGTCTTAATTCTTCACTTTGAAAATATGCCCTTGTGTTGAAAGGGATGGCAGTGCAGTCCTGGACCTGCCTGCTCATAAGTACGTCTTAGTCAAGTCCTTGCAGGCAAGTGAGTATAGGAATGCAACCCTACAGGGAATCCTTCTGACCATCGCAGGATTGAGAGTTGCATTATTATGGATGGTTCCGCATGGATTTGTTGAAAGGGGATTTAACGAACATTCAGATGCACTGCCATTTTTGGTTGCTGTTGCATCAGGTCCGGCAGGGTTGCTGAAGAACTGCTCAGCGTAAACACCTCCTGAGGAACCGTTCCAGAGGGCAATGCCAACCTGGGACAGCTGCTGATTATGAACGATGCCGTCGAGTGCCTGGTGCCCCTTCCTGCCACTCCCCCTTCTTCAACCCCAGTGAAAGAACTCTGAAAAGACGAGGCGCTGGGGTTCAGCCAACAAGAACTAGAGATCTTGCAGCTGGTAGCAGCACCTGGGCCTTGTTGCACTCCAGCCAAAACAACTCCCTCTCTCCTGCTTTCAGGAGTGCCACCCTTGCTCGGCTCATGGGTGAGAGGGAGACAGAGACGGTGCATAATTTCATCATCGGGGCCGCAGGCCAAGAGCGGCAGAAGATCCAAAACCGAGCATTTTGCAGTCTCCAAGTGAAGACTGATCTTAACGATGCCACTGTTTGCAGGCAGTGGTGCAGTTGGGTCATTTTGGAGTCTGGATGGACTTGCAGTCTTACGGGTGTCCTCCTTCCTCAGATGGGAATGTGCATTTCTTCCCTTGCTTCAAGGCTGATTGATTGACAGATTGGTTGGATTCCATTAAAGAATTGCTTCCGGTACATTAAAGGTAAAAGTAAAGGTAAATGACCTCTGGATGGTTAAGTCTAGTCAAAGGTGACTATGGAGTTGCAGCACTCGTCTCGTTTTCTGGCTGAGGGAGCCAGCGTTTGTCCACAAACAGCTTTCCAGGTCATGTGGCCAGCATGACTAAACTGTTTCTGGTGCAATGGAACACTGTGATGGAAACCAGAGCATACGGAAACACCGTTTACCTTTCTGCCACAGAGGTACCTATTTATCTAATTGAACTGGTGTGCTTTTGAACTGCTAGGTTGGCAGGAGCTGGGATAAAGCCACGGGAGCTCACCCTGTTGCATGGATTTGAACCGCCAACCTTCTGATCAGCAAGCCCAAGAGGCTCAGTGGTTTAGACCACAGCACCACCCGCGTCCCCTGTACATTAAAGCCACTGCATGGTAAAGACATCGACAATGAAAACGATTCCATGTATAAAAGCAACCTTCTATGTAAAAGACAAATTTCAGATCTGATACAGAAACAGATTAGAAAATTTCCTGCTTATTTAGTTGAACCAGGCTCTGGAATTCTGCTCCAGAGGCTTACCCTGACTGTAACATTGTGTGCAGACAACTGTCCACAAAGGACCAGGTAAAGGAACACTTAAGTTACAGCAAGTTTAAAAGGCCTATATCCTGAACTGGACCTTGTCGGCTACTGTTGCTGATGTGGACACCTGGCGCCATGCCATTTTGATATAATTTCTGCACAAATGTATAAACACCATGTGACAAACAATTATGGGGCCAGTAAGAATATTTTCTGTTGTAACGAAATGATACCGTCTTGTTTCCTTTATTTGTTTTTTTTAACCTTTATTTGTTTTTTTTAACTAATTATATAAAACTTGAAATTTAGGAAGAGGGTTGTATTTAGAGACCCTGAAATGTAGTTTACTTAGCTCATGTGTAAATCTGCCCCCCTGTCCGTGTTGAGGTGCACACAGTTAACTGAGCAATGCCCACAATAAGTCTTTGCTGCTGCCCAGCTAAATCTATGCCACAATAAATCACTGAGTTCTTTTTAAATAAAAAATATTTTGTAGAGGTCTCAGCCAATCGGAAGCGTTTGTAAAATCGCTGGTTTTCATTACATTTGTGAAATGATCCAGATATGAAATATTTCGTGCTGAGATGCAGCAGGTCAAAATAAGGAGTTTTTATCATTTCCACAAGTTATTTGGGTCCCATCTCATCCATTTTATTAACCAGTAGTGAAGCAAAAATACAGCTTCTGATGAATGAAACATCTGGGTTGGCTTAATGTAATAAATCAATGACAGAAGGACATTGTATATTTGAGTTAGAATGTGCCACACAATTTTAAACATGTCGTTTCCTTGTTTAGAGATTTGTTTTTTAATTTGAAAGTGTTTTAATCCTCCGTGTCAGCTGTTCCTGGTGGGTGATGACATATCTAATGTGTGTGAAACATACTGGTGATATATAGTGTGTTGGAATCAAATGTCATAAGCATAAATATTTAAGCAATAAGACATGACAGGTAGAGCATTTCTTGGCCATTACAGCACACTTCGGATGCTGTTACGATGAGGCATCCATCCAAGGGCCAAGTTACTTTAACCAGCCTAGCAGCATAATTGCCTGGTGAATGCACTTCATGAACTGGCTTATTATGAACATACTTTCTTCCCATTGATGAGTCCTCCACTCCCAAGCTACAGGGTCACCATTTCTTTCCACTTTTGCTATGTTCCTGCCCAATTTCCAGCTGCTTGGCTCATTTGAATTATCCACATAGCTGGATTATCCCCTTAGACAAAGCATTCCTTGGCTTCAAGGACCAGAGATTCTCAAGCTATGTTGTTCTGAGCTCTTATTAAATTGAGTTTCAAGCCCACTCTAAGTGAAGTATGAAACCAATGTACACTTTCCCAAAAGGCATATCTCACAGTTCCTCCAACACACACACACGCAAACACCATTATCCTCACAGAAACTTCCCTCTTTCTCTTAGAGTGGCAATGGCGCCCACCTGAGAGGTGCTAGAACTGAGTTCTGGCGAGTTCCCCCTGAAAAGAAGCCCTGGTGATGATGGTGTGGTATTTACATGTGTATGACGTGTCTCCAACCAAGTTCTGTTGGCAGGCTAAACGAATTTTAAATTACAAAATACAATTCATAATAAAACGCCAAAACCAGGCAAAATAAATCAGAATAGCAAAAAGCTAGAGACTTGCGCATGTGTTTTGTGAGGAAGGGAAGCCTCAGGTATACGCAGACTCCCTCACAGGATCGCAGGGAGCAAGGGGGGGCCTTGTCAGCACCCAGTCCAACTGCCTACTTAGTGCAGGAAATCCTCAACTTGTGTTCCTAATGTTCAGACGAAATCTACTCTCCTGTAACTTAAGCCCATTTGATCAAATCCTGCTCTCTGGGACAGCAGAAAACATATATATTCTCTCTTCTGTCTGCCAGTCCTTCCGATATTTTAAGCCTTTTACCATGTCCCCTTTCAGCTTTCTTGTCTTCCGGCAAAAAACAAACCCCACCCTTTCATCCTATCCCGATAGGACTTGTTTCCCCCTCCTCTGAACCTGTTCCAGTTTTTCTACATCCTCCTCAAAGTGTGTCACCCAGAATTGGACCCTCTCATCCTGAGTCTTATGGAGTTAAACACATGTTTGCGGCCAACTACCTACAGTATGTGGAGCATCCTCCTCTACCAAGCTGAATATCCTTTTGAGTTCATTTCAGCCCCTCTCCCTTTCCCCTCTTTATAGGCCCTGGCATCGCTTCAGCACATTCTGAATTAAGTGGATGCAGAGAAACATGGTGACGAGAAGCTGGTAAATTCCTCCAGCTGGACCCAGCACGTGAACAGGATTCAAGATACAAAGCATTAAAAGCAGCCACTTATCTTCCTGTAGAATTGCCCTCTGCTACTTATCGCCCTTTTCAATTGCTCTGCTTTTATTAGGAGACTGCCTGCATCCAGGACTCGTCGTGTAGCATCTCAGCAATCTGGGTTGCGCTTCTCCAATGTATACTGACTGCTGGAGAGATGTTTAACACTGTGGTCCATCTATCGGTCAACCCTTTTTCAATGAACAATGGGCAAAGAAAACTTCATTCAGGTTCTTCCCACTGGATCTTGTCTCCAGGAGATCATGCGTGGGTATGGAAAGGGCCTCAAAGGTCATGCAAGAAATCTGCTGGTCCAGTATTCCTGATGATGATATTATATTATTATTATTATTATTATTATTATTATTATTATTTAAATACCACCCTATACCTGGGGTCTCAGGGCAGTTCACAGAATAAAATCAAGATATAAAACCACAAAACACATAATAAAAATAAAAACAACAACCCAGTAGCCCACCAGCACACAAAAAACACCAGATTTTAAAAGGGTGTAGGGTGTCAATCAGATCAACCAAAGGCCTGGTTAAAAAGGAGCATTTTTGCCTGGCGCCTAAAGGTGTGTAATGAAGGCACCAGGCAGACCTCCTTGGGGAGAGCATTCCACAAACGGGGAGCCATTGCAGAGAAGGCCCGTTCTCATGTTGCCACTCTCTGGACCTCTTGAGGAGGAGGCACACAAAGGAGGACCTCAGAAGATGATCTCAGGGCCTGTGTAGGTTCAGATGGAAAGAGGCGGTCCTTAAGGTATTGCGGTCCTGAGGCAGCCCTCCGGCTCTCCTTTAAAATATCTATTTTATTTATAAACTACACTTTCACATGAAATATTTCAAGGCACTATACAGCCTAAAAACGAACAAATTCAGTAAACGTGAGTAAAAGCCAGCTGGCAAAGAAACTCACATACAAAAGGCCTGTCTGAATAGTACAGAAGACATCCAAAGATGAGCAAGGATTGTTCCTGCCGAACCTCTATTGGCAAGGAGTTCCACAACACATTTACCTCCAGCCTCCCAATTCTGCCTTTTCTGTGCGACAGCTCATAACATTAGGAAGTTCCTCCTCATGTTTAGGCGAAGTCCGCTCTCCTTGCAATTCCCGATTGATTCTAGTCCTGCCCTCCGGAGCGACAGAGAAGACATCCGCTCCGTCTTCTTGAATTTCACATCCAGAAGCAATTGTAAAGGAGGTGCCGATGCAGACCATTGATGAAAGCAGGGGACCCAGAACTGGAATCTATAATCTGCTTTAGGGCCCCTCCATCCCCATGGAAGCTAAATATCCATTTCACTATCTCGCTGCTCCTTACATAACAGCCCATCGAGAGACAGATAAGTGCCAAGAAGGAAGAGATGGCCGCAAAGTTTTTTTTTGGCGACCGTTGCTTAACACTGTAAGAATTAAATATTAATGGAAGTATGCTCCTTTCATTTTGCAAGCAATTTAATTCAATTAAAAATAAATGGCTCTTCGTGGCTCACTGGATATACTGATATTCCTCCCCGCGCTTAACTTTGCTTCAGTTGCATTTAACTACAAAGTGTCATCGCATAAATATAGCCGCCGGCTAATACCCATAACTCTTTCGCGTCCCCAGTGGCACACTCTCTCTCACCCTCCTCAAATCGACAAGACCACGCTGGGGGAATATCAGCCGCGTGGCTTTGACCTGTGGCGGCTGCCATTCGCGCCCAGTGTGTTAGCTCTGATACCTTGCACTGGGGTCTAGTTTCCCGGGAAGGAAGCCGATTATTGAAAGAGTCCAGCATGCTTCTCAATCTCCTAGCACACAGGGATCTTGCGGAGTAATGCAGTCTTGGAGCTTTCAGAGCAGATCATGTAGAACTATGATTTTACTGCACAGATAAGAGCTGTTTTAGATGCCCTTTGAGGCTGCATCTTTCTGCTATCCAGGCTTTAACACCGAACACGGCTTTTGAGTCTATGATTTTGTCGCAAAACCAGGCACTCTTTGAATCATGGAACTGTAATAAGAATAAGAATAAGAATACAGTGGTACCTCGGGTTAAGAACTTAATTCATTCCAGAGGTCCATTCTTAATCTGAAACTGTTCTTAACCTGAGGTACCACTTTAGCTAATGGGGCCTCCCGCTGCCGCCGCACCACCAGAGCACAATTACTGTTCTCATCCTGAAGCAAAGTTCTTAACCCAAGGTACTATTTCTGGGTTAGCGGAGTCTGTAACCTGAAGCGTCTTTAACCTGGGGGGGGGTATACTGGGCCGATGCCATTTAGGGCTTTTCAAGGTCAACACCAACACTTTGAATTGTGCTCCAATTGTAGAGTTGGAAGGGACCCAAGGGCCATCTAGTCCCCTTAGGGCAGGAATCACAACTAAAGAATTCCTGGGTGCAGCATGTTCCTGCAAATTTGTGCAGCCCCTGCACATGGCCGCCCATCCTGGGTGCTGGTGCAGCATCCATGTCACACTATCCCCATGCTGACCCCATCATCTGCCACTGCTGTCACCTCCATAGGTTTGGGAGCCTCTCAAGGCTGTCAGAGCTTGGAGCTGCACCCCACAGTCCAGCCATAATTGATCTGCTGGGCAGAAGGTTCTAGCTTTCACTCTGAACATCCCTAGCTAAAAGAGGACGAAAATAGGAAAATGGTGATGGGACGGTGCTAAATCTCTAGACAATTATGGGGTGGGCCCCACAACCCTATGGTGCATGCAAGAACAGTCCAAAGGTGATGGGAAACTTTGGGCCCTAAAGAGAGAGAACTTCAATATCAGAGAGGGAGACTCCATATTGGATGCCCCCTCTTTGTCACTGCAACCCTGTCGGTGTCAGAAATCTAATATATGTCGGGCCAAGAACAGGATGTGCCAGAGGTGGCTTGGAGAAAGAGGGTGCCAGGGAAAAGCCTGGCTCCCAAAAAACCCACTACCTTCTCAGACCCCTAAAACTCCCAATAAAAGATAATCACCAAGTGCTAAAATGATTTCCCTCCAATTTTTACCAGGGGGGAGAGACATTTACCAGGGGGAAGAGACATTATTTTTGGCTGTCTTTTTTAAAGAGCCGGGACAGAGGGGCGCAAGAATTTAGTAAAGGTAAAGGTACCCCTGCCCGTACGGGCCAGTCGTGACCGACTCTAGGGTTGCGCGCTCATCTCGCTCAAGAGACCGGCGCCGTCCGAAGACTTCCGGGTCACGTGGCCAGCGTGACAAAGCTGCAATTGGTGAGCCAGCACCAGTGATGCACACGGAAACACTGTTTACCTTCCCGCTATACAGCGGTACCTATTTATCTACTTGCACTTAGGGGTGCTTTCGAACTGCTAGGTGGGCGGGAGCTGGGACCGAACGACGGGAGCTCACCCCGCCACGGGGGTTCAAACCACCGAGCTTACAATCAGCAAGTCCTAGGCACTGAGGTTTTACCCACAGCGCCACCCGCATCCCCTAGCGCCACCTGCGTCCCCTTTTTTAAAGAGCTGGGACAGAGGGGCGCAATAATTTAGTACCTCTTATTATTAAAGGCTGGAGGAGGATTAAAACTTTTCTTCAACATTATTTTCAGTTTCAACCTGGTGATATGCCATCAATAAGCAGAGGCTTTTTTTAAATTATTAACTTGCACATAACATTGAAAAGGTAATCATGTCCTTGTTGAGGATGTAAATATTTCCTCACTGCCATGATGATGAGCAATCTGTGGCACTGAGAGATCTTGGTAGAAGCCTGGTGCAAGGCGGGAGCTGGAAGGAAGGACTGCAGCCTGTAGTGGCTGTTGGAGCTGAAAAAGGTAAAGGTAAAGGTACCCCTGCCCATACGGGACAGTCTTGACAGACTCTAGGGTTGTGCGCTCATCTCACTCTATAGGCCGGGAGCCAGCGCTGTCCGCAGACACTTGCGGGTCATGTGGCCAGCGTGACAAGCTGCATTTGGCGAGCCAGCGCAGCACACGGAATGCTGTTTACCTTCCCACTGGTAAGCGGTCCCTATTTATCTACTTGCACCTGGAGGTGCTTTCAAACTGCTAGGTTGGCAGGCACTGGGGCCGAACGACAGGAGCGCACCCCACCGCGGGGATTCGAACCGCCGACCATGCGATCGGCAAGTCCTAGGCGCTGAGGTTTTACCCACAGCGCCACCCGCGTCCCTGGCTGTTGGAGCTAGTGGCCACTAAAGGTGTTGAGAGGCTTCTGTGTGCAACAGATCTCATTAAGAAGAAAAGTGGGCAGTGATAGAATAAGTTGTTCCTATGGAAATTGCCTCTACTTAAAAAAGAGAGCCCTGTTGTAGATTCCATAGGAAGCACTCTTACAATGAGGCAGACTACTGGTCCCTCTAGCTCAGCCTTGCATACCCTCCAATGCCTCAACGGCAAATTCCAGGACGCAGTCTTCTGGGATGCCATCTTTTCATTTCTTCTTGTGAGAGAACGGCAGCCATTTTGGACACTGTGATCTTGCACAATTCCACACTACAATTCCCTCTCAAAGGTGCTTTTACAGGCATGGTGCCCAAAAAAACAGCTCATGAGATTGTGGCCCTGAAAATAATGGTTTCTGGGGGGTTGGGGGATGAAATCACGTGAGATCACGACATCCAAAATGGCTGCCGTTCTCACAAGAAAAAATGGGTTGTCCCAATTATTCCAGGATGCTTGTGGAGTATGCCATTGTCTACACTGACTGGCAGCTCTCCAGAGTTTTAGGAAAGGGGTCTGTCCCTGCCGTACCTGGAGATGCTCTGGAACATTCTTCAAGCCAAGAAGATGTCCCACCAATGAGCTGCAGCCATTCCCTCATGAAATAGGGCAATCCTGATCGCATACGTCTGGGACTCATGCGATGTTCATGAAGTCTGGCCATATATTTCCTTGCCAGATAGGAGTGGATTTTAGATTGGAAGTTTCCTCTGTTATGTTTGGGTTAGCAATTACCAAGGATGAAAGCCAAGATTTATTAAAGGCAGCATATAGTGAAGAGTTTTGCGGGCTGTGTTGAGCTCTTTATGCCGCAGTGTCAACAAGGGCTGTGTAAGGCAGCTAAATGATTAAAAGATGAGCAATCTGATCACTGCTAGGTGAGAGATGCCTTTTTACCTAAAGGCTCACGTGTTTGGAGACTTCCCAGCTTGTTTTAATCTCTCCAAGCAAATGAGAGCCCTCAAGGCTCATTAGGGCTATTTACACAGTTCTTAACTGGAAAAAATTAGATCTACACAAAAAAATGAATAAATAAGTAAACTAATGTGAAATATGAATTAGCTAATCATGTTTGAAATGGAGTTCCAAGTCGGAGAGATGACAGGCTGCAAAAACTCCAAGCAGCTGAGACCATTTCTTTGACTTGACTTTCCCCTTGCTTATTATCCCGGAGGCCGAAGTGGGGAGGAACGGAAACAAAGAAAGGGGTGGTTATACTCAGGGCTTGGAAAAGGGCTGGGACAAGGGGTGGACATGGAAGGAAGCCCCAAGGCCTGAGCCCAAGTTGGTACCTCAGAAATAGGACCGTTCGCCAGTTAAAAAATGGCATGGAAACGGAGGACATGCAAGCTGCCTTCTCTCCATTCATTGAATAATCACCAGGTTGAGATGGTTCTGCTGGAGCACAGAAATGGTGCGGAATGTAGAATCAGATGCAAAATTCACCTTTCTGATATGATAAAGAGAGGATGGATGAATCCAGATAAATTTCAGATGTACTTATTCATGGGTCAGTTTCCTCCTCTTTCCACATGGAACAGATAATTCCTTCTTGTTACTCCATTCAAAAAAATTCATTTAAATGCACATTTCATCACAAAACACATATTTAGATGCATATTTCGTCTCCAGATGTTGCTCAATCGCCATTCTCCTCAGTTCTGGCAAGCTAATGGCCAGGGATGATGTAAATTGTATTTCAGCTGTTGTGGCTGGGGAAACCAAGTCAGATGGCCAGCATATTGTTATTGTTATTGATGTTATTTATTCAGCAACATCTGGAGGGACAATGTTTTCTCACAACTGGCCCAGGAGTAGTTATTTGTTTTATTTAACACTATTTATATCCTGCTTAATCATTAAAAAACTTTTGTTTACATAAAACCGTATAGATAGAATCTTCTTTTTTAAAAAAAATGCCAATAAAAGCAAATGTTAAAAACATGCAGTGTAACACCCCTACACACACAAATACCAAATTGGCACAAAACTTAAATAAAACCAGAAATTTTGAAACCAGTATGCACCATAAAATCACATGCTAAAAATGATATGTTTGGGAAGGTTTGCCTAAACAGCAACACCAAAAAACGGTTTTTATCAGGTCCTGGCATACACAGGTAGGGAGTTCCAGAGATTAGTCACTGCCACTCTGAAGGATCGATTGCTTGCAAGTGCAGAACATGTGGTACTTGTGGAAGAGTCAGTTCCACAGATCCAGGTGGTCGAATAGGCAGGTATGGGGTAAGTAGTTTTCCCTTACAACAAACTCATATGACTGAAATATGTTGATTGCAGACGTTGTGTGCCACAAATACAGCAATCATAGAATCATGGAGTTGGAAGTTACCATGAGGATCAGTATACCTGAAGGAGTGTATCCACCCCCATCGTTCAGCCCAGAAACTGAGGTCCAGCTCTGAGGGCCTTCTGGTGGTTCCCTGACTGCGAGGTTGCAGGAAACCAGGCAGAGGGCCTTCTCAGTAGTGGCACCCGCCCTGTGGAACGCCCTCCCATCCAATGCCAAGGAAACAAACAACTACAGTGGTACCTCGGGTTAAGTACTTAATTCGTTCCAGAGGTCCGTACTTAACCTAAAACTGTTCTTAACCTGAAGCACCATTTTAGCTAATGGGGCCTCCTGCTGCTGCCGCGCCGCCGGAGCACAATTTCTGTTCTCACCCTGAAGCAAAGTTCTTAACCCGAGATAATATTTCTGGGTTAGCGGACTCTGTAACCTGAAGCGTATGTAACCTGAAGTGTATGTAACCCGAGGGCTGCCTTCAAATGTCTTCTAAAAGTTGGCAGGGGGTTGGACTCGATGGCCCTTGTGGTCTCTTCCAACTCTATGATTCTATGATTCTATGAAAAGTCAAGTACAGTCATACTTCATGTTACATTCGCTTCATGTGACGTTCTTTCAGGTTACGTCCCGCCATAGCTGTCAAGTGTCCCTTATTTGAAGGGTACCGCTGTACTTGACTTTTAGAAGACATCTGAAGGCAGCCCTGTTTAGGGACGTTTTTAATGTTTGATGTTTTAATCACATTTTCAGTATTCTGTTGGGAGTCACCCAGAGTGGCTGGGGAAACTGAGCCAGATGAGCGGGCAGTAGGTAGGTAGGTAGGTAGGTAAATAAATAAATAAATAAATAAATAAATAAATACTATTACTATTACTATTACTATTACTATTACTATTACGTAGTCCAACTCCCTGGAATGCTGGAAAAAATTACCCAACATGGGGCTCAAAACCGTGACCCTGTGATTAAGAGTGTCATGCTCTATCAACTAAGCTAGATGAGGCTTATTAATTTCTTCTCCTCACATCCCTCCTCCTCCTCCTCCTCTCTCTCTCTCTCTCTCTCTCCCCCCCCCACCTTGTGGTGTGTCCTTCTTTAGGGTCACCGCTCTCCTCCCCCTAAGAGCTGGTTGTGGAACCATGTGCTGTTCAAAGTCCTTTTGTCAGAAGCCATCTACTCTTAGGGCGGCCTAGTGAAAGAGTGGCGGCTTGAGGCGTTTTCCCTGCATGTTATGGCTGCGAGCTCAACCCTCTGCCTCCAAATGGTACCAGGGGGATCCAGGACCCTCACCAGAAGAAGGTATATCCTGAGGCCTCCTCGTATTTTAAAGAGCTTTCATTAAAAAATATTTGCAAATTTTCAGTGTCATTAGTATAATAAGATACAAATATCGCAACATAATGCAAGCATTAACTATGAAACATGCCCCGGGGCGTTACCACCTGGGGCTGTGATCTGTGCATCTCTCTGACGCGGAAAGCAAAGCTGGCCCACATCCGCATTTCGATGAGAAGCCTCAAAGCAAAACGGAAGGGCTGCGGGGAGCGATGCTGGCCGTTTAGTTGGTGACACTTTTTTTTTGAGATGTTTATTTCTGACCCATTTGACGTTAATGCGACGCCAGAGATGCCTTTTGGCACAGCTCCGCTTCTGCTAATGATCCCAGAAGCCTCCATGCTGGAAAATTAAGGATACCCATCATGTCTGCGCTTCCTTGCAAAGTATCTCCAGCTTACTTCAATTCCCCTTTGTTGTTTTTTTAAACAGCGCTTCCAGGCTGAGCCTTTCAGATTTTAGCAACAGCTGAAGAGGGGGGGGGGCAGAGAAGATTTGGGGAGGTGACACATGATTCCCCGGCAAGGTTTCCAGACCCTTTGCAGCTGGAGTTTGCACGCCGCTTTCAGAGCCCATCTTTGACGGAAGGAAAGAGTCAAACTAAAGAAGTCGCAAATAAGATTAAAGGGAGGGGAAGCTGTGCGTCTTAAGCACATTTATTGTGGATACTACTTATACCTCACAAGAACTGTCAAAATATTATCAACACAGATGAACAGCCGCTTGAAGCTAGTGTTGTGCCAAACCCTGAATGGTTGTGGGTTGTTCGTTTTTTGCAAATGCATTTGTAAATATATTTGCTTCGTACATCAGGGATAGACCTTTTTTCTGCTTCTTTCACAGGGTCGCCTCAGTTCAGGGATATTGTAGAGTTGGAAAAGGTTCAGAAAAGGGGCAGCTCAAATGATGAAGGGGATGGGGCATCTCCCCTATGAAGAAATCTTGCAGCATTTAGGACTTTTCGGTTTAGAGAAAAGGTGGGTAACTTCACTTCTCCTTCTGCTCTGACCATAAGGTCAAAATGAGGCACCATGATATTAATCACGCAGGACGACATGTTTGTTTCCCTTGGTTATGACTCAGTCACTGATGAATGCCCCTAGAAATGTTTTTAGAATTTGCACTTCTTGAGTTTTATCTTATTTTCATCTTTGTTTAAGCTGCTTTGATGGCCTGAAGCTGTGAAGCATTTTATAAAATTGTAAGAGAAATAAATAACATTCAGACCATTTAAATGTTCAGTGCAATGTCACTTTAAGCAAAGGGGTTATGGTGCCTTTCACAAACATAGCCAGTACAGAGGCTTTTTTTTTTTTTTTTTTGGTAAAAAGTAGGGCTGTAATCGCATCCCCTTCAAAAAGTTTAGTCTGTGCTTCCTGGTTCTCCCAGTCCCATCTCTAGTGTCCACATGCTCAGCACAATGCACAAAGAGGACATCTCCCTTTTATGTATGTTGACACTTCATAATGTAGATCGTGTGTGTAGAGCATGATAACTTTTGAAAATCCTGTACTCATTTTTCCAATATATGGGGGTGAGGCAGAATACCTCAGGTCACTGAGACATCAATGCTGCTGTTGGAGAGACTCGACCAAATATTTAAATTATACACAGTTGTGTGACACATGGTTAATTTGTGTCTTGGAGACATTGTTGTGGACTTTAAAAAATGTTTATTGTAGTAGAAGGAAAAAAGATATATACAAATGCTTTTAAAATAGGCTGGTCGGAGTTGAGGGCCAAAACATCTCGAGGGCACCAGCTGGCAAAGCCTCTGCAATGGTCTTTCATCTGCACATAAATCACACTGAAATATGTGTTTCAGTGCACAGCTGCAAGCATGCACTCTCAAAACACACATTTATAAAGTGTTCTGTGGTGTTTAAACTGCCATAATCTGTGTTGCAAGATTCGCAGATGTGTGAAATCCAGCAGGGTTAAGCTGCTGTCCGCACATTAGTCCATCTTGAAATTCACGAAGACTGAATTCCTCAAGCATCCTCAAGAAAGGGTCAACACTCGGAGATCTTTCCTGAAGACGACAGCGTTACAAGACCCAGGTACAGACGAGTCAATCCTCTTAAGAGTGTAAGAATCAAAGTCTCTATCAGACCCTTGAGGAAATTGCCCGTGTACCTTGACAACAGGGCCATGTGTCACATAGGTAAACAGTCAATGTTTCAAGTCCTCTTCTTCCTGGATACCGCCAAGCAACATTGCAGGGGCTAGTCTTGAACGAAATAATAGGTACTTCAGAGCAGCGTTCGCAAGAGATGACACACTAGAAACCATCTAGAGATCTCGCGCAAAGTAAGATGGAGCCTTCTAAACACGTCACCTTTCCTTGTGTTTGCTGCCAAAGGTAAGAGTCTCAGGTTCAGTTGTTAAGCAGGAGGAAGAGAATGAACGATAAGATCCCAGTGTCAGCCTTGACAAAGCACCTGTTAAAAATTGCAGATAACGGCCACTTCTGCCTGTTCTCCTTTGCTGCCCTTTATACAGGGAACTAGATTCCCCTCAGCATCTACAAGACTTCCTCATTGTCCTTGCCAGCCTCTGCACAACATTAACTCTGCCTTTGCAAAGCTCCCTCTGAAAAAGCTTGGCGAGACTCGTGCTGTTGGCACACAAAGATCATTGTCTTCAAGTAAGCAATGTTTGCGTACTTGTGCTACGCCATCTGTGCGGTTTTTGACATATAGACAATACTTAGGCCCAGTCCCTAAAGGGATCATTGGGATGCAGCTATTATTTCCATGCTGGCGGCAGTGCCAGGAAAACACAGCAACTGCCCTCCTGACATAAAATACCACAAGATGAGAGGAAGGGAGGTGGGAGCTGGAAGGCTGCAGTTTAAGTACCTGCCAGGTTGTTGGAAAGGGTCTAAGAGGCCTGCTGTACCGCACAGTGGGGCCTCTGTGCAGATCCAGCCTGGACCAGACATCAGACTAACTCCATAGTCCGCTCAACATACCTGAGGGACTAGCATCCTTGCAAGACTCAATTAGCATGGTGCTGGAGAACTGCTGGCCTTGCCACCCTCCAGTCACATTCTGCTGGGAGGAGCAGATAACCCAGCTATGCCTCTGCTTCAGATGTTCTTGGGTCCTTCCATTTGATTAAGTTTTCCGAACCACAGAATCTGATCTCACTTACAATGCCTGTCCATTTTTGTTATGCTGCAAGTTGTCAGAGAGAGATGCTGGGGATTATAGCAAAGAGAGGGGGGAGCGGGTGGTTCTGTGGTCTAAACCACTGAGCCTCTTGGGCTTGCTGATCGGAGGGTTGGCGGTTCGAATCCGCGCAACAGGGTGAGCTCCCGTTGCTCTGTCCCAGCTTCTGCCAACCTAGCAGTTGAAAAGCACACCAGTGCAAGTAGATAAATAGGTACCACTGTGGCAGGATGGTAAACAGCATTTCTGTGGGCTCTGGTTTCTGTCACAGTGTCCCGTTTTGCCAGAAGCGGTTTAGTCATGCTGGCCACATGACCCGGAAAGCTGTCTGTGGACAAACGCTGGCTCCCTCAGCCTGAAGCGAGATGAGAGCCACAACCCCAGAGTCGCCTTTGACTGGACTTAACCATCCAGGGATCCTTTACCTTTTTTACCATTTATAGCAAGGAGGGAGTCTGTAAGATTGTTTCCACTTCTCATATCACTAGGAAACACCCTGTCTCGGGCTTCTTTCCTACCCAGAGCTTGGTGGTTTTTAAAGGAGAGGGAAGTGGGAATGTCTCTACCCAGGATTGCCTATGGCAACTTGAAAACATGCAGTATTTCCCATTGCACACATGTTCTTGATGGGGACCATGATTGGGTTAGCTTGGTGTGTGGTTTTATACTGCAGGGTCTTCCTTTGTGTAAGCCGATGAGGCACGTTGAAAATGAGCATACATGTGGTAACCTCCAGACTATAGAGACAGTACTGAAGAAAGTCTCAATGTTGTCACTATTGCTACTTCACACACTATGCCGAGCCTTAACAGGCTCCCCTGTGTGGCTGATAATGGCAGCCTACTGTGGATTAACCACAGAAGATATGGAAAAGGGGACTGCTCCAATCTCCAGCTAACACAGCGTTTTATGCCACTGTTGACGGGTGCGGCACTGCAAACCAGCATGGCAATAGAAATGCTCCAAAACACAATCCACATTACAAAATAAAACAAAGAGGATCACTAATAACGTGGCAGAGCAGATTTAGGGGAATATGAACAGTTCAGAAACGTTGGGCGTGGAGTGTTGGGGCATCACAACTCTGCTTTTGAATGAGGAGTAAGAGGCTGAGGGCACTGAATTTTGGCCTCACACAGGACACCACTGAAATTTGAGACCCTCAGATCTGCCACTGAACATGGTCATGCACTTCTACCTACAAACCATCTCTCTCTCTCTCTCTCTCTCTCTCTCTCTCTCTCTCAGAAAGAGAGACCAAAATAAAATAGGTAGATACACGAAAGAGAACAAATGTGGAAGGATCTAAGCCACTGAACTTGATGCTACAGTTAAACCGTTAGGCTGCCTCCAAGTTGGCGCTCTTTTCGGGGGCAATGCAGTCGTATACCAGCAAATCCAAGAAGTGCAACTGAAGCTCTTGTGCAATAAACCCCCTTCCCCCCAAAGCCTGGGCTTTTTGCAATAAGGGGGAGAGATGGGGGGAGATTGCTCTGCGCTATGTCATCTAACCTCTCCACAAACCAATGGGAATGACTGCTCAATAAATAGTTGGCATCGTCTAATCTCCCTGCAAACAAATCAGGGTGGGTGCTCAACAAACAGGTCACCTGAAAGTGAATTTGTGTCTGTGTGTTTGCGTAAAATCCTAAGAGTGTCAAGTAAGTGGCAAATGGGGCATATGCAAAACATTTCTCCCCGGTTGTGTGAATATTTCCCCAACCTGCTGCTAATATACCAAGGATAGATATCCTTCCTTTAAAAACTAGCTGTGCATACAAGGCAAATTTATCTTTAAAATATCATCTCTGTGCCTCTTATACCTCGTTCATTGGGGAGAAGCCACACTGGGGCTACTCGGGGGGTGGGGAGGGATATTAAGTGCTGACATTTACCAGGTGGCAACAAGGTCACGTCGGGTATTTTGTACCAAGTGTGTGCATGTAATTATCAGGTAGAATTACAGGTAACAGAGGCTCAGCACATTTCAAGGGGCTATTATGAAGTAGCTCTCTTGCTTACCTTAGCACTCCCCTCTTAAAGCAGATAAGGGCCAGGGGGAATTTTGTGCATATGAAAAATATGTGTGCCAATAGGTGCAAACATTGGCCTCAGGGCAAACAAAATAACAGATACAGGAACAGTTTGTGTACTGAACAAAACAGTGCTCGCTACTTGCTACTGTACATCTACCAAAATTTAAGGCCAGAGGAAAATAATATACTGTACCTTAGATGTCCCAAAGCAGTAGGAGATAGCTTCTCCTGTGCATTCATTCCTGGGCCCTGCCATCTACTTTTCATCCATCCTTGCCGTGTAACTTACCAGGTGGGCATATGACGGAGGATTTGGACAAATCCTCAGGCAAATTGAGCCGTTTTCCAAAGTGGTTCTGAACCACCCCTAGTACCTGGAGCCCTGATCAATTACAGCAGGTTGTGGATGGGGTGGGTGATAGTGCTTGGGGATGGGGGACGACAACGACAGGCATCAGAAAGCACAGCTGCCTTATCTCCTGCTGTATGGAGAGATTTAAAGGACTATGGAAATTCTCTTTGAATCTGGCAACCCTACTAACATCTAAAATCCACTAGAAGAAATAGTCTGAGGGGTTTTTTCCCCCTTTTTTAAAAAAAGGAAACTTGCAACCAAACCAGATTTTCTTTTCTGATGTCAGCCAATCAATCCGTATCTTCTTAAAACCTCAAAGGATTTCTGCTTTCAGCTGCTGAAAGGAGGAAAGAAATCTGCCCATTTTCTAGGTTCTTTTCTTCTGCGCCTAGAAGAGAGTCCGACAGAAGTTACTTAAATCAATAAGAAGCTTCGCTTGGGATTAGAGTATCAGGGAGTAGATCTGACAAGAGTGGAGTTAAATTACATTTCAAAACGGCGTTTAAAATAGAACAATCACCCTTTCTGAGTCTTGGGTGCCTGGATTTTAGCTTGTTTGGTTTCCTTTAAAGCGCAAAACCTTCCCGTCGCTGAAGAGTTGCCGTCTTAAGTGTAAATCCAATCTAAGCATCTTCTGGCAGAGAAGAAAAGCCTCCCCCACCCCCCCAAAAAATCTCAATTTGCACTTGAAGCTTTAAAAGAAGCACAGCGGGCCAACTTTGCACCCATATTTTTGCATTTCCCTGGCTAATAATGGGTAATGAAAATCAGATGACTCACTGCCACCTAGTGGTTTCTGGAAAGAGTGCATCAAGCTCTAGGGGATGATATTCAGAGTGTATTCCATAGAAATCTCCGTCATTTTCCGTAACTCTGAAAAGCACACAATTATCAAATGTAGCCTTTCCCGACACAGGATGATGAGCATCCAGGCACCTTGTGTAGCTTAATGTGAGGCACATATATTGCATGCAGAAAGTCCACAGGCTGCTTGGGCTAAAAACTAAAGAAGAATGGCAACTTAAACTGATGGAATATGCACAGCTTGCGGACCTAACATATAGAATAAGAGAACAAGAAGAACATAGATTTAAAGACTAGTAAATGGCCATTGAATAAATGGAGGAAAATTGTGTATATTTGAAAACGTGGCCAGTATTAAGATAAATTCAACAGTGTAAATACGTTTTGATGAATGTAATAATGGAATGCTGAATGATTTAGTTTATATAAAATATGCAGGGATTTATGCCATGCAAAATGAACCATGGAAAGAGAAGAAGGGAAGTCACTGATATTTTAAGGTTGTTTAAATGAATATTCTAAAATGTACAACAGAAAATTTAATAAAAATTATAGGGTGGGGGGAACCATCTCCTGTCTGAAAGCCACTGCCAGTCAGCAAAGACCAGGGATGGCTAAATGTTTTCGATGTTAGGGCCAGATTCACAGTCAGCCAACCCTTTGAGGGCCACATGAAAGTGGTGAGCACGACCACTGTATATGCATACACGCACACATACAATTAAAAAAAATTAGTTTATTTTGCGATACATAATAAACAAAAACTGTTACAAACATCTTGGCTGTCTTTGGATTATTCACAAGAGCATACAAGGTCTTGAGAATGAAAGTAAAATATCATACAAAGAGCATACAATAATACCCTCTAATCCAGGAGATCTCGCCAAAGTCCACCATGCGATTGTGGGAGAGCCCTTGCCTGTTCTTCCTGCCTCATATAAGATATAAACGTTTGTCACGCCATATAGAAAGAAGTGGGGGTTTTCCTTCCTTCTGCCACTTGCATTTGGCATGTTCGTTTTTCTGCTAGTGCTGCTGAGCAGAACCTTTGGTACCACAGTTCCATTGTTGGAATTTCCCATGCTTCCAGGAAGAAATATGTTTGCAGCCCTGCTGATCCAAAATAATCACAGGACAAAATTTGGAGTGGCGTTCCAGCACATACTGCTTTCCATGGGAGAATCATGGGGGAACCGAAGCGAACATGAGCATAAAGGAGACATATCTGGCGACGTCTGTGGTTGTCTCACAACATGCCCACTGGTAGGAAAGAAATTTAGAATGGTCATATACCAATCCAAAAGCAACCATTCCATAATGCAACAGGTAAAAAAAAGGTAAAGGACCCCTGACCGTTAAGTCCAGTCATGAATGACTCTGGGGTTGCCGCACTCATCTCGCTTTACTGGCCAAGGGAGCCGACGTTTGTCTGTAGACAGTTTTTCCGGGTCATGTGGCCAGCATGACTAAGCCAGAGCAGCACACAGAAACACCGTTTACCTTCCCACCAGAGTGGTACCTATTTATCTACTTGCACTTGTTTTCGAACTGCTAGGTTGGCAGGAGCTGGGACCACACAACGGGAGCTCACCCCGTCGTGGGGATGCAACAGGTAATGCAATGTAAAAGGAGCACCAGGAACTGGGAGAGAAATGCTAGCATCATAACCAGGAAAACTAATGCAGTAATCCCCACGTCTGAATTCACCTTCAGATTCAACGGCCTCTCCAGATGGCTTCTGTGAGTGGAACAGGATGGGCATCTTATCCTTCACCTTAGACAGCAATGTATCAGGCCATCCTGGAATGGACATTTCTGCCCCAATCTCATCTGATACAAGAAGGAAAGCAACCGCCACTTTCACAATGTATTGGCCAAACAAGACATCAAACTCATCTCCCATGGAACTTACATGCAGCCTGCCCCACTTGAAACTGCTTCCAGTGGCTTCCAGTCAATCAATCCGTGGCCCGTTTGAGAATGGGCACACCCTGTGCAGCCATTTGGCACAAACCTACACAAGATGTGAAAAATCTGCAACCTTTAGGGATAGAAGTCACCCAAGAATGTCACCTCACCGAAATATTTTTGAGATGATGTTGTTATGATTATGAGCAGGTGGGCCATGATTATTCAAGAGAAGGAGGTTAAATCAGGAATGAGAAGCACGTATAGGAAGGACAGCTGGGTGCTTTAACTATAAGGTTCCTCCTTGATCTCATTTAGCAACCATGCTGTCTGTTATTATAAAGCTCTAATGCCAAATCTTGAGGATCCAGCCTCATATTACACTCTGTGAGATCAGTTTCAATCTCACTTATGTTATCTGAACTCTGCAGGATTTACATATTTATTCATCCATTTATTGCCTGCTGCCCATCCTCAACAGTACACAGGGGTGTTGTTGTTGTTTTACAATATTGTTTATTTTTGTGTTTTCATATTGCAAACTGCCTTGTGGTCCTCGGATGAAGGGTGGCATAGAAATTTAATAAATAATAATAAACAATTCCTCAAATTCCCAGCAGTGTTTTTGAAGGCAAAGCTGCGTCAAGCCCAAACTTTTTCCGCCTCCCCCAACTCTGATTTCAGGAGGATGCTCTCTCATAGTATAAAAATGTGCTGGGGCTTGGGTGTGCAAAGCCAGGTTTACTGGCACCAGTTCTGTTGTCGCCACCTCCTCAGCTTAGCAAATGCCGGCCAAGAAAATCCCACGAAACAAGAGTGTGTTAGTTCAGGGAACAGCCGCAAACCCAAAGTACAGAGAAAGAACGTGAGGAACCGTGGACCCTCCAGATGTTACTGGACTTGCGACATCCATCAGCCTCAGCAGGCATAGCCAATGGCCAGCGAGTCACAGTTCAGACACACCAGGTGGGCCAAAGTTTCCCCACACCTGGCATACAAGAAGTGGTCATAGTCGTGAACTTAGTTGGCTTCAGTTTGTTCTGTGATGCTTCCCCAGTGGAACCACATCACTGAGGTCCAGAGGGGTTTTGTTGCAACAAAAGCAGGACCAACATTTGTGGCATAAAGTTACTGGATTTCAGCACAAAGTTACAAGGCATGTACTGATGGGATATACATGTATATATTGGGAGAAATTCACACTAAAATGCAGGTGAATTTTCATGAGAATACACACACACACACACAGCCCACAGCTTAAAGGTAAAGGTAAAGGGACCCCTGATCATTAGGTCCAGTCGTGACCGAATCTGGGATTGCAGCTTTATTGGCCGAGGGAGCCGGCATACAGCTTCCGGGTCGTGTGGCCTGCATGACTAAGCCGCTTCTGGTGAACCAGAGCAGCACACGGAAACGCCGTTTACCTTCCCGCTGGAGTGGTACCTATTTATCTACTTGCACTTTGATGTGCTTTCGAACTGCTAGGTGGGCAGGAGCAGGGACCAACAACAGGAGCTCACCCCGTTGCAGGGATTCGAACCGCCAACCTTCTGATCGGCAAGCCTTAGGCTCTGTGGTTTAACCCACAGTGCCACCCGCGTCCCACAGCCCACAGCTTATGCACATTTAATTTGTGTACATTCAGCTTTAGGTGCGTGACAAAAATTTAAAAAGTGAGTAGGGTTCCAGGATAAATGACTTTGGCAAACCCACCCGCCATTGAACCCAGTGGATTTTGACTATACACAATTTTGGCTTCAGGCACATTTCCATGTAAGTTTGCAGGCTTAGTGTATATGGAAATATGAAGGACTGAACTTAGGAGTGGAAAAATGAGAAACTGAGAACTGAAATGGACAGATTCGCCCTTCCCTAGTTAAGAGACACATGCTGCTACATGCAGCTGGTTGGCTCAAGCTGCAAATTCAGATCATTTGTGTCATTTTGGAGGTGCAGGTTGAGGAAGTACAGAGCTGGAAGGATGGAAAGAAGGAGCTTGAAGGAGCAGGAGACAGTTAAGCGTACTCTCTGGGATGTGTAGGATAGAGCATGAAAGATCTGCAGATGTTTTAAGGGAACTTTACTGCATGGGATTTGGAAAACTAAATTCCAAGGATTGCAAATGCGTCAGGAAAGACATAGAGCTGCTCCTGAATTCTTTACAGATCACTTTCTGACAAAGAAACAGATTTACAAGCCCTTTCCACATTATGGTTTTAGTTATGGGGACAATCTATGGGGGAAGTCACTCCCCATGGCTGCAAAGAGAGTTGGATGTGGTCCTTCCAATCCATTCTCAGCAAAAAAAAGAAGTTACAAGTCATTTGCTCTTCTCATGATGAGTTGGGAGGAGACATTATTAGAGACAGAAAGTGCTGAGTACAGAACCATTTTTTTCTTCCTTCTGCTCTCCTTTTATCTGATCATCTTCTCATGTTTTTTCCACTCTCTCCCTCTTCTTCCTTCATCCTATAGTGGTGGCTGTGAATGCTAATGAGATGATAAATGGGCCAACCCCAGGCAATCATTTTCGGGTAATTAGTTCAACTACTGAACTTTGAAGAGTCATTTGCTTCCAGCCAGGAAACTTGGGTGGTTAGTTACCTGGTTTCTTGTGATTCTTCAGTGAAGGTGTGGTTTTCTTAAGCACAGGTGTTTCACTTTGCCTTGTGGGCATGTTTTGGTCAGAAGGTGAGGGTATTAATTTTGGGGGTTGGGGAGACATCCAGGATATTCAACTGAACAAAGCCTTTGTCTTGCAACTTTCCTCACTTTTTTTTTTAAAGTTCCTCTACTTAAACCAGACATCAGAACAAAATACATGTAAACTACAAGTTATTTAGCCATCTAAAATAGATGGTCATTCTTAGCAAATTGTAGTTACTCTAAAATGGTAGGTCAGTGCTAAGAATCAGCAGCTGGTAGTCCGCAGGCCAATGCCAGACACTAAAGAGTGTGGCCTAATTGTCTTTCTTTATTTTTCTTATCTATCTATCTATCTGTCTATCTATCCATCATCATCATCATCATCATCATCATTTATATCCCACCTTTCAAGGGGCATAAATAGTTATCCTTGCCATTTTATCACAACAATCCTGTGAGGTAGCTTAGTCTAAGAGGCAATGACTGGCCCAAGGTCACCTAATGGCTGAGTGGGGTTTTGAACCCTGGTCCTATTCAGACATTTTAACCATGGCCCCCCCACTGTCTCTCTTTGCTCCTTCCTGCCTATCACAGGAAATGGCCCATGCAGGCCGGATTGATGAATTTTGGCATCTGAGGCAAATCACAAAACACCCACCAGAAGAAGGGTGAATGAAGATCTGCCTCAGGAACGGGGGCTGGGGATGAGGGAAATATCCTACACTGGGATCTGCTACCCCTGTTGATCCTGCCCCCTGAGGCAGTTGCCTCACCTTGTCTCATGGGTGAGCTGTCCCTGTTCTTATGTAGGAGTGAGGGACAAGAGCTCTGAGAAAGATTTCCTTGAAGCAAACAAAAAAGAGGGTGGCGGTGAAAATAAGCATAGACAGAAAAGAGAAATGGCGGCACAGAGGAAGGACATGGTGTGGTGGTGGGGCTTGCTAATGACTCAAGGTGCTCTAGTGGGTCGTGGGTATCTTGTGGGTAAGCTGTTGGCCTCAAATAAGAAACGAGGTCTACATCAGGGGTTGCCATCTTTTCGGGTCAGCGGACACATATGGAATTTTGAGGAGGTGCCGTGTGGGCCTTGGTCACAAAATGGCTGCTGTGGGGTGCGTAGCACTGCAGAAAATGACTGCCACAAGGGACATGGCAGAACAAAATGGCTGCCATGGTGTTTGTGGCATAACGCAGAAAGGCATCAATAAATCAGCCACCAAGGGCAGGGCTATTCTCTAACTCTTCAATGGTACTCCCCACTTCCAAGCATTTGCTATCTGAGGAAGGGCCTCACTCTGTTTAATGAAAGGGACTGATTTTCACTGAGATAATGACCACGGAGGGAAAAACCACCCCACCCCACTAATAATAGGAAGTGCAGGTTTCCCCACAGTGAGGCCACAGTGAGAACAGACTGCCATTGGCCCAATCTTATTTTATTATGTGCTTCCTAATGACACATCTAGTATCACATCTAGGGATCGACAAATCAATCAATTTCAGTTCATCTCAGTTTTTCATTTTTCCAGTCTCAAATTCATTCATTTCTGCGTTTTTGTGCACACTTTCCCATAATATATGCCTTTTTTTTATTAAAAACAAACAAACAAATTTCCTTCCCACTGGAGAACTGCATCGCAAAATTCAGAGAAATGTGTGTTTCAAAGGAGAATTGGCATTTCGCTTTGTGTCTTGATACAAGAAGTGCGAATGAGGGTGGTTCACGTAAAAATGTGATTGAAATGTGAACTGAACTAATTTCTCCACTATCCCTCGGCACATCTAGTTTGATTCAGAGCTTCTGCCAATTCTCTCCCTTTTATGCACCTCAGCTACTGATTCAGATGCATGAGCCAAGAGGTTGCCAAATGGGAATGTGCAGCTGAGGTACAGGAAGATGAAATTCTGCCAACGCTACCGTTGTGCTCACATTGGAGAAGAAAGGACTAAAAGATCCCTTCCTTGTGTCTTGGCTTGCGCAAAAGAGAGACGGTGGACATGGCCAATGCCGAGGAGCCTTCAGCTCTCACTTGATTCAAAATATGGCCTTTAATATTGATTGATTGATTGATTGATTGATTGATAATTCCCTTTACACCCTGACCTCCGTCCTAAAGGAGCCCATCAGTTCCCCACAGCTGCAACAAACCAAACTCTGGCGTGTACACGAATTTGCAAAAGGAAAACAATTAAACGGGAACAATAAAAAATGTTGTCTGAACAGCTCGTTTCTATATGACAAATGTGCGCTAAAGACTGCTTCCGCAGAAAAACCTGGACGTCGTCCAATTTGAAAGAACGAATGAAAAAGAGAGAAACGCACACCAAATAAGTGAGTTAAGTGTGACCCACCGCATATTATAAATAACTCATAGGAGGAGAACGTTTTAAATCAAATATCTGAACTAATATTTTGCAAGCCATATGATAAAATATTTTTGCTCAAGCCATCTGTTCAGCAATTTGGACAAAAGTAATAATCAGCCCTACAGCTTTCATCTCCTCAACCGCTGGTGTAGAATCTGCATGTGGAGAGATGACCTTTCCTTCTCCGTAGACCCTATGCACACCTATCCACTATGTTGGGCATGGCATAAAGAAATAGGAACTTATGCTTTCTCTCGGGTTCTCTCTGCACAGGTGAACTAAATATGCGTGTACTTGTTTTATATCTTCTACTAAGGTCGGAATGAAATGGGACGCAGGACCACAGAGCCTAGGACCTGCCGATCAGAAGGCCGGCAGTTTGAATCCCCGCAATGGGGTGAGCTCCCATTGCTCGGTCCCTGCTCCTGCCAACCTAGCAGTTGGAAAGCACATCAAAGTGCAAGTAGATAAATAGGTACCGCTCCAGCGGGAAGGTAAACAGCATTTCCGTGCGCTGCTCTGGTTCGCCAGAAGCGGCTTAGTCATGCTGGCCACATGACTCGGAAGCTGTACACCGGCTCCCTCGGCCAATAAAGCGAGATGAGCGCCGCAACCCCAGAGTCGGTCACGACTGGACCTAATGGTCAGGGGTCCCTTTACCTTTACCTTAAGGTCAGAATGAGATATGATGTCAGAACACCTGTGGCCCCATGCTTTTTGAGAAACAGGGCAGGGCAGCTTGGATTGGTGCTGAAGAGATAGGGATTTAACTAGGATGACCACATGCCCTGCTTTACAGTGGAGTGTCCTCTATTTGAAAGGTTGTTATAGGACAGACCTCTATTTGAAGGACTGTCTGGTTCAAGTCTAATTTAAAGATGCAGAACTGTAAGAAAGAAGAGCAGGGGCCTGTTAGCAGACTGAGCAGGTGCACTGATCCTGGCCAGATCCTTGTTCCCCCTTATGGTGAGGGGTTTTGTTTTTCTATATGGTTTTTCATATTTTTGCATCAATACAAATAAAGTAGCACATGCAAATCATGAGGTCCTCTTTTTTGGTGATTCCCTAAGTTACATGCAGCTACATTAGTAGTGAAATAATGATTTGAATGTGCTATAAACATGCAAACCAGATGGTGCCAGAGAGCAGCAAATTTTTATACAAAATTTTCCATACGGGTTTTAAAAATTTCGTTATAACTTCTGACTTATTTATAGCATGTGGTTTTCTGTTGTTGTTTTTTGCTGCGTGTAGATCCTTCCTAGGTTGAATTCCTCTGTCTGACCACTGTGGAAACAGAATTATGGACTTGATGGGTCTTTGGCTTGATACAGCGGGGCTCTTCTTATATAAGGGGGACAGGAGGGGGGCAGGTGTGGAGGACCCCCTGGTCCTGAATGGGGTAACTGTGCCCCTGAAGGACCAGGTGCACAGCCTGGGAGTCATTTTGGACTCACAGCTGTCCATGGAAGTGCAGGTTAATTCTGAGTCCAGGGCAGCTGTTTACCAGCTGCATCTGGTACACAGGCTGAGACCCTACCTGCCTGCGGACTGTCTTGCCAGAGTGGTGCATGCTCTAGTTATCTCTCGCTTGGACTACTACAATGCACTCTATGTGGGGCTACCTTTGAAGGTGACCCGCAAACTACAACTAATCCAGAATGCAGCAGCTAGAGTGGTGACTGGGAGCAGCCACCAAGACCACATAACCTACCAGTACGTTTCCGAGCACAATTCAAAGTGTTAGTACTGACCTTTAAAGCCCTAAACAGCCTTGGTCCAGTATACCTGAAGGAGTGTCTCCACCCCCATTGTTCTGCCCAGACACTGAGGTCCAGCGCTGAGGGCCTTCTAGCGGTTCCCTCACTGCGAGAAGCCAAGACCAGGCAGAGGGCCTTCTCGGTAGTGGCACCCACCCTGTGGAACGCCCTCCCACCAGATGTCAAAGAGAAAAACAACTACTTGACTTTTAGAAGACATCTGAAGGCAGCCCTGTTTAGGGAAGCTTTTAATATTTAATAGACTATTGTATTTTAATATTTTGTTGGAAGCTGCCCAGAGTGGCTGGGGAAACCTAACCAGATGGGCAGGGTATAAATAATTATTATTATATTATATCATATTATATTATATTATATTATATTATATTATATTATATTATATTATATTATATTATATTATATTGCACAGTACCAATCGTGCTAGAAATAATTAAGTATGGGCCTGTAAGATAATAAATATGGCATGCAATTTATCCCAGGAGATCCCTTCATAATGTTACATCCTAATGCTGAGGATGGACATCAGTCTCTGCGGTTCTGCAGACATCTGAAGTCCAGTTACTGGACCGCCAAATAGATGAGATTTTGAGGATTGATTTCCTCATGTCAGATTTTAGGAATGATAATTTTCTGGAGGAATTCTATGCAGTTGGGACTATTTGGATTTGCTTGATGTCCTTGCCACTCAGATCCTCTCAATTCATTTTGGCTCCGGCTTAAAGAAGACACTTCATTGAGTAACATACCAGCTGCTCAAAGAACTTCTGTTGACCTGAGCACAACCACTATCGATCCCATAGCAGGTCACTTTTGGTATTGGGTCAGAAGGTCACTTTAGATGGCCACATGGACACTGAGCGATGCCATCATTGCTCTAGACTCTCGGTGCATAAAGAAGAGATCAGCAGCAGAGGAGTTGCCCATGCTACTAGTTTCGCACGATAACCTTGCTTGTCACATTAATATCTCACCCAGGGAATCTAACCCACAGCAGACCCTCGCACCACAATTGAATTAGCATTGGGCTTGGTCCAAAAGCCGTATGTGGATTCCCTCCCCCTCCCCCACCTTCTGGACCTCCGGCTACCGCATGAGCCACATTGACACCAATACCCACAATCAATTTGTTAATAAGGATCGTGGGGAGATTCTGCAGATGGGAAGAGCGAAGGGGGAGAAAGGAGATCATTATTTTTAATTTAAATAAATCAATGTGTTAATAAGAGATGTGAAACATGATGGGTGGAGGAGGAAGAGGAGGAGGAGGAGGGCAAATGGGAACAGCCTCCTCTCGCTTTGACAGTTGTTCGATGTGTTTCAAACCTAAAAAGATTCTCTACTCCTACCCTTTTTAGTAATAGCAAATAACTAATTATATACTCCTGAGTTTTAGGGGCATGGGCAGTGCTTTCTTTCTTTAACACAAATTAGAGAATAGGGAGGCTTGATTCCCAGAAGGGTTTATTTTCAAGCCGTCTCTGTTCTAATACACATCTAAGAGGACAGAGGAAATATCTTTTATCGTTCAAATCTCCCTGAAATTTAAGAGCAGCTGGGGATTAAAAAAAAAAATACAGATATGATTCATTAAATTCATCTCATTCCAAAGACACCTTCCTGCCAGTTTATCTTTGTAACTACAGTCATCTCTCCAGAAGAGCACCATTTCCTGAATGTTGTCAACCTGAACAGTTGTGTGTGTGTGTGTGTGTGTGTGTGTGTGTGTGTAAGGGACAGCACTTAGTCTATTTTCCCCCCTTCAAAATACAGAACCCCAATCTTTATTCCTCCCCTTTGCTCCTAGCGTGCTCATTTGTAGAACTAATTATTCAAATTAATAGGAACCAAGGAAGTTACCTTATACTGAGTCAGACCACTAGTCTATTGAACTAGTATTGTCTGCACTGACTGGTAGGTTTCAGACGGGTGACATTCCCAGCCCTATCTGGAGACGCTGGGAACTGAACCGGAGGCCTTCTGCATCCAAAGCAGCTGTTCCACCACTGAGCTAGGACCCCTTCCCAATTAAAAAGAACAGAAGAGAAATAGCAATTGGGCTGCTATTTCTCTTTTCCTTTGCAATCAAAAGCATAGCACTTCCTATAGGCCCTACTGGGTGCTAAGATCCACAGAGGGGACCCTCTTCAGCTCACTCAGAAGTTGGGGTGGCGGGGAGAGGGCATTCTCTGTGGCGTTGCAGAATTCCCTCCCTATAGAAGTGCGTCTGGCTGCTTCACTATACAGCTTTCACACCTGAAATGTGTGCTTCCAAGACCCACCCCATTCTTGTAATAATTTTTAACTGATTTTAATTCTGAATTTTATATTGCTGCAACCCCTCTCTGGGACCAGGCAGATGATAAATTTTTCATGAAGAAAAAGAAAAGAGGAAGAGGAAGAGGAAAAGGAGGAGGAGGAGGAGGAGGAGGAGGAGGAGGAAGAAGAAGAAGAAGAAGAGACAGTGGACTCTCCTTCCTTGGAGGTTTTTTAGCAGAGGTTGGATGGCCATCTGTCATTGGATGCTTTAGCTGAGATTGGTCTAGATGGTCCTTGGGATTCCTTCAAACTCTACAATTCTATGATTCAAGAAGAAGAAGAAAGAAGAAGAAGAAGCTCTCAATTCCTTGTATGCCCATGTTAGCAGAGACCACAGGGAAACTGCCCCGGGATCTTTCATACTTTTGAGTTCTGTGATCTCTCCCTACATACCCACACACGCACACCCCTCACACACAATATTTCCCATCGTGAAGGGCATGTAGAAAAACATTAAAATATGAATTTCTAGTGAGATTCACCTCCCTCAAGCATATGCTATAAGAAACTTGTTAGTCTGCAAAATGCCACCAGATTCTTTGTTGTTTTAACAAGATGATGTTGCCAGCCAGCCCAACCATAAAGGCAAACCAGGCAGCTACTTCAGATGCCAAAATTCCAGAGGAGACTGCCTGGGCTTTGTAAATGCCTTGACGGAAAGAGATGGCGCCTGTTCTTTTGGGAATATCCACTTTGCTTACGACTGCGAATAATAATCCGGAGGGGGTTGTATTTAGTTCGGATTAACGAACAGGGAGCACAACAGACTAATAGGTAAGACATACTGAGCATAAACAGTAAAATGAGAAAAGCATATCCTGGTCAGCTCCTGACCGTTATGTGCTATTGCTGTGGCACAACGAGATAAGCCAAACTATGACTTACTGAGATTGTGATTTTCCCATAATTATACACTATTTGTAAATTAAGTAGTGTATAAATCTTCCTAAATAAATAAAACAGAACTGCAGCCCACAGCAAGTGGAAGTTCAACTTTCACAGCCACAAGTTTGTCTCAGTATGACCTTCGGCAGAATCATTTGCCCCAATCCCGGTAGGGGTCATTTGTCCTAGGGAACAGGCATCCCTAAATCGGATTAGGAATCCTGCGCTCGATGGTGTGCTAAGCATACGGTCCCTCTTCTCTCCACCCAAATCCAGCTGCAGCAGAAGTGGATGCAAAACTGAACTAGAAAATCAGCAATTCTTCCATTCTGCTGTTCATTGGAAGGTGGTGAATTTAGTCCTCCCTGTCCCTGCCTCTGCCATTCCTTGCTAAACAGTTAATCTGCACATTTGCTGCTTTTCTAACTGGGATGCAGCCCACAGAACATTAATAACTTACTTTTTTAAGTATTATTATTATTATTAAGCATATTAAATTGGTTAATCTGTGTGATAATGTTCGCAGTGTGGCTTCTGTCTTTGAGGGAAGCCCATTGTTACAGCACCTGACCCTGCCACCTTGTAACCTAAGTGATCAGATTATTTCATTCACCTCTAAATACATATGTACCCTACGCATCCGTATAATATAACTCTGCAAAAAGCATTCAGAATCCTCAAGTTTTAAGTGCTCGATTGTGTGAGAAACCCTCGGGGTCAGGTCCTGTAATTCTATATGAAATAGATTATTAAACATTACATGGGTATCAGGTGCTCTTTGTTCCACAAAGCACTTTAAAAATGTATTACCCATTGAACTTAATTATTGGTGGGGAAAGTCATTTCCACCATCCTGTTAACTAAAACACATACATTGAAATGATTGGCTGCTTGTACGAATCCCCATTATAAAGCCCAGACCAAATCCTTTTGCTTAAAAAATTCAGGGCGGGGGGGGGGAGCGAGGGGGAGAGGAAAAAGAAGGCTAGAGCTTATACCATAAGCACGTTGATAAAAATTTATATATAAGATCGGTTTCGTCCTGAACTGCAAATACCAATCTCCATCTAAAACTGCCTGATTCTAAAATATACTCAGAGCTTGTTCTAATCACAGGATACATATTCTGAATAAAACAGCCCCTCTATCAGCAGCTAAGTCTCTCTAAGTCATCGTTTTCAATGTGTCCGTTTTTTAAAAAAAATTTAATTAATTCCTTTTCAGAAATATTCTCATCTTCTACTAAAAGGAGGGAGGGGGGGAGCATTTTGATGTTGAGTGACAGGATTATGAAGTGACCCTTCAGGTCAGAAGGAGACTTTTTCCTTTTCTCATCAAGGAAATCAATTTCTAAGTCTGAGTCTCTTAAAATAATATATTCTTGTGGCACGCATGCAGCTTCTTTCTCTCCCCCCCCACCCCCTTCCCTGATCTGCTATGAAAAGAATAAGAGGTAAAGAGGATCAGGGGTGGTGCTAGAATATTATAATCTGCCACACTCACACATCAGTCTTTCACTAAGTAATTCCAGATAAATTGAGGATTTACATATTTAAGATTAAATGGGGGGGGGGAGAGAAGCCAAGCATAAATAGAGGACCATGAAGAACCAACTGGAGACGTTAACTCCTAAAACTTATTATATATATATATATTTTAAAAAACCACACACACATACATATCTATTATTACCCTCTGAATGCAATGTTTACGAGGAATCCGGCAGGGTAATCTCGATCAGATCAACGAAGCACAAACAGAGATGCCTCAGGCTTCCACTGCCTCACCTCCTCCCTGCCAGGCCTTCCAGTACTCAGAAATACCAATTACCATGACAGGAAACAGTTAAATGCCTCCAAAGGCTCATACAGGCAGCAGATGGAAAACAGGAGGAAACCAGCTGGAAGTGTGTTTCCCTTAGAACTGATTTTCAACAGCCCGTGCACAAATAACGTCTCACTAATACAGAGATAAAAATAAAACATAAATATTGAAAAGGTGACTGGTCAAAGCAACAAGATGGCACTCGAGAGAGAGAGGTAGCGGCTCCCAATTCCTTTGCCCTCAGAGGCCACCACACTCCTACAAGTGCTTCAGAGAAATCGCACACCTACGCACAAAGCTCCGCTGATGTGACTTTTAATCTCGCAGCTATGGATTCTGGCTAGAACTTGGGGTCATGATCTCTTAAGTCTCAGAGGCTTCCCTCTTTCGTTGCTCATCCCTTACGCCGCTGGGTATTGCCCTCACCTTCCTGAGTTTGAAATAACCCATCTTGGGCTCCATCTTGGACTCCAACTCCAACCAGCCGAATCCAGCATGCCCAATGGTCAGAGAAGTCATAAGTCAGAAGACCCCTTCTGAATCAGGCCAACTGCTCATCTCGTCTAGCATCGTCTTCTCTCCACAGCCAACCAGATGCCTATGGGAAACCCCATAGGTAAGGAGCACTCTCCCCATTTGTGATTCTTAGTCACTGGTTATCAGGAGTGGACAGCCTCTGATATATAGGAAGCCGGTGTAAGCTTTTCAACACTGGGGTTATGTGTTGGCAATAACTGGTAGGGGTGCCAGTATGGCATGCCCTCATATCACCATCATACTTATGCCACACAAAGCCATTTTTACTGTGGTTATACGCAATCCCAGTTTCAGCGCTGTTTGCTCCTGTGGACATTTCAGGGCGGACATACCACTCTTTTTATGCCCCGTAACTTCCTGAAATCCTGTAACTTCTTACTGCGCCATACTTTCTGGTTTATTTTTGGTCCTACTTTGGTTGTGCTATAATACCAGAGTGCCCCTCCAGGTGACAGTAGTGCAACAACATTGGAGAAGCATTGCAGAACATCAAAGGAAGCAGAATGATGTGCAGGTGGTCGAGTATAAATCCCCAACTAATGCGCTACAGTGGTACCTCTGGTTGAGAACGGGATCAGTTCCGGAGGCCCGTTTGCAACATGAAAAGGCCTGGAAATGATGCCTTATGAGGAACGGCTAAGGGAGCTGGGCATGTTTAGCCTGGAGAAGAGGAGGTTAAGGGGTGATATGATAGCCATGTTCAAATATATAAAAGGATGTCACATAGAGGAGGGAGAAAGGTTGTTTTCTGCTGCTCCAGAGAAGCGGACATGGAGCAATGGATCCAAACTACAAGAAAGAAGATTCTACCTAAACATTAGGAAGAACTTCCTGACAGTAAGAGCTGTTCGACAGTGGAATTTGCTGCCAAGGAGTGTGGTAGAGTCTTCTACTTTGGAGGTCTTTAAGCAGAGGCTTGACAACCATATGTCAGGAGTGCTCTGATGGTGTTTCCTGCTTGGCAGGGGGTTGGACTTGATAGCCCTTGTGGTCTCTTCCAACTCTATGATTCTATGATTCTATGAAAAGAACGCAACACACAGTGGCCTGTTTGCGCACGCACGGGTTGCGATTCACCACTTCTGCGCATGCGGGTGATGTCATTTTGTGCGTCTGTGCATGCGTGAGTGGTGAAACCCAGAAGGAACTTCTGGGTCGCCGTGGGATGTAACCTGAAAAAACGTAACATGAAGCAGACGTAACATGAGATATGACTGTATTATTGCATCAATGGCATGTTGCCAAATATATCAAGGAAAAGTTGCAGAATTACACACACACACCATTTTGAAGAGGCCAAAGGAAGAAAACTACTAACTTGTTATTGAAATTGTAGTTACAAAGACACGCTTACCATAATTATTGCAGTAATCCTTTTAGAAGTGTAACACAAAATAAGTGGGGCCATACTTTTCATTAGCCAACTCATTGAGGAGTCAATTGCTGATTGTTGTTTACTAGTGTTAGCACGAGTCATTTACTGTTTAATAAACAAAATTATCTCATTTCATAGTCTCTCTCTCTCCCCCTTTTCACAGGACAGATTGTGGATAACTCTAATCTGAAAAGCAAAGCTCTGAGAGTGTATAACGGGTCTGAGCAGAAGCTACCTGGATCTACTGGGAGTAGGTTCCTTAGCATTTGATCTGCCAGGGTTTCACAACGGCAACAACAAAAAGGCACTTCCCTCTCCACTTAAATTAGGCTGGTGAAGTGAAGAAAGTATGGGGAATGGAATTTGTGTGGGGAATGGAATTTGTGTGTAAAAGGACTGCGAAATTAGTACTACTGGTAATAAGAACAAATTCTTAGCACACAGAAATACACACAGAGGCCCCCTCCTCTTCAGCTGTATCTGTGTGTCTTCTGCACTTGGCAGCAGGTGGTATATCTCAGGGGCCATAGTTTAAAAAACAGCCACAACTAGATCCAACAAGCTTGAAGTGTGCCCACCCTTGGCGTAGCTTATGAGCATGCAGAACTTCCAAGTGTCCCTATTTTCCAGGGACGTCCCTGATTTAGAGAAGCCAACCTGGTTTCTGGTTTGATCCCGGAATGTCCCACTTTTCCTTAGGATGGCCCTATTTTCATTGGAGAAATGTTGGAGGGTATGGAGTTATGTGACCCCCCCCCAAACTGTCTGAAGGCAATCCTATATAGGGAAGGTTGCTTTTTTAATGTTTAATGTTTTTTTATTATGTTTTTATATATGTTGGAAGCCGCCCAGAGTGGCTGGGGCAACCCAATAGGATGGGTGGGGTATAAATAGTAAAATTACCGTATTTTTTGCTCCATAAGATGCACCTGACCATTAGACACACCTAGTTTTTAGAAGGGGAATGCAAGAAAAAAATTTTTTTAAAAAAAAGGGGGAGCGCTGAGCAGAGCCTGTCTGCATCCCAGGTTCTGCTCAGTGCTCCCTTTCATGAGCCGCGTGGAGCGTGTGTGCAGTGCTTGCAGGCTCGTGAAAGGGAGTGTGGCTCTTGGGGGCTGCCCTCTGTCCCTTCCCCCACCTCTCGCAAAAGCCCCCACCTTGTAGAAAGCCTGCAGGAGCCGCGCACCCTTTAAAGAGCGCACGGCTCCTGTGGGCTTTTCTATAAGGAGGGAGAAGGGACTGACGCGGCCAGTCAGTCCCTTCTCCCTCCATGGGGAAAAGCCCCCAAGAGCTCTTTAACAGGTGCGCGGCTCCTGCAGGCTTTTTTATGAGGTGGGGGAATTCCCCCACCTCCCGCAAAAGCTGTGCAGCACTCCTTCTAGCTGTTCTGGCTTTGGGATAGCCCCACGAAGCCTCCGCAGTGCACGGGGATGAAGGCTCCCCGTGCCCTGCGGAGGTTTCGCACGAAGCTAGAACAGCTAGAGGGAGCGCTGCGCAGCTCTCCCTCTAGCTGTTCTGGCTTCTGGGATAGCCGTGCAGCCTGCATTCACTCCACAAGACACACACACATTTCCTCTTACTTTTTAGGAGGGAAAAAGTGTGTCTTATAGAATGAAAAATACGGTATCATTATGGAATGGGGCGCCCCTATTTTCGTCAGCTAAATGTTGGAGAGTATGAGCATGTTTCATTACAGACGTACAGAATTGATGAGGTTGTTTTACATTACATCTTTTTGGGGGCTTTTTTTTCTTCCCCTTTTTGCATCTCATCACCACTGTGTGATTAGCTGGGCCTCAAATGAAAGACGAGGAGCTTGTGGCACGTTTGGCAGGGCTTCACTTGCTTTTGTCACAACATAAAGCTGCATTTGAAACACTATTTGATGTATTTCATTTCCTTGTTAAAGAAAGACAAGAAAATGAAAGGAAGAGGTGTTTCCTCTGATGTTTCTTCACCTCCCTGAATGAATCGGGCCTTTATTTTGTTTTTTATTGTGCGGCTGTATTTATTTCTGCCACCTTCAAATGCATATTATTTTAGAGATCTGATACCATCTACTGTTATTGCAGGCTTTTCACGTCTTCCACTTATCAAACGGCAACAGTCATATACATGTCAAGGTTCACACAGGCACCGCGTCAGTCAAGAAAAAGCCCCTCTCCTCTCTCTCCCACCTCAGTATCTATATCTCCACACCCAATAGCTGGCTGAAATTTATAGTTGATCTAGGAGGTTTACCCTCATTGACTGTCCAGAGATCCACAGTCTATCTGCTCATATACCTGCCATTATCTTTTTACTGGGCTTCCTTCTCTAATTTATTCTGGTCACAGAAGCACAGGGACTTCTGTCGCCAGTAATGCCTGGCAAACTCTCCTCTGTGATTCTTGATCAATTTTATGTCCATGTTCGATCTGTATGAATGAATGAGGGTTTTTCACTGAACGATTAAAGATGGAAGCTCTTTCTACTGAACTTGTTAGTGATTCAGTAACGAAGTATCCCTAAGGAATGGGGAAGAATTTCAATTTAGTTTTCCATTTTAACCTACTCAATCTGCACTTCCCGAAACAATATGTGAACAGAAACACAGTCATTCTCCTTTGAATATTGACATGCAGTTCTCTAGCAAATTAATTTGTACAAAAATGCATATATTGGGGTGGGGATAGAAAAATGCATTATATCATATAAATTGGCTTCTCAAGAATTATTTATATTAGGCATCATCACACTCCCAAGGCAGTTTGGGAATTGTGGTTGGCAAGAACAGCTTCTTGGGGGCTACGCTTTCTGATGAGACCTTGTAAGATAAGTAGCAACTCCCACCTGAAAATTTCAGGACCGCAAGCCTTTGTCCCACAACACTTCACTTCATCCTGCTCCCATGTTTCTATCTGTGCAAGGGTAGAAGGTAGAGAGTGCAGCAATTCAAGCAAGAAATTATATTAAATTATACCAAATATTATAAGACATAGAGGTTGTTAAGAACAAACCATTAATAAACTTTTTGAACAGGTTCAGTGCAGCTGTTGCACTTAAAAAAAAAATAATCCTGACATTTTCAGAATTTGTCTCCTTCCAGCCATTGCAGGTAATGACACTCCCCCACATCCCCTGTTGTGGTATTTTTAGACTAACTTAAACTTATTGGGAAACGCCCACTCAGCTTTCCAAATACTGAAGGCTTGCGGGAAAGAACTTTTGGCAGGAGCAGAAGGGGTAGGAGAAACTTTATCATCTGTAGCCAAGGATAGGGAAGCAAGAAGAAGCCCAAATCTCTGCTCAACAAATATCCAGCATAGGAAGGCACTAAGGAGATTGTATCTAACCAAATTTATTCAGAGTGAGCCTGTTGAAACTCATGCCCATTAATTTAATAAAGTCTACTCTGAGTATGGCATGTATTGGACCCAACCCTACGCACAGAATCTCACTTCTGAGATCACAGCTTCCAAAGAGCATGGCAGAGGCTTTGACACGTAGCAGCAAAGCATTACGACATTAGACGTTCCCTCTGCCATTGCCAGTTCTGGAGCCTACTGTGTCTCATTACTTAACCAAATATGGAGACCAGTAATGCATGTAAAAGCGGATAAAAGAATATCAGCTGGATGGAAAGTTTTAATATTGTTGCATGCCAACCCAATCTCTGAGCAGTGCGAGATTCCAGGGGTTCCAGGCGCTAACCCAGGGCTTGAGTTTCCTTTTGGAAAATGAAGCACAGCAGAGACTGTGGTATCTTTAGGATATGCGGTATAGGTTTATTTACACATATGAGCCTATGAGGGAGGTGTTCACAGCATTAAAGGGTCTTGTTTCTGCCATAGCATCAGCCTTACATTCAAGCAGAAATCAGTCATCTCTCTCTCTCTCCCTTTGCAGCCTGCAATCTTTTTGTATTCAGCTTCTAGCTCGCATAACTCCTTCCCTAACCTCTCGACTCTAAACAGTTGCTTTATCTGCTGAGGGAGGGGGTCCCCATCCATTTACCATCTCACACCAATCCCCCTTGCGCCTTTGTACTCTTAATGGCCCATCACCCAGGCGATCACCTCAACACAGGGAGCTAGCCTGGCTTAATTAGCTTTTAACACTCGCCAAATCCAGGGAGTAGAAGCCTGTCACCCACAAACTCATAAAAAATATGTTTTATGTGCGACATTTATAAATAAATTAGTTGTTCAAAAGGGATGTGTAACCTGTTGGATTATTTTCAACTTGGTTGGTTATTTTTATTTGTAGGCTGCTTTGTGTTTTATAGGATAGTTTTAATTTTTTTATTGTTCACACATGTATTATCTTGTTTATTCAGGTGTGGGATTTTATTGTACCTGTATCTTTTTTTCTTTCTTTCTTGTACAGTGCTTGGGTATTTTTGTTTGAAGATGGTTCATGCAAGAGAGAGAGAAAAAGAAAGAAAGAAAGAAAGAAAGAAAGAAAGAAAGAAAGAAAGAAAGGAAGGAAGGAAGGAAGGAAGGAAGGAAGGAAGGAAGAAAGAAAGAAAGAAAGAAAGAAAGAAAGAAAGAAAGAAAGAAAGAAAGAAAGAAAGCGATGGGTGAATGGGTGAATGGGTGGAGAGCCAATAATGCAAAAAAAAGAAAAGGATAAAGCTCAATCAAAGACCAGGAGTAGAGAAAAGGAGACGGTTGCACTTACTCTCAGAACTTCCTTCGCCTCCTCGGAGAGACTGGACTCTCACTGTTCCTTCATATATTCAAAGCTTCATTTGCATTTGCACTCAGAATTGCCTTTTCTTTTAGCTCCAGACTTCTAACATCCGAGAACATTTAAAATGCATTTTAGTTTTTGTTTTCACCAGTTACAGCTCTTAAAGATTTCCTTATTTTTCCCTCAGAGCTCATTCTCTCACATTAGCAATTAAAACGTGCCAGTACCTTTTAAATCTTCTCCATAATATGTTGTTACTGCTGCATGCCTCGTGCAATATACAGGCAGGCACATCTCGTCCCCTTTTATGCAGCAAGCCTAAGTGATCGAGAGATGTTAGCAATCAGTCTGAATTATTATGAACCTATATTAAAAGCCTGGTTCTCATAAGCAGTTAGCAATGTGTTTTCTGAAATCTCCCGCAAACCCACAGTCCAGATCTTCTTCTTATTCTCTCCCCACCCCCCAATAAATATTTTAATGGGGGCGTGGAATGTGCTTAGTAAACAAATCTTACATGTTTTCTGCTTTGCGGTTCTCCCTCCTCAAATGGCACCTTCCCAGGAGAGTGGCTGCTTAAAAAAACAAATCTAATAGTAAGTCTTGTTTTCCGTAGAAAATCTCCAGATAAGCACAAGGTGAAACATGTTTTATTTTAATCAAAAGCCAGTTCTTAACATTCTTTAACATTGGTATTCTTCTTTTTAAACTGAGAGAGATTCTGCAAACTTCTGAATTCAAAAAGCCTGAAGCATCACTTGGGATCTTTTTGTGGGTGAATTTATAAACGCAACATTCTCCTCAGCTGTGATTTCCAGCAAATGCATACTGATGCCACAGTGAAGGTGGGAGAATATAGGCCTCATGGCTAGTAACCCTGATAGCCATACGCCAATCTAATCCAACATCCTGTTAGCCAACTAAATGATCATGGGAAGCCCACAAGCCATACCCAAGAACAACATTTCTAATTCCCAGCCACTGATATTCAGCAACAAAAATTGTCTTATATCTTTATCTGTGCATTTAAAAGAATTCCTACATGTTCCTGAGGTGTTTTGTGTTCTCTCTGCTTTGCATTCCTATCCACTCTCTATTCACTGTAGCAGGGAATCTAAATACAGCTACAATGTTTTCCTCTTTTGGACAAAGTAGATGAAATTAACAGGCACAAGAGATCCTCCACAGTAGACTAGGCCTGCCAGACTGCAGACAATTACAGTATGTCCAAGGCTTTTTGCAGAAAGAAAGGGGATTCAGTTTCCTCCATCATACATATTCCGGCAGTACATTTGTTAGGCTGATTAAAACTCCAAAGTTCATATTAGTTTCATATTGTTTAAGGGTAGCAGGGACTTGTCTCCTGCTGTTTCTTACTTTAAAATAAGGTGGTCAAGTGGTATATATTGTTACTTGTGAATAATTTATAAAAAGGCAAGAAGGCAAGCTCAATATAAGACATGGTCGTATGCTGGCAATTTTACCAGAGCTGGGCTAGGAAGCCCGTGGACCACCAAATGCTGCTGAACTACAGCTCCCAGCATTCCTGACCATTGACCTTGCTAACTTGGGCCAGTGGAAGTTGGAGTCCAACAACATCTGGAGGACCATAGGTTTCCCAGCCCCTTGCACTAGAGAAAAACTTTGATTTTCAACATCGTTTAAGGGTGAATTGTGAGCATTTTGAAATTATTGAAGGTTCAGTTGATTCTTGTGCAGAGAATTATGCAAGGGCTATTCTTTGACTGTGCATGGAATCAAGCACTGTTGTGCCAGTTTGGTTGAAAGCAAAAAGCCCAGGACACAAATAATAACTGAATAATAATTTTATTATTTGTACCCCAGCCATCCGATTGGGCTGTCCCAGCCACTCTGGGCAGCTAAAATAATTGAGAAGATCCATTTGGGGTTGTCAAATTTTGGTATCACTTAAGGCACCATACCACTCAAGATTACCAGGATCCACCCCTGTTTCTGCTCTCTCGTTCTTCCATAACTCCCACACTCCCAAGGAACCATTCCCAAGAGCTACTTTATACACTAAGCCTGCAACTTACATGCATTTGACTTGTGTGCATTCAGTTTTACGTGCATGGCAAAAAAAATAACAAAAATTACACCGGGGTGGAAAGGGAGCGGGGTTCTGGGAGAAATTACTTTGGCAATCCCTCCCACCATTGAACCCAGTGGGTTTTGACTATACAGTGGTACCTCGGGTTAAGTACTTAATTTGTTCTGGAGGTCAGTTCTTAACCTGAAACTGTTCTTGAAGCACTACTTTAGCTAATGGGGCCTCCTGCTGCCGCCGTGCCGCCGGAGCCCGATTTCTGTTCTTATCCTGAAGCATAGTTCTTAACCTGAAGCACTACTTCTGGGTTAGCGGAGTGTGTAACCTGAAGCGTATGTAACCTGAGGTACCACTGTACACAATTATGGCTCTAGACGTGATCTCCGGAATGTAATGCCCACATAAGTTGCAGGTTTCCTGTATAGCGCTATCATCTTTGTGTAATTTATTGCCCTCAATAAGAATGACTGAAATCTATAAACCTCCAGTGTAAAATTCTGCTGTGGCTTCTTCTGGTTGCTTTGAAGAGTGTGTGTTGCATCACTGGGGCTTTCTTCGAGAGAAGCTGAAGGTAAACTTCACTTATGCCTGACCTCCTTGGCCTTCGCAGCTGGAATGTGTTGGGAATCACTTCTGGCACAGAAAAGGTTAATTGTCTCCTGCTGTGAGGTAGAAGCTGAGCAAAGGATGCCACATTTGGTCAGAATTAGAGTAAATGAGGTTTCCTTTATACCGCTGCTTATTCTCAACATGTTGAAAGGGCATTAGTTCACAGTCACTTTTGCTGGAATTATCAAATCTGCTCAGGAAGCTTCATTAGGATATTAAACAAGACTTAATAAGTGAAAGTGATTTGCATTGCTGATAATCGCGCGCATTAATCAAGGCAGCTTCTGTCCTTCTCCCTCCTCGCGCGGCAATATGCTTCATGCTCTATTGTAAAGCCTCTTTAATTCTGCGTGGCGTCTTAAAAAGGGAAGCGTTTTGTTTTTAGAAAGCCATTTTTATAATGATTTACTTAGCAAAGATCATTATAAATAATGTCCAACTCACTCCTTAGCTTTGCCCATCAATATAATTAATATTGTGTGGGGTTTGTGTCCAGAATATGGACCAGATGTGCTTCCATTTATCAGACGTAGATTGCACTTACTTTAATAAATTCAGACGGAGGAACTTTGGAAGCCAAATGATGACATCTCACACTTTAATCTGAAGTCAAAATGTTAAATTAAAGTACAGATATTTTACGTAGGCTTTGCTGCAATATGTTTTGTCTCACCTCAGTATAAACAGAGAAAGCTAAAGCATGCAGCTAATAACTTCTTGAAATCATTTCAACCATTATTAAATGATGTTGCTTGTGTGGTCATTCCATGGGTTATCTAACCACAAGGCTTTGTTCCATTACTCCTGTACAAAGCGCCTTATATTTCTTATGGCATACACAACAATCTTCCGAGGTGGGCTAGCCTGAGAGATATGGACTTGCGTTCATGGGATCACCTAGGAAATTATATGGGTGGGGCTGAGGTTTTGCTTTGTAAAAACCTTGCAACCTAATGGGCTTTTCCAAATAAACACAAGAGTCCATGTCTGCAAATCTTTAAGAAATGTGTACAAGGTGTCGAGGTCCCCTTTTTGAAGATGGGGACAACATTTGCCCAATTTCAATCTGTAGGGCCCTCACCTGTTCTCCAAAAACAGAGGCTCTGAGATTACATCCAACCATAGCTGTCAACCTTTCCCTTTTCTTGCAAGGAATCCTATTCGGAATAAGGGAATTTCCCTTAAAAAACGGGAAACATTGACAGCTATGCATCCAACTCCCAATATTCCTGACTGTTGCCTATGCTGGCTGGAGATGATGAGATTTGGAGTACAGTAACATCTAGATTGCCCCTGGTTCCCCACTCTTGACCTAGTGGGTGGTCATGTGGTCCAATCACAATCCAGTTATTCTGCTTGGAAAGCTGGCTCCTCTCCGTTATTGTCCAATTAGCTCCCTTTGCGCCCTCCAAACAGGGTATGATCAATCATAGCGAATAAACTCTGGCCCATTGCCCATGGGCTGCTCTTGAAATTGCCCTATACAGTAAACTGACTGGTAATTCCTATAATGATGTGCCAATGGCATTGGGTTGCTGGGTGCCTTGCAGGGAGCCCTTGTACAACGTGTCAGTGTCTGTCATGTCATCATGTCATATCACATTTTGTGTGACATAGCCTTTGGAATTGCATCATTTGAGGTTCATCACCTCCCCCCACCCTCCATCCCCCTTTCTCTAGTGGTCATTGAAGGGTGTTCAGAACAATGCTATCTTTGTCAATAGTTTAGGAGTGAGAACACTCCTCTTGCATTTCCAGGAGAAATCCCTAGGTCAAGGAGACAGTATTCTTCAGTATCATCTATGTAGGCAAGGGGAGCATTAAAAGAAAATATGGACAGGATCTTATCCTTTTATTTCTTGTTATGCAAACAGTTTTCTTGCCCTTACTTGTCTTATCTCCCACTTGTAATAGAGTTTTGCTGGAGTGTTATTCTGGAGGGTGCACTGTGTAAGAGAAAAATATATATATTTGTGGGGGGTAAATAGTTATTTGTTCTATTGTTACTTGATGTATTGCATTCATCAACCTTTGCAATAACAATTACTGACCCAAAAATAACAAATATCTGTACTGCTGAATACATATTTATTATTCTGTACCTAGGTATTATACTTGAAAAGAAATAAAAAATATGCAAAAAATAAAGTATGGACAGATCCACACAACTCAAGCATTTAGTGTCCAACACACATTCAATGTACAAGAGTTTCCCCACAGAATCCTGGGATCTCTGGCTTGTTTAGGGTCCTGTGAATTGTAGCTTTGTGAGTGGGAAACTGAAATTCCCAGGATTCTGTGGGGGGGTGCTTTAAATGTATGGTCTTCTTGGGATTCAAGTAGTACTGCCAGACTACTGTGGGATCAGCATCAGTTGCAGAATCAGGAGGTGAAGAGAAGTGGTTGTCACTTCACAAGTACCTGCCAATCAGTGCTGTGTACAGCTGGCCATCACCATTCCAAACTAACTGTTTGGAAATCTCTGCAGAGATTTATGTTTATGCAGCCAGCAAGATACAAAAAAAGTGTTGGTGCATTTGGAGAGCAAATCAACTCTTCTTTCGATGTCTCTCAGTAAGCAGTCTTCATTTAGCATCCAGCTACAATTCTAGACAATTTGGGTACATCTCAAAAGCACTACTAGAATGTTCCAGCCATCCCTGACTGAAAGCCAACCTAACATTCGACCACATGTAAACACAAAGCTCAAAAGGTCGCTGAACGGAACACCTTCTATTCTGAAACACTTGATCCAGCACATCAAGGGAAATCGCCAGCCAAATTAGTTCTGTGCTGGGGCATTTAGAAAAGCAGCAGTACAGACTCAACATTCATTTGTTTGAGGTTTCCTGCTCACAACTACAATGTCTCCTCCCTCTCCTACAAAAAGAAGTACTCGTCATTCAAAGCTTCTTCTTTTTTTTGAAAAACTCCTCTTTTTTGTTAAAATTCTTCAAATACTTTCCTCTTAAATGAATGCATGAAATGATGGCCTTCCAACATTTCCCCTTTGCCTATGAATCCGAACGATAGGAACCAGGTGCTAAGGCTGAGAGGACATTGTTCCACCAGCAACATCTGGCTCTTTAGGAGGCCATAGGAGAATCTTCAAAGATGCATCTCTGCCTCTCGCATGGTTGGGCTGCCCATTGCCTGTCGCTTTCTCTTCTTGGATGTAATTTTCCCTTTGATTCACCTATAATTCTGAAGGAACTGATGCATTTGTATCCATTTTGAATGCCGTTCTATACAAACGCTCCATTTGATCTCAAGGCAGATCTTTCTCTTTTTTTATTTCCTCTTATATGATCTCAGTGTTAATTTAGGCTTTGGCTCGGGAACTGCACAGATCCACCCTGGGTGATATTATGCATAGACTACCATTTCTTTATCCTGACCTAAAATCACAGCCATGCATTCACCTTGACAAAACTCTTAACGTTTGTTAAGAATTAATAGCTTCTCTTCCAGTGTGTTTCGCAAATCAAGTACAAGTTAAGCTGCAAAACTTTATCATTTCCACAATCACACATTGCAGGTGTCGTGGGTCTGGAATATTATTGTGGACTGGAGTGGAGAACAAACAGCAGAACCTTGACTTCATGGAATATTGCATTGTGATTTGGTATGCCCCCAGTAGAGCTTTGCACCTGTCAGGAAATACAAGATTTTCATATATATATATATTCATATATTTTTATCTATATCTATATCTATATCTATATCTATATCTATATCTATATCTATATCTATATCTATATCTATATCTATATCTATATCTATCTATATCTATCTATCTATCTATCTATCTATCTATCTATCTAATGCTTTTCTTTATCTGAACATTTAAAGTTGTTCCAAAGGGGCATGCAGAAGTGTAAAAATATAGACTTGCTTGTGAATATGTTGTTAGTCCACCCACCGGTATAATCTGCTCTAGCCCTTGCTGTTGGCTTCTGCCAGTCTTGGTGAAGACATACAGGGATTGGAAGGTGTTTAAAGGATACTTGCAAAATCATATTGAAAAATCAGAACTCCTATTAAAATAAACAAGTTCCGTTTTAAATACTGAAATACTAAATAAGATGGATAACAATGTGTAATAGAAAAAGAAGCATGAAATTAGGTCAAAGGTGTGTGAAAGAAAGTAATAGAAGTGGAAAGAAATTGCAATAGAGCAGATTGGAAGTCTAACACAAAGATGGGGTGAGGGGTAGTGGATGGTGATGGGGAAAAGAATTATCTGTGGGACTGAATGTAGGTATGTTTGAATATTTTTAAGGATTGTATGAAATGTATGTTTGTATGCATGTAAAAAAAAGGGGGAGTGAAGTCAAACCAGTGACGAGTTACAGTGCCTGCTGTGGCTGTAGAGACCGATACAGGAGAGACATGTTTTGCTGCAGCTGGGGCAGATGAAAGCATCCAGTTGTGCTACTGCACAGCAGTCATTCCTCCTCTGGTCATTGCTGTGGATACTTGACCTGACTGTCTGTCTCCAGGCACTGTAATTGTCCACATGGCAGGGTTGATATTCCCAGCCTTCTGGCACATCTGCAGCCATCTTTGTAACACAGAGTTGGTCTGCCAATGGGCTTAGTGCCTGAAACAAGCTCCCCACAGAGCTCTGAAGGAGCATATCCATCTCCATCATTCAGCCCGGACACTGAGATCCAACTCCGAGGGCCTTCTGGTGGCTCCCTCACTGCGAGAAGTGAAGCTACAGGGAACCATGTAGAGGGCCTTCTTGGTGGTGGCACCTGCCCGCCCTGTGGAACGCCCTCCCATCCGATGTCAAGGAAATAAACAACTACCTGACTTTTAGAAGACATCTGAAGGCAGCCCTGTTTAGGGAAGTTTTTAATGACTGCTGTTTTAGTGATGATGATGATGATGATGATGATTATTATTATTATTATGTTAGGAGCACCCAGAGTGGCTGGGGAAACCCAGCCAGATGGGTGGGGTATAAATTTGTTGTTGTTGTTGTTTACTTGGGGATCCTGTTCCTGCCATCATCCAACCTCAGATATAGAGGCTGACATTAGAGGGAAGCTACTTGGGGGGGGGGTAGATCAGCAATTTCACATTAGAGTTAAGAACTCTCAGATGGATGCCGTCCAGACCCGGTGATTGCCAGTTTTTATTTTGTTAATAAAGTCTTAGAGCTTCATGTTTTGTCACCATCATTTGCCTTGGTTGCTCAGACTCCCTTTCTGTGAAAGTTCAGGCATAGAGATTTCCCATATATCTTCCACTAGGATGACAGATGTGAAAAATTCATTCCACTTCTCTGCAATCTCCTTATCTTCCTTTATCACACCATTGGCTCCCTTGTCATCCAAAGGCCCAACCGTCTCCCTACCTGGTCTCCTGGTTCTAATATATTTAAATTTTGTTGTTGGTCTTCATGTTTTTAGCAATGTGCTCCTCACACTGTTTTTTAGCATCCCTTATTTTGCCTTTCTTTTACCAATGTGTGTGTTCCTTTTCGTTCTCCTCTTTTGCACAAGACTTCCATTTTCTAAAGGAAGCCTTCTTGTCACTAATAGCTTCTTTGACCTGGAGGTAGCTTTATTGAGCTGCAGTACACACTCTTGATGAACGTCTGATATTGTGGTTTTAAACAACTCTCAAGCATTCGGAACATAGGTGACCTTCTTGATTTTTGCTTTCCAGCCTCCTCAACCAGGGGAGCACCCATGGGGCCATGGAAAATCGTGTCCTCCCTAAAAGAGGGCACGTGTTGTGGTGAGACCTGGAGACTGACCTCCTGGTTGTGGGTGGGTCTATTGGTTAACCACAACACCCGATTGGTAGATCCCTCATTGCCGGGTTTAATCTGGCCAATGGGGTGCAGTCTAAAAGGATCAAGGGACCCATATAAACCCATGCACATGTCCCAGAGCTCCCTCTTTTGGCTCGTGCACTGGAACACCCGCCCACCTCTCCCTACTTTTAGGGCATTGTGCAATTGACCTTGCTATGCCGTCATGTGTCGTTGGGACAGGGGCACGGCAGGAATTTTCCCCACTTGGCTGATTGGCTGTGGCCATTTGGGTTTTGCCTGCCGCATAGCAATTCGTCACAACTTGTAAGGTTGCGGATAGGCACTGGTGCAGGTGATAGGGATGGGAGAACAGTATCGCCATCCCTGTGTGAAGGGTATTCCGTTAAAGGAATCCAGGGACTCAACTTGGTTTGGTCAACCACCGAAAGGGAGTTGTACCCATGCCTGAGTCCAGGGGAGCATCTGGGGAGTGAACAGAGTCTGTTCCCAGGCTTTTTATCTGCCTCAGGTGTTCACCCTTGGCTGACCTATGATAGAGCTGTGGGTCAGCACTACCTGCAAGGGTGTGGGGAGCTAGTCAAATCAGAGCCTATGCAACCACTCACTTTTCTGTAATCAATAAAGTTGTGGCCTAAATTCTGCCAAAAACCCAAACTATAATTTCAGTCAAATGTGTCTTTATTTAGGGGGGAGGTCTCTGAGTTTGAACACACAACTAGCAGTGCTTTTTAAACACTGGAAACAAAGTTTAATGTTGCTGTTTTTTTAAAAAAAATCAACGAGTGGAAATACAAAAATATTCCATCATTATAATAATAAATACATTGCTTCTACAAAGCGCTCAAGATAGACACTTCCAATTTCTTCTAATTCCACCATTATCATCTAATTCTTCTATTTTATCACAAGAATATAATATCAATTCCTATCCCTGAAATTCCTAACTTTTCCTTGATCTGTTAAACCACAGGATCCCAGCTACCTTCCATATCCTCCTCCTGTGTTTTCATCATCACTGATAGTTTAATTATCCCCGACTGCTTCCGTAACTGTCGGATCTGCTCTCTTTAGCAGTCCTCCCTCCTCGACATTTAAATGGTTCTTCTAGCTGCCTCAGTAAGCAATGGCTGCAGTGTAGGCACCATCCTGGTAACTTTACCCAGAAGGTCTCACTCTGAGGAGGCCTTGGCCCTTACATACATACAGATATGCTTCGTTTTATTTGTATGTTGCTTTTCCGTAGTTCAAACCTTGCTCAAGGCGGCTTAAAACACATTTATCAGTTCCATATGATGTGAGACATTAGTGTTGTATACAGAATAAGGTTGGGGAAGAAGAAAAGAGGGGAGGGAGAAGTGGTAAATTTATTTTCCTATACTTAGTGTGTACAGTGGTACCTCTGGTTGCGAATGGGATCCATTCCAGAGGCCCGTTCGCAACGTGAAAAGCCCGCAACCTGAAGCGCCATATCTGTGCAGCTGCGCAGCACAATTTGGTGCTTGTGCACATGCGCAAAGCGCGATTTAGCACTACTGCGCATGCACGAGCAACAAAACCCGGAAGTAACCCTTTCCAGTACTTCCGGGTCACCATGGGATGCAACCTGAAAAAACGTAACATGAAGCAAATGTAACATGAGGTATGACTGTATGTGGGATTTTTATGTCAGCGTCATTTGGGTAGGTTCTTTTTCAACCTGAGAAAAGAGATAATGCACATACTTTTGTAAACCAAGAAAATCTTTAATAAAAAATAAAAATTAAAGGAAAAAAACCACATAATTAACTATCTACAATATATTATAGGGGGAAATCAGAGATATTCAGGCCAAGTTGGGCTGCTTTGTACCTTTTTGTTAAGAATGATCATTATATAAAATTTAAAAATGCACTTATGCTAAAGCAGTGTTTATAGTTATATACCTATACAAAACCCTTCAAAACTACCGATTAAAATTCTGATGAAGGAAAGTGGAAAGACAAGCAAATGCCATATTATACTTTTAATTTATAGTTTGAAATAACTTCTGACCAATTGAATTGGTTCTTTAAGTAAGCAACAGCACAATGTCCTGAAAGATCTGGATACCACCGTATGCTGAAACGCAGAACAGAGTCTGTCTTTTGCTTAAAACAAATGCAAAATTCTAATTTTCAAAAGTATTGACGGAGCGTCCTTAATCCATTGAGATATTGAAAGCAAGTCCTTGGATTTCCATATCTTTTACTTTAAAAAAAAGAAAGAAAGAAAGGTTGTATACCTTTTCATGCAGCTGGACTGACAACTCAAATCATAGCCACTTGGTAGAACATGAATAAGACCAAGAGACAAATCCGTCCCCCAAATTAAGGTTTCGCTTCCCCAGAGAAACACTAATGCAAGGCTACACATTGTGGCCCTAAGTGAAATAGGTGCTGTGCTCTTCTTGATAGGCTCTATTAGAAGTCAGTCGCTGATCATTTATGTATACATGGGAGTGGGGTTCCATTTCTTGTCTCCCTGAGTCAGGGAGAAAATACAAGGAAGCAAATGGGACTAGAGAACAACTGCTTCCAGGCAGAGCAGCAGAGCTCCCTCCTCTTTCGTTTGCATCAAAGGAAGCCCCCTACCATTCAACACCTTGAGCCCACTCAGGGTGACAGTAAAGTACAGCAGATATTTCCGCCCACTTGACCCAGCCTCGTGTGATTTCAAGGAACAGGTCTCCGGGGGGGGGGTGTAAATGTTGCGGGCGTGAAATTCAGACCGCCACCCGTCATTGAAGATACCGAAAGCAAAAACTTGCAGTCACTGAATCACTGGCTGATGTTGACAGACAGAGAAGAGCAAAGCCTGGGCATCCAGGACCACAGAGTCGTGTCTCAGAGGCCATCTAGTTCTCGGTGAAGGATCTGCGATGCAGGACACAACAACATCCACCCTCTGCTTGCTGTGGAGAATAGGCCACCTTCTCCTGGGGCAGCCTGCGCCATTCTTGAGCAGCTCTTAGGAAGAATCTCCTAAGGTTTAGCTGAAATCTGCCTCCATGCAATTTCCCGGAGGTTCTCATCCTGCCCTCCAGCGCAACAGAAAACAAGTACGCTTCATCTTCTGCATGACGGCTCTTCGGATATTCAAAGACCATGAACATGCCTCCCCTTAACGTTCTCTGGATGAAACACCCGCCACTCTTTCGACTGATCCTCATAGGACTTGCTTGGGGCAGAGGGCGAGGAAAAAGAGGTATACTGCAATCCTTTCAGAACACAGAGGATCATAGCTATTCATTTGTACATATTTATGCAGGTAATCCCATAAACCAAAGGCTCAACAACCAGCTAAAACCTCTTCACATGCTGGGCTTCTCAGGTAGACTGGGGTGGGGGCAAGAGTCTTGATTACCTATTTCCTCCCAAGGTAAGCGGAAGTGACCAAGATAAGCCTGCAGGATAACTTACTCTATGGTATTAACCTCTTCATGCATTGATTAGATACGATGGTTATATGAGGCTGGTCATCCCACACTTTGCATCCTGAGAGCATCTCAGATGTCTTATATTTTTATTTTTAAAGACTTTAAAGACATGCCCCACCACTGTCATACATGGATGTTCTTTACAACACCCCTGTGAGGTAGAGTTGCTGGGTGCTTATGATGGCCCAAGAACACCAAGTAAAATTTATGCTCTGAACCTGCTCATAATAATAATAATAATAATAATAATAATAATAATAATAATAATAATAATTTATTATTTATACCCCGCCCATCTGGCTGAGTTTCCCCAGCCACTCTGGGCGGCTCCCAATCAGTGTTAAAAACAGTACAGCGTTACATATTAAAAACTTCCCTGAACAGGGCTGCCTTAAGATGTCTTCTGAATGTCAGGTAATTATCTCTTTGACATCTGATTTGTCGAATCATCAACTCACTACCCTAACGAGTTTTGAAGAGGTGGACTATCTAAGCCATTTGCAACTGACAGGGTATTGTTTTTAATATTAGAGTCAAAAAGCTATGGCGCATTCTGAGGCCTTATGGTCTAAAATCTTAACTTATACATTTTTATTTTAAAAAAGTATGTAACTTTCTCCAAGAAAATTGGCCTGTCGATCCCCCCCCCTTTTCTTTTCAACACACAGATACGGGCACTAGCTGGGTGCACTCTTAATGTTTTCAGCTCACAACTCTGCCATTTTGATGGCTTTCTGTTCCTCCACCACCCCCGCCTGCAATCCTCTGCCTGCATTTCATATTGTTTTCAAAGGGTCTTTTTCTACAGCTTCTTGTCACGCCTGCACCCACTGATTCCTGGACTGCCTCCACAGACGGTGGCAGGTCCTCTTCTCTTCAATCACTTTTGTATGCCATGTACGTGCCTGAATTTCAGCAGTGGTAGACTTATGAAGTCAGGGGACAGTATTCTTTTATTAACTGCTGATAATATTTCCTTTGTCTCCTGTGTTCCTTCCCTCAGAAAAAAAAGCACCTGGGATAAGATAACAGCAATTAGAATTCATTTTCTCTTCATTTAACTTGATATTCTATATAATTTCTTTCTGACACATTCAGTCTCTCTAAGTAGCTTGAGATTAGAAGGGCTACAATGACCTGTGACACATCTACAAAATACCCAGGAGTAATTCTTGGTGTTAACCTTCAATAAACGGATGGATTATATTATAAATAATAAGATAGCTAAATATAGGCACAGCCTATGAATTAAACATGGCCCCAACTTTGCATGATGCTAATTTATTCTGGCACATCTTGATCCTTGTGAGGCAGCTGTGTCCTTCTCAATGTTTTTTAATTGTCCAGTAGTTGTCCTTTATCATCTAGCTGCTGCCTGCTGTACAATGTACAGTAAATCTGTTGCCAACCCCTTTACATCATATATGATCAGAGAGGTAGGCTCAGCTTCCGGTACAACTATGGAAAAATCAGGGAAGAATACAGCTACAATAAATTGGTTGCTGTCTCTAAGATACCCTATTAACAATATAATGCTTAGGCAGAAACAGCATGTAGAATGCTGGCCACAAAACAAACATATTCCTGTGCTTCTGCTAAAACAATAAGTATTTTGGCACCTTCAAGATGTAAGAATGCATCCAACAAAGCGGTCCTTTTCGCACAAGGACTTCTACTTACACTATGGACCTTCCCCTCCCTCTTCTCCTCTGAGTGCCCCCCCCAAAAAAATCTGAGAGTTCATCCACTTCTCCAATTTAGATTTGGGGACATCCATGGGGCATATGGGGAAAGGAGAGGATTGAGAAATTGCATTACGAAAGTCCTTGCATGAACAGGCCAACTTTGTTGGATACAGCCATAACAGATTTCCTAAGGAATAAGTATTTGTGGCCTAGAGTCAACTTCATCAGATCCATGAAGTGTAATCCTAAGTAGGCAGGTATACATATGGGTGTAAAAGGGAAAACGTGTCAACGAAACGATTGATTTAGAGATTAAATGCACACACAAAGTGTTTCTTCACAACGGTTATCAGAGATAACACCAGTTGTTGTTTTTTTCTGGGGGGACACAGGGCGACACATATCCCTAAACATTTTGTGAATCTAAGTTTGGCCTCATTGAGGGGCAGTGTTTCAATACTCATGAGTAGGAAAATGAGAGTATCCCTAAATATTTTTTAAGGAAAAAAAGCACTGGATAACACCATCAGCATCACTGAGTAAATCCACATTTCTTGTGGGGGCAAGAAACCATTGACTTAGACCCCCCAAAATGGAAGTGAACTTCCTGATATGCTGAAATTCAAAAGTTTCATGCTAGAGATTCCCTATGAAGTTCCCTTTCTTCAAGGTTGGTCACTTTAAGGTAAGTAATGGAGAGAGTCCTGCTGTTTTCTTGATATTGCTATTTCAGATATGTGTCCAATGATACTTTTGGATAGAGACCATCCTGTTTTTCCTGCACAAAACACAGAAGCACCAGATTGAGCACAAAATCACTCTGAAAAGTTTCACTAAGCAACAGTGGAATAATGAAATGGTGGTGGTGAAGTAGTGGTTCTTCACCAGCATCACAGTCACAGCTTGGCTCTGTCATGAACTCTCACCTGTGCTTTATGATATTTGCTGCAAGTATTCCACTACCTGTGTTCTGGTCTATGTACCTGACGGCTTCCAAACTCCCAAGTAACCAAATAGTTCTCACTGTTGCTTGCTGGGAAGGAGAGGGGATGGAGTAAGGAGGTTGGTAAGGTGCAAAAGCAGCAGCAGGAGCAGAAGATTGGCTCTTCTGGTGTGTTAGCACTGTGCTGACCTCCAGTAAGCAACACCAATGCACCTGCTGGACAGGTAGCATAGTGACTCTGCCCCACCTTGACAATCTACCACTTCCTAACCATCCAGCTAAGCAGCAATGACGCTTGTGTTTTGCGAGGGTGGCTCCATCCCAACATACATGCCCATTACGGCTTGTGTATGTGGTTGGACTTCCCCTGCAATCAGCTCCAGCCAGCAAGAACAATGGTTAGGGATGATGAGCATTGTAGTCCCATCACAACTGGAGGACCACAGGTTCCCTATCCATGTATCCCAGAATGCTTTTCTGTGGAACAAATTTACACATTTAATTCCTAGTGCTGAATAGCTAACCATTGAGTAATCAGGTGGTGATACATTTTGTGAACCTTTGATGCATGCAAGCCATCCCATCATGTTAGGAGAACGGAAGTCTGAAGAATAACAAACATCAGCCCAGTGGGGCATCTAGGAACGATCAACATACTCCCTATATCTTTAATCTGCTGCTCTTTGAAGACCCCACCTCAACAACCATGCCTCATCCACTTCTTATTTACTCAATTGGCAATCTGAAAAATTCTACATAGACCCACATTTCCTTTAAAACAGAAACCAAAAAAAAGGGAGAGCAAGGAACCAACAGTATATGAAACAATAAATACTGTACCTGCAATTGTATGTTTAATTCATAGAGCAAATTACCAGAGATTACTTGTGCAAGTAGCTACAGTGTCCTTAAAAATATTCTTTAACTGAGAAGTTTTCCGACCTTTGGAGGAAATGCTTGCTTCTAGCTATGAGTAGAAAGCGATTTCCTTCTTTCTCTGTTGTGTTAAGAATCTTTTCTTCTTATAAAGAAGGCACCACAGTGGTTTATAACTGCCATGAAAGCCTGACAGCCTTTTGAGGTTAAGCTACTCAGCAATTCAACTTTTACTACAGAAACTTTGAAATTCAAAAAAGAAAAAAAATAATGTAAGTTTTTGAAGGACATGTGTTGCTGTAGGTGATCCTCTTAATTAAAAGTGATTGCCTGCTAGGAAATCATGCTTTTAAAAGTTTCATGAATTTATTAGAACCCTGAAGGTATCTTTGTATGCATAGGACTTTACATGGCGTTTATGCAATTTTTTTTTGTTTCAGATCTGTTTAAAGCCTCACCAACACTCCCTGAGCAGGGAACAGCTCTGCTGGCGTTTGTATGTATTTTTGGCTAATTGAATTATGTGAAAATACATACTAATGAAGCTTTACTAGTGATGTTTGCCGAGGAGAGCATACGACTCATTTCTTCTAAATTAGGGGATCTCTCCCCTTCCTTCCCTCCTCCCTTTTTAGTAATGAATTAACATTTTTGATAGGCAGATTCCTGCCGAGTTTTGTGACACAGATGACAATTTGTTTTGAAGCATTACACAAGAAAAATTCTTGGGTATATATGCGTGCTGAATTTAAACACACATACGTAATGTATGCAAATATTTAAGCAACAAACAAATGAGGTATAATCTGACAAAGGTTAGTCATGATAGGCAGCAGGATCCTGTGCACGTTTACTCAGAAGTAAGTTCCACATAGTCCAATGTGACTAAGTATAGGAGGGCAACCTCAGGTGCAGTCCTGTGAACATACAGTGGTACCTCGGGTTACATACGCTTCAAGTTATATACGCTTCAGGTTACAGACTACACTAACCCAGAAATAGTACCTCGGGTTAAGAACATTGCTTCAGGATGAGAACAGAAATCATGCTCTGGCGGTGCAGCGGCAGCAGGAGACCCCATTAGCTAAAGTGGTGCTTCAGGTTAAGAAAAGTTTCAGGTTAAGAATGGACCTCCAGAATGAATTAAGTTCAGTGGTACCTCAGGTTACATACACTTCAGGTTACATACACTTCAGGTTACAGACTCTGCTAACCCAGAAATAGTCCGTTTGAAGGACTGTCTGGTCCAGGTCTGGTTTAAAGATAAATAACTATAAGAAGGGAGAGCAGGAGCCTTAAAATTGCACACCAGGAGGTTGCACATGGACAGCCGACTGGTCACAGTACTGCTTCCCACTAGGGAATGCATTGCATGTATTGTAGTCAATGCATTGCATTATACAATGTATTCAGTATACAGTGGTACCTTGGGTTACATACGCTTCAGGTTACATACGCTTCAGGTTACAGACTCTGCTAACCCAGAAATAGTGCTTCAGGTTAAGAACTTTGCTTCAGGATGAGAACAGAAATTGTGCTCCGGCGGCGCAGCAGCAGCAGGAGGCCCCATTAGCTAAAGTGGTGCTTCAAGTTAGGAACTTTGCTTCAGGATGAGAACAGAAATCATGTTCTGGCAGCGCGGCAGCAGCAGGCAGGAGGCCCCATTAGCTAAAGTGGTGCTTCAGGTTAAGAACAGTTTCAGGTTAAGTACTGACCTCCGGAACGAATTAAGTACTTAACCTGAGGTACCACTGTACTTGGAAGGAAGACTCACTCAACAGAGTGAATATATATATTCATGCGGAGGCAAATCCCATATATATATGGGTCATGAACATCCTACTAAATTTATGGGGCACAGCATAGTCTTTTTTAATTGTTGCATTTAAATCCCACCTTTTTTCTCCAAGGAGCTGAAGGTGGTGTTCATGGTTCTCTCCCTCTTCATTTGATCCTCACAACAACGCTGTGAGCTAGCTTAGGCTGAGAGGCAGGGACTGGTCCGTGGTCACCCAGTGTGCTTCATGATGGTGTGGGGATTTGAACCCTGGTCTCTCAGGTCCTCGTTCGGTACTCTAACCAGTGTGCCACACTGGCTGGTGACTTAGCTCCATTCTAATCCAGTGAGGATTAGCAGCGACCCTAATTTATTATAGATTTATAATGCGCCACATCAAACCTCGCCATCTGAAACCCTGGAGACCCACTGCCAGCCAGTGATAGCAATACCGCATTAGCTGGGCCAGCGGTTTGATTCCTATGCTCCCAAGTTGCTTAGGTTGTAATTATTGATGTGGTGTGTTTTAAAACTATAACAGATTGTGGGCACAATTCAACAGAAGAAAAACCCCTCACTTGTGCCCAGTGAAAAAGCAATAGGATGAGACTTTGGCATGACTATGTGGCATCCCATAAATTTAACCGGGATGTGCATACTGATGCACCTAGCTCAGTATTGTCTACACTGGTTTTCATTGGCTCTCCAGGGGACTGTCCTAGCTGGAAATGTTGAAGATTGAACGTGGGACTTTTCTTCATGAAAAGTTCTCTACCATTGAGTCACAGAGTTTCAAAGCTTTGCATCAAACCATGTATCCTATGAGAAGGGAAATCTGTCTTTTGATACTGCCAAACATGAAGGCAAGAATGGGGAACCTCCATACTGCCAAACATGAAGGCAAGAATGGGGAACCTCCAGTCCATAGGCCAATCTTTGACTGCCATGGGGTCCAATTTTATCCACAAGCCATCTCCCCAAAACTATGCCTACCTGGGTGATGTCAGCTGATGGGTGTTGGGTGGGGTTCAATCCTCCTGGGTGATGCTTTGCCATGGTGTTCCCTGTGGAGAACTTGCTAGAGAAGCAGTTGTTGTTGTTTAGTCGTTTAGTCGTGTCCGACTCTTCGCGACCCCATGGACCAGAGCACGCCAGGCACTTCTGTCTTCCACTGTCTCCCGCAGTTTGGTCAGACTCATGTTTGTAGCTTTGAGAACACTGTCCAACCATCTGGTCCTCTGTCGTCCCCATCTCCTTGTGCCCTCCATCTTTCCCAGCATCAGGGTCTTTTCCAGGGAGTCTTCTCTTCTCATGAGGTGGCCAAAGTATTGGAGCCTCAGCTTCATGATCTGTCCTTCCAGTGAGCACTCAGGGCTAATTTCCTTAAGAATGGGTGCGTTTGATCTTCTTGCAGTCCATGGGATTCTCAAGGGTCTCCTCCAGCACCATAATTCAAAAGCATCAATTCTTCGGCGATCAGCCTTCTTTATGGTCCAGCAGACCCTGCAGAGAAGCAAACCCTGTAGTAAAGAGGACTGAACTCTCCACACATCAGCTGCACTAAGCAAGCAGACCTCTCCCCATACTCTGCAGGTTGATGTCGACAAATTGGTCAGGTGGATGGGCCTGCTGTCCCGCCCACTTGTCAGTCACATGGTGACATCTTGACATACAGTATAAGGATCTCACCAGCTGAGCCAAAAAGTTTCTCCACTCCTGCATTGAAGAGTTGAGTGAAAACTGGCCACTAAGAGGATATAGACTCAAACTGCAGAGAGCTAACATTCAGCCTGGCTCAACAACCTTCCAGCTGAACTTTAATCTTCCTGTTGATTCAGATCTGACTTTTATCAGGTCACATACCCAGAATCAGGACTTGATAGCTGCAGGAAAGCTTGTGTAGGCTCACGGCCTCTTTGAGTCTGAGGTCACCCCACTGCCAAGCACATACTACTGCAAATGTTTACATGCCACAGCAGTCCCCGCAGCATGCCAGACTGCCAATCAGCCACCATTGCAGAGATTCAGATAGGAAGGTTGTCAAGTAGTTGGAAATGGTCCTAAGAAAGATAGAAATAGAAAAGATAGAAGGCAGCCACTTCTGCCCTCACCCAGGTTTGCATAACATTGGCAGGTGCTGATTTCTATGTATAGGTGCCAAATACTATCATTTAAATAGGGTTCATTTACATTTGTGAATACTAGGGTGTTATACAAAGGGGTATTACTAGCTAGTTACACCAAAAATAAAATACAATTTTACTACAACAAACACCCATCACACAAAGCAATCAAATAAAACACATTTCAAAATAATTCAAACCACAGAGCCACTAACTGACCCAAACTTAAACGTTTGGACGAATAAACAGGTTTCAGCAATACAGTGGTACCTTGGGTTAATTACTTAATTCGTTCTGGAGGTCCGTACTTAACCTGAAACTGTTCTTAACCTGAAACACCACTTTAGCTAACGGGGCCTCCTGCTGCTGCTGCGCCGCCGGAGCACAATTTCTGTTCTCATCCTGAAGCAAAGTTCTTAACCTGAAGCACTATTTCTGGGTTAGCAGAGTCTGTAACCTGAAGCGTATGTAACCTGAAGCGTATGTAACCCAAGGTACCACTGTATACTGAATACATTGTATAATGCAATGCATTGACTACAATACATGCAATGCATTCCCTAGTGGGAAGCAGTACTGTGACCAGTCGGCTGTCCATGTGCAACCTCCTGGTGTGCAATTTTAAGGCTCCTGCTCTCCCTTCTTATAGTCATTTATCTTTAAACCAGACCTGGACCAGACAGTCCTTCAAACGGGGGGCTGTTCTCTGCAATGCGAGGTGCCAATGGATTTTAAAAGCCTGGGAACAATAAACGGTATTCATAACCAAGGGGCCACCTCCAAAACAGCCCTGTCACCCACCCACAACACTTGACTTTACATGGGCATGTGGAGCAGGGCCTCTGAAGGTGATCTTAGCATTTGGGTAGGTATATATGTGGGAGAAGGTGCTATTTTGGGTAGTCCAAGTGGCAAGCTTTTCCCATGACATGTGACTTGAAGCAGAGAGGAGATATTAATCAGTCCCCGTTGTTCATTATCTGAGAAAACTTTCAATGACTGCAAAATGCTTATGCTTTAGTCGTTTTTCTGTCCCCACAGCAAGGAACAGCTCTCTTAAAAGCCACCCAGCAAATGCTCCACAAAGTCAAAATTTGAAACGAGGCCCCACTTCTGTTTGGCCAGAGTCCAGATGCTACATTCAAGGATTAAGCGGTGGAACGATTCAACAAGTGCATCTCCTTGAACGAGGCGAGAAGTGTCCAAAGGATGACAAGCACATTGTCATGCATTGCGCAAACACCATGTTAAAGGAAACCTTGAAATCAAAACAAAGATTCACTTCTCGTCAACAGGAGATTGCTTAACCTTTGTTATTGTTCAGCTTGTCATATCTATGCCATATCGGAGTATCCACTCGCTACCATCTTGTAGCCTGCACTGCAAGTCAAGGCTAACTCAATGACAGGCTTCCCTGGCACAGCTACATATTCAGAAACTCTCACATGCTGTTTCAGTGCCCCTCACCCTTCTCAGGGTCTCAGTGCCTGGCCTCCCTACCAAATGCTAAGAAACCTCGTTGAGATGCAGGCAATGTCTCCAAGCTCCCATTATGTGTTTTCAGCTCCAAGCTCTGAAAAAGTATTGATAAGGGGCAGCAAATGAAAGAGAGAAGTCACAAGATGCTGGAGAGGGTTAACTCTGCCTGTGAGTCTTCTTTATTAGTCAGTTTAAAACAACACAACCCATTTCGGAGAGGCACAATTGAGGGCTTCACGCTTCGTGTTGATCCTTGATTGTTTTGATCACTTCTTTTTTCTTCAGTGGGAGAGCAAGAGAGAGAGAAAGAGAGAGAAAGATTATGTCTTTTATTTCTGCAGAACTCCAATAATTCACATTTGCTCAGATTCTCTAGTCTCACCAAAATGGTCAGACTATGGTTACAATCACAGCTATTGTAACATTTCACCCTGAATTATATATTTGTTGAGGGAGGCAGCGGGCTTTCTGGCCAAGCCGTTTCCACACTGTCAAGCGTTCCCCTTTATCAAAACAGAGAAAATGTCTGCTTTGATAAAGGGGGATCTCTTGACAATATGGTAAATGGCAATCTAGCAAAACAAAACAATAGTACTCAGAAAGCGCACTGGATTCTTGACAGCCCTTTCTATAACTAGGCGCATGTTTGCTATTAATCCCTAAGAAGTCAGCTTTGGCTCTCTGTTCCTAAAAGTCCTAAAACTGAAGTCACATCCATTTAAAGCACAATGATCCCACTTTAAACAGCCATAGCTTTCTCCCACAGAATGCTGGCAATAGTAGTTTCTAAAAAGTGCTGAGTGTTGTTGGGAGGCACTGATTCCCCTCAGCAGAACTTCACCCTGTCACCTCAGAGTTTGCAGCTACTGTGTCTAAGATATTTTGCTGGGGCACTCCATCTTCCAAAGAGCACCCTGCCCCGCTAGGTGGTCAGAAGACAGACCTTCTGGGTGCTACCTCTCTTTCTCAATTTTTGCAGAATAGCAGCTATTCCTGCCAATTCATAGAGTTAAAGAACCCACATTTGAGTATTATGGGTTCCCAAGGAACACTGGTGTAACGCTGACATATTCATGGCAAATACATACTGTACTTTTCCGTGTATTTGAGGGGAGGGGAATCGTTCACCCGCCTGGCCAGCGCTGCCAATAGCACACGTACCAGAAGCCAAAAATCGCCTGCCCAATTGCCACAACAACAGCCAATCAACAGCACCCCTCGCCGCAGCTACCAATCACCAGAAAAATTGCCGCTGACAATATCCTACTCACGGCAGCAACCAATCACCTGTCCCTACTCTGAACTACCCATGTATAAGACAACCCCAATTTTTGACATTATTTTAATGGAAGAAAACATAGCCTTACACATGGAAAAGTACGGTAAATCATAGAACTGCACCCAATATGCTTAGGAGTTCTGTAAAACAGGGATCAATAAAACAAGGGCAATCCTAGGTATAATCTATTCAGAAGTAAGTCCCACTAAGCCAAATGGGCTTTCTTTCCATGTACAAAGGTACAGGATTACAGCCTTAAGTGTCATTTCTGAAGATGCAGGTAATTTGAATCCATATAACCTCAAACAGGTGTGTGCCCCCCCTTTTGTTGTTTAGTTAGCAAAGCTGGAAGATAAAGCAAATGATGCTAGTGATATTTGTCACTCTGCCTGGAACATAACTGGTCTGCTCTTCAGATCTCCTCCAGTTGAAATGCCCACTAAAACCTTCTGAAATAATGCATGATGTAGCCAGTAGATGTCAGTAAGTGATAATGAAAAACGGATTACATTAAACTCAACCAAAGTATTGCCACAAGTTTCATTTCAAGTATGTACTGCCTGGCTGCAAACCAGTAACCATAACTCTGTGGCACTTTCTGAAGGGCCCAAAATGTCCAAAATGTTTCTTTTCTACATTAATAGACGTGGAACTTTTTTTTAAAAAATCTGTGTTTGCCTGAAATACACAATTTCCCAGATTCTGTCAGCAATGACTGTGGTGAACAATTCCGCAAGGAAGAAGACGCCATGGTGGTATCTGACAAAATTGTATTTCTAACGTGTCCATTTTTCAATCCTCCCTCCAAGCATCTGAATGTCTGAATAATCCACATTGGTGCCATCGAGACTCAACTCCAGCCTTGAGGGAGCAAAAGTGTGTGGACCCCTCCTGTGTCAGAGAGCCTTGGTGGTCTTACCTGGTAACAGTGGGCAGCCTCTGAGCAGTGTCAGGTCACCCAGTATAGCAGCCATTTTGTAAGCTCTATATGACTTGCTCTATATGAAGGCTGCATGGTAAATGCACTGATTGTCTTCACCGCTTGGATGTTTTCATGCCCAGTGCAAATGTCAGAGGCAGTTGGGACACATGGCAAATGCACTAGGTAAAATAAACAAGGTCTGGTGCACACCACAATCTGAATTATGGGTGTTACTGTTTATCCATGGATTATGGGAAGGGTGATAGTTTGCATGCAGACTGCCCATGACTGAGTCACTATCATTTCCAATTAAAAGGTTCAGGTAGCAGGCAACAGGCAACAGGCCAGCTTGGGACCCTAGAGAGCCACGGCTAGTCAGAGGAGACAATATTGGGTTAGATGGACAAGTAGTTTCACCTGGTCACCTTCTTGTGGATAAACATCCTTTAAAGTAGACTGTGTGGTTCTGAGTTCTACAATCACTGCAACACCACAAGCTCCCAGTTTTGCTTTGTTTTTAAATACCCCAAAATTTGCACTATAGTGAGCAAATTGGGACCAAACCTATTAAACAGATATTGCTTTCACAAAGTACATGGCTGAAGGATGTGGGCAAATTGTAATATGCTGCTCCTGAATGTGCTCACTGAGAAGTAAGGTCACTTCCAGATAGGGGTGGGTGAATCTGTCAATTTTGGTTTCTCGCAGTCTTTCATTTTTCCAGTCTTCAGTTCACTTCTGCTTATCTCCGTGTCAGTTTGTGACTTTTCTATTTTTTTAAAATCCATCAGCATTTTAGTGTATGCTTTTCCTGATGACCTCCTGTGTTGTGGGTGGGTTGGATTGGTTAGCCACAACACCCGATTTGGTAGGTCCCTTGATGTTGGGTTCAATCTGGCCAATGGGGCACAGTCTAAACGGATCGAGGGACCTATATATACCCATGCACGTGACCCAGAGCTTCCACATTTGGAGCATTCGGAACACCTGCCCGCCTCTCCCTAATTTTAGGGCATTGTGCAATTGACCTTGCTATGCCGTTGTGCGTCGTCTGTCTTTGGGACAGGGGCACAGCAGGAATTTCCCCACTTGGCTAATTGGCTGTGGTCATTTGGGTTTCGCCTGCCATGTAAGGTTGAAGATAGGGATGGGAGAGCAGTCTTGCCATCCCTATGTGAAGGGTATTCCGTTAAAGGAATCCATGGACTCAACTGGTTTGCTTAACCCCCGAGAGGGGGTTGTGCCCATGCCTGAGTCCAGGGGGGCATCTGGGTGGTGAACATAGTCTGTTCCTGGCTTTTCGGCTACCCAGGTGTTCACCCTTGGCTGACCTATGCTGGTGCCCTGGGTCAACGCTGCCTGCAAGGGTGCAGGGAGCTAGTCGAACCAGAGCCTATGCAACCACTCACCTTCTGTAATCAATAAAGTTGTGGCCTAAATTCTGCCAATAACCAAAACTAAAATTTGAGTCAAGTGTGAATTTATTTAGGGGGGAGGTCTCTGGGTCTGAACATGCAATACCTATTTCCAGATAAACTCTTTGTTGAGTGTTTATCCTAATCTGTTTGCACAATGTTCGCGGGGAGGTTATACAACATCAATTGCTGTCTGTGGTGCATTTCTTCTGCTTGGTTTGCAAGGCAGTTAGATAACATCAGGTCATGCAATTGTTAGCTTCACTTTCCAAGTCATTGACCTGTCACTTTCCTTACTGCAAACAATCCAATTTGGGGGCCAGAGCCTAAACTACCAGAATGCCATTGAAAAACACCTGCAAAGTATCAGGAGTCCAGAAGCGCACTAAGCTCCAGTGAGTTCAAAGGGACTCATTTGCTAGTACAAGCAATTGCAGCTTTACCTACTTTGGGGGTGAGGGGAGCGTGGAATGGCAAACCAATGAGGCAGTGCAATCGCAATTAGCCATATGGATAACACACATACACACACACTCCATGTTAATTCCATTTCCTGCACCTAGAAGAAAGGAATGAAGAAGCTCTTTCTTCTATAACACAGTTATTTTTCAGGATATATTACTGGGTTTTTGTTTCCAGCCACGTATTTCATAACTATTTCCAGCATCTCTTACCAGCTCATCCCCATGTCATGTGCCTTCTCCTTCTCCAAGCAGGAAATGGCCTCTGCCCCTCAGCGGGAAGACGGCTCACTCCATCCGGCTTCTCTTTCCACATGGAAAGCCCAGCACAGTTATAAGAATTCCATTCAAGAGAAAACAGTTCTCTCTCTCTCTCTCTGTTGCTAATTCCTGTTTTTCTCATTCTCTCTTGTGATGTGTAAGTAGGAAGTTCTCTCAGGGGACACTAGAACTGTGCTATACTCAGTTGTAAGTACAACAATTGTAAGTGCTACATAACTTTGATGGGTTGCCACCATCACATCTTGGCGTCAGCAACTTGGCTAGCAGTTCTGCTGGGGACCATCTTAGAAATCTTAACCTTTATCATATTTGAGATAATCTTGAAGGCTGAAAACATGTGTTGTAGAGAAAGCAGATGAAAGGCCTGCTCAAATTGTTACTGTTGCTACCTGGCAATAGTAAATGCACAACAGCCAATTGTAGCTATGGAGACTTCCTTCCTCTCAGGGCCTTCTCAAGACATTTTGCTGCCTGGGGCAAAGGACAAGATGGCGCCCCCTCAACACTCCAAATGCAGAAGCTGACTGGACTGGCAGCTGCATTTTACTTCAGCACTAAGAACACTAAGCTCATTGATGGGGTATATGACAGGCCTGTGGCACACATAGCTCTGAATTCCAAGAGAGAGAAATGGTTGTGTGTGTATGTGCGTTTGTATTGGGATGGCCGCCACTGCTGCCCTCAATCATCTGCTGCCTAGGGTGACTGTCTCACTTTGCCTAATGGTAGGGCCGGCTGGGGTTGGGGGCATCAGAATGCAATCAAAGCCAACAAATGCTTGGAACCCAGAAGCTTGAGACAAAACAGGGTCAATTATTTACCAAGGCTAGGTACAGAAGACAGCAACCGTTTCAGGTAAACAGAGACAGCTAGAGCCTATGAGTTTGTGGATAATAGTATCAAACAGAGGATGATGGCGATGGCAATGCCTATTCTTCTTCTGCGCAACACAGAGGTCACTTTCTTCCCTCCCATCAAAGCATTTTTGCTGTTATTTTTGTTCTGAGATAGCTTGAGTTCCCAAGTCGAAAAGTGGCGCACTTATTCATTTGGCAGGCTTAAGGAACAAAGAACCATCATCTGGTGATCAACAGGAAGAGGAGTGCTCTTGCTATTCTGATATCATCTGCCGGTGTTATTGTTGCTGCTGCTCCAAGTAATAGGATTCTGGAAGCAAGACCATAAATCTTCCATGCTTTGCATTGTCTCATGCTCAGTTGAAGGCCCTTGTTGCTGATTGAGTCATGCATTTTTCATTCGCCTGGCTAACTAACACGCCTCAAGTGAAACAGACAGAAAAGTGCTGAAACTCCACCTCATCTTCTCCTTTCCTTTCGCCTGTGAGCTACAAATAATAAAAAAGAGAGACTCTGTGCTCAGGAAGTGCCGTTGATTGAAAACGTTTTTTGGGGTTTTTTTAAAGTTCAAGAATAATTTTGGTTCAAGAATAATTTCCCTTTTCAGAAAATGGAAAGGTGTTGAGTGCTCTCTACTGGAGGGGGCGGCTCATGTGGAGAAGCCTCTGGGGCTGTTGAAATAAATGAGGCAAAGTCAAGTAGCAAAGCTACATGCTTGAGTTAAGTCCTTAGCTGTTAGCCCTGACTGGCATTAAGTCTCTTGTATTCTTCTAAAGCGGGACGCGGGTGGCGCTGTGGGTTAAACCACAGAGCCTAGGACTTGCCAATCAGAAGGTCAGCAGTTCGAATCCCCGCAACTGGGTGAGTTCCCATTGCTCAGTCCCTGCTCCTGCCAACCTAGCAGTTTGAAAGCATGTCAAAGTGCAAGTAGATAAATAGGTACCACTCCGGCGGGAAGGTAAACGGCTTTTCCGTGTACTGCTCTGGTTCACCAGAAGCGCTTTAGTCATGCTGGCCACATGACCCAGAAGCTGTACGCCGGCTCCCTTGGCCAATAAAGCGAGATGAGCGCCGCAACCCCAGAGTCGGTCACGACTAGACCTAATAGTCAGGGGTTCCTTTACCTTTACTTTATTCTTCTAAAGCAGGTAAGGGGAACTTGAGGCAACTCCAGGTGTCGCTAGACTTCCACTTCCATCAGCCCCAGCCAGCATGGCCAATGGTCAGGGATGATGGGAGATGTAGTCTAGCAGCATGTGGAGGGCCACGCATTAGTCACCCCGTTCAAAATAAAGCCTGCTAAACTGCTACAAAACCCCTAGTGTGCCCCATTCTTGTTGCCGGCATCCGTCTGTTTTGGGAGACAATGGAGGAGTGTGTCTTTGGGAGTGAAGTCAAACTGTTGGTATGTTGCAGAGCCTGCTGTGGCTGTAGAGACTGATATGGGAGAGACATGTTTTGTTGCAGCTGAGGCATATGATGTCATTTGGTTGTGCTGCTGCAGATGCACCATGGTGTTTCTTCTCTTTGCGCTCCACCATTCTTGTTTTCCGATGTATTCAGTCAGGTGTTGAAGGGTACAGATTAGCGGTCAGCACCTTGTGATTCCCAGTAGCTGGCATTCTGAGGCTTACTGCCTCTGACAGTGGAAGGAGGACATAGCCATCTTGGCTGGTAGCCATGCATAGCTTTAGCCTCCACGAATTTCACTTAACCCTATTCAAAGCCATCCAAGCTGGTGGCCATCCCTGCCTCTCATGGGAGCAAATTCCAGAGTTTCGCCATGAGATGAAAGAAGAAGTGTCTCCTTGTGTCCTGAATCAGCTTCAACAAATAGCCACTGTCAGGAGTTCAGCCTTGAGTAGGACCCTGGCAGAGACACATGCCCGACTGGCATGTTCTCTCCCTCCTAGTCAATCGTTCAGGAGCTTTAAAAGCTTTCTTCAGCCCGAACATCACAGTGACCGATGCCAACCGACACTGGCACACTTAGGGATCCGCAGAGTTTGCGCACCTTGCAACTCAGCATTTTGGCTAATCTACTTTATTTACATATAAACATACACGGAGCACTGCAACATGGCTCCCTCTCTCTCTAGCATCAGACAGCAAAGAGAAAAAGAACAAAGGACAATAGTCCCACTTCACAGAACACAGTAACACAAACATTGTGTTTCCGTCACTTCCCACACTGTGGAGTCAAAACATATCATGTCATGTGAAAGACAACAATCCTATGACTGCAATCATAGAGCAGGAATTCTAACAGCCATGGGTTCTAGTCGCATAAGAGAGGGAGTAAAAACTTGCCCTCCACATCATGCATAACATGAAGAAAGGGTGCAGCATTTGATACTTCCCATTTAGAGAAAGAGGTTACATGACAGATATAAAATTATGGACAGCATGGAGAAAGTGGGTAGAGAAATGTGTTTCTGCCTCATAGGGCTAGAACTCACTCAAGATTCAGGGCATGTAAAATTATTTCATGTAGTTCATAGTAGCTACTTCCACAGGAAGCAGTGATGTTCAGCAACTTGGGTGGCTTCGAAAGAGGACTGGACAAATTCATAGCTACCAATGGGTACCAATAGCCACAGTGGCTATTCTCTGCTTTCACAGTTGGAGGCTCTAGTACTTCTGAACACCAGTTGCTAGAAACCTCAAGAGGGGAGAGTGCTCTCATGCTCAGTGTCAGGGACGGGCTGGAGGAAAAGCAGTGGTGGGAGGTGCCAGCTGGAAAACCCCCAGAGGAGGAAGGCTCAGAGCCAGGGGGTTGGTGGTGGTACCCTGAGGAGAAGTCAGAGAGAGAAGATTGGGAGGAGGGACTGGATGCTGAAGGGGCAACAGGGTTTAGTGAGCAGAAAGAGCCTGTGACAGAGAGCAGTTCAGACTCCACAGCTATAGCGAGGGGGGTGCTGAAGGATCCAGGGAGTCTTCCTCTCCTGCTGCAACAAGCTCCCCTCCACCTTGGTTTCCAAGAACGGGCAGAATAATGAGGAGAGCAGAACAAAGGCCAGAGGTGCTCAGACTCAGTGTGAGACTGCCTGGGAAACATTTGGGAGAGGAGGAGTCTTAGAAGGGGTGGAAGGAAGGGACCTTCAGTCCTGGCAACTGCTCCACAGGGGCAAGACCAGTGCTATTTTTCTAGAAAAAGAGGTGTTCTCTTATAAAGGCAATGGCACCCACCTGAGAGGTACCAGAACTGAGTTCTGACGAGTTCCAACTAGAAAAAAAAGCCCCAGGGAAGACCTACTGGGAGGAGTTTCTGGGTTGCATGCCATTTCCTAGAATAAAGAGTTAACTTTATTTGGACCTCTGCTCCTTTTGTGCTGACCTCCCTCTGACTCCAGCCCTGACACTTTGGTCATGGCTGAGTGTTTCCCACAGGGATATAGGCAGCCACTGTGAGGAGAGCATTGGCTGGACTGGATGGGCCATTGACCTGACCCATCAGCCTCATCTTGCATTTTCATATTCTTACACTTCTTTTTCTTTCATGGCTGCCCCTGCATTCCCTATTTATTATTTATTTATCCCTTCCGCTTAACATCCTGCCTCGTGCTTCAAAAGGCCTCGGGCCTGCAATGTCCTCCGTCACCTGCTTGAGTTTCAAGCTGCAGGATATACAGCTTGGCAAGCGCATAACCTGATGAGCCTTGTTCCTATTGAGATTTCCTCATCACTATTAATTTCTCCCCTGCTCCTGACAGATTTGGGAGCCACTTATTGAAATTCTTCCTTCTCCCGCCTTAGCGGAATCCAGCTCAGCCACTGTCAAATCTGCCAACAGACGCAGCAATGCTGCCGTGATAAAATAGGTCCAATTCTCTCCCAATCTTACTTTCCTGGGGAAGAACAGAACTCATTAAATAATTATCAACTGTGACAAGAAAGTCGCCGGCCAAACACTTGCCACTAATCTAGGCATGACAGCAGGACTATACCTTTCAAAGTGGTAATTAGCTAGATTAACAACAACATAAGTACCAGACAATGACATGGAAAGGACTGTCCCTAAAGGAGAGATTCATTATACATAGGGTTTAGTGTTTGCATGACTTATGAATGGTATTTTGCATCACACAATGGCACGCTGTCTTCTTCTTCTCCCCGCTCCATTTCGGCAAAGGAAGAAGGGAAGGAAGCATAGGTATAGGTGAGGCTGAGCGTCATAAGAAGAGACTCTGGTTCATCCGACCTATGATGGGGACAAATGGCCATCGCTGATCACAGAAACACATACAGTCCCGTGCAAAAAAAATGCACCGCTATTTCCAGAATTAGAATCATAGAATCATAGAATCATAGAGTTGGAATAGACCACAAGGGCCATCGAGTCCAACCCCCTGCCAAGCAGGAAACACCATCAGAGCACTCCTGACATATGGTTGTCAAGCCTCTGCTTAAAGACCTCCAAAGAAGGAGACTCCACCACACTCCTTGGCAGCAAATTCCACTGTCAAACAGCTCTTACTGTCAGGAAGTTCTTCCTGATGTTTAGGTGGAATCTTCTTTCTTGTAATTTGGATCCATTGCTCCGTGTCCGCTTCTCTGGAGCAGCAGAAAACAACCTTTCTCCCTCCTCTATGTGACATCCTTTTATATATTTGAACATGGCTATCATATCACCCCTTAACCTCCTCTTCTCCAGGCTAAACATGCCCAGCTCCCTTAGCCGTTCCTCATAAGGCATCGTTTCCAGGCCTTTGACCATTTTGGTTGCCCTCCTCTGGACACGTTCCAGTTTGTCAGTGTCCTTCTTGAATTGTGGTGCCCAGAACTGGACACAGTACTCCAGGTGAGGTCTGACCAGAGCAGAATACAGTGGCACTATTACTTCCCTTGATCTAGATGCTATACTCCTATTGATGTAGCCCAGAATTGCATTGGCTTTTTTAGCTGCTGCGTCACACTGTTGGCTCATGTCAAGTTTGTGATCAACCAAGACTCCTAGATCCTTTTCACATGTACTGCTCTCAAGCCAGGTGTCACCCATCTTGTATTTGTGCCTCTCATTTTTTTTTCTGCCCAAGTGCAATACTTTACATTTCTCCCTGTTAAAGTTCATATTGTTTGTTTTGGCCCAGTTCTCTAATCTGTCAAGGTCGTTTTGAAGTGTGATCCTGTCCTCTGGGGTGTTAGCCACCCCTCCCAGTTTGGTGTCATCTGCAAATTTGATCAGGATGCCCTTGAGTCCATCATCCAAGTCGTTGATAAAGATGTTGAATAAGACCGGGCCCAAGACAGAACCCTGTGGCACCCCACTAGTCACTCTTCTCCAGGATGAAGAGGAACCATTGATGAGCACTCTTTGGGTTCGGTCAGTCAGCCAGTTACAAATCCACTGAGTGGTAGCATAGTCAAGACCGCATTTTACCAGCTTCTTTACAAGAATATCATGGGGCACCTTGTCAAATGCCTTGCTGAAATCAAGGTAGGCTACATCCACTGCGTTCCCTTCATCTACCAGGCTTGTAATTCTGTCAAAAAACGAGATCAGGTTAGTCTGACATGACTTAGTTTTCAGAAATCCATGCTGACTATTGGTGATCACAGCATTCCTTTCTAGGTGCTCACAGACTGTTTGCTTAATGATCTGCTCCAGAATCTTCCCTGGTATTGATGTCAGACTGACTAGGCGATAATTATTTGGGTCCTCTCTTTTCCCCTTTTTGAAAATAGGGACAACATATGCCCTCCTCCAGTCTGCCGGGGCTTCGCCTGTTCTCCAGGAATTCTCAAAGATGACTGCCAGTGGTTCTGAGATCACATCTGCCAGTTCTTTTAATACTCTTGGATGCAGTTCATCTGGCCCTGGAGACTTGAATACATCTAAACTAGCCAAGTATTCTTGTACTATCTCTTTAGTTATTCTGGGCTGTGTTTCCTCTGCTGAATCATTTGCTCCAAATTCTTCAGGTCGGGCATTGTTTTCTTTATCGGAGAAGACTGAGGCAAAGAAGGCATTGAGGAGTTCAGCCCTTTCTGTGTCCCCTGTTTGCATTTCACCATCTTCTCCTCTGAGTGACCCCACTGTTTCTTTGTTTTTCCTTTTGCTACGGACATACCCATAAGGCCTTTTTTGTTTCTTTTAACCTCTCTAGCAAGCCTGAGTTCATTCTGTGCTTTAGCTTTTCTGATTTTGTGTCTACATGTGCTGGCTATTTGTTTGAATTCCTCTTTGGTGGTTTCCCCCCCCCCCCTTTTCTATTTTTTGTACACATCCTTTTTTAATCTTAACTCAGTTAAAAGTTCTTTAGATAGCCACCCTGGCTTCTTTAGGCACCTTCCATGTTTCCGTCTCGTTGGTATTGCCTGAAGTTGTGCTTTTACTATCTCCCTCTTAACAAACTCCCAGCCATCATGAACTCCCTTTCCTTTTAGTATTACTGTCCATGGGATCTCACCCAGCACTTCCCTAAGTTTTATGAAGTCGGCTTTCTTAAAGTCAAGAAATTGAGTCTTAGTATGCTTGGCTGCTCCTTTCCGCTGTATAGTAAACTTCAGAAGAGCATGATCACTCGCGCCTAATGATCCTTCCACTTCTACCCCACTAACCAGGTCATCAACATTGGTTAGGACCAGATCTAAAATGGCTGTTCCTCTTGTTGCTTCTCCCACTTTCTGGACAATGAAGTTGTCTGCAAGGCCAGTGAGGAATCTGTTTGACCTTATGCTCTTGGCTGAGTTTGATATCCAACAAATATCCAGGTAATTGAAGTCCCCCATTACTATTATCTCCCTTCCTTTTGCATGCTTGGCCATCTGTTCCAGGAAGGCGTCATCTATGTCTTCCGTTTGGCTTGGGGATCTATGGTAAACTCCCACAATGAGGTCTCTGTTATTCTTCTCTCCTTTTATTTTGACCCAAATGCTCTCACTTTGGCTTTGAGGTTCTAAATCTTGGATCTCTTCACAGGTATACACATCCCTGACATATAACGCCACTCCTCCTCCTTTCTTGTCTGGTCTGTTTCTCTGAAATAGATTGTATCCCTCTATTATTACATTCCAATCGTGGGACTTATCCCACCAGGTTTCAGTGATGCCTATTATGTCATATTTAGTTTGCGGTACTAAGAGCTCAAGCTCATCTTGTTTATTTCCCATGCTTTGCGCATTAGTGTACAGACATTGAAGTCCATTAATCATTCCCCCGTGTCTCTTATGTTAGGATTTTTTCCTCCCACCACTAGACCTGCATGCTGTTTGCTCCATTTGGTCTATGACATTTGGATGATCATCTTCATCAATTGATAGACTCCTACCTTCAGGAGCACTGTCGCCCTCCCCCACATTAGTCAGTTTAAAGCCCTCCTGATGAGGTTTCTGAGATTTTTGGCTAAAACATTCCTCCCAACCGTTGTGAGGTGCAGCCCATCGCTTGCCAGAAGTCCATCTTCAAGAAGCTGCAGTCCGTGATCTAAGAATCCAAACCTGTTTACACCATTTGCGAAGCCAGCTGTTCACTTCCACTATTTTTCCCTCTCTCCCTGGGCCACGTCGTTCAACTGGGAGGACAGATGAGATGACAATTTGTGCATTTAATTGCTTCAATTTCCTGCCGAGAGCCTCGTAGTCTCTTTTGATCTTCTGGAGGCTATTGCTTGCAGTGGCATTGGTTCCCACATGAACCAAGAGGAAGGGGTATTTGTCAGTGGGTTTTATGATTCCTTGCAGTCGTTCAGTTACATCTTGGATCTTAGCCCCGGGGAGACAGGCCCACAGATCACTGCTTCTGTTCCCCTCAGTAGGGAATCCCCTATCACCACTACATGCCTCCTCTTAGGTTTGGTTGGGGTTCTTCCGTGAGCTGTCCGTTCCAAGGTCGCCTGCGCATTCCCTGAGGACTGACTTTGCTGCTCATCTTCATATACCTGATCGACTGTAATGAGGGAGAGATCCTCAAATGGAGTCTGCTCTTCATCTTCCATGCTAGGGGAGAGGACCTCAAAGCAATTGTGTATTTCTAAACAATCAGAGCGAACCCTGGGCCTCCTACTTCTTTGAGTCACGTTTCTCCATATATCTGGCACCTGTGTTGGTGAACTAGCCTCCTTCTCAGGGGTGTCCCCTGTCTCCTCCTTGGTGGAGATGGTGTTCTCTGTTGCTTCCAAGAAGAGCTCCAGCTCTCTAATTCTTTGGAGCATAGCTACACGTTCCTCCAGTTGCTGGACTTTGTCTTCTAAGAGGGCAATCAACATACAATTGCTGCAGGTAAAGCTGCCTGCAACCTTTGCAGGCAACCAAGATGGCAAACATTGCGCAGGAACCGCAGGCGACTGCAGCTGTTCCCTCACTCACCATCTTGAAAACGTGTTGTTGGGGGTGGCTACAGTGGTCCTCCATCTTAAAAAGCATGAAGACAGGACAAATAACCCCCCAAAAAAAAACCTAGGTCTCCCCCAACAAACGTTTGAGACTAGCTCCCCTAAATCTAAAAGATGGATCAAACTGCGTGCGCCGCTGCCCTGCAAGCTCTGATAAGCTCCTCCCACAGCTAATCACCTGACTCAACAGAAACCCTGCCCCCTCTGACCTTTGCACAGGGAGAGCAGCTAATCAGCCACAAAGAAACACACACACAAGAAAACTATTTTGCTCCTTCTTCAGCTGCTGCCCTGCAAGCTCTGAATTAATTAGTGCAGCAACAAGGGGTTAGACCAAAAACAATGCACCTCTAGAGAAAGCTGGCCAAAGTCCAGAAAAGTGAATGAAGCTATGGTGCTTATTGCCAGCTGAAGTCCCAGCATAATAATTCATATGGTATTTGCTTTCAGCTTGCAGAGGACAAATGTCTATATTATAGGGGTTTGTTTGTGTCCATTCCCTAATGACTCAAGTGGGGTTCGGGGTGGTGGGGTCCCCCATGAAATGAAGCTGAACTTTGACAATTCCAAAAAACTGCAAACACCAGAATGCCAGCTTGCCAGAATGTCAGAGTGCCAAAGCCAGTGTGGTGTAGTGGTTAAGAGCGGTGGACTCGTAATCTGGTGAACCGGGTTCGCGTCCCCACTCCTGCAAGGAACCAAATGTTTTTAAGTGTTTTTGTTGTTTATAATAGAAGAAGAGGTGTAGCTCATTGGTGCAGCATATCTTTTGCATGCAGAAGCTTCCAGATGTGATTCCTGGCATCTCTATAGACCAAAAGTCTGCCTCCATATAAGACAGCTTCCTATGTCCCTGTAGTGATTAAAATTTGCTAAGGCAATCAGGAACCAAGTAAAAGGGGTTTGGGAGCTGAATTTGGCTCGTGTGTCTCTGAGACCTGTCCCAATATATTTTGCTGCTTGAGGCAACAAGATGGCGCATCCGTTCAGTGATAAGTGGAATGGCAGATAAATCTTACTTCAACACTGGTGATGGAATAATGTTCTCTGTTTCACCTGAGGGCAGCAAGCTAGCCTAGCAGTTGCAAGGCAGGTGTTACCTGTAGGGCCAACAGCTTTAACCAAGGTAAAATTTTGGTGGCCCAGGAGGAACAGTTAGGGGATTGCCACTGCTGCCCCCAGCATTTGACATGTGAGATAGCTGCCTCAGATAGGGCTGGTCTAGAGGTCTATCTGCAAGTTACATGTAAATAGTCATGTCTACTTATAATATGGTTACCAGATATTTTTTTCAGTGAATCCAGGGACACTTTGTATGTGTGTGTTTTGAATCTGAGTAGCAACAGGGAGTCAGTAGTGGGGATGGTGAGGCAAAAGACCCAGGGCCCAAGCACACACGCATATTGTATAAAGGTGCAAAGCCCTTCTTTCGCACCCTGTGAAACATAAATGCACAGTTTTTTTAAAAAACTGGGCAACAGTGTGCCACCTACCCGTGACTCCCAAACCTTCCCTGATCTCCTTCCCCCTTCCCCCTTTGTTTTGACAGATCAGCGGAGGCTCGGGAGTCACGGGCGGGCAGCCGTTGCTCAGTTTTTTTAAAAAACTCTGCACATTTATGTTTCACTGGGTGTGAAAGAAGGGCTTTGCACCTTGCCTGGCAGAGAAACCGCACACCTTGAGCCCCTCCTGGGCAACGCCCGTGACTCCTGAGCCTCCCCCGATCTGTCAAAACAAAGGGGGAAGGGGGCAGGAGATCTGTACCACCAGACGTCCCTGGTTCACCTTTGGCAGTGGCGGCAGCAGTGATCAGCAAGCAGATCCTGAAGCCAGCTAGAGCCAATTGCGCTACCAGGCTAGCTCCAGGCTGCTGAGGCTGCCACTGCCACCTTTCCTGGGGACAGATTTGCAAATCTGGGGACTGTCCCCAGGAACCGGGGACGTCTGGTAACCCCAGCTCAAATGCTGAAGTCCCCTTGAGCCCTGCCTCCCCCCCCCCACCTCCCAGGATCCGAGCAATACCTCTGACATCACTCAGGCTATTCACAAAATGAAAATGAAGCGCTGCATAAATATTTGCCTAACTGGAAGAAGCCAGGGGAGTGGGTTGTTTGGAGTGTTTGCGCAAATCCAAGTGGAGATGCATGAGCCGGCGAGATGGCCAAAAGATGTATACAGTTTATCGCACAGCCCTGTTATTTATCACATGATAATCGCAAGCAAATATTTGGTATGGGGATATAGATGCACACATGCACACAGATCCGGACGGAGCCAAAGTTTTCCTGGCGCACGGAGTCCTCGCCGCCTGCGCTGCAAATTGTGAGTCTGCGGCTGCACTTGTTCCAGAATTGCTTCTCAGCTGCCAGCCCACTGAAGCGCCTCCGGCTTCGGCCTCATCCTTTGTTTGCTTGCCCATTAAAGTTCTTATCCCGCACTCCGTTTTGGCAGAAGATCCCATCATCTCTGCCTTGTGCTGGCCTAGGCCTTTCTCCTGCCTCGCTTTCTATTAACCTACAGCAACAATGGCCAGGAGTAAACTGGAGCAGCTGGTTACAGATTCCCACTATCTGACTGTGAAACAGCTGCTTTGCAGAAGGACCACACTGCAAAATGTATACTGTGGAGCTGGGTCATATTTTAAGCCAACAGAGAACAAGAGAATGAAGAGAATGCTCCTTGTGCCTATTTGATGGCTGGGGCAGGGGGAGGAAAATCTGAGTTGCATACATCACTCTTCCTGGGTGCCATGCCCAAGCATCGCCTTCCAGGTATGGCCTTGGCATTATATCATGCCATTATCTATCTCTGCACCGGCGTCCATTGGCCCTCTTTCATCAGTCCGTAAAAAAAAAAAAATGCTTTCTGGATTTTCAGTCAAAATTAATATTTGTCACTTGGCTATTTTTGGCAAGGCATTTAATAGAAATGGCAAGCACGGGAACCAGATTTGAGCCTGTGAACATTTACACTCAAATAACTTCATTTAGATGAGTGGGAGCAAAATGAGAACGATTCGGAGCACTGTGGCTGCTCTTGTATCTTTGAAATGTTTCAGCACAACCTTCGTCTTTCATCCCTTAAGAATTATGCCCCATCTTGCCAGCACATTTTACGTTCCAGAGTGCCCAATAGGCAATGGAACTGGAGCGTACAAGGAAGGACTAGCTGATCAAAACTAGCCTTAAATAAATAATAAAATCAATAGAAGTGCAGCTCTGATGAAAACCTCTGGCTGAATGCAGAGGAGTGGTGAATGTACAGGCTGTGGAACCCGCAAGGGAAGAAGGCTCAGAGCCAGGGGGTTGGTGGTGAGACAACAATGAGAGGTCAGATGGAGAAGAGGTAGAAGATTGGGAGGAGGAAGTGTCGGAAGCTGAAGAGGTAACAGAGCTTAGTGAGAAGGAAGAGTCTGTGACAGAGAGGAGTCCAGAAACAGAGGCAGAAGTGGAAGCAGGAGGGAGGCGAAGAAGCAGAGATGAGCCAGGCTGCTGAAGAAGACAGGGGGTCTCCCTCTCCTGCTGTGACCAGCTCCCATCCCCCTGGTCTCCCAGAATCCGAACAAGTACTAAGGTAAAGGTAAAGGGACCCCTGACCGTTAGGTCCACTCGTGAATGATTCTGGGGTTGCTGCGCTCATCTCGCTTTACTGGGAGCCGGCGTGCAGCTTCCGGGTCATGTGGCCAGCATGATTAAGCCGCTTCTGGCAAACCAGAGCAGCGCACGGAAATGCTGTTTACCTTCCCACCGGAGCGGTACCTATTTATCTACTTGCACTTTGACGTGCTTTCGAACTGCTAGGTTGGCAGAAGCAGGGACCGAGCAACGGGAGCTCACCCCGTTGCGGGGATTCAAACCGCCAACCTTCTGATCGGCAAGCCCTAGGCTCTGTGGTTTAGACCACAGCGCCACCCGCATGCTGAAGAGGTACTAAGAGGGCAGAACAAAGACAGACAAGTCAGAGAACCTGGATGAGGAACTTTAGAGAGCAGTGGGAAAGCGAGAACCTTCAGTCCTCACAACTGCCTCATTGGGGCAAGGCCTACTGGGAAGAGTTGCTGTGTTCATTAGGCCTCTCCTTCTAGGGTGTCTTGTTGCTTTGAATAAAGAACTAACCTCGCTGAAGCCATCTGAGTTCATGCTGACCTGCTCCAGGCACTCTATCCTGACAGGGGTCCCTGTGTAGGAATTTGCAAGCCAGTGAAGAAGAGATCACTTGAGATTCCATTAAATCCCTTCAAACCAGTTTGGCAGTGCTCCTTTATCCTGTATATTGGCATCGCTCAAAACAGAAAGGTAAAATAAATGGGTGCCTTCCCCTTTTCTGCAAATGCAAAAGAAAAGGAAAAGAATATTTCTCGATTTCCTTCCTCGGTAACATTACTTAAAAGCATTACTTACAATTAAAATCTTTAATTAAAATCCTTTCACCAGTTGGGATTCAACTAATGAGTCCTGTCAGTGGAAGCTCAGCAGAAGGACTTCCACTTGCACAATGGGGCTTCTTCCCCCCTCCTCCCCCCATGTGCCCCCAAAATTTGCTCAGTGGGGTTCAAGAGAAACCCCAGATCAGCATGCAGAGGAGGAGAGGAGATTATTCCATCTGGCAAGCTGAAATGCTTGCCCTGACAAGACAATTGCCTTGCACAATTGCCTTGCCATAATGCTGAATTCTTTGCATACCCTTTGTGTACATTTCAGGCTATTGTTACCAAATGTATGAGTATGGAGTTTCCACTGAAATTATGGAGTTAGTAGCACATTCCTTCCAAAATTGATTTTGCTTACTCACAGGATGACTTCATGCCAAGCAAGTATTTGATTAAAACTGTATTTAGTCCTCCTAGAAATGAATTATAGAAATAAAAGGCTGGAAGCCTTTCAGTTCACATTTAAAAGCAAACCTACCAAACAACGCACTTTTCAAAACAATGCAAGAACTGAAATTTGCTCTTCTCTAAATTTTGCACTGTGGTTGTTCTGTCTAGTAATGTGTACAAAAGTGCATACACAAGGGTAAAGTGAGCATAAAAACACACGTATTAATGAAAACAGCATAGACAAATAATTTATATCTCTGAAATTTGCTCTGCACATATGTGTATATTAGGTAAAATTGCATACAAACAGGTATATTGCAAGAAATTCACACTAAAATGCTGGCGAATTTTCATGAGGATTTTAAAAAACATAATTATAATAGTAACCAGAATGTGTGCTGAAATTGATCAGGAATGTCCTTCAAAGCTGCAAGGATGCTGTTTGCCCAAAGTTGGAAAGATGACAAGGTCCCCACCAGAGTGGACTGGCAGACTAAATTATTGGACTATGCAGAGATGACAAGAATGATTGGGAAAATCAGAAACCAGAAGGATCAAAACTTCAACAAAGAATGGGAGAATGTTATATTATATTTGACTGACCACTGTAAACGCTTGAACTCTTCGGCAGGTCTTAAATAACTCTTGTAACGTTACAGAGACCTTGGATATAATGGAGGACTGAAAAATTAGGAGGGTTTATAGTATGCAGTTGAAAAGGTTAACTGAAGAACCCACAGAAGTGAGGAGGGAAGTCTAGAGATTCGGAAGAATCTTGTGCAATTTTTATTATTTGTGATTTTGTGTGTGAATGAATTTGTAAAATCAAATAAAAATCAGAGACAGAGACAGAGACAGAGGCAGAGAAGGGTTTTTCCTCTCATTTTCACAATGCTAGAATTCCTGGACATCCAATGAAGCTGAATGCTAGAAGGTCCATGCTGGTAGGAATCTCCTGAATACCATTTGCTAGAGAGAGGGCTCTTGTGTTTAGCTCCTGCTGGAGGGTTTCCCACAAGGGCTGGATCTAGACACATCTATCTACGGGATAGTATCTATGGGACCGCCTCTCCTGGTATGCCCCGCAGAGGACCTTAAGGTCCATGAATAACCATAGTTTAGAGGTCCCAGACCCTAAGGAAGTCAGACTATCCTCCACCAGGGCCAGGGCCTTTTCAGTGATGGCTCCGACCTGGTGGAATGCTCTGTCCCATGAGACTAGGGCCCTTCAGAATCTAACCTCCTTCCATCGGGCCTGTAAGACAGAGCTATTCCGCCTGGCCTTTAATTTGAATTCAGCCTGATCCTTTATTTCCCTTCCCTTCCTTCCCCCTCTGATCACCTGCTCTGAGACCCCACAGCTAATTCTCCCCTGGCCTCCTCGCTGGCCCAAGTAGGACCAATTCAGCCAGCTAGCCCTGGGGATTATCTAATTAATTCTTGAATTTGATTGTTATTCATGTTTTTATACTGTATTTTATGCTGCTTTTATAATTAAGTGTTTTAAAGTGTTTTAAATTTGTTGTTAGCCTCCCTGAGCCCAGTTTTTGAACTGGGAAGGGTGGGGTATAAATGAATTTTAATTTTAATTTTAATTTTAATTTTAATTTTAATCAAAAATGTGATTCAGTTAAACACATTGTAAACTTCATAAGGGGAAATCCCATTGGCGAAAGTAGGGACTCCACAGCACCATCTGGTGTCACAGTGTTATGATGCATATAAAGCACTTATTTTTGACTAATGCAGCCGAGTCCAAGATTGGCCACTGTGAGAAGAGGAAGTTGGACTAGATGAGCCACCGGCCTGATCCAGCAGGCTCCTCTCATTTGCTTGTGTGCAACATATCTTGTGAACCGCCCTGAGATCCTGTGATGAAGGGCAGTATTATTATTGTTGTTGATGTTGTTTAGTCATTTAGTCATGTCCGACTCTTCGTGACCCCATGGACCAGAGCACACTAGGCACTCCTGTCTTCCACTGCCTCCCACAGTTTGGTCAGACTCATGCTGGTAGATTCGAGAACACTGTCCAACCATCTCGTCCTCTGTCGTCCCCTTCTCCTTGTGCCCTCCATCTTTCCCAACATCAGGGTCTTTTCCAGGGAGTCTTCTCTTCTCATGAGGTGGCCAAAGTATTGAAGCCTCAGCTTTACGATCTGTCCTTCCAGTGAGCACTCAGGGCTGATTTCCTTAAGAATGGATAGGTTTGATCTTCTTGCAGTCCATGGGACTTTCAAGAGTCTCCTCCAGCACCTTAATTCAAAAGCATCAATTCTTTATGGTCCAGCTTTCACTTCCATACATCACTACTGGGAAAACCATAGCTTTAGCTATATGGACCTTTGTTGGGAAGGTGATGTCTCTGCTTTTTAAGATGCTGTCTAGGTTTGTCATTGCTTTCCTCCCAAGAAGCAGGCGTCTTTTAATTTTGTGACTGCTGTCACCATCTGCAGTGATCATGGAGCCCAAGAAAGTAAAATTTCTCACTGCCTCCATTTCTTCCCCATCTATTTGCCAGGAGGTGATGGGACCAGTGGCCATGATCTTTGTTTTTTTGCTGTTGAGCTTCAGACCATATTTTGCACTCTACTCTTTCACCCTCATTAAAGGGTTCTTTAATTCCTCCTCACTTTCTGCCATCAAGGTTGTGTCATCTGCATATCTGAGGTTGTTGATATTTCTTCTAGCAATCTTAATTCCGGCTTGGGATTCATCCAGCCCAACCTTTCGCATGATGAATTCTGCATATAAGTTAAATAAGCAGGGAGACAATATACAGCCTTGTCGTACTCCTTTCCCAATTTTGAACTAATCATTTTTGAACCTATTTTTTTTTTTATTATTATTATTATTATTATTATTATTATTATTGGTAGAAGAGTTGCCCAAAATCCAAAGCCAGAGGAACAAAGGAACTTAATGTGCCCATCTGAATTCTAGCACTTAACTTTCTGCTTCCATAGTTTGGATTCAGATAAAGTGGATGTCTCATCGCCAACAGTTTGACAATGTCCACTAAACAATAATCAGAGAAGTAGCACTTACTTGTAGCCAGGATGATCCTGCAATGTTAGCAATCACAACCACCCTGCTGAACAAAGAGGAGCATTCATGTTAAGTACCTTCATCATGCCCTGCTGGATTAATCACTTAAAAAACTCTTCAGCCATTGCTCGAGTGAAAACGACATAGCAGAGTCATTGATCAGACACAGGAGAGCCAGGGTTTATTCAAATAAATGAATGTGATGCAAACCACATTGTCGTCCATTGGCTCTATTGTGTGGGAGATTTCCAGCAAATATAGGAAAGTACTCTGTGCTGCTTAACTGTACACATTCCATCATTAAAATCATACGGTTTTAGGCAAAATGATTGTTGGCATCCCTCTCTCTTGGGAGACAATGGAGGTGTCCACCTTTGGTGGTCAAGTCAAATTGTTGGAAGGTTACAACATCTGCTGTAGAGACTGATACAGGAGAGACATCGATGTTTATAACCCAAATGACTTCCAATTGTGTTTTAAGGTTCTGCCTTATCTAATTTCATTCTCTCTAATGTGTTTCTTATTATAGTCTGCTGTTTTCTTACACTTCAAACCCCGCTGGGGTCTTTGCATATGGGAAATAACTAGTCTAGAAAGGGGTTTTCTCAGGATGGTGGAGGGTGTATGTTCTGCTGGAGTGGGGGGCAAAAAAAATGGGGGCCGAGGAGGGTCAGTTGTGGGAGGAGTAAGAAATATCCCTATTTTTATGTGAGGAATGTTGGAGGGTATGGGATGATGGACTAGATAAGACTTTGGCCTGTTCCAGAAGAGCTTCTTCTCATGTTCTAAGATTTTGGAATAAGGGCTCTATGACCTGCCCACACCCGTAAGACCATGTAAGGCATTCCACAGATATGCTGAACTTTGGAACCTATGTGCTGGGATTCCCAGCACCTCCCCCGCCCCCAATTTGTCATCTTAAAGGCAGGGGAACCTGGTGAGTGAGCCAAGGCCACCTCACTGAGCTTGTGGCGACACTGATAAATATTCAAGCTCATGTCTTTCAAATGTTATTGTGATTCACCTTCCCCTCCTTCCTTCCCCTGCTCCAGTCATCTTGCTGGCTCAGAATTTTCTACTTTTGTCTCAAACCTCAGCTGCCTTCGGTTTATTGCAGATGACTGCTATTGTCTTTGTCTCTGTCTATCCGCTTCGCTGTGTCTCATTTTCCTAAAGTACCTGGCACCCACTTTCCCGTAACGTTGTTCCTTTGTTTCAGGAAAAGCATAATTTCAGGAGACAGCAGAAATACCGTTCCAAAGGCCAGGGGGTGACATCCTTTCTCACCTGATCTTTATTCATATCTGGGTTTAATTGCATTCTTTTTTATTTTCCATTTCTCAAGCACCTTGCACCTCCCTTCCTCCCTGACAGGAAGATGCATTTTGTTTCTCATAAAAATTGCTTTCCTGCAGCTTTTCCATTCTTCAGAAATGTAAGGACCTTCTGGCATCTGGTGGCGTTTCGCGTGCATTGAAACACACACACACACACACCCCAGCTTGTTGCTTGTATAAGTTACAACATTCTTCTCTTTCTTAAGCTGTGCCGCCCTTACAACCTGGTGTGTGTGTGTATATGCATGTGTGACGTTCATTTGCACTACACACACACACACACCAGATTGTAAGGGCTGCACAGCTTAAGACAAGAATGTCAAAAGTCCCATCCTGCCATTCATTTGCACTTTCATCTGATATTTTCTGTTCCACTGAAATTGGTTCATTTTGCACCAGTGTTCCTTCCTTTCGTTATCTGCAGATGCACATTTTGCATATACATTTTAATGTAATTTTTAAATGTACTTTTTACAAAGACATGCATGCGTCAGCCACCAACAGATACTTACCTTCCCTGTGTGTTTCCTTTGAAAGTTTATGGATTTCCAGAGGGGAAGCCCTGTTAGTCTTTTGCAGCAAGAGGAATTAAGAATCTTGTGGCATTTAAAAGATGAAGTTAATGAAGTGGCTAATGGCCCATCATAAAGCCATCTCTGGCTGCAATCCTCAGGATTTCTACAGTGGTACCTCTAGTTGCGGACACGATCCGTTCTGGGGTGCCGTTCGCACCCCGAAAAGTCTGTAACTAGAGTGGCACTTTTGTGCAAGCACGGAGCTTTATAGAGCACTTCTGCGCATGTGCAAAGCACGCAGAACGCTTCCAGGTTTGCCACATTCGCAAGCTGAAAAGACACAACATGAACCTAATGCAACACAAGGTATGACTGTACTCAGAAATAAGCGCTACAGAATTCAATTGAGATTACTCCCAAGTAAGTGTGCTGAACTCTTCTTGCCAGTTATTATTGCAACCTATCTCACCCATCTTAAAAAACAGAGCCATCACCTTGCCAACAAAGGCCCATATAGTTAAAGCCATGGTTTTCCCAGTAGTGATGTATGGAACTGAGAGCTGGACCATAAAGAAGGCTGATCGCCGAAGAACTGATGCTTTTGAATTATGGTGCTGGAGGAGACTCTTTTTTTTAAAAGATATTTATTGAAGCTTTACAAATTATATCAAACAAAACAATACACACCAACACAAACAAAAAAGAACAAGTATAATTTCAAAACCTTATTTTCTTAAAACTTACTTCACCGACCTCCTCATACCTCCCCTTTCTGCATTCCCATTTCAGATATTTGGTTCAGCAAATCCTCACCCTTAATTTTATCTAATTGTCAGCCTTTCTTTTCTTTTAACTTAATCTTTTCAGCTGTACTCCATTTGATTTCTAAAGCCACATCATTCTAACACACATTAATTTTACAATGTTTCTTAAGATAGTTCTTAAATTTCTTCCAATCTTCTTCCGCTGTCTCTTTTCCCTGGTCCCGTATTCTGCCAGTCATTTCTGCCAATCCCATGTAGTCAATCACCTTCATCTGCCATTCTTCCAAGGTGGGTAGGTCTTGTGTCTTCCAATACTTTGCGATGAGTATTCTTGTTGCTGTTGTAGCATACATAAAGAATGTTCTGTCTTTCTTTGGCACCAATTGGCCGACAATGCCCAGGAGAAGACTTAAGAGTCCCATGGACTGCAAGAAGATCAAACCGATCCATTCTTAAGGAAATCAGCCCTGAGTGCTCACTGGAAGGACAGACCCTGAAGCTGAGGCTCCAATACTTTAGCCACCTCATGAGAAGAGAAGACTCCCTGGAAAAGACCCTGATGCTGGGAAAGATTGGGGGCACAAGAAGAAGGGGATGATAGAGGACGAGATGGCTGGACAGTGTTCTCGAAGCTACCAGCATGAGTTTGACCAAACTGCGGGAGGCAGTGGAAGACAGGAGTGCCTGGCGTGCTCTGGTCCATGGGGTCACGAAGAGTCGGACACGACTAAATGACTAAAGAAGAAGAGAATCTCACCCACTTAACCACATATATGTTCTTTTTTTAAAAAAAAAATGCAACATATTATTTCATAAATGCATATCTTGCTATCATGATTTTATAGTTCAGCATAAACTTAATCCTGTCTCTTTCCCTCACTCAGGTAACAGAGAAAGATATTTTGCTCTTTGTGTCCTGGATTGAGTGAATTCCTATGGGCATTTTCAACATTTCACAGGCACTCTGTGTAATGCACTTATATGAGTCCTTTCTGCAATGCAACACTTTATTTCACAGATGTACATTTTATACAAACAATGTGTCCGCAATTGCTAAAAACTAACACTCAAACTAATTTAAGTTTTAGATGTTTGTAGTAGACATGATTTTGCATTTGTTAGCCTGAAATCCTCAAACTTTTCCTGAGGAGCACTGATAAATACCACTTTTATCAGGGGAAGTAGCAACACATATGCAAATAAAATACATTGCAAAGCAATGCTGTATCTATTTACATATTAACTATGCATTAAGAGGGGGGAAACTTTCAACTAAAGCAAAAAAGCATTCATAGCAAGAGCCCCTGCTGTTGTGGTGGTGGTCGGGTCAAATGGGCAGGTAGAAGGAAATCCACTTCCTAGTTTTCAGTGTATCCCTCCAATACGCTAATGAGAAAAACCTGCTTTGACTTCATCCAATCCGAATGAGACTGTGAGAGTTGTAAAGATGCTCAGAGAGCTGGTGCTAGTCAATACTGGGTTAGGCAAGATCCGACTCAGGATAACGCAGCACTGTATATTCCAATGTATTGAGTGTTAATATCGCATGCTCAGGTATTCGGTGAGCGTAACGGTTCACATCTGCACTAACAGGCCAATGAAATAAGTCCCCAGTTTAAAACTCACCTGTCATGATTTTTCAAGATGGCCTTGGGCAAGCTGGTATCTCTTCATTTCAGCAACCCATCTGTAATGTGAGGATAATACTATGGGCCTCCAAAGAAGGCTTGTTAGCGCAAAGAGAACTTAAGAGGATGCAAGTGAGATACTATGAACACTTCAAAGCACCATATAAATGCCAAGTCTTACTTTATTACTGTCTTTCTTTGTCAAGAATGGGTAAGCCTCAGGTCTAGGGACCAAATGCAAGCCTTTCTGTTTAGCCCTGGTAACACCTCTTACCAGTCCAGTTTCTGCATGCCCCCACTGCCTGTTTGTGGTTTTGCATGGCTGGAATTTGTCCTTGAACTCTGACCATGCTTCTGGTTTGCCTCCATGGAGGACAGAGGGGTGTGTGCAAGTGTGGCTAGAAAATAGCCTACTGTACAAAGGTAAAACTCAACACTTGTTGATCACCTCTCTTTTGCCTCTGGCCTCACCCAACACTGGCATATGCCCAGAAGGGAAAGCAGCACTCAGGCTGGAAAAAGGTTCCTCTCTCCTGGTTACCAGAATGTGGTGTTCCATTTAAGCCTTGGTTTAAAACCTATACCAAGTGTAAGTGGGCCTAGTAAGCAGGTTAACTGCACATTCACCCAGAATCTGTTACATGAAAATGCCTCCCGATTTCCTTGCTAGTGCAGAAGCTCCAGAAATTGTTGAACGGAAGTTCAACAAAAAAATGTAACCTACTGAACAAGCAAATTTCTATTTTAAGGTCAAAATATTGTGTCAAAACGCAGAGAAAAATAGGGTCGGGGAAATGAGGAGAGAGGGATAGAGAATAGCATTTATTTTATTTTTATTTTTTAAAAAAGAATGAAATACTGTAACCAATTGACTTCTCTGCGGTCAAGGCATTCACGCTGATTTGGTTCCTAATAATCTTCTAGTATGTATTGTGCTCTGTTTTATGTGCACTTATGCTAGTTAAGAGGTGGAGTACAGTGGCACCAGCTTTCTATTATGGTTTGACGGGGAAGGTGTATGAATTTGTAATGTAAACAAGAGCATAAATCTCCCTATCCACCGAATATTTAAACAAAAAGATGGCAGCTTTTTTGGCTGGTACTTACTCATAGTCCCACAAATGTTTGCTAAGGTTGTTTAAAAAAAAAAAAATCAAAACACACACACAACAGCATGAAAAGGAATCATGGATGAACAAAACCAGCTGTGATCTAACAGCTGCCCCCTTTAGGAGACCACTCAGGAAAGTGCCAAACATCACTGGTGTGGTGGCTTTGAAAAACCAACAGCTTGTTTTTCAAATGGGTCTGTCCTTGACTAAGACAAAGAGCTGTGTTTAAGGAGTGGCATATTAACCATGACCTCATTCATATCCTTTCAAACCTTTTCTGAAGAACAGCCATATGTGGTGCTAAGTAAAAGCTCTTTGGAGGTATTATGTACTAAGCTTGGATCCTAGAACAATAGGCAGGTAGGATCCTAGAATGCAACAACTGATTGGCTTGCAGGAGAAGACTAATCAGACTCCAGGAGGAAGTTAATCAGCCTATTAGGCTGGTAGGATCGTAGAATGCAACAACTGATTGGCCTGCAGGAGAAGACCAATCAGGCTGCAGGAGGGAAGCAGAATCAGCCAATCAGACGGGACTCATTGTGTAAATAATTAATATAAAGGCCTGAGGTTTGGGGGGGGGGATTCAATCACTGTTTTACAAGCGGCAATAAAGATCATGAAATCACTGCAAGACTCTGAGTAGATTTCAGAGTATCCCACCATTCCGTGCCGTATTCAGATCTATTATAGGGTTTAACAAAAACAAACAGGACCTTTCAGTTGCAGGGTGTGCGGGGGGAAATGTATTACATGAGGACAGTAATAGCAAGAGGTGAGTTGTTTTTATTCTGTTAACTTGATGCCCATGGCATTCCACTCCACAACACGGCAACTTTTGTCATGAACATCCGAGAAAACTCAGATCGTTACGGATAACTAGCGAGTTTGCCACCCAATGGCGGAAATGCATCTAGAAAAGTGGCTGCAAAAGATGGGACACAGCTGAGTGAGCTGAATGCTTATCCCAACTTCCATGTTTCCAGGTGGCTTGACCTCACCTCTCCCCGCCCCCCAAGCATTGGTGCACTTAAATCCATTGCAAGTCATGCGCTTAAGAAAGCCTAAGTGCATAGGGTTGCATGGCAAGACTGCAGTCTTATGCATGTTTTAGGACTAAGTCCCATAGTGCCTGGATCTCAAACTGTGCTGTGCTTTCTGCCTTAGATAGAGCCTTCAAGCTTTCAAATATTACCTGGATTTCTATTTCCCCTTGCCACCAGCTCAAGTTCCTCCCAGACTCTATTTCTTCACCCTTATGCATCCAGTATTTATTCTTTCCTCAGATCCCTGCTTTCCAGTGCTCCACCCACTCTCTTTCTATATCTAGAATATTTTATTCATTTGCAGTAAAACAGCATTGCTCAGTTTCAACACCACCTGCAGTGTTACATCTTTCTATTTATCACATTTAACAAGAAAAATTGAGCAGTGACACTGTCAAATAACTGAACCACCTACTACATTCCCTCAGTCACCCTGACTCTCGGCTAGGCCTGCTTCACACCCATCCAGCACATGCCTTTAGACTCTTTGCCACTTTGCTTCCCGGCCTCCTGTGATTTCCACTCACTCAGCTTCTCAGTCTCTACTGATCTAGCTCCTCCCAGTCCTGGGTCCCTGTGGGCTGACCTATTGCATTCTTCCCAGAAGTTGGACCTTTGTTCTCTCACCCACAGCAGTTGGAATGTTTGGGAGTGGGAAACTTCCATAGCCTTCTTTCGACATGCTCCCTGCCGCATGCAGTGAATGTGTGATGGGAGATCAGGATTGTGCCCGCTGGCCATGCACACTGGTGTTGGCATATCCACTGGTCACAGCCTGTACATTTGGAGTAGCACGGAAGGGGAGCTAGGCTTGCACATTTGTTCACAGAATTTTTCCATGCAAGCAGGGTGTCTCAGCTAAATGCTGCCAGAGGCTTCGCTGCCACCAGAACCCTTAGCAGACTACATAGTTGACAGAACAGCGCGACAGCTGTGGCCTTGCCACGCACACCTTCTATAGGGATGTGGCGTTAGAAGCAAAAGGTGACAAGTGTGACAATATTGGTTTGAATTCCTGCTTCCGCTTGCATGCTCATATGCAGATGAGATGCAGATTTTGCTATTCTTACGAGACTGTTTTCATAGGTTGGTGTTCCGAGAAATCCTTGTGGGCAGCAAGCAAGGCAGGTTACACATATCACGAGCAAATAATATATTTAATTCTAATGAGCTATAAACGCAGCTAATTGTAGCAGATTGGAGCCCCTTTGTTCATCTCGTCTTTTTAGCAAGGTCACATTACTTAGCCCTGCTTATCCACGGCATGGTCCCAATTTCAAATTTATGTCTCTGTCAATTAAAGTCACTGATAGTTTATCAAACTGATGGCCCGGACAATTTGACACGAGTAATATCATTAGTGGTGTTTAAGTTGGTTTAATAGCATTAATGGAAATAGTAAACGTTAACAGAAAAGCAGAATGACCCAATATCTCCCTTCATGCACAAGGTGTTTTTGTTGTTCTACTGTTCTGCTAATGCAGCTTGACAAATCTAATTTGTTTTGGGGGAAAGCCCTACAGACCCAGATGGCAGGGCAAGAGTGAGACCTCCACGTATTTCTCTACCCCCTAGAAATCAGTGCAATCTAGGAAGTTGAATGCCTCATCCCTTGTAGTGATTGCCAGTCACAGGCAAGTGTATCCCAGTACTCAGAAATCCCATTAAATTCAATGGGAACTAGTCAGGAGTGGTTCATGGAGCAGAGCCAACCTCTGGACACTGGTGTCACTGCAGCTCCTCTGAACAGGGATGGAGTAAGGTACAGTGGAGGTGGCCTTGGGGCAGTACCAGTGGGAGTGATAAGAGTGGCTCTGCCAACCCCAAGTTTGCTGTTGCCTGACCCCAACCCCGTCTAGGTAAGTTGCATTGAAGTCAGTGTTGGGGAGGTGGCTCTCCCTCACCACACCAAGAGGAACTGGAGCCAGTCCTAGTTAAGCATGCCTTAAGACTGCAGTCTTGCCACCCAGCCCTATGCGCCTAAGGTCCCTTAAGGCCACAAATTATAATGGATTCAAGTCGGCAAAGGATTGCACTGTTAAATTTCTCTGTCTGTAGGTGCTTTCAAGTCTGGTATGGGCCCACATGAAAGGGATGCGGGTGGCGCTGTGGTCTAAACCACAGAGCCTAGGGTTTGCCAATCAGGTCAGCGGTTCGAATCCCTGCAATGGGGTGAGCTCCTGTTGCTCAGTCCCTGCTCCTGCCAACATAGCAGTTTGAAAGCACATAAAAGTGCAGGTAGATAAATAGGTACTGCTCCGGCAGGAAGGTAAACACCGTTTCCATGCGCTGCACTGGTTCATCAGAAGTGGTTTAGTCATGCTGGCCACATGACCCGGAAGCTGTACACCAGCTCCCTCGGCCAGTAAAGTGAGATGAGCGCCGCAACCCCAGAGTCGTCTGTGACTGGACCTAATGGTCAGGGGTCCGTTTACCTTTACCTTTACGGGCCCAAATATGGCCCTGTCCCTCACTTTTCCTTAAAATAAATTGCACTTAATGTTTTAGCAGGACTGCATGCTGTAACAGTGAACAGCCAAAGTACTCTGCACATGGCGGGCCATGTTGTATTTTTCCCTTCATGGTGCACATTGCACCATGATTCAGGCAACCCGGGTTTGCCACATACACATCACAACCAGGGCCAAGAATGAGGGGGGAAAGCCTGTGGCTGCAGGTGGGATGTTTCCGTGAATTGGCCCATTGTGACACTTCAGAGAAGCTGGAACAGTTTCCGTCTTCATTTAGACTTGCTCTGACAAAGTTTGCGAACCTTCCTTCTGCATTAATGAAAGGAAGATGAGTCAATGATTTTGAGCTGTGCCCTTAGTGTGTCATACTTCAGCAGTACTTATTTAGCAAATCTTTCTTCTCATGCCTCCAGGCTACAGACTGCAGGTGTAGAATGCCCTCTGCTTACAGCCATGAAGGGTTTCTAACATGTTAAGATTTTTTTCTGTGATTCATGTTTCACATTTACCTCCTGGGAATTATATCATTAAAAAAACCAAAAACCTTCAGCTTGATTAAAATCTTAGGTTCTAAAAAGCATGTCCACATTGGAGTTTCAGGGCCTTAGCATATAATAAGAAATTGCAGATGCAATACTAGTAAAATGTATTGTGCTGAATGCGTTTTGGCTTGTGAAACCTTCAGATATTTGTTGGAATCAAACTCCCAGTGCACCCAATGGTCAGGGGTGATGGAAGTTGTAGTCCGCGGACACTTGGCAGTAGCCAGAAATGACTACATCTTTGATAACCTCTTGTGTCTCGAGTCTCCTCTGCCTTGTGGGATCTCTTTGGGAAAAGAAAAAGCTAAGGAGTAAACCGTACAAACAAATCCAGAGTGGAGTCCCTAAGTCAGTTAGATGATGCCTTGTACGCCTCCTTCCAGCAACTCCTGCAGCCAGGTTGGTGTCAAATGTATTGCTCTGCTTATCTTTGGATCACATCAAGGAGGTCGAGGGGGGCGAGTCTTGTCATCTGGGCAGCCCAGGACCTCCATACACACAACCCTGGCTTGCGCCCTGGGGAGGTCACTTCAGTGTTGCCAATGCAGCGGTTTGGCTTCACCTTCGGAGGTGCACTCCATTGTCTCTGGAGACAGATGGATGGAAACAACATTCCCCATGGGGTGCCCTTGTTTCTGGGTAAAACATGCTTAGGACTGGAATTTAAAGACCTTTCATTTGGTACCACATAGCTGTGGGGAGAGGTTTTTAGTTTTAGCCAGGGCTTTTTTTCCCCCAGCTGGGGAGCTCAACTCTCAGGTGGGTGCCATTGCTAGTCTAAGAGAAGTAGTTCAGAGTGAGCTCCTCCGGCACCTCTTTTTCTAGCAAAACAGCACTGGTTTTAGCTTTTAGAATGGTTGTGTGCTAAAAGAATTCTTTCAGCCCAAAAATGGAAACAAGAGGAAGTACTAACGAAAGAAGAGTGGCAGATGAATATGATGGACTTTGCACAACTGGCGAAGCTGACAGGAAATATCTGAAACCAGCATGATCATGTATTCCAAAAGGACTGGAGTAAATTTATACGATACAGTGGTACCTCGGGTTACATACGCTTCAGGTTACATACGCTTCAGATTACAGACTCCGCTAAGCCAGAAATAGTACCTCGGGTTAAGAACTTTGCTTCAGGATGAGAACAGAAATCGCGCTCCGGCGGCAGCAGCAGGAGACCCCATTAGCTAAAGTGGTGCTTCAGGTTAAGAACAGTTTCAAGTTAAGAATGGACCTCTGAAATGAATTAAGTACTTAACCTGAGGTACCACTGTATATGCATAACTAGTTTGCAGGGTGCTTAATTCATTCTGGAGGTCCGTACTTAACCTGAAACTGTTCTTAACCTGAAGCACCACTTTAGCTAATGGGGCCGCCTGCTGCGCGATTTCTATTCTCATCCTGAAGCAAAGTTCTTAACCTGAAGCACCATTTCTGGGTTAGCGGAGTCTGTAACCTGAAGCGTATGTAACCTGAGGTACCACTGTATTTGAAAGATTATTGTAAGCAATTAACATCACTAGCAGGGTTGACCAAATACTTGCAATGGGAAACTTTCTACCTTTCTACCTTTATTTAAATTTTGAGTCATTTTGTAAGGAGCGTAATTAGAATTGGAAAACGTGCCATGATATAAAGGTTAACTTTGACAGCCATGAGGCAACTTAAAAAAAGAGAGAAGAGCTCTTAACCCCTCAACGTCAAATGAAAGACCGTGAGAAGTGGGGGTAGCAGAAGGGAAAGCCTCCAGCTCCAGGGCCCGCCACCCCTCACCTCCGGGGCGCGTACCCGGGGTGCCGCGCGGGCAGGCGGGCCCGCGTTGCCTCTAGGACCCAGCGGGCTCCCGGCGCGCTTTTCCCAGGGAGCCGGCCGCGGCCGCCACTGCTGCTGCTGCTCCGGCTGCCCATGCCCATGTATGTGCTGCGAGCTCTGGCTGGCCGGGGCCGGGCGCTGCGGGTGGCTGCTGCTGCTGCTGCGCGCCATTAATAGCCACGGCACAGGCCTCCGCCGCCACGACGGGGCTTGTGCCAAGAAGGAGGCGGCAGCGGCAGCGGCAGCGCCTGGCAGAGAGGAGCCATGAGCTCGGCGAGGAGTTCCGAGTCTCCGGCGCTGGAGCGTTTCCAGAGCCCGGGCAAAGGCCGGGGGCTGCGGGCGCTTCGCCGCTTCGCCGCCGGGGAGCTGCTCTTCTCGTGCCCGGCCTACACGTGCGTGCTGACCGTCAACGAGAGGGGCAACCACTGCGAGTGCTGCTTCGCCAGGTACCGCCCGGCCGGCCGGCCTGCCTGCCTATACTGCCTGCCCGGCCGCTGCCCTTCGGCGCTCGCCCGTCCCCTGCCGGCGGAAGGGAGGAGGCCGAGCGGGAGGCACGAGAAGCGAATTCCCCGCGGGTCCTAGCACCGGCGGCCCAGGGCGCGCTTCTCTGCGGAAGGGAAGGCCCTTCCCGGGCGGCTGCTGGGAGGAAGAGGGGCCGGGGCTCCTCCGGCCTGCCTGCCTGCCTGCTACCTGGGCCCTCTCTCACATCCAACAGCCTCCTGCCTCAGCCCCCCATGGGGGGCCCTCTTCCGCACCCCGAGACGTCATTCTGACTGCTGCCTGGCTTTGCCGGTAGCCTGAGAGGCAGCAAACCCACAGGTGGAGAAGGATCTCGTCTTCCTGTCTCGGAAGCCACTGCGCCTGTTGGATTTCTGGCTGCCCTTCATCTGTCTCCCAGGGGACTCGAAAGTGGGGTGGGTGGGTGGGTGGGTGGGATTAGAAGAGGCTTTACACGTGTCCAGGGGGTGTCGATGCTCAATAGCTGGACCCAGGGCTAAAAATGAGGTCCAGGACAAAGCTGTGATTCAAAGGAAGCCATGCTTATCCTCAACTGTCCTTCAGAAAGAGCAGGCATCCTCCTTTCTTTGTAGTTTGAGCCGTCAGCTAAAATTTGCAACATCTCTGGACAGTAAAGGAGTAGAGAAAGGATTATCGGGCAGTAGCGCATTTAATCTGGTAAAGTTAGTTGAATTAAGATATTTCCACGCAGTTAGCCTGAGCTTAGTTAGATTTAGGTAGGCCTGACTAAGCCCACTGAAATCAAGCAGTTTAGGGACATCTTGCTCTGCGTATGTTCAGGCGGTTGGTTGCTTCTTAAAACCAATTACGTTCCTTCTTGGCACTGTTAAACTGGCATAAAAAGATGTGGTCTCCTCCAGTGCGATTTATAATTGGCATGGAATATTGTGCAAGTTATCTCTTCCTTGTTAAGAAAAGCAAAACTGAGGCTGAGTTCGGATGGCCCGTGAAGGCTTGAGATCTGTACATGCTATACCTTTAAAGCACATTCGAAACACATTTCTTTCCTCAAAGAGTTCTGGGCACTGTAGTTCATTAGAAGTTGCTGGGAATTGTAACTCTGTGAGGGGCAAACTACAATGTCCAGAATTCTTTGAGAGAAAGAATGCATTTCAAATGTGTTTTAAAAGATATAATGTGTACACAGCCATGGTTTGTGTTACCTCAGAACACAAGGTGCCTACAAGATGCTGTTTGCGACTGACATACCAGGATCTGAAACCACAATTTGGAAGCTTGTTTGCAGATGAGTTTGTGCTAACTGTGGTTCGTGATTATGACTGAATTCATAGAAAAGTAGCAAACCATAGTTGGGGCCATTGGTCCACTTTATGAAATGGCAGTTACATTATGGGAATGAAGTTTTATTTTCCTTGAGAGGCTATCGCACTGTGGGTATGGGACTGAACGTGGAGCTGAGCGAGGAAGGAAAAAGATAGCGAAGAAACACCTCTAAGCATGATTTGTCTGCTATATGTCTCAAAAGATCAAACCATGTTTTGGGTTCTTATCTATAGTTAGCACAAGCCATGGTTTCGTATTACATCTGAATCTAGACTGAGCCTGACCCTAGAGGTGGCTGGTGTATAGAAAGAATAGGCAGTAATCTTGGCAGGCAGAAATACCGCAGTCATCTCATGCAAGCTTACAGCTGTCATGGAATCATGTTGGAGTTTCAAGACCTACAGTTTCAAACAGGTGTATCTCTAAGAGAGATTGCTTGCAGAGGCCTCAATATATTTCATCAGAGTCCTTTGGGTTCTGATACGCTGTAGAGTCTCCTGCAAGCATATTGTGGCACTGTAACTCTTCAAGATCGTTTTACCCCTGGCACTTTATATTACAGTTGTAGTAATAATAAGAACCCACAAACACCCAAGTATGCATTGCAGCAGGCAGACTAGAAGACCCCCGAGGTCCCTTCCAACTCTGCAATTCTATGAGTCTATGGCTCAGTGTCCTGAGGATCCCTAATCATTTAGTGTTAAAGGTAATATCAGAGTTGTGTTATAATGTCCACTTTATAGAGGTCAGAATTAGGAACATCATATTTCATTTTAGAGAGTCTGATACTCAGGTCTTCTGATGGGTCATGTAAGCTCAAATGGAGTACAATTCTATGCTCAGGCACCCTAAACTTGGCACCAAGAAAACAGATTCTGCCATCTGTATAAATTATGCAAAAAAGAGAGAGAAGAAAGCACAATTCTGCCCTTTTCCATAGAATTGTAGAGTTGGAAGGGCCATGGAGTTCAACCCCCTGCAATGCAGAAATCTTTTCCCCAATGTGGGACTCAAACCTCTCATGCTCTACCAACTGAGCTATCCTAAATTCACTCTTTTTTTGTTTTGTTACTTTGCACAAATCATTCTGGTTTTGCCAATCATGGGGTGGATGAAGACACGTGCCAGCTCCAATTCAGCCACATCTCTAGCTTCTCAGATTTCATCAGTGATTGCTCACATGCTTTCAGGAGCAACCGTGTCACCATAAGAGCTGCAAACTTGATTCATTTCATATACCAACTTCATGCCCTCCACCCAAATCATCGAATCTTAGAGTTGGAAGGGACCCTGAGGATCATGTAGCGCAACCTCCTGCAATGCAGGAATATGGAGCAATTCAGGAGTTTGTAGCTGTCCCATACCTATTTATCTATCGGGGGAAATCTTTAGCTTTCCTTCCAAATTGTGCTTAAGAGCTCCCTGAATGAGGGCCCGTTAATCCAGTCTCTTACAGCATTAACATGCTCCTAGGTGGAATTCCCTGTGCCTATGGTTTTGCTATCACTGAGAAAAACTATGCTAATTGGATGCAATGTTTGTAATATTTGTCATGGAATGGTATCATGACTGTTGTCATAAAATGGTAGATTTACAGTGGTGCCTCACAAGACGAAAATAATCCGTTCCACGAGTCTGTTCGTCTAGCGGTTTTTTCGTCTTGCGAAGCAACCCTATTAGCGGATTAGCGCTATTAGTGGTTTAGCGGCTATTAAAGGCTTAGCGGCTTAGCGGCTAAAAGGCTATTAGCGGTTTAGCGGCTTAGAAAAGGGGGGGGAGCGAAAAAAAATCGGTACACTCGCAAGACGTTTTCGTCTTGCAAAGCAAGCCCATAGGGAAAATCGTCTTGCGAAGCAGCTCAAAAACGGAAAACCCTTTCGTCTAGCGGGTTTTCCGTCTTGCGAGGCATTCGTCTTGCGGGGCACCACTGTATCTTTTCCATCTAGGGTAGCGGTTAAATGGTAACAAAATATATGACTTAAAACAAATGTTGCTCCCAATAAACATGCATTCTCTGGAGGGGTTAACTGTATCAAAAGTATACACATAGTATCCTCAAAAGTATTTTGTTAAGCTATTGTTATGGGACACATAATGTGATATTTTATTATACAGCATCTTAGTTATAAAATACTTGAAATGGCTGGGTACTGTACCAAAATAACACCAGTCCTGCCCTCAATATGAGAGTTTTGCAGACACAGTATAAATAGAAAAAGAACCACGGACGAAAAATAATAATAAAAATAATAAAATATTCATATACTGTATAAACTTGTTATTTTGACCCCTAAACATTTTAGGTATTATTATTCTTTGTTGGATTGTAGCCAAATAAAGTTTACTCAGAGTAGAGGCATGTTAATGAACTTAAGTTACTCATGCCCATTGTTTTCACTGGGTCTTCTCAGACTAGGACTAGTGTCGGCTGCATTTTCTTGCTATAAATAATGTACAAATTGTGAGGTATTTGCTGGAGAATTATCAGTTTGACTCATTAAGTCTATAAGAACATATATGCTTCATTTAACCGCCAATTTTCAATGTAAGAGGTGGGGAGGGATTGGCCTTAGAGCTCTTGATGAAAAGAACATCATGAGCTTTTCTCTCATGTTGTAATTATTTGATGGTTTTAATAATAATGTAACATAAAAGGTAAAGGTAAAGGGACCCCTGCCATTAGGTCCAGTCGCAGATGACTCTGGGGTTGTGGCGCTTATCTTGCTTTATTGGCCAAGGGAGCCGGCGTACAGCTTCCGGGTCATGTGGCCAGCATGACTAAGCCGCTTCTGGTGTACCAGAGCAGTGCATGGAAACGCTGTTTACCTTCTTGCCGGAGCGGTACCTATTTATCTACCTGCACTTTGTGCTTTTGAACTGCTAGGTTGGCAGGAGCAGGAACCGAACAATGGAAGCGCACCCCCTCGTGGGGATTCAAACCACCAACCTTCTGATCGGCAAGCCCTAGGCTCTGTTGTTTAACCCACAGCACCACCCGCATCCCTTATAATAATTTTACATACCCCTCCCCAAAAAAACCAAGTAATATTGTTAGAAAGTTCCCCAAGAGGCAAGAAATTCCAGGGCTTGTGCTTACCTGGGTTTAGCTTTCTTTGGAGAAGAGAACACTGGGGACTTCTGATGGTTTTCTAACATCTTCTAATAATTCTAAGATCTACCGTATTTTTCGCTCTATAACACGCACCTGACCATAACACGCACATCGTTTTTAGAGGAGGAAAACAAGGGAAAAAATATTCTGAATGAAACAGTGGACGTATCATTTTTGTGCTTCATGCTGTGGCCACAGACATGTGATCTGATGGTGAATTTGGGGTGACCCAATGCAAAAATCCTGAGAATCCCTGTGGATCCATGCTTTGTAACCACGTTTTTGCACCATTGCAGCCCCAGGCAACAGTGGGTGCGTGATTTTTTTTAGGGGGGACAGGCTGTAGCCATGGACATGCTATGTGCTCAGATGGTGAATTTTGGCTGACCCAATGCAAAGATCCTGAGGATCCATGTGGATCCATGCTTTGTAACCACGTTTTTGCACCATTGCAGCCCCAGGCAACAATGGGTGTGTGATTTTGGGGGGGCAGGCTGTAGCCATGGACATGCTGTGTGCTCTGATGGTGAATTTGGGGTGACCCAATGCAAAGATCCTGAGGATCCATGTGGATCCATGCTTTGTAACCACATTTTAAGTGGGGAGGGAAGGAAAAACACAGAAGGCTAAGAATGCAGGAGAGGGCTATAACGTGAGGAAAGGAAGGCAAAAGTTTCCCCCCACCCACCCACACAAGCCAGCCACTGTTTAAGGATTTCATCCTTTTAAATGGAAGAAAGCATATTTGAATGCTGTGTGTCTCCAAAAACAAAAAGCAGGAAGTCAAATCAGAATTTTAAGCCGAACCTGTAATCTCTCTTCCCTTCACAAACATTGTTCCCTCCGGAGCAGGGAGAGGATAGAAGGACGGACGCTCTGCTTTCCCCTCTACTTGCCTGGAGGGGAGGGGCTTCCCCTGCTCTTTGTTCCGTTTGAGCAAACACAGCAACGAAACAGAGAGGGCGGGCAGTAAGACCCTGAGGCAGAATGCAGGAAAGCAACAGCTTTCTCTCTCACGGAGCTCCCTTCTCCCTGAAGCGCGGTTTGATTTTTGCCTTATTTTTCGGCTCCAGAGACCACACATTCGCTGCATAACACGCACAGACATTTCCCCTTCCTTTTTAGGAGAAAAAATCTGCGTGTTATAGAGCGAAAAATACGGTAATAATTCTATTACCAGCATAAGGAAGTAGTAGAGCATAGTTAGCTAGTAGAGCATAGGCAGTAATATCCCTGAAAATCAATTGCTGGCAATCCCAAATGGGGAGAGTGCTCTTCCTCCATGGACTTTCTATGGGCATCTTGTTGGCCACCTCTAGAGCAAGCCTTTGGCCTGATGCAACAGGCTCTTCTTGTGTTTACAAAATGGCACACTCTCTCTAGGCAGTGTACAGAAAAACACACACCTTAAACTCACCAGTAAAACCAGATGTTAAAAACAAGTTGGCCTACAAATTTTTTAAAATTGAATTAAAATTTACATTATATTAAAATACATGTCATGGGTAGGCTTGTTGAAAGAGAAAGTATGATCAAGATACCTGCCAAACCTTGATGGCTTTGTCATTCACAACTTTCCAGCAGAACTATTAAGAAATCTTATTAATACAGTTGTACCTTGGAAGTCAAATGGAATCCATTTTGGAAGTCCGTTAGACTTCCAAAACGTTCAAAAATCAAAGCGCGGCTTCTGATTGGCTGCAGGAAGCTCCTGCAGGAAGCTCCTGCAGCCAATCAGAAGCCACTGAAGCCCTGTCGGACCTTCAGCTTCCAAAAAGAGTTTGCAAACCAGAACAGTCACATCCGAGGTTGCGACGTTCGGGAGCCAAAACGTTCAGGAACTAAGCTGTTCGAAAACCAAGGTATGACTGTACCCTACTGTGAAATCCCAGACTGTGCTCAGACACTGCTTTTAAGGCAAACTCATAGCGATAGTCCGACCTGCAGTAGCCTAACAGCTGCCTTGCTACAATATCTTAAGTTTAAGTTGAGATGCTTGTGGACAGCGGGAGCGTTGTTTTGTAAATATATCTGGGAGGTTGCTTGGCTGTGACCATAGGGAGATCCCTCTGACGGCACTCAGGTGTAATGTGTTGCATTGCAGTATATAGCACAGTAGGTTTGCTGCAATGCAGCGTGCTCTGGAACTAAGCTCGAGAACTTCCTCCTGCAGCCACTGTGTAGAGGTGTCCCAAAGGGAGATGACGTTTATATGTTTTTTTAAAAAAGCTTCACAGTTTATCCATTGTATAGAAACCTGTGCTCAGAAAGAGGGCCGCTAATTTAGTGCCTTGGTTGCAGAAAACTCAGCATGTTAAATAACTTTCTCTAGCATTTACGGCTTCAGGGACTGGGGTTGTTACAATTGTTTTCTTTTATGTAAGCACGCCCCAGTGTTAAATAGACACACAAAAAAGGGAGCCTTTGAGCTTCTCCGCAAATTAGCAGATTAAACAAAGTATATTACTTTTATTTGCCAAGAAGCAAATTATATCATCGTGCCTGTTAGATTCAGTCATTTGCAGTGTGCACAATGCAATTAAAGTGATAACTGTGAGCTCCAGGGATCGCTCTTTCTTTTTATATGATAGCTTGACAAACCCATGCTCGAAGAGGAGAGGAAAAGGCTGGAGCACAGAACCACTTTTTCATGTTTAGAAGTGAATATAATTGAATCCTCTCCCCTGGTTTACAGGATAATTCCTCTCTCCAGCCCACCCCCCAGTTTAAGAACAGTTATAAGACGCCATCTGAGATCTTGCATGATAGCTCAGTTGGTAGAGCATGAGACTCTTAGCCTCAGGGTCATGGGTTCGAATACCATGTTGAGCAAAAGATTCCTGCATTGCAGGGGGTTGGACTAGATGACCCTTGGGTCCCTTTCAACTCTACAATTCTATGATTCAGTGACCATATGGGTCCCATGCCTATTGACCAGGTCAGCTTCTGCATGCTGGAATGCTAATGGCCATAGTATTTTTATTAAATGATTGTCACCGGAGAGGCATGACAATTGTGTGCGTTGTCTCTTTTTAAGGAAAGAAGGCTTGTCCAGGTGTGGAAGATGCAAGCAGGCTTTTTACTGCAACGTAGAATGCCAGGTGAGTGTCACAGGAACCATGATGGGCAAAAAAGGGCATTGCTTCTATTTTATTCCAAATGTTTTCATATTCAAAAAAATATGTCCAGGGCAGTTTACAACAGGTACCGTATTTTTCGCTCTATAGGACGCACCAGACCACAAGACGCACCTAGTTTTTGGAGGAGGAAAACAAGAAAAAAAATATTCTGAATCTCAGAAGCCAGAACAGCAAGAGGGATCGCTGCGCAGTGAAAGCAGCAATCCCTCTTTCTGTTCTGGCTTCTGGGATAGCTGCACAGCCTGCATTCGCTCCATAAGACGCATACACATTTCCCCCTTAGGAGGGAAAAAGTGAGTCTTATAGAGCAAAAAATACAGTAAATAGCAAGGATTTATGGATTCAAGTGGGTTCTTAGCTGAGAGAGGAAAGGAGTTTGCTGCTGAGGGTCGGTGCCACTGTGGAATCATAGCCGTGGCCTGAATAATTCTAGGAATTTTGAAATTGCCATAATGAGTCACAGAGGATCATCTGTGCTGGGTCATAGTATCGCTGAACCATTAGATTAGTAGACTGCTACATGGCCCTAATTGCTTCAGAAGCTTCTGCCTGCTTTAAACATACCAGATGGCTTAACGTTATTTCACTAAGCTGGTGACGAAGCTTGTGCCTAGCTGAGCAATCAGAAATAAAGGCTGGATTTAGCTTTTGCGGGGAAGGGAAGGAATCTGTTTACAAATGTACAGTCACCGCTGCTGCTAATAATAATAATAGCGTGCTTAGAAACCAACTGTGCTTTCACTTGGTTAGTCATATGCATTCATTACAGGGGCAAAGGAAGCTGCAAGTAGACCCATTTAGAGTAATTAACAGTTACTGGGGGTAAAACTTTAATGCACAAAAGCAAAGGCCTCTAACCTTATTTAGTGTTTCTTTCCCTTGCTACTCTGGCACTTACCCACCTAGGATCATTAATAAAAACCCCAGGGTTGCATTTGCTATTTCTGAAGTGTGTGTTTGGTGCTCTAGTCCTCTGAGTTAATTCAGGGGTGAGGACCCTTTTTTCAGATCAAGGGATATACTTTCTATGGAAACATCTGGTGGGTAGGGAGGGCGTGCAAGCAGCGGGCAGGGCAAGAGGCAAAAGAGGGCCAAACAATGGATGTAAATGCTACTTTTGCACAGTAAACTTCTTTGTCTACATGCTCTCACACACCTCTACTCTCCATCTAGGCAAGCAAGCGGCATTATCTCAGATCAAGGACACATTCAAGCCTAGCGAAAACACTTCATTTTACTTTTTCTTTGTACGGTAGTCTAGGTTCTGCACACGCCCCTCTCTATCCTTCATCCAGACAAGCAAGAGTGATTCTCAAGTTTTCAAGGACACATTCCGGGCGAAAACACTGAAGGAGGTTGTGAGGCAAGGCCGGCGAGGGGCGTGGCCTGGGGTAGAGGGCGTGGCTCAGGAGGGCGGAGTCCCAGGAGCTGGATTAAGATTCCTGTGAGGCCACATTGGAGCCTCAAACTTGAGGCTCTCCACCCCTGAGCAAACCCACACAGCCATTTTTGAGGTTAGAAACATCACCAGTGTAAATTGGTTGTTGGAAGGTGTCGCTATATGAAAAGGTTACGCAGGTGACTTGATAGTGCTCTATCTACCTCAGAAAGGGTTGTCATGTGAACAGTTAGTCATATTTATTTTTGCCAACTCTTCCCCCCCCCCCCATATTATGGCACCGAATTGAATATTTATGACTAATGCAGCATTTTCATCCTGTCTTTTTGGTGCAAAAATGGCAGGTGGCGTCGTCTTTAAAATTACCCATTTGAAACAAAACAAAGAGCTGAAATCATATTCTGTGCTCAGAATATATCCCCCTCCCCCACCCCTTTTTCTGCTGCTGTTTTCCCCACTGTAGATACATTGGCCTTGACATACATATTTGCCCCTTTGCTTTCGATGCAGGAATATGCATTTTGACTGATTTTAACAGCCTCTTCATGGATCAGGTGGGAACTGAAACCCTATTTCCAAGTCCTGCCACGATAGTCAGAATCAGCTAGTTTTAGCAAAGCAGGCATGCTCCTCTCTCCTTAATTTTGTGTGTGTGTGTGTGTGTGTGTGTGTCCCCTGAATGTGTTGCCCATCATTTTCACTAGCTGATCCAAATAATTATTCCTTTTAAGAGAATTGGAGGAGAATGGGAGAGAGGAAGCTGATACTCAGGAATGGAGAAAGAACTTCTTATCCACCGGCCAGATGTGGCCCTCCAGGTCATTCCTTCTGGCCCTCAGGACTTGCCCTAGCTAGGAAATGTGTGGCTATCCCCAATGCTGTGAACTCCCATCAGCTCCAGCCAACATGGCCCAGTGGTCAGAGATGATGGGAGTTGGAGTTCTGGGCCACACATTCCCAAACCCCGAATTACAGATTGTCCTACGTTCCTGCGCTTGCCTGCTCAAGGTGAGCGCTTCCCATGGCGCCTGCAAGGCAGTTGTAACAAAGAAGCCTTCCAAGAATGAAGGGTTCTTCTATCAGGCCCTCTGGACATTAAAAAGTTGCAGGAGAGTTGGGATTTTTATTCAGGTGTTAAGATGTGCAATTATATAATGATTTCATAAAGCCCTTCCTTCGGGTCATCATGTGTGATGTAATGCTTTATTCAATAGGACTTCAAGAGACTTGATCTTTATATTTTGAACATACCGGTATTGATCATGCCTTTTTCATCACACTGTATGAAATGCTTACGGGGTTTTTTTGCTCCTCACTTGGTAGAATGCTTCTCTCCAGCATTTGGGGGCTTCTTCCAAAGTACTGTAAGAACATTGCCAACACCGAATTCTTTTTCAAAGTTACCTTCAAGCATTGTGTTCCTTAGAACCTAGTCTCTGCTGACTGTACGTGCTGCACAGACAATCTATCACATTTTCATCTTTATCTTCTTCAAAGACTTTGGGTGGCGGGGGTTTTTTTTAGGTTTTTTTTTTTTAGTGGCTCAGCAATTTTGTCTTGCAGCCGAGAAGGGCATTGGGGCCTTGATATTGAACTTGTAGGACTCTGTTGTATAGCAAATGTTTCCCTTTCGTACCTCCATGAAAATGCATGCTCTTTGCTTTGGTTTTCTTCACATTACACAGACAACCCTTACATTTTCTCTAAACTAAAACGTCCCAAATGCTGCAACTTTCCCCATCCCCTTGATCATTTTGGTTGAGCTTTCTTTTCTTTTGTTTGGATCGTGGTGGTCTTGATAGGAGAACTAGCTTGATAGCTAGTTGGTTCCATTCTGCCTTTCACAATTGGCGGATCAATCTGGCTAATAACCCCAATTGAATTCAGATAACATGCACAGCTATTTATCTAAAATAGTAACAATAATTTTTGGGTCAAAGGAGCATTAGACGTAGTGCAGTCTTCTTTTTATTCCACCTCAGAAACTGGCTGTTAACAGCACTGTAGATAAGTACTTTGAGAGGGCAGCATTTTACAAGTGTAGCTATGATGAACTAAGTCTTGGGGACACAGGCTGCTTTTTCCTACTATAAAACACCTCTATTCAATTCTTAATAAGTTGAGGTCAGCTAATTATAGTGGATGCAGCCCTTTATTTGTCTTTTTTCTCTTTCAATGTTTGAAGAAGCTCTCAAAAGAAAAGGGAAAATAATGGGAAAGGGGGTGGGAGGTTCCCCCCTTCTTTTCCAACCGTTTTGTGCTTCCACGAATATGCCTGTTAACTTCCTCAAGAGGCCACCTTGACAGATAATGTGGGTAGTTTTGGTTCTTTGTTTTTAAAGAGAATCAAAATATTCAGAAGTGATAATAGAAGCATTCAGTGAATTTGTTTCCTGGCATAGTCATTTACTAAAATGCTTGTGCCTTTGTGTGGCAAATAAAAAGACCCCAGGGTATGACTTACCTTTAAAAATATATATACACAAGTAAATAGGTAAAGGGACCCTTGACCATTAGGTCCAGTCGCGGACGACTCTGGGGTTGTGGCGCTCATCTCACTTTACTGGCTGAGGGAGCCAGCGTACAGTTTCCGGGTCATGTGACCAGCATGACTAAGCCGCTTCTGGTGAATCAGAGCAGCGCACAGAAACGCCGTTGACCTTCCCGCCGGAGCGGCACCTACTTGCACTTTGTGCTTTCGAACTGCTAGGTTGGCAGGAGCTGGGACCGAGCAACGGGAGCTCACCCCGTTGCGGGGATTCGAACCACCGACCTTCTGATCGGCAAGCCTTAGGCTCTGTGGTTTAACCCACATGTATTAAATCCTCATAATATTGATAGACCCTGTAGGAAAGCTTTTAAATGACAGGCCAATCCTGTAGATCAGGGATGTCAAACCTGTAGATGCTGTTGCGCCTCAACTCCCATCAGCCTCAGCAAGCTTGGTAGGGAGGTTTAAAGCAGGTTTTCCAACTATGCAAACTCCTTTTCAGACACACACCCCCGACAAAAAAGCTCCAAATGAACACAAAGCCTGCTTAGCTCCTTGCTTATACAGTGGTACTTCGGTTTTTGAACGTAATACGTTCCAGAAGACCGTTCGGGTTCCGAAACATTTGAAAACCGAGGTGCAAAGGGCAGCCTGCAGTTTCAATGGAGAAAACTGGAAAAAAAATGCAGCAGGAGCCATTCGATTTCTCATGCACATTCAAAAATGGAAGCATTTACTTCCAGGTTTTCGGCTTCTGAAAACCGCAATTTTTGGCTTCCAAGATGCTTGAAAACCAAGGTACCACTGCATTAGTGATGGTTTCTCCATAGCAGTGAGCAGTTCTTATCTACTATACACAGATAATTCACTTATGAATCTGCCTTAGGCATGCACACACACTCAGAGTACTTTGTGTATTTGCAAGGATGTGACAAAGCATTACCTGCCTGGAGATGACGGTGAAGAAGAGGTTCTGCTCAAAAAGGCGGTTTGTTTAAATATGGTTTGGGCAGTTTAAGTATTGAAGCAGAGCACATTATATAATTTGTGTGCATGGTGTCCCTCAGGTATCTGATCTACCTTCCCTATTTTCCAATGGCACATTTTTCAACTGCACAGTTTCCCCTCAACACTACATTTTGCATCCAGTTGCGTAAAAAACCTTGCCAGCAAGCATGGCTGACGGCCAAGGATGATGGGAGTTGTAGTTGTAGTTTTAACACTGATTGGGAGCCGCCCAGAGTGGCTGGGGAAACTCAGCCAGATGGGCGGGGTATAAATAATAATAAATTATTATTATTATTATTATTATTATTATTATTATTATTATTATAGTTCAACAGTGTTGCACGGCCCCAGATTCCCCACCCCTGCTGTAGGTTCAGTTGTGGTGAATAAGTAAGGGCGCATTCAGGTGTGGGGAATCTTGCACTAGTTTTCCTGACTGTAATGCTGGTTCTTTGGTTCCTTTTCTGATGTTCCTTTCGTGCTGTCGAAACAGCTGTGCTATGTGGCTTTTTGACTGATTTGCTATATTTCATCCACACCAGTGAGTGTGATGTGTCACAACAACGAATGGACAGCGTCACTACTCCCCCACTCTTTCCGCACATCTGTGCTTCTGTTCCCTTATGACTCACCCATGAAAATGGCAAAAAAAGGAACTGTTTGCTGGTATACAGCCCCAAATTTACTCCCATGAGTTTTCCAGGTTAAGGGGACAGCAAACTGGGTTTTTTCTGGATTCAAATAACACAGGAATGAGTGCTGAACATGCATTATATTCCATTGGTTTTCTGTGTCGTGTGAAAGCTCATGTGGAAACCAACTCTTAGGGAAACTTTGGGGGGGGGTGGAATAATACAGTGTGAACAAACCTTTCAGAAAGGTGAGAATCACACTTTTCTGTATACATGGCATTCTTCTTATCCACAGGGCTGCAAAGCTAGGGTGCCAACCTACTTTTGAAGAACTAAACAGACAGAAATAAGGAGAATGGCAATCAGAAATGTAAATTCACCTTCCCTCCCCTGGGCCACTATTCTGCTTTTTATATAATGTCAAGGGTTGATTGAGTCTAATTTTTCACACTTGAGAGCACCAGTTTTATGAATAGTGTCCTTGGCTCTGTTATGTGGAATCAAGGATGTTAGGCTCTCCAAATGTGTTTTGGCACCAGTCCAATTTGTGAAAAGAACAATACGAAAATTACATGAGTTTTTTATTCTCTTTTTTAAAAGTGAGAATTTCGCTCGTTCTTTCTAGAAATCTTCCCCTGCCCCTTTGACCTCTCCCCCTTGACTTACTACCTCCATGTAGACATGCCTAGAACACATAGGCTAGCTTTGAGGCCATCTGTGGGAGATTCACCGCCCCAGCCCCACAGATTCATTCGAAGTATTGGCTTCCGGGGACTTTTGTTATTG